>NC_133140.1:16876328-18095257 GCF_048418815.1 Hemitrygon akajei | reverse complement strand
TCCTATCAATGTCTCGCTGTAACCTCTGACAGCCCTCCACACTATCCACACCACCTCCAACCGTAGTGTCATCAGCAAACTTACTAACCCATCCCTCCACTTCCTCATCCAGGACATTTATAAAAAATCATGAAGAGTAAGGGTCCCAGAACAGATCCCTGAGGCACTCCACTGATGACTGACCTCCATGCAAAATATGACCCACCTACAACCACTCTGCCTTCTGTGGGCAAGCCAGTTCTGGATCCACAAGGCAATGTCACCTTGGCTCCCATGCTTCCTTACTTTCTCAGTAAGCCTTGCTTGGGGTATCTTTATCAAATGACTTGCTGAAATCCATATACACTACATCTACTGCTCTTCCTTCATCTATGTGTTTAGTCACATCCTCAAAAAATTCAATCAGGCTCGTAAGGAACAACCTGCCCTTTACAAAGCTATGCTGACTACTCCTAATCATATTATACCTCTCCAAATAGAAACAGAAAATATGTGCAGGAGGCCATTCAGCCCTTCGAGCCTGTACCGCCATTCAGTATGACCATGGCTGATCATCCAACTCAGAACCCTGTACATGCTTTCTCTCCATACCCCCTGATCCCTTTAGCCACAAGGGCCATATCTAACTTCCTCTTAAATATAGCCAATGAACTGGCCTCAACTGTTTCCTGTGGCAGAGAATTCCACAGATTCACCACTCTCTGTGTGAAGAAGTTTTTCCTAATCTCGGTCCTAAAAGGCTTCCTCTTTATCCTTAAACTGTGAGCCCTCGTTCTGGACTTCCCCAACATTGGAAACAATCTTCCTGCATCTAGCCTGTCCAATCCCTTTAGAATTTTATACGTTTCAATAAGATCCCCCCCTCAATCTTCTGAATTCCAGTGAGTATAAGCCTAGTCGATCCAGTCTTTCTTCATATGAAAGTACTGCCAACCCAGGAATCAATCTGGTGAACCTTCTCTGTACTCCCTCTATGGCAAGAATGTCTTTCCTCAGATTAGGGGACAAAAACTGCACACAATATTCTAGGTGCAGTCTCACCAAGGCCTTGTACAACTGCAGTAGAACCTCCCTGCTCCTGTACTCAAATCCTTTTGCTATGAATGCCAACGAAACATTTGCCTTTTTCACCGCCTGCTGTACCTGCATGCCCACCTTCAATGACTGGTGTACAATGACACCCAGGTCTCGTTGCATCTCCCCTTTTCCTAATCGGCCACCGTTCAGATAATAATCTGTTTTCCTGTTCTTGCAACCGAAGTGGATAACCTCACATTTATCATTGCATCTGCCATGAATTTGCCCACTCACCTAACCTATCCAAGTCACCTTGCATCCTCTTAGCATCCTCCTCACAGCTAACACCGCCGTCCAGCTTCATGTCATCCACAAACTTGGAGATGCTGCATTTAATTCCCTCGTCTAAATCATTAATATATATTGTAAACAACTGGGGTCCCAGCATTGAGCCTTGCGGTACCCCACTAGTCACTGCCTGCCATTCTGAAAGGGTCCCGTTTACTCCCACTCTTTGCTTCCTGTCTGCCAACCAATTCTCTATCCACATCAATACCATACCCCCAATACCGTGTGATTTAAGTTTGCACACTAATCTATGTGGGATTTGTCAAAAGTCTTTTGAAAATCTAAATATACCACATCCACTCTACTAGTTACATCTTCAAAAAATTCTATAAGATTCATCAGACATGATTTTCCTTTCACAAATCCATGCTGACTTTGTCCGATGATTTCACCTCTTTCCACATCTTTGATAACTGTCTCTAGCATTTTCCCCACCACCGATGTCAGACTAACCAGTCTATAATTCCCCGGTTTCTCTCTCCCTCCTTTTTTAAAAAGTGGGGTTACATTAGCCACCCTCCAATCCCCAGGAACTAATCCAGAATCTAAGGAGTTTTGAAAAATCATCACTAATAATGCATCCACTATTTCTTGGGCTACTTCCTTAAGCACTCTGGGATGCAGACCATCTGGCCCTGGGGATTTATCTGCCTTTAATCCCTTCAATTTACCTAACACCCCTTCCCTACTAACATGTATTTCCCTCAGTTCCTCCATCTCACTAGACCCTCGGTCCCTTACTATTTCTGGAAGATTATTTATGTCCTCCTTAGTGAAGACAGAACCACAGTAGTTATTCAATTGGTCTGCCATGTCTTTGTTTCCTATGATCAATTCACCTGTTTCTGACTGTAAAGGACCTACATTTGTCTTGACCAATCTTTTTCTTTTCACGTATCTATAAAAGCTTTTACAGTCAGTTTTTATGTTCCCTGCTAGCTTTCTCTCATAATCTTTTTTCCCTTTCCTAATTAAGCCCTTTGTCCTCCTCTACTGGTCTCTGAATTTCTCCCAGTCCTCAGGTGTGCCACTTTTTTTGCTAATTTATATGTTTCTTCTTTGGACTTGATACTATCCCTAATTTCCCTTGTCAGCCACAGGTGCACTACCTTCCCTGGTTTATTCTTTTGCTAAACTGGGATGAACAATTGTTGTAGTTCATCCATGCGATCTTTAAATGCTTGCCATTGCATATCCACTGTCAACCCTTTAACCCTTTAAGATTAGCCAGTCTATCTTAGCTAATTCACGTCTCATACCTTCAAAGTTACCCTTCTTTAAGTTCAGAACCTTTGTTTCTGAATTAACTATGTCACTCTCCATCTTAATGAAGAATTCCACCATATTATGGCCACTCTTACCCAAGGGGCCTCGCACGACAAGATTGCTAACTAACCCTTCCTCATCGCTCAATACCCAATCTAGAATGGCCTGCTCTCTAGTTGGTTCCTCGACATGTTGGTTCAGAAAACCATCCCGCATACATTCCAGGAAATCCTCTTCCTCAGCACCCTTACCAATTTGGTTCACCCAATCTATATGTAGATTGAAGTCACCCATTATAACTACTGTTCCTTTATTGCACGCATTTCTAATTTCCTGTTTAATGCCATCCCCAAACTCATCTGGTGGCCTGAACACAACTTCCACCATCGTTTTCTGCCCCTTAGTGTTATGTAGCTCTACCCATATCGATTCCACATCCTCCAGACTAATGTCCTTCCTTTCTATTGCGTTAATCTCCTAACTAGCAATGCTACCCCACCTCCTTTTCTTTCCTGTCTATCCCTCCTGAATATTGAATATCCCTGGATGTTGAGCTCCCATCCTTGGTCACCCTGGAGCCATGTCTCTGTGATCCCAACTATATCATATTCATTAACAACTATCTGCACCTTCAATCATCTTCAATTCATCCATCTTGTTACGAATGCTCCTCACATTGACACACAAAGCCTTCAGGCTTGTTTTTACAACACTCTTAGCCCTTATACAATTATGTTGAAAAGTGGCTCTTTTTGCTTTTTGCCCTGGATTTGCCTGCCTGCCACTTTTACTTTTCACCTTACTACTTTTTGCTTCTACCCTCATTTTACACCCCTCTGTCTCTCTGCACTTGTTCCCATCCCCCTGCCACATTACTTTAAAGCCTCCTGAACAGAAGTAGCAAACATTGGTTCCAGTCCAGCCCAGGTGCAGACCGTCCAGAACTGGTTCCAATGCCCCAGAAATTTGAATCCCTCCCCCTTGCACTATTTTTCAAGCCACGTATTCATCTGAAATATCCTCCTATTTCTACTCTGACTAGCACGTGGCACTGAGGTGACCCTCTATTTATTTGTTTGAGCTTTTCAAACTGCTTGGTCACCTGACCTCGATTGCCCAATCAGCTGCTTTCTGCTGAGTCTGAGCTATTCAAATCTTGATTGACTTGATTGCACAGTCCAACTGCCAAAACCTCGAGTCAAAGCCTCAAATCTCCACTCCTTCACTGGCCGCTTTCCACAATGTTCATAAATCCTGCCTCTCAGGATCTTCTCCATCAACTTACCAACCACTGAGGTAAGACTCACTGGGCTATCTCTACTCCCTTTCTTGAATAATGGAACAACATCCGCAACCCTCCAATCCTCGGGAACCTCTCCTGTGCCCATTGACGATGCAAAGATAATCACCAGAGGCTCAGCAATCTCCTCCCTCACCTCCCAGAGTAGCCTGGGGTACATTTTGTCCAGTCCTGGCGACTTATCCAACTTGATACTTTCCAAAAGCGCCAGCACATCCTCTTTCTTAATATCTACCTGCTCAAGCTTTTCAGTCTGCTGCAAGTCATCACTACAATCACTAAAATCCTTTTCCATAGTGAATACTGAAGTATTCATTAAGTACCTTTGCCATTTCCTCTGGTTCCATACACACTTAACCAGTGTCACATTTGATAGGTCTTATTCTTTAAAATCTTATCCTCTTGCTCGTCACATACTTGTAGAATGCCTTGGGGTATTCCTTAATTCTGCCCGGCAAGGCCTTCTCATGACCCCTTCTAGTTCTCCTAATTTCCTTCTTAAGCTCCTTCATGTTAGCCTTATAATCTTCTATATCTCTACCATTACCTAGCTCTCTGAATCTTTTTTCTTCTTGACTAGATTTATTACAGCCTTTGTACACCATGGTTCCTGTATCCTACCATAACTTCACTGTCTCATCAGAACATACCTATACAGAACTCCACTCAAATATCCCCTGAATATTTGCCACATTTCTTCCGTACTTTACCCTGAAAATGTTTCCAATTTAAGCCTCCAATTTCCTGCCTGATAGCCTCATAATTCTTCTTACTCCAATTAAACACTTTTCTAACTTGTCTGTTCCTCTCTCCAATGCTTTTGTAAATAAGATAGAATTATGATTACTAACTCCAAAATGCTGTCCCACTGAGATTTCTGACACTTGACCAGGTTCATTTCCCAATACCAAATCAAGTACAGCCTCTCCTCTTGCAGGCTTATCTACATACTGTACTGTGTCAAGAAACCTTCCTGAACACACCTAACAAACTCCACCCTATCTGAACCCCTCGCTCTAGGGAGATGCCAATCGATATTTGGGAAATTAAAATGTCCCATCACTACAACTGTTAGTTGTCCCATCACCTTTCCATTCAATAAGATCATGGCTGATCTGTCTGTAAACACAACTCCATCTACCTGCCTTTTCCCCATAACCCTTAATTCCCTTACTATGTAAAAATCTTATCTGTTTCTTAAATATATTTAGTGAGGAAGCCTCAACTGCTTCCCTGGCAGAGAATTCCACAGAATCACTACTCTCTGGGAAAGTTTCTCATCTCCGTCCTAAATCTCCCCTGAATCTTGAGGCAATGTCCCCTAGTTCTAGTCTCACCTACCAATGGAAACAACTTTCCTACTCCTATCTTATCTATCCCTTTCATAATTTTGTATGTTTCTGTAAGATCCCCTCATATTCTTCTGAACTCCAGAGTTGAGTCCTGGCTGACTCAATCTCTCCTCAGAATATGTACACAACGCTGGAAGAACTCAGCAGGTCAGGCAGCATCCATGAGAAAAGAGTAGCCAACGTTTCGGGCCAAGACTCTCGGCCCGAAATGTTGGCTACTCTTTTCTCACAGATACTGCCTGACCTGCTGAGTTCTTCCAGCATTGTGTACGTATTCTTTGATCCACAGCATCTGCAGTTGTATTTTTGTGTTTCAATCTCTCCTCGTCCCTGTAATCAACCTGGTGAACCTCCTCTGCACTGCCTCCAAAACCAGTATATCCTTCAAGTACAGAGACCAGAACTGCACACCAGGTGTGGCCCTACCAGTACCCTATATAGTTGCAGTATGACCTCTCTGCTCTTGAATTCAATCCCTCTAGCAATGAAGGCCAACATTCCATTTGCCTTCTTAATAACCTGTTGTAGCTGCAAGCCAACTTTTTGCCATTTATGCACAAGAACTCCCGTCCCTCTGCACAACAGCATACTGCAATCTTTCACCATTAAAATAATAATCTGCTCTTCTATTATTCCTTCCAAAGTGCATGATCTCGCATTTACCAACGTATTCCATCTGCTAGACCTTGGCCCACTCACTTAACCTACCCATATACCCTCTACAGACTATCCATTCTCTGTACAATTTGCTTTTCCACTCAGTTTAGTGTTACCAGCAAATTTTACTACGCTACACTCAGTCCCCTCTTCCAAATCATCAGTGTTAATGGTAAACAGCTGCAGTCCCAGTACTGACCCCTGTGGCACCACACTCGCCAGACTGCCAACCGGAGAAACACCCATTTACACCAACTCTGCCTTGTATCGGTTAACCAGTCCACTAGCCCTGCCAATACACTTCCTCCAACTCTATGCATCCATATCTTATTATAAGTCTCTTGTGCGGCACCTTATTGAATGCTTTCTGGAAATACAACTATGTGACATCCACCTCTATCCACTGCACTCATTATGTCCTCAAAGAACTCCAGTAAGTATGTCAAACAGGACCTGTCCTTTCTGACTCCATGGTGCATCTGTCTAAATATTTCAAAACTCCTTTCTAAATATTTTGCTGTTTCTTAATTAGTTTCAAGCATTTTCCCGACTACAGATGTAAAGCTAACTGGCCTATAGTTGCCCGTCTTTTGCCTACACCTTTTAAAAAGTGGCATAACATTTGCTGCTTTCCAATCTGCTGGGACCTGCCCATTCTAGAGTTTTGATAAATAATTACCAACTCATCTACTATAACCGCCACCAATTCCTTCAGCACCCTGGGATGCATCCCATCACGACCAGGGGACTTATCTACCTTCAGGCCCTCTAGTTTGCTCATCACTATCTCTTTAGTGACAGTGATTTTATCAAGGTCCTCACCTCCCATTTCGTCCATAACATCCTTCTTTGGCATATTAGACGTGTTCGATGCCTCAGCCATTTCCTTATCACCCAGTATCAACTTCCCCTTCTCATCTTCCGAGGGACTTATGTTGACTTTAGCCACCCTCTTCCACTTTATATATTTATAAAAACTTTTTCTATCTGGCTTTATATTTTGTGCTAATTTACTTTCATACTCTATCTTCCCTTTCCTTATTTCTTGTTTAGTTACCTCCAGTCTCCCACTACTCTTTACGACTTTGTACACGAGGTTTTAATTTGATACTATTTTTTATTTCCTTAGTTATCCAAGGCTGGCTCTCCCCACACTTACTGTCCTTATTTTTGACTGGAACATACTTTTGTTGAGCACTGTGAAAAATTTCTTTTAAAGTATTCCACTGTTCCTCAACTGTCCTACCAAATAGCCTGTGCTCCCAATCCACATTAGCCAACTCCTCCCTCATCCTGTTGTAGTCTCCCTTGTTCAAGCATAATACACTAGTTTTAGATCTATTTCATCCTCCATCTGAATGCAAAATTCAATCATACTATGACCTCTCTTTCTAGAGGATCCCTGAATACAAGATCGTTAATCTTACCTGTCTCATTGCAGATATAAGATAGTATTTTCCCTTGTAGGTTCACTAACATGCTGCTCAAGAAAGCCATCACAGATGCATTTTATGAAGTCCTCCTCAAGACTTCCTTGACCAACCTGATTCATCCAATCTATGTGGAAGTTAAAATCCCCCATGACAACTGCCGTTCCATTCTTACAAGCCTCAGTTATTTCTTAGTTAATTGCCTCTGCCACTGCAATTTTTTTTATTAAGTTCTGTCAGCCTTGCTTTCAGCTGCTAAGGGCCTAAGATCAAATTCTATCCCTAAACCTATTTCCCAAAATTTTCCATACAGCTTTTGTGGATTCTTGTGAAATTTCAAAGCACCTTTCTACTTTAAAGACAGTATTTTAAACGGAAGCATTGCTTCTTTAAATTAGGTAGCAATTTAACTCTTAGCTCAGATGGTATTAATATCTTTAAACTGAGTATCAAAAGCCCAGTCCCTTGCAGATTCACTGCAAACACTTGTTACAGCATCCTTGGATCTACCTCTGACTACTTGTTTATTGCCACATTCCTCTATGCACCATTTCATATTTGCAGCATTGTAACTTGGGCAACAGTAAACAAAAATACAGAAAACTCCAGCCAGCATGTATTTATTTCAATTTCAGGATCAAGATACATTTTGGTCTTCTTGGCTGCCAATAAAATACAGCCACCAGCATTTGTACCAAAGAAACTGAACAAGTTGAGTCTCTAATCTGATGATCCTAGCTACGACTTCGGAATCACAATCAGCACAAGATGTTATGTCTGAGGTATTCAGTATTCCACAGCACCTGAAACGAATTTTCACATGAGTGAAGAATAGTATCAAAACATTCTCAACTATAATCTACCAAGGAAACTATGAAATATTTAAACAGCTGTATTAAGTTTAAATAGACTACAGTACATTATTTAGTATAAGGTTACCGAGTGCATTGTGACTCTACAACGAGAAGAATTGCAACTAAATCAATTTTGTTCCTGGAATATACTTACAGCAGGGGTTTCCAGACTGGGGCTCATAGATCCATTGCTTAATGGTATTGGTCCAGGGAATAAAAATGGTTTGGAACCCCACCGCCAACTTAGAGCAACAATGGTCCAATGTGAATATAGCCAGTCAGTGGCAAAGGCCTTGCATACAATTTTAAGAATAAGCACAATGGTAAAGTGTTCAATGTCTACAAAGCTGTAAACTCAAAAGGGAAGTTTAAGCCTTATCTGATACGGGTTTTATGGTGTCCTCACTATAGGGAGATTATACTGCATCCACCTTCTCTTCAAAGACTAGCTTACTTTTCTGTCCAGACCGCAGCGAGGTGTAGCTGCAAATATCCACTCCCCAAGTGGTGAGTCCAGCTAACAAAGTACTTTGGACAGTTTATTTTATTTTTAATGATATACATTTAATTTTATACAAACACTCACAGGATTTCTGATTTATAAGATTTCCAAATTACAAAATATTTACAAACTACAAAGGATTTCCAAACACAGGGTACAATTCTTATAAACTAGAAGAACATACACCAACGAGTTGCACACAAACAAAATACAAACTGAAGGTTTGAGGAATGAATTCTAGCTCTTTTCTGTCACCCCATCTGTGTGTCATATAGAAACAATCCCTAATGCTTTCATTTTGCTACTAACTGATGTTATCTATACATGGTGCTTTTCAGATGCCTTTGCTGGGACCAAGTATGGTCTAAAAGCTTCTGGGGACAGATCCCAGACACCCTCAATTAACATGGTGAGCGCTAACTCTAAATATAGATATCTCCGCTGTTGATTGATCAGCTATGACCATTTTTGACATGCTAAGTGACAAAAATCAACTTGGTCTGTAAGCTTCTTTGAATTCCGTCATAATGGTGCAAATAACTTAGCCAGTGCTGTATGATTGATGCAGACCAATTAACATACCCCCACGTTGATTAAACATGGGCCTACAAGACTTGTTTTCACATTTACAACAAGCTGACCAAAGAATACTGGTTATAAGTTTAACTTTTCACAAACAGTTCTGACCCTTTAGAAAGATCATGGTGCAGTGCTAGAAAGTTATTGCAGTAAGCCTCGAGCCCTGAAAAGTGAATATCCACCACACAAGCATAGACAGACTGACAACTCTGTAATTTGACTCAAAGATTACACATCACCATTAAATTTAGTGGAAGTGTGTGATTAAATGGAACTCAATACTCACCAAAGTCACATCTATCTGTACAAGTGGTCTGGAGGAAACCTAAATTCACTAATATTCAGAAGCCTATCTGGGCAGCAAAATATAAATAATATTCTTACCTAAAAGTTCCAGGATACTATTACATCAGAGCAAACTGCACCAATATGTATAATAAATGTCGATGACTATGCTTTTGATGGCCACTAGCATCAGATTTCTGAATGGGCATCAGTGCCCATGACCCCTACACTATTTTCTTTTTTGGCTCTCTTTTTGCACTTAAATAATTTTTATACTTATTGTAATTTATAATTTTATTTACTATGTATTGCAATGTACTGCTCCAACAAATAAATTTCACGACCGATGCCAATGATATTAAGCCTGCTTCTGATTTAGAAACAATGCCTCAAGGAATTTCTGGGTTTAATGAACAAGACAACATTCCAACACTGACAGTATATTAGGCACTACAGGTCATCAAGTAACTGAAAATGGAGTACTGCAGTTACTGAATCAGTGTTTATAAGCATATTTGCCAACTCTGCAAGATGGCAGCAACATAGAATCAACAAAATAAAAGGATCCCAAGCTCTCAGAATGATTATTTAACACTCCTCACCAACTACTCAGATAATACATGCCAAACATCACTCATCACTGAACTTGGGAAGTGAAATCGGGGGAAAAAGACATGTATAAATCAAACATTACACAAAATGCATGTTTGTATATAGAATATTATGTCATGAAATTAATGCAAAACTTAAAACACCAATCAATGCACTAATAGAACCAAAGCTAATAATTTGCACACTGAACAATTCCTACCATTTACCCTTGACAATTAATGTTTTACCAACTATAAATTATTATGGAAAGCTCCAACAATAAAAAGCATTGTACCTCATCACTGTGCTTTCATCTCACTGCGTTGATTATCAACTGTTTTTGTAGTATCGTCCATTGATTATTCACTTCACGTGGGCATGCTCATCACCTTTGTAAAATGAGACTAGGCAACTCTTTCTCACAAATCCCTTAATGAGGTAGGAACTGTCATCTGTTTTCAAACATAAAAGATTAGTGAAACATCTACAAGTCTGACCTAAAAGATATTCTTTATGATCTGTCCATATTAAAACTACATGAAATGTCACTAGCAAAATTTTGGATCCACAGATCAACGAAGTGACAACCTTTACTTCCCCGAAGTTAGAATGATCGAGCTCATCCTACTGTCTAAATTTTCCCCATCAATTGTTCATTCAAATCCTATTTCATCACGACTGAAGCTATTTCACCACCTTTCAATCTATATTCTCTGGACAATTTATGTAAATCTTGCACAATTTTCTCCCCCTCATATCACCTGTAGTTCATTTACAAATTATTTAAATTAAAGCACCAATTTCCAGTTTTGCAAATTCTTCTAAGTAATACCAAACAAGAAAGAGGAGAGTTGGTGGTGAGGGCCCAGTGCCATTAAGTATATAGATGGTAGGGACTAGACCACAGCTGTGAGAACTCCTTAAGTGCTATTACCAGGCTGGATGACTGATCACAAACAAATGCAGCCATCTTGTTTTGTACTAATTGCTGGAGGATTTCCCCACTGACATTTTACCAGCAAGCCTGGATGACACAAATGCTACCTCAATGTCAAGGGCAGTTACTCACTTCACAATAAAAATCAGCTTAATGGTTCATGCTTGGGCCAAGGCTATGAACAGGTAAGACCACAAGACCATAAGACATATGAGCAGAATTAGGCCATCTGACCACACTAGCGAGTGAAAGCCCTGGTTTCATCATTTGTGGATTGGATTTATCCTGATTTTGTGAACAAAACATATCTGGTCAATTTTCCAAATTGCCAAGAAAATGCCAGTATTATAATTGCATTGGAACAATAGGGCTACAGCCACAAATGATTTTGGAACACAAGCCTTCAGTACTGTAGTTGGATGTTTGTCAGGTCCTGATGTCGCTACTGCATCCAGTGCTCTCAACCATTTCTTGTTATAAAATTGAATTAGCTGCAAAATAGCTTCAGTGATGATGAGGATAAGAGCAGGGCACCCTAGCCAAACAAAGTTGCAAATAAAACCCACCAAAACCAAGTCATAACAGAACCAGGGATCAAACTATAAAAAATCATATTCTAGGAAATACAGTGTTTTAAAACTGGGATGACATTAGTCTTTCCTCTAGCCTCAGCACTAGTTTCAAATAATTGGACCTATCATTCCATCCACTCCCCCAATTTTCTACATTTCCTTTAACAAAAGCTGGTGCTTCAGTTCAACTGGGTATATTGACTTACGTTTTAGAACCTCCTCTAAACTATTCCTCAATCCTAGGGCTAAGTTCCATCAAAAAAATGAAGTTATCACGAAAATTTTCTGGACTAGAATTTGGCAAAAATGACAATGCTGCACAGAACGTTTCTGTATATAGCTATTCAAAATTGAAATAACACATTAATACAATGTAACCCTGCAGGACAGCAATTTCCCCATTGAAGTGGATAGAGACCATTTCAAAGCCCTTTCCTAGTCCAAGTTGGTAGTGATCAGATACCCATGTGTCTATGGTCAGCAGGGTAAAATAAGATTTTTTGCACTTTAGTTTTGTCACATGGTTACAGTGGGGAAGCACTCAGAATGGTGCTTTAACACCTTACAATTCCTGAGAACTAAAATAATTAGTCTGGCAGCAAGGTATGTTTTCACTGAGAAAGAGCAGAGCCATGATATACCACAAATGTTCCTACTAAAGTTGTGCATGCGCACACATCTATTGCTACTAGCACACAAAGAATTTGCGTCCATGGACTTTAAGACTCGGGGAGCTCAGGAACCATCATCTGCAGCTGCTGCTGAGTCCTGAGTCAGTGAGTCAATGTAAATAAAAATTTGTGATGAAAGAAATAAACAAGATTTGAGAATTATCGATCCATTAATTTTAACATGTTAATTGCACCCGTCAACAGAACAGAAATACTGTGGATTCGTCAGCAGCTGTGGGCAGCAGTTCCTGTGTTTCCTGGCTCCTAAAGCCCATCCTCATGATGTAAATTCTTGGTGCGTTAGTAGCAAAGGATGTGTGCATGGCAAAACTTAGAGGAAACACTGTATACCACCTCTTGATATTCAAGCAGGTTATCATGGAAATAAGACAAATATGTTTTCATTGTGCTTAGCTACATGAATTGAGACTGGATTTAAAGCTTCTAGATTTTACTTGGGCCCACAGAGAGAACAAGTGAGGGAACCTTTCCTCTATTAGCTGCAATTACAGCAAGCTGCATGAGTGCTAATTGGGTTTACTTGATACCAGTACTAAGGTTTTTGAATTCAAATCCAAAACTTTCATTGCAGAGAAGTGGAATGAGGGTCTTTTTTGGTTTATACTTCAGCACCTTAAAAGTGCAGAGCCAAGTTTCCTCACCTTGACACCACCAATGAACCCTGGCTGCCATTGTTATCAGGTTAAAAACCATGATACTAAATTATTAGTGACATGATTACTAAATTAAATAATCATAAACATGAAAAACTTCGCAGATGCTGGAAATCCAAAGTAACACACACAAAATGTTGCAGGAATTCAGGTCAGGCAGCATCTATAGAAATGGATAAACAATTGACATTTCGGGCTGAGAGCCTTCTTAAGGATTCACAATTGAAGGGCTGTAAATACCTTCACTGCTCTAGACACCAGCATACAAACAGAATCTGCAAAATGCATTGGAAGATCACAGACACTCAAAATTTTGATGCTCGTCAGTGGCAATGCAAGTTGGTAAATATTATGCATTGGCAAATGTGGATGCAGGAAGGAGGGACAGGTTAAAGAGCAATGCAAAAATATAGAAACCTCCCCAGCAGAGCCACATAACACAGAAAAAGGCTCTTCGGCTCAGAGTGTGCACTAATCATTGTTCACCCATCAACACTAATGCAACATGGCTTTTTTGTTAATTCTTACATTCAACAACGATCTTAACACCCATATTCATCCACACACTAGGGATAACTTAAAGCAGGCAACAAACCCACACATCCTTGACATGGTTGAGAAGCCGGTGTAGGAGGGAAGGCTTCAGGTTCTTCAAGAGGTATAACCTGTACAAAAGTGACGGGTTGCACCTGAACCTGAGGGAGACCAATATCTCGCAGGCAGGTTTGTTAGAGCTGTTGGGCAAGGTTTAAACTAACTTGGCAGGGGGTTGGGAATCAGAGTGAAGGGACTCAGGATACGACAGCTGGTAAACAAGATAGTGTCCAGTCAGATCATCAGGAAGGGCAGGCTGGTGATGGGATTTAGTTGCAGCCAACAGGCTGAGTATCAAATCATTAGGGATGCAGAATCAGAAACTATAGCAAATTCGGCATTCAAGGTGTTGTATCTAAATGCGCGTAGTATAAGAAATAAGGTGGATGATCTTGTTACAATATTACAGATTGCCAAGTATGATGTTGTGACCGTCAATGAATCATAGCTGAAGGACGGTTGTAGTGGAAGCTGACTGTCCAAGGTTACAGTTATATCGGAGAGATAGGAAAGTAGGCAGAGTGGGTGGTGTGGCTCTAGTGGTAAAGAATAGCATCAGATCAGTAGAAAGATGTGACATAGGATTGGAAGATGTTGAATCCTTGTGTGTTCAGTTAAGAAACTGCAAGGGTACAAGGACGTTGATGGCAGGCCTCCTAACAGTGACTGGGAGGTGGACCACAATTTACAATAGGAAATAGAAAAGGCAAGTCAAAAGGGCAATGTTATGGTAGTCATGGGAAGTTTAACTTGCAGGTTGATTGAGAAAATCAGGTTGGTAATGGATCTCAAGAGGGCGAGTTTGTTGAATGCCTAAGAAATAGCTTTGTAGAGCAACTTCGTCATTGAGCCTACTAGGGGATCAGCTATACTGGACTGGGTGTCATGTAATGAACCAGAGGTGGTTAGAGAGTTTAAGATAAAAGAACCCTTAGGAACCAGTGATCCCAATGAGATTGTGTTCAGCTTGAAAATTGATAGGGAGAAAGTCTGATGTAGCAGTATTTCAGTGGAGTAAGGGAAATTACAGTGGCATCAGAGAGGAGTTGGCAGAAATTGGAAGGAGCTGCTGGCAGGGATGTCAGCAGAGCAACAATGGTGTGCGTTTTTGAGAAAAATGAGGAAGGTGCAGGACATGGGTATTCCAAAAATGAAGACATACTCAAATGGTAAATTAGCACAACCTTGACAAGGTTAAGTCAAAGTAATTGTAAAAGCAAAAGGGCATACAATAAAACAAAAATTAGTGGATAAGAGAATTGGGAAGTTTTTAAAAATCTACCGCGAGCAACTAAGAAAATCATTAGAAGGGAAAAGATGAAACATGAAAGCAAGCTAGCAAATAATATCAAAGTGGAGAGTAAAAGCTTCTTCAAGTACAGGTGACCCTCGTTTTTCAAACGTTTGCTTTAGGACAGCTCGCTGTTATGAAAGATCTACATTAGTACCTGTTTTCACTAACCAAAGAGAATTTTCGCTTTTACGATAAAAGATGCCCACTTTATACGTGTGTTTACCCTGAGAAAGACAACAATGACCATGAAGCCTTGTGAGGGCAGTTGTTTACGTATGCTTGTACATGCGTGGGCGTGTACGTGCCTATTTTTTTTCTCCAAATCAATTTTGGCTTGCTGTCTTCCCGATTTTGATGTGAAACCACACCGTACATACAATATTTCTGCTTTATATAGGGTGTAAATTTATAATATCATTCCAAGCTTTTACTATATGTTCGTGTTATTTTAAGTTTTATGTGCTATTTGGTATGATTTAGTAGGTTATTTTTTGGGTCTGGGAACGCGCAAAGATTTTTCCCATATAAATTAATGGTAATTGCTTCTTCGCTTTACGACATTTCGGCTTACAAACTGTTTCATAGGAATGCTCTACCTTCAGATAGCGGGGGGAAACTGGATATTAAAAATAAAAGAGAAATGAGAGTGGATATAGGATCACTAAAAATGAGGCTGGAGAAATAATAATGGGGGACAAAGAGATGGCTGATGAACTAAATGAGTAGTTTGTGTCAGTCTTCACTGTGGAAGACACCAGCAGTATGCTTAATGTTGTAGTGTGTAAACAGAAGTGGATGCTGTTACTGTTACAAGAAAGAGGGTGCTCAAAAAGCTGAAGACCTAAAGGTACATAAGTCACCTAGACCAGAGGAACTGCACCCTAGAGTTCTGAAAGTGTTAGCATTAGAGATTGCAGTAGCATTAGAAATGATCTTTCAAAAATCATTAGACTCTGGCATAGTGACAAAGGCCTGGGAAATTGCAAATGTCACTCCACTCTTTAAGAAAGGAGGAAGGCAGCAGAAAGGAAATGATAGACCAGTTAGCCTGACCTCAGTGGTTGGGAAGATATTAGAGCCAATTGTTAAGGATGAGGTGATGGAGCACTTAGTGACACAGGACAAGGTAGTACAAAGTCAGCATGGTTTCCTTCAGAGAAAATCTTGCCTGACAAACCTGTTGGAATTCTTTGATGAGATTACAAATAGGACAGAAAAAGGGGATACAGTGAATGTTGTATATTTGGACTTTCAGAAGGCCTTTGACAAGGTGCCATATATCATATCACAATTACAGCACGGCAACAGGCCATCTCAGCCGTTCTAGTCCGTGCCAAACGCCTAGTCAACCTAGTCCCACCAACCTGCACTCAGCCCATAACCCTCCATTCCTTTCCTGTCCATATACCTATCCAATTTTACTTTAAATGACAAAATCAAACCTGCCTGTACCACTTCTACTGGAAGCTCGTTTCACACAGCTATCAGTCTTTGAGTAAAGAAGATCCCCCCCTCATGTTACCCCTAAACTTTTGCCCCTTAACTCTCAACTCATGTCCTCTTGTTTGAATCTCCCCTACTCTCAATAGAAAAAGCCTATCCATGTCAACTTTATCTATCCCCCTCATAATTTTAAATACCTCTATCAAGTCCCCCCTCAACCTTCTACACTCCAAAGAATAAAGACCTAACTTGTTCGACCTTTCCCTGTAACTTAGGTGCTGAAACCCAGGTAACAGTCTAGTAAATCTTCTCTGTACTCTCTCTATTTTGTTGACATCTTTCCTATAATTTGGTGACCAGAACTGTATGCAATACTCCAAATTCGGCCTTACCAAAGCCTTGTACAATTTTAACATTACATTCCAACTCCTATGCTCAATGCTCTGATTTATAAAGGCCAGAATACCAAAAGCTTTCTTCACCACCCTATCCACGTGATTCCACCTTCAGGAAACTATGCACAATTATTCCTAGATCACTGTTCTACTGCATTCTTCAATGCTCTACCATTTACCATGTATGTCTTATTTGGATTATTTCTACCAACATGGAGCACCTCACACTTATCAGCATTAAACTCCATCTGCCATCTTTCAGCCCACTCTTCTAACTGGCCTAAGTCTCTCTGCAAGCTTTGAAAACCTACTTCATTATCCACAACGGCACCTATCTTAGTATCATCTGCATACTTACTAATCCAATTTACCATCCCATCATCCAGATCATTAATGTATATGACAAAACACTGGACCCAGTACAGATCCCTGAAGCACTCCACTAGTCACCGGCCTCCAACCTGAAACAGTTATCCACCACTACTCTCTGGCATCTCCCCTCCAGCCACTGTTAAATCCATTTCACTACTTCAATATTAATACCTAACGATTGAACCTTCCTAACTAGCCTTCCGTGTGGAACCTTGTCAAAGGCCTTACTGAAGTCCATATAAAGCCACACATGAGGCTACTTATCAAGTTAAGAGCCCATGGTATTGCAGGAAAGTTACTAACATGTTAGAGCATTGGCTTATTGGTAGGAGGCAGCAAGAGGGATTAAAAGGATCCTTTTTTGGTTTCCTGCCAGTGGTGCTTTGCAGGGGTTGGTGTTGGGACCACTTCTTTTTATACTGTATATAAACGATTTAGATGATGGAATAGATGGCTTTGATGTCAAGTTTGCAGATAACAGGAAGACTGGTGGAGGGGCAGTTAGTGTTGAGGAAACAGGTAGGATGCAGAAGGAGCTAGACAGATTAGGAAAATGGGCAGGAAAGTGGCAAATGAAATACAATGTTGGAAAATGCATGGCAATGCACTTTCGTAGTAGAAATGTGTGGACTATTTTCTAAGCAGGAAGAAAATCCCAGAATTTGAGATGCAGAAGGACCTGGGAGTCCTTGTGCAGAACACCTTGAAGGTTAACTTGCAGGTTGAGTTGATGGTGAGGAAGGCAAATGCCATGTTAGAATTCATTTCAAGAGGTCTAGAATATGAGCAAGGAAGTTATGCTGAAGCTATATAAGGCACTGGTGAGGCCTCACCTTGAGTATTGTGAACATTTTTGAGACATCTTGGAAAAGATGTGCTGGCATTGGAGCAGGTCCAGAGGAGGTTCACAAGGATGATTCCAGGAATGAAAGGGTTATCATACAAGGAATACTTGATGGCTCTAATCTGTACTCGTTCGAATTTAAAAGGATGAGGGGCGATCTCATTGAAACCTTTCAAATGTTAAAAGGCCTATAGACATGGAAAGGATGTTTCCCCTGGTGGGAGAGTCTAGGACAAGAGGGCACAGCCTCTGAATACAGGGGCGCTGTTTCAAAACAGAGATGTGCAGAAACTTCTTTAGCCGAAGGGTGGGGAATTTGTGGAATTTGTTGCCACATGCAGCTGTGGAAGCCAGGTTGTTAGGTGTATTTAAGGCTGTGATTGATAGGTTCTTGATTAGACATGGCATCAAAGGTTACGGGAAGAAGGCTGGGAACTGGGTTTGAGGAGATTTTTAAAAAACGATCAGCCATGATTGAATGGTGGATCAGACTCAATAGTCCAGTTGTCCTAATTCTGCTATGTCTTATGGACATGAGGGAAAACTGCACAAGGGAATTGCAAAAGAGAATATGCAAGTTCCACACAGATAACTGTGGAGGTCAGAAATGAACCTGTGTCACTGGAGCTACAAGGCAGCAACTTTACCTGTTGTTCAGGTTATGCCCCATGAGACATGGTGAATTTTCTGTTACATCTTCTTCTACTGTAAAGACTCAAAATGTGCAATGTCTTGACCCAAAACATCAACAACCCCTTTGTCCCCAGAAGTTTTTTTATGCTCTAGATCCCAGCACTTGGCTTCACTATGGCCTCCAAAAAACAGAAATGTGCTCAACTCCTGGACTGAAGTAAAATCACAATGCAAGAAACTCAGGACTTCATTATGGAGTGATGTTATTGCCAACCACAAGCACATAAGATAGCAGTAGACCCCTTGATCTACCTTACGGCTTACTCCACCACTCTGGTCATCTTTCACCTAAATGCGCAATCTTCTTAGGAAGTTCACTAATTCAGTTGATTTTACTTATTTCTATGAATTGATTTCAAAACTTTGGCATAACGTACCTCCACCAATCACACTGTGTGAGATACTTTGCTCCGGAAGTTTTCTGTGATATGGCCTTCAGACTTGTGAATAAGTTCAATGTTGTCCATTGTAGCCATTCCTCTAAGTTATTCAATACTTCCCCTCACTAAAACACGATAGAAACAAGAACACAAGAAACATCAAATTAGCAGAAACAGTACTGATGTTAGGGTAAAATCGGGACAATTTAGATTTGGACATGTGAGCCCTATGTACAATCTTAAACTGTAAAAGACAGTGGCGAGCATAAAGAAAGGTTGAGTTAACTGACTTGAGAATTGAGTCCCAAACCACATCAGATAAAGAAACATTTAAGTCATGCTCCCAAGCCATTCTAATTTTATCAAAGGGGGCACTAATTTATCACGAATAAAAGATATTAAACCTTTATCCAGTGGTTAATAGAAAGAAACAGGTCCACAATGTTTTTCTCAGGCATCGCAGGAAAGTTGGGTAATAAAAGATTGGATTAATGAAATGTCCAATTTGATGGTACCTAAAGAAATGGGCATTAGGTAGATTGAATTTAGCAAAGTTGTTGAAAAGTTGCGAAACGATTATCAATGAAAAGATCTTCAAAATGCTTACACGAGGAAATCTGCAGATGCTGGAAATTCAAGCAACACACACAAAATGCTGGTGGAACACAGCAGGCCAGGCAGCATCTATAGGGAGAAGCATTGTCGACGTTTCGGGCCGAGACCCTTCGTCAGGACTAACTGAAAGGAAAGATAGTAAGAGATTTGAAAGTAACAGGGGGAGGGGAAAATGCAAAATGTTAGAAGACCGGAGGGGGTGGGGTGAAGCTGAGAGCTGGAAAGGTGATTGGCTAAAGGGATTCAGAGCTGGAGAAGGGAAAGGATCATGGGATGGGAGGCCTAGGGAGAAAGAAAGGGGGAGAGGAGCACCAGAGGGAGATGGAGAACAGGCAGAGTGATGGGCAGAGAGAGAGAGCAAAAAAAAACTAAATATATCAGGGATGGGGTAAGAAGGGGAGGAGGGGCATTAACAGAAGTTAGAGAAGTCAATGTTCATGCCATCAGGTTGGAGGCTACCCAGCCAGTATATACGGTGTTGTTCCTCCAACCTGAGTTTCCCAACCTGACTTAAGCTTTATTAAGTCTAGAATGCTTACCCTTGCATAGATAGGACAAAATAATAGTCTAAGGAATCGAAAAAGGTTTTAGAAATAAAAATTGGAATAGACTGAAATAAGTATAAAAATTTAGGAAGGATATACATTTTAATAACATTAACACGACCTACCAGAGACATAGATAAGGGTGACCATTGTGACAAACTGTTTTGTAGAGTTCAAAAGATTGACAAAATTTTCACGAAAAAGTGTAAAAGTGGCGATGCTTCTCTTATTCATACGTACTGGGCCTGTCCTAGTCTAGAGAAATTTTGGAGAGAAGTTTTCTTAACCTTATCCCATATTCTTAATTGTCACTTAGAACCTAACCCTCCGATTGCTCCTTCTGGTACCTTGGGTGAGGCAGACATACATCTGAGTCCGACTACACGTCGAACATTATCTTTTGCTTCTCTTTTGGCTAGACGTTTAATTCTTAGGTGGAGAGATGTTGCCCCACCCGCTCATGCTCTATGGCTTAATATTATGTACTGTTTAGATCTTGAAAAAATTCACTACTCACTTCTCAATTTGGACATAAAGTTTCATAAGGTGTGGGGACCTTTTCTTGAATATTTTCATAACTCGTCTTTAGATTGTCTTTTTTTTCAGTCCCTTACTTTCAGCTTTTTTTTCCTATGGTAGTAGGCATTATTATCTTTTGTTCTTATTTTCATTTACACTTTTGGGGGTTTAAATGCTCCAATTATCATTTCCTACATCTTGCAGTGGTTGGTCTGGAGTTTTTTTTCTGCGGGAGGGGGGAGGATACTTTACATGACTTTATTTTGGGTGCTTTTTTATCATTATTTTGAGCCATACTATTGTATGTTTATCTTGCACTGTATTAATCTTTATTTTGTAGTTGGGCTTTTGTCCTAGTAATTGTAGAAATGCATAAAAAAATTAATAATAAAAAAACATCAAATTAGCTTGATTTCTTAACAAAAAACACAGATGGCAATACATCTGTAAACAGCTACATCAAGTTATGGAGAGCCAAGCCTAACCTCCACATTAAAGTCAGAAACAACATACGAAGCAGATCAACACACATTGATATTCATTCGTGGCTTACTTTCACTAAAATTATTTATTCTCAGGATAACTGGAATTGCTGACAATAACCAAAACTCCTGGTTAGTCTATGTGACCCATGAGACCATTTTGAAGGGCATTTGGAGTTAATCATATTGAAAGAACATAGAAAGCCTACAGCACATTTCAGGCCTTTCGGCCCGCAGCTATGCCAAACATATACTTACTTTAGAAATTACCTAGGGTTACCCATAGCCCTCTATTTTTCTAAGCTACAGGTACCTATCCACGAGTCTCTTAAAAGACTATAGTACCTGCCTCTACCACCGTCACCGGTGGCCCATTCCACGCACTCACCACTCTGTGTAAAAAACTTACACCTTACATCATCTCTGTACGTACTTCCAAGCACCTTAAAACTGTGCCCTCTTGTGTTAGCCATTTCAGTCCTGGGGAAAAGCCTCTGACTATCCACACGATCAATGCCTCTCATCATCTTATACACCTCTCATCCTCCGTCACTCCAAGAAGGAAAGGCTGAGTTCACTCAACCTATTCTGATGAGGCATGCTCCCCAATCCAGGCAACATCCTTGTAAATCTCCTCTATAGTTCCTATACCCTTTCTACAGTTTCCACATCCTTCTTGTAGTGAGGTGACCAGAACTGAGCACAGTACTCTAAGTGGGGTATGACCAGGGTCATATATAGCAGTAACATTACCTCTTGGCTCTTGAACTCAATTCCACGATCGATGAAAGCCAATACACCATACGCCTTCTTAACCACAGAGTCAACCTGCGCAGCAGCTTTGAGTGTCCTATGGTCTCGGACCCCAAGATCCCACTGATCCTCCACACTGCCAAGAGTCTTACCATTCTGCCATCATATTTGACCTACCAAAATGAACCATCTCACACTTAACTAGGTTGAACACTATCTGCCACTTCTCAGCCCAGTTTTGCATCCTATCAATGTCCAGCTGTAACTGCACGGTTCCAGAATCTGTCTCCCTATCTGTTCCTCTATGTCCCTGTTACTATTAGGTGGTCTATAAAAAAAACACCCAGTAGTTATCCACCCAAAGAATCAGCAGACAATCACTCCATAACTTCCTCCTTTTCTGCAGCTGTGACACTATCTCTAATCAGCAGTGCCATGCCCCCACCTCTTTTGCCTCCCAGCCTGCTGTTTCTGAAACATCTAAAGCCTGGCACTCTTTAACCTAGTGGTCGCCAACCCGTCAATCGCAATCGACTGGTCGATCTTTTGAGACTTTCCCAGTAGATCCCGAAAAAAAAGAAAAATAAATACACAAATACTGTTGAGAGATTGTTTCTGGGTTGTGGGGTTTTAGTTCCGTTCTTTCTGCCCAGTGCGCAAGCATGTAGTTCCCCCACCACGCACTACACAGTGTAATTCAGTAGTCCCCAACCACTAGCGACTGGCTTGGAGATGGGCGCCGCCTCTAAACCTGTTCAGCACACCGAATGTTCATGGGGAACCCGGTGCTAAAATATTCGCAGACGACCTAATTCGGGCTCAGGGTAAGTAGCAGAGCAGCTACGTCGCTGCGATCTACTGAAACAAACTTTTGTCGGCCAATAGATCCTACAAGGGGGGCGGGTGCCCTGTCGCACTCCTCGCTTGGTCGGTCGCTCTCTCCGGCCGGCTACCACCGTGGCCCTGGCATGGGAACAGCCGCACCTGGCCAAGGTGTCTGGCAGGCGGAGGTTGTCTAATGAGGCATTGAAGCACTCAAAACTGTTTCAGTACCTTGAGTCCAAGCACCCTGCACTTAAAGACAAACCCGTTCAGTTTTTCCAGCGGAAAAAATGTGAGCAAGTGGGACAGAAGCTAAGTGCCGAGAGCCACAAAAACTAAATTGCGGAACAGACTGGACATAAGGAACCTGCTTCAAGTATCGCTGTATTCCGGTCATGTTTAACACCCCCCCCCCCCCCCCCACTCCAGTCCACAAGAATATTGTCAATATTAAACCGATCCGCAGGGCAAAAAAGGGTGGTGACCCCTGGTGTTCATACATTATTTCTACTTCCGGGTTGTGGGGTTTTACTTCCCATCTTTCCTGCCCTGGTGCACATGCGTGTAACTAATCGATTTGGAGTCCATCTTGCCTTTCACTAATGCCGAGGTAGGGGGTCTTGGGCTTCTAAAGCTTGGTGACCAGTACTTTAACCATTCCTGCCTGAGCCATCCAATTCTCTGTAATGCCCACATCATCACAGCTCCAAGTACTGATCCACGCTTTAAGCTCATCTGCTTTGTTGCATTAAACACATCTCAAGCCATGAGTCTGCGCGCATCCCTCTCTATCACCTGCCTATTCTCCCTCTCAGTGTCTCCAAGCTTTCTCAATTTGTGAGCCAACCGTCTGTTCCGTTCGGTTGCCCCCCCACCCCCCCCCGCAATTCTAGTTAAAAACTTTAGCAAACCTCCCTCCCAGGATATTGGTCTCCCTCAGATTCAAGTGCAACCCATTCTTTTTGTACAGGTCACTCCTGCCCCAAGAGGTCCCAAGAAATCTGAATCCTTGCCCCCTGCTCCAATCCCTCAGCCACGCATTCTATTCCTATACTCATTGTTGCGTGGTACAGGCAGTAATTCCAAGATTACTGCTTCTCAACTTCCTTCCCAGCTCCCTGTAGTCTGTTTTCAAGACCTCCTCCCTTTTCCTACCTACGTCGTTGGCACCAATATGTACCACGACCTCTGGCTGTTCACCTTCCCACTTCAGGATATCGTGAACACGGTCAGAAACATCCCAGACCCTGGCACTTGAAAGCAAACTACCATCTGTGTATTTCCTGTGTCCACAGAATCACCTGTCTGAACCTCTATCTATAGAGTCCCCTATCACTGCTGCCATCCTCTTCCTTTCCCTACCCTTTTGATCCAGAGGCATGGCCACTGTTGCTTCCCCCAGGTAGGTCATCCCCTCCAACAGTACTCAAACAGTAGTACTTATTGTTAAGGGGGACAGCCACAGGGGTACTCTCTGGTATCTGACTCCTGCCCTTCCCTCTCCTGACTGTCACACACTTATCTGTCTCCCGAGGCCCCAGTGTGACTTCTTGCCTATAGCTCCTCTCTATTACCTCCTCACTTTTCTTGACCCGATGAAGGTCATCAAGCTGCATCTCTAGTTCCCTAATGATCTGCAGCTCAATGCACCTGGCGCAGATGTGGCCATCTGGGAGTCTCCCGGACTTACCACATCCAACTCTGTACAGAACACCAGCCTTGCAGACATACTTCCTATTCTTCGCAAGGAACTTACCTCGCCTCGGCCCATTATCGCCAAAGCCGCATTGAGCCAAATCCTTCCAACTTGGTCACCTGCTCCATAAAGCTGTCATCTGTTTAAATTCTTCCCGCTGGTCTAACTTGCTGATGTCCACGCGCCTGCTCTGTCGTGTCTCGATCAAACTGCTCAAGACAAAATGCACTCCTGTTAAATTCTTCCTGCCGGTATAACTAGCTGACGTTCACGCGCCTGCACAGTTGTGCCACGATCAAACCAAAAACAATCTACTCAACCCCAACCTGATGTGCCAAAGCCAGTCTAAAGACTGGCACATGCAAAAGAATGGGCCAGAGTCAAATAAATACCCAACTATATTGAGATAGGAAAGCATCCTTTCCTAAAAGATGTTTATTTTTCACATGTACATCAAAACCTACAGTGAAATGAAGCACTGGTGAATCAGCTTATAGCAACAGAGATCATGTTAATTACCACCTTTTATTCACAGGTATTAAAAAAACTAACTTCTTGAATTACAGGAATTTGAATGCCCATTCTGTCTTAGTCCAAATGTCTAGATTACAGAGGATGGACAACTCACTACACACTGGTTCAAACGTCCACAGGTGTTGCAAATTTGACACAATGTGCTCAGAGTCCTTGATTTCCTGCTGAAAGCAACAGAGCTTCTAAAACACTTCCAGCTACTTGGGCTCAGTCTTTGAATAGAAAGTAAAACAATACCCCAAGCTCTCAGAGAAATAACTGTGATGCTCTACCTTGGCTGTTTATATAATACATGCCAAACATCATTCATCAAAGTGGCCAGGTGGAAGATGTGAAAGAGCAAAAATAGTGGAAGAATCCAGTTCTAAAATGCAGTTTTACACAAACAGTACCAAAAGGGCTCAAAAAAACTAAATGGGTAGCATTTTAACCACATTCTGCAGAAGGAAAATCAACTGCAGCTCCACATTCATTCCTGACTTTGGTTGCCACCTATGTGATTGTTTTCTCTCCTTGGGCTCCCACCTCGAGTTCCCTTCCAAAGGCTAAACTTAAAGACCTGCTGATTAGAGGTTAATTATCTGTAGTATAGACAGGTGGTAGAACCAGGGAAAAGTAGATGCTGGAGTAAAAGGTAAGTACAAGTGTAAAGGCTGGTCGATTGTCAGTGCAAACATGGAGAGCTGTAGGACCCATTTCCATGCTGCATTCTATTCTACAGGTACTTTGAATGGAATTAATCAATGCTTACCAATAACTAAATTAATTATTCTATTAATTATGACAGGATACTGTTTTGATGCATGTAGTCTTAAATTCAAGGAATGTTGAAAAGTCAATATAAAACCCAAATCTGATTCTATACCACCTCACTCCTCAAGACATCCATGGGCTTCATTTTCCATTAATTTATTTGAAACAAGGGCCAGACCAAATACGTATGATTGAAATAGGCCTCAGGGATCTGTTCTGGGACCCCTGCTCTTACTGATTGTTATAAATGACCTGGATGAAGAAGTGGAGGGATGGGTTAGTAAATTTGCTGATGACACAAAGGTTGGGAGTGGATAGTGGTTACAGTTGTCAGAGGTTACAGTGGGACATTGATAGGATGCAAAACTGGGCTGAAAAGTAGAAGATGGCGTTCAACCCAGATAAGTATGAGGTGGTTCATTTTAGTAGGTCAAATATGATGGCAGAATATAGTATTAATGGTAAGACTCCTGGCAGCATGGAGGATCAGAGGGATCTTGGGGTCCAAGTCCATAGGATGCTCAAAGCTGCTATGTAGGTTGACTCTGTGGTTAACAAGGCACACAGTGCATTGGCCTTCATCAACTGTGGGATTGAGTTTAAGAGCTGAAAGGTAATGTTGCAGCTATATAGGACCCTGGTCAGACCCCCACTTCAGAGTACTGTGCACCCAATTGTGGTCGCCTCACTACAGGAAGGACGTGGAAACCAGGGAGGAGGTGCCGAGGAGATTTACAAGGATATTGCCTGGACTAGGGAGCACGCCTTATGAGAATAGGTTGAGTGAACTCGGCCTTTTCTCCTTGGAGCGATGGAGGATGAGAGGTGACCTGATAGAGGTGTATAAGATGATGAGAGGCATTGATCATGTGTATAGTCAGAGGCTTTTTCTCAGGGCTGAAATGGCTAGCACAAGAGGGCACGGTTTTAAGGTGCCTGGAAGTAGGTACAGAGGTGATGTCAGGGGTAAGCTTTTTATGCAGAGTAGTGAGTGCATGGAACGGACTGCTGGCAATGATGGTGGAGGCGGATATGATAGGATCTTTTAAGAGACTCCTGGATAGGTACACGGAGCTCAGAAAAATAGGGAGCAATGGGTAACCCTAGATGATTTCTAATGCAAGGACATGTTCGGCACAGTTTTGTGGGTCGAAGGGCCTGTATTGTGCTGTAGGTTTTCTATGTTTCTAAACAATCTATTGCCAATCAGTCTCTTGATGAGGTTGATATGGTGAACTGTTGAAAGATAAGAGTGTTAAAATTTAGAACGATGTTTCTGAAACAGTCTAATGTTTGGGTTTTGAAAGTGTAGTGTTGAGAATCTGCACTTCAAAATCACAACATCAATGCAAGCTACTGGGAAAAACTTAGATCCTTTTACTTAGTAATACTAGTCTTCACATCCAAGCCAGAATATTGACATATTGCATGACTTACATTTATATACATCCTTAAGCCTCCAAACTTGTGGCATACAATCACTGAAGAGCAGATACAATTACAAAGGCAAGCAGACCAACTCTTTTGACGTTATCTGAATGGATTAGGCAATAGCTAACTAAACAGGGGCTTACCCTGCTCGTCCTAAAATACAATATGAACTTTTATTTTAACTATTGACACACAGTGCTGAACAGGCCCCTTCTGTCCTTTCAAGCCACACTGCCCAGCAACCCCGTTTAACCCAAGCCTAATCACAGGGCAACTTACAATGAACAATTAGCTTACCAACTGGTATGTCTTTGGACTGTGGGAGGAAGCTGGAGCACCCAGAGGAAACTCGCATGGTCGCAAGCAGAACATACAAATTCCTTGAAGGCAGTGGCAGGAAATGCCTTCTGAAAGTAGACCAAATTTCGACAGGGAATCTTATACTACATGCAATGTTCCGTTTATTTAAACAAATATGCAGAGTTGCCTGAACTAATAAAAAGCCAGTGAGGAGATATTTCAGAGAAAAACATCCACATAAAACATTCAGATCTTGAATGCCCAACAAGAGTGGGGATATCAACTCCATAATTCACCTAAATAGTACATGGATACATATTTGACACGATGGGATGAACTGGCTCTTCTGTAGTGAAAGAGGATGCTCCAATTGGGACAAATCACCATCTGATCAAAATCTCATGCTTTCAAGCTCTTCCTTAGCACAGGAACATTACTGGACAGCAGTGAGGTAGTAGTTCATAACTGATGGCAAATGAAGTTTCCCCTGCTTAGAGATTGGGCAGCAGGAATACTCTCACCTGTAAACACAATTAACATTTAAAGCATATCATACTTTATTCCCCACTACCATAACTTTGCATGATTTTTGAAGTTCTCGCCAAATGCTTTACAGATTAAGGGCATAATAGCGCTGCAAAAATATTAGTCTTTGTGTAGTGAAATTCTGCATTTCTCTGTAACATCTTCCACAGCATTCAGCTTATATACTGCTCATGCAGGCTGCTGGATTCAAGGAAGCAGAAAAGAAGATTCCAAGCTCTCAGAGTAATTTTCCGTTCTCTTCACACGCTGTTCAGATAATACATGCCAAACATTACTCATCACAGAACCAGGGAAGTGGTTCGGCAAGTAAAGTACTCCAAAGATTCCTTTAAAGAACACTTCACATTGTTAACTTACCCTCAAAGTGACTTGGATCCGCTCCATTTTGCACTGGCTCTTCACTAACCCTACGGCATCTGGACAGCAAAGATGCATAAATCAGGATGCTTGCTTGATGTTCAATACTATCATCCCCTCAAAAGTACTCAATCAGTTTAAAAATCTTGGCCTCAATACTCCTTGAGCAACTGGATCCTTGATTTTCTCACTTATAGACCCCAGTCAGTTCAGATTGGCAAAAACATCTCCACAATCTCCATCAGCACAGATGAACTTAGCCCCCTGCTCTATTCACTTAATGCTTATTACTGTGAGGCTAAGCACTGCTCCAAAGCCATATTTAAGTTTGCTAACGACACCACTGTCAAAGGTGATTGAAATCCAGCTGAGTGATGCCACAACATCTCACTCAATGTCAATAAGACCAAGTAGTTGATTATTGACTTCAGGCTCTTGAACCAGAAGGGGATAATTTCACTTGCCCCATCGTTGAACTGGTCCCACAAACTATGGAGTTACTTTCAAGGACCCCTCACCCCAATATTTATTATTTATTTGTTTGTTGTTTTTCCCTTTTGTATTCGCAGCTTGTCCTTTAAATCTCGGTTATTAGTACGCCTGTTTGGATGCAGCCTTTCATTGATTCTATTGTGTTTCTCGCAAGATGACAAATCTCAGGTTTGCATATGGTGGCATATACAGTATGTATTTAGATAATGAACTTACTTTGAAGAGAAACTCCAAACCTGCTTATCTTTTCCTCAAGAAGACTGCATTCTTGGAACTTGTTTATTACTGCGAACTAGATCTCAAGTGGATCTGTTCACGACAGTCCTGTTAGCTGCATAATAGCGATTTCTTCCAATTTCTGGTAACTTTTCCCCATTCCCCCTGCTTCTTACAAAAATCTACAACTTATTACAAACTGCAGCAACACAGATATGGTAGACAATGAAGAGTCTTTTACAGAGGCTGGAAATATAAAATATCACAACACATAACTTTCATTTGTTTAAGGTAAGAGGGCAAATTTAAACGAGATTTAAGAGGTAAATTTATAAAACTATGAGAAGCATTGAAAGAACTGACAATTAAAATCTATTTCCCAGGGTTGAAATGTTAATTAGTACAGAACACGTATTTAAGGTGGTTTGGGAGGAGGAGAGAAAGAGTTCAAAGGATATGAGCAAGATTATTTTTTTCTATATGCACTCTTAGGCTGCAAAGAGTGGTGATGTAAGTAGATTTGATCGGAACACTAAGACGACATATTGACAGACATGAAAATGCAGGAAGGAGGAATAAGGACAACGTTCAGGCGTCAGAAACTTTGTTTAATTCAGGCATCGTGAGCCGAAGAGCCGACTCCATGTGCTGTACTGATTTAATGGTCAAATTTCTTCACATCGAGCGCTAGATGCCTGAGTATTCTGCCAGAGGTGGTAGTAGAAGCACATGCTATAACAACATTTAAGAGGTACTGAGACACATTTAGACCGGTATGCACCATGTAAAGGCAGATGAAGACTGGCTTCATGGTTGGCACAGGTGTGATCGGCCTAAGCGTCTGTTTCTTTGCTGTCTACAGTTATATTTAACTCTGAATTTAAGGACTAAATTAACAGAAGTTCCAGTCCGGGTGAACCCCTAAGGTCCAAATACACCGCCTAACGTAGACCAGGAAACCGAGTTCAGCAAGCTCAGCGTGGAGCCGGTGGCACCGTACTGGGCCCATAACACGCGGTTGCGCCACCTGTTCGCTCTGCCCTCCTCAACCGCCACCATTCAGCGCACCATACCCACCCGTTAACCAGGACCCATCTCACCTCTGCCGCGCCGCGAACGAAAAGAATTTCCGAGGCGCATGCGCGGAATATTCTTCCTCTCCACGGGTCCGCCCATTTAATTTCCATGGTAACCACGGGAAAGGGCGCTGGCCGTGAGGACAGCCAATAGGAAAAAAAGGACTAGCTTGATTGACATGAAAGTGTCACTAGCAGTGGTCCAGCGTTTCGAATAATGCTGCCGCGGTGTGGAACTTCAGTAGATTTGGCTGCGTGTAAGTGAAAAAAGTAAGTGCAACGACACAGCAACTATATTTTGGGATTATAGTTTATTTATTGGAATTAAATGTTATACTTCAGTTTACCGACAGTCAGCAATTTCCTCGATTCAGGTGTGCTGAGGAAGTTTGGAATGGTGTTACAGTGCTTTTGCTCCAAATGACTGGAGATTGCTTCACGTCCTCACCTCCCTCCCAGTTTATTGGAACTGAAGGAAGCGGAGTCCTTCGAAGACTCTTGAATGATTTGTAACCGTTAACTGTCGAGCGACAAAAAACGGGAGCTAAAACAATTTTGTTACCGTTTTAAAACTACTTGTCTTATTTAGAAAACTGGGAGTAATACTTCGACGTTGCCTTCTTAACAGGTAAGGCAAACACTTCAGTGGATTAAAATCTATTCCGATTTGTTTCTCCTAGGTTGCTGCGTTTGTGCAGTTTCATCTAGAATCAGAATGGTATTGAATTACGTCAACCAATTGGTTACTGCTTCTTTTTGTCTCAAAAAAACCTTTACAAAGGACGCTGTTCTTTTCTCTTCTTCGACTGAGGTGGTGCCTTTATAAATTTAAACGCCCGCCTTTATTGTAAATTAGATTAGATGTCCATTTTGCTGTAATGCTCCAGTAATGCTGACCTACGACCGATGTTACATTTTGTCAGGATGTACCGTCACAGCACGAAGACTTTTGTAACGTTTTATGGTTGTTATAGCATCAACTAAATTAAAATTTCCTTTCATCGTGTGATGCTGTGTTCTGCTCTGTCAGCTTCATGACATTAAACTAAACTAAGCAGCAAGTAAATAATGTATAGAACCCACACAAACGGGTAAAGTTCAAAATCTGAATACGCTCCTTTAGTTTTGATTTGTTTTTGTTATTGATGATCTGAACTTGGCAGAGAAAGATTCTGATTCTGAGAACAGCTACATCATGTTGTATTGCTATTATTTTTTTAAATTTAAGATTACCGTATTCTCTGAGTGGCAGTGTTAACAGGAAATCTTTATTCATTGCCTGATCTGCTAAACGTAGATAGACGCAGCAGCACAGAGATTTAGTGACCAGAGAGTCTGTGAGGTAATCTCATTCCTGCAGCACTTGTATTCTATGCTTATTGCGTGTGTGTCTGCTTTATACTTGGCAAACACGAGGAAATCTGCAGATGCTGGAAATTCAAACAACACACACAAAATGCTGGTGGAACACAGCAGGCCAGGCAGCATCTATACGGAGAAGCGCTGTCGACGTTTCGGGCCCAGACCCTTGGTCAGTCTGCCTGTTCTCCATCTCCTTCTGGTGCTCCCCTCCCCCTTTCTTTCTCCCTAGGCCTCCCATCCCATGATCCTTTCCCTTCTCTAGCTCTGTATCCCTTTTGCCAATCATCTTTCTGGCTCTCAGCTTCACCCCACCCCCTCCGGTCTTCTCCTATCATTTTGCATTTTCCCCTCCCCCTCCTACTTTCAAATCTCTTACTATCTTTCCTTTCAGTTAGTCCTGACAAAGGGTCTTGGCCAGAAACGTCAACAGTGATTCTCCCTATAGATGCGGCCTGGCCTGCTGTGTTCCACCAGCATTTTGTGTGTGTTGCTTTATACTTGCTTTCTTTTGCTTTTTCCACTCAGCCTTACTTTCAGATTCAGATTCATTTATATATGGAAACATATAGTGCAATGCGTCATTTGCGTAACAACCAACACGCCCTAGGTTGTCCTGGGGGCAGCCTGCATGTGTTGTCACACATCCTGACACTATCATAGCATGCCCACAATGCTTGGTAGAACAACACTGAACACAACACCACAAGCTACAAAATAACAACAGCAAAATTTGCACCTTTCCTCCCTCTCCCTCATACCCACAGATAGTCCTCCAACCCCAGGATGGACTCCAGGCAGCCAGTCTTCAATGGACTTGTGGACTCAAAGAGAATGCACCTCTGACTTCCCCACTGGACTCAGAGTCATAGATCCAGGGCCTCAGCCATGTCTTTGACTTTAGGCTTTCATCTTTGGTATTGACCCCAGGACTATAGGCTAAGTCTGTGGGTATATTTAAGGAGGAAGTTAGTCATTTCCTGATCTGTTAAGGCTTCAAAGGTGAGAAGGCAGGTGTATGGGGTTGAATGGGATCCCGGATCAACCATGGTGGAATAGAGGACCAGACTCGATGGGCTGAATAGCTTAATTCTGCTCCTATGTCTTAAGATCTTATGGACTGACCAAGGACATGACCCTGAGCTCCAAGGTTCGAACTCTGGACTCACTGATGAAGGGACCGCCTATCCATCTATCAATTTCTCTATTCATCCAGCTCTCAATGGGCTGTAAAGTAGAGAAAAAAAATAAGCTACAATTTGCATTGAATGTATCCATACAGGTGTCTAGGAAATGTATCTGTAAATTGCAGCAGTATACCTGGTTATAATTGTCTTGTATTAAATAGGTCTATCTTCGCCGGCATGTCTATGGTATTTGGGGATCTGCTTTGCCAGCTGCAGTATATTAATGACACTTGTCGGTGTCCTATCAGTATCTAACTCTATTTTAAATACATCTGCTCACATTATGTGCTACATTTTACCAAAACGAACATTTACATGGGGAAGGGGAATTGATCAGATTCCAGCTTTTGTTGTTATCATCCCCTGAATAGCAAGTAATCAGCTGAAATCCTACAGTTCATCACTGGAAAAGACTTTCCCTACCAATGAAAAGTCTACAGTACTGTGCAAAAGTCTTAGGGGAATATATATATATTTTTTAAATCGAAGCAAGAAGCGGAGAGGGAAGAGGTAAAAGAAGCTCGGAGAGAAGCTGTTTTTTTTTTAACTGATCGGGGCAAAGAGGCTAGACTGCGCAGGCGCGTGATGTGGTGCACCAAAGGTTTAAAAAGGAAAGGAAGTTTTCAATGGTCATTTAAATCGAAGCAAGAAGTTGAGAGGGAAGAGGTAAAAGAAGCTCGGAGAGAAGCTGTTTTTTTAACTGATCAGGGCAAAGAGGCTAGACTGTGCAGGTGCGTGAAAGTCAGCCTCTGAGATCAGCGGGGGAATTTTAAAAAGCGAGCAGAGGCTGAGTACAAGCTTCACTCCAGGTGAAGTAAGGCCGGGTAAGCTCCTTTAAATAATCTAATTAGCTTAGGAGTAGGTAATGGAGGCAGCAGTTAGGGCAGTTGAGTGCTCCATTTGCAGGATGTGGGAAGTCAGGGTGTGCACAGCTGTCCCTGATGACTACACCTGCAAAAGGTGCATCCAGCTGCAGCTCCTGATGACCGTGTTAGGGAGCTGGAGCTGGATGCACTTTGAATCATTCGGGAAGCAGAGGCAAAAATAGACAGGAGTTTCAGGGAGATAGTCACCCCTAGGAGTCAGGAGACAGGTAGTTGGGTGACTGTCAGGAGAGGGAAGGGGAATAGACAGGAAGAGCAGAGCACCCCTGTGGCTGTTCCCATCAACAATAAGTATACCGTTTTGGATACTGTTGATGGGGACGACCTACCAGGGACAAGTTGCAATGGTTGCGTCTCTGGCACTGAGACTGGACATGAGGGGACATGAGACAGAACTTCTTCACTCAGAGGATGGTGGAAACGTGGAACGTTCTTCGAGAGGAAGTTGTGGATGTGGGTTCGATTTCAACACTTAAGAGAAGTTTGGATAGGTACCTAGATGGGAAGGGTATGGAGACCAGATGTGGGTCAATGGTACCAGGCAGAATACTAGTTCAGCATGGACTAGATGGGCTGAAGGGACTGTTTCTGTGCTGTATAACCAAAGTCAGGAAGAGTCATTTATATCAAGACTGTCAATCAGGACAGCAGTATATTAAAGGAGACATAGGGGCATAGCAGATAGTGCGCTGCTTCACAGTTGCAGAATCCTGGCTGCAATCCTAATCTCCCTGTGGAGCTTGCATATTCTTCTTGTGACCCAGTGGAGTAGCACTCAGTGAGCACATGCCAAAGAATTGGCCTCACCTACTAAAAGACTGAATGCCTCACTGGAACAAGTGTTCACAATGCTACTTCACGTTATATGCACTGTTTGTGATATGACACATACTGAGTTGCTATGATCTGCTTTGATTTTCCCCTTAACTTAAGTTAAATGTGTCCACAACTTAATATGGAATAAATCAGAATCAGAATCTGGTTTATTGCCACTGACAGTAGTCATGATTTTTTTTTTTAATTTAGTGGTAGAAGTACAGTGTAGGCATGACAAATTACTAGAAGTTACACTAAATAAATAGTTCAAAAGTGTATTAGTGCGGTCATGTTCATGGGTTTATGGACCATTCAGAAATTTGATGGTAGAAGCTGTTCCTAAAAAGCTGAGTGTGTGTCTTCAAGATTCATTGATAAATGGAACTTAAGGATTTCAATCCCTGGTCTTTAGCTGACTGATTTTTCAGGAGCTTGCTGCCTTGGGGTTGTTCCTGTAACACTGGGTTGGATGGATGAAGGAAATAGAGTACTTTCACCACCACTGGAATATATCTAATGTGCCTGTCAACTGCTGGACAGATTAGACTCTGGAGGGACATGTCTTTCTGCTGGCATCTGCTGCAAATGAGTAGCTGGTAGATTGGCTTCATTCATGTTGCATCCGTGACCATTTTGTTGATACTATTGTTTATAAGGAAGAACATTGAGAAAAGAGGGGGAGAGAGAGAGTGAGTAGTAACATCCTATCTTTATTACTGCTCAGATTTGTTATTGGTTATTAATACTTTTCAATATTTGAGTGGTATGTAAGCCTTTGATGATACAAAGGTTGGGGGTGTTGTAGATAGTGTGGAGGGCTGTAGAGGTTACAGTGGGACATTGGTAGGATGCAATACTGGGCTGAGAAGTGGCAGATGGAGTTCAACCCAGGTAAGTGTGAGGTGGTTCATTTTGGTAGGTCAAATATGATGGAAGAATATAGCATTAATGGCAAGACTCTGGGCAGTGTGGAGGATCAGAGGGATCTTGGAGTCCAAGTCCATAGGACACTCAAAGCTGCTACGCAGGTGGACTGGATCATTAAGAAGGCATACGGTGCATTGGCCTTCATCAATCGTGGGATTGAGTTTAAAAGCTGAGAGGTAATGTTGCAGCTATAGAGGACCCTGGTCAGACCCCACTTGGAGTACTACACTTAGTTCTGGTCACCTCACTACAGGAAGGACATGGAAACGATAGAAAGGGTGCAGAGGAGATTTACAAGGATATTGCCTGGATTGGGGAACATGCCTTATTAACATGGTTGAGTGAATTCAGCCTTTTCTCCTTGGAGCGACGGAGGATGAGAGGTGACCTGATAGAGGTGTACAGGATAATGAAAGGCATTGATCATGTGGATAGTCAGAGGCTTTTTCCCAGGGCTGAAATGGCTAGCACGAGAAGGCACAGCTTTAAGGTGCTTGGAAGTATGTACGGAGGAGATTTCAGGGGTAAGTTTTTTTATGCAGAGTGGTGAGTGCGTGGAACGGGCTGCCATCAGTGATGGTGGAGGCGGAAATGATAGGGTTTTAAGAGACTCCTGGAGCTTAGAAAAATAGAGGGCTGTGGGGAAGCCTAGGTAATTCTAAGGTAAGGAGACGTTCGGCACAGCCGAAGGGCCTGTATTATGCAGTAGGTTTTCTATGTTTCAGTCTAACCTTCTGTCTTCCTTTCAGCAGTAAACAACCATCTGCATTGGAATCATGTTAAACTCAACCCTCTATGCAGTGAGGAAAAGGAAGAGACCAACGCAGAAAATGTATGCCTTCTTCAAAAAGATGGTGATGTAATATTTTCCTGAAGGTTCAGTTGCATGCATATAAAACCATCAATTATAGATACTGTAGATAAAAGTATGAAACAATCCAACTTTGACCTTTGACATCCTGAAGAAGGGTCTTGGCCCAAAACTTCGACTGCTTATTCCTCTCCATAATTTTTGCCTGACCTGCTGAGTTCCTCCAGCATTTTGTATGTGTTGCCCTGAATTTTCAGCATTTGCAGAATCTCTTGTGTTTATGACTTTGATTTGGATGATTTGAATAGAAAAAAGAATGCAATTTATGTCTAGCATTGGTTGTCCCATAGTGAAATGGAGAAAGGATCTTCACGTCATAGGGACTTAGCAGTGTAGATACACTATGGTCATGCAAGGAGAAATAATCAGAGAGGTTGATGACAATGGGAGCAAGTCCATGGGAGCAGAGAAGTAAAAGAGGCTAAAGGAAGATTTCAGCGTTATGAAGATGAATGGGGGAGAAAGTTATCTACATGGGATGTCAGTTATAATCACTGAGATTAATCACAGAGTGATTAAGAGAAACATCTTTGCGAGGTTCTGGAGCATGGAATGCTTACTTTAGGAAGCTAATGAAATGGAGGGTGTTACATATGGTAAAGGAAAACAGAACATAGAACACCACAGCACAGTACAGACCCTATAGCCAACAATGTTGTGGTGACCTTTCAACCTCCTAAGATCAATCTAACCCAGGGGTTCCCTGCCTAAGATCCACAGACCTTGTGTCTTTAAATGAAATAAATCAGGCAGAAGTCCTGTTCCTAACGGCTGATAAGGTGCACATGCTGCTTATGTTGTTAGGGAGCTTGCAGGATTGATTTGTTGCAATGTTCATGGAATTTTGATATAGCAGTCAATGGAAACTTGGTTTAGGGAAGGACAGGATGGGCAGATTAATGTTCTGGGGTAAGGAGTTGAAGATGTGATAGAGGGGATGCGGGAGTAGAGAAGAATTTACACTACTGATTCGAGACAACATAGCAGCAGTACATAGAGAGGATATCCTGGAGGGATCATCCAATGACCCAATATGGGTACAATTTAGGAATAAGAGGGGGTTAGTCACTTTGCTGGGGGCATTGTCAATAGCCAACTGTAGTAAGAGAATGGAATCAAGTAAACAAATTGCAGAAAGATATAAGAATTTCAACTTTTCCAAGATTGACTGTGATTGCCTTAGTGTAACAGATTTAGATGGGATGCAAGTGGTTTAAGTGCATCCAAGAAAGTATTTTGAAACAATATGTAGCGAGAGCTGCTAGACACAGGGCTGTTAGAGAAAGTGCTATCTAGGTAACCAAATAAAGCTCAAGGGCCACAATGAGTTAGATTGGGAGAACAAGAATTCATCTTTAGGGTATAGGAGGTAAATTTGAGGGTATTTTAGCAGAGGGATAGAAATTGTCCTTCAGTCTGGTGGTACGAGATCTCATGATTTTGTATCTACTGCCCGATAGGAGAGGGCCATGGTGGGAAGTGTTAAAATTAGATTGTGAGCAATTAATTAATTGGCTGTTAAAGTGTTTTGGACATGTCCTAGGATTGTAGACATCCTATATCAATGCAAGCTTGTATTTTTTTTTCTCCAGTAAGCCAGATGTTGTCAAATCCAATTCATCCAAGAGACATTGGGCACGAATGAATACTGAACTGGAGCAACTGGCTGAAGTGTTGCCATTTCCCAAGGAGGTGATCAACAAACTGGACAAGTTGTCAGTTCTCTGGCTCAGTGTCAGCTTCCTGAGAGCCAAGTGCTACTTTGAGGGTAAGGGCATCATTGTACATACCAATGTATCTTCACCCTGAAGGGTGACTTTGTTTCCAGCTACCTAACACAGGCTGTCACTTAAAACTTTGAAAAACTTCTATAGATGCACAGTGGAGAGTATCCTGACTGGTTGCATCACAGTCTAGTATGGAAGCACCAATGCCCAAGAATGAACAAGTCTACAAAATGAGGTGGGTACAACCCAGTTCCATCTCAGGCAAATGCCTTCCCACCATTGAGCACTTCTACAAGGAGTGCTGCCTCAAGAAATGAGCATCTATCATCAAGGAACCCCAACCATCCAGGCCATACTTTCTTCTCACTACTACCAACAGGCAGGAGGTACAGGAGCCTTAGGTCCCACAGTACCAGGTCAGGAACAGTTATTACTCTACAAGTATCAGTTAATCAGCGTGGATAACTTCACTCATGTCAACTCAACTGATTTCACAATCTACAAACACACTTTCAAGGACTTTACACTCATGTTGTCAATTTTTTTTAATGATTTGGACAATTTGTTTCATTTTGCACATAGGTTGTTTGTTAGAATTTATTTATGGTTTTTCATAAATTCTATAGTGTTTCTTTATGTCCCTGTAAATGTCTTCAAGACAATGAATCTTGGAGTAGTATATGGTGACAAATACATACTTTGATAATAACAACTTTGTCCTGCAAACCACAACATGCTGATGAGTTAAGTCACTAAATGCTTTTGTTTCTCTGAGATTTCTCAAAATGCCCCAAGGTCAGAAAACATGAGTTTTATTCATCATAACTAGTGGAATTTTGACATCAGCTATTCTGATGATGCAAACATGTTATTAAAAAGCCAGTCCAATTAGCCCCACAATCCTTTATCTTAGTGGTTCTGTATGGAGTGCTGTAGACTGGCACAGTTTCAGACTAAACATTGATTAGCTTTTTCCCCTTCTAATAAGGGTTCTTCACCTAAATGGCAACTGTTTCTCTCCCTGCTCACGGATTTAGTGCCTCTAGCATGTATTATTATGGAAGGACTGGTTATTGTGCTGGAACTTGGAGAATATTTCTATAGGTTGAATAATAATAGGAACTTTCTAACACCACAGCTTGTGTGAAAAGACCAGCTCCATATTGTACATTAAAAGTGCTTGGTCACTTGTGGTCTGAGCATAATTAAAAATAAAATATTTTGCAGGAAACTCTTTCTGAAAGTGGCAGGTGAATTTAAAGTTTGCACTGTGATAAAGCCTGTCCCCAGTGTCATTTTTTTTCACTCTACTTCAACATCTAATTGACATTAATCAAGCAAGTGTAACTGTGACAGGCCTTTTGACAGAATGGTATCAGATTCAGATTTGGATTTATTCACTTATCCCGTGTACTTTGAAATGTACAGTGAAATGTGCCATTTGTATGTAATGCCCTGGTTAAGATTTTTACTGCTATCCTGGGAGGTATTTTAATTCAGTAGTTTTCTGTAAAAATCTGCGTGCCCTGCTGGTAGGATGTTTTTGTTTCAGCTAAAGATAAAGAACCCTGTTTTTCAATTTAGGAATGTTGTGTTAGGCAATCAAGGTGGTGGGATTGGGAGAAAATTCTTGAGAGAGCTAGGCTGAGAGAGAATTGTGATGGACAGTGGTGGTGTTTGTGGTCTTTTGGGGGAGATGTGGAGAAGAAAAGACGCCTGTAGGATTCAATCCTTTATTACAAGGAGTGCTTTGTAAGACAAATGGGAAGCTCTACCGGTGATTGGTGATGAGAATTCAGTGCTGTGAATAACAGTTATACCCAGCTTTTGGAAGAAATGAGCTCCACTGGTCATGTGCATATTTAGACTGGTCTAACTGTAGTGGGCCCGTTTATTTTTTTTCCCTTTATTTTCCTTCTCTTAACTGTTTGATAAAGCTGAAATTTATAAATATACTTGCTTTACAATTTTAAGCTGGTGTAAAATTTGTCGTTTCTTGGCAAAAGGTAATTCTGTATAGGCAATACTTGTACAGGATTCACTCAAATTGAAGTTTCTTATATCGGAATTCCAATGTTTCTGTTTGGTTGAATCCCAAATCACAATCGACCCTAGACGATTATTGTTCATGAAAGCTGGCCTTCTCCCCGCTGAGTCACATAGCTGTTCGCAGAGATAGCTAACAAGCCGAGTTTGTATACGAGCCCTTGTGAGAGTGTTACATGCGTCAGCCACCAACACAAGCAGGATATGCTGGGGACAGCCCGCAAGTGCGCCACCCATTCCCACCATGTTCACAGAACATCACCAGCAATAGCAAAAACAAGTCCCATTCCTCTCTCCCAGCCATGCATGGGCGCAGACAGTCCTCCAGCCCCAGAAGAGGCCGTCTCTGGCCCTCCAGCCTCCAGTGGGCTCAGACATGTAGACTTCAATTTTCCCCAGCGGATTCTAGATCACAGATCCAGGCTTCAGTCATTGTGTTTCGACTTCCAGACTTCTGATCGATCTTTGGGCTTCAATCTTCAATAGTAACTCCAGGACTTGCCAATGCTGGGACAAGGACCTTGAACACAAGGCCTCAATCTACAGGCTCGCTGATGGAGAGACCACTATCACTGTTAAATGCCAATCTTAGCTTAGAGTTGTAAATGGAAGTCTGTAAACCCAGATGCAGAGCCTTTGATGTACTCCATGTCTCCATTTTGGTCTTGGCACGTGGTATGCTTACTGATTGTAGTTACACTGGACAACAGCCAAAAAGGAAAAGACTGCCAGAGAGCAGGTAATACCCATCTACCAGCCATCTACCAGTCATCTACCAGCATACTCATGGCAATTCTTCAAATAAAGACATTTCAGATTGTTATGATACCAGCCCCCTCCTTTATGAGAATTGCAAGAGCCCTAGTGAAGGGGGGGTCAATGACCCAAGAGAGAGAGAGACGTGCTGAATAGACACAGGAAATGGGAGAGAGAGAGATGTGCTGAATACCGCGTTCCACCGGGATGCAGAATAAGGCGACCTTGACTATTGTCTCATGAAGACCACGTGTAAAGCCCTCGGGCAAAGTGGGTTGGTTGAGAGAGAGATTGACACCTGCGATCCCGTGAGGAAGTATAAAGGAGGGTCTGGGGGGGATGACCCCTTTAGACGCACCAAGGAGACACGATAGCGATCCCGTCGTAGCGGGAAGCCATTTTGAAGGAAGCCACGTGCGTTAGATTCCGAATCAGGAGTCTGTGGCTGGAATCACGGAAAATCGCTTTTAACTAACAACAGGAAAGCCTGCTCCCCTGATTCCACAGCTTTGCTTCGTAAGGACCCGGGCAAGTGTTCCTTTTCTCACCAATCTCTCTCTCTCTCTCTCTCTCTCCAACATGGGAAACCCAGTGGTTCCCAAAAGGCTGAAGCCTGCAGACTTTTGAATGACTGTTATATTTCCATCGGACAATCGTTTAACCCCTAGACAACGATAGAGCTTATTTCTTATTGATTATTACTATATCTGCGCTTTAGATTGAGTATTGACGATGTATGTTATCTGAATGTTTGTATTAACCTTACTTTTGTGCCCCTTTATAAATAAAAACATTTGAAAAGGGTACCATCAGACTTCAGTGGACCTCTCTATCTTTGCTGGTAAGTGATCCAGTTACGGAATACGTAACAAGATAAATCTCAGTGCAGCTTGTTAAAGCAATACAATTAAGTTAGCGTTCTGAGTCCCATTGCTTTGTTTTATAAGAAGGCAGCAAGCTGAGAGAATTTTGCCAGCATTTTCAGTAGGGTTTGGCTTGTTTCCATGTAACTCGCCCTGCTGTATCAGATCTACATCTGTTGGAGAGCTCTGACAGTGTTTCAGATTCTGTCCCTTAAAGAAGCCACTCTTTCCTGCGGTTCTGCATTGTGTGCCTAGAAACAGGAGATTAAAGCCTGTCTGGGCATATCTCCAAAACCGTTCAATAACTGGTACTTGATTTACTGCACGCTCAGTTTACACTCTATCAGTTTAGCAGGCAAAGAGGATATATTGTTTCCCCTGCAATCATATTACAGTATTACCCGTAATTATTGGCTCTCTTGAGTACTTAGCAGTGTACTAAGCAATGAAAAGTAACAGCATATTTCACATCGTTTGGCAATTGGGGATTATAGGTTATATAAATAAAAACAGGGTTTTATTTAATGTTAAGATTCCCTATAACAATTATAAAATATTTTCATAAGACTTTTGCTGTTGACTCAGATTATAATTGAAAATTTCTTTATTTTTTCCCTCCGAGTTAGTACATGGGAGAATTACTACTAGATGTGGGGGCCCATATCAGTAAATAAATTAAGTATGTATTTGATCAGGAAGAATGTAAAAGGAAATGCAATGACAGTAGGTGTACAAAGGCTGAAAAAGTTTCTGTATGCTCAAAGTAAGGAATTAAAATTAGTGGCCATTATGACACACAGGGCTTAGTGCTTTCAATCAAAACTTTCTCAGAGTTCCAGTGAAGGATCTTTTTCTCTTTTTTTTTCTTTTCAAATGTCAACAAATCTACTGTGCATCTCAATCATGCTTCCGCCTCTTTGTAAATAGAGATAAAGCAACATGCATCCTGAGTCATGGAAATCTTGTCATCTAAACATTGAAAGTTCAAGACTCCAACTCCAATGAGAGGCGTAAGGCTCAAAATGCTCTTTTCCAGCAACTATTCCTTCAGATCCCTGTGGATGTGCATTTTCCTTGGAGTTGTAATGGGTGCTGACATTAGCAAAATGTTGGAATATACATGCAGAGGTCAGTTTATTAGATACCTCCTGTACCTAACAAAATGGTCACTGAGTCTTCTGCTGCTGTAGGCCATCCACTGTAAAGTTTGAAATGTCCATTCAGAAATGCTGTTCTGCACAAGTTGTAACTTGTGGTTATTTGCATTACTGTTGCCCTCCTGTCAGTTTGAACCATTCTGACCATTCTCCTCTGAACTTTAACAAAACATTAACAAAGTGTTTTTGCCCACGGAACTGCCAATCACTAGATTTTTTTTTCATACCATTCTCTGTAAACTCTAGAGACTGTTGTGTGTGAAAATTCCAGATTTTCTAAGATACTCAAACCACCTGGTCTGCCACCAACCATCATTTCATGGTCAAAATCACTTAGTTCACATTACTTCCCCATTCTGCTGTTTCGTCTGAACTTCTGGAATCTAGACTACAGTGCCTATAAAAAGTATTCACATCACCACCCCCCCAGAAGTTTTCATATTTTAGTGTTTTACAATATTGAATCACAGTGGATTTAATTTGACTTTTTTGACACTAATCAACAGAAAAAGACTCTTTCGTGTCTAAATGAAAACAGATCTCTATAAAGTGATCTAAATTAATTACAAATATAAAACACAAAATAATTGATTGCATAACTATTCACCCCCTTCAAGTCAGTACTTAGCAGATGCAGCTTTGGTAGCAATTACACCCTTGAGTCTGTGTGGATAGGTCTCTATCAGTTTTGCACATCTGGACATTGCAAATTTTTCCCCATTCTTCTTTACAAAACTGCTCAAGCTCTGTCAGATTACACAGGGATCGTGAATGAACAGCCCTTTTCAAGTCTAGCCACAAATTTGCAATTAGATTGAGGTCTGGACTCTGACTTGTTCACCCAAGGACGTTAATTTTGTTGTTTTTAATCCATTTCTGTGTAGCTTTGGCTTTATGCTTGCCAGTCTCTTGCTGGAAACAAATCTTCTCCCAAGTCATAATTCTCTGGTAGACTGCATCAGGTTTTCCTCCAGGATTTCCCTGTATTTTGCTGCATTCATTTTACCCTCTACCTTCATAAGCTTTCCATAGTTTGCTGCAGGGCAGCATCGCCACAGTGTGATGCAGCCACCACCATGCTTCACGGTAGGGATGGTGTGTTTTTGATGATGTGCAGTCTTAGGCTTACACCAAACATAGCATTTAGTCTGATGGTCAAATATCTGCATTTTGGTTTCATCAAACCATAGAGCCTTCTTCCAGCCAACTTCATAGTCTCCCACATGCCTTCTGGCAAACTCTAGTTGAGATCTCATGTGAGTTTATTTTTCAACAGTAGCTTTCTGTTTGCTACTCTCCCATAAAGCTGCAGATGGTGAAGCATTTGGGCAACAGCTGTATGCACAGTCTCTCCTATCTCAATCACTGAAGCTTGTAACCCCTCCAGAGTTGTCATAGGTCTCTTGGTGGCCCCATCATTAGTTCCCTTGCACAGTCACTCAGTTTTTGAGGACAGCTTGCTCTAGGAAGATTTACTGCTGTGCTATATTTTTTCCACTTATTGACGATTGACTTAACTATACTCTAAGATATTCTGTGAAACATAGTACATAGAAACATAAAAAACCTACAGCACAGTACAGGTCTTTCGGCCCACAACGCTGAGCCGAACATGTACTTACTAGATATTACCTAGAGTTACCCATAGCCCTCTATTTTTCTAAGTTCCATGTGTCTATCCAAGAGACTCTTTTATTTAAAAAAAACCCTATTGTATCCACCTCCACCACCATCACTGGCAGCCCATTCCATGCACCTACCACTCCCTGCATTTATATTTTAAAAAAACTTACCCCTGACATCTCATGCAAAAAGATTTAGAAAGAGTGGATTGGGACAATTTGTTTTATGGAAAGGATGTAATAGAGAAATGGAGGTCATTGAAAGGTGAAATTTTGAGAGTACAGAATCTTTATGTTCCTGTTAGGTTAAAAGGATAGGTTAAAAGTTTGAGAGAGCCATGGTTTTCAAGGGATATTGGAAACTTGGTTTGGAAAAAGAGAGCGATCTACAATAGACAGTAGGTGCAGGGGTAGGCCATTCGGTCCTTCTAGTCAGCACTGCCATTCACTGTGATCATGGCTGATCATACACAATCAGTACCCTGTTCCTGCCCTCTCCCCATATCCCTTGACCCCGCTATCTATGAGCTCTATCTAACTCTCTCTTGAATGCATCCAGAGACTTGGCCTCCACTGCCTTCTGGGGCAGAGCATTCCACATATCCACCACTCTCTGGGTGAAAAACCTTTTCCTCATCTCTGTTCTAAGTGGCCTACCCCTTATTCTTAAACTGTGGCCTCTAGTTCTGGACTCCCCCATCAGCGGGAACATGCTTCCTGCCTCCAGTGTGTCCAATCCCTTAATAATCTTATATGTTTCAATCAGATCCCTTCTCATCCTTCTAAATTCCAGTGTATACAAGCCCAATCGCTCCAATCTTTCAACATCTGACAGTCCCGCCATTCCGAGAATTAACCTTGTGAACCTACGCTACACTCCCTCAATAGCAAGAATGTCCTTCCTCAAATTTGGAGACCAAAACTGCACACAATACTCCAGGTGGGGTCTCACCAGGGCCCTGTACAGCTACAGAAGGACCTCTTTACTCCTATACTCAATTCCTCTTGTTATAAAAGCCAGCATGCCATTAGCTTTCTTTACTGCCTGCTGTACCTGCATGCTTGCTTTCATTGACTGATGTACAAAAACACCTAGATCTCGTTGTACTTCCCCTTTTCCTAACTTGACTCCATTTAGATAGTAATCTGCCTTCCTGTTCTTGCCACCAAAGTGGATAACCTCACATTTATCCACATTAAACTGCATCTGCCATACATTCGCCCACTCACCCAGCCTGTCTCAAGTCACACTGCATTCTCCTAACATCCTCCTAACATTTCACACTGCCATCCAGCTTTGTGTCATCAGCAAATTTGCTAATGTTACTTTTAATCCCTTCATCTAAATCATTAATGTATATTGTAAACAGCTTCAGTCCCAGCACCGAACCTTGCGGTACCCCGCTGGTCACAGCCTGCCATTCCGAAAGGGACCCGTTAATCACTATTCTTTGTTTCTTGTCAGTCAGCCAATTTTCAATCCATGTCAGTACTCTGCCCCAATACCATGTGCCCTAATTTTGCCCACTAATCTCCTATGTGGGACTTTATCAAAAGCTTTCTGGAAGTCCAGGTACACTACATCCACTGGCTCTCCCTTGTCCATTTTCATAGTTATATCCTCAAAAACTCCAGAAGATTAGTCAAGCATGCTTTCCCTTCATAAATCCATGCTGACTTGGACTGATCCTTCTACTGCTATCCAAATGTGTCGTAATTTCCTCTTTTATAATTGACTCCAGCATCTTTCCCACCACTGACATCAGGCAAACCGGTCTATAATTCCCTGTTTTCTCTCTCCCTCCTTTCTTGAAAAGTGGGACAACATTAGCCACCCTCCAATCAGCAGGAACTGTTCCTGAATCTATAGAACATTGGAAAATGATTACCAATGTGTCCACGATTTCTAGAGCCACCTCTTTAAGTACAGATGCAGACCATCAGGTCCCGGGGACTTATCAGCCTTCAGACTCAACAGCATTTCTTGCCTAATATAAATTTCCTTCAGTTCATCCTTTACCCTAGTTCCTTTGGCCACTATTACATCTGGGAGATTGTTTGTGTCTTCCCTAGTGAAGACAGATCCAAAGTACCTGTTCAACTCATCTGCCATTTCCTTGTTCCCCATAATAAATTCACCCGTTTCTGTTTTCAATGGCCCAATTTTGGTCAACTATTTTTTTGCTATTCACATACCTAAAGAAGCTTTTACTATCCTCCTTTTATATTCTTGGCTAGTTTACCTTCGTACCTCATTTTTTCTTGGCGTATTGCCTTTTTTGTTATCTTCTGTTGCTCTTTAAAAGCTTCCCAGTCCTCCGGTTTCCCACTCATCTTTGCTATTTTATACTTCTCTTTTATTTTTATACTGCCCTTTACTTCCTTCATCAGCCAATAAATATAGACAGCATGGAGTAAATGAGGTGCTCGAGGAATATAAAGAATGTAAATTTGGAGAAGGAAGTCTGAGAATCAGAATGGGAGTGCTGCAGGAGCCATTTTGATTTTTTCTTCTCATCGGGGTTAAGAGAGGTGGGACTGCGCAGGCGTGTGATGCGCAGAAGATTTAAAAGGAGCACAGCCTTATACAGTGGGCAGCGGAGTGAGCTGGGAGCAGAGTGAAGGCTTAAGGGCTTAGGCGAAAACGGGTGAGGCAAGGTAAGTTTAGTTTTCAATTTTTCCTGTTATTTGAGGAAAGGGGAAGTATGAGTGTGAGAGCAGCTTGTTGTTCTCAGTGTCAGATGTGGGAGGTCCTGGAGTCTCCTAGCCTCCCGGACGTCCATATCTGTGCCAGGTGCACCGAATTGCAGCTCCTAAGGGACCATGTTAGGGAACTAGAGCTGCAGCTTGATGACCTTCGTCTGGTCAGGGAGAGTGAGGAGTTGATAGAGAGGAGTTACAGGCAGGTGGTCACACCAGGGCCACGGAAGGCAGACAAGTGGGTCACGGTTAGGAGAGGGAAGGGGAAGAGTCAGGTACTAGAGAGTGCCCCAGTGGCTGTACCCCTTGACAATAAGTACTCCTGTTTGAGTACTGTTACACTACGCGCTGCATCCGTTACACTACACGCTGCATCCGCAAAGGAAACAGCATTATGAAGGACCCCATGCACCCGTCATACAATCTCTTCTCCCTCCTGCCATCTGGGAAAAGGCTCCGAAGCATTCGGGCTCTTACGACCAGACTATATAACAGTTTCTTCCCCCAGTTTCTTCCCCCAAGACTCCTCAATACCCGAAGCCTGGTCTGACACCTTGCCCTACTGTCCTGTTTATTATTTATTGTAATGCCGGTACTGTTTTTGTGCACTTTATGCAGTCCAATGTAGGTCTGTAGTCTAGTATAGCTTTCTCTGTTTTTTTTATTACGTAGTTCAGTCTAGTTTTTGTACTGTGTCATGTGAACCATGGTCCTGAAAAACATTGTCTCATTTTTACTATGCACTGTACTAGCAGTTATGGTCGAAATGACAATAAAAGTTGACTTGACTTGTAGGGAAAGGAAGAGGAAGGCAGTAGTAATCGGGGCTCGATAGTCAGGGGGTCAGATAGGCAATTCTGTGGACGCGATCAGGAAACCCGGATGGTAGCTTGCCTCCCTGGTGCCAGGGTCCGGGATGTTTCTGATCGCGTCCAAGATGTCCTGAAGTGGGAGGGTGAGAAGCCAGAGGTCATGGTACATATAGGTACCAATGACATAGGTAGGAAAAGGGAAGAGGTCCTGAAAGCAGAATATAGGGAGTTAGGAAGGAAATTGAGAAGAAGGACCGCAAAGATAGTAATCTCGGGATTACTGCCTGTGCCACGCGACAGTGAGAGTAGAAATGGAATGAGGTGGAGGATAAATGTGTGGCTGAGGGATTGGAGCAAGGGGCAGGGATTCAAGTTTCTGGATCATTGGGACCTGTTTTGTGGCAGGTGTGACCTGTACAAAAAGGACGGGTTGCAGCTGAATCCCAGGGGGATCAATATCCTGGCGGGGAGATTTGCTAAGGCTACCGGGGAAACTTTAAACTAGAATGGTTGGGGAGTGGGAATCAAATTGAGGAGACTAGGAAAGAGGAGGTTAGTTCACAAATAGAGATAGCTTGTAGACAGTGTGTGAGGGAAGATAGGCAGGTGATAGAGGAGGGCAGCACTCAGACCGAAGATGTAGGGGAGAAGGAAGAAAAAGAACATAGTAAAGTTGTTTGCACCGTTAGGGTTAAACAGAGAGTAAGAGGTGGAGAATTTCTTAACTGCATTTATTTTAATGCTAGGAGCATTGTAAGAAAGGTGGATGAGCGTAGTGCATGGATTGATACCTGGAAATATGATATTGTAGCTATTACTGAAACATGGTTGCAGGAGGGGTGTGATTGGCAACTAAATATTCCTGGATTTTGTTGCTTCAGGTGTAATAGAATCGGAGGGGCAAGAGGGGGAAGTGTTGCATTGCTTGTCAGAGAAAATATTACAGTGGTGCTCTGGCAGGATAGATTGGAGGGTGGAATTGAGGAATGGGAAAGGTGTAGTAACACTAATAGGGGTGTATTATAGACCACCTAATGAGGAGCGAGAATTAGAGGAGCAAATTTGTAAGGAGATAGCAGATCTTTGTAGTAAGCACAAGGTTGTGATTGTGGGAGATCTTAATTTTCCACACATAGACTGCGAAACCCATTCTGTAAAAGGGCAAGATGGTTTGGAGTTTGTAAAATGTGTGCAGGATAGTTTTTTGCAGCAATACATAGAGGTACCAACTAGAGAAGGGGCAGTGTTGGATCTCCTGTTAGGGAATGAGATAGGTCAGGTGACGGAGGTATGTGTTGGGGAGCACTTCGGGTCAAGTGATCACAATGCCATTAGTTTCAATATAATTATGGAGAAGGATAAGTCTGGACCCAGGGTTGAGATTTTTGATTGAAGAAAGGTTAACTTTGAGGAGATGCGAAAGGATTTTGGAGGAGTGGATTGGGACAATTTGTTTTATGGGAAGGATGTAATAGAGAAGTGGTGGTCATTTAAAGGTGAAATTTTAAGGGTACAGAATCTTTATGTTCCTATTAGGTTGAAAGGAAAGGATAAAAGTTTGGGAGAGCCATGGTTTTCAAGGGATATTGGAAACTTGGTTCAGAAAAAGAGAGAGATCTACAATATAGGCAGCATGGAGTAAATGAGATGCTCGAGGAATATAAAGAATGTAAAAAGAATCTTAAAGAAATTAGAAAAGCTAAAGGAAGATATGAGGTTGCTTTGGCAAGTAAAGTGAAAATAAATCCAAAGGGTTTCTACAGTTATATTAATAGCAAAAGGATAGTGAGGGATAAAATTAGAGAATCAGAGTGGACAGCTATGTGTGGAGCCAAAAGAGATGGGGAGATTTTGAACAATTTCTTTTCTTCGTTATTCACTAAGGAGAAGGATATTGAATTGTGTAAGGTAAGGGAAACAAGTAGGGTAGTTATGGAAACTATGATGATTAAAGAGGAGGAAGTACTGGCGCTTTTAAAGAATATAAAAGTGGATAAATCTCTGGGTCCTGACAGGATATTCCCTGGGACCTTGAGGGAAGTTAGTGTAGATATAGCAGGGGCTCTGACAGAAATATTTCATTAGAAAGGGGATTGTGCCAGAGGATTGGCGTATTGCTCATGTGGTTCCATTGTTTAAAAAGGGTTCTAAGAGTAAACCTAGCAATTAGTAAGTTTGATGTCAGTGGTGGGTAAATTAATGGAAAGTATTCTTAGAGGGTATATATAATTATCTGGATAGATAGGGTCCGATTAGGAACAGTCAACATGGATTTGTGTGTGGAAGATCATGTTTGACAAATCTAATTGAATTTTTTGAAGAGGTTACGAGGAAAGTTGATGAGGATAAAGCAGTGGATGTTGTCTATATGGACTTCAGTAAAGCCTTTGACAAGGTTCCGCATGGAAGGTTAGTTAGGAAGTTTCAATCTTTAGGTGTTAATATTGAAGTAGTAAAATGGATTCAACAGTGGCTGGATGGGCGATGCCAGAGAGTAGTGGTGGATAACTGTTTGTCAGGTTGGAAGCCGGTGACTAGTGGTGTGTCTCACGGATTTGTACTGGGTCCAATGTTATTTGTCATATACATTAATGATCTGGATGATGGGGTGGTAAATCGGATTAGTAAGTATGCAGATGATACTAAGATAGGTGGCGTTGTGGATAATGAAGTAGGTTTTCAAAGCTTGCAGAGAGATTTAGGCCAGTTAGAAGAGTGAGCTGAAAGATGGCAGATGGAGTTTAATGCTGATAAGTGTGAGGTGCCATTTTGGTAGGAATAATCAAAATAGGACATACATGGTAAATGGTAGGGCATTGAGGAATGCAGTAGAACAGAGTGATCTAGGAATAATGGTGCATAGCTCCCTGAAGGTGGAATCTCATGTGGATAGGGTGGTGAAGAAAGCTTTTGGTATGCTGGCCTTTATAAATCAGAGCATTGAGTATAGGAGTTGGGATGTAATGTTAAAATTGTACAAGGCATTGGTGAGGCCAAATTTGGAGTATTGTGTACGGTTCTGGTCACCAAATTATAGGAAAGATGTCAACAAATTAGAGAGAGTACAGAGGAGATTTACTAGAATGTTACCTGGGTTTCAGCACCTAAGTTACAGAGAAAGGTTGAACAAGTTAGGTCTTTATTCTTTGGAGCGTAGAAGGTTGAGGAGGGATTTGATAGAGGTATTTAAAATTATGAGGGGGATAGATAGAGTTGATGCTTTTTCCATTGAGAGTAGGGGGGATTCAAACAAGAGGACATGAGTTGAGAGTTAGGGGGCAAAAGTTTAGGGGTAACACGAGGGGGAACTTCTTTACTCAGAGAGTGGTAGCTGTGTGGAATGAGCTTCCAGTAGAAGTGGCAGAGGCAGGTTCGATATTATCATTTAAAAAAAAAAAAATTTTTTTTTAATTGGATCGGTATATGGACAGGAAAGGAATGGAGGGTTATGGGCTGAGTGCAGGTCGGTGGGACTAATTGAGAGTAAGCAATCAGCACGGACTAGAAGGGCTGAGATGGCCTGTTTCTGTGCTGTAATTGTTATATAGTTATGGTTATATGGTTATCTCCTCTGTGCCTGCTTCCAAGCACATTAAAACTGTGCCCTCTCATGTTAGCCATTTCAGCTCTGGGGAAAAAGCCTCTGACTATCCATATGATCAATACCTCTCATCTTCTTGTACACCTATATCAGGTCACCTCTCATCCTCTGTTGCTCCAAGGAGAAAAGGCCAATTTCACTCAACCTATTCTCATAAGGCATGCTCCCCAATCCAGGCAACATCCTTGTAAATTTCCTCTGCACCCTTTCTATGGCTTCCACATCCTCCTTGTAGTGAGGTGATCAGACCTGAGCACAGTACTCCAATTGGATCTGACCAGGGTCCTCTACAACTGTAATACTACCTACAAGCTCTTGAACTCAAGATTCAAGGCTTGTGACTTGGAAATTTTCTTGTATCCATCTCCTGACTTGTGCTTTTCAATAACCTTTTCATGGAGTTGCTTGGAGTGTTCTTTTGTCTTCATGGTGTAGTTTTTGCCAGGATACTGACTGACCTGCAGTTGGACCTTCCAGGTGCAGGTGTATTTTTACTACAATCAATTGAAACACCTTGACTGTACATAGTGATTTCCATTCAACTAATTATGTAACTTTTAAAACCATTTGGGTGTACCAGTGATGATTTGGTGTGTCATATTAAAAGGGGATGAATACTTATGCAATCAATAATTTTGTGTTTTATATCTGTAATTAATTAATAGATCACTTTTTAGAGATCTGTTTTCACTTAGACAAGATCTGTTGATCAGTGTCAAAAAAGACAAATTAATTCCACTGGTTCAATATTGTAAAACAATAAAACATGAAAGCTTTCAAGGGTGGGGGGATGCTGAATACTTTTTTATAGGCACTCTATGTTAATATTAACCCAATCCTGACCAGTGCCTGATTCCTGCTCGTGATTCTTAATCTTCCTGGATGTAACTATATTCTTTAGTATTGATTTGCCTGCAGCTGTATTCCATGGCCGCTGGCATTTAAGGACAGGTCGATGGAACTGGCGGATGGTTTAGGTGACGATGGCCCCAGTGGTAGCCAGCTGGCATGATTGTGCTGATAACATGATCTCTCACTCACTGTCGAAGACAATCTATCAGGAGTTGATGCCTAGACTGGAGATGTTGCCTGGAAGTTTGAAATTTACTCTTTGACTAAAAGCAGGGTTGTGACCAGGCCACTTATCGAGCATTTCAGCAGGGAGTTAGCTTTCATTCCATCTCCTGCCAAACGTTAATTTTCCTCAAATACAGATCCTTTCCACCTCTGGCATTGAAAAGTTGCCGAGGCAAATCAGCTTCTCTTTGATTGGAACTCGAGTCAGTGGTTCACCAGACCCAAAGCGCTGTTCCAGCAATACAGAAACCAAATTCATATCCCATCTCAAACTTCATTAAAAACAGCCATTAGTTTCAGTAATGATGGCTGTGAAATAGTGAAATTGTCTTCAAAAACTCACATGATTCATTATGTCCTTTAGGGAGGAGATCCGAGGTCCTGACCCCATCTAGCCTATATGCAAGTCCAGAAGGCAACGTGTTTGACTCATAAATGGCCTCTGAAATGACTTGGCAAACCACTACTCTGTTGGGGGATGAATGCTTACCATATAAATCCTGCAAAAATTCACCCTCCTGCCCCACAAAAAGCGAAACAGCAAGGATCATCTCACCATTACAAGGAGAATGATAGTGTCAATTGGAAAAATAACTACTACAAGACACTGCAAATAAATATTGCAGCTTCAGCAATTGGGACTCAATTCCCACCACTGTCTGTTAGGAGTTCATACATTATCTCCGTAACTGCATCAGTTTCCTCTGGGTGCTTCAGTTAGTTTTCTCCCTCATTCTAAGGACATACAGGTTAGGGCTAGTATGTTTTGGGTATGATATTTTGGCACCGGATGTTAGTAGCTAGTGGTATTCTGCAGAGGTCAGTGTTGGGACCGCTTCTTTTCACGTTATATGTCAGTGATCTGGATGACGGAATTGATGGCTTTGTGGCCAAGTTTGTGGACGATACAAAAATTGGGCCCTTATCTAAGAAAGCACGTACTGACATTGGAAGGGGTCCAGAGGAGATTCACATGCAAACGTTCCCTGTTTTTTCTTTTACAGCTGTGCAGACCAACCATTGTACTGAACTGGAAATTTTTACACATCCTGAAAACTGGACAGCAATTTAAATTAACATTACATAGAAGGAAATTCCAGCTGTGCGAAGACTATCTGACAGGAGCATTTCAATTACTATGTGGCCATGCACCCACACAGTTTAGAGGGAACAGTGTTCACAAGAATGATCCCAGGAATGAAAGGGTTAACATATGAGGAATGTTTGATTGGCTTTGGGCCTGTACTCATGGGAGTTTAGAAGAATGAGGGGGGAATCTCATTGAAATCTTTTGAATATTAAAATACATAAATGGAGTGGATGTGGAGAGGATGTTTCTAATAATAGGAGGGTCTAGGACCAGAGAACACAGCCTCAGAATGGAAGGACCTCCCTTTAGTACAGCGATGAAGGGGAGTTTCTTTAGCCAGAGGGTAGTGAATCTGTAGAATTCATTGCCATAGATGGCTGTGGAAGTCATGTCATTGAGTATACTTAAAGTGAAAGTTGATTAGTTCTTGGTTAGTAAGGGCATCAAAGGTTATGGGGTCAAGGCAGGACAATGCGGTTTAGAGGGATAATAAATCAGCTATGATGATGGAAGGGTGGAGCTGACCTGATAGACCAAATGGCCTACTTATGGTCCTTTGTCTTTCCATGTTATAACACTCAATATTCTTAACACTATTACAAATCAATTGAAATATTTTCAGGTCCTCAACTTTGATATTATTTGCTTTTTATGAATGTTCCTCAGTTATAAATTTGATTTACCAGCTAAATCCTCCTTTGACTGCATTTCCAAGGTTCACACCTCCAGCTCTGCATTTTTTCACAGCTAATGGTGGATATCAGTGGCTTGACCAGTTTGCTATCTTGGCAGCCGTGTACTTACTGTCTGGCCATCTCTGCCACCTTTCTACATAGTTACAGCATTGGTCTTGGCTGCTGCATTCTAGTATGAGCAGTATTTGATTGGGGTGTAGAACTTTATTTTTCTTGTAGTTTAATTTCCCTATGCCAGTGTGCATGTTTATATCATCACCGATTGTTCACCCTTTCAATTGCTTTGTTTTTACTATGTGTACATTCAGCTTTTATTTTGAAATGAGCAGTTTCATATCTGTATTGGATCACCTCCTGCACAATCAGGACGTACTAAATAGGAAAACACATTGCCACAGGGATCAGTGCTGGGTCCATTGTTATTTGTCATCTATATCAATGATCTGGATGATAATGTGGTAAATTGGATCAGCAAATTTGCTGATGATACAAAGATTGGAGGTGTAGTGGACAGTGAGGAAGGTTTTCAAAGCTTGCAGAGGGATTTGAACCAGCTGGAAAAATGGGCTGAAAAAAGGCAGATGGAGTTTAATACAGACAAGTGTGAGGTATTGCACTTTGGAAGGACAAACCAAGGTAGAACATACAAGGTAAATGGTAGGGCACTGAGGAGTGCAGTAGAACAAAGGGATCTGGGAATACAAACACAAAATTCCCTAAAAGTGGCGTCACAGTTAGATAAGGTTGTAAAGAGAGCTTATTGCCTTTATAAGAACATAAGAACATAAGAGATAGGAGCAGGAGTAGGCCAATCGGCCCCTCAAGCCTGCTCCGCCATTCAACAAGATCATGGCTGATCCAATCTTAACTCTAGTTTTCACCAAATCCCACAAGGCAATAGTGCCAACCAACAGGGCACCATGCCGCCCATTTTATTTTATTATTCATCCCGCCCAAACCCATGTGATCACCTGGGGAAAAAAAACCAAGTTGCCAATTGAGGAGAAAAAATCTGGAAAATTCCTCTCCGACCCATCCAGGCTATCGAAAACTGGTCCAGGAGATCACATGGCTGATCTAAACCTAGCCTCATGTCCACTTACCTGCTCACTCACCGTTTCCCCTAATGCCATTTTTATCCAGGAAAATGTCTATTTCCGTTTTGAATTTATTGAGTGTAGTAGCTTCCACAGCTCTCTGGGGCAGTAAATTCCACAGCCCCACTACCCTCTGAGTGAAGAAATTTCTCCGCATCTCAGTCCTGGAATGGCATCCCCTTATTTTAAGATTATGCCCCCTAGTCCTAGTTTCACCCATCATTGGGAACTTTCTCCCCGCATCCACCCGATCAAGCCCCTTCACAATCTTATATGTTTCAATAAGATCGCCTCTCATTCTTCGGAACTCCAATGAGTAGAGTCCCAATCTACTCAACCTCTCATCATACATCAACCCACCCATCCCCGGAATTAACCTAGTGAACCTTCTCTGCACTGCCTCGAGAGCCAGTATGTCCTTTCTTAAATATGGACACCAGAACTGCACGCAGTACTCCAGGTGTGGTCTCACCAATACCCGGTACAATTGCAGTAAGACCTCCCTGTTCTTATACTCCATCCCCCTAGCAATAAAAGCCAGCATTCCATTGGCCTTCTTGACCACCTGCTGCACTTGCATACTAACTTTTTGTGTTTCCTGCACCAGGACCCCCAGATCCCTTTGCACAGAAGCACTTTCCAGTTTCTCTCCATTTAGATAATAACTTGCTCTATTATTTTTCCTGCCAAAGTGCAAGACCTCACACTTGTCAGTATTCTATTTCATCTGCCAAATGTCTGCCCAATCACTCAGCCTATCTATGTGCCCCTGCAGGGTTTCAATGTCCTCCGCACTCATTACACTCCCTCCCATCTTTGTGTCATCAGCAAACTTCGATATGTTGCACTTAGTCCCTTTCTCCAAATCATTAATATAGATTGTAAAGAGTTGGGGTCCCAACACCGACCCCTGCGGAACACCACTAGTCACCAACTGCCAGTCTGAGAATAAACCATTTATCCCAACTCTCTGTTTTCTGTTAGAAAGCCAATCCTCCACCCATGCCAGAATATTATCCCCAATCCCATGATTTTTTACTTTAAGTAATAATCTTTGGTGTGGCACCTTGTCAAATGCCTTTTGGAAGTCCAAATACACCACATCCACTGGTTCCCCTTTATCTACCCTATATGTTATGTCCTCAAAGAACTCCAACAAATTTGTCAAACATGACTTCCCTTTTGTAAAGCCATGCTGACTTTGTCCTATTAAGCTATGTTTATCCAAATGCCCTGTTACTGTTTCCTTAATTATCGATACCAACATTTTGCCAACCACAGATGTTAGGCTAACTGGCCTATAATTCCCAGCCTTCTGTCTATTGCCCTTTTTAAATAAAGGAGTTACATTAGCATTTTTCCAATCTGCCGGGACCATTGCCGAGTCCAGCGAGTTTTGAAAAATTATCACTAATGCATCCACACTCCCGACTGCCACTTCCCTTAAGACCCTAGGATGCAAGCCATCCAGTCCAGGGGATTTATCCATCTTCAGTCCCATTAATTTATCAAGTACCATTTCCTTGGTGATTTGAATCATAGTTAGCTTCTCTCCCCCTAGAGCCCCCTGTTTATCCAGTGTTGGGATATTTTGAGTGTCCTCTACTGTAAAAACTGATACAAAATATTTGTTCAGCGTTTCCGCCATCTCCATGTCCCCTACCATTAATTTCCCGGTCTCATCTTCTAGGAGACCAACATTTACTTTAGCCACCCTTTTTCTTTTTATGTAACTATAAAAACTCTTACTATCTGCTTTTATGTTTTTCGCCAATTTACTTTCATAATCTATCTTCCCACTAGATTTAGCTACCTTATATAACTTTCTTTTTAGTCGTATACTTTGCTTTATTTCTTTACTTAGCCACAGATAACTATTTTTTCTTTTACACCCTTTTTTCTTCAGTGGAATATATTTTTCTTGATAGTTGTAAAATAACTCCTTAAATATACACCACTGATCAAGTACCGATCTACCCTTTAATCTATTTTCCCAATCCATCTTAAGCAATTCCGCTCTCATACCATCATAGTCTCCTTTATTTAAGCTCAGTACGCTTGTTTGAGATCCAACCCTCTCATCCTCTAATTGAATATGGAATTCGACCATGTTATGGTCACTCATTCCAAGGGGATCCTTTACTAGGACATTTTTTATTAGTCCTGTCTCATTACACAGGACCAGATCTAAGACTGCTTGCCCCCTTGTCGGCTCAGTAACGTATTGTTCAAGGAACCCATCCCGAATACACTCAATAAACTCTTCTTCAAGGCTGCCGTGTCCGACTTGATTAGTCCAGTCAATATGAAAGTTAAAATCCCCCATAATTATAGCTGTTCCCTTATTACAAGCCCCAACTATTTCCTGATTTATGCTCCGACCAACTGAGTTACAGCTGTTTGGAGGCCTATAGACTACTCCCACCACTGCTTTTTTCCCTTTACTATTTCTTATTTCTACCCAAATTGTTTCGTTATCCTGATCCTTCGAGCCAATATCATTTCGCTTTATTGCAGTGATTTCTTGCTTTATTAACACAGCCACACCACCTCCTTTTCCTTCTTGCCTGTCTCTCCTAATTGTTGAATACCCTTGTATGTTTAATTCCCAGTCCTGGTCACCCTGCAGCCATGTTTCCGTAATTACCACAATATCATAACCATACGTAATTATTTGTACCGTCAACTCATCAATTTTATTCCTAATACTACGTGCATTCAAATAAAGGACTTTCAAATATGTTTGACACTTATTTCCTACCTTTTCCTTTTGTACAACTTTACGCTTATCTCCATACATTCTTTCCCCTCCTGACACACTCTGTCTTTTTATTCCTCCACTTTTACCTACATCCATTACCTTCTCCATTGTCTTTTTAATTATTTGCTCTCTAGAATCCTCTCCCCCACTAGTTAGTTTAAAGACCTCTCTGCAGCCCTAGTTATATGATTCACCAGGACACTAACCCCAGCCCGGTTCAGGTGAAGCCCGTCCCTCCGGAACAGTTCTCTCCTGTCCCAGTACTGGTGCCAGTGTCCCAAGAAGCAAAACCCACTTCTCCCACACCAGTCTTTGAGCCACGCGTTTAACTCCCTAATTTTAGTTAACCTAGCCAAATTTGCTCGTGGCTCAGGTAATAATCCAGAGATTATTACCCTTGAGGTTCTGTTTTTTAATTTGACCCCTAGCTGCTCATATTCCTGTAACAGAACCTTCTTCCTTGTCCTATCTATGTCATTAGTACCGACGTGTACTAAGACAACTGGATCCTCCCCCTCCCACTGCAAGTTTCTCTCCAGCTCAGAAGAGATGTCCTTAACCCTGACACCAGGCAGGCAACATAGCCTTTGGGACTCTCGCTCTCGGTTGCAGAGAACCCTATCTATCCCCCTGACGATACTGTCCCCTATTACTACAACATTTCTATTGACTCCCCCCTCTGGAATGGCCCCCCACTCCATGGTGCTCTGGGCAGGTTGCTCATCCTCCCCACAGTCCCCACTCCTGCCCTCACAGGGAGTTAAAGCCTCAAATCTGTTGGACAAGAGCAAGGCCTGCATCTCCTCCAGCCCTACCTCCTGGATTCCCCTACTTGCCTCACTCATAGCCACACCATCCTGTGCTTGACTGCAATCTACATTAGTTAATCTATTAGATGTGGCTATCTCCTGGTACACAGAGTCCAGGTAACTCTCCCCCTCCCTGATGTGTCGCAGTGTCTGAAGCTCGGACTGCAGCTCATCAATATGAAGCTGGAGTTCCTCGAGCAACAAACACTTGCTGCAAATGTAGTCGCCGTGTCCCTCAATGGGGTCTACTGGTTCCCACATCTCGCAGCAGTAACACACCACCTGCTCCATGCTATATAGTTAATTTAATGTACTAGTATTAGTTATGCAAGAACCCTTTGCCCCAATACAGCTAACTATCACACTATTTAACAATACTTTTAAAGTTATAAGTGTAAAAGGAAGCAGGACTACTTACCAATACTTACCAAGCAACTAGCTGTGAGAGCTCTGCAGCTCTGGTCTTCCTCGCCTCGCCCGGTTCCGCCGAAGCCCGTTGAGCCAAAGCCCTTAGGCCTCCACTCTACTCCCGGCTCACTCCACTGCCCGCAACGACGCTGCAATCAAAGTATTGAGTACCAGAGTTGGAATGTTATGGTGAGGTTGTATAAGGCATTGGTGAGGCCGAATTTGGAGTATTGTGTGCAGTTTTGGTCACTGAATTACAGGAAGGATATTAATAAGGTTGAAAGAGTGCAGAGAAGTTTTACAAGGATGTTGTCGGGACTTGAGAAACTGAGTGACAGAGAAAGGTTGAATAGGTTAGGACTTTATTCCCTGGAGCATAGAAGAATGAGGGGAGACTTGATAGAGGTATATTAAGTTATGATGGGTATAGATAGTGAATGCAAGCAGGCTTTTTCCACTGAGGCTAGGGGAGAAAAAAACCAGAGGACATGGGTTAAGGGTGAAGGGAGAAAAGTTTAAAGGGAACATTAGGGGGGGACTTCTTCACACAGAGAGTGGTGGGAGTGTGGAATGAGGTGCCAGATGAAGTGGTAAATGCAGGCTTACTTTTAACATTGCAGAAAAACTTGGACAGGTACATGGATGAGAGGTGTATGGAGGGGTATGGTCCAGGTGCAGGTCAGTGGGACTAGGCAGAAAAATGGTTCAGCACAGCCAAGGGCCAAAAGGCCTGTTTCTGTGCTGTAATGTTCTGTGGTTCTACGGTTCTATTGGCTGGCAGAAGCCAGAGGTTTATGGTAAAAGTGAAAGAAATTTCTATCTAAAGTGATCCTATTGTTTCTCCAGCAGAAGCATTGCTTGTAAATTGATGTTATATTGTTTGGAAGTTAATCTAAAGGTATCAGTAAGATTTGCTGAAATAGAATGTTTTTTTTTAGTTCATTAGACACTAACCTTAAAGCTAATTGTTTACCAGTGGTATTTATCTTGTCAGAATCTTTTTAATATTTACCTGCAGAAAACTTGACTAACATTTTACTTATCTGTGTATATTTACTAGTGTGAACAGGACAGTGTGATGATTTTTCAGTTTCACTCTGTCATGCCATTGATTCTGCAATAAAACCAAGGAGCCAGGATGCTACACCCTGACTCTCATGTCATTTCTGAATGGAGTCTGGCTGACTGTCCAGTTGATGTTACAACATTCAAGCAAGGGCAATTCACCTACATGTATATATGTAATTGTTCAGCGAATTTTCCAGTTATCTATGGTACAGTTGCTTCTGTATTTTTCTGTAAACTTAGGTTTCAGTAGCAGGTGTCATGCCACTATTTTATAGGTTAATTGTCATCACTAAAATACATGTTATCTCTAGTCTAAGTATGAGATTACTATAACCATTTTTTTCCTTTACCTCTTCTTTGTTCTCTCAGCTCTCTCTTGTTCATTTTTTGTGGCCGTAATGCTTAATAAAAATGATTGTAAAGAACAAGTTTTATGCCTCATTCTTGACTTCCAAAGAACCTTTAAAATGCATAAGCATCATGATCCAATAACAATTTACCCTGGTGCTGTCGAGTGATCAGTCTCAATTATTGTTCAAATGTCCACAGTCTCAACACTACATCAGCTAGTAAAGAGGTTAAAAAGACCTTCTGTTCTGCAGAGGAACAAGAACTCTGGGGCAGTTAAGATCCCAGTGAACCATTGAAATGTAGAGAAGAAGCATGGATGCAAATTCATGGCTTCTTCTCCCTCATCAGGGTTCTCCAATCCCTTATTCTTGATCATCTTTAAGGAAGATTATTATGGGGGAATCTCCTCTATGTCACAGGGAAAGTTATTGTGAATTCTTCTTGGCTATCATCTCTCAGTGGTTGTAAAGCTCTCTCTGAAGTCACAGTGCATTCATCAAGATGCGTAATTAACATGATGCTCACTACAAAACAACTACAAGAAAGATGCAGGAACAGTAGCATCAAAGCCCATGAGTGGCCATTTTGTTCCTCACAAATGCCTTAACTGGTGGAATTAGTTGTTTTGAGGCAGCAATACAGTGGAATAAAATAAACTATAAATTATAATAAGAAATATTTAGAATTAAAATCAGGTTTAATATCACCAGCATATGTCATGAAATTTGGTGTCTTTGTGGCAGCAGTATATGTAATACATAATTATAGAAAAAAAATGTTACAGTAAGTCTATATATATTAAATAGTTGAATTAAATAAGTCATATAAAAATAGTTGTGAGGTAATGTTCGTGGGTTTGATGTCAATTCAGATATCAGATGACAGAGGGGAAGATGCAGTTCCTAAATCATTGAGTGTGTGTCTTCAGGCTTCTGTATCTCCTTCATCATAGTAGCAAGGCATGACCTGGGTGATGAGGGTTCTTAATGATGGATGTTGCTATTTTGAGGTATCGCTCCTTGAAGATGTCCTGGATACTACTAAATATGTAGTGCAAAAAGAGAGCAAAAGTAGTGAGGTAGTGTTCATGGGTTTATGGACCATTCAGAATTGAATGGCAGAAGGAAAGAAGCTGTTCCTAAAATGTAGAGCATAGGCTTTCAGGCTCCTGTACCCCCTCTCTAATGAAAAAGGTATAGTGAAGATCATTCTTAAATCTGGCTGTCTCAAAAATCCATCTCATCTACTGCTGATGAGGTGAGGCCTCAGATCAACCTCAGACCCAATTCTAGTGCAATCTGGGATCAACCAAGAGAGTGTTGATGTTCTAGTTCTCTTCCTTGCTGCAACACTGCATCTTAACTGATCTGTTGGTTGAACAGGAAATTTCCAACTTTTACTATCTTTTAGCCAAGATATTCTAACTTCAGTCATTATGTTGCTGTGGGCTTGCACACCCAGGCCAAAATCCCTGCTGTGACACCCTGCACTCAAATGGTTCTAATGGGCACTTGCACATGCATGGAAACCAAACCACAGTCATGGATTTCTTCACCAATGTGTTGCAGAGAACAGACTTAACACTAAGTATCTGGAAGACCAAAGACCTTCACCAAGCAATCCCCTGGCCCTGATAGTAAAGGTCTATGGTTAGACTCTGAATTGAATGGACCACTCCCCAAGTCAATGTTTCAAGCCAAGACCTTTTATGATGGCCTAAAGCTAGTGCTCTACTGGAGGATAGAAAATAGCTTCAAGGATACTCTCCTTATCTGCTAGCAAGAAGAAAAGAAGACCATTGTGCAGAAAAAGTAAAGAGGAAATGTCTTCAATGCAAAAACATGGAATTTGCATCATGCCATTAATATGGTAAATGATTGTGAGGTATTTTGGAGAATCACCAAGCCAAATCTAAAGAAGATATGGTGGTAATGGTAGATACATTAGAGACATCTAAGAAATTCTTAGATAGGCATATGGATGAAAGAAAAATAGTGGACTACACGGGAGGGAAGGGTTAGATTGATCTTGGAGAAATGTAAAGGATTGGCACAAAATTGTAGGCTGAAGAACCTGTACTGTGCTGTATTGTTCTATGTTCTAAATAGCTTCTGGCTTGATTGCAGAGGCAACTTATTGAGAATACCTTAAGGAAGAAGAGGGGTAGGAAAATGGGAAGCTTAAAGAGGGAATTCCAGAACCAGGGGCCTGTTAGCTGAAGATATAACTTCCAATGGTTGTACAGTTTTGTTTGCATATACAGTGGATTCCGGTTAATAGGGCTATCGATTAATCAGGGAAGCCACTTATTTAGGACAACACTTAAAAACAAAACCTAATCAAGAAAATAGCTGGGATTCCCTTTGTTTGTTTGGGACCTTATGTTACTTAATTGGAACAGGAGATTGTTGCCAACCAGTTTCTAAAATAGCATCAGTCTAGCGTCAGTCGTGTTTTACATACCCCGTAACTGGGTGTCTAACCAGCAGAGAAAGAAGAATTCGTTGGAGTCTGGTGGCACTATACTAAAGGTGTTTATTAATCAAAATAAGCAAAACCATATCAATAATGCAAATATACATATAAAACAAGTTAGCAGTAATAAACCTAAAAGTGTAGGAATAATAATAATCAATAATAAACAAGCTCTATCGATGTCTAGGGGTAAATAAATTGTCATAGAAAAGTATAAAGTTCAGTTCAGTTCATGAGTGCTGATGTAATTATAGTTGTTGTATTGTAATCGTTGGAGAGAGAAGGAGAGAGAGAGCGAGATGTAACAGCTACAGTCAGGCAAACCTTCCTTTGCTTTCTTAATCCATCGTATCGGTGTGGTCATTCAGTTATGACCTCTCCGTCCTTCTGCTAGACCGTTCTTCTGTGGTGGACTCGTCACTCTGGCATGAGTGGACACACACACAAGTCCCCACTGGACCTGCTTTAACACTGATTGCCTTAATGACCGACCTCCTGGTTCGGTCTTCGAAGCCCCCACCTTTCTTGTGGGTTCCAACACTCAATCAGTGTCCACTGGCGTGTCTGGAGGGTGTCTCTCCAGACCTGTCTTTTATCCCTACTCACGGGGACTCAGCTATCTATCACTCCTGAATGACTGTGTCCATCAAATAAGGCCACTCCTTCAGTCCACTGAGGAATGTTTATGAGCAAGCTATTGTCCTTGCAGCGAAACAGTAAATAATTCAAAAAGGAGTCACAATATGGTTAATCAGCAATTTCCCCCTCTCGCTTATCTGTCGCCGATGTTCTTGCTTGTTTATCCGTCTCTCTTTCTCATGGTCAGCATAGCAACAGTAATAGTTCGTGTTTCTTAGGAGGGGAATGGTTAACTCTGTACCCCATTGTCCATCAGGTCTATTCATCACTCGTAACACGTGTGCTTGTGTGGCTGTCAGACATAACACTGTGCTTCGAACAAAAAGTTTTCAAATAGCGTCAATTGCAAGTGTTTGTGCTCAAAAAACAGTGCTTTTTGTCACTGATCACTGGCAACAAATAAGCAGTAAGACAATTCATAACTGTTGTACTCACTACGGTTTCAAGCATTCAGGCTTGGAAATGCCAGAATTGTCCAGGTGTGAAAATGAAACCATTTCAGTACTTCTACAAGTTAGAAACTATGACAAATTTGAGGTATCAACAATCATCTTGAATGGTACAATGAAAATGAAGATTTGGAGGATGCAATTGCCAACAGCATTGTATAAAGGTAGCCCATTATCTGTACTGATTTTGTTCATTTCCCTTCAAAAGAACGTGGCCCAGATGAATTCCTTCATCAAAAAGAATTAGGAAATAATACAGTTTTATAGTACTGCAATAGTATTTACGGTGTTCTAACTTGTTCTGTTTTTCATTTAAGTACATAATATGTTACTCAGTTTGTCTTTTTATACCTTCTTAACTACGTATTTCCATGAAACTTTGGCTAATTGTGGCAGCCACTTAACTGGGCCAAAATGAACTGGACCCAATGTAATTAGAAAGCCAGATTTGGAGAAATCATTTACCTCTGAGGTTTGAAAGGCTGGAAAGGACAGCACAGGTGGGCAGAGAGAGATAAGACCAGAGAAGAACTTGAAGACAATGAATAGAATTTTAAAATTAAGGCATTGTTTATAAGGTGAATTCTATGGCAAAGGGTGAGTAGGAATTAGAGCAGGATGCAAGGATCAGAGATGATATCTAGTTTAATGAACAGAGGAGGATAACTAGTAGTTTTTTTGGGACAATGATGGTTTTAATTAATGAGGATGCAAGTAAGGGTTTAGGTTGTGGCTAAGACAGGGCGGAGTCGGACAGTGCTTGCAGTGGTGTATCGGGGTTTTCAAAAACATGAAGTTCCATTTGGTTCAAGTGCAGGGATTTGCCACGGAGTGGATGTGGAGAGATCAAAAGAGATGGTAATGAGGTAGAATTGACTGTCATCAGCATACAATGGAAATTAACTATAGTGTTCAGGTGATGTCACCCAGTAGCCACACATAATGAATGTGAGAATGCCAAAGATAAATTGTTGAAGAACACTAGGCACGAGCTTTAGAAAAATGAGCAAAAAAGTTCTCCTGTAATCAATCACCAAAAGAGCTGAATGAAAAAAATATATTTTTCAAAGCTTGGTGAATGTAGTGTGATCGCTTACCACAGAAACTTTAACTGAGCTTTTCAGACATTATTTGCCACATGAGCTGAAGTTTCATGATCTGTCAATTTGACTGAGTAATCAGTATGCAGAACCTGCAGTGTTTGGGGAAGAATTCAGAATCTTGAGTGGAGCATATGCAGCTTCACTGCAGATTCCAGAAGAAAGGTCCAGGCTGTCCTCTGTACACACATGCATATTTGTTATCGTTTTTTGGAGGGTTGTGCAGGAATGCTATGGAGTTTCTTGTAATACCTAGCCAATGTGAGTCAACATGTTTTATTTGACATCTTGCCCGTGATGGTTTGAAATCAATGAAAATGAAATATCATTTCTGTCAGTTTCTTTTTGTGTATTAATTGGTTATGATTTCCTGTTTATACATGCATAATGACAATGATATTGGGCAACATCCCTGGTTTCACATGTAAATTCAAATCATTGTTGAAAAAAACTCTTCTCAGGCTTCCAGCCAGGTAGAGGTATTGATTACAATGGATGACAAACTCTTCCATCTTCATCAGGGATGATGCAGAGTTTGTCATCAAGACATCGGTTATAATCGATACCTGTACCTAGCTTGAAATCTGAGAATAGCTTATTTGCCATATATGCCAGGAAATCACTAGATCCTTTTACAAATCATTGTTTACATCTCTGGAAGAGAAAGAATGTAGCTTGTTACGAGTGGAGAGAAAAATCAAGGAAGGGAGAAAACAGATAGTGTAGTTCAAGTAAATAAGGTGCAAGATCTTAACAAGGTAGAATGTGAGGTGGAACATTCTGTCTGATACACGAGGCAGCGAGGTACAGAGACCGTGGACAGGAGCTAGTTTCTGTGATGTGCTGAGTTGTGTCCACAATTCTCCACAATTCATGGCAGATGGCAGACCCATCCCACCAGTCTCCCTACCATTTGTGCAGTATGTATGGCTGTACATAATTGGGTGTTTGTACTCTGGGGTAGATCAGTATATGTGTGAGGTGATTATTTACATTCTCTCTGTGTAAACTGATGGTAACGCATAAAAGTTCCCACACAATGTAGAGCCTAACATCCCAAAAATATTGCTACATATGGCATGGTTTGGAAGTGTAGAAAGAGGGTGATTACATATTGAGAGAATTTCAGCCTCCCATGACCTTGGCCCAGCAGTTATCTGTGTTGGGATTGGATAGTAAATGGAATCATGTAACAACATTCAATCTTGCTGAAGCTTTGAGTATTTCAACATGATGTTCATTTATAGAGTCATGGTACTGAATGTTTCTCCTTGCATCTAATACACACCAGGGCACCTGGCTTGTGGGCCAGCACTAGTCATTTTACAAAGTGGCTGTTTATATGGAATAGCAAAATTGATCAGTGCCTGTTTTATTTGGGTTTTAACATGACATCAAAAAGGTGACATCAATCATTAAGGACCCTCAACACCCAAAACATGCCCTCTTCTCATTAGTACTATCAGGGCACAGCTTCTTCCCCTCCACCATCAGTTTTCTGATCAGTCAATAAACCCATAAGTGCTATCTCACTATTTTTACTCTTGTTTTACATTATTTATTTAATTAAAATATACATCTTATTGTAATTTATATATATTTTATGTACTGCCACAAAATCACAAATTTTGTTTTATTTGTCAGTGATAATAAAGCTGATTCTGATTCTGATATTGAAGTTTAAAATGTTTTTGAAACAAACGTTAGCCTTTTTAAAATTCATGATAGTTTTACCTGTGTATTATGTTTTTCTCTAACTATAAACGGCACCCTCTCTTTCCCTCTCATTTTACATGGAAAACTATGTAACAGTACTGGTTTCTGAACATTGTTGTTGGTCACACACCTGCAAATACTGTTTTAGCATCAGGTTGCAGATCAGATGAGATTCAAAGTACAAAGTAATTTTATTATCGAAGTGTATATATGTCACCATGTACAGACTTGAGATTTGTTTTCTTGCAGGCATTTACAGGAGAGTTTTTAAGTACAATAGAATTCATGAAAAGCTACAAATAGCGAAGACTGACAAACAATGTATAAAATCAATAATAGAAACATAGAAAACCTACAGCACAATAGAAACATAGAGGCCCTTAGGCCTCTATGCCAAACATGCCAAAGCTGTGCCAAACATGTCCTTACCTTAGAAATTACCTAGGGTTACCCATAACCCTCTTAAAAGACCCTATCATATCCACCTCCACCACCGTTGCTGGCAGCCCATTCCACGCACTCACCACACTCTGTGGAAAAAAAACCTGACCCTTGACCTCTCCCCTGTACCTACTGCCAAGCATCTTAAAACTGTGCCTTCTCGTGCTAGCCATTTCAGCCCTGGGAAAAAGCCTCTGATTATCCAAAGAACAAAGAACAATACAGCACAGTACAGGCCATTCAGCCCACAATGTTGTGCCGACCCTTAACCCCTGCCTCACATGTAACCCTCCACCTTAAATTCCTCCATATACCTGCCTAGCAGTCTCTTAAATTTCACTAGTGTATTTGTCTCCACCACTGACTCAGGCAGTGCAGTCCATGCACCAACCACTCTCTGAGTAAAAACCCTTCCTCTAATATCCCCCTTGAACTTTCCTCCCCTTACCTTAAAGTCATGTCCTCTCATATTGAGCAGTGGTGCCCTGAGGAAGAGGCACTGGCTGTCTACTCTATCTATTCCTCTTAATATCTTGTATACCTCTATCATGTCTCCTCTCATCCTCTTTCTCTCCAGAGAGTAAAGCCCTAGCTCCCTTTGATGATCAACATGATCCACATGATCAATGCCTCTCATCATCTTATATACCTCTATTAGGTCATCTCTTATCCTCCGTCGCTCCAAGGAAAAACGACTGAGTTCACTCAACCTATTGTGTGCAGCTTTGGTCACCGAATTACAGGAAGGATATTAATAAGGTTGAAAGAGTGCAGAGAAGGTTTACAAGGATGTTGCTGGGACTTGGGAAACTGAGTTACAGAAAAAGGTTGAATAAGTGAGGACTTTTTTCCTTGGAGCGTAGAAAAATGAGGGGAGACTTGATAGAGGTATATAAAATTATGATGGGTATAGATAGAGTGAATGCAAGCAGGCTTTTTCCACTGAGGCTAGGGGAGAAAAAACCAGAGGACATAGGTTAAAGGTGAAGGGGAAAAAGTTTAAAGGGAACATTAGGGGGGGACTTCTTCACACAGAGAGTGGTGGAAGTGTGGAGTGAGCTGCCAGATGAAGTTGTAAATGTGCGCTCACTTTTAACATTTAAGAAAAACTTGGGCAGGTACGTGGATGAGAGATGTATGGAGGGATATGGTCCAGGTGCAGGTCAATGGGACTAAGCAGAAAAATGGTTCGGCACAGCCAAGAAGGGCCAAAAGGCCTGTTTCTGTGCTGTAATGTTCTATGATTCTATTCTCATAAGGTATGCTCCCCAATCCAGGCAACATCCTTGTAAATCTCCTCTGCACCCTTTCTATGGCTTCCACATCCTTCCTGTAGTGAGGCAACCAGAACTGAGCACAGTACTCCAAGTGGGGTCTGATCAGGGTCCTAAATAGCTGCAACGTTGTCTCTCAGCTCCTAAACTCAATCCTACGATTGATGAAGGCCAATGCACCATATGCTTTCTTAACCACCGAGTCAACCTGTGCAGCAGCTTTGAGTGACTTATGGACTCGGATGCCAAGATGCCTCTGATCCTACACACTGCCAAGAGTCTTAACATTAATACTATATTCTGCCATCATATTTGACCTACCAAAATGAATCACCTCACACTTATCTGGGCTGAACTCCATCTGCCACTTCTCAGCCCAATTTTGCATCCTATCAATGTCCCGCTGTAACCTCTGATATCTTTCCATACTATCCACAACACCTCCAACCCTGGTGTAATCTGCAAAATTACTAACTCATCCCTCCACTTCCTCATCCAGGTCATTTATAAAAATCACAAAGAGTAGGAGTCTCAGAACAGATCCCTGAGGCACAACACTGGTGACCGACCTCCATGCAGAATATGACCCATCTACAACCACTCTTTGCCTTCTGTGGGCAAGCCAGTTCTGGATTCACAAAGCAATGTCCCCTTGGATCCCATGCCTCCTTACTTTCTCAAAAAGCCTTGCATGGAGTACTTTGTCAAATGCCTTGCCGAAATCCATACACACTACATTTTACTGCTGTACCTTCATCAATGTGTTAGTCACATCCTCAAATAATTCAATCAGGCTTGTAAGGCATAACCTGCCTTTGAGAAAGTCATGCTGACTATTCCTAATCATATTATGCTTCTCTAAATGTTCATAAATCCTGCCTGTCAGGATCTTGTCCATCAACTTACCAACCACTAAAGTTGTAATACTGAGTTGTAGAGTGCTTGCAAGTGAGTCTGTACATGATGGAGTCAATTGATCAGTGAGCTCCTGTACCTCCTGTGAGAAGAGAGCATATCCAGGATGATGTGGAAACTTGATGATGGATGCTGATTTCTTGTTGCAACGCTCCTTGTAAATGTTCTCAATGATGGGGAAGGCTTTTCCTGTGATAAACTGGGCTAAATCCATCACATTTTATAGACTTTTCTATTCCTAGGCTTTGGTGTTTCCATACTAGACTGTGATGCAACCAGTCAGGATACTCTCCAATGTGCATCCATAGAAGTTTGTCAAAGTTTTAGATGATGTGCTGAATCTGTGCAAACTTCTTAGAAATTAGAGATGCTGTCTGCTTCCTTTGTGATGGCATTTATGTGCTGGTTCCAGCACAGATCTTCTAATATTTTAATACCAAGGAATTCAGAGTTTCTGACCCAATCCATCTCCAATCAATCCCCTAATAAACACTGGCTTAATGACCTCTAGCTTTTTCCTCCTGTAGTTGATAATCAGCTCAGTGATTTTACTGATGATGACTGAGATGTTGTTATGACACCATTCTACCAGATTTTCAATCTCCTTCCTATATGCTAATTTGTCACCAACTTTGATTTGGCCAACAACATTGGTGTCATCAGCAGACTAAAATAATGTACTTAGTCACCGAATCATAAGTATAAAGCAAGTAGAACAGGGGGTTAAGCATGCTGCCTTGTGGTGCACCTATGCTGACTGTGGAGGAAGTGCTGTTGCTAATTCATTCTGAACTGTGGTCTGCAAGCTAGGAAATCAAGGACCCAGATGCACCAAGAGACATAGAGGCCTAGATCTAAGAGCACAGTGATTAGTTTCAAGGGGATGATAGTGATGAATGTCAAGCTACAGTCAATGAAGAGCATCCTGATGTATGTACCTTTACTGTCCGTAAGTTCCAGACCTGAGTGTAGAGACAGCAAAATGGCATTTGCTGTGGATCTGTTGTGATGGTAGGCAAATTGGAATGGATCCAAGTCACTCCTCAACCAGGAGTTGTTATGTTTCATGACCAACCTCTCAAAGCTCTTCTTCACAGTGGATGTAAGGGCTACTGGGCAATAGTCATGAATGAACAGAAAAGTATTTACTGTTATAGAATATTCAGTAATTTCCCTGGTTCCTCAGTAGACAAATGCAGTGTCTATGCTAGCTACAAGTTCAAACACAATGTCTGAGCCAGCAATGATCTGATGGCAGAGAGCAATTGCCATATTAGATTCATGGGACTCCCTCAAAGAAAGGATACTGTCATTCTCCCCTCTGCACTCTCTGTACTGATGGGGTGACTTGACCCAAAATATTAGTGATCCCTTTGCCTCCACAGATGCTGTTCGATAGGTTGACTTCCTCTAGCAGTGTATTTTCTACTCCATGTTATTATATCTTCAACACAAGAGATTCTACAGATACTGAAAACCCAGAGCAACACACAGAAAATCTTGGAGGAACTCAGTATGTCAGGCAGCATCAATGGAGAGGAATAAGTAGTCGACATGTTGACTGAGACCCTTCATCAGGACTGGAAAGGAAGAGGAAAGGACCCAGAATAAAAAGATGGGGGGGGGGGGCGAGGGGAAGGAGTACAAGCCAACAAGTGATAGGTAGAAGACAGGAGAGGGGGAAGACAGGTAGGAAAGAAAGGAGATACAGGAGCCAAAGGCACACGCTCAACATTTCTGGAATAGCTTATCCACTATCAGATTTCTGAATTTGGCAATGAACCCATGAACACCATCTCACTATTATACTCTTCATTCAATACTTACTGAAACTTTTATATTGTAATTTACAGTTTATTTTATGCATTTATTGGGCTACTGCCACAAAACAACAATTTCATGACAGCGATAATAAACCTAATTCTGTTCTGAATCTGATACTGATTCTGTGGGAGATGAAGTGAGAAGCTGGAGGTGTAAGTGGAAGAGGTAAAGGCTGAAGAAGGAATCTGATAGGAGAGGAGATTTGGACCATGGTATATGCAGTCTCTTGTATCTCTTATTGTCTATATCTGCCTTTCATTAGCTCAGGATGTTAAAAAAAAATCAATGCAAATGAAGTATATTTAAAGTGTAGTTGCTGTTGTTATTGGATGTACAGCAACAAATTACCAGCAGCAACAATCTAAGAAGAGCAAAGAGCAGATGACTAGATGTCTGATTCTTGTGCTGTTAGGAGTGTGTTGAGTGGAACATTAGTGAGCTCTAACCCATTCTTCAACATTATGTCAGGACATTCAGGTAGAGGATAGAAATGTCCTTGTTTTATCGTCTCATTGACAGTGCAGCACTTCTTCAGTACTGCAGGAGAAAAGGGGATGTGCTTAGGCCTCTGGACTGGGCCTTGAGTTCATAATCTTTGGTGAGGATCTAGCCAAACAAGAGAGAAGAAAATAGGACAGGATTCTTGTTATTCAGGAAACTCAAATAGAAAGTTTTCCGGAATGGCTGTCGGGCATGGGTTCTCCAATTCTGAACTAAATCGTTTAGCTTGTGGATCCACTTTCCAGATGCTTTCTGAGATTGTTAGACTGGAGACCTGGATTATGTGATTGTATACACCATGAGTCTACAAACACCAGATGTCACTAGATCCTGAAGCTTTGCAGAGGATGGGTCTGGCAATTTTCCCATGGAAAATTCTTTTTAAGAGGTGTACTCTCTCTACCCTTTTAAGTAACTCAATTGGATCCTCTTGCAAACTCCAGTTTCTCCAGTTCCTCTACATAAATTAAAGTCCCCGAAATCATTTTGGTAAAACTTTTTTGCATCATCTCTGAAGTCATTATAGCCCACAGTGGATGCACAAATGTCCAAATCAGTGTATTATAAAGATTCATCAATTCTTCCTTGCTTTTCTATTCTATAAATAAAATCTAGGATCCTGTGCACATTTTGAACCACTCTCAGTGAACGTTGGACGCTTCCCCCAGATTTGTCTGTTCTTGTATTTATTTTAGAATTTTGTGTCACCTCTACTCATTCCTTACACCACAATATAACATTTCACATGTCTCAGCATTAAATCTCATTTGGCTCCTATTCTACTAGTCTGACTCCCTGAAGCTTGTTACTAGCATTTCACTATATTAAAAAAAATGCACTGGTCCTAATGGTGCACCCTAGGGAAATACAATATGTATTTTCAAAGCTTGCCAATTATGGCAAAAAGTGCATTAGTTTCAAAAAGTTAATTTTTTTTATTTCAAATAATACTTTATTCATCAAAAACACATACAGGGAATACAATTAATAAGACATCATTCTTAACACTCATTGTGCCATCAGTGGTACTCATGTTATCGTTGAAAATTTCCCCATGAAGTCTTTGAGAGACTGTTACACAGTACCCAGTCCCTCAGACTCCAGTCCCTCAGGACTTCAGACCCTAGAGCATCTCAGTGGTTCCACCAACTTTTAATGCATCCCTCTGTGTGTACTCGTGCGCCTTAGAATGAATTTTAATTGTTGTTTCTTTGTTCGATTTTTGTAGTTGCACTTCAGAGTCAGATCATCAGCAGTGCAGAGACTCCCCGTGGCGAATCAGTCTCTACCACTGCTAAATCACCACAGGTTCCAACCTGTGGTATCCCAGAGGGAGCCTTCATGCTACAGGTATGTACAACGCTTGAGTGCAATTGGGCTCAAACAGTTTTGAATTTACTGTATTGTAGCTCTTTGCTGACAATAATTCACTCATTTCGTTAGATGTTCTCATGCACCTGCATCTCCCCAAGGCAATGACCCTTTTGAAGAGGTAGCTTCATACAAAACATTTTCACCTTCCATTCATCTGTTTTACTTTGTACCAAGCTCAGAATTGGGCTTTTTAATCTTGAGGGCCTGAACCCATGTAATCCTCACCCATCCGTTACAGCTTTGGTTTGAAACCAACTTGAATCTAGCCAAGTTTTAACTCCTTATACATATAGTGTAATTGATTTACTTGTTAATTTATTATTATTATTATTATTATTATGTTATTTTGATTTTTTTCTTCTATATTATGTATTTCATTGAACTGCTGCTGCTAAGTTAGAACCATAGAACACTACAGCACAGTACAGGCCCTTCAGCCCTCCTTAACAAATTTCACGACACATGCCGGTGATAATAAACCTGATTCTGATTCTGATTCTCCTTTCTTAATCTAAGGCTTGAGAAGTCATGCACAGTAGCCAGGCAGACTGTGAGTACCATGCAGACTGAAAATTGAGCCTCGGAATCAAATTTTGGTACTAATCAAAACATTTTTAATGATCATGAGTAAAACAGCTGGACTGTGGCCAATTAGCATCAACTTTGGTTTTAATCTTGGGGGGAAAAAAACAGGCAGACAGTTGTTGTCCCTGGTGCACTGTATTGTCAGATCCCAGATCATCCTGGACTTCACTTGGGCCACTGTACTATGTGCTGAGTAGCTGAAATGGTATGTGCAGACTGGACAATGGACAATCCCTCATTTCTGCTGAGAAGAAGCATTGGTTGGCCTTTTTGCTCCTATGATAGAATTGTGAGTTAGTAATTGGTTTATTATTGTCACACATACGGAGATACAATGAAAAACTTTGTTTTGCATGCTTTTCATATCCATCATTCCAAACTTAAGTACATTGAGGGAGTATAAAGGAAAGAACAGAAATAGAAGGAAGAATATTATATTATAGTTACAGAGAAACTGCAATATCAAGAGATAAATAAAGTGCCAAAATCACAAGGTAGACAGAGAGATCAAGAGTTCATCTTATCCCTTACCCGAGTTCATCCAATTACCCTTACCATCTTCCTCAGCTCATCTGTGCAAAATAGCCAGATTCGAGACATGGTAGGATTCTGTTTTTTCCTTTTGCTGTCAGTCGGACACCAGGTGGAAGTTGTTTCAAGACTTGCAACATATTTTAAAACTTGGCTATGTTGCAAATTCCCCTGAGGATTGTTCCTGGTCCATGGAAATGCATGCTAAAAATCTGGCATTAAACAAGTAGACAAAGCTGTGCAGCAGGTTTGTCCACTCTGCAATGCCAAAATGGATTGTGTTTCAAGAGGAACCATTCATCTAGCACCCTTTCATGTTTACATTCTATCATTCACTAACATTTAAGGTTCTCCAGAATGGGCTGCCTTTCCATTTTGTTGAAGTGAAATCATTTGTGCAGGATTGGGCTGCTTTGAAAGAACTTTTCAATTAGTCCCACCCCTCTATTATAGTTCTGGGCAATTTTCCTCTTCAGTATACTGTATATTGATTTCCTTATGAAAGTTGACACACGGTCTACTTTCCTCATCCTTTCAGACCATGCTGGAGGAAAGAGATCCTTTTCTTCCATTTACTTCTTCCATTTACTTCTTCCTCCTTGTAATAAAAGATCCTCATTATACCAAAGTAGACATTTACCTTCAGTGGCCACTTTATTAGATAACTCCTGCTCATTGTATGCTCATGGTCCTCCACTGCTGTAGCTCATCCACTTCAAGGTTTGCCATTGTTAGAATAAGAGGTTACTGTCAGCTTCCTGACAGCTTGAACCAGTCTGGCCATTCTCTGATTTCTCACATTACAAAGTGTTTTTGCCCACTGAGTTACTCACTGGAAGTTTTTTTTATGCTTTTTGCACCATTCTCTGTAAACTCTAGAGATATTGTGCATGAAAATCCCAGTAGATCAGCAGTTTCTGAGATAGTCAAACCACCTTGCCTGGCATCATTCCACAGTCAGAGTCAGTGAGATCACATTTCTTCCCCATTCTGATGTTTGGTCTGAACCTCTCAACCATATTTATTTATGGATTTAGAGATACAGCACGGTACAGGCCCTTCCAGCTCAACGAGCCATGCCACCCAGCAACCCATCTATTTAATCCTAGCCTAAACATAGGATAAGTTACAATGGCCAGTTAACCTACTAACCAGTACGTCTTGAACTGTGGGAGGACTCCAGAGCACCTGGTGGAAACCCATGTGGTCACAGAGAGAATGTACAAACTCTGTACACAGGAACTGAACTCCCATCACTAGATCGCCCCGAGCTGTAATATTGTCAGGATAATTGCTACGCCACTGTGGTGCCCGTTTTTCTTTTTACCAACCTCAACTACTTCATCTGGCTGACATCACACGACTTCTGTTAAAAAAATTGCCTTTCAATTTCCTAGTAAATCTACCACTCTCATCTTAAAGCTATGCCATCTAGTTCTTGAATTCCCAACCCAGGGTAAAAGACTGTGTGTATTCACCTTATTTATGCTTTGTATGATTCAATGCACCTCTATGAGATCACCCTTAGTCTGCTTCACTCCAAGGAAAAAAGTGGTGGCTTGACCAACCTCTCTCCAGAATGCAATGTCTTGAATACTGGCAATGTCTCATGAATCTTTTCTATAGCTTGATGATGTCTTTCCAATAGCAGGGTAAGTTGGGAATGACTTAGAGAAATAGCATTGCCAGAAGTTTGTAAACCATTAGAACAAAATGTATTTTGGCTGGTTTGGGATTGCAATGATCTTTATTTTATCAGCGGCAAGTTGGTGGACCTACCTTTGGCTTCCTGCACGTGTACTGAAGTTGTAAATGATTGTAACTTTTATTTTAAAAAAACACAAACTGCAGTATTCACTGAGCATTTCTCCTCCACAGGCACTGAATGGCTTCGTACTTGTGGTAGCAGCAGATGGGATGATTTTCTATGCTTCACAAACTATACAGGATTATTTGGGTTTCCATCAGGTATGTTTGCCTGTGTGCAATGTGGAATGTGTAGAATAACCAGGCCAGCATTTCTCTGGGTAAAGGTGTAGTTAAGCTTCCTGCTCTACCAAATATTTCATTATACCTGAATTACCAATACTGTATATACATTTTGTACAGTTTCCACTGATGGTAATCCATTTGCTGTTGGCCTTGGAAGTAATAAGGTGACCTCCTGGTCACAGACTATAGTAGATCAACCCAAGTTCCCATTTCCAGTTTCTATCCAGTAGTCTCTGGCGAATGTATATGTTTATTAATGTCAGGTGTGACCATTAAGCTTATCAGTAATGATTCCATTGTCATTACAATTATATAGTTTTATACTGGAAGAGTAGCTATAGACTCTGGAGGAATAACAAAAGAAATGAATCATACACATCACCAAGGATCTCACGTGGTCTGTACATACCAGCTGTGTGTACGACCGTCTGAGGTGAAAGAGGCACTGTTGTCGAAGAAGTTTCACATGAGTCCCCAAATCCTAAGGACTTTCTACAGGGGCACAATTAAGAGCATCCTGACTGGCTGCATCACTGCCTGGTAAGGGAACTGTACTTCCCTCAGCTGCAGGACTCTGCAGAGAGTGGTGCAGACAGCCCAGCACATCTGTAGATGTGAACTTCCCACTATTCAGGATATTTACAAAGATAAGTGTGTAAAAAGAGCCCAAAGGATCATTGGGGACCCAAGTCACCCCAGCCACAATCTATTCCAGCTGCTACCATCCGGGAAATGGTACCACAACATTGAAGCCAGGTTCAACAGGTTTCCGGATGGGTTCTTCCATCAGGCCATCAGACTGATGAATTCACGCTGATACAAATATATTTCCATGCTATATTGTTGTAAATACTATTTATTACAAATTACTTTAAATTGTACATTGCACATACAGATAGAGATGTAGCATAAAGATTTTTACTCCTCATGTATGTGAAGGATATAAAAAATAAAGTTAATTCAATTGAATCTCTGCCTACTGAAGGTCACTGCTGCCAGATTGACTAAAATGCACCTCTGATAAGAATATTGAAACTGGAAGCCTTTCAAATCAAGTCAAAGTAGATTTATTGTCAAAGAATGTATATGTTATCTACTTTAAGGTTCATTTTCTTGCAAAGAAATAAAAAATATGATCGAATTTATGAAAAACTACATAAACAAAGACTAACAAGCAACCAATATGCAAAAGCAGACAAATTGTGCAAATAAAAAATAAATAATACTGAGAACATGAGCTGTAGAATCTTTGAAAGTGAGTGTGTAGGTTGTGGAATCAGTTCAGAGTCGGGCTGAGTGAAGTTATCCTCAATGGTTCAGGAGCCTGATCGTTGAAGGATAGTAACTTTTACTGAGCCTGGTAGTGTGGGATCTAATTCTCCTGTATCTCCTGCCTGACGGTAGAAGATGGCTTTGTTTGTGGGGGTCCTTAATGATGGATACTGCTTTCTTGTGGCAGCTTTTCCTGTGATAGACTGAGCTGTACCCACCACTTTCTGTAGACTTTTCCATTGCTGGGAATTGGTGTTTCCATACTGGGCCATGATACAGCCAGATAGGATGCTCTCCACTGTGCATCTGCAGAAGTTTATCAAAGTTTTAGGTACATGCACAATCTGCATAAACTTCAAAGTTAAGGCACTGTCTTTGTAATGTCACTTCTTTGTGAGCTCCTAGGACAGATACTCTGATCTGATAACACCAAGGTATTTAAAGTTACTGACTCCCTCCATCTCTGATCCCTTAATGAAGACTGGATAGTAGACCTTCGGTTTCTTCCTTTTGTAGCCAATAATCAGTTCTTTGGTTTTGCTGACTTTGAATAGAGGTTGTGACTTCATTCATCAGATTTTCAATTCCCCTACAGATAGATAAATAAATACTTCATTGATCCCAAAGGAAATTACAGTGTCATAGTAGCATTACAAGTGTATAGATATACAAATAAACAAGTATTAGAAGGGGTAAGAAAGAATAAAAAAATAAATTACCTCAGTCTAACAGGAGGGGTTCATCCCTTCCCCAGCTATAGGTTGACTAATTATAGAGCCTAATGGCCAAGGGTAAGAATTACCTCATATAGTGCTCTTTGGAGCAGCGCAGTTGTCCTACTCTATTACGAAAAGTGCTCCTCTGTTCAGCCAAGGTGGCACGCAGAGGGTGAGAAACATTGTCCAGGATTTTCCATAAGGTCCTTTGTTCTACCACAGCCTCTAGTGTGCCTAGTTTGACTCTCACAACAGAGCCAACCTTTCTAATCAGTTTATTGGGCCTGTTGGCATCACCGGTGTTGATGACATTGCCCCAGCACATCACCACATAGAAGTTTGTACTGGTGACTGGTAGAAGATGTGAAGCAGAGGCCTTCATATTCCAAAGGACCTCAGTCTCCTCAGGAATTAGAGGTGATTCTGGCCCTTCTTGTACACAGACTCAGGTCTCTCATCCATGTGCACACTCAGGCACTTGTAGCTCCTCACCATATCCATGTCCTCAATATCAATAGTAATAGGAAGCAATACAGGCTTAGTCTTCCTAAAGTGCATCACCATCTTGTCATGGTTCTGGTTGGCCGTTCCCCTTTAACACTTCTTTCTCCCTGATCATGCCCCAATTTCAGTCAATTGCTGCTAGTTACCCAATAATTGTACACCTGGCTTTCATCAGAGACTGGGAGATAAATACCAGGATGACTATCACAGGTTGCCAATTTGTTGGTCAATTCCTGTGTGATACTTTGTTCCCTGTTCTGATTAGAACTGTTAGTTCTAAGTTCCGCTCTAGATTCTAGAGAGTCCCTGTGAATCCTGTCTCCTTGTCAAGATCCCTCTATGTTCAGGTCTACGCCAGCCTCCCCAACTGAGTTGATGTGCCAGTGTCCTGCACTTGGGTTCTCCTCTGTTGCCCCTGTGTAACAGAACGAACTGGCCAGAATGAACCCAGTGGACATGGACTTGGTGCAACAGGCCCTCGTTAGGCAGGGCTCCCTACTGGGCATACATGATCAACTACTCAGAGAAGTCATGAAAGATCTTTGTGCCCTATCTGAGGATGTAAAGAAGGTCAGTGAGCAGGTTGACCGGGTATCCGCTCCCCTTACTCTGTCCCTTCCAAGAACCCAGTCTGACCAAACCACACAGCCTGGGGTGGGTATGCCCCTTGGCTCAGCAACACAATCACCTCGAGAGCCTTATGAACTCGAACCAGAACCCTATGCTGGGGACCTAGGGAAGTGCCGGGCTATCTTACTGCAGTGCTCTCTGGTTTCTGCGCAACAGCCATGTACATACAGCTCGGACAGATCAAAAATTGTGTACATCATGGGGCTGTTACGAGGGAATGCCTTATCATGGGCCACCGCGATCTGGGACAACCGGCTAGAGGTCTGTTCCTCATTCTCCACCTTCGTCTCTGAAATGAAGAAGGTTTTTGAACAGCCCATTCACGGGAAGGACGCCGCTAGGCGCCTTCTGACTCTCTGTCAGGGCTCGCGAAGCGTAGCGAAATACTCCATTGAGTTCCGAACATTAGCGGCCGACTCTGGGTGGAATGATGAAGCACTACGGGAAGTGTTTCAACGGGGTCTCTCTGACAAGATAAAAGATGAATTAGTGGCCAGGGATAACACGAACAGCCTGGACTCTTTGGTCTCTCTAGCCACCAGGGTAGATAATTGACTTCGAGAACGTCTGAGAGAAAAGACCGGTCACCCTGCTCCTGGGGTCATCCTATGGCCCACCTTACCATCTTCAGCCAGCCTCTCTTGCCCATCCACTCCTAGGGTAGCCCCCACTCCAACTGTTCTGGTGAATCAGATGACACTCCCTTCAGTTCCCCAAGCCAGGATGCAGATCCAAGCTACTGTAACCTACAACCAACAGTCCCTGTCCTTGCCTACCTTGATAGACTCAGGTGCTGAGGGGAATCTGTTGGATGAAGACATAGATGCCCAGGCCGTAAATCCTCGGGAGCTGTTGCCTACCCCTCTGGAAGCCCGGGCACTGGACGGAAGACTTCTGGCTCAAGTCACTCACCACTGTCTTTGATCCTCTCTGGGAATCATCGGGGCAGATGGTGTGGCTTTCCGCCAAGCTCAAATGCGAACCTAGGAAACTCACCCCCCACCCCGCTTCCTTGGACCATTCAAGGTCGAAAGGATTATCAGACCCACAGCGGTCCGCCTCACGCTGCCTAAGTCCATGCGTATTCACCCAACCTTACATGTGTCCCAGATAAAACCAGTCTCCGTCAGCCCTTTGTGTCCCCCAGCAGAGACTCATCCCCCTGCCTGGCTCATCGACAACCATCTGGCATACACCATCCGATGACTGCTAGATGTGTGCCGTCGGGGCAGGGGCCTTCAATACCTGGTGGACTGGGAGGGGTACGGTCCTGAAGAACGTTCCTGGGTCCCCTGCTCCTTTATCCTAGACCCTTCCCTCATCCAGGACTTCCATTGGGACCATCCAGACAGGCCTGGAGGAATGCTGGGAGGCTCCCATTGGGAGGGAGTTTACTGTCATGGTTCTGGTTGGCCATTCCCCTTTGACACTTCTTTCTCCCTGATCATGCCCCAGTTTCAGTCAATTGCTGCTAGTTACCCAATAATCATACACCTGGCTTTCATCAGAGATTGGGAAATAAATCCGAGGACGACTCTATCACAGGTTGCCAGTTTGTTGGTCAATTTTCATGTGAATCTTTGTTCCCTGTTCCAATTAGAACCGTTCGTTCTAAGTTCCACTCTAGTTTCTAGAGAGTCCCTGTGAATCCCATCTCCTTGTCAAGATCCTTCTGGTTTCCTGCTCTACGTTCAGGTCTACGCCAGCCTCCCCAACTAAGTTGATGTGCCAGTGTCCTGCACTTGGGTTCTCCTCCATCACCCCCGTGTAACACATCTCCTTTGTCTTATTGATGTTGAGCTGCAGATGATTCAGCTTTCACCATTTGACAGTCCTCCACCAGTATTCATCCTCCCATCCTCCCTTTATACACCCAACTATTGCTGAGTCATCAGAGTATTTCTGCAGATGACATGACACAGTGATGTATCTAAAGTCTGAGGTATACAGACTAAACAGGAAGGGAGCCAATACAGTCACCTGTATGCTGATTAGTCACCATCTTTGATTCAGCCAACAACAGTGATGTCGTCACCCCTTTCTATAACTTGTGCTCTCAATTTGCTAGAGTCTTTGGTAAAACACCTCAAAAAATTCACCGTCCATCATTAACGACCCCCATCACCCAAGACATGCCCTTTCATTACTCCTGTCAGCAAGGAGGTACAGGAGCTTGAACATACACAATGTTTTCGGAACAGCTTCTGTTCAGAACAAGGATGAAGCCTACTGCAGCCATTTATACATCCGCCTTTCGAGAACATGGGTCCAGTATCAGCAAGCACAGGTCTGTCATTCTATAATATTAATTAACACTTGTCTGTATCCTTATAACACAGATATGTACTGTTGGACACAGGTCTGCTACAGTATAACAATGAGCTAACAATGCTGGTGAGCACAGATCTATCATTGTATAACACTGAGGTAGCATGCTGTTGGAGACAAGTTTCTCATTGCATAACACTGGAATACTGTACTGGTGGGAACAGGCCTATCATTGTATAACACTGGATAATTGTACTGGTGGGGACAAGCCTATCGTTGCAAAACACTGGACAGCTGTTCTGGTGGGAGCAGGTCTATCGTCGTATAACACTGGATAACTGTTCTGGTGTGAACAGGTCTATCATTGTATAACAATGGACAACTGTTCTAGTGGGGACAGGTCTGTGGTTGTATAACACTGGATAACTGTTCTGGTGGGGACCAGTCAATTGTGTAACACTGGATAAATGCTCTGGTGGGGACAGATCTATCATGTAACACTGGATAACTGTACTGGTGGGGACAGGCCTATCTTGTAATGAGGGGACAGGTTGCACCTGAACTGGAGGGGGACTAATATCCTTGTGGGAAGGTTGGCTAGTGCTGTTCCGGGGGTTTACACTAGATTTGCAGGAGGAGGGGAACCAGGGTGTTAGAGCAGATAGTGAGGTGGAGGAGGATAAAGGTCATGTGAGAACTACAAGTATAGTGCATGGAGTAAAGCCAGATCTAACATATAAAGAGGCTTTGAGGAAAGAGAAGCAGAATAAAGGGTGTAAAGGTAGAAGGGCTAAAGTGTGTGTACTTCAATAAAGCATCAGGAACAAAAGTGATGAACTGAGAGCTTGGATACGTACATGGAATTATGATGTAATGGCCATTACAGAGACTTGGCTGCCACCAGGGCAGGAATGGACTATCAATATTCCTGGATTTCCATTACAGTATGTTGCCAGTCCAACTAGGGGGGAATGCCATACTAGATCTAGTATTAGGTAACAAACCGGGTCAGCTCACAGATCTATTAGTGGGTGAGCATCTGGGGGACAGTGACCACCGCTCCCTGGCCTTTAACATTATCATGGAAAAGGATAGAATCAGAGAGGACAGCAATATTTTTAATTGACGAAGGGCAAATTATGAGGCTAAAAGGCTAGAACTTGCGGGTGTGAATTGGGATGATGTTTTTGCAGGGAAATGTACTATGGACATGTGGTCGATGTTTAGGGACCTCTTGCAGAATGTTAGGGATAAATTTGTCCCGGTGAGGAAGATAAAGAATAGTAGGGTGAAGGAACCATGGGTGACAAGTGAGGTGGAAAATCTAGTCAGGTGGAAGAAGGCAGCATACATGAGGTTTAGGAAGCAAGGATCAGATGGGGCTTTTGAGAAATATAGGGTAGCAAGAAAGGAGCTTAAGAAGGGGCTGAGGAGAACAAGACGGAGGCATGAGAAGGCCTTGGCGAGTAGGGTAAAGGAAAACCCAAAGGCATTCTTCAATTATGTGAAGAACAAAAGGATGACAGGAGTGAAGGTAGGACTGATTAGAGATAAAGGTGGGAAGATGTGCCTGGAGGCTGTGGAAGTGAGCGAGGTCCTCAATGAATACTTCTCTTTGGTATTCACCAATGAGAGGGAACTTGATGACGGTGAGGACAATATGAGTGAGGTTGATGTTCTGGAGCATGTTGATTTTAAGGGAGAGGAGGTGTTGGAGCTGTTAAAATACATAAGGACAGATAAGTCCCTGGGCTACTCCACGAGGTGAGGGAAGAGATTGTTGAGCCTCTGGCTAGGATCTTTATGTCTTTGTTGTCCGTGGGAATGGTACCGGAGGATTGGAGGGAAGCGAATGTTGTCCCCTTGTTCAAAAAAGGTAGTAGGGATAGTCCGTGTAATTATAGACTAGTGAGCCTTGGGTCTGTGGTGGGAAAGCTGTTGGAAAAGGTTCTTAGAGTTAGGATCTATGGGCATTTAGAGAATCATGGTCTGATCAGGGACAGTCAACATGGCTTTGTGAAGGGCAGATCATGTCTAACAAGCCTGTTGGAGTTCTTTGAAGAGGTGACCAGGCATATAGATGAGGGTAGTGTAGTGGATATGATCTACATGGATTTTAATAAGGCATTTGATAAGATTCCACACGGTAGGCTTATTCAGAAAGTCAGAAGACATAGGATCCATGGAAGTTTGGCCAGGTGGATTCAGTATTGGCTTGTTTGCAGAAAGCAGACGGTCATGGTGGAGGGAGTACATTCAGATTGGAGGGTTGTGACTAGTGGTGTCCCACATGATTCGGTTCTGGGACCCCTACTTTTCATGGTTTTTATTAACGACCTGGATGTGGGGGTAGAAGGGTGGGTTGGAAGTTTGCAGACGACACAAAGGTTGATGGTATTGCGGATAGTGTAGAGGATTGTTGAAGATTGCAGAGAGCCATTGGTAGGATGCAGGAGTGGGCTGAGAAGTGGCAGATGGCGTTCAACCCGGAGAAGTGTGAGGTTGTACACTTTCGAAGGACAAACTCCAAGGCAGAGTACAAAGTAAATGGCGGGATACTTGGTAATGTGGAGAAGCAGAGGGATCTGGGGGTACATGTCCACAGATCCCTGAAAGTTGCCTCACTGGTAGATAGGGTAGTTAAGAAAGCTTATGGGGTGGTAGCTTTCATAAGTCGAGGGATAGAGTTTAAGAGTTGTGAGGTAATGATGCAGCTCTATAAAACTCTGGTTAGGCCACACTTGGAGTACTGTGTCCAGTTCTGGTCGCCTCACTATAGGAAGGATGTGGAAGCATTGGAAAGGGTACAGAGAAGATTTACCCAGATGCTGCCTGGTTTAGAGAGTATGCATTATGATCAGAGATTAAGGGAGCTGGGCCTTTACAATTTGGAGAGAAAGAGAATGAGAGGAGACATGATAGATGTATACAAGATGGTAAGAGGAATAGATAGAGTGGACAGCCAGTGCCTCTTCCCCAGGACAGCACTGCTCAATACAAGAGGACATGGCTTTAAGGTAAAGGGTGGTGAAGTTCAAGGGGGCTTTTAGAGGAAGGTTTTTTACTCAGTGGTTGGTGCATGGAATCCACTGCCTGAGTCTGTGGTGGAGGCAGATACAGTAGTGAAATTTAAGAGACTGCTAGACAGGTGTATGGAGGAATTTAAGGTGAAGAGATATACGGAAGGCAGGGTTTAAGGGTCGGCACAACATTGTGGGCCGAAGGGCCTGTACTGTGCTGTACTATTCTATGTTCTATAACAATGTTCTCTAACACTGCACAACTGTTCTGGTGGGATCAGGCCTATTGTATAGCACTGGATAACTGTACTGGTGAGGACAGGTCTATCGTTGTATAATACTGGATAACTGTTCTGGTGGGGGCAAGTCAATTGTGTAACACTGGATAACTGTACTGGTGGGGATAGGCCTATCATGTAGCACTGAATAACTGTACCGGTGGGGACAGGTTTATGGTTGTATTACAGGGTGTATTCTTTAGCGAGAGGGTTATGAATCTGTGGAATTCATCTCCACAGAGGGCTGTGGAGGCCATCATTGGGTATTTTTAAAGTGGAGGTTGATAGGTTCTTGATTAGGAAGGACATCAAAGGTTATGAGGAGAAGTTAGGAGAATAGAGCCAAGAAGGTTAATAAATCAACAATAATTGAATGGCAGAGCAGACTTGATGGGCTGAATGGCCTATTTCTGCTCCAACGTCTTATGGTGTTACGGGTATGGTACTGATGGGGGTAGGTTCTTAACTGTATAACACTTGAATTAATAATGGTAGGGACAGGTCATTCACTCTGTAATGCTGGGTGTGAATTACTGGTATGGACAGGTTTGTCATTGTATGACACTAGGGTACATTGCTAGTGGCATCCAAGAGGACCACAACTTTGTCATGTTTTGAGGCTTACGTGCCTCAATGACTCAGTGAGCTATGTTGGCTAGAGTTGGGGTTTATGCTTTGACTCTTGGTGGGGTCACCCATGCCAAACAGGTCAATGGGTAGAGGCCAGACTAAGGGTGGTCCACCGGTCACCCAAGTTCGAGGATTCAGCTCACAGCTAACAACCCTGACTGGTAAAACAAAACTGTTATGGAAACACCAATGAAGAATCCTTTTAAACCTGAGCGGCCAAGGACTGACAGATGCAGGACTTACATTACTGTCTGAAATGCCAGTGGCCTAACTAGTAAGGATGGGCCTGTTACTATTTAAAACTGAGATACAGTACTGGTGGGGACAAGTATGCCACTGTGTAATAGTGGCATATAATACTAGTGGGATGAACTCAGCAGGTCGGGCAGCATCCGTTGAAAGGAGCAGTCAATGTTTCAGGCCAAGACCTTCGTCAGGACTGAAGGAGGGGGCAAGGGCCCTATTTGGGGCCCTGAATGGTGGTAAGAGAGGAGGTGTAGGGACAGGTGTAGCACTTACACTTGTAGGGATAAGTACCAGGTGGGAGATCTGTGGGGAGGGACATGTGGACCAGGCAGTCTGGTAGTATCCAGCCCCTTGGTATGAACATCGAATTCTCCAACTTCCGGTAATTCCTTCCCTCTCCCTTCACTCTGCCTCCTCTTCTAGCTGCCTATCACCTCTCATGATTCTACCTTCTTCTACTATCCATAGTGCTTTCCCCTTACATTCCTTCTTCACCTCTCCTGCCTATCACCTCCCTGCTTCCCCTCCCCCACCCCTTGGTCTTTCCTTTGATTGGTTTTTCACCTGGCACCTTCCACCCTCCCCCCACCTTCTTTATAGGGTCCCTGCCCCCCTCCTTCTTTAGTCCTGATGAAGGGCCTTGGCCCAAAACGTTGACTGCTCCTTTCAACGGATTCTGCTCGACCTGCTGAGTTCATCCAGCTTGTTTGTACGTGTTTATTTGACCATGCATCTGCAGTATCTTTGTGTAATACTGGTGGGGCCTGGTCTGTCACTGCACAACACTAAGGTACTATAGTTGTGGAGCTAAGCCTCTTACTATGTAAGTGCAGTGTACAGTAAGGTGGGAACAGTATGCCATTCAATCACGCTTATACTGTATTCCTGTATAATACTGGGGTACAGTACTGGTTGGTACTATCAACTTCAAAGAGGCCTGTTTAAGAACTGGAAAGACTTGATGGGCTGTCAGGAGAATATGTCACCAAAAACACAATGGCTAAAGTCTGCAAACACGAGGAAATCTGCAGATGCTGGAAATTCAAGCAACACACACAAAATGCTGGTGGAACGCAGCAGGCCAGGCAGTATCTATAGTAGTGGTCACCAACCAGTCGATCTTTGAGACTTTCCTAATAGATTTTGAAAAAAAATGAAAAATAAATACATAAATACATTATGCCTGATAAACCTTTTGATGCAAATATGTAGTAACTTCTACTTTGAAAAGGACCACTTGACAACTATGTGCCCAAAAGGATCAACTTTATCTAGGACAGTAAAACGATATTCACCTATCGTTATATCCTCATTATATGCATCTTCAGTCAATGCGGGCTCACAGTTATGCGAGGAACCTATTTCTCCAACGTCTCCTTATATGCGTCTAAAACTCAGTTATGCAAGGAGTACTGCTTTCCCGCCAATACAAGTCAGGTGCATGCGCCTCAGTCTCACTCCCGCCAGTACTGCATTGGTTTTGGAAAGGTGTGGATGTGCAATCTTGCGCTCTTAAACTTTTGAGTTTTTACCTACGGTGCAGTGATTTTGTGCTTGAAATATTTAATGATGCCTCTTAAGCATCAGATGTCAATTCCTGGGCCATCAGCCAAGCGGCAGAGAACTGCTTTAACACTTGGGAAAAAAAAGTTGGAAATTATAAACAGGTCAGCATTAGGTGAAGGTAACACAGTTCTGTGACGCTACTGCCGGGAACAGAATCTTGCCTTTAAAGTTCTTTTGTTGCTTGACAATGCACCAGCCCATCCTAAACATTTGAGTAGCATTCATCTTAACATAACTGTGCGTTTCCTGCCGCCTGACACAATGCTGATTCAACCACTCGACCAAGGTGTGATCTGCATTAAAGATGTATTTTTTATGGCGAACTATTTCTCAGATGATGCAAGCAACAGACGATTTTGAAAATCCCGGGAGTTTACCAATAGTGAGGGAATGGTGGAAGTTGGAACACTTGGCGCAAATAGCGATGGACATGGACCCAAGTTTAGAACGGAGTCAGCATTTCAGTCATTCCCTGCAGTCAACCCTTCTTCCCTACAAGCAAATTTATGCTGAGAAACAAAATGCTGCCAAGCAAGCAACCCTCACCACTTTCTTCAAACCGGTGTCATCTCCTGCTGCTGGCAGTTCTGAGAGTTCTGTGAGTCTTCCTTCACCTCTTGCTGTGCTTGATATGATCCTGATGGCCCACAACCATCTACCTCATCTATGTAAAGCTGCCTAACACTACAATAACCACTCATCTCCCGGAGCGAACACACCTGCCACTGTTGGTGAGTACTGTACACCCTAGTATGTTAACTTTCTATGATTTATTACATTGAATATTACCTTAAATTGATTAAATATAATACAAATGTTGCCTTCTGGTACTGCTTTTGTGTTATATTGATATGAAAATGTGAATAAATTACAGATAAAGCATATTTAGGAAGCCCTCTGGAACATATCCCTATTTTTTCTATTTAAATAATTATTCACATTGTGCTTTTTCACACTATGCGTCGACTGTGAGGAACATATCCCCTGCATATAACGAGGATAGGGTGTACAGAGGTTTGTGATATGGTGCAACTCAAACTACCTGCGTCTCAATATCACCAAGACCAAGGAGATGGTGGTGGACTTTAGGAGATCTAGGCCTCATATGGAGCCAGTGATCATTAATGGAGAATGTGTGGAGCAGGTTAAGACCTACAAGTATCTGGGAGTACAGTTAGACGAGAAGCTAGACTGGACTGCCAACACAGATGCCTTGTGCAGGAAGGCACAGAGTCGACTGTACTTCCTTAGAAGGTTGGCGTCATTCAATGTCTGTAGTGAGATGCTGAAGATGTTCTATAGGTCAGTTGTGGAGAGCGCCCTCTTCTTTGTGGTGGCGTGTTGGGGAGGAAGCATTAAGAAGAGGGACGCCTCACGTCTTAATAAGCTGGTAAGGAAGGCGGGCTCTGTCGTGGGCAAAGTACTGGAGAGTTTAACATCGGTAGCTGAGCGAAGGGCGCTGAGTAGGCTACGGTCAATTATGGATAACTCTGAACATCCTCTACATAGCACCATCCAGAGACAGAGAAGCAGTTTCAGCGACAGGTTACTATCGATGCAATGCTCCTCAGACAGGATGAAGAGGTCAATACTCCCCAATGCCATTAGGCTTTACAATTCAACCGCCAGGACTTAAGAACTTTTTAAAAGCTATTATTAATGCTTTTTGAGATAGTGATTTAGATGCATATCATATTTTTACTGAGTTAAGTATTGTATGTAATTAGTTTTGCTACAACAAGTGCATGGGACATTGGAAAAAAGGTTGAATTTCCCCATGGGGATGAATAAAGTATCTATCTATCTATCTATCTAATGCGCACCGGGCAGCAAAGACAGGAAGGAAAACCCCGCAACCCCAGAAACAATCTCTCTTTATAAACAGTTTTCTGTAGCGGGAGTATTGCTATATTACCATGATCCTAATTGGTATTAACTTATCTTTATAATACCTGTTTGATATGCTAGTTAGTGTTTTCTTGGTTAAATTAATTTGAAAGTTTGACAAAAGCATTTTATTGAATTCAAATACAATCAGCCCAAATAAGGGGCCTCAAGTTGGAACTACAATCTGAGCTGTTTTTTCTCTAAACGATTTAGTAGGTCGATCTTGCCTTTCACTAAGACCGAGGTAGGGGACCGGTTTCCAGTGACATCATCATCGAGAATGGAAGCTTAAGCCACTAGCTCCTCTGGAAAAACGCATACTAAGACCTGTTAACCCATCAAATATAGTAATTTTCGAAAATATTTGAACTGATAAGAGGACCACGAATGGGGAAAAAGAATGGAAATTTTAAAAAAGGGACACTGCAGAGCCTGTGGCCGAGAGGAGTGCAGCGAGCAGCTCTCCTACCCGACTGCGTGCTAGCAAGGCAGACGCTGGGCCTTGTTCAGGCGAAGCAGTGAATATGATCGAAATTCTGAAAGAGATAAGGGAGTTCCAGAAAGATATAAAGCAGCAGCTACATGATATTAAGTCAGAGCTCGCCAACGTCAATCAAAAAATAGCAGTGGCAGAGACTCAAATTGAGAAGGTGGAAGATCGCATTCAAAATGTGGAACAGGTGCTGAGTAAGAGGATAAAAATATTAAATCACCAAGAAGGTAAACTGCTTGACCTGGAGGGAAGATCACGGTGGAAAAATATCAGAATATATAACGTTCCTGAAGGAGCGGAGGGTTTGTCTATGACGGAGTTTGTCAGAAAGTTGCTGCAGGACGTGATGGAGCTTCCCTCGACTGTGGAGCTGGAAATTGAGAGAACCCATCGTGTGCTCGTCCTGAAGCCTACCCGAGATAGAGCAGATAAGCCACGCTCAATAATAATTAAATTCCTTAGGTACAGTACCAAGGCAGAGATTCTACGAAAGGCCTGAGGTAAGAGGGTGTTCTTAGATGATAGATTAATATATTTCAACCAAGATTACCCCCCCCCCCCCCACGGTCTTGCAGAAATGTAAAGAATGCTCTGAAGTAAAGCGAATACTAAAGCAAGAAAGGATTAGATTTCAAACTCCGCACCCTGCTAAACTTCGAGTGTTTCATCAAGATGGGATCCAACTGTATCACAGTGGAAGAGGCAACTACAGACATGAAGGCCAGAGGGTTGCCCGTCAGTGTGATCAAACCTAGGGAAAGCCTGGCAGAGGAATTATCCCGCTCTGCTTGGGAAATAGTGCAAGAATCGAGAAGGCAGGAGATGGGAGGAGGCCGAGGGAAGTATATCAGGAAGAGACCGGGAGTTTTCCAAAGACAGCCCTCACCCCCTCCAGAAGAGCCATAAGGTTTGGCTAACTTTAAAAACGTTGAGAAGCTAAACGGAAGCAAAAGTAGACGGTGATATACCTATCTTGAGAAATACTTATTATAATGTGTATTTTATATTACTTAGTTGTTGTTCTTTATTCGCTCACTTACTCCTTTTTCCCCACCAAAATGAGAATATATATATGTGTGCATATACGTGTATGTATGTAATATATATAACCATATAACAATTACAGCATGGAAACAGGCCATCTTGGCCCTTCTAGTCCGTGCCGAACGCTTGCTCTCACCTAGTCCCACTGGCCCGCACTCAGCCCATAACCCTCCATTCCTTTCCTGTCCATATACCTATCCAATTTTACTTTAAATGACAATACCGAACCTGCCTCTACCACTTCTACTGGAAGCTCGTTCCACACAGCTACCAGTCTCTGAGTAAAGAAATTCCGCCTCATGTTACCCTTAAACTTTTGCCCCCTAACTCTCAACTCGTGTCCTCTTGCTTGAATCTCCCCTACTCTCAATGGAAAAAGCCTATCCACGTCAACTCTATCTATCTCCCTCATGATTTTAAATACCTCTATCAAGTCCCCCCTCAACCTTCTACACTCCAAAGAATAAAGTCCTAACTTGTTCAACCTTTCTCTGTAACTTAGGTGCTGAAACCCAAGTATCATTCTAGTAAATCTTCTCTGTACCCTCTTTTTTTGTTGACATCTTTCCTATAATTCAGTGACTAGAACTGTACACAGTACTCCAAATTCGGCCTTACCAATGCCTTGTACAATTTCAACATTACATCCCAACTCCTATACTCAATGCTCTGATTTATAAAGGCCAGCATACCAAAAGCTTTCTTCACCACCTTGTTATATGGTCTTGTTATATTCTTGTTATATGGTCATTTAACATCTGCCAGATGATGCTGAGGATGTTCTACGAGTCTGTGGTGGCCAGTGCTATCATGTTTATTGTTGTGTGCTGGGGCAGCAGGCTGAGGGTAGCAAACACCAGCAGAATCAACAAACTCATTCATAAGGCCAGTGATGTTGTGGGGGTGGAACTGGACTCTCTGACGGTGGTGTCTGAAAAGAGGATGCTGTCCAAGTTGCATGCCATTTGGACAATGTCTCTCATCCACTCCATAATGTACTGGTTAGGCACAGGAGTACATTCAGCCAGAGACTCATTCCACTGAGATGCAACACTGAGCGTCATAGGAAGTCATTCCTGCCTATGGCTATCAAACTTTACAACTCCTCCCTCAGAGTGTCAGACACCATGAGCCAACAGGCTGGTCCTGGACTTATTTCCACTTGGAATAATTTACTTATTATTATTTAATTATTTATGGTTTATATTGCTATATTTCTACACTATTCTTGGCTGGTGCGACTGTAACGAAATCTGATTTCCCTCAGGATCAATAAAGTATGTCTGTCTGTCTGTCTATCCACATGAGATTCCACCTTCAGGGAACTATGCACCATTATTCCTAGATCACTCTGTTCTACTGCATTCTTCAATGCCCCACCATTTACCATGTATGTCCTATTTTGATTATTCCTACTAAAATGTAGCACCTCACATTTATCAGCATTAAACTCCATCTGCCATCATTCAGCCCACTCTTCTAACTGGCCTAAATCTCTCTGCAAGCTTCGAAAACCTACTTCATTATCCAGAACGCCACCTACCTTCGTATCATCTGCATACTTACTAATCCAATTTACCACCCCATCATCCAGATCATTAATGTATATGACAAACAACATTAGACCCAGTACAGATCCCTGAGGCACACCACTAGTCACCGGCCTCCAACCTGACAAACAGTTATCCACCACTACTCTCTGGCATCTCCCATCCAGCCACTGTTGAATCCATTTTACTACTTCAATATTAAAACCTAACGATTGAACCTTCCTAACTAACCGTCTGTGCAGAACCTTGTCAAAGTCCTTACTGAAGTCCATATAGACAACATCCATTGCTTTACCCTCATCAACTTTCCTTGTAACCTCTTCAAAAATTTCAATAAGATTTGTCAAACATGACCTTCCACACACAAATCCATGTTGAGTGTTCCTAATCAGACCCTGTCTATCCAGATAATTATATATATATATACCATCTGTGTGTGTGTGTGTGTGTGTGTGTGTGTGTGTGTGTGTGTGTATGTGTCCTCGTCCTCTAGCTCAATGCAGGGTCATCTACTAGAGACCTTAGCCTTGGAATCACACATTCATTGCCATTTTTGTTATTATTTGCATTTCTTGGTTCTTATTTGTTCAAGGAGTAGATCGATTAAGTTTTATTCTGCTAATTTCAATGATACATTGACAGATAAATATAGATGGCTAAAGACAAAGTAAAATTCATTTCTTTTAATGTTAATGGGCTGTTAAATCCAATCAAATGTAATAGAATTTTATCCAAAATGAAAAAAGAACAAGCCCATGTATATTTACAGGAAACTCATTTAAGTGATAATGAGCATAGAAAACTAAAGAGAATGGGCTTCACTAATCTGTTTTTCTCCTCATATAAATCAGGACATAGGAGAGGAGTTGCTATTCATATCTCAAGTAAGCTAAGTTTTGAAAAGGTATTCAAAATGGGAGATAGAGGGCAGATATATTCTGGTAAAGGGGAATATAGATGGCAATTCAGTTACTCTATTGAATATATACACTCCCCCGGGAAGTGATATTGATTTCTTTCAGAAAATTACTGATATTATGGTAGCGGAAACAGAAGGTCTCCTGATATGGGGGGGGGGGGGGGAGACTTAAATTTACAATTACAACCAAACTTAGACTCTTCCAATAGAAAAACCTATGAAACAAAATCTTTACATATGAAAGTTAATACACTTTTTGAGGATGTTTGTTTAATTTGAGGGACCTTTTCCCCGACAGAAGGGATTACGCTCATTATTCTGCTCCCCATTCTGTATATACAAGAATAGACTATTTCATAACATTTGGAAAAGACAGACAAAATAAACACCTGCGGAATTGGGACAATAGATGTAAGTGACCATGCACCTATATATTTATCTGTTGATTTTGACCTACAACCAAAGAATACTATTTGGAAACTAAATTCAAGTCTACTCAATGATCCGTACTTTACGGAACAAATTAAAAAAGAAATTGGTCTCTATACAACAATGCCAACACGACAATATATGAAGGACACTTCACATTATGGATCATATACAAAAAAAATAAAAGCAAAGCAATAGTGATAAGCATGGATGCTAAAAAGACATTTGATTCAGTTAATTGGAATTTTCTTTACAGAGTTTTACATAGATTTGGTTTCCAAGACACAATTATTAAAACTATACAGACACTATATGACAACCCTACTGCTAGGATTAAAATCAATGGATATTTATCAAATAGCCTTACCCTAGAAAGGGGCACGAGACAGGGTTGTGCATGGTTACTGCTACTCTTCGCACTATATATGGAACCATTAGCTCAATACATCAGACAAAATGAAGATATCAGGGGAACTACAATTAAAGGGACAGAGCATAAATTGGTTTGTTACACGGATGACATTTTGATCTATCTAGGGCAACCAACATACTCTTTCCCTAATTGATGCAATACTTTGAACAATATGGTCAATATGGTCAATATCAACATGGATAAAACCCAATTATTTTCATATTACTATAGCCCACCAAGAGAAATTGAAAGTCGATACCCCTGGGCATGGCACACAGAGTCTTTCAAATATTTGGGCATCATTATGCCAAAAGATTTGGCAAAATTATCAGAATGTAATTATCAGCCTTTAGATAAAAAAATTAAGGAAGATATGGCACGATGGAACCTGATTCCTTTTTTCAGTCTCACTTCAAGGATTGAGTCTATTAAAATGAATATACAGCCCAGACTGTTATATCTCTTTCAGACCCTACCAATAGAGATTAATCAAAATCAATTCAATGAACGGAACAAGATGTTATCAAGGTATATTTGGCAGGGTAAAAGGCCTAGAGTTCATCTCAAAACTTTGCAATTAGCAAAGGAAAAGGGGGGATGGGGCCTACCTTCTCTTAGAGATTATTATTTTGCAGTACGGTTGAGAGCTGTGATATGTTGGTGCAACCCATCATATGACACTCAATGGAAAAACATTGAGGAACGGGTACTTCCTATCCCCATACAAGCAATTTTGGCTGATAACAACCTGCAAAGGTACATAAATGCTATTGATAACCCATGGGTGAAATTGACTCTTAAAATATGGAAAACTACTATAAAAGAATATAATCTAGAGGGAGGTATTGCAATTCTTAAATGGTGTGCATATGATTTGGATCTTACACCAAATAAATTGGATGCTAGATTTAAGCTGGACAGCTAAAGGAATAACAGTTCTTTGCAACATAATGAAAGAAGGAACACTGTTCAGTTTTGAAATGCTTAAAGAGAAGCACTTATTAGAAAAACAAGATTTTTATCAGTATTTACTGATGCGACAATATGTTAATAAGATGCTTAAAAATGTAACCAAGGCAAGTACATGCTTGATAGAGCTATTTAGAAAAGCATATAATTCAGATAACGGTAGTAGAATCATTTCAAGCATGTATAAAGGGTTGTCAAATCTTAAAACACATTCGACTTCATACATTAAAACAAAATGGGAGAAGGAAGGAGGGATAATTATATCTGAGGAAGAATGGACAATAATATGGAGGTATCAATGGAAGTGTACCAGTTCACAGAAATGGAGGGAGTTTGGATGGAAAAACTTGATAAGATATTTTATTACACCTTCTCAGAAATCCCATTATGATAGTTTCTCCTGTTTGCTGGAGAAATAGTGGAAATCAAAATGCAAATCATTATCATATTTTTTGGGACTGCCCTATTATCAAACACTATTGGAGGGGGATACACAATGCCCCACAAGACATCTTTAAATGAGAAATACCCTTAGAGAGTAAGGCCATATATTTTGGATATATATCTCAAGAATGGTTGAAAAGAGATAAATATTTAATGAATATACTGTTGGTGGCTGGTAAAAAGACTCTTACTAGGAAATGGTATCACAGGAGAGTTCAACTTTAAATCCATGGATGGAAATTACAATGGACATTTACAAAATGGAGAAGATAACAGCACCTGTTAATCATAAGCTGGAACAATTTGATTCATACTGGGAAAAATGGTTTAACTACATAATGCCTCATAGGCCTGATGTTATTCTCACAAATCAATGAATATGTTGTAAAAAAAGATCACTATCTACTTGTACATAGTTTTTTCCTTTTGCTTGTTTTTTCTTTCTACTCTTTTCTATGAGAATATACCTCAGATAAATACTTTGTGGAGATTTGTGACATATATGATTATATGATATACATGTACAATGTCTGAAATACATCTTATGGAAATGTTTGTTTGATGATGAACTTCAATAAAAAAATAAATTTCAAAAAAAAATTTTTTTTAAAGGTTGGTGACTGACCTCTAATCTATAGGAAGAAGCACTGTTGATGTTTTGGGCTGAAACTCTTTGTCAGGACTAACTGAAAGGAAAGATTGTAAGAGATTTGAAAGTAGGAGGGGGAGAGGGGAAATCCGAAATGATAGGAGAAGACAGGAGGGGGCGGGGTGAAGCTAAGAGCTGGAAAGGTGATTGGCAAAAGGGATACAGGGCTGGAGAAGGGAAAGGATCATGGGATGGGAGGCCTAGGGAAAAAGAAAGGGGGAAGGGAGCATCAGGGGGAGATGGAGAACAGGCAAAGAGTGATGGGCAGAGAGAGAAAAAAAAGAGGAGGGGGGAAATAAATAAATCAGGAATGGGGTAAGAAGGGGAGGAGGGGCATTAATGGAAATTAGAGAAATCAATGTTCATGACATCAGGTCAGAGGCTACCCAGACGGAATATAAGTGTTGTTCCTCCAGTCTGAGTGTGGCTTTATCTTGACGGTAGAGGAGGCCATGGATAGATCCCCCCCCCTCTTTTTTCCTCTCTCTCTGCCCATCGCTCTTTGTTTGTTCTCCATCTCATTTGATCCTTTCCCTTTTTGATCCTTTCCCTTCTCCAGCTCTGTATCCCTTTTGCCAATCACCTTTCCAGCTCTTAGCTTCACCCCACCCCCTCCTGTCTTCTCCTATCATTTCGGATTTCCCCTCTCCCCCTCCTACTTTCAAATCTCTTACTATCTTTTCTTTCAGTTAGTCCTGACAAAGGGTCTTGGCCCGAAACGTCAGCAGTGCTTCTTCCCATAGATGCTGCCTGGGCTGCTGCGTTCCACCAGCATTTTGTGTGTGTTGCTTGGCTAAGGACTGATTGGACAACAAATATTTGCTCATAGAGTCACCATCCCAGAAGACTTTTCCTTTTCCAGTTTGAAGTTCCCAACCTTGACAACCTTGTTCTCAGGGTAAAGCAAGCATGTTGCCTTCCCTTCTGAAATACGTATTCTTTTATCTTATGGGTAATGTGCTTCTGTGATTAAATTTGCAGTCTGATGTCATCAATCAGAGTGTCTTTAAGCTGATCCACACAGAAGACCGTGAAAAGTTCCGACATCAGCTTCACCGGAGTTGTAGGTCATCCTCATCTACAACAGAAGGAGAAAAGGCAAAAGGTGGGTTGCACCTCACCAAATTATTAGTTGCAGTGTTGGGCAAAACCCCCTTGTATGTACAACCATGGGAGAGGATTCAGCCTCTGTGCTAAACATAGAAAAATCATATGCACATTTATTATGTCTATTTGTTGTGTGCAACACACAAGGTGCCTTCCAGATGCTCACTTAGTAATGAATAACAACTTACTACTGATTTACTAACTAACATTTGAAAGGCATTTGGATAAGTACATGGACAAGAAAGGTTCAGAATCAGAATGACAATCAGTTTAATATCACTGACATAGGTCATGAAATTTGTTGTTTTACGGCAGCTGTACAGTACAATACACCAAAAATACCATAAATTGCAATAAGAAATATAGATTTAAAAGTTAAATTAAATAAGTAGAGCAAAAAGGAGGAAAAATAGTGATGTGGTGTTCATGGGTTGGTTCATTGTCAGTTCAGATATCTGATAGTGGAGAGGAAGAACTGCTCCTGAAACATTGAATGTGTGGCTTCAGGGCTAAATATTCTCTTTAGTTACTTTCACTGAGTAGTCCGCTCCTCTCCTCAAGAACGGCATCGAAGCCTTACTCTCTAAGTGCTGCCCATGAGCCTCATTCCATCTTACATGGCCACATGGTACCCTCAGCCATTACCTTTATTTAGGAGCGACCAGGTGGTACATGAGTCCTTCTTGCAATCACATCAAATAATGCCGAATAAATGGGGGGTGTAGTGTTGGAATTTTGAAAATACTGCTCTTTTAATACAGAGCCATAAGCTGCTTACTGTCTTTTATTACAAACAAAAATTCTATTCTAATCTTGCTGTCCATTATTGCCCATTCCTAGTTGCCAGCAAAAAAGTGCTTGTGATTCAAGCCCTTGAACTATGAAAGTGCTTATGAGGTGCTGCCACTGTGCTCAGAGCATCCACTGCTGTCGGGTCTGAGAGTTTAAACCAAATCCATCTTGGGCTCGGTTGCTGAAGTGAGCTTTGAATCAGAATCAGGTTTACTATCACTGACAGATATTGTATTGTGGCAGCAGTACAGTGCAAGACATAAAAATGAATAAAAGTTACAATAAATGAATACTGCAGAGGGGGATAGTCAGATCATTTTCATGAGTTCACAGACAGTTCAAGAAATTTAATGGCAGAAGGGGAAAAGCTGTTCTTGAAACATTTGGTACGAGTCTTCAGGCACCTGTACCTTCTCTCTGATGGCTGTAATGAGAAGAGGGTATGTCCCAGATGGTGAGGGTCCCCTCCTTCTCCCTGCCGCTTTTGAGTCTCAGTTGTCGAAGCAGCTGATTCTACTGGTGATTCTGATAGTCTTCACCTACCATTAAGGCTCCAAACTTCTATTACACAATCATAAAAGGGAATATATGAAATAGATTTTCGTATATTAGGGGTATCTAAAGGTTGGAGTTAAGTACAAGAAAGTACAACCTGCTTAATCCTGCTTCTGTTCTTTTGTGTTCTGCCAGAAGATCGAGCTTTCAGTAGGTTTGCTATCATTCAAAGCATTGCTGTGTTTAAGCTGAAGAATAGTTTGTTTTCCTGGTCACTGCACAATTGATCTTTAAACCAGATCAGAACTGTTGTCTCTCTGTTTGGTTTACTGGCCCAGACTTGGCAGACAGGGTGAAGACAGTGTGCCCGAGCAGTCAGCTACCACCAGAGAACTTGGATGTCGTGGACTGCAGCTTTGAGTGTTGCTTCCGACAATGTGTCAGGATTCCTGATACAGTTGTGCTGACAGATACGTATAAAGATAATCCATGATCAATCTAATCCTTCCCTCCTATGTGTATTTTTATATATCAGAATGCCTATCCAAGAGTTCTTAAGTATCCCTATTGTTAATACCTCTACCCCTATCCCTGGCAGTGTTTTCCAGGCAACTACTCACTCTCTGTGTATAAAATAAATCTTCCTCTGACATCTCCCCTAAACTTTCCTTCACTCATACGTGTCCTCTGATATTGGCATTGCCGCCTTGGAAAAATGCTGTTGGCTGCCCACTCTATCTATACCTCTCAATATCTTTCACAATCTTCCTATAATGAGGCCACCCAAACTGATCACAATATTCCAAGTGTGGTCTAACCAGGGTTTTATAGAGCTGCAACATTACCTCATGGTTCTTGAACTCAATCCCCCTGACTAATGCAGGCCAGCACACCATACGCCTTCTTAACAACCCGATCAATTTGCACAGCAATTTTGAAGCATCTGTGAACTTGGATCACAAGATTGATACTGCTAAGAATCTTGCTTTTGATCTTGTACTCCACCTTCAAGTTTGATCTTCCAATGTATATTACTTAACACTTTTACGGATTAAACTAAATCTATCACTTCTCCGCCCAACTCTGCATCCCATCTATACCCTGTTGTGATCTTTGACAACCTTCTACACTATCCACAATACTTCCAAGCTTTGTGTCACCCTCAAGCATACTAACCCACCTATCTACTTGCTATCCCAGTCATTTATAAAAATCATAAAGAGCAGGAGTCCCAGAGCAGATTCTATGGAACACAACTTGTTGTCTAGAAACATAGTAAACCTACAACAGGCCTTTTGACCCACAATGTTGTGCCAAACATATACTTATTTTAGAGATTGCCTAGGGTTACACATAGCCCTCTATTTTTCTGAACTCCATGTACCTATCCAGGAGTCTCTTAAAAGACCCTATTGTATCTGCCTCCACCACCATCGCCAGCAGCCCATTCCATGCACTCACCACTCTGCGTTTTAAAAAAAAAGCTTACCCCTAACATCTCCTCTGTACCTACTTCCAAGTACCTTAAAACTGTGCCTTCTCATGTTAGCCACTTCAGCCCTGGGCAAAAGCCTCTGACTATATACATGATCAATGTCTCTCATTATCTTATACACCTCTATCAGGTCACCTCTCATCCTCCGTCACTCCAAGGAGAAAAGGCCAAGTTCACTCAACCTATTCTCATAAGGCATGCTTCCCAATCAGGTAACATCCTTGTAAATCTCCTCTGCACCCTTTCTATGGTTTCCACATCCCTCCTGTAGTGAGGTGACCAGAACTGAGCACAGTACTCCAAGTGGGGTCTGACCAGGGTCCTATATAGCTGCAACATTACCTCTTAGCTCCTAAATTCAATTCCATGATTGATGAAGACCAATACACCGTATGCCTTCTTAACCACACAGTCAACCTGCGCAGCAGCTTTGAGTGTCCTATGGACTCGGACCCCAAGACCCCTTTGATCCTCCACACTGCTAAGAGTCTTACCATAAATACTATATTCTGCCATCATATTTGACCTACCAAAATGAACCACTTCACACTTATCTGGGTTGAACTCCATCTGCCACTTCTCAGCCCAGTTTTGCATCCTGTCGATGTCCTGCTGTAACCTCTGACCACCCTCCATGCTATCCACAACACCTCCAACCTTGTGTCATCAGCAAATTTACTAACCCATCTGCCCACTTCCTCATCTGGGTAATTTATAAAAATCGCGAAGAGATGGGGTCCCAGAACATATCCCTGAGGCACATCACTGGTCACTGACCACCATGCACAATATGACCTGTCTACAACCACTCTTTGCCTTCTGTGGGCAAGCCAGTTCTGAATCCACAAAGCAATGTCTCCTTGGATCCCATGCCTTCTTACTTTCTCAATAAGCCTTGCATGGGGTACCTTATCAAATGACTTACTGAAATCCATATACACTACATCTACTGCTCTACTTCATCAAAGTGTTTAGTCACATCCTCAAAAAATTCAATCAGGCTTGTAAGGCATAATGTGCCTTTGACAAAGCCATGCTGACTATTCCTAATATGATACCTCTCCAAATGTTCATAAATCCTGCCTTTCAGGATCATTTCCATCAACTTACCAACCAGTGAAGTAAGAATCACTGGTCTATAATTTTCCGAGCTGTCTCTACTCCTTTGAATAAGTGAACAACATCCTCAACCCTCCAATCCTCTGGAACCTCTCCCATCCCCATTGAAAATGCAAAGATCATTGCCAGAGGCTCAGCAATCTCCTCCCTCGCCTCCCACAGTAGCCTGGGGTACATCTCGTCCAGTCACGGTGACTTATTCAACTTGATGCTTTCCAAAAGCTCCAGTGCATCCTCTTTCTTAATATCTATATGTTCAAGCTATTCAGTCCACTGTAAATCATCCCTACTACTGCCAAGATCCTTTTTCATAGTAAATACTGAAGCAAAGTATTCATGAAGTACCTCTGCTATTTCCTTCGGTTCCATACACACTTTCCCACTGTCACACTTGCTTGGTCCTATTCTCTGATGTCTTATCCTCTTGCTCTTCACATACTTGTAGAATACCTAGGGGGTTTCCTGCCTTCTGATTGAGCCGACCATGAGATTCCTTGTCAAACCATTTACAAAAATCTATATGCACCACATCCACCACTCCATCTTCACCACTTCATTTTGTGGCCTCCTTCAAAAATTTCAATTAGGCTTGTGAGGCACTTGGTTTTTGCCATCCACAAAGCCATGCTGACCATTCATAATTAGACTTCCTATGCTTATAAATCCTGTCCAATAGTTTTCCCATGGAGTTTGAGAAAAGCTTTCTAAACCAAAAATACAACCTGGAAGTTATAACTAGCATAAACTTTGCTTTTTTTAAATTTACATTGGCATGTAAAAGTTTGGGCACCCCTGGTCAAAATTTCTGTTACTGTGAATAGTTAAGTGAGTAGAAGATAAAGGCATAAAGTTAAAGATGAAACATTCTTTTCAACATTTTAAGCAAGATTAGTATATTATTTTTGTTTTGTACAATTTTAGAGTTAAAAAAGGAAAGGAGCACCATGCAAAAGTTTGGGCACCGCAAGAGATTTGAGCTTTCAGATAACTTTTACCAAGATCAGTGGATGCATTAGTGATAATTTTTCAAAACTCTTTAGATTCTGGATTAGTTCCTGAGGATTGGACGGTGGCTAATGTAACTCCACTTTTTAAAAAAGGAGGGAGAGAGAAACCGGGAGGGAGGGAGATAGATCGGTTAGCCTGACATTGGTGGTGGGGAAAATGCTAGAGTCAGTTATCAAAGATGTGATAACAGCACATTTGGAAAGCAGTGAAATCATCAGACAAAGTCAGCATGGATTTGTGAAAGGAAAATCATGTCTGACGAATCTTATAGAATTTTTTGAGGATGTAACTAGTAGAGTGGATAGGGGAGAACCAGTGTATGTGGTATATTTGGATTCTCAAAAGGCTTTTGACAAGGTCCCACACAGGAGATTAGTGTGCAAACTTAAAGCACACGGTATTGCGGGTATGGTATTGATGCGGATAGAGAATTGGTTGGCAGACAGGAAGCAAAGAGTGGGAATAAATGGGACCTTTTCAGATTGGCAGGCAGTGACTAGTGGGGTACTGCAAGGCTCAGTGCTGGGACCCAAGTTATTTACAATATATATTAATGATTTAGATGAGGGAATTAAATGCAGCATCTCCAAGTTTGTGGATGACACGAAGCTGGGCGGCGGTGTTAGCTGTGAGGAGGATGCTAAGAGGATGCAGGGTGACTTGGATAGGTTAGGTGAGTGGGCAAATTCATGGCAGATGCAATTTAATGTGGATAAATGTGAGGTTATCCACTTTGGTGGCAAGAACAGGAAAACAGATTATTATCTGAACGGTGGCCAATTAGGAAAACGGGAGGTGCAACGAGACCTGGGTGTCATTGTACACCAGTCATTGAAAGTGGGCATGCAGGTATAGCAGGCGGTGAAAAAGGCAAATGGTGTGTTGGCATTTATAGCAAGAGGATTCGAGTACAGGAGCAGGGAGGTTCTACTGCAGTTGTACAAGGCCTTGGTGAGACCACACCTGGAGTATTCACCTGGAGTATTGTGTGCAGTTTTGGTCCCCTAATCTGAGGAAAGACATTCTTGCCATAGAGGGAGTACAAAGAAGGTTCACCAGATTGATTCCTGGGATGGCAGGGCTTTCATATGAAGAAAAACTGGATCGACTGGGCTTGTACTCGCTTAATTTAGAAGATTGAGGGGGGATCTTATTGAAACGTATAAAATTCTAAAGGGATTAGACAGGCTAGATGCAGGAAGATTGTTCCCGATGTTGGGGAAGTCCAGAATGAGGGGTCACAGTTTAAGGATAAAGGGGAAGCCTTTTGGGACCGAGATGAGGAGAAACTTCTTCACACAGAGAGTGGTGAATCTGTGGAATTCCCTGCCACAGGAAACAGTTGAGGCCAGTTCATTGGCTATATTTAAGAGGGAGTTATATATGGCCCTTGTGGCTAAAGGGATCAGGGGGTATGGAGAGAAGGCAGGTACAGGGTTCTGAGCTGGATGATCAGCCATGATCATACTGAATGGCGGTGCAGGCTTGAAGGGCCGAATGGTCTACTCCTGCACCTATTTTCTATGTTTCTATGTCTCAGACCTTAATTAGCTTGTTAGAGCTATGGCTTGTTCACAGTCATCATTAGGAAAGGCCAGGTGATGCAAATTTCAAAGCTTTATAAATACCCTGACTCCTCAAACCTTGTCCCAACAATTAACAGCCATGGGCTCCTCTAAGCAGCTGCCTAGCACTCTGAAAACTAAAATAAATGATGCCCACAAAGCAGGAGAAGGCTATAAGAAGATAGAAAAGTGTTTTCAAGTAGCTGTTTCCTCAGTTCATAATGTAATTAAGAAAGGGCAATTAACAGGAATGGTGGATGTCAAATTGAGGTCTGGAAGACCAAGAAAACTTTCCGAGAGAACTGCTTGTAGGATTGCTAGAAAGGCAAATCAAAACCTCTGCTTGACTGCAAAAGACCTTCAGGAGGATTTAACAGACTCTAGAGTGGTGGTGCACTGTTCTACTGTGCAGCAACACCTGCACGAATATGACCTTCATGGGAGAGTCATCAGAAGAAAACTTTTCCTGCATCCTCACCACAAAATTCAGCGTCACAAGTTTGCAAAGGAACAGCTAAACAGCCTGATGCATTTTGGAAACAAGTCCTGTGGACTGATGAAGTTAAAATAGAACTTTTGGCTGCAATAAGCAAAGGTATGTTTGGAGAAAAAAGGGTGCAGAATTTCATGAAAAGAACACCTTTCCAACTGTTAAGCACTGGGGGTGGATCGATCATGCTTTGGGCTTGTGTTGCAGCCAGTGGCACGGGCAACATTTCACTTGTAGAGGGAAGAATGAATTCAATTAAATACCAGCAAATTCTGGAAGCAAACATCACACAGTCTGTAAAAAAGCTGAAGCGGAAAAGAGGATGGCTTCTACAACGGGATAATGATCCTAAGCACACCTCAAAATCCACAATGGACTACCTCAGGAGGCGCAAGCTGAAGGTTTTGCCGTGGCCCTCAAAGTCCCCCAACCTAAACATCATCGAAAATCTGTGGATAGACCTCAAAAGAGCAGTACATTCAAGATGGCCCAAGAAACTCACAGAACTAGAAGCCTTTTGCAAGGAAGAATGGGTGAAAATCCCCCAAACAAGAATTGAAAGACACTTAGCTGGCTACAGAAAGCATTTACAAGCTGTGATACTTGCCAAAGGGGGTGTTACTGAGTACTGACCATGCCGGGTGCCCAAAATTTTGCTTCGGCCCTTTTCCTTTTTTGTTATTTTGAAACCATAAAAGATGGAAATAAAAAAGGTAATATTGCTTAAAATATTGACGAAATGTGTTATCTTTAACTTTATGCCTTTCGGAAATCAGGTCATCTTTTACTCGCTTAGCTTTTCACAGTAACAGAAATTTTGACCGGGGTGCCGAAACTTTTGCATTTCATTTAAAGGTAATGGGTGGATTAAGGTGAATCAGATTGCCCAATATACTTCTAGGCTTTAGAAAGTATTGGCCCAGAGTACTAAATCGATTCAAATTAAATTTATTATCAAAGTATGTGTATATCACCATATACCACACTGATTAATTTTATTGCGAGTGTTTACAGGAAAATAAAAATACAGTAGAATTTGTGAGAAAATATACATAAATAAAGACTGACAGACAACCATTGAGTGGAGAAGAAACTTTCAGTTGTAGGGTGCTGGGTTTGGAATTGTCTAGTTTGGTGTTGTCTGGCATTGGAACTCAAATGCCCAGGAATGCAAAAATCTATAGAAAGTGGTTGATATAGCTTAGACCATCTCAAGAAAAGCCATCCCCACCATCATCATCATCATTATGTGCCATGTTGTATGACTTGGGTGATCATGGCCCATGACTATGGTTGTTCATGGCAAATTTTTCTATGTAAGTGGTTTGCCATTGCCGCCTTCTGGGCAGTGTCTTCACAAAACTGGTAGCCCAGCCATTATCAATATTCTTCAGAGATTGTCTGCTTGGCATCAGTGGTCACATAACCAAGACTTGTGATGTGCACCAGCTGCTCATACGACCATTTACCGCCTGTTACCTTATCTTTATGGGAGACCCTGATCGGGAGAGGGGCAGGCACCAAACACCTTGCCTAAGTCTGACCTGCAGGCTAGCAGAGGGAAGGTAGAGACATGTAATGCCCTGGTTGAGATCTCTATTCCTATGCAGAGAGGTATTTTTATTTAGCAGTTTTCTGAGAAAGCGGTGTGTCTTGCTAGTAAGAGTGTTTTGGCTTCGGCTAAAGATAGGAGCCATGTTGTTCAACTTAGGAATGTTGTGTCAGCCACTCAGGGTTGTCTTGGTATGTGTCGTAACTTTGCCCAGTGGACCGCCATGGAGCATTTGAGAGAACTGGTTGGATGAGACTTCTGAAGGACAATAGTCTGGTTTGGAGTCTTTTGGCAGGAGCTGCAAAGCAAGGGAAGATGCTCGCAGAATGCTGTTTGAAGGAGAGATCTCGTTGTAAGCTTTATGCAGATGAATGGCTCCAAGGAGGAAGATATAGGGCTAGGGAAGGAGGAATCTGATAGGAGAGGACAGAAGGAGAAAAGGAGAAGGAGCACCAGAGGGAGGTGATGGGCAGGTAAGGAGATAAGAGGGGAAATGGTGAGGGGGGGGGGGGGTCAATACTGGAAGTTTGAGACATTGATCTTCATGCCATCAGGTTAGAGACTATCCAGGAGGAATACAAGGTGTTGCTACTCCAACCTGAATGTGGCCTCATTGTGTCATGGATTGATATGTTGTAATGGGAATGGGAAGTGTAATTAAAATGGAATTAAAATCTCTTTGCCCTCTTGGTTGCTCAATTGTGGAGAGGGTCTGTATCTTTGTCAGTCATGCACCTTCACTAACTCCAAGTAGACATACAAGGACAGCACAAATTCTACAACTGCCACTTGCATAGCATCTGAGGTTTGAAAATGCTTTTCACTTGTTCTCTGATTTATCCCAGTCTTTGGTTCCAAACAACCACTGCTGCCAAAGCTGCAGGTGATACCACCCTCTGCTGGCCAAGGCTGGAAGTTCCAGGGCCATGTATGACAGAGTTCACTCCTACTACAGGAGCTTTCAGTAGCTTAGTGTAATTTCTCTAACATGTTTTTATTATGCTATCCTGCCAGTTCTAATGTGTTAATGTGTGAGTTTTTGAAATTATTTCCTTTTTTAGTTAGTTACTGCAAGAGGTTTCTGTCATTCAAAAGTAATTCTGCATGGATAGTAATTGTTGGCTGATTCTGCGGGCTGTTGGGGGGAAGCGAAGTCTGTGTCTGATATGGACCACATCTGGTGTTGCTACTCTTCTTGCTGACCAGTAGGCTCTCAGCATAGAGATGGTGAGGAAGATATCTGATGAGTTTTCTCTCTCCCTTAGTGATACCACAGTGGGTTAGGGTTTGGCACCAGCTGTAAAACTGGGGCTCGATTTCCACTACTGTCTGTAAGGAGTTTATACATTCTCCATCTGATCCTGTGGGTTTACTCTAGTTTCCTCCCACATTCCAAAGATGTATGGGTTAAGGGTTTGTGAGTTGTGGGCATGCTATGTTGGCACTGGAAGTGTGGTGACACTTGCAGGCTGCTCCCAGCACCATCCTTGTTGATGCATTTTGATGTACATGTGATAAGTAAAGCTATCTTTAACTTTATCCTTGCCAAGAAGAATTAAAACATCTTACATGTAGCTTAACAAAGTGGAGACTGATTCTCAAGACTTCCTGGACAATTGGACCACTAAAGAATACCTACAACAGATTACCAGCAAGGGATTTGCAGGCCTTAATCTGCATTTTAATGTAAAGAAGCTAAGACATGATTCCAATGCAAGGTTTCAAAGTGAGGTATTGCCAATTCCTTTCCCACCACAGATGCTGCCTGACCCACTGAGTCCCTTGAGCAGTTTGATAATATTCCAGATTCCAACACCTGCAGTCTCTGGTCTGAGTTACATTAGACATGGGCAATGTCTTAATCCACAAAATCATAGGAAGGCATGTGCTAGAGTCTACTAAACAGACTTTATAGAGTCATGGAGTTAAAGAGCTCAAAATAGGACCTATCAGACAAACCAGGATACGCATCTAAGCTAATCCCATTTGCCTATCTTTGGCTGATATCACTCAAAACCTTTTCTACCCATGAACTTGTTCTCCCCCACCTCAGCAGGTCATTGCATATACCCACCAACCTGTGTGTGCAAAAGATGCCTCTCAAGTTTTTTTTAGATCTTGCTCCTTGCAAGATTTAAAACAAGTAATTTAAAAAGATGTTTTGGTAAGTGGGAGGCCTTCAAAGGAGAAATTTTGAGAGTGCAGAGTTTGTATGTTCCTGTCAGGGTTAAAGGCAAAGTGAATAAGGATAAGGAACCTTGGTTCTCTAGGAATATTGGAACTCTGATAAAAAAAGAAGAGAGAGATGTATGACATGTATAGGAAGCAGGGAGCAAATAAGGTACTTGAGGAGTATAAAAAGTGCAAAAAAAAAACCTAAGAAAGAAATCAGGAGGGCTAAAAGAAGACATGAGGTAGCTTTGGCAGTCAAGGTGAAAGATAATCCAAAGAGCTTCTACAGGTATATTAAGAGCAAAAGGTTAGTAAGGGATAAAGTTGGTCCTGTTGAAGATCAGAGTGGTCGGCTATGTATGGAACCAAAAGAAATGGGGGAGATCTTAAATGGGTTTTTTTGAATCTGTAATTACTAAGGAAACTGGCATGGAGTCAATGGAAATAAGGCAAGCAGGTAGTTGAGGTCATGGAACCTATACAGATTGAAGAGGAGGAGGAGCTTGCTATCTTGAGGCAAATCAGAGTAGATAAATCCCCAGGACCTGACAAGGTATTCCCTTGGACCTTGAAGGAGACTAGTGTTGAAATTGCAGGGGCCCTGGCAGATATATTTAAAATGTCGGTATCTATGGGTGAGATGCCGGAGGATTGGAGGATAGCTCATGTTGTTCCGTTGTTTTAAAAAGGCTCTAAAAGTGATCTGGGAAATTATAAGCCTGTAAATTTGATATCGGTAGTAGGTAAATTATTGGAAGGAGTACTAAGAGATAGGATCTACAAATATTTAGATAGACAGGGACTTGTTAGGGAGAGTCAACACGGCTTTGTGCGTGGTAGGTCATATTTAACAAATCTATTAGAGTTTTTCGAGGAGATTACAAGGAAAGTGGATGAACGGAAGGCAGTGGATGTTGTCTACGTGGACTTCAGTAAGGCCTTTGACAAGGTCCGGCATGGAAGATTAGTTAGGAAGATTCAATCGCTAGGTATACATGGTGAGGTAGTAAATTGGATTAGACATTGGCTCAGTGGGAGAAGTCAGAGAGTGGTAGTGGAGGATGGCTTCTCTGAGTGGAGGCCTGTGACTAGTGGTATGCCACAGGGATCAGTGCTGGGTCCATTGTTATTTGTCATCTAGATCAATGATCTGGATGATAATGTGGTAAATTGGATCAGCAAATTTGCTGTTGATACAAAGATTAGAGGTGTAGTGGACAGTGAGGAAGGTTTTCAAAGCTTGCAGAGGGATCTGGACCAGCTGGAAAAAATGGGCTGAAAAATGGCAGATGGAGTTTAATATAGACAAGTGTGAGGTATTGCACTTTGGAAGGACAAACCAAGGTAGAACATACAAGGTAAATGGTAGGGCACTGAGGAGTGCAGTAGAACAGAGGGATCTAGGAATCCAAAATTCCCTAAGAGTGGCGTCACAGGTGGATAGGGTAGTAAAGAGAGCTTTTGGTACATTGGCCTTTATAAATCAAAGTATTGAGTAGGTTACGAACCCCGTAACTGGGTCACTTACCAGCTAAGATAGAGAGGTCCGTTGAAGTCTGATGATACCATTTTTAACAGTAATTATTAGTAAAAATACACAAAAATAATATCAATGCAAATATACAGATAATATACGTCATCAATACTAAATCTAAAAGTGTGGGTATAATAATAATCAATAAGAAATACGCTCTATCGTTGTCTAGGGGATAATGTATTGTCCGATGGAAATATAAAGTTCACTCAGTTCATGCAGGCTGCAGCCTTTGGGGACCGCTGGGTTTGCAATGGTTGGAAAGAGAGAGAGTTTTGGGAGAAAAACTTGCCGGCTTTCCTTTTATGATTTCGATCCGTCGGAGTCTCATTGGTGTGGCCGTTCACTTGTGGCCTCTCCTTTAGCTAAAGCCGTTCTTCCGTGGTGAGCCCGCCAATCCCAGGCAAGGGAAGGACGCAACGAGCCCCCCACTGGCTGTCGCTATTAAACGCTGTCACTGGATTTCCAGCGTTTCTCCTGGTGCGTCTAAAGGGGTTGTTCCCCAGACCCTCTTTTATCCTTACTCATGGGGTCTCAGATGTCAATCAGGTTGGGATGATGCAATCCCTCAACCAGCCCACTCTGGTTGTCCCCTGAGGGGCTTCAATGAATAGTACAGTACTCAATACACAATTCTGTCTCCAAGAGACAATGGCTTCGTTTCGCTGAGGCCAAAACTTGTGGATTCTGCGTGTCTGTCTCTCATTTCCTGGGTCCCAGACCTGAATTAATAGCGATCTTGCGATTCTCAAACAGGAAGGGGCGACTTTGTACCCTTCGGCCCCTCAGAGTTGTGGCACATTCGTAACACCCCCTTCCTTCTAAGATTTTTACCACCGGTAAAAATGAATTAATACAGAGTCTTACAGGATTTCAGAATCTAACACAATACAAAAGAGTTTTTTTTACTACAGAGTAATACAGTTATACATTCAATTCAGCATCTAAACAGTTAGCGATTACATTGTCACTTCCTTTAATATCTTAACATCTTGTACCTTAATAAATTCTTGTAGCATCAGACTCCACTTTGATAACCACCTATTTTTATTCCTTTTCTTCAGCAAACAAAACTAAAGAGTTGTGATCTTAGCTTAGGTGTATATTACAAAAGTTCATGCAAATACTAATCTTTCAAACTTAACAGTCAATCTTCCATGGGGGTTGTCTTTATTATTCACATGCTTGGTCGAAATCCCTTAAAACCGGATCCTGTTATTTAAAGTGGCATCCCGTCAACCCTCGCCCCTTTTCCAGTTAACTCCCACGTGGTTAGCTTGTGCACCAGTGTGGAATAGGCTTTCGCATGCTCCTTTCATAGGAGTTATTTTATCAACAATGTGTTCCAAACTTAGACCATTTTCCGAATTTCCACACAATTCTTTAATTTTAAGCAAGTCGTTAATTTTATCTCCAGAACCCTTCATTCTATTAGTTTTCAATTTAAGATCTGCAAGCGATCCTTCTTTGTCCAAACAGCATTTCAAATTCTGCCTCTTCACAGCACACTCTTGAATAACAATAACGTGTGGGGCACCTTTACATTCCAAATCAACCTGTAATTGATTCGCAGGCACCGTGTTACCAAGCCATTGTCTCTGCAGCCTGGTTGCTGCTTCTGACATCAATCCAGACTTTAAATTTTCTTCATTCAATTTAGGAACTACACTTTTCCCTTTTCCTTCAATAATAAGATTCACATCACCACCTTTTATCTCCTCACTAACTTTTAACACACCTTCGAACACAAACAACTGGGAATTCTCACTCCCCACTATTACCAAGGTTAACCCTTTCTTCACTGAACCAAGTCCATCTGACCCACAAGGACTGCATTCCTTTTCAACTGAATCAAATACCTCAGACTTTTTCTGAGCTCCATTACTAGGTTCAGTACCACGTGCATCCACATCTTGAACACACTCAAACGAGACATCTGCCTCTTCCAGGCTTTCAATACCCGTACCCTTTTCAAATTCTAAGTTCCCCTGATCCTCCAAGTTCCTCTCTGGACAACTTCCTTCTGGAGTAAACTCAACCCCGCAGGCTGAAACAACCTCATCTGCCAACCCAGCAGACTTCTTCAAGGTAATGGCATCCTTTTCATCTAGGACTGCCCTCATTTCATTATCGGGAACACATTTAAAATTTTCAACTTCTTCAAACAGCCATGTCCAACCCTGGACCTTTTAACAGCCTTATCTGTTTCTCATCTTTACTCAGTGCCTCTATAAATTTCCTCCTGGCTAAGGGCAGGTCTACCTCCTCTCCCTTACTCTCTTTCACTTTCCTATTCTCCGTTTTACCACCCTCTAACTCCTCTTGGTACAGGGTCGGTAAAAACGTCTCGGCCAAATTGATACTGGCTGGATTTAAACTGGTCTCGTTCTCAGCTGCCTTTCTCGACATGCTGCGAGTGGTCGCGCATGCGGGATAGATCTTGGAATCTAGGGGCGGGTCCTCAACACTTACAGGCTGGCTCGTCTGCTCCATGGCCGACCAAACATCACCACCAGCTAAATCGTTACCCAGAAGGAGGTCTACGTCAGTTCTTGGGAATTCTGATCGCACCCCTATTTCACATGGTCCAGATACCAGCTCACAATTTATAATGATCCTATGCAAGGGCACCGTTTCTGTCCCTTTTCCTATGCCTCTCAAAGCTACCTCTCCAGTCTCGCGACCAAAATCTAGTACCGTACTGCGAATCAATGACAGCTCAGCTCCCGTGTCTCTCCAGATCCGCACTGGAACTGGTGTGTCTCACTCTTTCACAGACACGGTTCCCTCTGAAATAAATTTCTCAGACCCTTCTCGTATTCTGTCTACCTGGGGCTATCTCGTTGATTTACTGATCACCACAATACATCCTGTAGGGACTGCTGCTCTTCCTTTTCCTATCTCCTTCCTCGGAGCAAGGCACTTAGATGCAATATGACCCACCTTTCCACAATTAAAACAGGTCAAGCCAGGACCTCTCCTGCTGTCTTGCCTTTCCTCCTCCTTAATTTTACCACTAGCTCCCGGCGGGATCTCTGCCTCAGCCGGCGGGCTTTCTCTACCATTCCCACGGTCTTTCTGGTAACTTTTATTCGAGGAAAACTTTGTCTTGTGGGTTAGGGCATATTCATCTGCGAACCTAGCAAATTCGGATATGGACTTATTCGGCTTCTCGTTCAAATACATCCGGATATCATCCGAAACACAACCTTTAAATTCCTCAATCAGAATTAACTCCCTGGGATGCCAAAAATCTTCTTCCACCATTTCTGCTGCACACCAGCAAACCAAGAACACACCCTTCTCATAGGCAAACTCTGCATACGTCTGATTCCACCATTTCTTTAAATTTCTGAACTTTTGTCTATATGCTTCAGGTACCAATTCATAGGTCTGAAGAATGGCCTCCTTTACTTTCTCATAATTCTCAGACTCCTCCTCCTCCATGGACAATGCTGTATATGCCCGTTGTGCCTTCCCTTTTAACACACTTTGTAACAACGCCACCCACTGATCTTTGGGCCACTTTTGACTCACTGCCACCTTTTCAAAATGCAAGAAATAACTATCAACATCCGTCTCCTCAAACGGAGGTACTAACCTAAACTCCCTACTAACATTAAATCTCTCCTCTTGGTCTGGCCCTTGAGCTCTTCGCTCTTGCCTTAACTTTTCCATGTCCAAGTCATGTTGCCTCTGTTTCTCCTTCTCCCTTTGGTTCTCAGTTCTTTCCCTCTCCTTTTCAGCTCTCTCCTTCTCTTTTTCAGCTGCTTCTAGCTGTTTCAACTTAATTTCATGCTCCCTCTGCTTCTCCTCTCTTTCCTGCTCTTTTTCAGCTGCTTCCAGCTGTTTTAACTTAATTTCATGTTCCAACCTCAATTTCTCCTACTCTAACTGAGCCGTCCCACTAGCTGGTACCTTTTCGGGGATATTTTCCAATACCTCAGCCGAAAACACATTCTTCACAATATAATACTGAGTTATGGCCCTCCGCACCTCCCGCTTTTTCATCGACAACCTCACCTCTGCGAGATTTAGTCCTTTCGCAATATTTATCAAGTCCGACTTTGTGGCAGCCTCTAGCGCCTCCAGAGTCAGGTTTTCTATAAATTCGTCAATGTCCATCTTTGCTGGTTTACCGTCTGGTTACCCACGCAACCAGACCCACGTTTGGACTTAAAAGCCTGATTCACTGGCCCTCCAATTTGGTATCAAATCTCGAGACGAGGCCCCCACTTTGTTACGAACCCCGTAACTGGGTCACTTACCAGCAAAGATAGAGAGGTCCGTTGAAGTCTGATGATACTATTTTCAACAGTATTTATTAGTAAAAATACACAAAAATAATATCAATGCAAATATACAGATAATATACATCGTCAATACTAAATCTAAAAGTGCGGGTATAATAATAATCAATAAGAAATATGCTCTATCGTTGTCTGGGGATAATGTATTTCCAATGAAAATATAAAGTTCACTCAGTTCATGCAGGCTGTAGCCTTTGGGGACCGCTGGGTTGCAATGGTTGGAAAGAGAGAGAGTTTTGGGAGAAAAACTTGCCGGCTTTCCTTTTATGATTTCGATCCGTCGGAGTCTCATTGGTGTGGCCGTTCACTTGTGGCCTCTTCTTTAGCTAAGCCGTTCTTCTGTGGTGAGCCCGCCAATCCCAGCTAAGGGAAGGACGCACACGAGCCCCCCACCGGCTGTCGCTATTAAACGCTGTCACTGGATTTCCAGCGTTTCTCCTGGTGCATCTAAAGGGGTTGTTCCCCAGACCCTTTTTTATCCTTACTCACGGGGTCTCAGATGTCAATCAGGTTGGGATGATGCAATCCCTCAACCAGCCCACTCTGGTCGTCCCCTCAGGGGCTTCAATGAATAGTACAGTACTCAATACACAATTCCGTCTCCAAGAGACAATGGCCGTTATCAGTGGCTTTGTTTCGCTGAGGCCAGGACACATTCCAAACCTTGTGGATTCTGTGTGTGTCTCTCTCTCATTTCCTGGGTCCCAGACCCAAATTAATGGCGATCTTGCGATTCTCAAAAAGGAGGGGGTGACTTTGTACCCTTCGGCCCCTCAGAGTTGTGGCACATTCGTAACAAGTATATGAGTTGGAATGTAAAGTTGTATAAGACATTGGTGAGACTGAATTTGGAGTATTGTGTGCAGTTTTGGTCACCAAATTACAGGAAGGATATTAATAAGGTTGAAAGAGTGCAGAGAAGTTTTACAAGGATGTTGCCGGGACTTGGGAAACTGAGTTACAGAGAAAGGTTGAATAGGTGAGGACTTTATTCCCTGGAGCATAGAAGAATGAGGGGAGACTTGATAGAGGTATATAAAATTACTATGGGTATAGATAGAGTAAATGCAAGCAGGCTTTTTCCACTGAGGCTACGGGAAAAAAAAACCAGAGGACATGGGTTAAGGGTGAAGGGGAAAAGTTTAAAGGGATCATTAGGGGTGGGGCTTCTTCACACAGAATATGGAATAAGGTAGAAGGAGAGGAGTTGTACAGCTCTTGTTACATGCACATGCAGGTCAACTCTTTGAGTGATTATACAGGAAGTTTGAAGTTAATAATTCATCTCCTACTTTAGGCCACGAACTTATCAATCACCCCTGCAGTGGACACTTTCTGGAGGTCCAAGATCCGTATGCTCTACGACAGCTGGACTGTGTAAATGTAGGAGGGGACTAAGTTGAAAAATAAATGTGCTAGGTTTTCTAAAATTGATTCCGTCTCTTTTAGGCCATGAACTTATCAATCCCCTCGCATGTCTTTAGGCTCCTGTACCTCCTCTCTGAAGGTAGTAATGAGAAGTCGACATGTCCAGGGTAGTGGGGGTCCTTAATGATAGATACGCCTTTTTGAGACATTGCCTTTTGAAGATGTCCTCAATGTTGAGGAGGTGAGTGCTCATGATGGAACTGGCTGAGTTTACATCCCTCTAATTTTTTTTCTGATCCTTTGCTGTGGCCTCTCCATACCAGAGGGCGATACAACCAGTGAGAATACTTTCTCCAGTATATCTGTAGAAATTTGCTAGAGTCTTTAGTAAGATACCAAATCTCTTCTCTGAGAAAAAGGAGTATGTCCAATGTGTTAGGGTATGTGCTTATACAGAATTGATCTCCATGGCTTAAACATATCTCTGTAATTGGGTAACTCTTTCTTCATTAACTTAAGATTCTACAAATTATATCTTGTGGGATTTTTTATGTAGTTAATTTCTGTTTCTGAATTCCATCAGGCATTGCACTTCAGTGGGAGGTTGAAAATGCTGCATGGGCAGGAAGATTCAGAAAATAGCAGTCCGCTGGCTCCCCAGTTGGCTCTTCTTGCCATCGCCATCCCTCTTCGGCCCCAGATACTGCTGGAGATCCGAACCACAAGGCTGTACTTTAAAACAAAGCATAAACTGGACTTCACAATCTTGTCATGTGACACAAAGTGAGTGGTACTGCATTTGCTCTTATTTTGGTGTTTCACCTGTGTAAGTAAGTGTTGCTCTCAACAGACTGAAGTGTTTAGATGTTTGTGTTATTCTTCACTGCCACTTTTTCATTTGGCTTTTCAAGAAAATCTGATGAAGTTCACAAAGATACTCATATCAGGGTATATTAACTGACCTGAGCTGGGTGATGATTTAGTGTTTCTCTTTATCTCAATAAACTAAGGCTAACAGGGAACAAAATGAGTTTGCCTGCAGGAAAGATTATTATGCACGTCTCAGGGAAGTATTTAGTCTGTTTAGAAGATAGTCCCTTCCTGGACGGCACTTGGACAAAATGATGAGCATGACCCATGGAACTGTTTCTCAACAAGAGTTGGCAAACTGACCATGCCCCACCCAAGAGATGAGGGAACATCAACTAAATAAATGGGTACAAGTACATCTCCAGCAAGGCTTTTGGTCTAGTGAAGGCGTAGCAGTTAGTACTGCTGCTTCACAGTACCAGGGTTCCATGGCCAATCCTGACCTCACGCACAATCATCACTGACATAAGTCTTGTAATTTGTTTTTCCATGGCAGCAGTACAGTGCAAGACATAACAATTAGTATAAGTTACGGTAATAAATAAATAGTGCAAAAGAGGAATAATGAGGTGGTGTTCATTTATCTAATGGCAAAGGGGAAGGAGCTGCTCCTAAAACATTGTACGTTCCTAGGACAAAGTTTGAATGTTCTCTTTTGGTCTCTTCTCTGGTTGCACTGCAGTGCCCCACATCCCTTGGTCATGCTGGTAGGTTTATTGGCCTCTGCAGCTTATCCCTTTCTGTAGGTTAGTGGTAAAAGAGTCAAATGGGAGTTGATTGGCACATGTAAAGTTTTGGTAAAGAGGGGGAGAGTAAAACTCCTGATAAACAGCAACTGATTATTTGGAAATCTGGATGGTCTGTAACCTGCCTTGCTTTCACCCAGAGGGTGAGTTATGGGTCCAGAGTGAAAGGAGGAGCATTGCTGAAGCCAGAGTCCAGTCTATGGGCTGGGTGTGCAGCCACAGACAGGAATGGGTTCTGGAATGAGGGTGGATTCTATCCCTCATCTTCCAAATTGCTCCCAGAAACTCCAGCCAGTGCTGTTCAGCCATCATCCCTGCTAGGGATCCCCCAATCACCTTTGGCCATTTGAGGCTGTTTCCTACAGTGGGGGAGTCTAGGACCAGAGGACACAGCCTCAGAATACAAGGACGTCCCTTTAGAACAGAGATGAGAAGGAATTTCTTTATCTAGAGGTTGGTGAATCATTGCCACAGATGGCTGTGGGGACTACCTAGGTCACTGTGTATATTTAAAATAGAGCTTGATAGATTCTTGATTAGTAAGGTTACAAAGTTCAAAGCTCAAAAGTAAATTTTATTATTTAAGTACATGTACATCACCATATACAACCCTGAGATTCATTTCCTTGTGGACATACTCAGCAAATCTATAGAATAGTAACTATAACAGGATCTACCAGAGTGCAGAAGACAACAAACTGTTCAAATGTGAATATAAATAAATAGTAATAAATAACAAGAACATGAAATAACAAGATAAAAAGCCTTTAAATTGAGGTCATAGGTTGTGGGAACATTTCAATGATGGGGCAACTGAAGTTGAATGAAGTTATTCCTATTTGTTCAAGAGCCTGATGGCTATGGCTGACTGTTCCTGAACCTGGTGGTGCGAGTCCTGAGGTTCTAGTGTATTCTACCTGAGATTCTTGTATATTCTACCTGAGAGCATGGCCTGGATGGTGTGGATCTCTGATGATGGATGCTGCTTTCCTTTGACAGTGTTTCATCTAGATATGCAGGAGAATGGGGATGAGGGGTATCGTAAATCAGCCATGATGGAACGGCAAAGCAGACTCTATGGGCCAAATGGACTAATTCTGCTCTTATTCTTATGGTCTTTTGTCTTAAGAGTCTGGCCTTTAACTTTAACTAAAGGTCTGGCTTGCTTGTTCTATCTGCTCTCCTTGGGTTCACTGGAAAATTGATTGCACTCCTGTGCAACACATTTAAAAACAGAGAAATGTAAGTGAGTTTAAGCATTACCAGGAATGTCATCCAATAGGGGCAGAATGGTAGTTGAGTGGTTGTTTTTTTTTGTTCCTTTCCATGCCTTGTGGCACAATGGGCGACAACTTTGCTGTTTCTTTCGCATTTTTGTCTGTTTTTATGAGTTGGAGTTGCTAGTTCGATGCTCAACCCAGGACCATTCGCCTTGAAATCCGGTACAAATGGCACTACGCCACCGGCTGGTTAGCATAACACTATTATGCACCATCGACCTGGGTTCAATTGTCACTAAGGAGTTTGTATGTTCTCCCCGTGCCCTTGTGGGTTTCCTCTGGGTGCTCTGATTTCCTCCCACAGATGTACAGATTAGGGTCAGTAAATTATATTTGTGCTAGAACCTGTGGGCTGTTCCCAGCACATTGTTGGACTGTGTTGGTCATTGATGCTACAGACTCATTTCACCTTATGATTTGATGTTTCAATGTACATGTGACAAATAAAGCTAATCTTTCTTTAGTCTAGAAAATCTGCCAATCTGGCATTGGCACAGTCCTGAGAGTGTAGGATGATTGGAGTTTCACTAATGGGGTTGCTCTCATTGAAGTCGGTATAGACTCAACGAGTCCATTGACTGACTGCTCCGTTATTATAATCATTCTTAAGGCTTAAATCAACAATAAGTTGAATATTAGAAAGTATTGCAACCGTTCTGTTTATAATTTTAAACTATGAAATTTTCATAAGAAAAACAATTATTGTTGTGAATATTTTGAAACAGCATCTAGAACAGAGAGAAAAAATGACTCTTGAGTTGCAAGAACTTAAATTGGAACTGCTAAGTAAGTCTTTGATTAGGCAATTTGGAGGACCTTGAAGGCAGGCGGAACTTAGAAGGGTTTATGGAGAGGAATTCAGGGTTGAAGCCTCTACTACTGGCTCTGTTGCATTTGCTTGATGGTTAGAGGGTTAAAGATGAATCAGAAGGGAAAAATAGAAATGATTCATCCAACATGATACAAACTATAATCCATTTACCTGTGGGCTGTCCCAGTACATCCCTGGGTGTGTTGGTTGTTAATGCAAATGAGGCATTACATTGTATATTTTGATGTACATTTGATAAATAAATCTGAATCTAGTACATTTATAAACTTCGCACTTTTTGAAAATTGATGGTTTCTGGAACCTGCCTAACATATTGGTGTAACAATGGCAATACAGCAAGGCATGTTGGTGCTCACATAAATGTAAAATGATACAGTATGGAAACAAGCCATTCAGCCTTACTCATCCATGTTGACCAATGGGGATCCTTCCATATTAACCCTATTTCCCAGTATTTGGCCCATTGCCCTCCATGTCTAAGTGATCCGGTTCTCATCTAAATGCTGTCAGTGACCCAACTTCCCCACTCTCACCAATTTCTGAGACCCTCTCAGATCCCTTCTTAATCTTTTCCCCCTTACCCTATGCCCTCTCACTTTGTCTAGACCACAAGACTTTAACACATAGGAGCAGAATTTAGGTCATGTAGCCCATCATGGCTGATTTATTTTCCCTCTCAGCCTCATTCTCCTTTGATACCCTGACTAATCAAGAAATTGTCAACCTCCACTTTAAATATACCCAATGACAGATGATGGCTGTCATCTGTGGCAATGAATTCCAAAGATTCACCACCCTCTGGCTGAAGAAATTCCCTTTCATCTTTGTTCTAAAGGGATATCCTTCTATTCTGAGGTTGTGGCCTCTGGTCCTAGTCTCACCTACTATAGGAAACTTCCTCTCCATGCCCAGTCTTTTGAGACCTTCCAATATTCAATGGATTTCAATGACATCCCCCCCACCCACCGCTCCAACAACTTTCAAAACTCCAGTGAGTACAGGCCCAGAGCCATCAAATGTTAGACATTCTCAGATTTTAACCCTTTTTTTCCCACAGAATCATTCTTGTTATCCACCTCTGGACCCTCTCCAATGCCAACACATCCTTCCTTAGATATTGGGACCAAAACTGCTCACAGTACTCCAAGTGCTGTGTGATCAATGCCTGAAAAAACCTTAGCAATACATCCTTGTTCTTATATTTTAGTCCTTCTGAACTGAATGCTAACATTGATTACCACCAACTCAACCTGTATGTTAACTTATAGGAAATCCTGCATCCGCCCCTCCTAATTTTATACTGTACTTCAATCATGCCTTTTCTTAACCTCCTCCACTCCAGTGAGAGTAGCATCTCTAGTCTCTCCTAAGTAAACTGTCACATCCCACATAATGTCCTGGTGAATCTCCTTTGTACTCTCTCCAATGCTAAGAGTCAAGTCAAGGAGATTTTATTGTCATGTGCACAACTAGAAACTGTGGAAAGTTTCACAACCATTTAAATTATAATTTTAAAATTACTCAGAAAATTTTCTTCAAATGTATATATTTTTTTGTTCTGCTTTTTTTTCCATTCACTTATTCAGATGATTCAGGTTAGCACTGTAGTGTAGTGGTTAGCGTAATGCAACTACAGTACCAGTGACCCGAATTTAGTTCCTGCCACTGTCTGTACATTCTCTCTGTGACCATGTGGGTTTTCTCTACATTCCAAAGGGTTGGTCACATAGGTGTAATTGGGCAGGGCATGGTCATTGGCCAGAAGGGCCTGTTACCATGTTGTGCCTCTAAATAAATCAAAATAAATTCCAATCAATTGTGCTTTCTTAGTCACACCACCTCCCAACCCAATATTCAATGTTCCTAATGACTTACTGCCTTCTGGTATCCCTTGCATACTGCTGTCGGACTGTAGACATTCCCAGCAGTTCTGTGTGTCTGTTGCAGCTGAAATGATGCAGAGAGTGAGGTCGTTGCTTGTCTTTGCTGCCACATCTGGTGTATTGCATACAATTCTGGTCACCCCACTATAGGATGGATGTTGAGGCTTTACAGAGAGAGATCTGATAGAGGCTTACAAGGTTATGAGAGGCATAGATAAAGTGGACGAAGAGCATCTGTTTCCCAGGGTTAAAATGTCTAACACAGAGGGCATAAATTGCAGGCAAGAGGGAGAAGATGTGAGGGGGAGTTTTTTTACGCAGATAGGAAGTAGGAATTTTATCATTTTCACAAAGAAATAATGGAAGGCATATAAGAATGGTCAGCCTTTATTAAAATAAACAAGGGGTTGATTCAGAATATACAGGTTCTTTCCTGCTTGGTTACACATAGCCTTTATTTTTCTGTAAGGTCGAGGAACTGTGTTCTTGACCAGTCAGATAACAAGTAAAGCTGCTCCATAGTGCTTTGTAGCACTGACCCATGGTTTTGTATGCCTGGGAAGAAAGGAGGCATTTCTTTGATAAAACAAACAATCTACTTGAAGAACTCAGCAGACCAAACAGCATCTGTGGGAGGGAAGGATATGGCAATGTTGCACATATGCTCCTTAGAGACATACCTTTAAGATAAAGTGATATAGTAGAGTCATAGAGAGAGACGCAGCATGGAAACACCCAGCCCATCCATTAACCACCCATTTTCATGAAATTTTACATTAATCCCTTTCATTATTATTCTCTCATCAACTCCCTCTACCACTTACCCTCACACCAGGAACAACTTACTCCACCAATTAACTTGCCAGCACACATGTCTTTGGAATATGGGAGTAAACTGGAGCACTTGGAAGAAACCAAGGGAGAACAGTCACATAGAGAATAACTGAGGTTATTATCTATGCCACCCAGTATTGGTTTTGGCAACTAAACTTGTTGACTGCATGAATTTACAGAGGTTGCTTTCCTGATTGCACATTGAACTTTGCAACCAATCACATGGGAGAGTTACACATAACCTTTGTGTGATTTGAAGAAGGTGTCTCTTCTGATGAAGGCTCCATTACACTTAGCAAGGCAAATGTGTAAACTGCAGCTTGTAACCATTGCTTAGTCTGTGAAACACATTAAAGTATTTTGTCCTTCATGAATTCGTGCAGATAACATCAAAACTAGTCACTCAAAATCCAATAACACATCTTAAGTGAAGACTGGATTCTGTTGAAAATTTGGTACTAGAATTTCCAACTTCTAGAACATTCAGGTTCAGAGAAACTTTCCATTGTCTTAGAAAGGTATGCTTTGGCTGCCTTAGCCTAGTTTCCAAATAACCTGACAATATTGGCACTTTCATTTGGAGAGCTCAGAGAATGTTTGGATTGTTGATGCTTAGGCATATTGTTCAGATGGACGAGAAGGAATTGGCAGTGCATCAGCTATGCCTAAATTTTAATATCTGAACTTGGAAACGTGTTCCCCGATATTAATCTCTTGATGAAAATCTCTCAATAGCATGCTCATGAAATCAGAAGTAAAATTCATTCCTTGCTGAATTCCATCCCTGTGGTTTCAGTGATGATGACAGGATCCAGTGGAGTGACCGTTTGTCGAATTCTCCGTAAAGATAATCGCTGGCAGTGGATACAAGCCATCGCATGCCTTGTGCACAAGGATGGACAACCAGATTACGTTGTGTCCAATCAGCGCACTTTATCGTAAGCATCACAGGCTCCCAGGGAGAGGGGAAATTCTTGCCTGTAAGAAAAGAGCATGGGATTTTTGCCAATTTCAGATAATCTCTGAGTAACCTTTTAATGTCATTGGCAAACTTTTAGTAGCACCACTTTCTAATGCAGCATATACGTTTCCTTTCACTTGAACTTGCTACAAAGGGATGTGCAAGAGCAATATTTGGTAGGGAGGGACATATTATAATGGCTTCTTCCTCCTATGTGTGCTGAAGGGGGTCTTTTTTTCTGCAGCATTTTCTGGATGTAATCTAAGGAGGAGGTGGCTGGACAAATTACCAATAAGGGTCTGCATTAAAGGTTAGGAAAACCTAGCAATCATGGTCTCTGAACTACTGTTATTAAAGGGTACCGTGACTTTATTGTTTAATCCACCTCAAAGCTGAAACTGAAAGTGTGACCAATGCACTACTTTGAAATCCCTGATCCAGGGAAACAAAACTGTTTGTAGAGCATTTCTCAAAATGGGTGTAAGTATTTAGGTAACATTAATAACTTAGCTTGAGTAGCTTGGTTCAATGTGTTTTCTGTGATACATGTTTGGTATCACTGTGGCCTGTTGACTTTATCTTTGGTCTCTGGTGCAGGGATGCAGAGGGTGAAGAGCATCTTCAGAAACACATAGGTCAAGCCTCCAGCTTCACACAGTCAGAATACGCTTCACTCTATGAATGTTCCAGTGACAATCTTCCTCGACCCCAGCAGTACACTCGGCTTCAAGTGGTCAAAATGGATCATAGAAAAATTGAAAAGCAATTTTCCTCGAAGACAGAGGAAGATCTTGGTGGAACTAAAACTGAACACTTGACTATGGTCACCCTTCTACCTGTTGAGGACACCATGGAGAGAAACAGCAAACTTCCAACTCTACTATGTGATGAGTTGTTATCTGACAGTGACAATGAAGGAGCTGTTGAGTTGGTTGACTTTCAAAGGAATGAAAACTCTCCAGTCAACAGTTCCTCCAACATTTCCCTGGGGGGCTTGGAACAGATGTTGCAATGTTATGGTTTGATGCCAGAAGATTTGGAACTAATTCACCAAGATGAATTGATAAAACATATTGACTCTGAGAACAGGAAGAGTGAGCTCACTTCCAGTTCTGTTCCCAATAAATCTTTTACTAAAACTTCTAACTCATGTATTGGGCCCAGCTTGTCACTGGTGAGAGAAGACAGAGGCTGTGATCAGTCATGCTCACTTTATTCCTCAGACCTTGGCTCCAGCTGGATAGCAACAGATGAGGTGTCCACAAGCAGTCAGTTACTCTCACCACAATACCCTCAAGGGGTTCACGATCACTTCCAGTCATCTCCAGGCCCTGAAGTTCCCAGTCTACAAATTCCCTCCATGGATTACATTCCCAACATAACTTTTTCTGTGTCACAACCAGTTTTGCAGTTTAGCAGACCAGGGAAGAAGCAAAGTGAGAACTTTCCTTTTATCAGAGTGGACTCCACTACATTCTCTCAACTGAATATTTGTGACAGTCTATCTAACTGGATGAATGATTCAACCCAATAAAGCTGATTCAGCTTTTATTATAGTGAAGATGCATCAAAGTTGGATGGGTGTCAGCCCTAAACAACTCCAACCCAAAAGGGTAATAGGTTTCATCACTAGTGCTGGTGATCAGCGTGTTTGAAATAAGGATTGGTCCAATGGAGACATGTACTTAAATTGAAACATCCAGATTCAATTTCCAGTTTCTCTATTATCATCCTTGGAATTGGAGTTCTATGTCTTTAAAACTTTGCTAATCTGGCATAGGGACAGTGATCATATTTGTTTCAAATACATAGCACAATGAAGGGAAATCTCCAATAATAACTGTTTTTACAAATGTCCAAACCCTAATTTGAGTGAAGAAGGCATCTCAATGAATCTGGCTTGCAAAAGAAGAATATGAACATGGGACAAGGAGAAGAACATACAACCCATCAGATTTGGATCTTTAATCCTTCAGCCACTCCATTTCAGAACTATAAAATGGATTTTGTTAAGATGATGTGATACAAAGCTTTTAAAGTGCCTTTTTGGAGTTATGTAAGGAAGGAATTCTCCTTCTCTCTTCACTTTGGAGAATCAATATTCTGCATTTGTGCAAATGATATTGGATTGCTTTCCAGTCCTCTGGCTTTAAAGCTTTATGTGTTTGTCTGTAGTTTTTGAGTGTTAGCACTTGGACTTTTCACTTCTGCTTGTAGGATAATCTTGCGCCTGTTTGGCTCTATATTTATCTCAGCACCAGGAAAGTAATTGAATGAGTGAGGTCTTTGAGCATTGACCCCTGATTTATTCTTGTACTATAGAAACTGCCTTTTAGATACATTGAATCTCCTGTAGGAAGTTGGTTTAACCCCTTGCAACTTTCACCAAAGTTAGTGAATCGATACTTCTCTGATGAAGGAAGAGTGTTGGCATCTGATTTCATATCTTGTGTCACTATAGGCTTAATACCTATAACTACTGATATTAAGAGAGAAGGTGCAAGGGTGAGCAAAACCAAAAATTCATCATAGGAGATCTGGTTAAGTGAGAATGCTGGAGAAATTCAAGCCCTTCGGTCTGGATAGGAGAGACTCTCAAAAGTGCAATATTGCTTTTAAGTATGACTGTATTGTAAGAGGAGAATAATGAGATAGCTGTTCAAACTAATCAAAAACAAATTTTATACCCAACTTCATGTTCATCAAATTTCAAAGCTCAAAGTACACTTATTATCAAAGTATGTATACATTAAACAACTTTGAGATTCATCTCCTAACAGGCAGCCACAAGACAAAAAGCACAAAGAACCTATTAAGAAAGACTGTGTCCTCATAGAAACATAGAAAACCTACAGCACAATACAGGCCCTTTGGCCCACAATACTGTGCTGAACATGTACTTTATCAGCGCATGACTACAAAGTAGAACAGAGGAGATTAAAATTTATGATAGTTTATGACTCAGAATTATAATGACAAAGTACTGGGTCTCTTTCAAAACGATGTCTCAATTGATCTTCTTGAAATTTATAATGTCCACAGTTACATGCTCAATGTAGGACAAATGTCAGAAGAAAGGTCCAGTTTACATTGCTGTTTCTGGCTGATTAAGTGTGTTGTCTAGTGTTTCATTAAGCTAAAGAGCCAAGGCTACCTAGGGATACCTGGTTGGTTTGATCTGCCTGATGCTTCATTGGTTTTGGCCAAGCAATACATTTGTTGATTGACAGAGAGGCTAACCTGTGATCTCGTCCCCCAAGAAGTTTAAAAAGAATATTTGCCCAAGTGTTACTGTAAAATGTCCTCATCAACTGCAGAATTTCTAGGAGCAGGAAAACACAAACCTTTACCGTTCAGTGAATGTGACTAATCTGGGAATGAATTTCATATGTACGCAGATTTGTCCCCTGTCCCTCAAACCTTTGCTGAACTAAATCCTGACTGTCTCAGATTTAAAATTAAGAATTAATCTAGAAATAACTAACTTAAAAACTTCGAGTGATTTGAGAAACAAGGATTTGGAAAATATGGTACCTGTTTGCATTACATGAAAACATTGCAACAATGTTTATTTCATTTATATGCAATCAGGTTCTGTTATATTTCATTCTAGTATCTTTTTCTCTGTGGAATAACTGTACTCTGTAGAAACTAGTGATTCATGTGTGAATACATAAATTTCTCTGATATTAATACCAGAACCACATCTTTCCCTTGCTTTCCAAGTTTGAAATATAAGCTCCACCCTTCATCAACCTCAGAACTTCACAATCACCTTCAACACCCCTTTTCGTCCCACACTGGTTGGCATGAATAGTAGTGTAGTGATTAGCACAACACTTTACTGTACCAGGGGCCCAGGTTCAGTTCCCACTGCTGCCTTTAAGGAGTTTGTACATTCTCCCCTTTAACACATGAGTCTTCTCCAGGTGCTCCAGTTTCCTCCCACAGTCTGAAGACCTATCATTGGTAGGTTAATTGGTTATTGTAAATTGTCCCTTGATTAGGCTGGGGTTAAATCAGGGGATTGCCTGGCAGTGCAGCTCGAAGGGCTGGAACAGCCTTTCCTGCGCTGTAGCTCAGTAAATAAATAAACAAACAAACAAATGAACCTACTCTAAGCCGTCTGCACTGTCAGGATGATGCCCAACATAAACTGGAGGAACACCTTATAAGACCATAAGACTATGGAGCAGAATTAGGCCATTCAGCCTACAGAGTGTGCAGCACCATTCAATCGTGCCTGATTTATTCCCAATTTATTATCCTTCTCAACTCCATTCTCCTGCCTTTTCCCCATAACTAATCATCCCCTGCTTTAAATATAAAGTCAAAGTACAAAGTACGTTTATTATCAAAGTATGTATACTATATACTGTACAACTTTGAGATTCGTCACAGGCAGCCACAAAACGACGAAACCCAATAGAACTCATTAAAAAAGATCATCAAACAGCCAAAATGCAGAAAATGTTCACAAAAGTGAGAGCTTAGCTACAAAGCCAGTTGTCACTGCAGCCAATTCACGAGCCTGTTAGTTGAAGGTCACATCCTCAGTTCACGGCAGAGATGAGTAACCCTCATAGTGAAGCAAGCTGACTTGGCACATTCCTCTTCTCCAGTCCTGATACCTTGAACTTTTCAATCTGACACGGCACTTAAATTGTCCAAACCTCAGGTTCTTCCTCACTTTTGGACTCCGCTGCCACTTTGATATGCTCTTGGGTCTGGGCCCCTTTGCCCAGAATTCAATGACTTGGCCTCTATAGTCTCCTGTGGCAATGAATTCTACAGATTCACTACTAAAGTAATTCCTTCTCATCTCTGTTCTAAAGAGACATCCTTGCATTATGAGGCTGTGCTCTTTGGTCCTAGACTCCTGCACTATTGGAAATATCCTTTCTATCTCCACTCTAGCCCTTTATGCATTTGATAAGTTTCAGTAAGATTACCCCCTCATTCTTCTAAACTCCAGTGAGTACAGGCTGCAGAATCAAACTCTTCTCATATATTAACCCTTTCCTATCTGGACAGCCTACAGTCTAACGGCATGAATCTTGAGTTTTCCAATTTTAGGTATACCCTCTTTATTTTTTCCTCCTCTTCCCCTCTGTCTCCTCCTCCCCACCCCCACTCCAGTCCTCCAACTTTTGTCCATTTATCCTCACTACCCCCAGACCATTTCACCCCTTCCCCCCTCCTGGTTCCATCCACCTACTTCACACACAACTTCCCTACCCCTCACTATCTGGTTCCAGCTGTCCCCTAATAATTCCTATTTTCGTCTTGTTTACTTATCAGTGTCCCACTCTAGTAGCCCTTTGTGTTCCTGCTTACAACACCGATACCCTGACTCAATCGCCACACTCCCCTTACACACTCCCACTTGCTCCATCAGTTTTTTTTCCCATTTCTCCTTCTCTTCATCTTCCTCCATCTATCATTCACCTGCCACAGTCTTTCATCTTCACCCAGCCCACCTCCCCTACTTTGTACATCTTACCCATCTCGTCAGTCCACTGAACACCTGCTTCACCACTCCTCTCCATGTTGGCCATCTCGCTGATGCAGGGTCTTGGCCTGAAACTTTGACAATCCCTTTCCTCCCTCTGAGGCTGCTCAACTGGCTGAATTCCTCCAGCAGACTAGTTCTTGCACCAAATCTTGATGTATAGCATTTTTATATATCAAAACTTCATTCAAAATAAAAAATAGTTACATCCTTACATTCATAGTCAATCTATTAAGTTGTGTTTTATTAGATTCTGTACTGGGTTCAACTCAGCCCCATAAATAACAGACAAAAATGCTAAGGAAACAACAGGGTTGCCACCCAAAGCGCCACAAGGCGAGGAAAGAAACAACACACTTAAACCCAAAGGGCTGCTGTCACTCATGTGGCCTTCTGGGGTGATTCACTACTACAATAATTGCGGGGCATCTTCACTCAACCGGGCCCGATCCTGTCCAGTAGGGAAAGAACCCAATACTGTAGTCCTTACCCACTCAGCCAGTTGGTAGTATTTCTCAATGTGGTGGCATTTGATGTCTATACGAAGCCACTAATTAAAGCGAGAATTACATCTATATCCATGTGACCGGAGATCAGGCCGTGAATCAAGGAATCCTGTTACACAGCTTCTCTGGATGAACCATGACACAGGCCCTTCATCTTTCTCTGCACCCTCTTTGTGTGTAGACCAGATAACTAGAAGCCTTTTCTTAGGAGCTCAATCCCAACCTTCAAGCCATTCTCACATATGGGACCGTGAATTGTGTCGTCTGCTTGTTGAAACTGAAAAGAGATGATTTTCACTGAGACACTGGAAGTAGTGGCCATGTGGAAGTAGGGGATTTCCAAGATGGCGGCGCGACGCAACTTGCAGCAGCCACTCCGGAGCTGATTATCTGTTATTTGTGAAGTGGGGTGCCATGCGCAATCATAATCGATTGAAAATGGATGTGGGAGCACGGAGGAACATCGGGAAATCTCCAGGAAGACCTTCTTCATTGCTGCTGCTGTGAGGTCCAGGACTCTGCTGGGAAGAACAGGCCCCCAGTCCTCGGGGTCGCGTTACTAATGGCCGTTGGCGGGGCCGTCTTAATACGCTTGGCAGAGGATGGTGCTCAGAGAAGCTGTGCCGGAGGGCATGGTCGTCGGCTCGGAGGTTCGACGGACTCAGAGTCCGCTGCGGTCAGGTCGCTTTTGGTGTGTGCTGCGTCTGCGAGGCTGGTTTTGACAGAGCTTTCATTGTGTGCTGAGTCGGGCGGCGCCGTGGAAGTCCATAGCAGGGGTATTCCCTTCTGCCGCCTGCGTAGGATGGCAAGTCTGTCGGGACTTGTGGAAACTGTGTGGTGATTTTTTTTTGAATTTATAGTCCTTTAACATCTTTGGACTATTTTTACTGTGCCCATGGTCTGTTTCTTTTTATCAATTATGCTATTGTTTGCACTGTTGTAACTATATGCTGTAACTATGTGGTTTTGTGCAGATTTTGTATCTTTAGTTTTTGGTCTTGTTTTGTCTGGTGGATTTGGAGCTCCTTTCCGGGGAACGTGCTAAGACAGTAGCGCGATATTAATATGCAGCAGCCTCTCCGGACTCTGGATTGGGGATCGCCAAACATTATGTGGATTTTCTGGTGTAGTCTGTTTTGTCATATGCTTTTGTGATATCATTCTGGAGGAACGTTGTCTCATTTTTTAACTGCATTGCATTTGTGGTTTCTAAATGACAATAAACTAAATCTGAATCTGAATATGATGTGGAAATCATATAAGTTCTGTGTCTGTATTGTTAATTTAAATAAAGGTTTTCACTTTGTGACAAAGTATCCACCTAATAGAATCCCCTCTCTTTTCACTGGAAAATGGGAGCAACACTGAAGCCAAATTGATTGACATGTGGAATTATGACATCATAGCCATTGCTGAAACTTGGCTACAGGAAGGTCAGGACTGGCAGCTCAATGTTCCAGGGTTCTGATGTTTCAGATGTGATAGAGGCAGAGGGATGAAGGGTGGGGGGTGGGTGGCTTTGCTAGTCAGGGAAAATATTACAGCAGTGCTTCGGCAGGACAGATTAGAGGGCTTGTCAACTGAGGCCATATGGGTGGAACTGAGAAACAGGAAAGGTATGACCACATTAATAGGGTTGTATTATAGACCACCCAATAGTCAGCGAGAATTGGAGGAGCAAATCTTCAGAGAGTTAACAGACATCTGCAGGAGACAGAAAGTTGTGATTGTAGGGGATTTTAATTTTCCACACATTGATTGGGACTCCCATACTGTTAAAGGTCTAGATGGGTTAGAGTTTGTGAACTGTGTTCAGGAAAGTTTTCTAAATCAATATATAGATGTACCAACTAGGGAGGATGCAATATTAGATCTCCTATTAGGAAATGAGTTAGGACAGGTGACGGAAGTGTGTGTAGGGGAACACTTTGGTTCTAGTGATCATAACGTCATTAGTTTCAACTTGATCATGGATAAAGATACATCTGGTCCTCGGGTTGAAGTTCCAAACTGGAAGAAGGCTGAATTTGAAGAAATGAGAAAGGATCTAAAAAGCGTAGATTGGGACAGGTTGTTCTCTGGCAAGGATGTGATTGGTAAGTGGGAGGCCTTCAAAGGAGAAATTTTGAGAGTGCAGAGTTTGTATGTTCCTGTCAGGATTAAAGGCAAAGTGAATAAGAATAAGGAACCTTGGTTCTCTAGGGATAGAGATAGAGGGTTTGGTTTTATCCCAGTCATGATCTAGGGTTGGTTTTATCCCCATCATGAACCAGGATTGGTTCTTCACCCCTTCATGAACCAGGATAGATTCTTTCCCCATCATGAACCAGGGTTTGTTCTTTCCCCAACATAAACCAGGGTTGGTTCTTCACCCCATCATGAACCACAGTTGGTTTTATCCCCATCATGAACCAGTATTGGTTCGTTCCCCATCATGAACCGGGTTTGGTTCCTTCCCTTCATAAACCAGGGTTGGTTCTTTCCCCATCATGAACAAGGGTTGGTTCTTCCGCATCATGAAGCAGGATTGGTACTTCCCCATCATGAACCAGGGTTGATTCTTTCCCCATGATGAAGCAGGGTTGGTTCTTTCCCCATCATGAACCAGGGTTGGTTTTATCGCCATCATGAACCAGGGTTTGTTCTTTCACTATCATGAATCAAGTTTGGTTCTTTCCCCATCGTGAACCATGGTTCGTTCTTTCCCCATCATTATCCAGGGTTGGTTTTGTCCCCATCATAAACCAGGATTGGTTCTTCCCCATCATGAACCAGGGTTGGTTTTATGCCCATCATGAACTAGGGTTGGTTTTATCCCCATCATGAACCCTGGTTGGTTTCATCTCCATCATGAACCTGTTTTTTTTCTTTCCCCATTAGATAGATAGATAGATAGATAGATACTTTATTCATCCCCATGGGGAAATTCAACTTTTTTCCAATGTCCCATACACTTGTTGTAGCAAAACTAATTACATACAATACTTAACTCAGTAAAAAAATATGATATGCATCTAAATCACTATCTCAAAAAGCATTAATAATAGCTTTTAAAAAGTTCTTAAGTCCTGGCGGTAGAATTGTAAAGCCTAATGGCATTGGGGAGTATTGACCTCTTCATCCTGTCTGAGGAGCATTGCATCGATAGTAACCTGTCACTGAAACTGCTTCTCTGTCTCTGGATGGTGCTATGTAGAGGATGTTCAGAGTTATCCATAATTGACCGTAGCCTACTCAGCGCCCTTCGCTCAGCTACCGATGTTAAACTCTCCAGTACTTTGCCCACGACAGAGCCCGCCTTCCTTACCAGCTTATTAAGACGTGAGGCGTCCCTCTTCTTATGAACCGGGGATAGTTGTATCCCCATCATGAACCAGGATTGTTTCTTTCTATATCATGATCCAGTATTGGCTTTAGCCCCATCATGAACCAGTATTGGTTCTTTCCCCATGATGAACCAGGGTTGGTTGTATCCCTATCGTGAAACAGGGTTGCCTCATTCCCCATCATGGACCGGTTTTGCTTCTCTCCAAATCATAAACCAGGGTTGGTTCTTTACCCATAATTAAACAGGGTTGGTTTTATCCACATCATGAACCAGGATTGGTTCTTACCTCATCATAAACCAGGGTTGGGTTTAACCCAATCATGAACCAGTTTTGGTTTTATGCCCATCATGAACCAGGGTTGGTTTTTCCCCATCATGAACCAGGGTGGGTTCATTCCCCATCATGAACCAGGGTTGGTTTTATCCCCATCATGAACCCTGATTGGTTTTATCTCCATCATGAACCAGTTTTTTTTCTTTCCCCATTCTGATCCGGGGTTAGTTGTATCCCCATCATGAACCAGGATTGTTTCTTACTATATCATGATCCAGTGTTGGCTTTAGCCCCATCATGAACCAGGATTGGTACTTTCCCAATCATGAACCAGGGTTTGTTCTTCCCCATCATGAACCTGGATTGGTTCTTTCCCCATCATAAACCGGGTTTGGTTCCTTCCCTTCATAAACCAGGGTTGGTTCTTTCCCCATCATGAACAAGGGTTGGTTCTTCCGCATCATGAAGCAGGATTGGTACTTTCCCATCATGAACCAGGGTTGATTCTTTCCCCATGATGAAGCAGGGTTGGTTCTTTCCCCATTATGAACCAGGGTTGTTTTTATCACCATCATTAACCAGGGTTTGTTCTTTCACTATCATGAATCAAGTTTGGTTCTTTCCCCATCAAGTACCAGGGTTGGTTCTTTCCCCATCGTGAACCATGGTTCGTTCTATCCCCATCATGAACCAGGATTGTTTATTTCCCAATCATGTCCAGGGTTGGTTCGTTCCCCATCCTGAACCTGGATTGGTTCTTCCCCATCATAAACCAGTGTTGGTTCTTTCCCCATCATGAACCAGGTTTCGTTGTATCACCATCATGAACCAGTGTTGGTTTTATCCACATCATAAACCAGGGTTGCTTCTTTCCCCATCATAAACCAGGGTTGGTTCCTTCCCCATCATAAACCAGGATTGGTTCTTTCCCTAACATGAACCAAGGTTGGTTGTATCCCTATCGTGAAACAGGGTTGCCTCATTCCCCATCACGAACCGGTTTTGCTTCTCTCCAAATCATAAACCAGGGTTGGTTCTTTACCCATAATTAACCAGGGTTGGTTTTATCCACATCATGAACCAGGATTGGTTCTTACCTCATCATAAACCAGGGTTGGGTTTATCCCAATCATGAACCAGGGCTGGTTATATAGCCATCATGAACCATGGCTGGTTCTTTCCCCATCATGAACCAGGGTTGATTCTTTCCCCATCATAAACCAGGGTTGTTTCTTTCTATATCATGATCCTGTGTTGGCTTTAGCCCCATCATGAACCAGGATTGTTTCTTTCTATATCATGATCCAGTGTTGGTTGTATCACTATCATGAACCAGTGTTGGTTTTATCCCCATAATGAACCAGGGTTGGTTCCTTCCCCATCATAAACCAGGATTGGTTCTTTCCCTAACATGAACCAGGGTTGGTTGTATCCCGATCGTGAAACTGGGTTGCCTCATTCCCCATCACGAACCGGTTTTGCTTCTCTCCAAAGCATAAACCAGGGTTGGTTCTTTACCCATAATTAACCAGGTTTGGTTTTATCCACATCATGAACCAGGATTGGTTCTTACCCCATCATAAACCAGGGTTGGGTTTAACCCAATCATGAACCAGTTTTGGTTTTATGCCCATCATGAACCAGGGTTGGTTTTTCCCCATCATGAACACTGGTTGGTTTTATCTCCATCATGAACCAGTTTTTTTTCTTTCCCCATTCTGATCCGGGGTTAGTTGTATCCCCATCATGAACCAGGATTGTTTCTTACTATATCATGATCCAGTGTTGGCTTTAGCCCCATCATGAACCAGGATTGGTTCTTTCCCAATCATGAACCAGGGTTTGTTCTTCCCCATCATGAACCGGGTTTGGTTCCTTCCCTTCATAAACCAGGGTTGGTTCTTTCCCCATCATGAACAAGAGTTGGTTCTTCCGCATCATGAAGCAGGATTGGTACTTTCCCATCGTGAACCAGGGTTGATTCTTTCCCCATGATGAAGCAGGGTTGATTCTTTCCCCATTATGAACCAGGGTTGTTTTTATTGCCATCATTAACCAGGGTTTGTTCTTTCACTATCATGAATCAAGTTTGGTTCTTTCCCCATCAAGTACCATGGTTGGTTCTTTCCCCATCGTGAACCATGGTTCGTTCTATCCCCATCATGAACCAGGATTGTTTATTTCCCAATCATGTCCAGGGTTGGTTCGTTCCCCATCATGAACCAGGATTGGTTCTTTCCCAATCATGAACCAGGGTTTGTTCTTCCCCATCATGAACCGGGTTTGGTTCCTTCCCTTCATAAACCAGGGTTGGTTCTTTCCCCATCATGAACAAGAGTTGGTTCTTCCGCATCATGAAGCAGGATTGGTACTTTCCCATCGTGAACCAGGGTTGATTCTTTCCCCATGATGAAGCAGGGTTGATTCTTTCCCCATTATGAACCAGGGTTGTTTTTATTGCCATCATTAACCAGGGTTTGTTCTTTCACTATCATGAATCAAGTTTGGTTCTTTCCCCATCAAGTACCAGGGTTGGTTCTTTCCCCATCGTGAACCATGGTTCGTTCTATCCCCATCATGAACCAGGATTGTTTATTTCCCAATCATGTCCAGGGTTGGTTCGTTCCCCATCCTGAACCTGGATTGGTTCTTCCCCATCATAAACCAGTGTTGGTTCTTTCCCCATCATGAACCAGGGTTCGTTGTATCACCATCATGAACCAGTGTTGGTTTTATCCACATCATAAACCAGGGTTGCTTCTTTCCCCATCATAAACCAGGATTGGTTCTTTCCCCATCATGTACCCGGGTTGGTTCCTTCCCCATCATAAACCACGATTGGTTCTTTCCCTAACATGAACCAAGGTTGGTTGTATCCCTATCGTGAAACAGGGTTGCCTCATTCCCCATCACGAACCGGTTTTGCTTCTCTCCAAATCATAAACCAGGGTTGGTTCTTTACCCATAATTAACCAGGGTTGGTTTTATCCACATCATGAACCAGGATTGATTCTTACCCCATCATAAACCAGGGTTGGGTTTATCCCAATCATGAACCAGGGCTGGTTATATAGCCATCATGAACCATGGCTGGTTCTTTCCCCATCATGAACCAGGGTTGATTCTTTCCCCATCATAAACCAGGGTTGTTTCTTTCTATATCATGATCCTGTGTTGGCTTTAGCCCCATCATGAACCAGGATTGTTTCTTTCTATATCATGATCCAGTGTTGGCTTTAGCCCCATCATGAACCAGGGTTGGTGCTTTCCCCATCATGAAGCAGGGTTGGTTTTATGCCCATCATGAACCAGGGTTGGTTTTTCCCCATCATGAACCAGGGTGGGTTCTTTCCCCATCAAGTACCATGGTTGGTTCTTTCCCCATCGTGAACCATGGTTCGTTCTATCCCCATCATGAACCAGGATTGTTTATTTCCCAATCATGTCCAGGGTTGGTTCGTTCCCCATCATGAACCAGGATTGGTTCTTTCCCAATCATGAACCAGGGTTTGTTCTTCCCCATCATGAACCGGGTTTGGTTCCTTCCCTTCATAAACCAGGGTTGGTTCTTTCCCCATCATGAACAAGAGTTGGTTCTTCCGCATCATGAAGCAGGATTGGTACTTTCCCATCGTGAACCAGGGTTGATTCTTTCCCCATGATGAAGCAGGGTTGATTCTTTCCCCATTATGAACCAGGGTTGTTTTTATTGCCATCATTAACCAGGGTTTGTTCTTTCACTATCATGAATCAAGTTTGGTTCTTTCCCCATCAAGTACCAGGGTTGGTTCTTTCCCCATCGTGAACCATGGTTCGTTCTATCCCCATCATGAACCAGGATTGTTTATTTCCCAATCATGTCCAGGGTTGGTTCGTTCCCCATCCTGAACCTGGATTGGTTCTTCCCCATCATAAACCAGTGTTGGTTCTTTCCCCATCATAAACCAGGGTTCGTTGTATCACCATCATGAACCAGTGTTGGTTTTATCCACATCATAAACCAGGGTTGCTTCTTTCCCCATCATAAACCAGGATTGGTTCTTTCCCCATCATGTACCCGGGTTGGTTCCTTCCCCATCATAAACCACGATTGGTTCTTTCCCTAACATGAACCAAGGTTGGTTGTATCCCTATCGTGAAACAGGGTTGCCTCATTCCCCATCACGAACCGGTTTTGCTTCTCTCCAAATCATAAACCAGGGTTGGTTCTTTACCCATAATTAACCAGGGTTGGTTTTATCCACATCATGAACCAGGATTGATTCTTACCCCATCATAAACCAGGGTTGGGTTTATCCCAATCATGAACCAGGGCTGGTTATATAGCCATCATGAACCATGGCTGGTTCTTTCCCCATCATGAACCAGGGTTGATTCTTTCCCCATCATAAACCAGGGTTGTTTCTTTCTATATCATGATCCTGTGTTGGCTTTAGCCCCATCATGAACCAGGATTGTTTCTTTCTATATCATGATCCAGTGTTGGCTTTAGCCCCATCATGAACCAGGGTTGGTGCTTTCCCCATCATGAAGCAGGGTTGGTTTTATGCCCATCATGAACCAGGGTTGGTTTTTCCCCATCATGAACCAGGGTGGGTTCATTCCCCATCATGTACCAGGGTTGGTTTTATCCCCATCATGAACCCTGGTTGGTTTTATCTCCATCATGAACCAGTTTTTTTTCTTTCCCCTTTCTGATCCGGGGTTAGTTGTATCCCCATCATGAACCAGGATTGTTTCTTACTATATCATGATCCAGTGTTGGCTTTAGCCCCATCATGAACCAGGATTGGTACTTTCCCAATCATGAACCAGGGTTTGTTCTTCCCCATCATAAACCAGGATTGCTTCTTTCCCCATGATAAACCAGCATTGGTTCCTTCCCCATCATGAACCAGGCTTGGTTCTTTCCCCATCATGAACCAGGGTTGGTTTTACCCCGTCATGAACCAGGGTTTGTTTTATCCCCATCATTAACCAGAGTTGGTTCTGTCCCCATCATGATCCGGGTTTGGTTATGTCGCCATCATGAACCAGGATTGTTTCTTTCTATATCATGATCCAGTGTTTGATTTAGCCCCCTCGTGAACCAGGATTGTTTCATTCCCAATCATGAACCAGGATTGGTTCTTTCCCTATCATGAACCAGGTTTGGTTCATCATCGCATCATGAACCACGGTTGGTTTTATCCCCATCATAAACCAGGATTGGCTATTTCCCCATCATGAACCAGGTTTGGTTCTTTCGCCATCATGAACCAGGGTTACTTCTTTCACCATCATAAACCAGGATTGGTTCTTTCCCCATCATGAACCATGATTGGTTATTCCCCATTATGAACCAGTTTTGGTTTTATGCCATTCATGAACCAGGGTTGGTTTTTCCCCATCATGACCCAGGGTTGGTTTTCTGCCCATCATAAACCAGGTTTGGTTTTATCCCCATCATGAATCAGCATTGGTTCTTTCCCAATTATGAACCAGGGTTGGTTCTATGCCAATCAAGAATCAGGATTGGTTCTTACCCCATCATGAACCAGGGTTGGGTTTATCCCAATCATGAACCAGGTTTGGTTTTATCCCCATCATGAACCAGGGTTGGTTTTTTCCCCATCATGAACCAGGGTTGATTCTTTTCCCATGAAGAAGCAGGGTTGGTTCGTTCCACATCATGAACCAGGGTTGGTTCTGTCCCCATCATGAACCAGGGTTTCTTCATTCCCCATCATGAATCAGGGTTGGTTCTTTCCCCATCATGAACTAGGATTGGTTCTGTCCCCATCATGAACCAGGGTTGGTTTTTTCCCCATCATGAACCAGAATTGGTTCTTTCCACATCATGAACCACGGTTGGTTCCTTCCCCATCATGAACTAGGTTTGGTTCTTCATCCCATTATGAACCACGGTTGGTTTTATCCCCATCATAAACCAGGATTGGTTCTATCCACATCATGAACCAGGGTTGGTTCATTCCCCATCATGAACTAGGTTTGCTTCTTCATCCCATCATGAACCACGGTTGGTTTTATCCCCATCATAAACCAGGATTGGATATTTCCCCATCATAAACCAGGATTGGTTCTTTCCCCATCATGAACCATGATTGGTTATTCCCCATTATGAACCAGTTTTGGTTTTATGCCATTCATGAACCAGGTTTGGTTCTTTCGCCATCATGAACTAGGGTTACTTCTTTCACCATCATAAACCAGGATTGGTTCTTTCCCCATCATGAACCATGATTGGTTATTCCCCATTATGAACCAGTTTTGGTTTTATGCCATTCATGAACCAGGGTTGGTTTTATCCACATCATGAAACAGGATTGGTTCTTTCCCAATTATGAACCAGGGTTGGTTCTATGCCAATCAAGAATCAGGATTGGTTCTTACCCCATCATGAACCAGGGTTTCTTTTATCCCCATCATGAACCAGGGTTGGTTGTATCCCCAACATGAACCAGGGTTGGTTCGTTCCCCATCATGAACCAGGGTTGGTTCATTCCCCATTATGATTCTTGGATGGTTTTTTCCGCATCATGAACCAGGATTGGTTCATTCCCCATCATGAACCAGGATTGGTTCTTTCCCCATCATAAGCCAGGATTGTTTCTTTCCCCATCATGATCCCGTATTGGTTCTTTCCCCATCATGAACTAGGATTGGTTCTTTCCGCATCATGAACCGGGGTTGTTTCTATCCCCATCATCAACAAGGGTTGGTTCCTTCCCCATCATGAACCAGGGATGGTTCTTTCCCATCATGAACCAGGGTTGGTTCTGTCCCCATGATGAACTAGTTTTGGTTTTTCCCCATCATGAACCAGGGTTTGTTTTTCTCCATCATGAACCAGGGTTGGTTCTTTCCCCATGATGAACCAGCGTTGGTTCTTTCCCCATCATGATTTAGGATTGGTTCTTTCCGCATCATGAACCGGGGTCGGTTCTATCCCCATCATGAACCAGGGTGGGTTGTACCCCTATCATGAACCGGTGTTGGTTCTTTCCCCGTCGTGAACAAGGGTTTGTTCTTTCCCCATTGTGAACCATGGTTGGTTCTTCCACATCATCAACCAGGGTTGGTTCATTCCCCATCATGAATCAGTTTTGGTTCTTTCCCCATCATGAACCAGGGTTGGTTCTTTCCCCATCATGAAACAGTTTTGGTTCTTTCCCCATCATTAACCAGGGTTGGTTCTTTCCCCATCATAAACCAGGATTGGTTCCTTCCCCATCATGAAACAGGGTTGGTTTTTTCCCCATCATGAACCAGAATTGGTTCTTTCCACATCATGAACCACGGTTGGTTCCTTCCCCATCATGAACTAGGTTTGGTTCTTCATCCCATTATGAACCACGGTTGGTTTTATCCCCATCATAAACCAGAATTGGTTCTATCCACATCATGAACCAGGGTTGGTTCATTCCCCATCATGAACTAGGTTTGCTTCTTCATCCCATCATGAACCACGGTTGGTTTTATCCCCATTATAAACCAGGATAGGATATTTCCCCATCATAAACCAGGATTGGTTCTTTCCCCATCATGAACCATGATTGGTTATTCCCTATTATGAACCAGTTTTGGTTTTATGCCATTCATGAACCAGGTTTGGTTCTTTCGCCATCATGAACTAGGGTTACTTCTTTCACCATCATAAACCAGGATTGGTTCTTTCCCCATCATGAACCATGATTGGTTATTCCCCATTATGAACCAGTTTTGGTTTTATGCCATTCATGAACCAGGGTTGGTTTTATCCCCATCATGAACCAGGATTGGTTCTTTCCCAATTATGAACCAGGGTTGGTTCTATGCCAATCAAGAATCAGGATTGGTTCTTACCCCATCATGAACCAGGGTTTCTTTTATCCCCATCATGAACCAGGGTTGGTTGTATCCCCAACATGAACCAGGGTTGGTTCGTTCCCCATCATGAACCAGGGTTGGTTCATTCCCCATTATGATTCTTGGATGGTTTTTTCCGCATCATGAACCAGGATTGGTTCATTCCCCATCATGAACCAGGATTGGTTCTTTCCCCATCATAAGCCAGGATTGTTTCTTTCCCCATCATGATCCCGTATTGGTTCTTTCCCCATCATGAACTAGGATTGGTTCTTTCCGCATCATGAACCGGGGTTGTTTCTATCCCCATCATCAACAAGGGTTGGTTCCTTCCCCATCATGAACCAGGGATGGTTCTTTCCCATCATGAACCAGGGTTGGTTCTGTCCCCATGATGAACCAGTTTTGGTTTTTCCCCATCATGAACCAGGGTTTGTTTTTCTCCATCATGAACCAGGGTTGGTTCTTTCCCCATGATGAACCAGCGTTGGTTCTTTCCCCATCATGATTTAGGATTGGTTCTTTCCGCATCATGAACCGGGGTCGGTTCTATCCCCATCATGAACCAGGGTGGGTTGTACCCCTATCATGAACCGGTGTTGGTTCTTTCCCCGTCGTGAACAAGGGTTTGTTCTTTCCCCATTGTGAACCATGGCTGGTTCTTCCACATCATCAACCAGGGTTGGTTCATTCCCCATCATGAACCAGGGTAGGTTCTTTCCCCATCATGAAACAGTTTTGGTTCTTTCCCCATCATTAACCAGGGTTGGTTCTTTCCCCATCATAAACCAGGATTGGTTCCTTCCCCATCATGAAACAGGATTGCTTCTTTCCCCATGATAAACCACGGTTGGTTTTATCCCCATCATGAAGCAGAGTTGGTTCGGTCCCCATCATGAACCGGGGTTGGTCTTCCCATCATAAAACACGATTGGTACTGTCCCCATCATGAACCAGGTTTGTTTCTTCATCCCATCATGAACCACGGTTGGTTTTATGCTATTTATGAACCAGGGTTTGTTTTTCTCCATCATGAACCAGGACTGGTTAATTCCCCTTCATGTACTAGGATTGTTTCTTTCCCCATGATGAACCAGCGTTGGTTCTTTCCCCATCATGATCTAGGATTGGTTCTTTCCGCATCATGAACCAGGGTCGGTTCTATCCCCATCATGAACCAGGGTGGGTTGTACACCTATCATGAACCGGTGTTGGTTCTTTCCCCGTCGTGAACAAGGGTTGTTTCTTTCCCCATCATGAACCAGGGCTGGTTTTTCCCCATCATGAAGCAGGGTTGGTTTTTCCCCATCATGAACCAGGGTTGGTTCTTTCCCCATCATGAAGCAGGGTTGGTTTTTCCCCATCATGAACCAGTGTTGGTTCTTTTCCCATCATGAACTAGGGTTTGTTTTAATCCCATCATGAATCAGGGTTTGTTCTTTCCCCATCTTAAACCAGGGTTGGTTTTTTCCCCATCATGAACCAGGGTTGTTTCTCTCTCCATCATGAACCAGGACTGTTTTTTTCTGCATCATGAACCGGGACTGGCTCTTTCACCATCATGGACTAGGGTTTATTTTTCCCCATCATGAACCAGGGTTGGTTCTTTCCCCATCATGAACCAGGGTTGGTTCATTCCCCATCATGAATCAGTTTTGGTTCTTTCCCCATCATAAACCAGGGTTGGTTCTTTCCCCATCATGAACCAGGGTTGGTTCTTTCCCCATCATGAACCAGGGTTGGTTCCTTCAACATCATAAACAAGGTTTGGTGCTTCCCCTTCATGAACCAGGATTGGTTAATTCCCCATCATGTACTAGGATTCTTTCTTTCCCCATGATGAACCAGCGTTGGTTCTTTCCCCATCATGATCTAGGATTGGTTCTTTCCGCGTCATGAACTGGGGTCGGTTCTATCCCCATCATGAACCAAAGTGGGTTGTACCCCTATCATGAACCGGTGTTGGTTCTTCCCCATCGTGAACAAGTGTTTGTTCTTTCCCCATCGTCAACCAGGGTTGGTTCTTCCACATCATGAACCAGGGTTGGTTCTTTCCCCATCATCAACCAGGGTTGGTTTTATCCCTATCATGAAGCAGGATTGGTTCCGTCCCCATCATGAACCAGGATTGGTTCTTTCCCCATCATGAACCAGGGTTTCTTTTATCCCCATCATGAACCATGGTTGTTTTTATCCCCATCATGAACCTGGGTTGGTTGTATCCCCATCATGAACCGGGGTTGGTTCCTTCCCCATCATGAACCAGGATTGTTTCTTTCTATATCATGATCCAGTTTTGGCTTTAGCCCCATCGTGAACCAGGGTGGGTTCTTTCCCCATCATAAACCAGGGTTGGTTCTTTCCCCATAATGAACCAGGGTTGGTTCCTTCCACATCATAAACAAGGGTTGGTGCTTCCCCTTCATGAACCAGGATTGGTTAATTCCCCAACATGTACTAGGATTCTTTCTTTCCCCATGATGAACCAGCGTTGGTTCTTTCCCCATCATGATCTAGGATTGGTTCTTTCCACATCATGAACCAGGGTTGGTTCATTCCCCAGCATGAACCAGGATTGGTTCTTTCCCAGTTATGAACCAGGGTTGGTTTTATGCCAATCCTGAATCAGGATTGGTTCCGTCCCCATCATGATCCAGGTTTGGTTTTGTCCCCATCATGAACCAGGGTTGGTTGTACCCCTATCATGAACCAGTGTTGGTTCTTTCTCCGTCCTGAACAAGGGTTTGGTTCTTTCCCCATCGTGAGCAAGGGTTGGTTCTTCCACATCATGAACCTGGGTTATTTCTTTCCCCATCATGAACCCGTATTGGTTCTTTCCCCATCATAAGCCAGGATTGTTTCTTTCCCCATCATGATCCCGTATTGGTTCTTTCCCCATCATGAACTAGGATTGGTTCTTTCCACATCATGAACCAGGGTTGGTTCATTCCCCAGCATGAACCAGGATTGGTTCTTTCCCAGTTATGAACCAGGGTTGGTTTTATGCCAATCCTGAATCAGGATTGGTTCCGTCCCCATCATGATCCAGGTTTGGTTTTGTCCCCATCATGAACCAGGGTTGGTTGTACCCCTATCATGAACCAGTGTTGGTTCTTTCTCCGTCCTGAACAAGGGTTTGGTTCTTTCCCCATCGTGAGCAAGGGTTGGTTCTTCCACATCATGAACCTGGGTTGTTTCTTTCCCCATCATGAACCCGTATTGGTTCTTTCCCCATCATAAGCCAGGATTGTTTCTTTCCCCATCATGATCCCGTATTGGTTCTTTCCCCATCATGAACTAGGATTGGTTCTTTCCGCATCATGAACCGGGGTTGGTTCTATCCCCATCATCAACAAGGGTTGGTTCCTTCCCCATCATGAACCAGGGTTGGTTCTTTCCCATCATAAACCAGGGTTGGTTCTGTCCCCATGATGAACCAGTTTTGGTTTTTCCCCATCATGAACCAGGGTTTGTTTTTCTCCATCATGAACCAGGGTTGGTTCTTTCCCCATGATGAACCAGCGTTGGTACTTTCCCCATCATGAACCAGGGTTGTTTCTTCTTCCCATCAAGAACCACGGTTGGTTTTATGCTATTCATGAACCAGGGTTGGTTTTTCCCCATTATGAACCAGGGTTGGTTTGATGCCCATCATGATCTAGGGTTGGATTTTCCCCATCATGAACCAGGGTTGGTTCATTCCCCATCATAAACCAGGTTTGGTTTTATCCCCATCATGAACCAGGATTGGTTCTACACCCCATCATAAACCTGGGTTGGTTCTCTCCCCAACATGAACCAGGATTGGTTCTTTCCCCATCATGATCCAGGGTTGGTTTAATGCCAATCATGAAGCGGGATTGATTCCGTCCCCATCATGAACCAGGATTGGTTCTTTCCCCATCATGAACCAGGGTTTCTTTTATCCCCATCATGAACCATGGTTGGTTTTATCCCCATCATGAATCAGGGTTTGTTCTTTCCCCATCTTAAACCAGGGTTGGTTTTTTCCCCATCATGAACCATGGTTGTTTCTCTCTCCGTCATGAACCAGGACTGTTTTTTTCTGCATCATGAACCAGGGTTGTTTTTTCCCCATCATGAAGCAGGGTTGGTGTTTCCCCATCATGAATCAGGGTGCATTTTCCCCCATCATGAAGCAGGGTTGGTTCTTTCCCAACCATGAATCAGTATTGGTTCTTTCCCGATCATGAACCAGGGTTGGTTCTTTCCCCATCATGATCCAGGGTTGGTTTAATGCCAATCATGAAGCGGGATTGATTCCGTCCCCATCATGAACCAGGATTGGTTCTTTCCCCATCATGAACCAGGATTGGTTCTTTCCCCATCATGAACCAGGGTTTCTTTTATCCCCATCATGAACCATGGTTGTTTTTATCCCCATCATGAACCTGGGTTGGTTGTATCCCCATCATGAACCGGGGTTGGTTCCATCCCCATCATGAACCAGGATTGTTTCTTTCTATATCATGATCCAGTTTTGGCTTTAGCCCCATCGTGAACCAGGGTGGGTTCTTTCCCAATCATGAACGAGGGTTGGTTCTTTCCCCATCATGAACCAGGGTTCGTTTTTCCCCATCATGAACCACTGTTGGCTCTTTCCCCCTAATGAACCAGGGTTGTTTCTACCGCTATGATGAACCAGGGTTGGTTCATTCCCCAGCATGAACCAGGATTGGTTCTTTCCCAGTTATGAACCAGGGTTGGTTTTATGCCAATCCTGAATCAGGATTGGTTCCGTCCCCATCATGATCCAGGTTTGGTTTTGTCCCCATCATGAACCAGGGTTGGTTGTACCCCTATCATGAACCAGTGTTGGTTCTTTCTCCGTCCTGAACAAGGGTTTGGTTCTTTCCCCATCGTGAGCAAGGGTTGGTTCTTCCACATCATGAACCTGGGTTGTTTCTTTCCCCATCATGAACCCGTATTGGTTCTTTCCCCATCATAAGCCAGGATTGTTTCTTTCCCCATCATGATCCCGTATTGGTTCTTTCCCCATCATGAACTAGGATTGGTTCTTTCCGCATCATGAACCGGGGTTGGTTCTATCCCCATCATCAACAAGGGTTGGTTCCTTCCCCATCATGAACCAGGGTTGGTTCTTTCCCATCATAAACCAGGGTTGGTTCTGTCCCCATGATGAACCAGTTTTGGTTTTTCCCCATCATGAACCAGGGTTTGTTTTTCTCCATCATGAACCAAGGTTGGTTCTTTCCCCATGATGAACCAGCGTTGGTACTTTCCCCATCATGATCTAGGATTGGTTCTTTCCGCATCATGAACCGGGGTCGGTTCTATCCCCATCATGAAACAGGGTGGGTTGTACCCCTATCATGAACCGGTGTTTGTTCTTTCCCCATCGTGAACCAGGGTTGGTTCTTCCACATCATCAACCAGGGTTGGTTCATTCCCCATCATGAATCAGTTTTGGTTCTTTCCCCATCATGAACCAGGGTTGGTTCTTTCCCCATCATGAATCAGTTTTGTTTCTTTCCCCATCATGAACCAGGGTTGGTTCTTTCCCCATCATAAACCAGGATTGGTTCCTTCCCCATCATAAAACATGATTGCTTCTTTCCCCATGATAAACCACGGTTGGTTTTATCCCCATCATGAAGCAGAGTTGGTTTGGTCCCCATCATGAACCGGGGTTGGTCTTCCCATCATAAAACACGATTGGTACTGTCCCCATCATGAACCAGGTTTGTTTCTTCTTCCCATCATGAACCACGGTTGGTTTTATGCTATTCATGAACCAGGGTTGGTTTTTCCCCATTATGAACCAGGGTTGGTTCTTACTCCATCATGAACCAGGGTTGGTTTTTTCCCCATCATGAACTAGGATTGGTTCTTTCCGCATCATGAACCGGGGTTGGTTCTATCCCCATCATCAACAAGGGTTGGTTCCTTCCCCATCATGAACCAGGGTTGGTTCTTTCCCATCATAAACCAGGGTTGGTTCTGTCCCCATGATGAACCAGTTTTGGTTTTTCCCCATCATGAACCAGGGTTTGTTTTTCTCCATCATGAACCAGGGTTGGTTCTTTCCCCATGATGAACCAGCGTTGGTACTTTCCCCATCATGAACCAGGGTTGTTTCTTCTTCCCATCAAGAACCACGGTTGGTTTTATGCTATTCATGAACCAGGGTTGGTTTTTCCCCATTATGAACCAGGGTTGGTTTGATGCCCATCATGATCTAGGGTTGGATTTTCCCCATCATGAACCAGGGTTGGTTCATTCCCCATCATAAACCAGGTTTGGTTTTATCCCCATCATGAACCAGGATTGGTTCTACACCCCATCATAAACCTGGGTTGGTTCTCTCCCCAACATGAACCAGGATTGGTTCTTTCCCCATCATGATCCAGGGTTGGTTTAATGCCAATCATGAAGCGGGATTGATTCCGTCCCCATCATGAACCAGGATTGGTTCTTTCCCCATCATGAACCAGGGTTTCTTTTATCCCCATCATGAACCATGGTTGGTTTTATCCCCATCATGAATCAGGGTTTGTTCTTTCCCCATCTTAAACCAGGGTTGGTTTTTTCCCCATCATGAACCATGGTTGTTTCTCTCTCCGTCATGAACCAGGACTGTTTTTTTCTGCATCATGAACCAGGGTTGTTTTTTCCCCATCATGAAGCAGGGTTGGTGTTTCCCCATCATGAATCAGGGTGCATTTTCCCCCCATCATGAAGCAGGGTTGGTTCTTTCCCAACCATGAATCAGTATTGGTTCTTTCCCGATCATGAACCAGGGTTGGTTCTTTCCCCATCATGAACCAGGGTTCGTTTTTCCCCATCATGAACCACTGTTGGCTCTTTCCCCCTAATGAACCAGGGTTGTTTCTACCGCTATGATGAACCGGGGTTGGTTCTTTCCCCATCATAAGCCAGGGTTGGGTTTAACCCAATCATGAACCAGTTTTGGTTTTATGCCCATCATGAACCAGGGTTGGTTTTTCCCCATCATGAACCAGGGTGGGTTCATTCCCCATCATGAACAAGGGTTGGTCTTATCCCCATCATGAACACTGGTTGGTTTTATCTCCATCATGAACCAGTTTTTTTTCTTTCCCCATTCTGATCCGGGGTTAGTTGTATCCCCATCATGAACCAGGATTGTTTCTTACTATATCATGATCCAGTGTTGGCTTTAGCCCCATCATGAACCAGGATTGGTTCTTTCCCAATCATGAACCAGGGTTTGTTCTTCCCCATCATGAACCGGGTTTGGTTCCTTCCCTTCATAAACCAGGGTTGGTTCTTTCCCCATCATGAACAAGAGTTGGTTCTTCCGCATCATGAAGCAGGATTGGTACTTTCCCATCGTGAACCAGGGTTGATTCTTTCCCCATGATGAAGCAGGGTTGATTCTTTCCCCATTATGAACCAGGGTTGTTTTTATTGCCATCATTAACCAGGGTTTGTTCTTTCACTATCATGAATCAAGTTTGGTTCTTTCCCCATCAAGTACCATGGTTGGTTCTTTCCCCATCGTGAACCATGGTTCGTTCTATCCCCATCATGAACCAGGATTGTTTATTTCCCAATCATGTCCAGGGTTGGTTCGTTCCCCATCATGAACCAGGATTGGTTCTTTCCCAATCATGAACCAGGGTTTGTTCTTCCCCATCATGAACCGGGTTTGGTTCCTTCCCTTCATAAACCAGGGTTGGTTCTTTCCCCATCATGAACAAGAGTTGGTTCTTCCGCATCATGAAGCAGGATTGGTACTTTCCCATCGTGAACCAGGGTTGATTCTTTCCCCATGATGAAGCAGGGTTGATTCTTTCCCCATTATGAACCAGGGTTGTTTTTATTGCCATCATTAACCAGGGTTTGTTCTTTCACTATCATGAATCAAGTTTGGTTCTTTCCCCATCAAGTACCATGGTTGGTTCTTTCCCCATCGTGAACCATGGTTCGTTCTATCCCCATCATGAACCAGGATTGTTTATTTCCCAATCATGTCCAGGGTTGGTTCGTTCCCCATCCTGAACCTGGATTGGTTCTTCCCCATCATAAACCAGTGTTGGTTCTTTCCCCATCATGAACCAGGGTTCGTTGTATCACCATCATGAACCAGTGTTGGTTTTATCCACATCATAAACCAGGGTTGCTTCTTTCCCCATCATAAACCAGGATTGGTTCTTTCCCCATCATGTACCCGGGTTGGTTCCTTCCCCATCATAAACCACGATTGGTTCTTTCCCTAACATGAACCAAGGTTGGTTGTATCCCTATCGTGAAACAGGGTTGCCTCATTCCCCATCACGAACCGGTTTTGCTTCTCTCCAAATCATAAACCAGGGTTGGTTCTTTACCCATAATTAACCAGGGTTGGTTTTATCCACATCATGAACCAGGATTGATTCTTACCCCATCATAAACCAGGGTTGGGTTTATCCCAATCATGAACCAGGGCTGGTTATATAGCCATCATGAACCATGGCTGGTTCTTTCCCCATCATGAACCAGGGTTGATTCTTTCCCCATCATAAACCAGGGTTGTTTCTTTCTATATCATGATCCTGTGTTGGCTTTAGCCCCATCATGAACCAGGATTGTTTCTTTCTATATCATGATCCAGTGTTGGCTTTAGCCCCATCATGAACCAGGGTTGGTGCTTTCCCCATCATGAAGCAGGGTTGGTTTTATGCCCATCATGAACCAGGGTTGGTTTTTCCCCATCATGAACCAGGGTGGGTTCATTCCCCATCATGTACCAGGGTTGGTTTTATCCCCATCATGAACCCTGGTTGGTTTTATCTCCATCATGAACCAGTTTTTTTTCTTTCCCCATTCTGATCCGGGGTTAGTTGTATCCCCATCATGAACCAGGATTGTTTCTTACTATATCATGATCCAGTGTTGGCTTTAGCCCCATCATGAACCAGGATTGGTACTTTCCCAATCATGAACCAGGGTTTGTTCTTCCCCATCATAAACCAGGATTGCTTCTTTCCCCATGATAAACCAGCATTGGTTCCTTCCCCATCATGAACCAGGCTTGGTTCTTTCCCCATCATGAACCAGGGTTGGTTTTACCCCGTCATGAACCAGGGTTTGTTTTATCCCCATCATTAACCAGAGTTGGTTCTGTCCCCATCATGATCCGGGTTTGGTTATGTCGCCATCATGAACCAGGATTGTTTCTTTCTATATCATGATCCAGTGTTTGATTTAGCCCCCTCGTGAACCAGGATTGTTTCATTCCCAATCATGAACCAGGATTGGTTCTTTCCCTATCATGAACCAGGTTTGGTTCATCATCGCATCATGAACCACGGTTGGTTTTATCCCCATCATAAACCAGGATTGGCTATTTCCCCATCATGAACCAGGTTTGGTTCTTTCGCCATCATGAACCAGGGTTACTTCTTTCACCATCATAAACCAGGATTGGTTCTTTCCCCATCATGAACCATGATTGGTTATTCCCCATTATGAACCAGTTTTGGTTTTATGCCATTCATGAACCAGGGTTGGTTTTTCCCCATCATGACCCAGGGTTGGTTTTCTGCCCATCATAAACCAGGTTTGGTTTTATCCCCATCATGAATCAGCATTGGTTCTTTCCCAATTATGAACCAGGGTTGGTTCTATGCCAATCAAGAATCAGGATTGGTTCTTACCCCATCATGAACCAGGGTTGGGTTTATCCCAATCATGAACCAGGTTTGGTTTTATCCCCATCATGAACCAGGGTTGGTTTTTTCCCCATCATGAACCAGGGTTGATTCTTTTCCCATGAAGAAGCAGGGTTGGTTCGTTCCACATCATGAACCAGGGTTGGTTCTGTCCCCATCATGAACCAGGGTTTCTTCATTCCCCATCATGAATCAGGGTTGGTTCTTTCCCCATCATGAACTAGGATTGGTTCTGTCCCCATCATGAACCAGGGTTGGTTTTTTCCCCATCATGAACCAGAATTGGTTCTTTCCACATCATGAACCACGGTTGGTTCCTTCCCCATCATGAACTAGGTTTGGTTCTTCATCCCATTATGAACCACGGTTGGTTTTATCCCCATCATAAACCAGGATTGGTTCTATCCACATCATGAACCAGGGTTGGTTCATTCCCCATCATGAACTAGGTTTGCTTCTTCATCCCATCATGAACCACGGTTGGTTTTATCCCCATCATAAACCAGGATTGGATATTTCCCCATCATAAACCAGGATTGGTTCTTTCCCCATCATGAACCATGATTGGTTATTCCCCATTATGAACCAGTTTTGGTTTTATGCCATTCATGAACCAGGTTTGGTTCTTTCGCCATCATGAACTAGGGTTACTTCTTTCACCATCATAAACCAGGATTGGTTCTTTCCCCATCATGAACCATGATTGGTTATTCCCCATTATGAACCAGTTTTGGTTTTATGCCATTCATGAACCAGGGTTGGTTTTATCCACATCATGAAACAGGATTGGTTCTTTCCCAATTATGAACCAGGGTTGGTTCTATGCCAATCAAGAATCAGGATTGGTTCTTACCCCATCATGAACCAGGGTTTCTTTTATCCCCATCATGAACCAGGGTTGGTTGTATCCCCAACATGAACCAGGGTTGGTTCGTTCCCCATCATGAACCAGGGTTGGTTCTTTCCCCATTATGATTCTTGGATGGTTTTTTCCGCATCATGAACCAGGATTGGTTCATTCCCCATCATGAACCAGGATTGGTTCTTTCCCCATCATAAGCCAGGATTGTTTCTTTCCCCATCATGATCCCGTATTGGTTCTTTCCCCATCATGAACTAGGATTGGTTCTTTCCGCATCATGAACCGGGGTTGTTTCTATCCCCATCATCAACAAGGGTTGGTTCCTTCCCCATCATGAACCAGGGATGGTTCTTTCCCATCATGAACCAGGGTTGGTTCTGTCCCCATGATGAACTAGTTTTGGTTTTTCCCCATCATGAACCAGGGTTTGTTTTTCTCCATCATGAACCAGGGTTGGTTCTTTCCCCATGATGAACCAGCGTTGGTTCTTTCCCCATCATGATTTAGGATTGGTTCTTTCCGCATCATGAACCGGGGTCGGTTCTATCCCCATCATGAACCAGGGTGGGTTGTACCCCTATCATGAACCGGTGTTGGTTCTTTCCCCGTCGTGAACAAGGGTTTGTTCTTTCCCCATTGTGAACCATGGTTGGTTCTTCCACATCATCAACCAGGGTTGGTTCATTCCCCATCATGAATCAGTTTTGGTTCTTTCCCCATCATGAACCAGGGTTGGTTCTTTCCCCATCATGAAACAGTTTTGGTTCTTTCCCCATCATTAACCAGGGTTGGTTCTTTCCCCATCATAAACCAGGATTGGTTCCTTCCCCATCATGAAACAGGGTTGGTTTTTTCCCCATCATGAACCAGAATTGGTTCTTTCCACATCATGAACCACGGTTGGTTCCTTCCCCATCATGAACTAGGTTTGGTTCTTCATCCCATTATGAACCACGGTTGGTTTTATCCCCATCATAAACCAGAATTGGTTCTATCCACATCATGAACCAGGGTTGGTTCATTCCCCATCATGAACTAGGTTTGCTTCTTCATCCCATCATGAACCACGGTTGGTTTTATCCCCATCATAAACCAGGATAGGATATTTCCCCATCATAAACCAGGATTGGTTCTTTCCCCATCATGAACCATGATTGGTTATTCCCTATTATGAACCAGTTTTGGTTTTATGCCATTCATGAACCAGGTTTGGTTCTGTCGCCATCATGAACTAGGGTTACTTCTTTCACCATCATAAACCAGGATTGGTTCTTTCCCCATCATGAACCATGATTGGTTATTCCCCATTATGAACCAGTTTTGGTTTTATGCCATTCATGAACCAGGGTTGGTTTTATCCCCATCATGAACCAGGATTGGTTCTTTCCCAATTATGAACCAGGGTTGGTTCTATGCCAATCAAGAATCAGGATTGGTTCTTACCCCATCATGAACCAGGGTTTCTTTTATCCCCATCATGAACCAGGGTTGGTTGTATCCCCAACATGAACCAGGGTTGGTTCGTTCCCCATCATGAACCAGGGTTGGTTCATTCCCCATTATGATTCTTGGATGGTTTTTTCCGCATCATGAACCAGGATTGGTTCATTCCCCATCATGAACCAGGATTGGTTCTTTCCCCATCATAAGCCAGGATTGTTTCTTTCCCCATCATGATCCCGTATTGGTTCTTTCCCCATCATGAACTAGGATTGGTTCTTTCCGCATCATGAACCGGGGTTGTTTCTATCCCCATCATCAACAAGGGTTGGTTCCTTCCCCATCATGAACCAGGGATGGTTCTTTCCCATCATGAACCAGGGTTGGTTCTGTCCCCATGATGAACCAGTTTTGGTTTTTCCCCATCATGAACCAGGGTTTGTTTTTCTCCATCATGAACCAGGGTTGGTTCTTTCCCCATGATGAACCAGCGTTGGTTCTTTCCCCATCATGATTTAGGATTGGTTCTTTCCGCATCATGAACCGGGGTCGGTTCTATCCCCATCATGAACCAGGGTGGGTTGTACCCCTATCATGAACCGGTGTTGGTTCTTTCCCCGTCGTGAACAAGGGTTTGTTCTTTCCCCATTGTGAACCATGGTTGGTTCTTCCACATCATCAACCAGGGTTGGTTCATTCCCCATCATGAACCAGGGTAGGTTCTTTCCCCATCATGAAACAGTTTTGGTTCTTTCCCCATCATTAACCAGGGTTGGTTCTTTCCCCATCATAAACCAGGATTGGTTCCTTCCCCATCATGAAACAGGATTGCTTCTTTCCCCATGATAAACCACGGTTGGTTTTATCCCCATCATGAAGCAGAGTTGGTTCGGTCCCCATCATGAACCGGGGTTGGTCTTCCCATCATAAAACACGATTGGTACTGTCCCCATCATGAACCAGGTTTGTTTCTTCATCCCATCATGAACCACGGTTGGTTTTATGCTATTTATGAACCAGGGTTTGTTTTTCTCCATCATGAACCAGGACTGGTTAATTCCCCTTCATGTACTAGGATTGTTTCTTTCCCCATGATGAACCAGCGTTGGTTCTTTCCCCATCATGATCTAGGATTGGTTCTTTCCGCATCATGAACCAGGGTCGGTTCTATCCCCATCATGAACCAGGGTGGGTTGTACACCTATCATGAACCGGTGTTGGTTCTTTCCCCGTCGTGAACAAGGGTTGTTTCTTTCCCCATCATGAACCAGGGCTGGTTTTTCCCCATCATGAAGCAGGGTTGGTTTTTCCCCATCATGAACCAGGGTTGGTTCTTTCCCCATCATGAAGCAGGGTTGGTTTTTCCCCATCATGAACCAGTGTTGGTTCTTTTCCCATCATGAACTAGGGTTTGTTTTAATCCCATCATGAATCAGGGTTTGTTCTTTCCCCATCTTAAACCAGGGTTGGTTTTTTCCCCATCATGAACCAGGGTTGTTTCTCTCTCCATCATGAACCAGGACTGTTTTTTTCTGCATCATGAACCGGGACTGGCTCTTTCACCATCATGGACTAGGGTTTATTTTTCCCCATCATGAACCAGGGTTGGTTCTTTCCCCATCATGAACCAGGGTTGGTTCATTCCCCATCATGAATCAGTTTTGGTTCTTTCCCCATCATAAACCAGGGTTGGTTCTTTCCCCATCATGAACCAGGGTTGGTTCTTTCCCCATCATGAACCAGGGTTGGTTCCTTCAACATCATAAACAAGGTTTGGTGCTTCCCCTTCATGAACCAGGATTGGTTAATTCCCCATCATGTACTAGGATTCTTTCTTTCCCCATGATGAACCAGCGTTGGTTCTTTCCCCATCATGATCTAGGATTGGTTCTTTCCGCGTCATGAACTGGGGTCGGTTCTATCCCCATCATGAACCAAAGTGGGTTGTACCCCTATCATGAACCGGTGTTGGTTCTTCCCCATCGTGAACAAGTGTTTGTTCTTTCCCCATCGTCAACCAGGGTTGGTTCTTCCACATCATGAACCAGGGTTGGTTCTTTCCCCATCATCAACCAGGGTTGGTTTTATCCCTATCATGAAGCAGGATTGGTTCCGTCCCCATCATGAACCAGGATTGGTTCTTTCCCCATCATGAACCAGGGTTTCTTTTATCCCCATCATGAACCATGGTTGTTTTTATCCCCATCATGAACCTGGGTTGGTTGTATCCCCATCATGAACCGGGGTTGGTTCCTTCCCCATCATGAACCAGGATTGTTTCTTTCTATATCATGATCCAGTTTTGGCTTTAGCCCCATCGTGAACCAGGGTGGGTTCTTTCCCCATCATAAACCAGGGTTGGTTCTTTCCCCATAATGAACCAGGGTTGGTTCCTTCCACATCATAAACAAGGGTTGGTGCTTCCCCTTCATGAACCAGGATTGGTTAATTCCCCAACATGTACTAGGATTCTTTCTTTCCCCATGATGAACCAGCGTTGGTTCTTTCCCCATCATGATCTAGGATTGGTTCTTTCCACATCATGAACCAGGGTTGGTTCATTCCCCAGCATGAACCAGGATTGGTTCTTTCCCAGTTATGAACCAGGGTTGGTTTTATGCCAATCCTGAATCAGGATTGGTTCCGTCCCCATCATGATCCAGGTTTGGTTTTGTCCCCATCATGAACCAGGGTTGGTTGTACCCCTATCATGAACCAGTGTTGGTTCTTTCTCCGTCCTGAACAAGGGTTTGGTTCTTTCCCCATCGTGAGCAAGGGTTGGTTCTTCCACATCATGAACCTGGGTTATTTCTTTCCCCATCATGAACCCGTATTGGTTCTTTCCCCATCATAAGCCAGGATTGTTTCTTTCCCCATCATGATCCCGTATTGGTTCTTTCCCCATCATGAACTAGGATTGGTTCTTTCCACATCATGAACCAGGGTTGGTTCATTCCCCAGCATGAACCAGGATTGGTTCTTTCCCAGTTATGAACCAGGGTTGGTTTTATGCCAATCCTGAATCAGGATTGGTTCCGTCCCCATCATGATCCAGGTTTGGTTTTGTCCCCATCATGAACCAGGGTTGGTTGTACCCCTATCATGAACCAGTGTTGGTTCTTTCTCCGTCCTGAACAAGGGTTTGGTTCTTTCCCCATCGTGAGCAAGGGTTGGTTCTTCCACATCATGAACCTGGGTTGTTTCTTTCCCCATCATGAACCCGTATTGGTTCTTTCCCCATCATAAGCCAGGATTGTTTCTTTCCCCATCATGATCCCGTATTGGTTCTTTCCCCATCATGAACTAGGATTGGTTCTTTCCGCATCATGAACCGGGGTTGGTTCTATCCCCATCATCAACAAGGGTTGGTTCCTTCCCCATCATGAACCAGGGTTGGTTCTTTCCCATCATAAACCAGGGTTGGTTCTGTCCCCATGATGAACCAGTTTTGGTTTTTCCCCATCATGAACCAGGGTTTGTTTTTCTCCATCATGAACCAGGGTTGGTTCTTTCCCCATGATGAACCAGCGTTGGTACTTTCCCCATCATGAACCAGGGTTGTTTCTTCTTCCCATCAAGAACCACGGTTGGTTTTATGCTATTCATGAACCAGGGTTGGTTTTTCCCCATTATGAACCAGGGTTGGTTTGATGCCCATCATGATCTAGGGTTGGATTTTCCCCATCATGAACCAGGGTTGGTTCATTCCCCATCATAAACCAGGTTTGGTTTTATCCCCATCATGAACCAGGATTGGTTCTACACCCCATCATAAACCTGGGTTGGTTCTCTCCCCAACATGAACCAGGATTGGTTCTTTCCCCATCATGATCCAGGGTTGGTTTAATGCCAATCATGAAGCGGGATTGATTCCGTCCCCATCATGAACCAGGATTGGTTCTTTCCCCATCATGAACCAGGGTTTCTTTTATCCCCATCATGAACCATGGTTGGTTTTATCCCCATCATGAATCAGGGTTTGTTCTTTCCCCATCTTAAACCAGGGTTGGTTTTTTCCCCATCATGAACCATGGTTGTTTCTCTCTCCGTCATGAACCAGGACTGTTTTTTTCTGCATCATGAACCAGGGTTGTTTTTTCCCCATCATGAAGCAGGGTTGGTGTTTCCCCATCATGAATCAGGGTGCATTTTCCCCCATCATGAAGCAGGGTTGGTTCTTTCCCAACCATGAATCAGTATTGGTTCTTTCCCGATCATGAACCAGGGTTGGTTCTTTCCCCATCATGATCCAGGGTTGGTTTAATGCCAATCATGAAGCGGGATTGATTCCGTCCCCATCATGAACCAGGATTGGTTCTTTCCCCATCATGAACCAGGATTGGTTCTTTCCCCATCATGAACCAGGGTTTCTTTTATCCCCATCATGAACCATGGTTGTTTTTATCCCCATCATGAACCTGGGTTGGTTGTATCCCCATCATGAACCGGGGTTGGTTCCATCCCCATCATGAACCAGGATTGTTTCTTTCTATATCATGATCCAGTTTTGGCTTTAGCCCCATCGTGAACCAGGGTGGGTTCTTTCCCAATCATGAACGAGGGTTGGTTCTTTCCCCATCATGAACCAGGGTTCGTTTTTCCCCATCATGAACCACTGTTGGCTCTTTCCCCCTAATGAACCAGGGTTGTTTCTACCGCTATGATGAACCAGGGTTGGTTCATTCCCCAGCATGAACCAGGATTGGTTCTTTCCCAGTTATGAACCAGGGTTGGTTTTATGCCAATCCTGAATCAGGATTGGTTCCGTCCCCATCATGATCCAGGTTTGGTTTTGTCCCCATCATGAACCAGGGTTGGTTGTACCCCTATCATGAACCAGTGTTGGTTCTTTCTCCGTCCTGAACAAGGGTTTGGTTCTTTCCCCATCGTGAGCAAGGGTTGGTTCTTCCACATCATGAACCTGGGTTGTTTCTTTCCCCATCATGAACCCGTATTGGTTCTTTCCCCATCATAAGCCAGGATTGTTTCTTTCCCCATCATGATCCCGTATTGGTTCTTTCCCCATCATGAACTAGGATTGGTTCTTTCCGCATCATGAACCGGGGTTGGTTCTATCCCCATCATCAACAAGGGTTGGTTCCTTCCCCATCATGAACCAGGGTTGGTTCTTTCCCATCATAAACCAGGGTTGGTTCTGTCCCCATGATGAACCAGTTTTGGTTTTTCCCCATCATGAACCAGGGTTTGTTTTTCTCCATCATGAACCAAGGTTGGTTCTTTCCCCATGATGAACCAGCGTTGGTACTTTCCCCATCATGATCTAGGATTGGTTCTTTCCGCATCATGAACCGGGGTCGGTTCTATCCCCATCATGAAACAGGGTGGGTTGTACCCCTATCATGAACCGGTGTTTGTTCTTTCCCCATCGTGAACCAGGGTTGGTTCTTCCACATCATCAACCAGGGTTGGTTCATTCCCCATCATGAATCAGTTTTGGTTCTTTCCCCATCATGAACCAGGGTTGGTTCTTTCCCCATCATGAATCAGTTTTGTTTCTTTCCCCATCATGAACCAGGGTTGGTTCTTTCCCCATCATAAACCAGGATTGGTTCCTTCCCCATCATAAAACATGATTGCTTCTTTCCCCATGATAAACCACGGTTGGTTTTATCCCCATCATGAAGCAGAGTTGGTTTGGTCCCCATCATGAACCGGGGTTGGTCTTCCCATCATAAAACACGATTGGTACTGTCCCCATCATGAACCAGGTTTGTTTCTTCTTCCCATCATGAACCACGGTTGGTTTTATGCTATTCATGAACCAGGGTTGGTTTTTCCCCATTATGAACCAGGGTTGGTTTGATGCCCATCATGATCTAGGGTTGGATTTTCCCCATCATGAACCAGGGTTGGTTCATTCCCCATCATAAACCAGTTTTGGTTTTATCCCCATCATAAACCAGGATTGGTTCTTACTCCATCATGAACCAGGGTTGGTTTTTTCCCCATCATGAACTAGGATTGGTTCTTTCCGCATCATGAACCGGGGTTGGTTCTATCCCCATCATCAACAAGGGTTGGTTCCTTCCCCATCATGAACCAGGGTTGGTTCTTTCCCATCATAAACCAGGGTTGGTTCTGTCCCCATGATGAACCAGTTTTGGTTTTTCCCCATCATGAACCAGGGTTTGTTTTTCTCCATCATGAACCAGGGTTGGTTCTTTCCCCATGATGAACCAGCGTTGGTACTTTCCCCATCATGAACCAGGGTTGTTTCTTCTTCCCATCAAGAACCACGGTTGGTTTTATGCTATTCATGAACCAGGGTTGGTTTTTCCCCATTATGAACCAGGGTTGGTTTGATGCCCATCATGATCTAGGGTTGGATTTTCCCCATCATGAACCAGGGTTGGTTCATTCCCCATCATAAACCAGGTTTGGTTTTATCCCCATCATGAACCAGGATTGGTTCTACACCCCATCATAAACCTGGGTTGGTTCTCTCCCCAACATGAACCAGGATTGGTTCTTTCCCCATCATGATCCAGGGTTGGTTTAATGCCAATCATGAAGCGGGATTGATTCCGTCCCCATCATGAACCAGGATTGGTTCTTTCCCCATCATGAACCAGGGTTTCTTTTATCCCCATCATGAACCATGGTTGGTTTTATCCCCATCATGAATCAGGGTTTGTTCTTTCCCCATCTTAAACCAGGGTTGGTTTTTTCCCCATCATGAACCATGGTTGTTTCTCTCTCCGTCATGAACCAGGACTGTTTTTTTCTGCATCATGAACCAGGGTTGTTTTTTCCCCATCATGAAGCAGGGTTGGTTCATTCCCCATCATAAACCAGGTTTGGTTTTATCCCCATCATGAACCAGGATTGGTTCTACACCCCATCATAAACCTGGGTTGGTTCTCTCCCCAACATGAACCAGGATTGGTTCTTTCCCCATCATGATCCAGGGTTGGTTTAATGCCAATCATGAAGCGGGATTGATTCCGTCCCCATCATGAACCAGGATTGGTTCTTTCCCCATCATGAACCAGGGTTTCTTTTATCCCCATCATGAACCATGGTTGGTTTTATCCCCATCATGAATCAGGGTTTGTTCTTTCCCCATCTTAAACCAGGGTTGGTTTTTTCCCCATCATGAACCATGGTTGTTTCTCTCTCCGTCATGAACCAGGACTGTTTTTTTCTGCATCATGAACCAGGGTTGTTTTTTCCCCATCATGAAGCAGGGTTGGTGTTTCCCCATCATGAATCAGGGTGCATTTTCCCCCCATCATGAAGCAGGGTTGGTTCTTTCCCAACCATGAATCAGTATTGGTTCTTTCCCGATCATGAACCAGGGTTGGTTCTTTCCCCATCATGAACCAGGGTTCGTTTTTCCCCATCATGAACCACTGTTGGCTCTTTCCCCCTAATGAACCAGGGTTGTTTCTACCGCTATGATGAACCGGGGTTGGTTCTTTCCCCATCATAAGCCAGGATTGTTTCTTTCCCCATCATGAACCCGTATTGGTTCTTTCCCCATCATGAACCAGGGTTGGTTCTTTCCCCATCATAAACCAGGGTTGGTTCTTTCCCCATAATGAACCAGGGTTGGTTCCTTCCACATCATAAACAAGGGTTGGTGCTTCCCCTTCATGAACCAGGATTGGTTAATTCCCCAACATGTACTAGGATTCTTTCTTTCCCCATGATGAACCAGCGTTGGTTCTTTCCCCATCATGATCTAGGATTGGTTCTTTCCACATCATGAACCAGGGTTACTTCTTTCACCATCATAAACCAGGATTGGTTCTTTCCCCATCATGAACCATGATTGTTTATTCCCCATTATGAACCAGTTTTGGTTTTAGGCCATTCATGAACCAGGGTTGGTTTTATCCCCATCATAAACCAGGATTGGTTCTTTCCCAATTATGAACCAGGGTTGGTTCTATGCCAATCAAGAATCAGGATTGGTTCTTACCCCATCATGAACCAGGGTTTCTTTTATCCCCATCATGAACCAGGGTTGGTTGTATCCCCAACATGAACCAGGGTTGGTTCGTTCCCCATCATGAACCAGGGTTGGTTCTTTCCCCATTATGATTCTTGGATGGTTTTTTCCGCATCATGAACCAGGATTGGTTCATTCCCCATCATGAACCAGGATTGGTTCTTTCCCCATCATAAGCCAGGATTGTTTCTTTCCCCATCATGATCCCGTATTGGTTCTTTCCCCATCATGAACTAGGATTGGTTCTTTCCGCATCATGAACCGGGGTTGTTTCTATCCCCATCATCAACAAGGGTTGGTTCCTTCCCCATCATGAACCAGGGATGGTTCTTTCCCATCATGAACCAGGGTTGGTTCTGTCCCCATGATGAACCAGTTTTGATTTTTCCCCATCATGAACCAGGGTTTGTTTTTCTCCATCATGAACCAGGGTTGGTTCTTTCCCCATGATGAACCAGCGTTGGTTCTTTCCCCATCATGATGTAGGATTGTTTCTTTCCGCATCATGAACCGGGGTCGGTTCTATCCCCATCATGAACCAGGGTGGGTTGTACCCCTATCATGAACCGGTGTTGGTTCTTTCCCCGTCGTGAACAAGGGTTTGTTCTTTCCCCATTGTGAACCATGGTTGGTTCTTCCACATCATCAACCAGGGTTGGTTCATTCCCCATCATGAATCAGTTTTGGTTCTTTCCCCATCATGAACCAGGGTTGGTTCTTTCCCCATCATGAAACAGTTTTGGTTCTTTCCCCATCATTAACCAGGGTTGGTTCTTTCCCCATCATGAATCAGTTTTGGTTCTTTCCCCATCATGAACCAGGGTTGGTTCTTTCCCCATCATGAATCAGTTTTGTTTCTTTCCCCATCATGAACCAGGGTTGGTTCTTTCCCCATCATAAACCAGGATTGGTTCCTTCCCCATCATAAAACATGATTGCTTCTTTCCCCATGATAAACCACGGTTGGTTTTATCCCCATCATGAAGCAGAGTTGGTTTGGTCCCCATCATGAACCGGGGTTGGTCTTCCCATCATAAAACACGATTGGTACTGTCCCCATCATGAACCAGGTTTGTTTCTTCTTCCCATCATGAACCACGGTTGGTTTTATGCTATTCATGAACCTGGGTTGGTTTTTCCCCATTATGAACCAGGGTTGGTTTGATGCCCATCATGATCTAGGGTTGGATTTTCCCCATCATGAACCAGGGTTGGTTCATTCCCCATCATAAACCAGTTTTGGTTTTATCCCCATCATAAACCAGGATTGGTTCTTACTCCATCATGAACCAGGGTTGGTTTTTTCCCCATCATGAACTAGGATTGGTTCTTTCCGCATCATGAACCGGGGTTGGTTCTATCCCCATCATCAACAAGGGTTGGTTCCTTCCCCATCATGAACCAGGGTTGGTTCTTTCCCATCATAAACCAGGGTTGGTTCTGTCCCCATGATGAACCAGTTTTGGTTTTTCCCCATCATGAACCAGGGTTTGTTTTTCTCCATCATGAACCAGGGTTGGTTCTTTCCCCATGATGAACCAGCGTTGGTACTTTCCCCATCATGAACCAGGGTTGTTTCTTCTTCCCATCAAGAACCACGGTTGGTTTTATGCTATTCATGAACCAGGGTTGGTTTTTCCCCATTATGAACCAGGGTTGGTTTGATGCCCATCATGATCTAGGGTTGGATTTTCCCCATCATGAACCAGGGTTGGTTCATTCCCCATCATAAACCAGGTTTGGTTTTATCCCCATCATGAACCAGGATTGGTTCTACACCCCATCATAAACCTGGGTTGGTTCTCTCCCCATCATGAACCAGGGTTTCTTTTATCCCCATCATGAGCCATGGTTGGTTTTATCCCCATCATGAACCAGGATTGGTTCTACACCCCATCATAAACCTGGGTTGGTTCTCTCCCCAACATGAACCAGGATTGGTTCTTTCCCCATCATGATCCAGGGTTGGTTTAATGCCAATCATGAAGCGGGATTGATTCCGTCCCCATCATGAACCAGGATTGGTTCTTTCCCCATCATGAACCAGGGTTTCTTTTATCCCCATCATGAACCATGGTTGGTTTTATCCCCATCATGAATCAGGGTTTGTTCTTTCCCCATCTTAAACCAGGGTTGGTTTTTTCCCCATCATGAACCATGGTTGTTTCTCTCTCCGTCATGAACCAGGACTGTTTTTTTCTGCATCATGAACCAGGGTTGTTTTTTCCCATCATGAAGCAGGGTTGGTGTTTCCCCATCATGAATCAGGGTGCATTTTCCCCCCATCATGAAGCAGGGTTGGTTCTTTCCCAACCATGAATCAGTATTGGTTCTTTCCCGATCATGAACCAGGGTTGGTTCTTTCCCCATCATGAACCAGGGTTCGTTTTTCCCCATCATGAACCACTGTTGGCTCTTTCCCCCTAATGAACCAGGGTTGTTTCTACCGCTATGATGAACCGGGGTTGGTTCTTTCCCCATCATAAGCCAGGATTGTTCCTTTCCCCATCATGAACCCGTATTGGTTCTTTCCCCATCATGAACCAGGGTTGGTTCTTTCCCCATCATAAACCAGGGTTGGTTCTTTCCCCATAATGAACCAGGGTTGGTTCCTTCCACATCATAAACAAGGGTTGGTGCTTCCCCTTCATGAACCAGGATTGGTTAATTCCCCAACATGTACTAGGATTCTTTCTTTCCCCATGATGAACCAGCGTTGGTTCTTTCCCCATCATGATCTAGGATTGGTTCTTTCCACATCATGAACCAGGGTTACTTCTTTCACCATCATAAACCAGGATTGGTTCTTTCCCCATCATGAACCATGATTGTTTATTCCCCATTATGAACCAGTTTTGGTTTTAGGCCATTCATGAACCAGGGTTGGTTTTATCCCCATCATAAACCAGGATTGGTTCTTTCCCAATTATGAACCAGGGTTGGTTCTATGCCAATCAAGAATCAGGATTGGTTCTTACCCCATCATGAACCAGGGTTTCTTTTATCCCCATCATGAACCAGGGTTGGTTGTATCCCCAACATGAACCAGGGTTGGTTCGTTCCCCATCATGAACCAGGGTTGGTTCTTTCCCCATTATGATTCTTGGATGGTTTTTTCCGCATCATGAACCAGGATTGGTTCATTCCCCATCATGAACCAGGATTGGTTCTTTCCCCATCATAAGCCAGGATTGTTTCTTTCCCCATCATGATCCCGTATTGGTTCTTTCCCCATCATGAACTAGGATTGGTTCTTTCCGCATCATGAACCGGGGTTGTTTCTATCCCCATCATCAACAAGGGTTGGTTCCTTCCCCATCATGAACCAGGGATGGTTCTTTTCCATCATGAACCAGGGTTGGTTCTGTCCCCATGATGAACCAGTTTTGATTTTTCCCCATCATGAACCAGGGTTTGTTTTTCTCCATCATGAACCAGGGTTGGTTCTTTCCCCATGATGAACCAGCGTTGGTTCTTTCCCCATCATGATGTAGGATTGTTTCTTTCCGCATCATGAACCGGGGTCGGTTCTATCCCCATCATGAACCAGGGTGGGTTGTACCCCTATCATGAACCGGTGTTGGTTCTTTCCCCGTCGTGAACAAGGGTTTGTTCTTTCCCCATTGTGAACCATGGTTGGTTCTTCCACATCATCAACCAGGGTTGGTTCATTCCCCATCATGAATCAGTTTTGGTTCTTTCCCCATCATGAACCAGGGTTGGTTCTTTCCCCATCATGAAACAGTTTTGGTTCTTTCCCCATCATTAACCAGGGTTGGTTCTTTCCCCATCATAAACCAGGATTGGTTCCTTCCCCATCATGAAACAGGATTGCTTCTTTCCCCATGATAAACCACGGTTGGTTTTATCCCCATCATGAAGCAGAGTTGGTTCGGTCCCCATCATGAACCGGGGTTGGTCTTCCCATCATAAAACACGATTGGTACTGTCCCCATCATGAACCAGGTTTGTTTCTTCATCCCATCATGAACCACGGTTGGTTTTATGCTATTCATGAACCAGGGTTTGTTTTTCTCCATCATGAACCAGGACTGGTTAATTCCCCTTCATGTACTAGGATTGTTTCTTTCCCCATGATGAACCAGCGTTGGTTCTTTCCCCATCATGATCTAGGATTGGTTCTTTCCGCATCATGAACCAGGGTCGGTTCTATCCCCATCATGAACCAGGGTCGGTTCTATCCCCATCATGAACCAGGTTTGTTTCTTCATCCCATCATGAACCACGGTTGGTTTTATGCTATTCATGAACCAGGGTTTGTTTTTCTCCATCATGAACCAGGACTGGTTAATTCCCCTTCATGTACTAGGATTGTTTCTTTCCCCATGATGAACCAGCGTTGGTTCTTTCCCCATCATGAACCAGGGTTGGTTCTTTCCCCATCATAAACCAGGGTTGGTTCTTTCCCCATAATGAACCAGGGTTGGTTCCTTCCACATCATAAACAAGGGTTGGTGCTTCCCCTTCATGAACCAGGATTGGTTAATTCCCCAACATGTACTAGGATTCTTTCTTTCCCCATGATGAACCAGCGTTGGTTCTTTCCCCATCATGATCTAGGATTGGTTCTTTCCACATCATGAACCAGGGTTACTTCTTTCACCATCATAAACCAGGATTGGTTCTTTCCCCATCATGAACCATGATTGTTTATTCCCCATTATGAACCAGTTTTGGTTTTAGGCCATTCATGAACCAGGGTTGGTTTTATCCCCATCATAAACCAGGATTGGTTCTTTCCCAATTATGAACCAGGGTTGGTTCTATGCCAATCAAGAATCAGGATTGGTTCTTACCCCATCATGAACCAGGGTTTCTTTTATCCCCATCATGAACCAGGGTTGGTTGTATCCCCAACATGAACCAGGGTTGGTTCGTTCCCCATCATGAACCAGGGTTGGTTCTTTCCCCATTATGATTCTTGGATGGTTTTTTCCGCATCATGAACCAGGATTGGTTCATTCCCCATCATGAACCAGGATTGGTTCTTTCCCCATCATAAGCCAGGATTGTTTCTTTCCCCATCATGATCCCGTATTGGTTCTTTCCCCATCATGAACTAGGATTGGTTCTTTCCGCATCATGAACCGGGGTTGTTTCTATCCCCATCATCAACAAGGGTTGGTTCCTTCCCCATCATGAACCAGGGATGGTTCTTTTCCATCATGAACCAGGGTTGGTTCTGTCCCCATGATGAACCAGTTTTGATTTTTCCCCATCATGAACCAGGGTTTGTTTTTCTCCATCATGAACCAGGGTTGGTTCTTTCCCCATGATGAACCAGCGTTGGTTCTTTCCCCATCATGATGTAGGATTGTTTCTTTCCGCATCATGAACCGGGGTCGGTTCTATCCCCATCATGAACCAGGGTGGGTTGTACCCCTATCATGAACCGGTGTTGGTTCTTTCCCCGTCGTGAACAAGGGTTTGTTCTTTCCCCATTGTGAACCATGGTTGGTTCTTCCACATCATCAACCAGGGTTGGTTCATTCCCCATCATGAATCAGTTTTGGTTCTTTCCCCATCATGAACCAGGGTTGGTTCTTTCCCCATCATGAAACAGTTTTGGTTCTTTCCCCATCATTAACCAGGGTTGGTTCTTTCCCCATCATAAACCAGGATTGGTTCCTTCCCCATCATGAAACAGGATTGCTTCTTTCCCCATGATAAACCACGGTTGGTTTTATCCCCATCATGAAGCAGAGTTGGTTCGGTCCCCATCATGAACCGGGGTTGGTCTTCCCATCATAAAACACGATTGGTACTGTCCCCATCATGAACCAGGTTTGTTTCTTCATCCCATCATGAACCACGGTTGGTTTTATGCTATTCATGAACCAGGGTTTGTTTTTCTCCATCATGAACCAGGACTGGTTAATTCCCCTTCATGTACTAGGATTGTTTCTTTCCCCATGATGAACCAGCGTTGGTTCTTTCCCCATCATGATCTAGGATTGGTTCTTTCCGCATCATGAACCAGGGTCGGTTCTATCCCCATCATGAACCAGGGTCGGTTCTATCCCCATCATGAACCAGGGCTGGTTTTTCCCCATCATGAAGCAGGGTTGGTTTTTCCCCATCATGAACCAGGGTTGGTTCTTTCCCCATCATGAAGCAGGGTTGGTTTTTCCCCATCATGAACCAGTGTTGGTTCTTTTCCCATCATGAACTAGGGTTTGTTTTAATCCCATCATGAATCAGGGTTTGTTCTTTCCCCATCTTAAACCAGGGCTGGTTTTTTCCCCATCATGAACCAGGGTTGTTTCTCTCTCCATCATGAACCAGGACTGTTTTTTTCTGCATCATGAACCGGGACTGGTTCTTTCACCATCATGGACCAGGGTTTATTTTTGCCCATCATGAACCAGGGTTGGTTCTTTCCCCATCATGAACCAAGGTTGGTTCATTCCCCATCATGAATCAGTTTTGGTTCTTTCCCCATCATGAACCAGGGTTGGTTCTTTCCCCATCATGAACCAGGGTTGGTCCCTTCAATATCATAAACAAGGTTTGGTGCTTCCCCTTCATGAACCAGGATTGGTTAATACCCCATCATGTACTAGGATTGTTTCTTTCCCCATGATGAACCAGCGTTGGTTCTTTCCCCATCATGAACCAGGGTTGGTTCCTTCCACATCATAAACAAGGGTTGGTGCTTCCCCTTCATGAACCAGGATTGGTTAATTCCCCATCATGTACTAGGATTGTTTCTTTCCCCATGATGAACCAGCGTTGGTTCTTTCCCCATCATGATCTAGGATTGGTTCTTTCCGCGTCATGAACCGGGGTCGGTTCTATCCCCATCATGAACCAAAGTGGGTTGTACCCCTATCATGAACCGGTGTTGGTTCTTCCCCATCGTGAACAAGTGTTTGTTCTTTCCCCATCGTGAACCAGGGTTGGTTCTTCCACATCATGAACCAGGGTTGGTTCTTTCCCCATCATCAACCAGGGTTGGTTTTATCCCTATCATGAAGCAGGATTGGTTCCGTCCCCATCATGAACCAGGATTGGTTCTTTCCCCATCATGAACCAGGGTTTCTTTTATCCCCATCATGAACCATGGTTGTTTTTATCCCCATCATGAACCTGGGTTGGTTGTATCCCCATCATGAACCGGGGTTGGTTCCATCCCCATCATGAACCAGGATTGTTTCTTTCTATATCATGATCCAGTTTTGGCTTTAGCCCCATCGTGAACCAGGGTGGGTTCTTTCCCAATCATGAACCAGGGTTGGTTCTTTCCCCATCATGAACCAGGGTTCGTTTTTCCCCATCATGAACCACTGTTGGCTCTTTCCCCCTAATGAACCAGGGTTGTTTCTACCGCTATGATGAACCAGGGTTGGTTCATTCCCCAGCATGAACCAGGATTGGTTCTTTCCCAGTTATCAACCAGGGTTGGTTTTATGCCAATCCTGAATCAGGATTGGTTCCGTCCCCATCATGATCCAGGTTTGGTTTTGTCCCCATCATGAACCAGGGTTGGTTGTACCCCTATCATGAACCAGTGTTGGTTCTTTCTCCGTCCTGAACAAGGGTTTGGTTCTTTCCCCTTCGTGAGCAAGGGTTGGTTCTTCCACATCATGAACCTGGGTTGTTTCTTTCCCCATCATGAACCCGTATTGGTTCTTTCCCCATCATAAGCCAGGATTGTTTCTTTCCCCATCATGATCCCGTATTGGTTCTTTCCCCATCATGAACTAGGATTGGTTCTTTCCGCATCATGAACCGGGGTTGGTTCTATCCCCATCATCAACAAGGGTTGGTTCCTTCCCCATCATGAACCAGGGTTGGTTCTTTCCCATCATAAACCAGGGTTGGTTCTGTCCCCATGATGAACCAGTTTTGGTTTTTCCCCATCATGAACCAGGGTTTGTTTTTCTCCATCATGAACCAGGGTTGGTTCTTTCCCCATGATGAACCAGCGTTGGTACTTTCCCCATCATGATCTAGGATTGGTTCTTTCCGCATCATGAACCGGGGTCGGTTCTATCCCCATCATGAAACAGGGTGGGTTGTACCCCTATCATGAACCGGTGTTTGTTCTTTCCCCATCGTGAACCAGGGTTGGTTCTTCCACATCATCAACCAGGGTTGGTTCATTCCCCATCATGAATCAGTTTTGGTTCTTTCCCCATCATGAACCAGGGTTGTTTCTTTCCCCATCATGAATCAGTTTTGTTTCTTTCCCCATCATGAACCAGGGTTGGTTCTTTCCCCATCATAAACCAGGATTGGTTCCTTCCCCATCATAAAACATGATTGCTTCTTTCCCCATGATAAACCACGGTTGGTTTTATCCCCATCTTGAAGCAGAGTTGGTTTGGTCCCCATCATGAACCGGGGTTGGTCTTCCCATCATAAAACACGATTGGTACTGTCCCCATCATGAACCAGGTTTGTTTCTTCTTCCCATCATGAACCACGGTTGGTTTTATGCTATTCATGAACCAGGGTTGGTTTTTCCCCATTATGAACCAGGGTTGGTTTGATGCCCATCATGATCTAGGGTTGGATTTTCCCCATCATGAACCAGGGTTGGTTCATTCCCCATCATAAACCAGGTTTGGTTTTATCCCCATCATAAACCAGGATTGGTTCTTACTCCATCATGAACCAGGGTTGGTTTTTTCCCCATCATGAACCAGGATTGGTTCTACACCCCATCATAAACCTGGGTTGGTTCTCTCCCCAACATGAACCAGGATTGGTTCTTTCCCCATCATGATCCAGAGTTGGTTTAATGCCAATCATGAAGCGGGATTGATTCAGTCCCCATCATGTACCAGGATTGTTTCTTTCTATATCATGATCCAGTTTTGGAATTAGCCCCATCGTGAACCAGGGTGGGTTCTTTCCCAACCATGAATCAGTATTGGTTCTTTCCCGATCATGACCCAGGGTTGGTTCTTTCCCCATCATGAACCAGGGTTCGTTTTTCCCCATCATGAACCACTGTTGGCTCTTTCCCCCTAATGAACCAGGGTTGTTTCTACCGCTATGATGAACCGGGGTTGGTTCTTTCCCCATCATAAGCCAGGATTGTTTTTTCCCCATCATGAACCCGTATTGGTTCTTTCCCCATCATGAACCAGGGCTGGTTCTTTCCCCATCATAAACCAGGGTTGGTTCTTTCCCCATAATGAACCAGGGTTGGTTCCTTCCACATCATAAACAAGGGTTGGTGCTTCCCCTTCATGAACCAGGATTGGTTAATTCCCCATCATGTACTAGGATTGTTTCTTTCCCCATGATGAACCAGGGTTGGTTCATTCCCCAGCATGAACCAGGATTGGTTCTTTCCCAGTTATGAACCAGGGTGGGTTTTACCCCTATCATGAACCGGTGTTGGTTCTTTCCCCGTCGTGAACAAGGGTTTGTTCTTTCCCCATCGCGAACCAGGGTTGGTTCTTCCACATCATGAACCAGGGTTGGTTCTTTCCCCATCATAAACCAGGATTGGTTCCTTCCCCATCATGAAACAGGATTGCTTCTTTCCCCATGATAAACCACGGTTGGTTTTATCCCCATCATGAAGCAGAGTTGGTTTGGTCCCCATCATGAACCGGGGTTGGTCTTCCCATCATAAAACACGATTGGTACTGTCCCCATCATGAACCAGGGTTGTTTCTTCTTCCCATCAAGAACCACGGTTGGTTTTATGCTATTCATGAACCAGGGTTGGTTTTTCCCCATTATGAACCAGGGTTGGTTTGATGCCCATCATGATCTAGGGTTGGATTTTCCCCATCATGAACCAGGGTTGGTTCATTCCCCATCATAAACCAGGTTTGGTTTTATCCCCATCATGAACCAGGATTGGTTCTACACCCCATCATAAACCTGGGTTGGTTCTCTCCCCATCATGAACCAGGGTTTCTTTTATCCCCATCATGAGCCATGGTTGGTTTTATCCCCATCATGAACCTGGGTTAGTTGTATCCCCATCATGAACTGGGGTTGGTTCCTTCCCCATCATGAACCAGGATTGTTTCTTTCTATATCATGATCCAGTTTTGGCTTTAGCCCCATCGTGAACCAGGGTGGGTTCTTTCCCAATCATGAACCAGGGTTGTTTTTTCCCCATCATGAAGCAGGGTTGGTGTTTCCCCATCATGAATCAGGGTGCATTTTCCCCCATCATGAAGCAGGGTTGGTTCTTTCCCAACCATGAATCAGTATTGGTTCTTTCCCGATCATGAACCAGGGTTGGTTCTTTCCCCATCATGAACCAGGGTTCGTTTTTCCCCATCATGAACCACTGTTGGCTCTTTCCCCCTAATGAACCAGGGTTGTTTCTACCGCTATGATGAACCGGGTTTGGTTCTTTCCCCATCATAAGCCAGGATTGTTTCTTTCCCCATCATGAACCCGTATTGGTTCTTTCCCCATCATGAACCAGGGTTGGTTCTTTCCCCATCATAAACCAGGGTTGGTTCTTTCCCCATAATGAACCAGGGTTGGTTCCTTCCACATCATAAACAAGGGTTGGTGCTTCCCCTTCATGAACCAGGATTGGTTAATTCCCCAACATGTACTAGGATTCTTTCTTTCCCCATGATGAACCAGCGTTGGTTCTTTCCCCATCATGATCTAGGATTGGTTCTTTCCACATCATGAACCAGGGTTACTTCTTTCACCATCATAAACCAGGATTGGTTCTTTCCCCATCATGAAACATGATTGTTTATTCCCCATTATGAACCAGTTTTGGTTTTAGGCCATTCATGAACCAGGGTTGGTTTTATCCCCATCATGAACCAGGATTGGTTCTTTCCCAATTATGAACCAGGGTTGGTTCTATGCCAATCAAGAATCAGGATTGGTTCTTACCCCATCATGAACCAGGGTTTCTTTTATCCCCATCATGAACCAGGGTTGGTTGTATCCCCAACATGAACCAGGGTTGGTTCGTTCCCCATCATGAACCAGGGTTGGTTCTTTCCCCATTATGATTCTTGGATGGTTTTTTCCGCATCATGAACCAGGATTGGTTCATTCCCCATCATGAACCAGGATTGGTTCTTTCCCCATCATAAGCCAGGATTGTTTCTTTCCCCATCATGATCCCGTATTGGTTCTTTCCCCATCATGAACTAGGATTGGTTCTTTCCGCATCATGAACCGGGGTTGTTTCTATCCCCATCATCAACAAGGGTTGGTTCCTTCCCCATCATGAACCAGGGATGGTTCTTTCCCATCATGAACCAGGGTTGGTTCTGTCCCCATGATGAACCAGTTTTGATTTTTCCCCATCATGAACCAGGGTTTGTTTTTCTCCATCATGAACCAGGGTTGGTTCTTTCCCCATGATGAACCAGCGTTGGTTCTTTCCCCATCATGATGTAGGATTGTTTCTTTCCGCATCATGAACCGGGGTCGGTTCTATCCCCATCATGAACCAGGGTGGGTTGTACCCCTATCATGAACCGGTGTTGGTTCTTTCCCCGTCGTGAACAAGGGTTTGTTCTTTCCCCATTGTGAACCATGGTTGGTTCTTCCACATCATCAACCAGGGTTGGTTCATTCCCCATCATGAATCAGTTTTGGTTCTTTCCCCATCATGAACCAGGGTTGGTTCTTTCCCCATCATGAAACAGTTTTGGTTCTTTCCCCATCATTAACCAGGGTTGGTTCTTTCCCCATCATAAACCAGGATTGGTTCCTTCCCCATCATGAAACAGGATTGCTTCTTTCCCCATGATAAACCACGGTTGGTTTTATCCCCATCATGAAGCAGAGTTGGTTCGGTCCCCATCATGAACCGGCGTTGGTCTTCCCATCATAAAACACGATTGGTACTGTCCCCATCATGAACCAGGTTTGTTTCTTCATCCCATCATGAACCACGGTTGGTTTTATGCTATTCATGAACCAGGGTTTGTTTTTCTCCATCATGAACCAGGACTGGTTAATTCCCCTTCATGTACTAGGATTGTTTCTTTCCCCATGATGAACCAGCGTTGGTTCTTTCCCCATCATGATCTAGGATTGGTTCTTTCCGCATCATGAACCAGGGTCGGTTCTATCCCCATCATGAACCAGGGTGGGTTGTACACCTATCATGAACCGGTGTTGGTTCTTTCCCCGTCGTGAACAAGGGTTGTTTCTTTCCCCATCATGAACCAGGGCTGGTTTTTCCCCATCATGAAGCAGGTTTGGTTTTTCCCCATCATGAACCAGGGGTGGTTCTTTCCCCATCATGAAGCAGGGTTGGTTTTTCCCCATCATGAACCAGTGTTGGTTCTTTTCCCATCATGAACTAGGGTTTGTTTTAATCCCATCATGAATCAGGGTTTGTTCTTTCCCCATCTTAAACCAGGGTTGGTTTTTTCCCCATCATGAACCATGGTTGTTTCTCTCTCCGTCATGAACCAGGACTGTTTTTTTCTGCATCATGAACCGGGACTGGTTCTTTCACCATCATGGACCAGGGTTTATTTTTCCCCATCATAAAACATGATTGCTTCTTTCCCCATGATAAACCACGGTTGGTTTTATCCCCATCATGAAGCAGAGTTGGTTTGGTCCCCATCATGAACCGGGGTTGGTCTTCCCATCATAAAACACGATTGGTACTGTCCCCATCATGAACCAGGGTTGTTTCTTCTTCCCATCAAGAACCACGGTTGGTTTTATGCTATTCATGAACCAGGGTTGGTTTTTCCCCATTATGAACCAGGGTTGGTTTGATGCCCATCATGATCTAGGGTTGGATTTTCCCCATCATGAACCAGGGTTGGTTCATTCCCCATCATAAACCAGGTTTGGTTTTATCCCCATCATGAACCAGGATTGGTTCTTTCCCAATTATGAACCAGGGTTGGTTCTATGCCAATCAAGAATCAGGATTGGTTCTTACCCCATCATGAACCAGGGTTTCTTTTATCCCCATCATGAACCAGGGTTGGTTGTATCCCCAACATGAACCAGGGTTGGTTCGTTCCCCATCATGAACCAGGGTTGGTTCTTTCCCCATTATGATTCTTGGATGGTTTTTTCCGCATCATGAACCAGGATTGGTTCATTCCCCATCATGAACCAGGATTGGTTCTTTCCCCATCATAAGCCAGGATTGTTTCTTTCCCCATCATGATCCCGTATTGGTTCTTTCCCCATCATGAACTAGGATTGGTTCTTTCCGCATCATGAACCGGGGTTGTTTCTATCCCCATCATCAACAAGGGTTGGTTCCTTCCCCATCATGAACCAGGGATGGTTCTTTCCCATCATGAACCAGGGTTGGTTCTGTCCCCATGATGAACCAGTTTTGATTTTTCCCCATCATGAACCAGGGTTTGTTTTTCTCCATCATGAACCAGGGTTGGTTCTTTCCCCATGATGAACCAGCGTTGGTTCTTTCCCCATCATGATGTAGGATTGTTTCTTTCCGCATCATGAACCGGGGTCGGTTCTATCCCCATCATGAACCAGGGTGGGTTGTACCCCTATCATGAACCGGTGTTGGTTCTTTCCCCGTCGTGAACAAGGGTTTGTTCTTTCCCCATTGTGAACCATGGTTGGTTCTTCCACATCATCAACCAGGGTTGGTTCATTCCCCATCATGAATCAGTTTTGGTTCTTTCCCCATCATGAACCAGGGTTGGTTCTTTCCCCATCATGAAACAGTTTTGGTTCTTTCCCCATCATTAACCAGGGTTGGTTCTTTCCCCATCATAAACCAGGATTGGTTCCTTCCCCATCATGAAACAGGATTGCTTCTTTCCCCATGATAAACCACGGTTGGTTTTATCCCCATCATGAAGCAGAGTTGGTTCGGTCCCCATCATGAACCGGCGTTGGTCTTCCCATCATAAAACACGATTGGTACTGTCCCCATCATGAACCAGGTTTGTTTCTTCATCCCATCATGAACCACGGTTGGTTTTATGCTATTCATGAACCAGGGTTTGTTTTTCTCCATCATGAACCAGGACTGGTTAATTCCCCTTCATGTACTAGGATTGTTTCTTTCCCCATGATGAACCAGCGTTGGTTCTTTCCCCATCATGATCAAGGATTGGTTCTTTCCGCATCATGAACCAGGGTCGGTTCTATCCCCATCATGAACCAGGGTGGGTTGTACACCTATCATGAACCGGTGTTGGTTCTTTCCCCGTCGTGAACAAGGGTTGTTTCTTTCCCCATCATGAACCAGGGCTGGTTTTTCCCCATCATGAAGCAGGTTTGGTTTTTCCCCATCATGAACCAGGGGTGGTTCTTTCCCCATCATGAAGCAGGGTTGGTTTTTCCCCATCATGAACCAGTGTTGGTTCTTTTCCCATCATGAACTAGGGTTTGTTTTAATCCCATCATGAATCAGGGTTTGTTCTTTCCCCATCTTAAACCAGGGTTGGTTTTTTCCCCATCATGAACCATGGTTGTTTCTCTCTCCGTCATGAACCAGGACTGTTTTTTTCTGCATCATGAACCGGGACTGGTTCTTTCACCATCATGGACCAGGGTTTATTTTTCCCCATCATAAAACATGATTGCTTCTTTCCCCATGATAAACCACGGTTGGTTTTATCCCCATCATGAAGCAGAGTTGGTTTGGTCCCCATCATGAACCGGGGTTGGTCTTCCCATCATAAAACACGATTGGTACTGTCCCCATCATGAACCAGGGTTGTTTCTTCTTCCCATCAAGAACCACGGTTGGTTTTATGCTATTCATGAACCAGGGTTGGTTTTTCCCCATTATGAACCAGGGTTGGTTTGATGCCCATCATGATCTAGGGTTGGATTTTCCCCATCATGAACCAGGGTTGGTTCATTCCCCATCATAAACCAGGTTTGGTTTTATCCCCATCATGAACCAGGATTGGTTCTACACCCCATCATAAACCTGGGTTGGTTCTCTCCCCAACATGAACCAGGATTGGTTCTTTCCCCATCATGATCCAGGGTTGGTTTAATGCCAATCATGAAGCGGGATTGATTCCGTCCCCATCATGAACCAGGATTGGTTCTTTCCCCATCATGAACCAGGGTTTCTTTTATCCCCATCATGAACCATGGTTGGTTTTATCCCCATCATGAATCAGGGTTTGTTCTTTCCCCATCTTAAACCAGGGTTGGTTTTTTCCCCATCATGAACCATGGTTGTTTCTCTCTCCGTCATGAACCAGGACTGTTTTTTTCTGCATCATGAACCAGGGTTGTTTTTTCCCCATCATGAAGCAGGGTTGGTGTTTCCCCATCATGAATCAGGGTGCATTTTCCCCCCATCATGAAGCAGGGTTGGTTCTTTCCCAACCATGAATCAGTATTGGTTCTTTCCCGATCATGAACCAGGGTTGGTTCTTTCCCCATCATGAACCAGGGTTGGTTCTTTCCCCATCATGAACCACTGTTGGCTCTTTCCCCCTAATGAACCAGGGTTGGTTCCTTCCACATCATAAACAAGGGTTGGTGCTTCCCCTTCATGAACCAGGATTGGTTAATTCCCCAACATGTACTAGGATTCTTTCTTTCCCCATGATGAACCAGCGTTGGTTCTTTCCCCATCATGATCTAGGATTGGTTCTTTCCACATCATGAACCAGGGTTACTTCTTTCACCATCATAAACCAGGATTGGTTCTTTCCCCATCATGAACCATGATTGTTTATTCCCCATTATGAACCAGTTTTGGTTTTAGGCCATTCATGAACCAGGGTTGGTTTTATCCCCATCATAAACCAGGATTGGTTCTTTCCCAATTATGAACCAGGGTTGGTTCTATGCCAATCAAGAATCAGGATTGGTTCTTACCCCATCATGAACCAGGGTTGGTTGTATCCCCAACATGAACCAGGGTTGGTTCGTTCCCCATCATGAACCAGGGTTGGTTCTTTCCCCATTATGATTCTTGGATGGTTTTTTCCGCATCATGAACCAGGATTGGTTCATTCCCCATCATGAACCAGGATTGGTTCTTTCCCCATCATAAGCCAGGATTGTTTCTTTCCCCATCATGATCCCGTATTGGTTCTTTCCCCATCATGAACTAGGATTGGTTCTTTCCGCATCATGAACCGGGGTTGTTTCTATCCCCATCATCAACAAGGGTTGGTTCCTTCCCCATCATGAACCAGGGATGGTTCTTTCCCATCATGAACCAGGGTTGGTTCTGTCCCCATGATGAACCAGTTTTGATTTTTCCCCATCATGAACCAGGGTTTGTTTTTCTCCATCATGAACCAGGGTTGGTTCTTTCCCCATGATGAACCAGCGTTGGTTCTTTCCCCATCATGATGTAGGATTGTTTCTTTCCGCATCATGAACCGGGGTCGGTTCTATCCCCATCATGAACCAGGGTGGGTTGTACCCCTATCATGAACCGGTGTTGGTTCTTTCCCCGTCGTGAACAAGGGTTTGTTCTTTCCCCATTGTGAACCATGGTTGGTTCTTCCACATCATCAACCAGGGTTGGTTCATTCCCCATCATGAATCAGTTTTGGTTCTTTCCCCATCATGAACCAGGGTTGGTTCTTTCCCCATCATGAAACAGTTTTGGTTCTTTCCCCATCATTAACCAGGGTTGGTTCTTTCCCCATCATAAACCAGGATTGGTTCCTTCCCCATCATGAAACAGGATTGCTTCTTTCCCCATGATAAACCACGGTTGGTTTTATCCCCATCATGAAGCAGAGTTGGTTCGGTCCCCATCATGAACCGGGGTTGGTCTTCCCATCATAAAACACGATTGGTACTGTCCCCATCATGAACCAGGTTTGTTTCTTCATCCCATCATGAACCACGGTTGGTTTTATGCTATTCATGAACCAGGGTTTGTTTTTCTCCATCATGAACCAGGACTGGTTAATTCCCCTTCATGTACTAGGATTGTTTCTTTCCCCATGATGAACCAGCGTTGGTTCTTTCCCCATCATGATCTAGGATTGGTTCTTTCCGCATCATGAACCAGGGTCGGTTCTATCCCCATCATGAACCAGGGTCGGTTCTATCCCCATCATGAACCAGGGCTGGTTTTTCCCCATCATGAAGCAGGGTTGGTTTTTCCCCATCATGAACCAGGGTTGGTTCTTTCCCCATCATGAAGCAGGGTTGGTTTTTCCCCATCATGAACCAGTGTTGGTTCTTTTCCCATCATGAACTAGGGTTTGTTTTAATCCCATCATGAATCAGGGTTTGTTCTTTCCCCATCTTAAACCAGGGCTGGTTTTTTCCCCATCATGAACCAGGGTTGTTTCTCTCTCCATCATGAACCAGGACTGTTTTTTTCTGCATCATGAACCGGGACTGGTTCTTTCACCATCATGGACCAGGGTTTATTTTTGCCCATCATGAACCAGGGTTGGTTCTTTCCCCATCATGAACCAAGGTTGGTTCATTCCCCATCATGAATCAGTTTTGGTTCTTTCCCCATCATGAACCAGGGTTGGTTCTTTCCCCATCATGAACCAGGGTTGGTCCCTTCAATATCATAAACAAGGTTTGGTGCTTCCCCTTCATGAACCAGGATTGGTTAATACCCCATCATGTACTAGGATTGTTTCTTTCCCCATGATGAACCAGCGTTGGTTCTTTCCCCATCATGAACCAGGGTTGGTTCCTTCCACATCATAAACAAGGGTTGGTGCTTCCCCTTCATGAACCAGGATTGGTTAATTCCCCATCATGTACTAGGATTGTTTCTTTCCCCATGATGAACCAGTGTTGGTTCTTTCCCCATCATGATCTAGGATTGGTTCTTTCCGCGTCATGAACCGGGGTCGGTTCTATCCCCATCATGAACCAAAGTGGGTTGTACCCCTATCATGAACCGGTGTTGGTTCTTCCCCATCGTGAACAAGTGTTTGTTCTTTCCCCATCGTGAACCAGGGTTGGTTCTTCCACATCATGAACCAGGGTTGGTTCTTTCCCCATCATCAACCAGGGTTGGTTTTATCCCTATCATGAAGCAGGATTGGTTCCGTCCCCATCATGAACCAGGATTGGTTCTTTCCCCATCATGAACCAGGGTTTCTTTTATCCCCATCATGAACCATGGTTGTTTTTATCCCCATCATGAACCTGGGTTGGTTGTATCCCCATCATGAACCGGGGTTGGTTCCATCCCCATCATGAACCAGGATTGTTTCTTTCTATATCATGATCCAGTTTTGGCTTTAGCCCCATCGTGAACCAGGGTGGGTTCTTTCCCAATCATGAACGAGGGTTGGTTCTTTCCCCATCATGAACCAGGGTTCGTTTTTCCCCATCATGAACCACTGTTGGCTCTTTCCCCCTAATGAACCAGGGTTGTTTCTACCGCTATGATGAACCAGGGTTGGTTCATTCCCCAGCATGAACCAGGATTGGTTCTTTCCCAGTTATGAACCAGGGTTGGTTTTATGCCAATCCTGAATCAGGATTGGTTCCGTCCCCATCATGATCCAGGTTTGGTTTTGTCCCCATCATGAACCAGGGTTGGTTGTACCCCTATCATGAACCAGTGTTGGTTCTTTCTCCGTCCTGAACAAGGGTTTGGTTCTTTCCCCATCGTGAGCAAGGGTTGGTTCTTCCACATCATGAACCTGGGTTGTTTCTTTCCCCATCATGAACCCGTATTGGTTCTTTCCCCATCATAAGCCAGGATTGTTTCTTTCCCCATCATGATCCCGTATTGGTTCTTTCCCCATCATGAACTAGGATTGGTTCTTTCCGCATCATGAACCGGGGTTGGTTCTATCCCCATCATCAACAAGGGTTGGTTCCTTCCCCATCATGAACCAGGGTTGGTTCTTTCCCATCATAAACCAGGGTTGGTTCTGTCCCCATGATGAACCAGTTTTGGTTTTTCCCCATCATGAACCAGGGTTTGTTTTTCTCCATCATGAACCAAGGTTGGTTCTTTCCCCATGATGAACCAGCGTTGGTACTTTCCCCATCATGATCTAGGATTGGTTCTTTCCGCATCATGAACCGGGGTCGGTTCTATCCCCATCATGAAACAGGGTGGGTTGTACCCCTATCATGAACCGGTGTTTGTTCTTTCCCCATCGTGAACCAGGGTTGGTTCTTCCACATCATCAACCAGGGTTGGTTCATTCCCCATCATGAATCAGTTTTGGTTCTTTCCCCATCATGAACCAGGGTTGGTTCTTTCCCCATCATGAATCAGTTTTGTTTCTTTCCCCATCATGAACCAGGGTTGGTTCTTTCCCCATCATAAACCAGGATTGGTTCCTTCCCCATCATAAAACATGATTGCTTCTTTCCCCATGATAAACCACGGTTGGTTTTATCCCCATCATGAAGCAGAGTTGGTTTGGTCCCCATCATGAACCGGGGTTGGTCTTCCCATCATAAAACACGATTGGTACTGTCCCCATCATGAACCAGGTTTGTTTCTTCTTCCCATCATGAACCACGGTTGGTTTTATGCTATTCATGAACCAGGGTTGGTTTTTCCCCATTATGAACCAGGGTTGGTTTGATGCCCATCATGATCTAGGGTTGGATTTTCCCCATCATGAACCAGGGTTGGTTCATTCCCCATCATAAACCAGTTTTGGTTTTATCCCCATCATAAACCAGGATTGGTTCTTACTCCATCATGAACCAGGGTTGGTTTTTTCCCCATCATGAACCAGGATTGGTTCTACACCCCATCATAAACCTGGGTTGGTTCTCTCCCCAACATGAACCAGGATTGGTTCTTTCCCCATCATGATCCAGAGTTGGTTTAATGCCAATCATGAAGCGGGATTGATTCAGTCCCCATCATGTACCAGGTTTGTTTCTTTCTATATCATGATCCAGTTTTGGCTTTAGCCCCATCGTGAACCAGGGTGGGTTCTTTCCCAACCATGAATCAGTATTGGTTCTTTCCCGATCATGACACAGGGTTGGTTCTTTCCCCATCATGAACCAGGGTTCGTTTTTCCCCATCATGAACCACTGTTGGCTCTTTCCCCCTAATGAACCAGGGTTGTTTCTACCGCTATGATGAACCGGGGTTGGTTCTTTCCCCATCATAAGCCAGGATTGTTTTTTCCCCATCATGAACCCGTATTGGTTCTTTCCCCATCATGAACCAGGGCTGGTTCTTTCCCCATCATAAACCAGGGTTGGTTCTTTCCCCATAATGAACCAGGGTTGGTTCCTTCCACATCATAAACAAGGGTTGGTGCTTCCCCTTCATGAACCAGGATTGGTTAATTCCCCATCATGTACTAGGATTGTTTCTTTCCCCATGATGAACCAGGGTTGGTTCATTCCCCAGCATGAACCAGGATTGGTTCTTTCCCAGTTATGAACCAGGGTTGGTTTTATGCCAATCCTGAATCAGGATTGGTTCCGTCCCCATCATGATCCAGGTTTGGTTTTGTCCCCATCATGAACCAGGGTTGGTTGTACCCCTATCATGAACCAGTGTTGGTTCTTTCTCCGTCCTGAACAAGGGTTTGGTTCTTTCCCCATCGTGAGCAAGGGTTGGTTCTTCCACATCATGAACCTGGGTTGTTTCTTTCCCCATCATGAACCCGTATTGGTTCTTTCCCCATCATAAGCCAGGATTGTTTCTTTCCCCATCATGATCCCGTATTGGTTCTTTCCCCATCATGATCTAGGATTGGTTCTTTCTGCGTCATGAACCGGGGTCGGTTCTATCCCCATCATGAACCAAAGTGGGTTGTACCCCTATCATGAACCCGTGTTGGTTCTTCCCCATTGTGAACCAGGGCTGGTTCTTCCACATCATGAACCAGGGTTGGTTCTTTCCCCATCATCAACCAGGGTTGGTTTTATCCCTATCATGAAGCAGGATTGGTTCCGTCCCCATCATGAACCAGGATTGGTTCTTTCCCCATCATGAACCAGGGTTGGTTCTTTCCCCATGATGAACCAGCGTTGGTTCTTTCCCCATCATGATCTAGGATTGGTTCTTTCTGCATCATGAACCGGGGTCGGTTCTATCCCCATCATGAACCAGGGTGGGTTTTACCCCTATCATGAACCGGTGTTGGTTCTTTCCCCGTCGTGAACAAGGGTTTGTTCTTTCCCCATCGCGAACCAGGGTTGGTTCTTCCACATCATGAACCAGGGTTGGTTCTTTCCCCATCATAAACCAGGATTGGTTCCTTCCCCATCATGAAACAGGATTGCTTCTTTCCCCATGATAAACCACGGTTGGTTTTATCCCCATCATGAAGCAGAGTTGGTTCGGTCCCCATCATGAACCGGGGTTGGTCTTCCCATCATAAAACACGATTGGTACTGTCCCCATCATGAACCAGGTTTGTTTCTTCATCCCATCATGAACCACGGTTGGTTTTATGCTATTCATGAACCAGGGTTGGTTTTATGCCCATCATGATCTAGGGTTGGATTTTCCCCATCATGAACCAGGGTTGGTTCATTCCCCATCATAAACCAAGTTTGGTTTTATCCCCATCATAAACCAGGATTGGTTCTTAATCCATCATGAACCAGGGTTGGTTTTTTCCCCATCATGAACCAGGATTGGTTCTACACCCCATCATGAACCACGGTTGGTTTTATCCCCATCATGAGCCAGGGTTGGTTTTTCCCCATCATGAAGCATGATTCGTACATCCCCATCATAAACCTGGGTTGGTTCTCTCCCCAACATGAACCAGGATTGGTTCTTTCCCCATCATGATCCAGGGTTGGTTTAATGCCAAACATGAAGGGGGATTGATTCCGTCCCCATCATGAACCAGGATTGGTTCTTTCCCCATCATGAACCAGGGTTTCTTTTATCCCCATCATGATCCAGGGTTGGTTTTATCCCCATCACGAACCTGGGTTAGTTGTATCCCCATCATGAACCAGGGTTGGTTCCTACCCCATCATGAACCAGGATTGTTTCTTTCTATATCATGATCCAGTTTTGGCTTTAGCCCCATTGTGAACGAGGGTTTGTGCTTTCCCCATCATGAACCAGGGTTGGTTTTATCCTCATCATGAACCAGGGTTTGTTCATTCCCCATCATGAACCAGAGTTGGTTCTTTCCCCATTATGATTCTTGGATGGTTTTTTCCGCATCATGAACCAGGATTGGTTCATTCCCCATCATGAACCAGGATTGGCTCTTTCCCCATCATAAGCCAGGATTGTTTCTTTCCCCATCATGATCCCGTATTGGTTCTTTCCCCATCATGAACTAGGATTGGTTCTTTCCGCATCATGAACCGGGGTTGTTTCTATCCCCATCATCAACAAGGGTTGGTTTCTTCCCATCATGAACCAGGGATGGTTCTTTCCCATCATGAACCAGGGTTGGTTCTGTCGCCATGTTGAACCAGTTTTGGTTTTTCCCCATCATGAACCAGGGTTTGTTTTTCTCCATCATGAACCAGGGTTGGTTCTTTCCCCATGATGAACCAGCGTTGGTTCTTTCCCCATCATGATCTAGGATTGGTTCTTTCCGCATCATGAACCGGGGTCGGTTCTATCCCCATCATGAACCAGGGTGGGTTGTACCCCTATCATGAACCGGTGTTGGTTCTTTCCCCGTCGTGAACCAGGGTTGGTTCTTCCACATCATGAACCAGGGTTGGTTCTTTCCCCATCATGAACCAGGGTTGGTTCTTTCCCCATCATCAACCAGGGTTGGTTCATTCCCCATCATGAATCAGTTTTGGTTCTTTCCCCATCATCAACCAGGGTTGGTTCATTCCCCATCATGAATCAGTTTTGGTTCTTTCCCCATCATGAACCAGGGTTGGTTCTTTCCCCATCATGAACCAGGGTTGGTTCTTTCCCCATCATCAACCAGGGTTGGTTCATTCCCCATCATGAATCAGTTTTGGTTCTTTCCCCATCATGAACCAGGGTTGGTTCTATCCCCATCATGAATCAGTTTTGGTTCTTTCCCCATCATGAACCAGGGTTGGTTCTTTCCCTATCATAAACCAGGATTGGTTCCTTCCCCATCATAAAACAGGATTGCTTCTTTCCCCATGATAAACCACGGTTGGTTTTATCCCCATCATGAAGCAGAGTTGGTTCGGTCCCCATCATGAACCGGGGTTGGTCTTCCCATCATAAAACACGATTGGTACTGTCCCCATCATGAACCAGGTTTGTTTCTTCATCCCATCATGAACCAGGTTTGTTTCTTCATCCCATCATGAACCACGGTTGGTTTTATGCTATTCATGAACCTGGGTTTGTTTTTCTCCATCATGAACCAGGACTGGTTAATTCCCCTTCATGTACTAGGATTGTTTCTTTCCCCATGATGAACCAGCGTTGGTTCTTTCCCCATCATGATCTAGGATTGGTTCTTTCCGCATCATGAACCAGGGTCGGTTCTATCCCCATCATGAACCATGGTGGGTTGTACACCTATCATGAACCGGTGTTGGTTCTTTCCCCGTCGTGAACAAGGGTTGTTTCTTTCCCCATCATGAAGCAGGGTTGGTTTTTCCCCATCATGAACCAGGGTTGGTTCTTTCCCCATCATGAAGCAGGGTTGGTTTTTCCCCATCATGAACCAATGTTGGTTCTTTTCCCATCATGAACTAGGGTTTGTTTTAATCCCATCGTGAATCAGGGTTGGTTCTTTCCCCATATTAAACCAGGGTTGGTTTTTTCCCCATCATGAACCAGGGTTGTTTCTCTCTCCATCATGAACCAGGGTTGGTTCTTTCCCCATCATGAACCAGAGTTGGTTCATTCCCCATCATGAATCAGTTTTGTTTCTTTCCCCATCATGAACCAGGGTTGGTTCTTTCCCGATCATGAATCAGTTTTGGTTCTTTCCCCATCATGAACTAGGGTTGGTTCTTTCCCCATCATGAACCAGGGTTCGTTTTATCCCCATCACGAACCTGGGTTAGTTGTATCCCCATCATGAACCAGGGTTGGTTCCTACCCCATCATGAACCAGGATTGTTTCTTTCAATATCATGATCCAGTTTTGGCTTTAGCCCCATTGTGAACGAGGGTTTGTGCTTTCCCCATCATGAACCAGGGTTGGTTCGTTCCCCATTATGAACCAGGGCTGGTTCTTTCCCCATCATGAACCAGGATTGGTTCATTCCCCAACATGAACCATGATTGGTTCTTTCCCCATAATAAGCCAGGATTGTTTCTTTCCCCATCATGATCCCGTATTGGTTCTTTCTCCATCATGAACTAGGATTGGTTCTCTCCGCATCATGAACCGGGGTTGGTTCTATCCCCATCCTCAACAAGGGTTTTTTCCTTCCCCATCATGAACCAGGGTTGGTTCTTTCCCATCATGAACCAGGGTTGGTTCTTTCCCCATCATGAAGCTGGGTTGGTTTTTCCCCATCATGAACCAATGTTGGTTCTTTTCCCATCATGAACTAGGGTTTGTTTTAATCCCATCGTGAATCAGGGTTGGTTCTTTCCCCATATTAAACCAGGGTTGGTTTTTTCCCCATCATGAACCAGGGATGTTTCTCTCTCCATCATGAACCAGGGTTGGTTCTTTCCCCATCATGAACCAGGGTTGGTTCATTCCCCATCATGAATCAGTTTTGTTTCTTTCCCCATCATGAACCAGGGTTGGTTCTTTCCCGATCATGAATCAGTTTTGGTTCTTTCCCCATCATGAACCAGGGTTGGATCTTTCCCCATCATGAACCAGGGTTCGTTTTATCCCCATCACGAACCTGGGTTAGTTGTATCCCCATCATGAACCAGGGTTGGTTCCTACCCCATCATGAACCAGGATTGTTTCTTTCTATATCATGATCCAGTTTTGGCTTTAGCCCCATTGTGAACGAGGGTTTGTGCTTTCCCCATCATGAACCAGGGTTGGTTCGTTCCCCATTATGAACCAGGGCTGGTTCTTTCCCCATCATGAACCAGGATTGGTTCATTCCCCAACATGAACCATGATTGGTTCTTTCCCCATAATAAGCCAGGATTGTTTCTTTCCCCATCATGATCCCGTATTGGTTCTTTCTCCATCATGAACTAGGATTGGTTCTTTCCGCATCATGAACCGGGGTTGGTTCTATCCCCATCCTCAACAAGGGTTTTTTACTTCCCCATCATGAACCAGGGTTGGTTCTTTCCCATCATGAACCAGGGTTGGTTCTGTCGCCATGTTGAACCAGTTTTGGTTTTTCCCCATCATGAACCAGGGTTTGTTTTTCTCCATCATGAACCAGGGTTGGTTCTTTCCCCATGATGAACCAGCGTTGGTTCTTTCCCCATCATGATCTAGGATTGGTTCTTTCCGCATCATGAACCGGGGTCGGTTCTATCCCCATCATGAACCAGGGTGGGTTGTACCCCTATCATGAACCGGTGTTGGTTCTTTCCCCGTCGTGAACCAGGGTTGGTTCTTCCACATCATGAACCAGGGTTGGTTCTTTCCCCATCATGAACCAGGGTTGGTTCTTTCCCCATCATCAACCAGGGTTGGTTCATTCCCCATCATGAATCAGTTTTGGTTCTTTCCCCATCATCAACCAGGGTTGGTTCATTCCCCATCATGAATCAGTTTTGGTTCTTTCCCCATCATGAACCAGGGTTGGTTCTTTCCCCATCATGAACCAGGGTTGGTTCTTTCCCCATCATCAACCAGGGTTGGTTCATTCCCCATCATGAATCTGTTTTGGTTCTTTCCCCATCATGAACCAGGGTTGGTTCTATCCCCATCATGAATCAGTTTTGGTTCTTTCCCCATCATGAACCAGGGTTGGTTCTTTCCCTATCATAAACCAGGATTGGTTCCTTCCCCATCATAAAACAGGATTGCTTCTTTCCCCATGATAAACCACGGTTGGTTTTATCCCCATCATGAAGCAGAGTTGGTTCGGTCCCCATCATGAACCGGGGTTGGTCTTCCCATCATAAAACACGATTGGTACTGTCCCCATCATGAACCAGGTTTGTTTCTTCATCCCATCATGAACCAGGTTTGTTTCTTCATCCCATCATGAACCACGGTTGGTTTTATGCTATTCATGAACCTGGGTTTGTTTTTCTCCATCATGAACCAGGACTGGTTAATTCCCCTTCATGTACTAGGATTGTTTCTTTCCCCATGATGAACCAGCGTTGGTTCTTTCCCCATCATGATCTAGGATTGGTTCTTTCCGCATCATGAACCAGGGTCGGTTCTATCCCCATCATGAACCATGGTGGGTTGTACACCTATCATGAACCGGTGTTGGTTCTTTCCCCGTCGTGAACAAGGGTTGTTTCTTTCCCCATCATGAAGCAGGGTTGGTTTTTCCCCATCATGAACCAGGGTTGGTTCTTTCCCCATCATGAAGCAGGGTTGGTTTTTCCCCATCATGAACCAATGTTGGTTCTTTTCCCATCATGAACTAGGGTTTGTTTTAATCCCATCGTGAATCAGGGTTGGTTCTTTCCCCATATTAAACCAGGGTTGGTTTTTTCCCCATCATGAACCAGGGTTGTTTCTCTCTCCATCATGAACCAGGGTTGGTTCTTTCCCCATCATGAACCAGAGTTGGTTCATTCCCCATCATGAATCAGTTTTGTTTCTTTCCCCATCATGAACCAGGGTTGGTTCTTTCCCGATCATGAATCAGTTTTGGTTCTTTCCCCATCATGAACTAGGGTTGGTTCTTTCCCCATCATGAACCAGGGTTCGTTTTATCCCCATCACGAACCTGGGTTAGTTGTATCCCCATCATGAACCAGGGTTGGTTCCTACCCCATCATGAACCAGGATTGTTTCTTTCAATATCATGATCCAGTTTTGGCTTTAGCCCCATTGTGAACGAGGGTTTGTGCTTTCCCCATCATGAACCAGGGTTGGTTCGTTCCCCATTATGAACCAGGGCTGGTTCTTTCCCCATCATGAACCAGGATTGGTTCATTCCCCAACATGAACCATGATTGGTTCTTTCCCCATAATAAGCCAGGATTGTTTCTTTCCCCATCATGATCCCGTATTGGTTCTTTCTCCATCATGAACTAGGATTGGTTCTCTCCGCATCATGAACCGGGGTTGGTTCTATCCCCATCCTCAACAAGGGTTTTTTCCTTCCCCATCATGAACCAGGGTTGGTTCTTTCCCATCATGAACCAGGGTTGGTTCTTTCCCCATCATGAAGCTGGGTTGGTTTTTCCCCATCATGAACCAATGTTGGTTCTTTTCCCATCATGAACTAGGGTTTGTTTTAATCCCATCGTGAATCAGGGTTGGTTCTTTCCCCATATTAAACCAGGGTTGGTTTTTTCCCCATCATGAACCAGGGATGTTTCTCTCTCCATCATGAACCAGGGTTGGTTCTTTCCCCATCATGAACCAGGGTTGGTTCATTCCCCATCATGAATCAGTTTTGTTTCTTTCCCCATCATGAACCAGGGTTGGTTCTTTCCCGATCATGAATCAGTTTTGGTTCTTTCCCCATCATGAACCAGGGTTGGATCTTTCCCCATCATGAACCAGGGTTCGTTTTATCCCCATCACGAACCTGGGTTAGTTGTATCCCCATCATGAACCAGGGTTGGTTCCTACCCCATCATGAACCAGGATTGTTTCTTTCTATATCATGATCCAGTTTTGGCTTTAGCCCCATTGTGAACGAGGGTTTGTGCTTTCCCCATCATGAACCAGGGTTGGTTCGTTCCCCATTATGAACCAGGGCTGGTTCTTTCCCCATCATGAACCAGGATTGGTTCATTCCCCAACATGAACCATGATTGGTTCTTTCCCCATAATAAGCCAGGATTGTTTCTTTCCCCATCATGATCCCGTATTGGTTCTTTCTCCATCATGAACTAGGATTGGTTCTTTCCGCATCATGAACCGGGGTTGGTTCTATCCCCATCCTCAACAAGGGTTTTTTCCTTCCCCATCATGAACCAGGGTTGGTTCTTTCCCATCATGAACCAGGGTTGGTTCTGTCCACATGATGAAGCAGCATTGGTTCTTTCCCCATCATGATCTAGGATTGGTTATTTCCGCATCATGAACCGGGGTCGGTTCTTTCTCCATCATGAACCAGGGTGGGTTATACCCCTATCATGAACCGGTGTTGGTTCGTTCCTCGTCGTGAACAAGGGTTTGTTCTTTCCCAATCGTGAACCAGGGTTGGTTTTTCCACATCATGAACCAGGGTTGGTTCTTTCCCCATCATGAACCAGGGTTGGTTCTTTCCCCATCATGAATCAGATTTGGTTCTTTCCCCATCATGAACCAGGGTTGGTTCTTTCCCCATCATAAACCAGGATTGGTTCCTTCCCCATCATAAAACAAGATTGCTTCTTTCCCCATGATAAACCACGGTTGGTTTTATCCCCATCATGAAGCAGAGTTGGTTCGGTCCCCATCATGAACCGGGGTTGGTCTTCCCATCATAAAACACGATTGGTACTGTCCCCATCATGAACCAGGTTTGTTTCTTCATCCCATCATGAACCACGGTTGGTTTTATGCTATTCATGAACCAGGGTTGGTTTTATGCCCATCATGATCTAGGGTTGGATTTTCCCCATCATGAACCAGGGTTGGTTCATTCCCCATCATAAACCAAGTTTGGTTTTATCCCCATCATAAACCAGGATTGGTTCTTAGTCCATCATGAACCAGGGTTGGTTTTTTCCCCATCATGAACCAGGATTGGTTCTACACCCCATCATGAACCACGGTTGGTTTTATCCCCATCATGAACCAGGGTTGGTTTTTACCCATCATGAAGCAGGATTCGTACATCCCCATCATAAACCTGGGTTGGTTCTCTCCCCAACATGAACCAGGATTGGTTCTTTCCCCATCATGATCCAGGGTTGGTTTAATGCCAAACATGAAGGGGGATTGATTCCGTCCCCATCATGAACCAGGATTGGTTCTTTCCCCATCATGAACCAGGGTTTCTTTTATCCCCATCATGATCCAGGGTTGGTTTTATCCCCATCACGAACCTGGGTTAGTTGTATCCCCATCATGAACCAGGGTTGGTTCCTACCCCATCATGAACCAGGATTGTTTCTTTCTATATCATGATCCAGTTTTGGCTTTAGCCCCATTGTGAACGAGGGTTTGTGCTTTCCCCATCATGAACCAGGGTTGGTTTTATCCTCATCATGAACCAGGGTTGGTTCATTCCCCACCATGAACCAGGGTTGGTTCTTTCCCCATTATGATTCTTGGATGGTTTTTTCTGCATCATGAACCAGGATTGGTTCATTCCCCATCATGAACCAGGATTGGCTCTTTCCCCATCATAAGCCAGGATTGTTTCTTTCCCCATCATGATCCCGTATTGGTTCTTTCCCCATCATGAACTAGGATTGGTTCTTTCCGCATCATGAACCGGGGTTGTTTCTATCCCCATCATCAACAAGGGTTGGTTCCTTCCCCATCATGAACCAGGGATGGTTCTTTCCCATCATGAACCAGGGTTGGTTCTGTCCCCATGATGAACCAGTTTTGGTTTTTCCCCATCATGAACCAGGGTTTGTTTTTCTCCATCATGAACCAGGGTTGGTTCTTTCCCTATGATGAACCAGCGTTGGTTCTTTCCCCATCATGATCTAGGATTGGTTCTTTCCGCATCATGAACCGGGGTCGGTTCTATCCCCATCATGAACCAGGGTGGGTTCTTTCCCCATCATGAACCAGGGTTGGTTCTTTCCTCATCATCAACCAGGGTTGGTTCATTCCCCATCATGAATCAGTTTTGGTTCTTTCCCCATCATGATCTAGGATTGGTTATTTCCGCATCATGAACCGGGGTCGGTTCTTTCTCCATCATGAACCAGGGTGGGTTATACCCCTATCATGAACCGGTGTTGGTTCGTTCCTCGTCGTGAACAAGGGTTTGTTCTTTCCCAATCGTGAACCAGGGTTGGTTTTTCCACATCATGAACCAGGGTTGGTTCTTTCCCCATCATGAACCAGGGTTGGTTCTTTCCCCATCATGAATCAGATTTGGTTCTTTCCCCATCATGAACCAGGGTTGGTTCTTTCCCCATCATAAACCAGGATTGGTTCCTTCCCCATCATAAAACAAGATTGCTTCTTTCCCCATGATAAACCACGGTTGGTTTTATCCCCATCATGAAGCAGAGTTGGTTCGGTCCCCATCATGAACCGGGGTTGGTCTTCCCATCATAAAACACGATTGGTACTGTCCCCTTCATGAACCAGGTTTGTTTCTTCATCCCATCATGAACCACGGTTGGTTTTATGCTATTCATGAACCAGGGTTGGTTTTATGCCCATCATGATCTAGGGTTGGATTTTCCCCATCATGAACCAGGGTTGGTTCATTCCCCATCATAAACCAAGTTTGGTTTTATCCCCATCATAAACCAGGATTGGTTCTTAGTCCATCATGAACCAGGGTTGGTTTTTTCCCCATCATGAACCAGGATTGGTTCTACACCCCATCATGAACCACGGTTGGTTTTATCCCCATCATGAACCAGGGTTGGTTTTTACCCATCATGAAGCAGGATTCGTACATCCCCATCATAAACCTGGGTTGGTTCTCTCCCCAACATGAACCAGGATTGGTTCTTTCCCCATCATGATCCAGGGTTGGTTTAATGCCAAACATGAAGGGGGATTGATTCCGTCCCCATCATGAACCAGGATTGGTTCTTTCCCCATCATGAACCAGGGTTTCTTTTATCCCCATCATGATCCAGGGTTGGTTTTATCCCCATCACGAACCTGGGTTAGTTGTATCCCCATCATGAACCAGGGTTGGTTCCTACCCCATCATGAACCAGGATTGTTTCTTTCTATATCATGATCCAGTTTTGGCTTTAGCCCCATTGTGAACGAGGGTTTGTGCTTTCCCCATCATGAACCAGGGTTGGTTTTATCCTCATCATGAACCAGGGTTGGTTCATTCCCCACCATGAACCAGGGTTGGTTCTTTCCCCATTATGATTCTTGGATGGTTTTTTCTGCATCATGAACCAGGATTGGTTCATTCCCCATCATGAACCAGGATTGGCTCTTTCCCCATCATAAGCCAGGATTGTTTCTTTCCCCATCATGATCCCGTATTGGTTCTTTCCCCATCATGAACTAGGATTGGTTCTTTCCGCATCATGAACCGGGGTTGTTTCTATCCCCATCATCAACAAGGGTTGGTTCCTTCCCCATCATGAACCAGGGATGGTTCTTTCCCATCATGAACCAGGGTTGGTTCTGTCCCCATGATGAACCAGTTTTGGTTTTTCCCCATCATGAACCAGGGTTTGTTTTTCTCCATCATGAACCAGGGTTGGTTCTTTCCCTATGATGAACCAGCGTTGGTTCTTTCCCCATCATGATCTAGGATTGGTTCTTTCCGCATCATGAACCGGGGTCGGTTCTATCCCCATCATGAACCAGGGTGGGTTCTTTCCCCATCATGAACCAGGGTTGGTTCTTTCCTCATCATCAACCAGGGTTGGTTCATTCCCCATCATGAATCAGTTTTGGTTCTTTCCCCATCATGATCTAGGATTGGTTCTTTCCGCATCATGAACCAGGGTTGGTTCTTCCACATCATGAACCAAGGTTGGTTCTTTCCCCATCATGAACCAGGGTTGGTTCTTTCCTCATCATCAACCAGGGTTGGTTCATTCCCCATCATGAATCAGTTTTGGTTCTTTCCCCATCATGATCTAGGATTGGTTCTTTCCGCATCATGAACCGGGGTCGGTTCTATCCCCATCATGAACCAGGGTGGGTTCTTTCCCCATCATGAACCAGGGTTGGTTCTTTCCTCATCATCAACCAGGGTTGGTTCATTCCCCATCATGAATCAGTTTTGGTTCTTTCCCCATCATGATCTAGGATTGGTTCTTTCCGCATCATGAACCAGGGTTGGTTCTTCCACATCATGAACCAAGGTTGGTTCTTTCCCCATCATGAACCAGGGTTGGTTCTTTCCTCATCATCAACCAGGGTTGGTTCATTCCCCATCATGAATCAGTTTTGGTTCTTTCCCCATCATCAACCAGGGTTGGTTCATTCCCCATCATGAATCAGTTTTGGTTCTTTCCCCATCATGAACCAGGGTTGGTTCTTTCCCCATCATGAACCAGGGTTGGTTCTTTCCCCATCATCAACCAGGGTTGGTTCATTCCCCATCATGAATCAGTTTTGGTTCTTTCCCCATCATGAACCAGGGTTGGTTCTATCCCCATCATGAATCAGTTTTGGTTCTTTCCCCATCATGAACCAGGGTTGGTTCTTTCCCCATCATAAACCAGGATTGGTTCCTTCCCCATCATAAAACAGGATTGCTTCTTTCCCCATGATAAACCACGGTTGGTTTTATCCCCATCATGAAGCAGAGTTGGTTCGGTCCCCATCATGAACCGGGGTTGGTCTTCCCATCATAAAACAGGATTGGTACTGTCCCCATCATGAACCAGGTTTGTTTCTTCATCCCATCATGAACCACGGTTGGTTTTATGCTATTCATGAACCAGGGTTTGTTTTTCTCCATCATGAACCAGGACTGGTTAATTCCCCTTCATGTACTAGGATTGTTTCTTTCCCCATGATGAACCAGCGTTGGTTCTTTCCCCATCATGATCTAGGATTGGTTCTTTCCGCATCATGAACCAGGGTCGGTTCTATCCCCATCATGAACCAGGGTGGGTTGTACACCTATCATGAACCGGTGTTGGTTGTTTCCCCGTCGTGAACAAGGGTTGTTTCTTTCCCCATCATGAAGCAGGGTTGGTTTTTCCCCATCATGAACCAGGGTTGGTTCTTTCCCCATCATGAAGCAGGGTTGGTTTTTCCCCATCATGAACCAATGTTGGTTCTTTTCCCATCATGAACTAGGGTTTGTTTTAATCCCATCGTGAATCAGGGTTGGTTCTTTCCCCATCTTAACCAGGGTTGGTTTTTTCCCCATCATGAACCAGGGTTGTTTCTCTCTCCATCATGAACCAGGACTGTTTTTTTCTGCATCATGAACCGGGACTGGTTCTTTCACCATCATGGACCAGGGTTTATTTTTCCCCATCATGAACCAGGGTTGGTTCTTTCCCCATCATGAACCTGGGTTGGTTCATTCCCCATCATGAATCAGTTTTGGTTCTTTCCCCATCATGAACCAGGGTTGGTTCTTTCCCGATCATGAATCAGTTTTGGTTCTTTCCCCATCATGAACCAGGGTTGGTTCTTTCCCCATCATGAATAAGGGTTCGTTTTATCCCCATCACGAACCTGGGTTAGTTGTATCCCCATCATGAACCAGGGTTGGTTCCTACCCCATCATGAACCAGGATTGTTTCTTTCTATATCATGATCCAGTTTTGGCTTTATCCCCATTGTGAGCGAGGGTTTGTGCTTTCCCCATCATGAACCAGGGTTGGTTCGTTCCCCATCATGAACCAGGGCTGGTTCTTTCCCCATCATGAACCAGGATTGGTTCATTCCCCAACATGAACCATGATTGGTTCTTTCCCCATAATAAGCCAGGATTGTTTCTTTCCCCATCATGATCCCGTATTGGTTCTTTTTCCATCATGAACTAGGATTGGTTCTTTCCGCATCATGAACCGGGGTTGGTTCTATCCCCATCCTCAACAAGGATTTTTTACTTCCCCATCATGAACCAGGGTTGGTTCTTTCCCATCATGAACCAGGGTTGGTTCTGTCCCCATGATGAAGCAGCATTGGTTCTTTCCCCATCATGATCTAGGGTTGGATTTTCCCCATCATGAACCAGGGTTGGTTCATTCCCCATCATAAACCAAGTTTGGTTTTATCCCCATCATAAACCAGGATTGGTTCTTAATCCATCATGAACCAGGGTTGGTTTTTTCCCCATTATGAACCAGGATTGGTTCTACACCCCATCATGAACCACGGTTGGTTTTATCCCCATCATGAACCAGGGTTGGTTTTTCCCCATCATGAAGCAGGGTTTCTTTTATCCCCATCATGATCCAGGGTTGGTTTTATCCCCATCACGAACCTGGGTTAGTTGTATCCCCATCATGAACCAGGGTTGGCTCCTACCCCATCATGAACCAGGATTGTTTCTTTCTATATCATGATCCAGTTTTGGCTTTAGCCCCATTGTGAATGAGGGTTTGTGCTTTCCCCATCATGAACCAGGGTTGGTTTTATCCTCATCATGAACCAGGTTTGGTTCTTTCCCCATTATGATTCTTGGATGGTTTTTCCGCATCATGAACCAGGATTGGTTCATTCCCCAACATGAACCAGGATTGGCTCTTTCCCCATCATAAGCCAGGATTGTTTCTTTCCCCATCATGATCCCGTATTGGTTCTTTCCCCATCATGAACGAGGATTGTTTCTTTCAGCATCATGAACCGGGGTTGTTTCTATCCCCATCATCAACAAGGGTTGGTTCCTTCCCCATCATGAACCAGGGATGGTTCTTTCCCATCATGAACCAGGGTTGGTTCTGTCCCCATGATGAACCAGTTTTGGTTTTTCCCCATCATGAACCAGGGTTTGTTTTTCTCCATCATGAACCAGGGTTGGTTCTTTCCCCATGATGAACCAGCGTTGGTTCTTTCCCCATCATGATCTAGGATTGGTTCTTTCCGAATCATGAACCGGGGTCGGTTCTATCCCCATCATGAACCAGGGTGGGTTGTACCCCTATCATGAACCGGTGTTGGTTCTTTCCCCGTCGTGAACAACGGTTTGTTCCTTCCCCATCGTGAACCAGGGTTGGTTCTTCCACATCATGAACCAGGGTTGGTTCTTTCCCCATCATGAACCAGGGTTGGTTCTTTCCCCATCATCAACCAGCGTTGGTTCATTCCCCATCATGAATCAGTGTTGGTTCTTTCCCCATCATCAACCAGGGTTGGTTCATTCCCCATCATGAATCAGTTTTCGTTCTTTCCCCATCATGAACCAGGGTTGGTTCTTTCCCCATCATGAACCAGGGTTGGTTCTTTCCCCATCATCAACCAGGGTTGGTTCATTCCCCATCATGAATCAGTTTTGGTTCTTTCCCCATCATGAACCAGGGTTGGTTCTTTCCCCATCATGAATCAGTTTTGGTTCTTTCCCCATCATGAACCAGGGTTGGTTCTTTCCCCATCATAAACCAGGATTGGTTCCTTCCCCATCATAAAACAGGATTGCTTCTTTCCCCATGATAAACCACGGTTGGTTTTATCCCCATCATGAAGCAGAGTTGGTTCGGTCCCCATCATGAACCGGGGTTGGTCTTCCCATCATAAAACACGATTGGTACTGTCCCCATCATGAACCAGGTTTGTTTCTTCATCCCATCATGAACCACGGTTGGTTTTATGCTATTCATGAACCAGGGTTTGTTTTTCTCCATCATGAACCAGGACTGGTTAATTCCCCTTCATGTACTAGGATTGTTTCTTTCCCCGTGATGAACCAGCGTTGGTTCTTTCCCCATCATGATCTAGGATTGATTCTTTCCGCATCATGAACCAGGGTCTGTTCTATCCCCATCATGAACCAGGGTGGGTTGTACACCTATCATGAACCGGTGTTGGTTCTTTCCCCGTCGTGAACAAGGGTTGTTTCTTTCCCCATCATGAAGCAGGGTTGGTTTTTCCCCATCATGAACCAGGGTTGGTTCTTTCCCCATCATGAAGCAGGGTTGGTTTTTCCCCATCATGAACCAATGTTGGTTCTTTTCCCATCATGAACTAGGGTTTGTTTTAATCCCATCGTGAATCAGGGTTGGTTCTTTCCCCATATTAAACCAGGGTTGGTTTTTTCCCCATCATGAACCAGGGTTGTTTCTCTCTCCATCATGAACCAGGACTGTTTTTTTCTGCATCATGAACCGGGACTGGTTCTTTCACCATCATGGACCAGGGTTTATTTTTCCCCATCATGAACCAGGGTTGGTTCTTTCCCCATCATGAACCTGGGTTGGTTCATTCCCCATCATGAATCAGTTTTGGTTCTTTCCCCATCATGAACCAGGGTTGGTTCTTTCCCGATCATGAATCAGTTTTGGTTCTTTCCCCATCATGAACCAGGGTTGGTTCTTTCCCCATCATGAATAAGGGTTCGTTTTATCCCCATCACGAACCTGGGTTAGTTGTATCCCCATCATGAACCAGGGTTGGTTCCTACCCCATCATGAACCAGGATTGTTTCTTTCTATATCATGATCCAGTTTTGGCTTTATCCCCATTGTGAACGAGGGTTTGTGCTTTCCCCATCATGAACCAGGGTTGGTTCGTTCCCCATCATGAACCAGGGCTGGTTCTTTCCCCATCATGAACCAGGATTGGTTCATTCCCCAACATGAACCATGATTGGTTCTTTCCCCATAATAAGCCAGGATTGTTTCTTTCCCCATCATGATCCCGTATTGGTTCTTTTTCCATCATGAACTAGGATTGGTTCTTTCCGCATCATGAACCGGGGTTGGTTCTATCCCCATCCTCAACAAGGGTTTTTTACTTCCCCATCATGAACCAGGGTTGGTTCTTTCCCATCATGAACCAGGGTTGGTTCTGTCCCCATCATGATCTAGGATTGGTTATTTCCGCATCATGAACCGGGGTCGGTTCTTTCTACATCATGAACCAGGGTGGGTTGTACCCCTATCATGAACCGGTGTTGGTTCTTTCCCCGTCGTGAACAAGGGTTTGTTCTTTCCCCATCGTGAACCAGGGTTGGTTTTATGCCCATCATGATCTAGGGTTGGATTTTCCCCATCATGAACCAGGGTTGGTTCATTCCCCATCATAAACCAAGTTTGGTTTTATCCCCATCATAAACCAGGATTGGTTCTTAATCCATCATGAACCAGGGTTGGTTTTTTCCCCATTATGAACCAGGATTGGTTCTACACCCCATCATGAACCACGGTTGGTTTTATCCCCATCATGAACCAGGGTTGGTTTTTCCCCATCATGAACCAGGGTTTCTTTTATCCCCATCATGATCCAGGGTTGGTTTTATCCCCATCACGAACCTGGGTTAGTTGTATCCCCATCATGAACCAGGGTTGGCTCCTACCCCATCATGAACCAGGATTGTTTCTTTCTATATCATGATCCAATTTTGGCTTTAGCCCCATTGTGAATGAGGGTTTGTGCTTTCCCCATCATGAACCAGGGTTGGTTTTATCCTCATCATGAACCAGGGTTGGTTCATTCCCCATCATGAACCAGGGTTGGTTCTTTCCCCATTATGATTCTTGGATGGTTTTTCCGCATCATGAACCAGGATTGGTTCATTCCCCAACATGAACCAGGATTGGCTCTTTCCCCATCATAAGCCAGGATTGTTTCTTTCCCCATCATGATCCCGTATTGGTTCTTTCCCCATCATGAACGAGGATTGGTTCTTTCCGCATCATGAACCGGGGTTGTTTCTATCCCCATCATCAACAAGGGTTGGTTCCTTCCCCATCATGAACCAGGGATGGTTCTTTCCCATCATGAACCAGGGTTGGTTCTGTCCCCATGATGAACCAGTTTTGGTTTTTCCCCATCATGAACCAGGGTTTGTTTTTCTCCATCATGAACCAGGGTTGGTTCTTTCCCCGTCGTGAACAAGGGTTTGTTCCTTCCCCATCGTGAACCAGGGTTGGTTCTTCCACATCATGAACCAGGGTTGGTTCTTTCCCCATCATGAACCAGGGTTGGTTCTTTCCCCATCATCAACCAGCGTTGGTTCATTCCCCATCATGAATCAGTTTTGGTTCTTTCCCCATCATCAACCAGGGTTGGTTCATTCCCCATCATGAATCAGTTTTGGTTCTTTCCCCATCATGAACCAGGGTTGGTTCTTTCCCCATCATGAACCAGGGTTGGTTCTTTCCCCATCATCAACCAGGGTTGGTTCATTCCCCATCATGAATCAGTTTTGGTTCTTTCCCCATCATGAACCAGGGTTGGTTCTTTCCCCATCATGAATCAGTTTTGGTTCTTTCCCCATCATGAACCAGGGTTTGTTCTTTCCCCATCATAAACCAGGATTGGTTCCTTCCCCATCATAAAACAGGATTGCTTCTTTCCCCATGATAAACCACGGTTGGTTTTATCCCCATCATGAAGCAGAGTTGGTTCGGTCCCCATCATGAACCGGGGTTGGTCTTCCCATCATAAAACACGATTGGTACTGTCCCCATCATGAACCAGGTTTGTTTCTTCATCCCATCATGAACCACGGTTGGTTTTATGCTATTCATGAACCAGGGTTTGTTTTTCTCCATCATGAACCAGGACTGGTTAATTCCCCTTCATGTACTAGGATTGATTCTTTCCCCATGATGAACCAGCGTTGGTTCTTTCGCCATCATGATCTAGGATTGGTTCTTTCCGCATCATGAACCAGGGTCGGTTCTATCCCCATCATGAACCAGGGTGGGTTGTACACCTATCATGAACCGGTGTTGGTTCTTTCCCCGTCGTGAACAAGGGTTGTTTCTTTCCCCATCATGAACCATGGCTGGTTTTTCCCCATCATGAAGCAGGGTTGGTTTTTCCCCATCATGAACCAGGGTTGGTTCTTTCCCCATCATGAAGCAGGGTTGGTTTTTCCCCATCATGAACCAATGTTGGTTCTTTTCCCATCATGAACTAGGGTTTGTTTTAATCCCATCGTGAATCAGGGTTGGTTCTTTCCCCATCTTAAACCAGGGTTTCTTTTATCCCCATCATGAACCATGGTTGGTTTTATCCCCATCATGAACCTGGGTTGGTTGTATCCCCATCATGAACCGGGGTTGGTTCCTTCCCAATCATGAACCAGGATTGTTTCTTTCTATATCATGATCCAGTTTTGGCTTTAGCCCCATCGTGAACCAGGGTGGGTTCTTTCCCAATCATGAACCAGGGTTGTTTTTTCCCCATCATGAAGCAGGGTTGGTGTTTCCCCATCATGAACCAAGGTTGTTTTTTCCCCATCATGAAGCAGGGTTGGTTCTTTCCCAACCATGAATCAGTATTGGTTCTTTCCCGATAATGAATCAGGGTGCATTTTCCCCCATCATGAACCAGGGTTGGTTCTTTCCCAACCATGAATCAGTATTGGTTCTTTCCCGATCATGAACCAGGGTTGGTTCTTTCCCCATCATGAACCAGGGTTCGTTTTTCCCCATCATGAACCACTGTTGGCTCTTTCCCCCTATTGAACCAGGGTTGTTTCTACCGCTATGATGAACCGGGGTTGGTTCTTTCCCCATCATAAGCCAGGATTGTTTCTTTCCCCATCATGAACCCGTATTGGTTCTTTGCCCATCATGAACCAGGGTTGGTTCTTTCCCCATCATAAACCAGGGTTGGTTCTTTCCCCATAATGAACCAGGGTTGGTTCCTTCCACATCATAAACAAGGGTTGGTGCTTCCCCTTCATGAACCAGGATTGGTTAATTCCCCATCATGTACTAGGATTGTTTCTTTCCCCATGATGAATCAGCGTTGGTTCTTTCCCCATCATGATCTAGGATTGGTTCTTTCCACATCATGAACCAGGGTCGGTTCTATCCCCATCATGAACCAGGGTTGGTTCTTTCCACATCATGAACCAGGGTTGGTTCATTCCCCAGCATGAACCAGGATTGGTTCATTCCCCATCATAAAACAGGATTGCTTCATTCCCCATGATAAACCACGGTTGGTTTTATCCCCATCATGAAGCAGAGTTGGTTCGGTCCCCATCATGAACCGGGGTTGGTCTTCCCATCATAAAACACGATTGGTACTGTCCCCATCATGAAACAGGTTTGTTTCTTCATCCCATCATGAACCACGGTTGGTTTTATGCTATTCATGAACCAGGGTTTGTTTTTCTCCATCATGAACCAGGACTGGTTAATTCCCCTTCATGTACTAGGATTGTTTCTTTCCCCATGATGAACCAGCGTTGGTTCTTTCCCCATCATGATCTAGGATTGGTTCTTTCCGAATCATGAACCGGGGTCGGTTCTATCCCCATCATGAACCAGGGTGGGTTGTACCCCTATCATGAACCGGTGTTGGTTCTTTCCCCGTCGTGAACAAGGGTTTGTTCCTTCCCCATCGTGAACCAGGGTTGGTTCTTCCACATCATGAACCAGGGTTGGTTCTTTCCCCATCATGAACCAGGGTTGGTTCTTTCCCCATCATCAAACAGCGTTGGTTCATTCCCCATCATGAATCAGTTTTGGTTCTTTCCCCATCATCAACCAGGGTTGGTTCATTCCCCATCATGAATCAGTTTTGGTTCTTTCCCCATCATGAACCAGGGTTGGTTCTTTCCCCATCATGAACTAGGGTTGGTTCTTTCCCCATCATCAACCAGGGTTGGTTCATTCCCCATCATGAATCAGTTTTGGTTCTTTCCCCATCATGAACCAGGGTTGGTTCTTTCCCCATCATGAATCAGTTTTGGTTCTTTCCCCATCATGAACCAGGGTTGGTTCTTACCCCATCATAAACCAGGATTGGTTCCTTCCCCATCATAAAACAGGATTGCTTCTTTCCCCATGATAAACCACGGTTGGTTTTATCCCCATCATGAAGCAGAGTTGGTTCGGTCCCCATCATGAACCGGGGTTGGTCTTCCCATCATAAAACACGATTGGTACTGTCCCCATCATGAACCAGGTTTCTTTCTTCATCCCATCATGAACCACGGTTGGTTTTATGCTATTCATGAACCAGGGTTTGTTTTTCTCCATCATGAACCAGGACTGGTTAATTCCCCTTCATGTACTAGGATTGATTCTTTCCCCATGATGAACCAGCGTTGGTTCTTTCGCCATCATGATCTAGGATTGGTTCTTTCCGCATCATGAACCAGGGTCGGTTCTATCCCCATCATGAACCAGGGTGGGTTGTACACCTATCATGAACCGGTGTTGGTTCTTTCCCCGTCGTGAACAAGGGTTGTTTCTTTCCCCATCATGAACCAGGGCTGGTTTTTCCCCATCATGAAGCAGGGTTGGTTTTTCCCCATCATGAACCAGGGTTGGTTCTTTCCCCATCATGAAGCAGGGTTGGTTTTTCCCCATCATGAACCAATGTTGGTTCTTTTCCCATCATGAACTAGGGTTTGTTTTAATCCCATCGTGAATCAGGGTTGGTTCTTTCCCCATCTTAAACCAGGGTTTCTTTTATCCCCATCATGAACCATGGTTGGTTTTATCCCCATCATGAACCTGGGTTGGTTGTATCCCCATCATGAACCGGGGTTGGTTCCTTCCCAATCATGAACCAGGATTGTTTCTTTCTATATCATGATCCAGTTTTGGCTTTAGCCCCATCGTGAACCAGGGTGGGTTCTTTCCCAATCATGAACCAGGGTTGTTTTTTCCCCATCATGAAGCAGGGTTGGTGTTTCCCCATCATGAACCAAGGTTGTTTTTTCCCCATCATGAAGCAGGGTTGGTTCTTTCCCAACCATGAATCAGTATTGGTTCTTTCCCGATAATGAATCAGGGTGCATTTTCCCCCATCATGAACCAGGGTTGGTTCTTTCCCAACCATGAATCAGTATTGGTTCTTTCCCGATCATGAACCAGGGTTGGTTCTTTCCCCATCATGAACCAGGGTTCGTTTTTCCCCATCATGAACCACTGTTGGCTCTTTCCCCCTATTGAACCAGGGTTGTTTCTACCGCTATGATGAACCGGGGTTGGTTCTTTCCCCATCATAAGCCAGGATTGTTTCTTTCCCCATCATGAACCCGTATTGGTTCTTTGCCCATCATGAACCAGGGTTGGTTCTTTCCCCATCATAAACCAGGGTTGGTTCTTTCCCCATAATGAACCAGGGTTGGTTCCTTCCACATCATAAACAAGGGTTGGTGCTTCCCCTTCATGAACCAGGATTGGTTAATTCCCCATCATGTACTAGGATTGTTTCTTTCCCCATGATGAATCAGCGTTGGTTCTTTCCCCATCATGATCTAGGATTGGTTCTTTCCACATCATGAACCAGGGTCGGTTCTATCCCCATCATGAACCAGGGTTGGTTCTTTCCACATCATGAACCAGGGTTGGTTCATTCCCCAGCATGAACCAGGATTGGTTCATTCCCCATCATAAAACAGGATTGCTTCTTTCCCCATGATAAACCACGGTTGGTTTTATCCCCATCATGAAGCAGAGTTGGTTCGGTCCCCATCATGAACCGGGGTTGGTCTTCCCATCATAAAACACGATTGGTACTGTCCCCATCATGAAACAGGTTTGTTTCTTCATCCCATCATGAACCACGGTTGGTTTTATGCTATTCATGAACCAGGGTTTGTTTTTCTCCATCATGAACCAGGACTGGTTAATTCCCCTTCATGTACTAGGATTGTTTCTTTCCCCATGATGAACCAGCGTTGGTTCTTTCGCCATCATGATCTAGGATTGGTTCTTTCCGCATCATGAACCAGGGTCGGTTCTATCCCCATCATGAACCAGGGTGGGTTATACACCTATCATGAACAGGTGTTGGTTCTTTCCCCGTCGTGAACAAGGGTTGTTTCTTTCCCCATCATGAACCAGGGCTGGTTTTTCCCCATCATGAAGCAGGGTTGGTTTTTCCCCATCATGAACCAGGGTTGGTTCTTTCCCCATCATGAACCAGGGTTGGTTCTTTCCCCATCATGAAGCAGGGTTGGTTTTTCCCCATCATGAACCAATGTTGGTTCTTTTCCCATCATGAACTAGGGTTTGTTTTAATCCCATCGTGAATCAGGGTTGGTTCTTTCCCCATCTTAAACCAGGGTTTCTTTTATCCCCATCATGAACCATGGTTGGTTTTATCCCCATCATGAACCTGGGTTGGTTGTATCCCCATCATGAACCGGGGTTGGTTCCTTCCCCATCATGAACCAGGATTGTTTCTTTCTATATCATGATCCAGTTTTGGCTTTAGCCCCATCGTGAACCAGGGTGGGTTCTTTCCCCATCATGAACCAAGGTTGTTTTTTCCCCATCATGAAGCAGGGTTGGTTCTTTCCCAACCATGAATCAGTATTGGTTCTTTCCCGATAATGAATCAGGGTGCATTTTCCCCCATCATGAACCAGGGTTGGTTCTTTCCCAACCATGAATCAGTATTGGTTCTTTCCCGATCATGAACCAGGGTTGGTTCTTTCCCCATCATGAACCAGGGTTCGTTTTTCCCCATCATGAACCACTGTTGGCTCTTTCCCCCTATTGAACCAGGGTTGTTTCTACCGCTATGATGAACCGGGGTTGGTTCTTTCCCCATCATAAGCCAGGATTGTTTCTTTCCCCATCATGAACCCGTATTGGTTCTTTGCCCATCATGAACCAGGGTTGGTTCTTTCCCCATCATAAACCAGGGTTGGTTCTTTCCCCATAATGAACCAGGGTTGGTTCCTTCCACATCATAAACAAGGGTTGGTGCTTCCCCTTCATGAACCAGGATTGGTTAATTCCCCATCATGTACTAGGATTGTTTCTTTCCCCATGATGAATCAGCGTTGGTTCTTTCCCCATCATGATCTAGGATTGGTTCTTTCCACATCATGAACCAGGGTCGGTTCTATCCCCATCATGAACCAGGGTTGGTTCTTTCCACATCATGAACCAGGGTTGGTTCATTCCCCAGCATGAACCAGAGTTGGTTCATTCCCCATCATGAATCAGTTTTGTTTCTTTCCCCATCATGAACCAGGGTTGGTTCTTTCCCGATCATGAATCAGTTTTGGTTCTTTCCCCATCATGAACTAGGGTTGGTTCTTTCCCCATCATGAACCAGGGTTCGTTTTATCCCCATCACGAACCTGGGTTAGTTGTATCCCCATCATGAACCAGGGTTGGTTCCTACCCCATCATGAACCAGGATTGTTTCTTTCAATATCATGATCCAGTTTTGGCTTTAGCCCCATTGTGAACGAGGGTTTGTGCTTTCCCCATCATGAACCAGGGTTGGTTCGTTCCCCATTATGAACCAGGGCTGGTTCTTTCCCCATCATGAACCAGGATTGGTTCATTCCCCAACATGAACCATGATTGGTTCTTTCCCCATAATAAGCCAGGATTGTTTCTTTCCCCATCATGATCCCGTATTGGTTCTTTCTCCATCATGAACTAGGATTGGTTCTCTCCGCATCATGAACCGGGGTTGGTTCTATCCCCATCCTCAACAAGGGTTTTTTCCTTCCCCATCATGAACCAGGGTTGGTTCTTTCCCATCATGAACCAGGGTTGGTTCTTTCCCCATCATGAAGCTGGGTTGGTTTTTCCCCATCATGAACCAATGTTGGTTCTTTTCCCATCATGAACTAGGGTTTGTTTTAATCCCATCGTGAATCAGGGTTGGTTCTTTCCCCATATTAAACCAGGGTTGGTTTTTTCCCCATCATGAACCAGGGATGTTTCTCTCTCCATCATGAACCAGGGTTGGTTCTTTCCCCATCATGAACCAGGGTTGGTTCATTCCCCATCATGAATCAGTTTTGTTTCTTTCCCCATCATGAACCAGGGTTGGTTCTTTCCCGATCATGAATCAGTTTTGGTTCTTTCCCCATCATGAACCAGGGTTGGATCTTTCCCCATCATGAACCAGGGTTCGTTTTATCCCCATCACGAACCTGGGTTAGTTGTATCCCCATCATGAACCAGGGTTGGTTCCTACCCCATCATGAACCAGGATTGTTTCTTTCTATATCATGATCCAGTTTTGGCTTTAGCCCCATTGTGAACGAGGGTTTGTGCTTTCCCCATCATGAACCAGGGTTGGTTCGTTCCCCATTATGAACCAGGGCTGGTTCTTTCCCCATCATGAACCAGGATTGGTTCATTCCCCAACATGAACCATGATTGGTTCTTTCCCCATAATAAGCCAGGATTGTTTCTTTCCCCATCATGATCCCGTATTGGTTCTTTCTCCATCATGAACTAGGATTGGTTCTTTCCGCATCATGAACCGGGGTTGGTTCTATCCCCATCCTCAACAAGGGTTTTTTACTTCCCCATCATGAACCAGGGTTGGTTCTTTCCCATCATGAACCAGGGTTGGTTCTGTCGCCATGTTGAACCAGTTTTGGTTTTTCCCCATCATGAACCAGGGTTTGTTTTTCTCCATCATGAACCAGGGTTGGTTCTTTCCCCATGATGAACCAGCGTTGGTTCTTTCCCCATCATGATCTAGGATTGGTTCTTTCCGCATCATGAACCGGGGTCGGTTCTATCCCCATCATGAACCAGGGTGGGTTGTACCCCTATCATGAACCGGTGTTGGTTCTTTCCCCGTCGTGAACCAGGGTTGGTTCTTCCACATCATGAACCAGGGTTGGTTCTTTCCCCATCATGAACCAGGGTTGGTTCTTTCCCCATCATCAACCAGGGTTGGTTCATTCCCCATCATGAATCAGTTTTGGTTCTTTCCCCATCATCAACCAGGGTTGGTTCATTCCCCATCATGAATCAGTTTTGGTTCTTTCCCCATCATGAACCAGGGTTGGTTCTTTCCCCATCATGAACCAGGGTTGGTTCTTTCCCCATCATCAACCAGGGTTGGTTCATTCCCCATCATGAATCTGTTTTGGTTCTTTCCCCATCATGAACCAGGGTTGGTTCTATCCCCATCATGAATCAGTTTTGGTTCTTTCCCCATCATGAACCAGGGTTGGTTCTTTCCCTATCATAAACCAGGATTGGTTCCTTCCCCATCATAAAACAGGATTGCTTCTTTCCCCATGATAAACCACGGTTGGTTTTATCCCCATCATGAAGCAGAGTTGGTTCGGTCCCCATCATGAACCGGGGTTGGTCTTCCCATCATAAAACACGATTGGTACTGTCCCCATCATGAACCAGGTTTGTTTCTTCATCCCATCATGAACCAGGTTTGTTTCTTCATCCCATCATGAACCACGGTTGGTTTTATGCTATTCATGAACCTGGGTTTGTTTTTCTCCATCATGAACCAGGACTGGTTAATTCCCCTTCATGTACTAGGATTGTTTCTTTCCCCATGATGAACCAGCGTTGGTTCTTTCCCCATCATGATCTAGGATTGGTTCTTTCCGCATCATGAACCAGGGTCGGTTCTATCCCCATCATGAACCATGGTGGGTTGTACACCTATCATGAACCGGTGTTGGTTCTTTCCCCGTCGTGAACAAGGGTTGTTTCTTTCCCCATCATGAAGCAGGGTTGGTTTTTCCCCATCATGAACCAGGGTTGGTTCTTTCCCCATCATGAAGCAGGGTTGGTTTTTCCCCATCATGAACCAATGTTGGTTCTTTTCCCATCATGAACTAGGGTTTGTTTTAATCCCATCGTGAATCAGGGTTGGTTCTTTCCCCATATTAAACCAGGGTTGGTTTTTTCCCCATCATGAACCAGGGTTGTTTCTCTCTCCATCATGAACCAGGGTTGGTTCTTTCCCCATCATGAACCAGAGTTGGTTCATTCCCCATCATGAATCAGTTTTGTTTCTTTCCCCATCATGAACCAGGGTTGGTTCTTTCCCGATCATGAATCAGTTTTGGTTCTTTCCCCATCATGAACTAGGGTTGGTTCTTTCCCCATCATGAACCAGGGTTCGTTTTATCCCCATCACGAACCTGGGTTAGTTGTATCCCCATCATGAACCAGGGTTGGTTCCTACCCCATCATGAACCAGGATTGTTTCTTTCAATATCATGATCCAGTTTTGGCTTTAGCCCCATTGTGAACGAGGGTTTGTGCTTTCCCCATCATGAACCAGGGTTGGTTCGTTCCCCATTATGAACCAGGGCTGGTTCTTTCCCCATCATGAACCAGGATTGGTTCATTCCCCAACATGAACCATGATTGGTTCTTTCCCCATAATAAGCCAGGATTGTTTCTTTCCCCATCATGATCCCGTATTGGTTCTTTCTCCATCATGAACTAGGATTGGTTCTCTCCGCATCATGAACCGGGGTTGGTTCTATCCCCATCCTCAACAAGGGTTTTTTCCTTCCCCATCATGAACCAGGGTTGGTTCTTTCCCATCATGAACCAGGGTTGGTTCTTTCCCCATCATGAAGCTGGGTTGGTTTTTCCCCATCATGAACCAATGTTGGTTCTTTTCCCATCATGAACTAGGGTTTGTTTTAATCCCATCGTGAATCAGGGTTGGTTCTTTCCCCATATTAAACCAGGGTTGGTTTTTTCCCCATCATGAACCAGGGATGTTTCTCTCTCCATCATGAACCAGGGTTGGTTCTTTCCCCATCATGAACCAGGGTTGGTTCATTCCCCATCATGAATCAGTTTTGTTTCTTTCCCCATCATGAACCAGGGTTGGTTCTTTCCCGATCATGAATCAGTTTTGGTTCTTTCCCCATCATGAACCAGGGTTGGATCTTTCCCCATCATGAACCAGGGTTCGTTTTATCCCCATCACGAACCTGGGTTAGTTGTATCCCCATCATGAACCAGGGTTGGTTCCTACCCCATCATGAACCAGGATTGTTTCTTTCTATATCATGATCCAGTTTTGGCTTTAGCCCCATTGTGAACGAGGGTTTGTGCTTTCCCCATCATGAACCAGGGTTGGTTCGTTCCCCATTATGAACCAGGGCTGGTTCTTTCCCCATCATGAACCAGGATTGGTTCATTCCCCAACATGAACCATGATTGGTTCTTTCCCCATAATAAGCCAGGATTGTTTCTTTCCCCATCATGATCCCGTATTGGTTCTTTCTCCATCATGAACTAGGATTGGTTCTTTCCGCATCATGAACCGGGGTTGGTTCTATCCCCATCCTCAACAAGGGTTTTTTCCTTCCCCATCATGAACCAGGGTTGGTTCTTTCCCATCATGAACCAGGGTTGGTTCTGTCCACATGATGAAGCAGCATTGGTTCTTTCCCCATCATGATCTAGGATTGGTTATTTCCGCATCATGAACCGGGGTCGGTTCTTTCTCCATCATGAACCAGGGTGGGTTATACCCCTATCATGAACCGGTGTTGGTTCGTTCCTCGTCGTGAACAAGGGTTTGTTCTTTCCCAATCGTGAACCAGGGTTGGTTTTTCCACATCATGAACCAGGGTTGGTTCTTTCCCCATCATGAACCAGGGTTGGTTCTTTCCCCATCATGAATCAGATTTGGTTCTTTCCCCATCATGAACCAGGGTTGGTTCTTTCCCCATCATAAACCAGGATTGGTTCCTTCCCCATCATAAAACAAGATTGCTTCTTTCCCCATGATAAACCACGGTTGGTTTTATCCCCATCATGAAGCAGAGTTGGTTCGGTCCCCATCATGAACCGGGGTTGGTCTTCCCATCATAAAACACGATTGGTACTGTCCCCATCATGAACCAGGTTTGTTTCTTCATCCCATCATGAACCACGGTTGGTTTTATGCTATTCATGAACCAGGGTTGGTTTTATGCCCATCATGATCTAGGGTTGGATTTTCCCCATCATGAACCAGGGTTGGTTCATTCCCCATCATAAACCAAGTTTGGTTTTATCCCCATCATAAACCAGGATTGGTTCTTAGTCCATCATGAACCAGGGTTGGTTTTTTCCCCATCATGAACCAGGATTGGTTCTACACCCCATCATGAACCACGGTTGGTTTTATCCCCATCATGAACCAGGGTTGGTTTTTACCCATCATGAAGCAGGATTCGTACATCCCCATCATAAACCTGGGTTGGTTCTCTCCCCAACATGAACCAGGATTGGTTCTTTCCCCATCATGATCCAGGGTTGGTTTAATGCCAAACATGAAGGGGGATTGATTCCGTCCCCATCATGAACCAGGATTGGTTCTTTCCCCATCATGAACCAGGGTTTCTTTTATCCCCATCATGATCCAGGGTTGGTTTTATCCCCATCACGAACCTGGGTTAGTTGTATCCCCATCATGAACCAGGGTTGGTTCCTACCCCATCATGAACCAGGATTGTTTCTTTCTATATCATGATCCAGTTTTGGCTTTAGCCCCATTGTGAACGAGGGTTTGTGCTTTCCCCATCATGAACCAGGGTTGGTTTTATCCTCATCATGAACCAGGGTTGGTTCATTCCCCACCATGAACCAGGGTTGGTTCTTTCCCCATTATGATTCTTGGATGGTTTTTTCTGCATCATGAACCAGGATTGGTTCATTCCCCATCATGAACCAGGATTGGCTCTTTCCCCATCATAAGCCAGGATTGTTTCTTTCCCCATCATGATCCCGTATTGGTTCTTTCCCCATCATGAACTAGGATTGGTTCTTTCCGCATCATGAACCGGGGTTGTTTCTATCCCCATCATCAACAAGGGTTGGTTCCTTCCCCATCATGAACCAGGGATGGTTCTTTCCCATCATGAACCAGGGTTGGTTCTGTCCCCATGATGAACCAGTTTTGGTTTTTCCCCATCATGAACCAGGGTTTGTTTTTCTCCATCATGAACCAGGGTTGGTTCTTTCCCTATGATGAACCAGCGTTGGTTCTTTCCCCATCATGATCTAGGATTGGTTCTTTCCGCATCATGAACCGGGGTCGGTTCTATCCCCATCATGAACCAGGGTGGGTTCTTTCCCCATCATGAACCAGGGTTGGTTCTTTCCTCATCATCAACCAGGGTTGGTTCATTCCCCATCATGAATCAGTTTTGGTTCTTTCCCCATCATGATCTAGGATTGGTTATTTCCGCATCATGAACCGGGGTCGGTTCTTTCTCCATCATGAACCAGGGTGGGTTATACCCCTATCATGAACCGGTGTTGGTTCGTTCCTCGTCGTGAACAAGGGTTTGTTCTTTCCCAATCGTGAACCAGGGTTGGTTTTTCCACATCATGAACCAGGGTTGGTTCTTTCCCCATCATGAACCAGGGTTGGTTCTTTCCCCATCATGAATCAGATTTGGTTCTTTCCCCATCATGAACCAGGGTTGGTTCTTTCCCCATCATAAACCAGGATTGGTTCCTTCCCCATCATAAAACAAGATTGCTTCTTTCCCCATGATAAACCACGGTTGGTTTTATCCCCATCATGAAGCAGAGTTGGTTCGGTCCCCATCATGAACCGGGGTTGGTCTTCCCATCATAAAACACGATTGGTACTGTCCCCTTCATGAACCAGGTTTGTTTCTTCATCCCATCATGAACCACGGTTGGTTTTATGCTATTCATGAACCAGGGTTGGTTTTATGCCCATCATGATCTAGGGTTGGATTTTCCCCATCATGAACCAGGGTTGGTTCATTCCCCATCATAAACCAAGTTTGGTTTTATCCCCATCATAAACCAGGATTGGTTCTTAGTCCATCATGAACCAGGGTTGGTTTTTTCCCCATCATGAACCAGGATTGGTTCTACACCCCATCATGAACCACGGTTGGTTTTATCCCCATCATGAACCAGGGTTGGTTTTTACCCATCATGAAGCAGGATTCGTACATCCCCATCATAAACCTGGGTTGGTTCTCTCCCCAACATGAACCAGGATTGGTTCTTTCCCCATCATGATCCAGGGTTGGTTTAATGCCAAACATGAAGGGGGATTGATTCCGTCCCCATCATGAACCAGGATTGGTTCTTTCCCCATCATGAACCAGGGTTTCTTTTATCCCCATCATGATCCAGGGTTGGTTTTATCCCCATCACGAACCTGGGTTAGTTGTATCCCCATCATGAACCAGGGTTGGTTCCTACCCCATCATGAACCAGGATTGTTTCTTTCTATATCATGATCCAGTTTTGGCTTTAGCCCCATTGTGAACGAGGGTTTGTGCTTTCCCCATCATGAACCAGGGTTGGTTTTATCCTCATCATGAACCAGGGTTGGTTCATTCCCCACCATGAACCAGGGTTGGTTCTTTCCCCATTATGATTCTTGGATGGTTTTTTCTGCATCATGAACCAGGATTGGTTCATTCCCCATCATGAACCAGGATTGGCTCTTTCCCCATCATAAGCCAGGATTGTTTCTTTCCCCATCATGATCCCGTATTGGTTCTTTCCCCATCATGAACTAGGATTGGTTCTTTCCGCATCATGAACCGGGGTTGTTTCTATCCCCATCATCAACAAGGGTTGGTTCCTTCCCCATCATGAACCAGGGATGGTTCTTTCCCATCATGAACCAGGGTTGGTTCTGTCCCCATGATGAACCAGTTTTGGTTTTTCCCCATCATGAACCAGGGTTTGTTTTTCTCCATCATGAACCAGGGTTGGTTCTTTCCCTATGATGAACCAGCGTTGGTTCTTTCCCCATCATGATCTAGGATTGGTTCTTTCCGCATCATGAACCGGGGTCGGTTCTATCCCCATCATGAACCAGGGTGGGTTCTTTCCCCATCATGAACCAGGGTTGGTTCTTTCCTCATCATCAACCAGGGTTGGTTCATTCCCCATCATGAATCAGTTTTGGTTCTTTCCCCATCATGATCTAGGATTGGTTCTTTCCGCATCATGAACCAGGGTTGGTTCTTCCACATCATGAACCAAGGTTGGTTCTTTCCCCATCATGAACCAGGGTTGGTTCTTTCCTCATCATCAACCAGGGTTGGTTCATTCCCCATCATGAATCAGTTTTGGTTCTTTCCCCATCATGATCTAGGATTGGTTCTTTCCGCATCATGAACCGGGGTCGGTTCTATCCCCATCATGAACCAGGGTGGGTTCTTTCCCCATCATGAACCAGGGTTGGTTCTTTCCTCATCATCAACCAGGGTTGGTTCATTCCCCATCATGAATCAGTTTTGGTTCTTTCCCCATCATGATCTAGGATTGGTTCTTTCCGCATCATGAACCAGGGTTGGTTCTTCCACATCATGAACCAAGGTTGGTTCTTTCCCCATCATGAACCAGGGTTGGTTCTTTCCTCATCATCAACCAGGGTTGGTTCATTCCCCATCATGAATCAGTTTTGGTTCTTTCCCCATCATCAACCAGGGTTGGTTCATTCCCCATCATGAATCAGTTTTGGTTCTTTCCCCATCATGAACCAGGGTTGGTTCTTTCCCCATCATGAACCAGGGTTGGTTCTTTCCCCATCATCAACCAGGGTTGGTTCATTCCCCATCATGAATCAGTTTTGGTTCTTTCCCCATCATGAACCAGGGTTGGTTCTATCCCCATCATGAATCAGTTTTGGTTCTTTCCCCATCATGAACCAGGGTTGGTTCTTTCCCCATCATAAACCAGGATTGGTTCCTTCCCCATCATAAAACAGGATTGCTTCTTTCCCCATGATAAACCACGGTTGGTTTTATCCCCATCATGAAGCAGAGTTGGTTCGGTCCCCATCATGAACCGGGGTTGGTCTTCCCATCATAAAACAGGATTGGTACTGTCCCCATCATGAACCAGGTTTGTTTCTTCATCCCATCATGAACCACGGTTGGTTTTATGCTATTCATGAACCAGGGTTTGTTTTTCTCCATCATGAACCAGGACTGGTTAATTCCCCTTCATGTACTAGGATTGTTTCTTTCCCCATGATGAACCAGCGTTGGTTCTTTCCCCATCATGATCTAGGATTGGTTCTTTCCGCATCATGAACCAGGGTCGGTTCTATCCCCATCATGAACCAGGGTGGGTTGTACACCTATCATGAACCGGTGTTGGTTGTTTCCCCGTCGTGAACAAGGGTTGTTTCTTTCCCCATCATGAAGCAGGGTTGGTTTTTCCCCATCATGAACCAGGGTTGGTTCTTTCCCCATCATGAAGCAGGGTTGGTTTTTCCCCATCATGAACCAATGTTGGTTCTTTTCCCATCATGAACTAGGGTTTGTTTTAATCCCATCGTGAATCAGGGTTGGTTCTTTCCCCATCTTAACCAGGGTTGGTTTTTTCCCCATCATGAACCAGGGTTGTTTCTCTCTCCATCATGAACCAGGACTGTTTTTTTCTGCATCATGAACCGGGACTGGTTCTTTCACCATCATGGACCAGGGTTTATTTTTCCCCATCATGAACCAGGGTTGGTTCTTTCCCCATCATGAACCTGGGTTGGTTCATTCCCCATCATGAATCAGTTTTGGTTCTTTCCCCATCATGAACCAGGGTTGGTTCTTTCCCGATCATGAATCAGTTTTGGTTCTTTCCCCATCATGAACCAGGGTTGGTTCTTTCCCCATCATGAATAAGGGTTCGTTTTATCCCCATCACGAACCTGGGTTAGTTGTATCCCCATCATGAACCAGGGTTGGTTCCTACCCCATCATGAACCAGGATTGTTTCTTTCTATATCATGATCCAGTTTTGGCTTTATCCCCATTGTGAGCGAGGGTTTGTGCTTTCCCCATCATGAACCAGGGTTGGTTCGTTCCCCATCATGAACCAGGGCTGGTTCTTTCCCCATCATGAACCAGGATTGGTTCATTCCCCAACATGAACCATGATTGGTTCTTTCCCCATAATAAGCCAGGATTGTTTCTTTCCCCATCATGATCCCGTATTGGTTCTTTTTCCATCATGAACTAGGATTGGTTCTTTCCGCATCATGAACCGGGGTTGGTTCTATCCCCATCCTCAACAAGGATTTTTTACTTCCCCATCATGAACCAGGGTTGGTTCTTTCCCATCATGAACCAGGGTTGGTTCTGTCCCCATGATGAAGCAGCATTGGTTCTTTCCCCATCATGATCTAGGGTTGGATTTTCCCCATCATGAACCAGGGTTGGTTCATTCCCCATCATAAACCAAGTTTGGTTTTATCCCCATCATAAACCAGGATTGGTTCTTAATCCATCATGAACCAGGGTTGGTTTTTTCCCCATTATGAACCAGGATTGGTTCTACACCCCATCATGAACCACGGTTGGTTTTATCCCCATCATGAACCAGGGTTGGTTTTTCCCCATCATGAAGCAGGGTTTCTTTTATCCCCATCATGATCCAGGGTTGGTTTTATCCCCATCACGAACCTGGGTTAGTTGTATCCCCATCATGAACCAGGGTTGGCTCCTACCCCATCATGAACCAGGATTGTTTCTTTCTATATCATGATCCAGTTTTGGCTTTAGCCCCATTGTGAATGAGGGTTTGTGCTTTCCCCATCATGAACCAGGGTTGGTTTTATCCTCATCATGAACCAGGTTTGGTTCTTTCCCCATTATGATTCTTGGATGGTTTTTCCGCATCATGAACCAGGATTGGTTCATTCCCCAACATGAACCAGGATTGGCTCTTTCCCCATCATAAGCCAGGATTGTTTCTTTCCCCATCATGATCCCGTATTGGTTCTTTCCCCATCATGAACGAGGATTGGTTCTTTCAGCATCATGAACCGGGGTTGTTTCTATCCCCATCATCAACAAGGGTTGGTTCCTTCCCCATCATGAACCAGGGATGGTTCTTTCCCATCATGAACCAGGGTTGGTTCTGTCCCCATGATGAACCAGTTTTGGTTTTTCCCCATCATGAACCAGGGTTTGTTTTTCTCCATCATGAACCAGGGTTGGTTCTTTCCCCATGATGAACCAGCGTTGGTTCTTTCCCCATCATGATCTAGGATTGGTTCTTTCCGAATCATGAACCGGGGTCGGTTCTATCCCCATCATGAACCAGGGTGGGTTGTACCCCTATCATGAACCGGTGTTGGTTCTTTCCCCGTCGTGAACAACGGTTTGTTCCTTCCCCATCGTGAACCAGGGTTGGTTCTTCCACATCATGAACCAGGGTTGGTTCTTTCCCCATCATGAACCAGGGTTGGTTCTTTCCCCATCATCAACCAGCGTTGGTTCATTCCCCATCATGAATCAGTGTTGGTTCTTTCCCCATCATCAACCAGGGTTGGTTCATTCCCCATCATGAATCAGTTTTCGTTCTTTCCCCATCATGAACCAGGGTTGGTTCTTTCCCCATCATGAACCAGGGTTGGTTCTTTCCCCATCATCAACCAGGGTTGGTTCATTCCCCATCATGAATCAGTTTTGGTTCTTTCCCCATCATGAACCAGGGTTGGTTCTTTCCCCATCATGAATCAGTTTTGGTTCTTTCCCCATCATGAACCAGGGTTGGTTCTTTCCCCATCATAAACCAGGATTGGTTCCTTCCCCATCATAAAACAGGATTGCTTCTTTCCCCATGATAAACCACGGTTGGTTTTATCCCCATCATGAAGCAGAGTTGGTTCGGTCCCCATCATGAACCGGGGTTGGTCTTCCCATCATAAAACACGATTGGTACTGTCCCCATCATGAACCAGGTTTGTTTCTTCATCCCATCATGAACCACGGTTGGTTTTATGCTATTCATGAACCAGGGTTTGTTTTTCTCCATCATGAACCAGGACTGGTTAATTCCCCTTCATGTACTAGGATTGTTTCTTTCCCCGTGATGAACCAGCGTTGGTTCTTTCCCCATCATGATCTAGGATTGATTCTTTCCGCATCATGAACCAGGGTCTGTTCTATCCCCATCATGAACCAGGGTGGGTTGTACACCTATCATGAACCGGTGTTGGTTCTTTCCCCGTCGTGAACAAGGGTTGTTTCTTTCCCCATCATGAAGCAGGGTTGGTTTTTCCCCATCATGAACCAGGGTTGGTTCTTTCCCCATCATGAAGCAGGGTTGGTTTTTCCCCATCATGAACCAATGTTGGTTCTTTTCCCATCATGAACTAGGGTTTGTTTTAATCCCATCGTGAATCAGGGTTGGTTCTTTCCCCATATTAAACCAGGGTTGGTTTTTTCCCCATCATGAACCAGGGTTGTTTCTCTCTCCATCATGAACCAGGACTGTTTTTTTCTGCATCATGAACCGGGACTGGTTCTTTCACCATCATGGACCAGGGTTTATTTTTCCCCATCATGAACCAGGGTTGGTTCTTTCCCCATCATGAACCTGGGTTGGTTCATTCCCCATCATGAATCAGTTTTGGTTCTTTCCCCATCATGAACCAGGGTTGGTTCTTTCCCGATCATGAATCAGTTTTGGTTCTTTCCCCATCATGAACCAGGGTTGGTTCTTTCCCCATCATGAATAAGGGTTCGTTTTATCCCCATCACGAACCTGGGTTAGTTGTATCCCCATCATGAACCAGGGTTGGTTCCTACCCCATCATGAACCAGGATTGTTTCTTTCTATATCATGATCCAGTTTTGGCTTTATCCCCATTGTGAACGAGGGTTTGTGCTTTCCCCATCATGAACCAGGGTTGGTTCGTTCCCCATCATGAACCAGGGCTGGTTCTTTCCCCATCATGAACCAGGATTGGTTCATTCCCCAACATGAACCATGATTGGTTCTTTCCCCATAATAAGCCAGGATTGTTTCTTTCCCCATCATGATCCCGTATTGGTTCTTTTTCCATCATGAACTAGGATTGGTTCTTTCCGCATCATGAACCGGGGTTGGTTCTATCCCCATCCTCAACAAGGGTTTTTTACTTCCCCATCATGAACCAGGGTTGGTTCTTTCCCATCATGAACCAGGGTTGGTTCTGTCCCCATGATGAAGCAGCATTGGTTCTTTCCCCATCATGATCTAGGATTGGTTATTTCCGCATCATGAACCGGGGTCGGTTCTTTCTACATCATGAACCAGGGTGGGTTGTACCCCTATCATGAACCGGTGTTGGTTCTTTCCCCGTCGTGAACAAGGGTTTGTTCTTTCCCCATCGTGAACCAGGGTTGGTTTTATGCCCATCATGATCTAGGGTTGGATTTTCCCCATCATGAACCAGGGTTGGTTCATTCCCCATCATAAACCAAGTTTGGTTTTATCCCCATCATAAACCAGGATTGGTTCTTAATCCATCATGAACCAGGGTTGGTTTTTTCCCCATTATGAACCAGGATTGGTTCTACACCCCATCATGAACCACGGTTGGTTTTATCCCCATCATGAACCAGGGTTGGTTTTTCCCCATCATGAACCAGGGTTTCTTTTATCCCCATCATGATCCAGGGTTGGTTTTATCCCCATCACGAACCTGGGTTAGTTGTATCCCCATCATGAACCAGGGTTGGCTCCTACCCCATCATGAACCAGGATTGTTTCTTTCTATATCATGATCCAATTTTGGCTTTAGCCCCATTGTGAATGAGGGTTTGTGCTTTCCCCATCATGAACCAGGGTTGGTTTTATCCTCATCATGAACCAGGGTTGGTTCATTCCCCATCATGAACCAGGGTTGGTTCTTTCCCCATTATGATTCTTGGATGGTTTTTCCGCATCATGAACCAGGATTGGTTCATTCCCCAACATGAACCAGGATTGGCTCTTTCCCCATCATAAGCCAGGATTGTTTCTTTCCCCATCATGATCCCGTATTGGTTCTTTCCCCATCATGAACGAGGATTGGTTCTTTCCGCATCATGAACCGGGGTTGTTTCTATCCCCATCATCAACAAGGGTTGGTTCCTTCCCCATCATGAACCAGGGATGGTTCTTTCCCATCATGAACCAGGGTTGGTTCTGTCCCCATGATGAACCAGTTTTGGTTTTTCCCCATCATGAACCAGGGTTTGTTTTTCTCCATCATGAACCAGGGTTGGTTCTTTCCCCGTCGTGAACAAGGGTTTGTTCCTTCCCCATCGTGAACCAGGGTTGGTTCTTCCACATCATGAACCAGGGTTGGTTCTTTCCCCATCATGAACCAGGGTTGGTTCTTTCCCCATCATCAACCAGCGTTGGTTCATTCCCCATCATGAATCAGTTTTGGTTCTTTCCCCATCATCAACCAGGGTTGGTTCATTCCCCATCATGAATCAGTTTTGGTTCTTTCCCCATCATGAACCAGGGTTGGTTCTTTCCCCATCATGAACCAGGGTTGGTTCTTTCCCCATCATCAACCAGGGTTGGTTCATTCCCCATCATGAATCAGTTTTGGTTCTTTCCCCATCATGAACCAGGGTTGGTTCTTTCCCCATCATGAATCAGTTTTGGTTCTTTCCCCATCATGAACCAGGGTTTGTTCTTTCCCCATCATAAACCAGGATTGGTTCCTTCCCCATCATAAAACAGGATTGCTTCTTTCCCCATGATAAACCACGGTTGGTTTTATCCCCATCATGAAGCAGAGTTGGTTCGGTCCCCATCATGAACCGGGGTTGGTCTTCCCATCATAAAACACGATTGGTACTGTCCCCATCATGAACCAGGTTTGTTTCTTCATCCCATCATGAACCACGGTTGGTTTTATGCTATTCATGAACCAGGGTTTGTTTTTCTCCATCATGAACCAGGACTGGTTAATTCCCCTTCATGTACTAGGATTGATTCTTTCCCCATGATGAACCAGCGTTGGTTCTTTCGCCATCATGATCTAGGATTGGTTCTTTCCGCATCATGAACCAGGGTCGGTTCTATCCCCATCATGAACCAGGGTGGGTTGTACACCTATCATGAACCGGTGTTGGTTCTTTCCCCGTCGTGAACAAGGGTTGTTTCTTTCCCCATCATGAACCATGGCTGGTTTTTCCCCATCATGAAGCAGGGTTGGTTTTTCCCCATCATGAACCAGGGTTGGTTCTTTCCCCATCATGAAGCAGGGTTGGTTTTTCCCCATCATGAACCAATGTTGGTTCTTTTCCCATCATGAACTAGGGTTTGTTTTAATCCCATCGTGAATCAGGGTTGGTTCTTTCCCCATCTTAAACCAGGGTTTCTTTTATCCCCATCATGAACCATGGTTGGTTTTATCCCCATCATGAACCTGGGTTGGTTGTATCCCCATCATGAACCGGGGTTGGTTCCTTCCCAATCATGAACCAGGATTGTTTCTTTCTATATCATGATCCAGTTTTGGCTTTAGCCCCATCGTGAACCAGGGTGGGTTCTTTCCCAATCATGAACCAGGGTTGTTTTTTCCCCATCATGAAGCAGGGTTGGTGTTTCCCCATCATGAACCAAGGTTGTTTTTTCCCCATCATGAAGCAGGGTTGGTTCTTTCCCAACCATGAATCAGTATTGGTTCTTTCCCGATAATGAATCAGGGTGCATTTTCCCCCATCATGAACCAGGGTTGGTTCTTTCCCAACCATGAATCAGTATTGGTTCTTTCCCGATCATGAACCAGGGTTGGTTCTTTCCCCATCATGAACCAGGGTTCGTTTTTCCCCATCATGAACCACTGTTGGCTCTTTCCCCCTATTGAACCAGGGTTGTTTCTACCGCTATGATGAACCGGGGTTGGTTCTTTCCCCATCATAAGCCAGGATTGTTTCTTTCCCCATCATGAACCCGTATTGGTTCTTTGCCCATCATGAACCAGGGTTGGTTCTTTCCCCATCATAAACCAGGGTTGGTTCTTTCCCCATAATGAACCAGGGTTGGTTCCTTCCACATCATAAACAAGGGTTGGTGCTTCCCCTTCATGAACCAGGATTGGTTAATTCCCCATCATGTACTAGGATTGTTTCTTTCCCCATGATGAATCAGCGTTGGTTCTTTCCCCATCATGATCTAGGATTGGTTCTTTCCACATCATGAACCAGGGTCGGTTCTATCCCCATCATGAACCAGGGTTGGTTCTTTCCACATCATGAACCAGGGTTGGTTCATTCCCCAGCATGAACCAGGATTGGTTCATTCCCCATCATAAAACAGGATTGCTTCATTCCCCATGATAAACCACGGTTGGTTTTATCCCCATCATGAAGCAGAGTTGGTTCGGTCCCCATCATGAACCGGGGTTGGTCTTCCCATCATAAAACACGATTGGTACTGTCCCCATCATGAAACAGGTTTGTTTCTTCATCCCATCATGAACCACGGTTGGTTTTATGCTATTCATGAACCAGGGTTTGTTTTTCTCCATCATGAACCAGGACTGGTTAATTCCCCTTCATGTACTAGGATTGTTTCTTTCCCCATGATGAACCAGCGTTGGTTCTTTCCCCATCATGATCTAGGATTGGTTCTTTCCGAATCATGAACCGGGGTCGGTTCTATCCCCATCATGAACCAGGGTGGGTTGTACCCCTATCATGAACCGGTGTTGGTTCTTTCCCCGTCGTGAACAAGGGTTTGTTCCTTCCCCATCGTGAACCAGGGTTGGTTCTTCCACATCATGAACCAGGGTTGGTTCTTTCCCCATCATGAACCAGGGTTGGTTCTTTCCCCATCATCAAACAGCGTTGGTTCATTCCCCATCATGAATCAGTTTTGGTTCTTTCCCCATCATCAACCAGGGTTGGTTCATTCCCCATCATGAATCAGTTTTGGTTCTTTCCCCATCATGAACCAGGGTTGGTTCTTTCCCCATCATGAACTAGGGTTGGTTCTTTCCCCATCATCAACCAGGGTTGGTTCATTCCCCATCATGAATCAGTTTTGGTTCTTTCCCCATCATGAACCAGGGTTGGTTCTTTCCCCATCATGAATCAGTTTTGGTTCTTTCCCCATCATGAACCAGGGTTGGTTCTTACCCCATCATAAACCAGGATTGGTTCCTTCCCCATCATAAAACAGGATTGCTTCTTTCCCCATGATAAACCACGGTTGGTTTTATCCCCATCATGAAGCAGAGTTGGTTCGGTCCCCATCATGAACCGGGGTTGGTCTTCCCATCATAAAACACGATTGGTACTGTCCCCATCATGAACCAGGTTTCTTTCTTCATCCCATCATGAACCACGGTTGGTTTTATGCTATTCATGAACCAGGGTTTGTTTTTCTCCATCATGAACCAGGACTGGTTAATTCCCCTTCATGTACTAGGATTGATTCTTTCCCCATGATGAACCAGCGTTGGTTCTTTCGCCATCATGATCTAGGATTGGTTCTTTCCGCATCATGAACCAGGGTCGGTTCTATCCCCATCATGAACCAGGGTGGGTTGTACACCTATCATGAACCGGTGTTGGTTCTTTCCCCGTCGTGAACAAGGGTTGTTTCTTTCCCCATCATGAACCAGGGCTGGTTTTTCCCCATCATGAAGCAGGGTTGGTTTTTCCCCATCATGAACCAGGGTTGGTTCTTTCCCCATCATGAAGCAGGGTTGGTTTTTCCCCATCATGAACCAATGTTGGTTCTTTTCCCATCATGAACTAGGGTTTGTTTTAATCCCATCGTGAATCAGGGTTGGTTCTTTCCCCATCTTAAACCAGGGTTTCTTTTATCCCCATCATGAACCATGGTTGGTTTTATCCCCATCATGAACCTGGGTTGGTTGTATCCCCATCATGAACCGGGGTTGGTTCCTTCCCAATCATGAACCAGGATTGTTTCTTTCTATATCATGATCCAGTTTTGGCTTTAGCCCCATCGTGAACCAGGGTGGGTTCTTTCCCAATCATGAACCAGGGTTGTTTTTTCCCCATCATGAAGCAGGGTTGGTGTTTCCCCATCATGAACCAAGGTTGTTTTTTCCCCATCATGAAGCAGGGTTGGTTCTTTCCCAACCATGAATCAGTATTGGTTCTTTCCCGATAATGAATCAGGGTGCATTTTCCCCCATCATGAACCAGGGTTGGTTCTTTCCCAACCATGAATCAGTATTGGTTCTTTCCCGATCATGAACCAGGGTTGGTTCTTTCCCCATCATGAACCAGGGTTCGTTTTTCCCCATCATGAACCACTGTTGGCTCTTTCCCCCTATTGAACCAGGGTTGTTTCTACCGCTATGATGAACCGGGGTTGGTTCTTTCCCCATCATAAGCCAGGATTGTTTCTTTCCCCATCATGAACCCGTATTGGTTCTTTGCCCATCATGAACCAGGGTTGGTTCTTTCCCCATCATAAACCAGGGTTGGTTCTTTCCCCATAATGAACCAGGGTTGGTTCCTTCCACATCATAAACAAGGGTTGGTGCTTCCCCTTCATGAACCAGGATTGGTTAATTCCCCATCATGTACTAGGATTGTTTCTTTCCCCATGATGAATCAGCGTTGGTTCTTTCCCCATCATGATCTAGGATTGGTTCTTTCCACATCATGAACCAGGGTCGGTTCTATCCCCATCATGAACCAGGGTTGGTTCTTTCCACATCATGAACCAGGGTTGGTTCATTCCCCAGCATGAACCAGGATTGGTTCATTCCCCATCATAAAACAGGATTGCTTCTTTCCCCATGATAAACCACGGTTGGTTTTATCCCCATCATGAAGCAGAGTTGGTTCGGTCCCCATCATGAACCGGGGTTGGTCTTCCCATCATAAAACACGATTGGTACTGTCCCCATCATGAAACAGGTTTGTTTCTTCATCCCATCATGAACCACGGTTGGTTTTATGCTATTCATGAACCAGGGTTTGTTTTTCTCCATCATGAACCAGGACTGGTTAATTCCCCTTCATGTACTAGGATTGTTTCTTTCCCCATGATGAACCAGCGTTGGTTCTTTCGCCATCATGATCTAGGATTGGTTCTTTCCGCATCATGAACCAGGGTCGGTTCTATCCCCATCATGAACCAGGGTGGGTTATACACCTATCATGAACAGGTGTTGGTTCTTTCCCCGTCGTGAACAAGGGTTGTTTCTTTCCCCATCATGAACCAGGGCTGGTTTTTCCCCATCATGAAGCAGGGTTGGTTTTTCCCCATCATGAACCAGGGTTGGTTCTTTCCCCATCATGAACCAGGGTTGGTTCTTTCCCCATCATGAAGCAGGGTTGGTTTTTCCCCATCATGAACCAATGTTGGTTCTTTTCCCATCATGAACTAGGGTTTGTTTTAATCCCATCGTGAATCAGGGTTGGTTCTTTCCCCATCTTAAACCAGGGTTTCTTTTATCCCCATCATGAACCATGGTTGGTTTTATCCCCATCATGAACCTGGGTTGGTTGTATCCCCATCATGAACCGGGGTTGGTTCCTTCCCCATCATGAACCAGGATTGTTTCTTTCTATATCATGATCCAGTTTTGGCTTTAGCCCCATCGTGAACCAGGGTGGGTTCTTTCCCCATCATGAACCAAGGTTGTTTTTTCCCCATCATGAAGCAGGGTTGGTTCTTTCCCAACCATGAATCAGTATTGGTTCTTTCCCGATAATGAATCAGGGTGCATTTTCCCCCATCATGAACCAGGGTTGGTTCTTTCCCAACCATGAATCAGTATTGGTTCTTTCCCGATCATGAACCAGGGTTGGTTCTTTCCCCATCATGAACCAGGGTTCGTTTTTCCCCATCATGAACCACTGTTGGCTCTTTCCCCCTATTGAACCAGGGTTGTTTCTACCGCTATGATGAACCGGGGTTGGTTCTTTCCCCATCATAAGCCAGGATTGTTTCTTTCCCCATCATGAACCCGTATTGGTTCTTTGCCCATCATGAACCAGGGTTGGTTCTTTCCCCATCATAAACCAGGGTTGGTTCTTTCCCCATAATGAACCAGGGTTGGTTCCTTCCACATCATAAACAAGGGTTGGTGCTTCCCCTTCATGAACCAGGATTGGTTAATTCCCCATCATGTACTAGGATTGTTTCTTTCCCCATGATGAATCAGCGTTGGTTCTTTCCCCATCATGATCTAGGATTGGTTCTTTCCACATCATGAACCAGGGTCGGTTCTATCCCCATCATGAACCAGGGTTGGTTCTTTCCACATCATGAACCAGGGTTGGTTCATTCCCCAGCATGAACCAGGATTGGTTCATTCCCCATCATAAAACAGGATTGCTTCTTTCCCCATGATAAACCACGGTTGGTTTTATCCCCATCATGAAGCAGAGTTGGTTCGGTCCCCATCATGAACCGGGGTTGGTCTTCCCATCATAAAACACGATTGGTACTGTCCCCATCATGAAACAGGTTTGTTTCTTCATCCCATCATGAACCACGGTTGGTTTTATGCTATTCATGAACCAGGGTTTGTTTTTCTCCATCATGAACCAGGACTGGTTAATTCCCCTTCATGTACTAGGATTGTTTCTTTCCCCATGATGAACCAGCGTTGGTTCTTTCGCCATCATGATCTAGGATTGGTTCTTTCCGCATCATGAACCAGGGTCGGTTCTATCCCCATCATGAACCAGGGTGGGTTATACACCTATCATGAACAGGTGTTGGTTCTTTCCCCGTCGTGAACAAGGGTTGTTTCTTTCCCCATCATGAACCAGGGCTGGTTTTTCCCCATCATGAAGCAGGGTTGGTTTTTCCCCATCATGAACCAGGGTTGGTTCTTTCCCCATCATGAACCAGGGTTGGTTCTTTCCCCATCATGAAGCAGGGTTGGTTTTTCCCCATCATGAACCAATGTTGGTTCTTTTCCCATCATGAACTAGGGTTTGTTTTAATCCCATCGTGAATCAGGGTTGGTTCTTTCCCCATCTTAAACCAGGGTTTCTTTTATCCCCATCATGAACCATGGTTGGTTTTATCCCCATCATGAACCTGGGTTGGTTGTATCCCCATCATGAACCGGGGTTGGTTCCTTCCCCATCATGAACCAGGATTGTTTCTTTCTATATCATGATCCAGTTTTGGCTTTAGCCCCATCGTGAACCAGGGTGGGTTCTTTCCCCATCATGAACCAAGGTTGTTTTTTCCCCATCATGAAGCAGGGTTGGTTCTTTCCCAACCATGAATCAGTATTGGTTCTTTCCCGATAATGAATCAGGGTGCATTTTCCCCCATCATGAACCAGGGTTGGTTCTTTCCCAACCATGAATCAGTATTGGTTCTTTCCCGATCATGAACCAGGGTTGGTTCTTTCCCCATCATGAACCAGGGTTCGTTTTTCCCCATCATGAACCACTGTTGGCTCTTTCCCCCTATTGAACCAGGGTTGTTTCTACCGCTATGATGAACCGGGGTTGGTTCTTTCCCCATCATAAGCCAGGATTGTTTCTTTCCCCATCATAAACCAGGGTTGGTTCTTTCCCCATAATGAACCAGGGTTGGTTCCTTCCACATCATAAACAAGGGTTGGTGCTTCCCCTTCATGAACCAGGATTGGTTAATTCCCCATCATGTACTAGGATTGTTTCTTTCCCCATGATGAATCAGCGTTGGTTCTTTCCCCATCATGATCTAGGATTGGTTCTTTCCACATCATGAACCAGGGTCGGTTCTATCCCCATCATGAACCAGGGTTGGTTCTTTCCACATCATGAACCAGGGTTGGTTCATTCCCCAGCATGAACCAGGATTGGTTCATTCCCCATCATAAAACAGGATTGCTTCTTTCCCCATGATAAACCACGGTTGGTTTTATCCCCATCATGAAGCAGAGTTGGTTCGGTCCCCATCATGAACCGGGGTTGGTCTTCCCATCATAAAACACGATTGGTACTGTCCCCATCATGAAACAGGTTTGTTTCTTCATCCCATCATGAACCACGGTTGGTTTTATGCTATTCATGAACCAGGGTTTGTTTTTCTCCATCATGAACCAGGACTGGTTAATTCCCCTTCATGTACTAGGATTGTTTCTTTCCCCATGATGAACCAGCGTTGGTTCTTTCGCCATCATGATCTAGGATTGGTTCTTTCCGCATCATGAACCAGGGTCGGTTCTATCCCCATCATGAACCAGGGTGGGTTATACACCTATCATGAACAGGTGTTGGTTCTTTCCCCGTCGTGAACAAGGGTTGTTTCTTTCCCCATCATGAACCAGGGCTGGTTTTTCCCCATCATGAAGCAGGGTTGGTTTTTCCCCATCATGAACCAGGGTTGGTTCTTTCCCCATCATGAACCAGGGTTGGTTCTTTCCCCATCATGAAGCAGGGTTGGTTTTTCCCCATCATGAACCAATGTTGGTTCTTTTCCCATCATGAACTAGGGTTTGTTTTAATCCCATCGTGAATCAGGGTTGGTTCTTTCCCCATCTTAAACCAGGGTTTCTTTTATCCCCATCATGAACCATGGTTGGTTTTATCCCCATCATGAACCTGGGTTGGTTGTATCCCCATCATGAACCAGGATTGTTTCTTTCTATATCATGATCCAGTTTTGGCTTTAGCCCCATCGTGAACCAGGGTGGGTTCTTTCCCAATCATGAACCAGGGTTGTTTTTTCCCCATCATGAAGCAGGGTTGGTGTTTCCCCATCATGAACCAAGGTTGTTTTTTCCCCATCATGAAGCAGGGTTGGTTCTTTCCCAACCATGAATCAGTATTGGTTCTTTCCCGATAATGAATCAGGGTGCATTTTCCCCCATCATGAACCAGGGTTGGTTCTTTCCCAACCATGAATCAGTATTGGTTCTTTCCCGATCATGAACCAGGGTTGGTTCTTTCCCCATCATGAACCAGGGTTCGTTTTTCCCCATCATGAACCACTGTTGGCTCTTTCCCCCTATTGAACCAGGGTTGTTTCTACCGCTATGATGAACCGGGGTTGGTTCTTTCCCCATCATAAGCCAGGATTGTTTCTTTCCCCATCATGAACCCGTATTGGTTCTTTCCCCATCATGAACCAGGGTTGGTTCTTTCCCCATCATAAACCAGGGTTGGTTCTTTCCCCATAATGAACCAGGGTTGGTTCCTTCCACATCATAAACAAGGGTTGGTGCTTCCCCTTCATGAACCAGGATTGGTTAATTCCCCATCATGTACTAGGATTGTTTCTTTCCCCATGATGAATCAGCGTTGGTTCTATCCCCATCATGAACCAGGGTTGGTTCTTTCCACATCATGAACGAGGGTTGGTTCATTCCCCAGCATGAACCAGGATTGGTTCATTCCCAGTTATGAACCAGGGTTGGTTTTATGCCAATCCTGAATCAGGATTGGTTCCGTCCCCATCATGATCCAGGTTTGGTTTTGTCCCCATCATGAACCAGGGTTGGTTGTACCCGTATCATGAACTGGGGTTGGCTCTTTCTCCGTCCTGAACAAGGGTTTGTTCTTTCCCCATCGTGAGCAAGGGTTGGTTCTTCCACATCATGAACCGGGGTTGGTTCTATCCCCATCATCAACAAGGGTTGATTCCTTCCCCATCATGAACCAGGGTTGGTTCTTTCCCATCATGAACCAGGGTTTGTTTTTCTCCATCATGAACCATGGTTGGTTCATTCCCCGTCATGAATCAGTTTTGGTTCTTTCCCCATCATGAACCAGGGTTGGTTCTTTCCGCATCATGAATCAGTTTTGGTTCTTTCCCCATCATGAACCAGGGTTGGTTCTTTCCCCATCATAAACCAGGATTGGTTCCTTCCCCATCATAAAACAGGATTGCTTCTTTCCCCATGATGAACCACGGTTGGTTTTATACCCATCATGAAGCAGAGTTGGTTCGGTCACCATCATGAACTAGGATTGGTTCTTTCCGCATCATGAACCGGGGTTGGTTCTATCCCCATCATGAACTAGGATTGGTTCTTTCCGCATCATGAACCGGGGTTGGTTCTATCCCCATCATCAACAAGGGTTGGTTCCTTCCCCATCATGAACCAGGGTTGGTTCTTTCCCATCATGAACCAGGGTTTGTTTTTCTCCATCATGAACCATGGTTGGTTCATTCCCCGTCATGAATCAGTTTTGGTTCTTTCCCCATCATGAACCAGGGTTGGTTCTTTCCGCATCATGAATCAGTTTTGGTTCTTTCCCCATCATGAACCAGGGTTGGTTCTTTCCCCATCATAAACCAGGATTGGTTCCTTCCCCATCATAAAACAGGATTGCTTCTTTCCCCATGATGAACCACGGTTGGTTTTATCCCCATCATGAAGCAGAGTTGGTTCGGTCCCCATCATGAACCGGGGTTGGTCTTCCCATCATGAAACACAATTGGTACTGTCCCCATCATGAACCAGGTTTGTTTCTTCATCCCATCATGAACCACGGTTGGTTTTATGCTATTCATGAACCAGGGTTGGTTTTTCCCCATCATGAACCAGGGTTGGTTCTACACCCCATCATGAACCACGGTTTGTTTTATCCCCATCATGAACCAGGGTTGGTTTTTCCCCATCATGAAACAGGATTCGTACATCCCCATCATAAACCTGGGTTGGTTCTCTCTCCAACATGAACCAGGATTGGTTCTTTCCCCATCATGATCCAGGGTTGATTTAATGCCAATCATGAAGGGGGATTGATTCCGTCCCCATCATGAGCCAGGATTGGTTCTTTCCCCATCATGAACCAGGGTTTCTTTTATCCCCATCATGAACCAGGGTTGGTTTTATCCCCATCACGAACCTGGGTTGGTTGTATCTCCATCATGAACCAGGGTTGGTTCCTACCCCATCATGAACCAGGACTGGTTAATTCCCCTTCATGTACTAGGATTGTTTCTTTCCCCATAATGAACCAGCGTTGGTTCTTTCCCCATCATGATCTAGGATTGGTTCTTTCCCCGTCGTGAACAAGGGTTGTTACTTTCCCCATCATGAACCAGGGCTGGTTTTTCCCCATCATGAAGCAGGGTTGGTTTTTCCCCATCATGAACCAGTGTTGGTTCTTTTCCCATCATGAACTAGGGTTTGTTTTAATCCCATTGTTAATCAGGGTTGGTTCTTTCCCCATATTAAACCAGGGTTGGTTTTTTCCATATCATGAACCAGGGTTGTTTCTCTCTCCATCATGAACCAGGACTGTTTTTTTCTGCATCATGAACCGGGACTGGTTCTTTAACCATCATGGACCAGCGTTTATTTTTCCCCATCATGTACCAGGGTTGGTTCTTTCCCCATCATGAACCAGGGTTGGTTCTTTCCCTATCATAAACCAGGATTGGTTCCTTCCCCATCATAAAACAGGATTGCTTCTTTCCCCATGATAAACCACGGTTGGTTTTATCCCCATCATGAAGCAGAGTTGGTTCGGTCCCCATCATGAACCGGGGTTGGTCTTCCCATCATAAAACACGATTGGTACTGTCCCCATCATGAACCAGGTTTGTAGCTTCATCCCATCATGAACCACGGTTGGTTTTATGCTATTCATGAACCAGGGTTTGTTTTTCTCCATCATGAACCAGGACTGGTTAATTCCCCTTCATGTACTAGGATTGTTTCTTTCCCCATAATGAACTAGCATTGGTTCTTTCCCCATCATGATCTAGGATTGGTTCTTTCCCGTCGTGAACAAGGGTTGTTTCTTTCCCCATCATGAACCAGGGCTGGTTTTTCCCCATCATTAAGCAGGGTTGGTTTTTCCCCATCATGAACCAGTGTTGGTTCTTTTCCCATCATGAACTAGGGTTTGTTTTAATCCCATTGTTAATCAGGGTTGGTTCTTTCCCCATATTAAACCAGGGTTGGTTTTTTCCACATCATGAACCAGGGTTGTTTCTCTCTCCATCATGAACCAGGACTGTTTTTTTCTGCATCATGAACCGGGACTGGTTCTTTAACCATCATGGACCAGCGTTTATTTTTCCCCATCATGAACCAGGATTGGTTCTTTCCCCATCATGAACCAGGGTTGGTTCTTTCCCCATCATAAACCAGGATTGGTTCCTTCCCCATCATAAAACAGGATTGCTTCTTTCCCCATGATAAACCACGGTTGGTTTTATCCCCATCATGAAGCAGAGTTGGTTCAGTCCCCATCATGAACCGGGGTTGGTCTTCCCATCATAAAATACGATTGGTACTGTCCCCATCATGAACCAGGTTTGTTTCTTCATCCCATCATGAACCACGGTTGGTTGTATGCTATTCATGAACCAGGGTTTGTTTTTCTCCATCATGAACCAGGACTGGTTAATTCCCCTTCATGTACTAGGATTGTTTCTTTCCCCATAATGAACCAGCGTTGGTTCTTTCCCCATCATGATCTAGGATTGGTTCTTTCCCCGTCGTGAACAAGGGTTGTTTCTTTCCCCATCATGATCCAGGGCTGGTTTTTCCCCATCATGAAGCAGGGTTGCTTTTTCCCCATCATGAACCAGTGTTGGTTCTTTTCCCATCATGAACTAGGGTTTGTTTTAATCCCATTGTGAATCAGGGTTGGTTCTTTCCACATATTAAACCAGGGTTGGTTTTTTCCCCATCATGAACCAGGGTTGTTTCTCTCTCCATCATGAACCAGGACTGTTTATTTCTGCATCATGAACCAGGACTGGTTGTTTAACCATCATGGACCAGCGTTTATTATTCCCCAGCATGAACCACGGTTGGTTCTTTCCCCATCATGAACCAGGGTTGGTTCTTTCCCCATCATAAACCAGGATTGGTTCCTTCCCCATCATAAAACAGGATTGCTTCTTTCCCCATGATAAACCACGGTTGGTTTTATCCCCATCATGAAGCAGAGTTGGTTCAGTCCCCATCATGAACCGGGGTTGGTCTTCCCATCATAAAATACGATTGGTACTGTCCCCATCATGAACCAGGTTTGTTTCTTCATCCCATCATGAACCACGGTTGGTTTTATGCTGTTCATGAACCAGGGTTTGTTTTTCTCCATCATGAACCAGGAATGGTTAATTCCCCTTCATGTACTAGGATTGTTTCTTTCCCCATAATGAATCAGCATTGGTTCTTTCCCCATCATGATCTAGGATTGGTTCTTTCCCCGTCGTGAACAAGGGTTGTTTCTTTCCCCATCATGAACCAGGGCTGGTTTTTCCCCATCATGAAGCAGGGTTGGTTTTTCCCCATCATGAACCAGTGTTGGTTCTTTTCCCATCATGAACTAGGGTTTGTTTTAATCCCATTGTGAATCAGCGTTGGTTCTTTCCCCATATTAAACCAGGGTTGGTTTTTTCCCCATCATGAACCAGGGTTGTTTCTCTCTCCATCATGAACCAGGACTGTTTTTTTCTGCATCATGAACCGGGACTGGTTCTTTAACCATCATGGAACAGCGTTTATTTTTCCCCATCATGAACCAGGGTTGGTTCTTTCCCCATCATGAACCAGGGTTGGTTCTTTCCCCATCATGAACCAGGGTTGGTTCTTTCCCCATCATAAACCAGGATTGGTTCCTTCCCCATCATAAAACAGGATTGCTTCTTTCCCCATGATAAACCACGGTTGGTTTTATCCCCATCATGAAGCAGAGTTGGTTCGGTCCCCATCATGAACCTGGGTTGGTCTTCCCATCATAAAACAGGATTGGTACTGTCCCCATCATGAACCAGGTTTGTTTCTTCATCCCATCATGAACCACGGTTGGTTTTATGCTATTCATGAACCAGGGTTTGTTTTTCTCCATCATGAACCAGGACTGGTTAATTCCCCTTCATGTACTAGGATTGTTTCTTTCCCCATAATGAACTAGCGTTGGTTCTTTCCCCATTATGATCTAGGATTGGTTCTATCCCCGTCGTGAACAAGGGTTGTTTCTTTCCCCATCATGAACCAGGGTTGGTTCTTTCCCCATCATAAACCAGGATTGGTTCCTTCCCCATCATAAAACAGGATTGCTTCTTTCCCCATGATAAACCATGGTTGGTTTTATCCCCATCATGAAGCAGAGTTGGTTCGGTCCCCATCATGAACCTGGGTTGGTCTTCCCATCATAAAACACGATTGGTACTGTCCCCATCATGAACCAGGTTTGTTTGTTCATCCCATCATGAAGCACGGTTGGTTTTATGCTATTCATGAACCAGGGTTTGTTTTTCTCCATCATGAACCAGGACTGGTTAATTCCCCTTCATGTACTAGGATTGTTTCTTTCCCCATAATGAACCAGCGTTGGTTCTTTCCCCATCATGATCTAGGATTGGTTCTTTCCCCGTCGTGAACAAGGGTTGTTTCTTTCCCCATCATGAACCAGGGCTGGTTTTTCCCCATCATGAAGCAGGGTTGGTTTTTCCCCATCATGAACCAGGGTTGGTTCTTTCCCCATCATGAAGCAGGGTTGGTTTTTCCCCATAATGAACCAGCGTTGGTTCTTTCCCCATCATGATCTAGGATTGGTTCTTTCCCCGTCGTGAACAAGGGTTGTTTCTTTCCCCATCATGAACCAGGGCTGGTTTTTCCCCATCATGAAGCAGGGTTGGTTTTTCCCCATCATGAACCAGTGTTGGTTCTTTTCCCATCATGAACTAGGGTTTGTTTTAATCCCATTTTGAATCAGGGTTGGTTCTTTCCCCATATTAAACCAGGGTTGGTTTTTTCCCCATCATGAACCAGGGTTGTTTCTCTCTCCATCATGAACCAGGACTGTTTTTTTCTGCATCATGAACCGGGACTGGTTCTTTAACCATCATGGACCAGCGTTTATTTTTCCCCATCATGAACCAGGGTTGGTTCTTTCCCCATCATGAACCAGGGTTGGTTCTTTCCCCATCATGAACCAGGGTTGGTTCTTTCCCCATCATAAACCAGGATTGGTTCCTTCCCCATCATAAAACAGGATTGCTTCTTTCCCCATGATAAACCACGGTTGGTTTTATCCCCATCATGAAGCAGAGTTGGTTCAGTCCACATCATGAACCGGGGTTGGTCTTCCCATCATAAAATACGATTGGTACTGTCCCCATCATGAACCAGGTTTGTTTCTTCATCCCATCATGAACCACGGTTGGTTTTATGCTATTCATGAACCAGGGTTTGTTTTTCTCCATCATGAACCAGGACTGGTTAATTCCCCTTCATGTACTAGGATTGTTTCTTTCCCCATAATGAACCAGCGTTGGTTCTTTCCCCATCATGATCTAGGATTGGTTCTTTCCCCGTCGTGAACAAGGGTTGTTTCTTTCCCCATCATGATCCAGGGCTGGTTTTTCCCCATCATGAAGCAGGGTTGGTTTTTCCCCATCATGAACAAGTGTTGGTTCTTTTCCCATCATGAACTAGGGTTTGTTTTAATCCCATTGTGAATCAGGGTTGGTTCTTTCCACATATTAAACCAGGGTTGGTTTTTTCCCCATCATGAACCAGGGTTGTTTCTCTCTCCATCATGAACCAGGACTGTTTTTTTCTGCATCATGAACCGGGACTGGTTCTTTAACCATCATGGACCAGCGTTTATTTTTCCCCATCATGAACCAGGGTTGGTTCTTTCCCCATCATGAACCAGGGTTGGTTCTTTCCCCATCATGAACCAGGGTTGGTTCTTTCCCCATCATAAACCAGGATTGGTTCCTTCCCCATCATAAAACAGGATTGCTTCTTTCCCCATGATAAACCACGGTTGGTTTTATCCCCATCATGAAGCAGAGTTGGTTCGGTCCCCATCATGAACCTGGGTTGGTCTTCCCATCATAAAACACGATTGGTACTGTCCCCATCATGAACCAGGTTTGTTTCTTCATCCCATCATGAACCAGGGTTGGTTTAATGCCAAACATGAAGGGGGATTGATTCCGTCCCCATCATGAACCAGGATTGGTTCTTTCCCCATCATGAACCAGGGTTTCTTTTATCCCCATCATGATCCAGGGTTGGTTTTATCCCCATCACGAACCTGGGTTAGTTGTATCCCCATCATGAACCAGGGTTGGTTCCTACCCCATCATGAACCAGGATTGTTTCTTTCTATATCATGATCCAGTTTTGGCTTTAGCCCCATTGTGAACGAGGGTTTGTGCTTTCCCCATCATGAACCAGGGTTGGTTTTATCCTCATCATGAACCAGGGTTGGTTCATTCCCCACCATGAACCAGGGTTGGTTCTTTCCCCATTATGATTCTTGGATGGTTTTTTCTGCATCATGAACCAGGATTGGTTCATTCCCCATCATGAACCAGGATTGGCTCTTTCCCCATCATAAGCCAGGATTGTTTCTTTCCCCATCATGATCCCGTATTGGTTCTTTCCCCATCATGAACTAGGATTGGTTCTTTCCGCATCATGAACCGGGGTTGTTTCTATCCCCATCATCAACAAGGGTTGGTTCCTTCCCCATCATGAACCAGGGATGGTTCTTTCCCATCATGAACCAGGGTTGGTTCTGTCCCCATGATGAACCAGTTTTGGTTTTTCCCCATCATGAACCAGGGTTTGTTTTTCTCCATCATGAACCAGGGTTGGTTCTTTCCCTATGATGAACCAGCGTTGGTTCTTTCCCCATCATGATCTAGGATTGGTTCTTTCCGCATCATGAACCGGGGTCGGTTCTATCCCCATCTTGAACCAGGGTGGGTTCTTTCCCCATCATGAACCAGGGTTGGTTCTTTCCTCATCATCAACCAGGGTTGGTTCATTCCCCATCATGAATCAGTTTTGGTTCTTTCCCCATCATGATCTAGGATTGGTTCTTTCCGCATCATGAACCAGGGTTGGTTCTTCCACATCATGAACCAAGGTTGGTTCTTTCCCCATCATGAACCAGGGTTGGTTCTTTCCTCATCATCAACCAGGGTTGGTTCATTCCCCATCATGAATCAGTTTTGGTTCTTTCCCCATCATGATCTAGGATTGGTTCTTTCCGCATCATGAACCGGGGTCGGTTCTATCCCCATCATGAACCAGGGTGGGTTCTTTCCCCATCATGAACCAGGGTTGGTTCTTTCCTCATCATCAACCAGGGTTGGTTCATTCCCCATCATGAATCAGTTTTGGTTCTTTCCCCATCATGATCTAGGATTGGTTCTTTCCGCATCATGAACCAGGGTTGGTTCTTCCACATCATGAACCAAGGTTGGTTCTTTCCCCATCATGAACCAGGGTTGGTTCTTTCCTCATCATCAACCAGGGTTGGTTCATTCCCCATCATGAATCAGTTTTGGTTCTTTCCCCATCATCAACCAGGGTTGGTTCATTCCCCATCATGAATCAGTTTTGGTTCTTTCCCCATCATGAACCAGGGTTGGTTCTTTCCCCATCATGAACCAGGGTTGGTTCTTTCCCCATCATCAACCAGGGTTGGTTCATTCCCCATCATGAATCAGTTTTGGTTCTTTCCCCATCATGAACCAGGGTTGGTTCTATCCCCATCATGAATCAGTTTTGGTTCTTTCCCCATCATGAACCAGGGTTGGTTCTTTCCCCATCATAAACCAGGATTGGTTCCTTCCCCATCATAAAACAGGATTGCTTCTTTCCCCATGATAAACCACGGTTGGTTTTATCCCCATCATGAAGCAGAGTTGGTTCAGTCCCCATCATGAACCGGGGTTGGTCTTCCCATCATAAAATACGATTGGTACTGTCCCCATCATGAACCAGGTTTGTTTCTTCATCCCATCATGAACCACGGTTGGTTTTATGCTGTTCATGAACCAGGGTTTGTTTTTCTCCATCATGAACCAGGAATGGTTAATTCCCCTTCATGTACTAGGATTGTTTCTTTCCCCATAATGAATCAGCATTGGTTCTTTCCCCATCATGATCTAGGATTGGTTCTTTCCCCGTCGTGAACAAGGGTTGTTTCTTTCCCCATCATGAACCAGGGCTGGTTTTTCCCCATCATGAAGCAGGGTTGGTTTTTCCCCATCATGAACCAGTGTTGGTTCTTTTCCCATCATGAACTAGGGTTTGTTTTAATCCCATTGTGAATCAGCGTTGGTTCTTTCCCCATATTAAACCAGGGTTGGTTTTTTCCCCATCATGAACCAGGGTTGTTTCTCTCTCCATCATGAACCAGGACTGTTTTTTTCTGCATCATGAACCGGGACTGGTTCTTTAACCATCATGGAACAGCGTTTATTTTTCCCCATCATGAACCAGGGTTGGTTCTTTCCCCATCATGAACCAGGGTTGGTTCTTTCCCCATCATGAACCAGGGTTGGTTCTTTCCCCATCATAAACCAGGATTGGTTCCTTCCCCATCATAAAACAGGATTGCTTCTTTCCCCATGATAAACCACGGTTGGTTTTATCCCCATCATGAAGCAGAGTTGGTTCGGTCCCCATCATGAACCTGGGTTGGTCTTCCCATCATAAAACAGGATTGGTACTGTCCCCATCATGAACCAGGTTTGTTTCTTCATCCCATCATGAACCACGGTTGGTTTTATGCTATTCATGAACCAGGGTTTGTTTTTCTCCATCATGAACCAGGACTGGTTAATTCCCCTTCATGTACTAGGATTGTTTCTTTCCCCATAATGAACTAGCGTTGGTTCTTTCCCCATTATGATCTAGGATTGGTTCTATCCCCGTCGTGAACAAGGGTTGTTTCTTTCCCCATCATGAACCAGGGTTGGTTCTTTCCCCATCATAAACCAGGATTGGTTCCTTCCCCATCATAAAACAGGATTGCTTCTTTCCCCATGATAAACCATGGTTGGTTTTATCCCCATCATGAAGCAGAGTTGGTTCGGTCCCCATCATGAACCTGGGTTGGTCTTCCCATCATAAAACACGATTGGTACTGTCCCCATCATGAACCAGGTTTGTTTGTTCATCCCATCATGAAGCACGGTTGGTTTTATGCTATTCATGAACCAGGGTTTGTTTTTCTCCATCATGAACCAGGACTGGTTAATTCCCCTTCATGTACTAGGATTGTTTCTTTCCCCATAATGAACCAGCGTTGGTTCTTTCCCCATCATGATCTAGGATTGGTTCTTTCCCCGTCGTGAACAAGGGTTGTTTCTTTCCCCATCATGAACCAGGGCTGGTTTTTCCCCATCATGAAGCAGGGTTGGTTTTTCCCCATCATGAACCAGGGTTGGTTCTTTCCCCATCATGAAGCAGGGTTGGTTTTTCCCCATAATGAACCAGCGTTGGTTCTTTCCCCATCATGATCTAGGATTGGTTCTTTCCCCGTCGTGAACAAGGGTTGTTTCTTTCCCCATCATGAACCAGGGCTGGTTTTTCCCCATCATGAAGCAGGGTTGGTTTTTCCCCATCATGAACCAGTGTTGGTTCTTTTCCCATCATGAACTAGGGTTTGTTTTAATCCCATTTTGAATCAGGGTTGGTTCTTTCCCCATATTAAACCAGGGTTGGTTTTTTCCCCATCATGAACCAGGGTTGTTTCTCTCTCCATCATGAACCAGGACTGTTTTTTTCTGCATCATGAACCGGGACTGGTTCTTTAACCATCATGGACCAGCGTTTATTTTTCCCCATCATGAACCAGGGTTGGTTCTTTCCCCATCATGAACCAGGGTTGGTTCTTTCCCCATCATGAACCAGGGTTGGTTCTTTCCCCATCATAAACCAGGATTGGTTCCTTCCCCATCATAAAACAGGATTGCTTCTTTCCCCATGATAAACCACGGTTGGTTTTATCCCCATCATGAAGCAGAGTTGGTTCAGTCCACATCATGAACCGGGGTTGGTCTTCCCATCATAAAATACGATTGGTACTGTCCCCATCATGAACCAGGTTTGTTTCTTCATCCCATCATGAACCACGGTTGGTTTTATGCTATTCATGAACCAGGGTTTGTTTTTCTCCATCATGAACCAGGACTGGTTAATTCCCCTTCATGTACTAGGATTGTTTCTTTCCCCATAATGAACCAGCGTTGGTTCTTTCCCCATCATGATCTAGGATTGGTTCTTTCCCCGTCGTGAACAAGGGTTGTTTCTTTCCCCATCATGATCCAGGGCTGGTTTTTCCCCATCATGAAGCAGGGTTGGTTTTTCCCCATCATGAACAAGTGTTGGTTCTTTTCCCATCATGAACTAGGGTTTGTTTTAATCCCATTGTGAATCAGGGTTGGTTCTTTCCACATATTAAACCAGGGTTGGTTTTTTCCCCATCATGAACCAGGGTTGTTTCTCTCTCCATCATGAACCAGGACTGTTTTTTTCTGCATCATGAACCGGGACTGGTTCTTTAACCATCATGGACCAGCGTTTATTTTTCCCCATCATGAACCAGGGTTGGTTCTTTCCCCATCATGAACCAGGGTTGGTTCTTTCCCCATCATGAACCAGGGTTGGTTCTTTCCCCATCATAAACCAGGATTGGTTCCTTCCCCATCATAAAACAGGATTGCTTCTTTCCCCATGATAAACCACGGTTGGTTTTATCCCCATCATGAAGCAGAGTTGGTTCGGTCCCCATCATGAACCTGGGTTGGTCTTCCCATCATAAAACACGATTGGTACTGTCCCCATCATGAACCAGGTTTGTTTCTTCATCCCATCATGAACCAGGGTTGGTTTAATGCCAAACATGAAGGGGGATTGATTCCGTCCCCATCATGAACCAGGATTGGTTCTTTCCCCATCATGAACCAGGGTTTCTTTTATCCCCATCATGATCCAGGGTTGGTTTTATCCCCATCACGAACCTGGGTTAGTTGTATCCCCATCATGAACCAGGGTTGGTTCCTACCCCATCATGAACCAGGATTGTTTCTTTCTATATCATGATCCAGTTTTGGCTTTAGCCCCATTGTGAACGAGGGTTTGTGCTTTCCCCATCATGAACCAGGGTTGGTTTTATCCTCATCATGAACCAGGGCTGGTTCATTCCCCACCATGAACCAGGGTTGGTTCTTTCCCCATTATGATTCTTGGATGGTTTTTTCTGCATCATGAACCAGGATTGGTTCATTCCCCATCATGAACCAGGATTGGCTCTTTCCCCATCATAAGCCAGGATTGTTTCTTTCCCCATCATGATCCCGTATTGGTTCTTTCCCCATCATGAACTAGGATTGGTTCTTTCCGCATCATGAACCGGGGTTGTTTCTATCCCCATCATCAACAAGGGTTGGTTCCTTCCCCATCATGAACCAGGGATGGTTCTTTCCCATCATGAACCAGGGTTGGTTCTGTCCCCATGATGAACCAGTTTTGGTTTTTCCCCATCATGAACCAGGGTTTGTTTTTCTCCATCATGAACCAGGGTTGGTTCTTTCCCTATGATGAACCAGCGTTGGTTCTTTCCCCATCATGATCTAGGATTGGTTCTTTCCGCATCATGAACCGGGGTCGGTTCTATCCCCATCTTGAACCAGGGTGGGTTCTTTCCCCATCATGAACCAGGGTTGGTTCTTTCCTCATCATCAACCAGGGTTGGTTCATTCCCCATCATGAATCAGTTTTGGTTCTTTCCCCATCATGATCTAGGATTGGCTCTTTCCGCATCATGAACCAGGGTTGGTTCTTCCACATCATGAACCAAGGTTGGTTCTTTCCCCATCATGAACCAGGGTTGGTTCTTTCCTCATCATCAACCAGGGTTGGTTCATTCCCCATCATAAAACAGGATTGCTTCTTTCCCCATGATAAACCACGGTTGGTTTTATCCCCATCATGAAGCAGAGTTGGTTCGGTCCCCATCATGAACCTGGGTTGGTCTTCCCATCATAAAACACGATTGGTACTGTCCCCATCATGAACCAGGTTTGTTTGTTCATCCCATCATGAAGCACGGTTGGTTTTATGCTATTCATGAACCAGGGTTTGTTTTTCTCCATCATGAACCAGGACTGGTTAATTCCCCTTCATGTACTAGGATTGTTTCTTTCCCCATAATGAACCAGCGTTGGTTCTTTCCCCATCATGATCTAGGATTGGTTCTTTCCCCGTCGTGAACAAGGGTTGTTTCTTTCCCCATCATGAACCAGGGCTGGTTTTTCCCCATCATGAAGCAGGGTTGGTTTTTCCCCATCATGAACCAGGGTTGGTTCTTTCCCCATCATGAAGCAGGGTTGGTTTTTCCCCATAATGAACCAGCGTTGGTTCTTTCCCCATCATGATCTAGGATTGGTTCTTTCCCCGTCGTGAACAAGGGTTGTTTCTTTCCCCATCATGAACCAGGGCTGGTTTTTCCCCATCATGAAGCAGGGTTGGTTTTTCCCCATCATGAACCAGTGTTGGTTCTTTTCCCATCATGAACTAGGGTTTGTTTTAATCCCATTTTGAATCAGGGTTGGTTCTTTCCCCATATTAAACCAGGGTTGGTTTTTTCCCCATCATGAACCAGGGTTGTTTCTCTCTCCATCATGAACCAGGACTGTTTTTTTCTGCATCATGAACCGGGACTGGTTCTTTAACCATCATGGACCAGCGTTTATTTTTCCCCATCATGAACCAGGGTTGGTTCTTTCCCCATCATGAACCAGGGTTGGTTCTTTCCCCATCATGAACCAGCGTTGGTTCTTTCCCCATCATAAACCAGGATTGGTTCCTTCCCCATCATAAAACAGGATTGCTTCTTTCCCCATGATAAACCACGGTTGGTTTTATCCCCATCATGAAGCAGAGTTGGTTCAGTCCACATCATGAACCGGGGTTGGTCTTCCCATCATAAAATACGATTGGTACTGTCCCCATCATGAACCAGGTTTGTTTCTTCATCCCATCATGAACCACGGTTGGTTTTATGCTATTCATGAACCAGGGTTTGTTTTTCTCCATCATGAACCAGGACTGGTTAATTCCCCTTCATGTACTAGGATTGTTTCTTTCCCCATAATGAACCAGCGTTGGTTCTTTCCCCATCATGATCTAGGATTGGTTCTTTCCCCGTCGTGAACAAGGGTTGTTTCTTTCCCCATCATGATCCAGGGCTGGTTTTTCCCCATCATGAAGCAGGGTTGGTTTTTCCCCATCATGAACAAGTGTTGGTTCTTTTCCCATCATGAACTAGGGTTTGTTTTAATCCCATTGTGAATCAGGGTTGGTTCTTTCCACATATTAAACCAGGGTTGGTTTTTTCCCCATCATGAACCAGGGTTGTTTCTCTCTCCATCATGAACCAGGACTGTTTTTTTCTGCATCATGAACCGGGACTGGTTCTTTAACCATCATGGACCAGCGTTTATTTTTCCCCATCATGAACCAGGGTTGGTTCTTTCCCCATCATGAACCAGGGTTGGTTCTTTCCCCATCATGAACCAGGGTTGGTTCTTTCCCCATCATAAACCAGGATTGGTTCCTTCCCCATCATAAAACAGGATTGCTTCTTTCCCCATGATAAACCACGGTTGGTTTTATCCCCATCATGAAGCAGAGTTGGTTCGGTCCCCATCATGAACCTGGGTTGGTCTTCCCATCATAAAACACGATTGGTACTGTCCCCATCATGAACCAGGTTTGTTTCTTCATCCCATCATGAACCAGGGTTGGTTTAATGCCAAACATGAAGGGGGATTGATTCCGTCCCCATCATGAACCAGGATTGGTTCTTTCCCCATCATGAACCAGGGTTTCTTTTATCCCCATCATGATCCAGGGTTGGTTTTATCCCCATCACGAACCTGGGTTAGTTGTATCCCCATCATGAACCAGGGTTGGTTCCTACCCCATCATGAACCAGGATTGTTTCTTTCTATATCATGATCCAGTTTTGGCTTTAGCCCCATTGTGAACGAGGGTTTGTGCTTTCCCCATCATGAACCAGGGTTGGTTTTATCCTCATCATGAACCAGGGCTGGTTCATTCCCCACCATGAACCAGGGTTGGTTCTTTCCCCATTATGATTCTTGGATGGTTTTTTCTGCATCATGAACCAGGATTGGTTCATTCCCCATCATGAACCAGGATTGGCTCTTTCCCCATCATAAGCCAGGATTGTTTCTTTCCCCATCATGATCCCGTATTGGTTCTTTCCCCATCATGAACTAGGATTGGTTCTTTCCGCATCATGAACCGGGGTTGTTTCTATCCCCATCATCAACAAGGGTTGGTTCCTTCCCCATCATGAACCAGGGATGGTTCTTTCCCATCATGAACCAGGGTTGGTTCTGTCCCCATGATGAACCAGTTTTGGTTTTTCCCCATCATGAACCAGGGTTTGTTTTTCTCCATCATGAACCAGGGTTGGTTCTTTCCCTATGATGAACCAGCGTTGGTTCTTTCCCCATCATGATCTAGGATTGGTTCTTTCCGCATCATGAACCGGGGTCGGTTCTATCCCCATCTTGAACCAGGGTGGGTTCTTTCCCCATCATGAACCAGGGTTGGTTCTTTCCTCATCATCAACCAGGGTTGGTTCATTCCCCATCATGAATCAGTTTTGGTTCTTTCCCCATCATGATCTAGGATTGGTTCTTTCCGCATCATGAACCAGGGTTGGTTCTTCCACATCATGAACCAAGGTTGGTTCTTTCCCCATCATGAACCAGGGTTGGTTCTTTCCTCATCATCAACCAGGGTTGGTTCATTCCCCATCATGAATCAGTTTTGGTTCTTTCCCCATCATGATCTAGGATTGGTTCTTTCCGCATCATGAACCGGGGTCGGTTCTATCCCCATCATGAACCAGGGTGGGTTCTTTCCCCATCATGAACCAGGGTTGGTTCTTTCCTCATCATCAACCAGGGTTGGTTCATTCCCCATCATGAATCAGTTTTGGTTCTTTCCCCATCATGATCTAGGATTGGTTCTTTCCGCATCATGAACCAGGGTTGGTTCTTCCACATCATGAACCAAGGTTGGTTCTTTCCCCATCATGAACCAGGGTTGGTTCTTTCCTCATCATCAACCAGGGTTGGTTCATTCCCCATCATGAATCAGTTTTGGTTCTTTCCCCATCATCAACCAGGGTTGGTTCATTCCCCATCATGAATCAGTTTTGGTTCTTTCCCCATCATGAACCAGGGTTGGTTCTTTCCCCATCATGAACCAGGGTTGGTTCTTTCCCCATCATCAACCAGGGTTGGTTCATTCCCCATCATGAATCAGTTTTGGTTCTTTCCCCATCATGAACCAGGGTTGGTTCTATCCCCATCATGAATCAGTTTTGGTTCTTTCCCCATCATGAACCAGGGTTGGTTCTTTCCCCATCATAAACCAGGATTGGTTCCTTCCCCATCATAAAACAGGATTGCTTCTTTCCCCATGATAAACCACGGTTGGTTTTATCCCCATCATGAAGCAGAGTTGGTTCGGTCCCCATCATGAACCGGGGTTGGTCTTCCCATCATAAAACAGGATTGGTACTGTCCCCATCATGAACCAGGTTTGTTTCTTCATCCCATCATGAACCACGGTTGGTTTTATGCTATTCATGAACCAGGGTTTGTTTTTCTCCATCATGAACCAGGACTGGTTAATTCCCCTTCATGTACTAGGATTGTTTCTTTCCCCATGATGAACCAGCGTTGGTTCTTTCCCCATCATGATCTAGGATTGGTTCTTTCCGCATCATGAACCAGGGTCGGTTCTATCCCCATCATGAACCAGGGTGGGTTGTACACCTATCATGAACCGGTGTTGGTTGTTTCCCCGTCGTGAACAAGGGTTGTTTCTTTCCCCATCATGAAGCAGGGTTGGTTTTTCCCCATCATGAACCAGGGTTGGTTCTTTCCCCATCATGAAGCAGGGTTGGTTTTTCCCCATCATGAACCAATGTTGGTTCTTTTCCCATCATGAACTAGGGTTTGTTTTAATCCCATCGTGAATCAGGGTTGGTTCTTTCCCCATCTTAAACCAGGGTTGGTTTTTTCCCCATCATGAACCAGGGTTGTTTGTCTCTCCATCATGAACCAGGACTGTTTTTTTCTGCATCATGAACCGGGACTGGTTCTTTCACCATCATGGACCAGGGTTTATTTTTCCCCATCATGAACCAGGGTTGGTTCTTTCCCCATCATGAACCTGGGTTGGTTCATTCCCCATCATGAATCAGTTTTGGTTCTTTCCCCATCATGAACCAGGGTTGGTTCTTTCCCGATCATGAATCAGTTTTGGTTCTTTCCCCATCATGAACCAGGGTTGGTTCTTTCCCCATCATGAATAAGGGTTCGTTTTATCCCCATCACGAACCTGGGTTAGTTGTATCCCCATCATGAACCAGGGTTGGTTCCTACCCCATCATGAACCAGGATTGTTTCTTTCTATATCATGATCCAGTTTTGGCTTTATCCCCATTGTGAACGAGGGTTTGTGCTTTCCCCATCATGAACCAGGGTTGGTTCGTTCCCCATCATGAACCAGGGCTGGTTCTTTCCCCATCATGAACCAGGATTGGTTCATTCCCCAACATGAACCATGATTGGTTCTTTCCCCATAATAAGCCAGGATTGTTTCTTTCCCCATCATGATCCCGTATTGGTTCTTTTTCCATCATGAACTAGGATTGGTTCTTTCCGCATCATGAACCGGGGTTGGTTCTATCCCCATCCTCAACAAGGATTTTTTACTTCCCCATCATGAACCAGGGTTGGTTCTTTCCCATCATGAACCAGGGTTGGTTCTGTCCCCATGATGAAGCAGCATTGGTTCTTTCCCCATCATGATCTAGGATTGGTTATTTCCGCATCATGAACCGGGGTCGGTTCTTTCTACATCATGAACCAGGGTGGGTTGTACCCCTATCATGAACCGGTGTTGGTTCTTTCCCCGTCGTGAACCAGGGTTGGTTTTAGGCCCATCATGATCTAGGGTTGGATTTTCCCCATCATGAACCAGGGTTGGTTCATTCCCCATCATAAACCAAGTTTGGTTTTATCCCCATCATAAACCAGGATTGGTTCTTAATCCATCATGAACCAGGGTTGGTTTTTTCCCCATTATGAACCAGGATTGGTTCTACACCCCATCATGAACCACGGTTGGTTTTATCCCCATCATGAACCAGGGTTGGTTTTTCCCCATCATGAAGCAGGGTTTCTTTTATCCCCATCATGATCCAGGGTTGGTTTTATCCCCATCACGAACCTGGGTTAGTTGTATCCCCATCATGAACCAGGGTTGGCTCCTACCCCATCATGAACCTGGATTGTTTCTTTCTATATCATGATCCAGTTTTGGCTTTAGCCCCATTGTGAATGAGGGTTTGTGCTTTCCCCATCATGAACCAGGGTTGGTTTTACCCTCATCATGAACCAGGGTTGGTTCATTCCCCATCATGAACCAGGGTTGGTTCTTTCCCCATTATGATTCTTGGATGGTTTTTCCGCATCATGAACCAGGATTGGTTCATTCCCCAACATGAACCAGGATTGGCTCTTTCCCCATCATAAGCCAGGATTGTTTCTTTCCCCATCATGATCCCGTATTGGTTCTTTCCCCATCATGAACGAGGATTGGTTCTTTCCGCATCATGAACCGGGGTTGTTTCTATCCCCATCATCAACAAGGGTTGGTTCCTTCCCCATCATGAACCAGGGATGGTTCTTTCCCATCATGAACCAGGGTTGGTTCTGTCCCCATGATGAACCAGTTTTGGTTTTTCCCCATCATGAACCAGGGTTTGTTTTTCTCCATCATGAACCAGGGTTGGTTCTTTCCCCATGATGAACCAGCGTTGGTTCTTTCCCCATCATGATCTAGGATTGGTTCTTTCCGAATCATGAACCGGGGTCGGTTCTATCCCCATCATGAACCAGGGTGGGTTGTACCCCTATCATGAACCGGTGTTGGTTCTTTCCCCGTCGTGAACAACGGTTTGTTCCTTCCCCATCGTGAACCAGGGTTGGTTCTTCCACATCATGAACCAGGGTTGGTTCTTTCCCCATCATGAACCAGGGTTGGTTCTTTCCCCATCATCAACCAGCGTTGGTTCATTCCCCATCATGAATCAGTTTTGGTTCTTTCCCCATCATCAACCAGGGTTGGTTCATTCCCCATCATGAATCAGTTTTGGTTCTTTCCCCATCATGAACCAGGGTTGGTTCTTTCCCCATCATGAACCAGGGTTGGTTCTTTCCCCATCATCAACCAGGGTTGGTTCATTCCCCATCATGAATCAGTTTTGGTTCTTTCCCCATCATGAACCAGGGTTGGTTCTTTCCCCATCATGAATCAGTTTTGGTTCTTTCCCCATCATGAACCAGGGTTGGTTCTTTCCCCATCATAAACCAGGATTGGTTCCTTCCCCATCATAAAACAGGATTGCTTCTTTCCCCATGATAAACCACGGTTGGTTTTATCCCCATCATGAAGCAGAGTTGGTTCGGTCCCCATCATGAACCGGGGTTGGTCTTCCCATCATAAAATACGATTGGTACTGTCCCCATCATGAACCAGGTTTGTTTCTTCATCCCATCATGAACCACGGTTGGTTTTATGCTATTCATGAACCAGGGTTTGTTTTTCTCCATCATGAACCAGGACTGGTTAATTCCCCTTCATGTACTAGGATTGTTTCTTTCCCCATAATGAACCAGCGTTGGTTCTTTCCCCATCATGATCTAGGATTGGTTCTTTCCCCGTCGTGAACAAGGGTTGTTTCTTTCCCCATCATGATCCAGGGCTGGTTTTTCCCCATCATGAAGCAGGGTTGGTTTTTTCCCATCATGAACAAGTGTTGGTTCTTTTCCCATCATGAACTAGGGTTTGTTTTAATCCCATTGTGAATCAGGGTTGGTTCTTTCCACATATTAAACCAGGGTTGGTTTTTTCCCCATCATGAACCAGGGTTGTTTCTCTCTCCATCATGAACCAGGACTGTTTTTTTCTGCATCATGAACCGGGACTGGTTCTTTAACCATCATGGACCAGCGTTTATTTTTCCCCATCATGAACCAGGGTTGGTTCTTTCCCCATCATGAACCAGGGTTGGTTCTTTCCCCATCATGAACCAGGGTTGGTTCTTTCCCCATCATAAACCAGGATTGGTTCCTTCCCCATCATAAAACAGGATTGCTTCTTTCCCCATGATAAACCACGGTTGGTTTTATCCCCATCATGAAGCAGAGTTGGTTCGGTCCCCATCATGAACCTGGGTTGGTCTTCCCATCATAAAACACGATTGGTACTGTCCCCATCATGAACCAGGTTTGTTTCTTCATCCCATCATGAACCAGGGTTGGTTTAATGCCAAACATGAAGGGGGATTGATTCCGTCCCCATCATGAACCAGGATTGGTTCTTTCCCCATCATGAACCAGGGTTTCTTTTATCCCCATCATGATCCAGGGTTGGTTTTATCCCCATCACGAACCTGGGTTAGTTGTATCCCCATCATGAACCAGGGTTGGTTCCTACCCCATCATGAACCAGGATTGTTTCTTTCTATATCATGATCCAGTTTTGGCTTTAGCCCCATTGTGAACGAGGGTTTGTGCTTTCCCCATCATGAACCAGGGTTGGTTTTATCCTCATCATGAACCAGGGTTGGTTCATTCCCCACCATGAACCAGGGTTGGTTCTTTCCCCATTATGATTCTTGGATGGTTTTTTCTGCATCATGAACCAGGATTGGTTCATTCCCCATCATGAACCAGGATTGGCTCTTTCCCCATCATAAGCCAGGATTGTTTCTTTCCCCATCATGATCCCGTATTGGTTCTTTCCCCATCATGAACTAGGATTGGTTCTTTCCGCATCATGAACCGGGGTTGTTTCTATCCCCATCATCAACAAGGGTTGGTTCCTTCCCCATCATGAACCAGGGATGGTTCTTTCCCATCATGAACCAGGGTTGGTTCTGTCCCCATGATGAACCAGTTTTGGTTTTTCCCCATCATGAACCAGGGTTTGTTTTTCTCCATCATGAACCAGGGTTGGTTCTTTCCCTATGATGAACCAGCGTTGGTTCTTTCCCCATCATGATCTAGGATTGGTTCTTTCCGCATCATGAACCGGGGTCGGTTCTATCCCCATCTTGAACCAGGGTGGGTTCTTTCCCCATCATGAACCAGGGTTGGTTCTTTCCTCATCATCAACCAGGGTTGGTTCATTCCCCATCATGAATCAGTTTTGGTTCTTTCCCCATCATGATCTAGGATTGGTTCTTTCCGCATCATGAACCAGGGTTGGTTCTTCCACATCATGAACCAAGGTTGGTTCTTTCCCCATCATGAACCAGGGTTGGTTCTTTCCTCATCATCAACCAGGGTTGGTTCATTCCCCATCATAAAACAGGATTGCTTCTTTCCCCATGATAAACCACGGTTGGTTTTATCCCCATCATGAAGCAGAGTTGGTTCGGTCCCCATCATGAACCTGGGTTGGTCTTCCCATCATAAAACACGATTGGTACTGTCCCCATCATGAACCAGGTTTGTTTGTTCATCCCATCATGAAGCACGGTTGGTTTTATGCTATTCATGAACCAGGGTTTGTTTTTCTCCATCATGAACCAGGACTGGTTAATTCCCCTTCATGTACTAGGATTGTTTCTTTCCCCATAATGAACCAGCGTTGGTTCTTTCCCCATCATGATCTAGGATTGGTTCTTTCCCCGTCGTGAACAAGGGTTGTTTCTTTCCCCATCATGAACCAGGGCTGGTTTTTCCCCATCATGAAGCAGGGTTGGTTTTTCCCCATCATGAACCAGGGTTGGTTCTTTCCCCATCATGAAGCAGGGTTGGTTTTTCCCCATAATGAACCAGCGTTGGTTCTTTCCCCATCATGATCTAGGATTGGTTCTTTCCCCGTCGTGAACAAGGGTTGTTTCTTTCCCCATCATGAACCAGGGCTGGTTTTTCCCCATCATGAAGCAGGGTTGGTTTTTCCCCATCATGAACCAGTGTTGGTTCTTTTCCCATCATGAACTAGGGTTTGTTTTAATCCCATTTTGAATCAGGGTTGGTTCTTTCCCCATATTAAACCAGGGTTGGTTTTTTCCCCATCATGAACCAGGGTTGTTTCTCTCTCCATCATGAACCAGGACTGTTTTTTTCTGCATCATGAACCGGGACTGGTTCTTTAACCATCATGGACCAGCGTTTATTTTTCCCCATCATGAACCAGGGTTGGTTCTTTCCCCATCATGAACCAGGGTTGGTTCTTTCCCCATCATGAACCAGGGTTGGTTCTTTCCCCATCATAAACCAGGATTGGTTCCTTCCCCATCATAAAACAGGATTGCTTCTTTCCCCATGATAAACCACGGTTGGTTTTATCCCCATCATGAAGCAGAGTTGGTTCAGTCCACATCATGAACCGGGGTTGGTCTTCCCATCATAAAATACGATTGGTACTGTCCCCATCATGAACCAGGTTTGTTTCTTCATCCCATCATGAACCACGGTTGGTTTTATGCTATTCATGAACCAGGGTTTGTTTTTCTCCATCATGAACCAGGACTGGTTAATTCCCCTTCATGTACTAGGATTGTTTCTTTCCCCATAATGAACCAGCGTTGGTTCTTTCCCCATCATGATCTAGGATTGGTTCTTTCCCCGTCGTGAACAAGGGTTGTTTCTTTCCCCATCATGATCCAGGGCTGGTTTTTCCCCATCATGAAGCAGGGTTGGTTTTTCCCCATCATGAACAAGTGTTGGTTCTTTTCCCATCATGAACTAGGGTTTGTTTTAATCCCATTGTGAATCAGGGTTGGTTCTTTCCACATATTAAACCAGGGTTGGTTTTTTCCCCATCATGAACCAGGGTTGTTTCTCTCTCCATCATGAACCAGGACTGTTTTTTTCTGCATCATGAACCGGGACTGGTTCTTTAACCATCATGGACCAGCGTTTATTTTTCCCCATCATGAACCAGGGTTGGTTCTTTCCCCATCATGAACCAGGGTTGGTTCTTTCCCCATCATGAACCAGGGTTGGTTCTTTCCCCATCATAAACCAGGATTGGTTCCTTCCCCATCATAAAACAGGATTGCTTCTTTCCCCATGATAAACCACGGTTGGTTTTATCCCCATCATGAAGCAGAGTTGGTTCGGTCCCCATCATGAACCTGGGTTGGTCTTCCCATCATAAAACACGATTGGTACTGTCCCCATCATGAACCAGGTTTGTTTCTTCATCCCATCATGAACCAGGGTTGGTTTAATGCCAAACATGAAGGGGGATTGATTCCGTCCCCATCATGAACCAGGATTGGTTCTTTCCCCATCATGAACCAGGGTTTCTTTTATCCCCATCATGATCCAGGGTTGGTTTTATCCCCATCACGAACCTGGGTTAGTTGTATCCCCATCATGAACCAGGGTTGGTTCCTACCCCATCATGAACCAGGATTGTTTCTTTCTATATCATGATCCAGTTTTGGCTTTAGCCCCATTGTGAACGAGGGTTTGTGCTTTCCCCATCATGAACCAGGGTTGGTTTTATCCTCATCATGAACCAGGGCTGGTTCATTCCCCACCATGAACCAGGGTTGGTTCTTTCCCCATTATGATTCTTGGATGGTTTTTTCTGCATCATGAACCAGGATTGGTTCATTCCCCATCATGAACCAGGATTGGCTCTTTCCCCATCATAAGCCAGGATTGTTTCTTTCCCCATCATGATCCCGTATTGGTTCTTTCCCCATCATGAACTAGGATTGGTTCTTTCCGCATCATGAACCGGGGTTGTTTCTATCCCCATCATCAACAAGGGTTGGTTCCTTCCCCATCATGAACCAGGGATGGTTCTTTCCCATCATGAACCAGGGTTGGTTCTGTCCCCATGATGAACCAGTTTTGGTTTTTCCCCATCATGAACCAGGGTTTGTTTTTCTCCATCATGAACCAGGGTTGGTTCTTTCCCTATGATGAACCAGCGTTGGTTCTTTCCCCATCATGATCTAGGATTGGTTCTTTCCGCATCATGAACCGGGGTCGGTTCTATCCCCATCTTGAACCAGGGTGGGTTCTTTCCCCATCATGAACCAGGGTTGGTTCTTTCCTCATCATCAACCAGGGTTGGTTCATTCCCCATCATGAATCAGTTTTGTTTCTTTCCCCATCATGATCTAGGATTGGTTCTTTCCGCATCATGAACCAGGGTTGGTTCTTCCACATCATGAACCAAGGTTGGTTCTTTCCCCATCATGAACCAGGGTTGGTTCTTTCCTCATCATCAACCAGGGTTGGTTTATTCCCCATCATGAATCAGTTTTGGTTCTTTCCCCATCATGATCTAGGATTGGTTCTTTCCGCATCATGAACCGGGGTCGGTTCTATCCCCATCATGAACCAGGGTGGGTTCTTTCCCCATCATGAACCAGGGTTGGTTCTTTCCTCATCATCAACCAGGGTTGGTTCATTCCCCATCATGAATCAGTTTTGGTTCTTTCCCCATCATGATCTAGGATTGGTTCTTTCCGCATCATGAACCAGGGTTGGTTCTTCCACATCATGAACCAAGGTTGGTTCTTTCCCCATCATGAACCAGGGTTGGTTCTTTCCTCATCATCAACCAGGGTTGGTTCATTCCCCATCATGAATCAGTTTTGGTTCTTTCCCCATCATCAACCAGGGTTGGTTCATTCCCCATCATGAATCAGTTTTGGTTCTTTCCCCATCATGAACCAGGGTTGGTTCTTTCCCCATCATGAACCAGGGTTGGTTCTTTCCCCATCATCAACCAGGGTTGGTTCATTCCCCATCATGAATCAGTTTTGGTTCTTTCCCCATCATGAACCAGGGTTGGTTCTATCCCCATCATGAATCAGTTTTGGTTCTTTCCCCATCATGAACCAGGGTTGGTTCTTTCCCCATCATAAACCAGGATTGGTTCCTTCCCCATCATAAAACAGGATTGCTTCTTTCCCCATGATAAACCACGGTTGGTTTTATCCCCATCATGAAGCAGAGTTGGTTCGGTCCCCATCATGAACCGGGGTTGGTCTTCCCATCATAAAACAGGATTGGTACTGTCCCCATCATGAACCAGGTTTGTTTCTTCATCCCATCATGAACCACGGTTGGTTTTATGCTATTCATGAACCAGGGTTTGTTTTTCTCCATCATGAACCAGGACTGGTTAATTCCCCTTCATGTACTAGGATTGTTTCTTTCCCCATGATGAACCAGCGTTGGTTCTTTCCCCATCATGATCTAGGATTGGTTCTTTCCGCATCATGAACCAGGGTCGGTTCTATCCCCATCATGAACCAGGGTGGGTTGTACACCTATCATGAACCGGTGTTGGTTGTTTCCCCGTCGTGAACAAGGGTTGTTTCTTTCCCCATCATGAAGCAGGGTTGGTTTTTCCCCATCATGAACCAGGGTTGGTTCTTTCCCCATCATGAAGCAGGGTTGGTTTTTCCCCATCATGAACCAATGTTGGTTCTTTTCCCATCATGAACTAGGGTTTGTTTTAATCCCATCGTGAATCAGGGTTGGTTCTTTCCCCATCTTAAACCAGGGTTGGTTTTTTCCCCATCATGAACCAGGGTTGTTTGTCTCTCCATCATGAACCAGGACTGTTTTTTTCTGCATCATGAACCGGGACTGGTTCTTTCACCATCATGGACCAGGGTTTATTTTTCCCCATCATGAACCAGGGTTGGTTCTTTCCCCATCATGAACCTGGGTTGGTTCATTCCCCATCATGAATCAGTTTTGGTTCTTTCCCCATCATGAACCAGGGTTGGTTCTTTCCCGATCATGAATCAGTTTTGGTTCTTTCCCCATCATGAACCAGGGTTGGTTCTTTCCCCATCATGAATAAGGGTTCGTTTTATCCCCATCACGAACCTGGGTTAGTTGTATCCCCATCATGAACCAGGGTTGGTTCCTACCCCATCATGAACCAGGATTGTTTCTTTCTATATCATGATCCAGTTTTGGCTTTATCCCCATTGTGAACGAGGGTTTGTGCTTTCCCCATCATGAACCAGGGTTGGTTCGTTCCCCATCATGAACCAGGGCTGGTTCTTTCCCCATCATGAACCAGGATTGGTTCATTCCCCAACATGAACCATGATTGGTTCTTTCCCCATAATAAGCCAGGATTGTTTCTTTCCCCATCATGATCCCGTATTGGTTCTTTTTCCATCATGAACTAGGATTGGTTCTTTCCGCATCATGAACCGGGGTTGGTTCTATCCCCATCCTCAACAAGGATTTTTTACTTCCCCATCATGAACCAGGGTTGGTTCTTTCCCATCATGAACCAGGGTTGGTTCTGTCCCCATGATGAAGCAGCATTGGTTCTTTCCCCATCATGATCTAGGATTGGTTATTTCCGCATCATGAACCGGGGTCGGTTCTTTCTACATCATGAACCAGGGTGGGTTGTACCCCTATCATGAACCGGTGTTGGTTCTTTCCCCGTCGTGAACAAGGGTTTGTTCTTTCCCCATCGTGAACCAGGGTTGGTTTTAGGCCCATCATGATCTAGGGTTGGATTTTCCCCATCATGAACCAGGGTTGGTTCATTCCCCATCATAAACCAAGTTTGGTTTTATCCCCATCATAAACCAGGATTGGTTCTTAATCCATCATGAACCAGGGTTGGTTTTTTCCCCATTATGAACCAGGATTGGTTCTACACCCCATCATGAACCACGGTTGGTTTTATCCCCATCATGAACCAGGGTTGGTTTTTCCCCATCATGAAGCAGGGTTTCTTTTATCCCCATCATGATCCAGGGTTGGTTTTATCCCCATCACGAACCTGGGTTAGTTGTATCCCCATCATGAACCAGGGTTGGCTCCTACCCCATCATGAACCAGGATTGTTTCTTTCTATATCATGATCCAGTTTTGGCTTTAGCCCCATTGTGAATGAGGGTTTGTGCTTTCCCCATCATGAACCAGGGTTGGTTTTACCCTCATCATGAACCAGGGTTGGTTCATTCCCCATCATGAACCAGGGTTGGTTCTTTCCCCATTATGATTCTTGGATGGTTTTTCCGCATCATGAACCAGGATTGGTTCATTCCCCAACATGAACCAGGATTGGCTCTTTCCCCATCATAAGCCAGGATTGTTTCTTTCCCCATCATGATCCCGTATTGGTTCTTTCCCCATCATGAACGAGGATTGGTTCTTTCCGCATCATGAACCGGGGTTGTTTCTATCCCCATCATCAACAAGGGTTGGTTCCTTCCCCATCATGAACCAGGGATGGTTCTTTCCCATCATGAACCAGGGTTGGTTCTGTCCCCATGATGAACCAGTTTTGGTTTTTCCCCATCATGAACCAGGGTTTGTTTTTCTCCATCATGAACCAGGGTTGGTTCTTTCCCCATGATGAACCAGCGTTGGTTCTTTCCCCATCATGATCTAGGATTGGTTCTTTCCGAATCATGAACCGGGGTCGGTTCTATCCCCATCATGAACCAGGGTGGGTTGTACCCCTATCATGAACCGGTGTTGGTTCTTTCCCCGTCGTGAACAACGGTTTGTTCCTTCCCCATCGTGAACCAGGGTTGGTTCTTCCACATCATGAACCAGGGTTGGTTCTTTCCCCATCATGAACCAGGGTTGGTTCTTTCCCCATCATCAACCAGCGTTGGTTCATTCCCCATCATGAATCAGTTTTGGTTCTTTCCCCATCATCAACCAGGGTTGGTTCATTCCCCATCATGAATCAGTTTTGGTTCTTTCCCCATCATGAACCAGGGTTGGTTCTTTCCCCATCATGAACCAGGGTTGGTTCTTTCCCCATCATCAACCAGGGTTGGTTCATTCCCCATCATGAATCAGTTTTGGTTCTTTCCCCATCATGAACCAGGGTTGGTTCTTTCCCCATCATGAATCAGTTTTGGTTCTTTCCCCATCATGAACCAGGGTTGGTTCTTTCCCCATCATAAACCAGGATTGGTTCCTTCCCCATCATAAAACAGGATTGCTTCTTTCCCCATGATAAACCACGGTTGGTTTTATCTCCATCATGAAGCAGAGTTGGTTCGGTCCCCATCATGAACCGGGGTTGGTCTTCCCATCATAAAACACGATTGGTACTGTCCCCATCATGAACCAGGTTTGTTTCTTCATCCCATCATGAACCACGGTTGGTTTTATGCTATTCATGAACCAGGGTTTGTTTTTCTCCATCATGAACCAGGACTGGTTAATTCCCCTTCATGTACTAGGATTGTTTCTTTCCCCGTGATGAACCAGCGTTGGTTCTTTCCCCATCATGATCTAGGATTGGTTCTTTCCGCATCATGAACCAGGGTCTGTTCTATCCCCATCATGAACCAGGGTGGGTTGTACACCTATCATGAACCGGTGTTGGTTCTTTCCCCGTCGTGAACAAGGGTTGTTTCTTTCCCCATCATGAAGCAGGGTTGGTTTTTCCCCATCATGAACCAGGGTTGGTTCTTTCCCCATCATGAAGCAGGGTTGGTTTTTCCCCATCATGAACCAATGTTGGTTCTTTTCCCATCATGAACTAGGGTTTGTTTTAATCCCATCGTGAATCAGGGTTGGTTCTTTCCCCATCTTAAACCAGGGTTGGTTTTTTCCCCATCATGAACCAGGGTTGTTTCTCTCTCCATCATGAACCAGGACTGTTTTTTTCTGCATCATGAACCGGGACTGGTTCTTTCACCATCATGGACCAGGGTTTATTTTTCCCCATCATGAACCAGGGTTGGTTCTTTCCCCATCATGAACCTGGGTTGGTTCATTCCCCATCAGGAATCAGTTTTGGTTCTTTCCCCATCATGAACCAGGGTTGGTTCTTTCCCGATCATGAATCAGTTTTGGTTCTTTCCCCATAATAAGCCAGGATTGTTTCTTTCCCCATCATGATCCCGTATTGGTTCTTTTTCCATCATGAACTAGGATTGGTTCTTTCCGCATCATGAACCGGGGTTGGTTCTATCCCCATCCTCAACAAGGATTTTTTACTTCCCCATCATGAACCAGGGTTGGTTCTTTCCCATCATGAACCAGGGTTGGTTCTGTCCCCATGATGAAGCAGCATTGGTTCTTTCCCCATCATGATCTAGGATTGGTTATTTCCGCATCATGAACCGGGGTCGGTTCTTTCTACATCATGAACCAGGGTGGGTTGTACCCCTATCATGAACCGGTGTTGGTTCTTTCCCCGTCGTGAACAAGGGTTTGTTCTTTCCCCATCGTGAACCAGGGTTGGTTTTAGGCCCATCATGATCTAGGGTTGGATTTTCCCCATCATGAACCAGGGTTGGTTCATTCCCCATCATAAACCAAGTTTGGTTTTATCCCCATCATAAACCAGGATTGGTTCTTAATCCATCATGAACCAGGGTTGGTTTTTTCCCCATTATGAACCAGGATTGGTTCTACACCCCATCATGAACCACGGTTGGTTTTATCCCCATCATGAACCAGGGTTGGTTTTTCCCCATCATGAAGCAGGGTTTCTTTTATCCCCATCATGATCCAGGGTTGGTTTTATCCCCATCACGAACCTGGGTTAGTTGTATCCCCATCATGAACCAGGGTTGGCTCCTACCCCATCATGAACCAGGATTGTTTCTTTCTATATCATGATCCAGTTTTGGCTTTAGCCCCATTGTGAATGAGGGTTTGTGCTTTCCCCATCATGAACCAGGGTTGGTTTTACCCTCATCATGAACCAGGGTTGGTTCATTCCCCATCATGAACCAGGGTTGGTTCTTTCCCCATTATGATTCTTGGATGGTTTTTCCGCATCATGAACCAGGATTGGTTCATTCCCCAACATGAACCAGGATTGGCTCTTTCCCCATCATAAGCCAGGATTGTTTCTTTCCCCATCATGATCCCGTATTGGTTCTTTCCCCATCATGAACGAGGATTGGTTCTTTCCGCATCATGAACCGGGGTTGTTTCTATCCCCATCATCAACAAGGGTTGGTTCCTTCCCCATCATGAACCAGGGATGGTTCTTTCCCATCATGAACCAGGGTTGGTTCTGTCCCCATGATGAACCAGTTTTGGTTTTTCCCCATCATGAACCAGGGTTTGTTTTTCTCCATCATGAACCAGGGTTGGTTCTTTCCCCATGATGAACCAGCGTTGGTTCTTTCCCCATCATGATCTAGGATTGGTTCTTTCCGAATCATGAACCGGGGTCGGTTCTATCCCCATCATGAACCAGGGTGGGTTGTACCCCTATCATGAACCGGTGTTGGTTCTTTCCCCGTCGTGAACAACGGTTTGTTCCTTCCCCATCGTGAACCAGGGTTGGTTCTTCCACATCATGAACCAGGGTTGGTTCTTTCCCCATCATGAACCAGGGTTGGTTCTTTCCCCATCATCAACCAGCGTTGGTTCATTCCCCATCATGAATCAGTTTTGGTTCTTTCCCCATCATCAACCAGGGTTGGTTCATTCCCCATCATGAATCAGTTTTGGTTCTTTCCCCATCATGAACCAGGGTTGGTTCTTTCCCCATCATGAACCAGGGTTGGTTCTTTCCCCATCATCAACCAGGGTTGGTTCATTCCCCATCATGAATCAGTTTTGGTTCTTTCCCCATCATGAACCAGGGTTGGTTCTTTCCCCATCATGAATCAGTTTTGGTTCTTTCCCCATCATGAACCAGGGTTGGTTCTTTCCCCATCATAAACCAGGATTGGTTCCTTCCCCATCATAAAACAGGATTGCTTCTTTCCCCATGATAAACCACGGTTGGTTTTATCCCCATCATGAAGCAGAGTTGGTTCGGTCCCCATCATGAACCGGGGTTGGTCTTCCCATCATAAAACACGATTGGTACTGTCCCCATCATGAACCAGGTTTGTTTCTTCATCCCATCATGAACCACGGTTGGTTTTATGCTATTCATGAACCAGGGTTTGTTTTTCTCCATCATGAACCAGGACTGGTTAATTCCCCTTCATGTACTAGGATTGTTTCTTTCCCCGTGATGAACCAGCGTTGGTTCTTTCCCCATCATGATCTAGGATTGGTTCTTTCCGCATCATGAACCAGGGTCTGTTCTATCCCCATCATGAACCAGGGTGGGTTGTACACCTATCATGAACCGGTGTTGGTTCTTTCCCCGTCGTGAACAAGGGTTGTTTCTTTCCCCATCATGAAGCAGGGTTGGTTTTTCCCCATCATGAACCAGGGTTGGTTCTTTCCCCATCATGAAGCAGGGTTGGTTTTTCCCCATCATGAACCAATGTTGGTTCTTTTCCCATCATGAACTAGGGTTTGTTTTAATCCCATCGTGAATCAGGGTTGGTTCTTTCCCCATCTTAAACCAGGGTTGGTTTTTTCCCCATCATGAACCAGGGTTGTTTCTCTCTCCATCATGAACCAGGACTGTTTTTTTCTGCATCATGAACCGGGACTGGTTCTTTCACCATCATGGACCAGGGTTTATTTTTCCCCATCATGAACCAGGGTTGGTTCTTTCCCCATCATGAACCTGGGTTGGTTCATTCCCCATCATGAATCAGTTTTGATTCTTTCCCCATCATGAACCAGGGTTGGTTCTTTCCCGATCATGAATCAGTTTTGGTTCTTTCCCCATCATGAACCAGGGTTGGTTCTTTCCCCATCATGAATAAGGGTTCGTTTTATCCCCATCACGAACCTGGGTTAGTTGTATCCCCATCATGAACCAGGGTTGGTTCCTACCCCATCATGAACCAGGATTGTTTCTTTCTATATCATGATCCAGTTTTGGCTTTATCCCCATTGTGAACGAGGGTTTGTGCTTTCCCCATCATGAACCAGGGTTGGTTCGTTCCCCATCATGAACCAGGGCTGGTTCTTTCCCCATCATGAACCAGGATTGGTTCATTCCCCAACATGAACCATGATTGGTTCTTTCCCCATAATAAGCCAGGATTGTTTCTTTCCCCATCATGATCCCGTATTGGTTCTTTTTCCATCATGAACTAGGATTGGTTCTTTCCGCATCATGAACCGGGGTTGGTTCTATCCCCATCCTCAACAAGGGTTTTTTACTTCCCCATCATGAACCAGGGTTGGTTCTTTCCCATCATGAACCAGGGTTGGTTCTGTCCCCATGATGAAGCAGCATTGGTTCTTTCCCCATCATGATCTAGGATTGGTTATTTCCGCATCATGAACCGGGATCGGTTCTTTCTACATCATGAACCAGGGTGGGTTGTACCCCTATCATGAACCGGTGTTGGTTCTTTCCCCGTCGTGAACAAGGGTTTGTTCTTTCCCCATCGTGAACCAGGGTTGGTTTTATGCCCATCATGATCTAGGGTTGGATTTTCCCCATCATGAACCAGGGTTGGTTCATTCCCCATCATAAACCAAGTTTGGTTTTATCCCCATCATAAACCAGGATTGGTTCTTAATCCATCATGAACCAGGGTTGGTTTTTTCCCCATTATGAACCAGGATTGGTTCTACACCCCATCATGAACCACGGTTGGTTTTATCCCCATCATGAACCAGGGTTGGTTTTTCCCCATCATGAAGCAGGGTTTCTTTTATCCCCATCATGATCCAGGGTTGGTTTTATCCCCATCACGAACCTGGGTTAGTTGTATCCCCATCATGAACCAGGGTTGGCTCCTACCCCATCATGAACCAGGATTGTTTCTTTCTATATCATGATCCAATTTTGGCTTTAGCCCCATTGGGTTAAAGATTGAATGAGGGTTTGTGCTTTCCCCATCATGAACCAGGGTTGGTTTTATCCTCATCATGAACCAGGGTTGGTTCATTCCCCATCATGAACCAGGGTTGGTTCTTTCCCCATTATGATTCTTGGATGGTTTTTCCGCATCATGAACCAGGATTGGTTCATTCCCCAACATGAACCAGGATTGGCTCTTTCCCCATCATAAGCCAGGATTGTTTCTTTCCCCATCATGATCCCGTATTGGTTCTTTCCCCATCATGAATGAGGATTGGTTCTTTCCGCATCATGAACCGGGGTTGTTTCTATCCCCATCATCAACAAGGGTTGGTTCCTTCCCCATCATGAACCAGGGATGGTTCTTTCCCCATCATGAACCAGGGTTGGTTCTTTCCCCATCATCAACCAGCGTTGGTTCATTCCCCATCATGAATCAGTTTTGGTTCTTTCCCCATCATCAACCAGGGTTGGTTCATTCCCCATCATGAATCAGTTTTGGTTCTTTCCCCATCATGAACCAGGGTTGGTTCTTTCCCCATCATGAACCAGGGTTGGTTCTTTCCCCATCATCAACCAGGGTTGGTTCATTCCCCATCATGAATCAGTTTTGGTTCTTTCCCCATCATGAACCAGGGTTGGTTCTTTCCCCATCATGAATCAGTTTTGGTTCTTTCCCCATCATGAACCAGGGTTTGTTCTTTCCCCATCATAAACCAGGATTGGTTCCTTCCCCATCATAAAACAGGATTGCTTCTTTCCCCATGATAAACCACGGTTGGTTTTATCCCCATCATGAAGCAGAGTTGGTTCGGTCCCCATCATGAACCGGGGTTGGTCTTCCCATCATAAAACACGATTGGTACTGTCCCCATCATGAACCAGGTTTGTTTCTTCATCCCATCATGAACCACGGTTGGTTTTATGCTATTCATGAACCAGGGTTTGTTTTTCTCCATCATGAACCAGGACTGGTTAATTCCCCTTCATGTACTAGGAATGATTCTTTCCCCATGATGAACCAGCGTTGGTTCTTTCGCCATCATGATCTAGGATTGGTTCTTTCCGCATCATGAACCAGGGTCGGTTCTATCCCCATCATGAACCAGGGTGGGTTGTACACCTATCATGAACCGGTGTTGGTTCTTTCCCCGTCGTGAACAAGGGTTGTTTCTTTCCCCATCATGAACCATGGCTGGTTTTTCCCCATCATGAAGCAGGGTTGGTTTTTCCCCATCATGAACCACGGTTGGTTCTTTCCCCATCATGAAGCAGGGTTGGTTTTTCCCCATCATGAACCAATGTTGGTTCTTTTCCCATCATGAACTAGGGTTTGGTTTAATCCCATCGTGAATCAGGGTTGGTTCTTTCCCCATCTTAAACCAGGGTTTCTTTTATCCCCATCATGAACCATGGTTGGTTTTATCCCCATCATGAACCTGGGTTGGTTGTATCCCCATCATGAACCGGGGTTGGTTCCTTCCCCATCATGAACCAGGATTGTTTCTTTCTATATCATGATCCAGTTTTGGCTTTAGCCCCATCGTGAACCAGGGTGGGTTCTTTCCCCATCATGAACCAGGGTTGTTTTTTCCCCATCATGAAGCAGGGTTGGTGTTTCCCCATCATGAACCAAGGTTGTTTTTTCCCCATCATGAAGCAGGGTTGGTTCTTTCCCAACCATGAATCAGTATTGGTTCTTTCCCGATAATGAATCAGGGTGCATTTTCCCCCATCATGAACCAGGGTTGGTTCTTTCCCAACCATGAATCAGTATTGGTTCTTTCCCGATCATGAACCAGGGTTGGTTCTTTCCCCATCATGAACCAGGGTTCGTTTTTCCCCATCATGAACCACTGTTGGCTCTTTCCCCCTATTGAACCAGGGTTGTTTCTACCGCTATGATGAACCGGGGTTGGTTCTTTCCCCATCATAAGCCAGGATTGTTTCTTTCCCCATCATGAACCCGTATTGGTTCTTTGCCCATCATGAACCAGGGTTGGTTCTTTCCCCATCATAAACCAGGGTTGGTTCTTTCCCCATAATGAACCAGGGTTGGTTCCTTCCACATCATAAACAAGGGTTGGTGCTTCCCCTTCATGAACCAGGATTGGTTAATTCCCCATCATGTACTAGGATTGTTTCTTTCCCCATGATGAATCAGCGTTGGTTCTTTCCCCATCATGATCTAGGATTGGTTCTTTCCACATCATGAACCAGGGTCGGTTCTATCCCCATCATGAACCAGGGTTGGTTCTTTCCACATCATGAACCAGGGTTGGTTCATTCCCCAGCATGAACCAGGATTGGTTCATTCCCCATCATAAAACAGGATTGCTTCATTCCCCATGATAAACCACGGTTGGTTTTATCCCCATCATGAAGCAGAGTTGGTTCGGTCCCCATCATGAACCGGGGTTGGTCTTCCCATCATAAAACACGATTGGTACTGTCCCCATCATGAAACAGGTTTGTTTCTTCATCCCATCATGAAACACAGTTGGTTTTATGCTATTCATGAACCAGGGTTTGTTTTTCTCCATCATGAACCAGGACTGGTTAATTCCCCTTCATGTACTAGGATTGTTTCTTTCCCCATGATGAACCAGCGTTGGTTCTTTCCCCATCATGATCTAGGATTGGTTCTTTCCGAATAATGAACCGGGGTCGGTTCTATCCCCATCATGAACCAGGGTGGGTTGTACCCCTATCATGAACCGGTGTTGGTTCTTTCCCCGTCGTGAACAAGGGTTTGTTCCTTCCCCATCGTGAACCAGGGTTGGTTCTTCCACATCATGAACCAGGGTTGGTTCTTTCCCCATCATGAACCAGGGTTGGTTCTTTCCCCATCATCAACCAGCGTTGGTTCATTCCCCATCATGAATCAGTTTTGGTTCTTTCCCCATCATCAACCAGGGTTGGTTCATTCCCCATCATGAATCAGTTTTGGTTCTTTCCCCATCATGAACCAGGGTTGGTTCTTTCCCCATCATGAACTAGGGTTGGTTCTTTCCCCATCATCAACCAGGGTTGGTTCATTCCCCATCATGAATCAGTTTTGGTTCTTTCCCCATCATGAACCAGGGTTGGTTCTTTCCCCATCATGAATCAGTTTTGGTTCTTTCCCCATCATGAACCAGGGTTGGTTCTTACCCCATCATAAACCAGGATTGGTTCCTTCCCCATCATAAAACAGGATTGCTTCTTTCCCCATGATAAACCACGGTTGGTTTTATCCCCATCATGAAGCAGAGTTGGTTCGGTCCCCATCATGAACCGGGGTTGGTCTTCCCATCATAAAACACGATTGGTACTGTCCCCATCATGAACCAGGTTTGTTTCTTCATCCCATCATGAACCACGGTTGGTTTTATGCTATTCATGAACCAGGGTTTGTTTTTCTCCATCATGAACCAGGACTGGTTAATTCCCCTTCATGTACTAGGATTGATTCTTTCCCCATGATGAACCAGCGTTGGTTCTTTCGCCATCATGATCTAGGATTGGTTCTTTCCGCATCATGAACCAGGGTCGGTTCTATCCCCATCATGAACCAGGGTGGGTTGTACACCTATCATGAACCGGTGTTGGTTCTTTCCCCGTCGTGAACAAGGGTTGTTTCTTTCCCCATCATGAACCAGGGCTGGTTTTTCCCCATCATGAAGCAGGGTTGGTTTTTCCCCATCATGAACCAGGGTTGGTTCTTTCCCCATCATGAAGCAGGGTTGGTTTTTCCCCATCATGAACCAATGTTGGTTCTTTTCCCATCATGAACTAGGGTTTGGTTTAATCCCATCGTGAATCAGGGTTGGTTCTTTCCCCATCTTAAACCAGGGTTTCTTTTATCCCCATCATGAACCATGGTTGGTTTTATCCCCATCATGAACCTGGGTTGGTTGTATCCCCATCATGAACCGGGGTTGGTTCCTTCCCAATCATGAACCAGGATTGTTTCTTTCTATATCATGATCCAGTTTTGGCTTTAGCCCCATCGTGAACCAGGGTGGGTTCTTTCCCAATCATGAACCAGGGTTGTTTTTTCCCCATCATGAAGCAGGGTTGGTGTTTCCCCATCATGAACCAAGGTTGTTTTTTCCCCATCATGAAGCAGGGTTGGTTCTTTCCCAACCATGAATCAGTATTGGTTCTTTCCCGATAATGAATCAGGGTGCATTTTCCCCCATCATGAACCAGGGTTGGTTCTTTCCCAACCATGAATCAGTATTGGTTCTTTCCCGATCATGAACCAGGGTTGGTTCTTTCCCCATCATGAACCAGGGTTCGTTTTTCCCCATCATGAACCACTGTTGGCTCTTTCCCCCTATTGAACCAGGGTTGTTTCTACCGCTATGATGAACCGGGGTTGGTTCTTTCCCCATCATAAGCCAGGATTGTTTCTTTCCCCATCATGAACCCGTATTGGTTCTTTCCCCATCATGAACCAGGGTTGGTTCTTTCCCCATCATAAACCAGGGTTGGTTCTTTCCCCATAATGAACCAGGGTTGGTTCCTTCCACATCATAAACAAGGGTTGGTGCTTCCCCTTCATGAACCAGGATTGGTTAATTCCCCATCATGTACTAGGATTGTTTCTTTCCCCATGATGAATCAGCGTTGGTTCTTTCCCCATCATGATCTAGGATTGGTTCTTTCCACATCATGAACCAGGGTCGGTTCTATCCCCATCATGAACCAGGGTTGGTTCTTTCCACATCATGAACCAGGGTTGGTTCATTCCCCAGCATGAACCAGGATTGGTTCATTCCCCATCATAAAACAGGATTGCTTCTTTCCCCATGATAAACCACGGTTGGTTTTATCCCCATCATGAAGCAGAGTTGGTTCGGTCCCCATCATGAACCGGGGTTGGTCTTCCCATCATAAAACACGATTGGTACTGTCCCCATCATGAAACAGGTTTGTTTCTTCATCCCATCATGAACCACGGTTGGTTTTATGCTATTCATGAACCAGGGTTTGTTTTTCTCCATCATGAACCAGGACTGGTTAATTCCCCTTCATGTACTAGGATTGTTTCTTTCCCCATGATGAACCAGCGTTGGTTCTTTCGCCATCATGATCTAGGATTGGTTCTTTCCGCATCATGAACCAGGGTCGGTTCTATCCCCATCATGAACCAGGGTGGGTTATACACCTATCATGAACAGGTGTTGGTTCTTTCCCCGTCGTGAACAAGGGTTGTTTCTTTCCCCATCATGAACCAGGGCTGGTTTTTCCCCATCATGAAGCAGGGTTGGTTTTTCCCCATCATGAACCAGGGTTGGTTCTTTCCCCATCATGAACCAGGGTTGGTTCTTTCCCCATCATGAAGCAGGGTTGGTTTTTCCCCATCATGAACCAATGTTGGTTCTTTTCCCATCATGAACTAGGGTTTGTTTTAATCCCATCGTGAATCAGGGTTGGTTCTTTCCCCATCTTAAACCAGGGTTTCTTTTATCCCCATCATGAACCATGGTTGGTTTTATCCCCATCATGAACCTGGGTTGGTTGTATCCCCATCATGAACCGGGGTTGGTTCCTTCCCCATCATGAACCAGGGTTGGTTGTATCCCCATCATGAACCGGGGTTGGTTCCTTCCCCATCATGAACCAGGATTGTTTCTTTCTATATCATGATCCAGTTTTGGCTTTAGCCCCATCGTGAACCAGGGTGGGTTCTTTCCCAATCATGAACCAGGGTTGTTTTTTCCCCATCATGAAGCAGGGTTGGTGTTTCCCCATCATGAACCAAGGTTGTTTTTTCCCCATCATGAAGCAGGGTTGGTTCTTTCCCAACCATGAATCAGTATTGGTTCTTTCCCGATAATGAATCAGGGTGCATTTTCCCCCATCATGAACCAGGGTTGGTTCTTTCCCAACCATGAATCAGTATTGGTTCTTTCCCGATCATGAACCAGGGTTGGTTCTTTCCCCATCATGAACCAGGGTTCGTTTTTCCCCATCATGAACCACTGTTGGCTCTTTCCCCCTATTGAACCAGGGTTGTTTCTACCGCTATGATGAACCGGGGTTGGTTCTTTCCCCATCATAAGCCAGGATTGTTTCTTTCCCCATCATAAACCAGGGTTGGTTCTTTCCCCATAATGAACCAGGGTTGGTTCCTTCCACATCATAAACAAGGGTTGGTGCTTCCCCTTCATGAACCAGGATTGGTTAATTCCCCATCATGTACTAGGATTGTTTCTTTCCCCATGATGAATCAGCGTTGGTTCTTTCCCCATCATGATCTAGGATTGGTTCTTTCCACATCATGAACCAGGGTCGGTTCTATCCCCATCATGAACCAGGGTTGGTTCTTTCCACATCATGAACCAGGGTTGGTTCATTCCCCAGCATGAACCAGGATTGGTTCATTCCCCATCATAAAACAGGATTGCTTCTTTCCCCATGATAAACCACGGTTGGTTTTATCCCCATCATGAAGCAGAGTTGGTTCGGTCCCCATCATGAACCGGGGTTGGTCTTCCCATCATAAAACACGATTGGTACTGTCCCCATCATGAAACAGGTTTGTTTCTTCATCCCATCATGAACCACGGTTGGTTTTATGCTATTCATGAACCAGGGTTTGTTTTTCTCCATCATGAACCAGGACTGGTTAATTCCCCTTCATGTACTAGGATTGTTTCTTTCCCCATGATGAACCAGCGTTGGTTCTTTCGCCATCATGATCTAGGATTGGTTCTTTCCGCATCATGAACCAGGGTCGGTTCTATCCCCATCATGAACCAGGGTGGGTTATACACCTATCATGAACAGGTGTTGGTTCTTTCCCCGTCGTGAACAAGGGTTGTTTCTTTCCCCATCATGAACCAGGGCTGGTTTTTCCCCATCATGAAGCAGGGTTGGTTTTTCCCCATCATGAACCAGGGTTGGTTCTTTCCCCATCATGAACCAGGGTTGGTTCTTTCCCCATCATGAAGCAGGGTTGGTTTTTCCCCATCATGAACCAATGTTGGTTCTTTTCCCATCATGAACTAGGGTTTGTTTTAATCCCATCGTGAATCAGGGTTGGTTCTTTCCCCATCTTAAACCAGGGTTTCTTTTATCCCCATCATGAACCATGGTTGGTTTTATCCCCATCATGAACCTGGGTTGGTTGTATCCCCATCATGAACCAGGATTGTTTCTTTCTATATCATGATCCAGTTTTGGCTTTAGCCCCATCGTGAACCAGGGTGGGTTCTTTCCCAATCATGAACCAGGGTTGTTTTTTCCCCATCATGAAGCAGGGTTGGTGTTTCCCCATCATGAACCAAGGTTGTTTTTTCCCCATCATGAAGCAGGGTTGGTTCTTTCCCAACCATGAATCAGTATTGGTTCTTTCCCGATAATGAATCAGGGTGCATTTTCCCCCATCATGAACCAGGGTTGGTTCTTTCCCAACCATGAATCAGTATTGGTTCTTTCCCGATCATGAACCAGGGTTGGTTCTTTCCCCATCATGAACCAGGGTTCGTTTTTCCCCATCATGAACCACTGTTGGCTCTTTCCCCCTATTGAACCAGGGTTGTTTCTACCGCTATGATGAACCGGGGTTGGTTCTTTCCCCATCATAAGCCAGGATTGTTTCTTTCCCCATCATGAACCCGTATTGGTTCTTTCCCCATCATGAACCAGGGTTGGTTCTTTCCCCATCATAAACCAGGGTTGGTTCTTTCCCCATAATGAACCAGGGTTGGTTCCTTCCACATCATAAACAAGGGTTGGTGCTTCCCCTTCATGAACCAGGATTGGTTAATTCCCCATCATGTACTAGGATTGTTTCTTTCCCCATGATGAATCAGCGTTGGTTCTATCCCCATCATGAACCAGGGTTGGTTCTTTCCACATCATGAACGAGGGTTGGTTCATTCCCCAGCATGAACCAGGATTGGTTCATTCCCAGTTATGAACCAGGGTTGGTTTTATGCCAATCCTGAATCAGGATTGGTTCCGTCCCCATCATGATCCAGGTTTGGTTTTGTCCCCATCATGAACCAGGGTTGGTTGTACCCGTATCATGAACTGGGGTTGGCTCTTTCTCCGTCCTGAACAAGGGTTTGTTCTTTCCCCATCGTGAGCAAGGGTTGGTTCTTCCACATCATGAACCGGGGTTGGTTCTATCCCCATCATCAACAAGGGTTGATTCCTTCCCCATCATGAACCAGGGTTGGTTCTTTCCCATCATGAACCAGGGTTTGTTTTTCTCCATCATGAACCATGGTTGGTTCATTCCCCGTCATGAATCAGTTTTGGTTCTTTCCCCATCATGAACCAGGGTTGGTTCTTTCCGCATCATGAATCAGTTTTGGTTCTTTCCCCATCATGAACCAGGGTTGGTTCTTTCCCCATCATAAACCAGGATTGGTTCCTTCCCCATCATAAAACAGGATTGCTTCTTTCCCCATGATGAACCACGGTTGGTTTTATCCCCATCATGAAGCAGAGTTGGTTCGGTCACCATCATGAACTAGGATTGGTTCTTTCCGCATCATGAACCGGGGTTGGTTCTATCCCCATCATGAACTAGGATTGGTTCTTTCCGCATCATGAACCGGGGTTGGTTCTATCCCCATCATCAACAAGGGTTGGTTCCTTCCCCATCATGAACCAGGGTTGGTTCTTTCCCATCATGAACCAGGGTTTGTTTTTCTCCATCATGAACCATGGTTGGTTCATTCCCCGTCATGAATCAGTTTTGGTTCTTTCCCCATCATGAACCAGGGTTGGTTCTTTCCGCATCATGAATCAGTTTTGGTTCTTTCCCCATCATGAACCAGGGTTGGTTCTTTCCCCATCATAAACCAGGATTGGTTCCTTCCCCATCATAAAACAGGATTGCTTCTTTCCCCATGATGAACCACGGTTGGTTTTATCCCCATCATGAAGCAGAGTTGGTTCGGTCCCCATCATGAACCGGGGTTGGTCTTCCCATCATGAAACACAATTGGTACTGTCCCCATCATGAACCAGGTTTGTTTCTTCATCCCATCATGAACCACGGTTGGTTTTATGCTATTCATGAACCAGGGTTGGTTTTTCCCCATCATGAACCAGGGTTGGTTCTACACCCCATCATGAACCACGGTTTGTTTTATCCCCATCATGAACCAGGGTTGGTTTTTCCCCATCATGAAACAGGATTCGTACATCCCCATCATAAACCTGGGTTGGTTCTCTCTCCAACATGAACCAGGATTGGTTCTTTCCCCATCATGATCCAGGGTTGATTTAATGCCAATCATGAAGGGGGATTGATTCCGTCCCCATCATGAGCCAGGATTGGTTCTTTCCCCATCATGAACCAGGGTTTCTTTTATCCCCATCATGAACCAGGGTTGGTTTTATCCCCATCACGAACCTGGGTTGGTTGTATCCCCATCATGAACCAGGGTTGGTTCCTACCCCATCATGAACCAGGACTGGTTAATTCCCCTTCATGTACTAGGATTGTTTCTTTCCCCATAATGAACCAGCGTTGGTTCTTTCCCCATCATGATCTAGGATTGGTTCTTTCCCCGTCGTGAACAAGGGTTGTTACTTTCCCCATCATGAACCAGGGCTGGTTTTTCCCCATCATGAAGCAGGGTTGGTTTTTCCCCATCATGAACCAGTGTTGGTTCTTTTCCCATCATGAACTAGGGTTTGTTTTAATCCCATTGTTAATCAGGGTTGGTTCTTTCCCCATATTAAACCAGGGTTGGTTTTTTCCATATCATGAACCAGGGTTGTTTCTCTCTCCATCATGAACCAGGACTGTTTTTTTCTGCATCATGAACCGGGACTGGTTCTTTAACCATCATGGACCAGCGTTTATTTTTCCCCATCATGAACCAGGGTTGGTTCTTTCCCCATCATGAACCAGGGTTGGTTCTTTCTCCATCATAAACCAGGATTGGTTCCTTCCCCATCATAAAACAGGATTGCTTCTTTCCCCATGATAAACCACGGTTGGTTTTATCCCCATCATGAAGCAGAGTTGGTTCTGTCCCCATCATGAACCGGGGTTGGTCTTCCCATCATAAAATACGATTGGTACTGTCCCCATCATGAACCAGGTTTGTTTCTTCATCCCATCATGAACCACGGTTGGTTTTATGCTATTCATGAACCAGGGTTTGTTTTTCTCCATCATGAACCAGGACTGGTTAATTCCCCTCATGTACGAGGATTGTTTCTTTCCCCATAATGAACCAGCGTTGGTTCTTTCCCCATCATGATCTAGGATTGGTTCTTTCCCCGTCGTGAACAAGGGTTGTTTCTTTCCCCATCATGAACCAGGGCTGGTTTTTCCCCATCATGAAGCAGGGTTGGTTTTTCCCCATCATGAACCAGTGTTGGTTCTTTTCCCATCATGAACTAGGGTTTGTTTTAATCCCATTGTGAACCAGGGTTGGTTCTTTCCCTATCATAAACCAGGATTGGTTCCTTCCCCATCATAAAACAGGATTGCTTCTTTCCCCATGATAAACCACGGTTGGTTTTATCCCCATCATGAAGCAGAGTTGGTTCGGTCCCCATCATGAACCGGGGTTGGTCTTCCCATCATAAAACACGATTGGTACTGTCCCCATCATGAACCAGGTTTGTAGCTTCATCCCATCATGAACCACGGTTGGTTTTATGCTATTCATGAACCAGGGTTTGTTTTTCTCCATCATGAACCAGGACTGGTTAATTCCCCTTCATGTACTAGGATTGTTTCTTTCCCCATAATGAACTAGCATTGGTTCTTTCCCCATCATGATCTAGGATTGGTTCTTTCCCGTCGTGAACAAGGGTTGTTTCTTTCCCCATCATGAACCAGGGCTGGTTTTTCCCCATCATTAAGCAGGGTTGGTTTTTCCCCATCATGAACCAGTGTTGGTTCTTTTCCCATCATGAACTAGGGTTTGTTTTAATCCCATTGTTAATCAGGGTTGGTTCTTTCCCCATATTAAACCAGGGTTGGTTTTTTCCACATCATGAACCAGGGTTGTTTCTCTCTCCATCATGAACCAGGACTGTTTTTTTCTGCATCATGAACCGGGACTGGTTCTTTAACCATCATGGACCAGCGTTTATTTTTCCCCATCATGAACCAGGATTGGTTCTTTCCCCATCATGAACCAGGGTTGGTTCTTTCCCCATCATAAACCAGGATTGGTTCCTTCCCCATCATAAAACAGGATTGCTTCTTTCCCCATGATAAACCACGGTTGGTTTTATCCCCATCATGAAGCAGAGTTGGTTCAGTCCCCATCATGAACCGGGGTTGGTCTTCCCATCATAAAATACGATTGGTACTGTCCCCATCATGAACCAGGTTTGTTTCTTCATCCCATCATGAACCACGGTTGGTTGTATGCTATTCATGAACCAGGGTTTGTTTTTCTCCATCATGAACCAGGACTGGTTAATTCCCCTTCATGTACTAGGATTGTTTCTTTCCCCATAATGAACCAGCGTTGGTTCTTTCCCCATCATGATCTAGGATTGGTTCTTTCCCCGTCGTGAACAAGGGTTGTTTCTTTCCCCATCATGATCCAGGGCTGGTTTTTCCCCATCATGAAGCAGGGTTGCTTTTTCCCCATCATGAACCAGTGTTGGTTCTTTTCCCATCATGAACTAGGGTTTGTTTTAATCCCATTGTGAATCAGGGTTGGTTCTTTCCACATATTAAACCAGGGTTGGTTTTTTCCCCATCATGAACCAGGGTTGTTTCTCTCTCCATCATGAACCAGGACTGTTTATTTCTGCATCATGAACCAGGACTGGTTCTTTAACCATCATGGACCAGCGTTTATTATTCCCCAGCATGAACCACGGTTGGTTCTTTCCCCATCATGAACCAGGGTTGGTTCTTTCCCCATCATGAACCAGGGTTGGTTCTTTCCCCATCATAAACCAGGATTGGTTCCTTCCCCATCATAAAACAGGATTGCTTCTTTCCCCATGATAAACCACGGTTGGTTTTATCCCCATCATGAACCGGGGTTGGTCTTCCCATCATAAAATATGATTGGTACTGTCCCCATCATGAACCAGGTTTGTTTCTTCATCCCATCATGAACCACGGTTGGTTTTATGCTGTTCATGAACCAGGGTTTGTTTTTCTCCATCATGAACCAGGAATGGTTAATTCCCCTTCATGTACTAGGATTGTTTCTTTCCCCATAATGAATCAGCATTGGTTCTTTCCCCATCATGATCTAGGATTGGTTCTTTCCCCGTCGTGAACAAGGGTTGTTTCTTTCCCCATCATGAACCAGGGCTGGTTTTTCCCCATCATGAAGCAGGGTTGGTTTTTCCCCATCATGAACCAGTGTTGGTTCTTTTCCCATCATGAACTAGGGTTTGTTTTAATCCCATTGTGAATCAGCGTTGGTTCTTTCCCCATATTAAACCAGGGTTGGTTTTTTCCCCATCATGAACCAGGGTTGTTTCTCTCTCCATCATGAACCAGGACTGTTTTTTTCTGCATCATGAACCGGGACTGGTTCTTTAACCATCATGGAACAGCGTTTATTTTTCCCCATCATGAACCAGGGTTGGTTCTTTCCCCATCATGAACCAGGGTTGGTTCTTTCCCCATCATGAACCAGGGTTGGTTCTTTCCCCATCATAAACCAGGATTGGTTCCTTCCCCATCATAAAACAGGATTGCTTCTTTCCCCATGATAAACCACGGTTGGTTTTATCCCCATCATGAAGCAGAGTTGGTTCGGTCCCCATCATGAACCTGGGTTGGTCTTCCCATCATAAAACAGGATTGGTACTGTTCCCATCATGAACCAGGTTTGTTTCTTCATCCCATCATGAACCACGGTTGGTTTTATGCTATTCATGAACCAGGGTTTGTTTTTCTCCATCATGAACCAGGACTGGTTAATTCCCCTTCATGTACTAGGATTGTTTCTTTCCCCATAATGAACTAGCGTTGCTTCTTTCCCCATTATGATCTAGGATTGGTTCTATCCCCGTCGTGAACAAGGGTTGTTTCTTTCCCCATCATGAACCAGGGTTGGTTCTTTCCCCATCATAAACCAGGATTGGTTCCTTCCCCATCATAAAACAGGATTGCTTCTTTCCCCATGATAAACCATGGTTGGTTTTATCCCCATCATGAAGCAGAGTTGGTTCGGTCCCCATCATGAACCTGGGTTGGTCTTCCCATCATAAAACACGATTGGTACTGTCCCCATCATGAACCAGGTTTGTTTGTTCATCCCATCATGAAGCACGGTTGGTTTTATGCTATTCATGAACCAGGGTTTGTTTTTCTCCATCATGAACCAGGACTGGTTAATTCCCCTTCATGTACTAGGATTGTTTCTTTCCCCATAATGAACCAGCGTTGGTTCTTTCCCCATCATGATCTAGGATTGGTTCTTTCCCCGTCGTGAACAAGGGTTGTTTCTTTCCCCATCATGAACCAGGGCTGGTTTTTCCCCATCATGAAGCAGGGTTGGTTTTTCCCCATCATGAACCAGGGTTGGTTCTTTCCCCATCATGAAGCAGGGTTGGTTTTTCCCCATAATGAACCAGCGTTGGTTCTTTCCCCATCATGATCTAGGATTGGTTCTTTCCCCGTCGTGAACAAGGGTTGTTTCTTTCCCCATCATGAACCAGGGCTGGTTTTTCCCCATCATGAAGCAGGGTTGGTTTTTCCCCATCATGAACCAGTGTTGGTTCTTTTCCCATCATGAACTAGGGTTTGTTTTAATCCCATTTTGAATCAGGGTTGGTTCTTTCCCCATATTAAACCAGGGTTGGTTTTTTCCCCATCATGAACCAGGGTTGTTTCTCTCTCCATCATGAACCAGGACTGTTTTTTTCTGCATCATGAACCGGGACTGGTTCTTTAACCATCATGGACCAGCGTTTATTTTTCCCCATCATGAACCAGGGTTGGTTCTTTCCCCATCATGAACCAGGGTTGGTTCTTTCCCCATCATGAACCAGGGTTGGTTCTTTCCCCATCATAAACCAGGATTGGTTCCTTCCCCATCATAAAACAGGATTGCTTCTTTCCCCATGATAAACCACGGTTGGTTTTATCCCCATCATGAAGCAGAGTTGGTTCAGTCCACATCATGAACCGGGGTTGGTCTTCCCATCATAAAATACGATTGGTACTGTCCCCATCATGAACCAGGTTTGTTTCTTCATCCCATCATGAACCACGGTTGGTTTTATGCTATTCATGAACCAGGGTTTGTTTTTCTCCATCATGAACCAGGACTGGTTAATTCCCCTTCATGTACTAGGATTGTTTCTTTCCCCATAATGAACCAGCGTTGGTTCTTTCCCCATCATGATCTAGGATTGGTTCTTTCCCCGTCGTGAACAAGGGTTGTTTCTTTCCCCATCATGATCCAGGGCTGGTTTTTCCCCATCATGAAGCAGGGTTGGTTTTTCCCCATCATGAACAAGTGTTGGTTCTTTTCCCATCATGAACTAGGGTTTGTTTTAATCCCATTGTGAATCAGGGTTGGTTCTTTCCACATATTAAACCAGGGTTGGTTTTTTCCCCATCATGAACCAGGGTTGTTTCTCTCTCCATCATGAACCAGGACTGTTTTTTTCTGCATCATGAACCGGGACTGGTTCTTTAACCATCATGGACCAGCGTTTATTTTTCCCCATCATGAACCAGGGTTGGTTCTTTCCCCATCATGAACCAGGGTTGGTTCTTTCCCCATCATGAACCAGGGTTGGTTCTTTCCCCATCATAAACCAGGATTGGTTCCTTCCCCATCATAAAACAGGATTGCTTCTTTCCCCATGATAAACCACGGTTGGTTTTATCCCCATCATGAAGCAGAGTTGGTTCGGTCCCCATCATGAACCTGGGTTGGTCTTCCCATCATAAAACACGATTGGTACTGTCCCCATCATGAACCAGGTTTGTTTCTTCATCCCATCATGAACCACGGTTGGTTTTATGCTATTCATGAACCAGGGTTTGTTTTTCTCCATCATGAACCAGGACTGGTTAATTCCCCTTCATGTACTAGGATTGTTTCTTTCCCCATAATGAACCAGTGTTGGTTCTTTCCCCATCATGATCTAGGATTGGTTCTTTCCCCGTCATGAACAAGGGATGTTTCTTTCCCCATCATGAACCAGGGCTGGTTTTTCCCCATCATGAAGCAGGGTTGGTTTTTCCCCATCATGAACCAGTGTTGGTTCTTTTCCCATCATGAACTAGGGTTTGTTTTAATCCCATTGTGAATCAGCGTTGGTTCTTTCCCCATATTAAACCAGGGTTGGTTTTTTCCCCATCATGAACCAGGGTTGTTTCTCTCTCCATCATGAACCAGGACTGTTTTTTTCTGCATCATGAACCGGGACTGGTTCTTTAACCATCATGGAACAGCGTTTATTTTTCCCCATCATGAACCAGGGTTGGTTCTTTCCCCATCATGAACCAGGGTTGGTTCTTTCCCCATCATGAACCAGGGTTGGTTCTTTCCCCATCATAAACCAGGATTGGTTCCTTCCCCATCATAAAACAGGATTGCTTCTTTCCCCATGATAAACCACGGTTGGTTTTATCCCCATCATGAAGCAGAGTTGGTTCGGTCCCCATCATGAACCTGGGTTGGTCTTCCCATCATAAAACAGGATTGGTACTGTCCCCATCATGAACCAGGTTTGTTTCTTCATCCCATCATGAACCACGGTTGGTTTTATGCTATTCATGAACCAGGGTTTGTTTTTCTCCTTCATGAACCAGGACTGGTTAATTCCCCTTCATGTACTAGGATTGTTTCTTTCCCCATAATGAACTAGCGTTGGTTCTTTCCCCATTATGATCTAGGATTGGTTCTATCCCCGTCGTGAACAAGGGTTGTTTCTTTCCCCATCATGAACCAGGGTTGGTTCTTTCCCCATCATAAACCAGGATTGGTTCCTTCCCCATCATAAAACAGGATTGCTTCTTTCCCCATGATAAACCACGGTTGGTTTTATCCCCATCATGAAGCAGAGTTGGTTCGGTCCCCATCATGAACCTGGGTTGGTCTTCCCATCATAAAACACGATTGGTACTGTCCCCATCATGAACCAGGTTTGTTTGTTCATCCCATCATGAAGCACGGTTGGTTTTATGCTATTCATGAACCAGGGTTTGTTTTTCTCCATCATGAACCAGGACTGGTTAATTCCCCTTCATGTACTAGGATTGTTTCTTTCCCCATAATGAACCAGCGTTGGTTCTTTCCCCATCATGATCTAGGATTGGTTCTTTCCCCGTCGTGAACAAGGGTTGTTTCTTTCCCCATCATGAACCAGGGCTGGTTTTTCCCCATCATGAAGCAGGGTTGGTTTTTCCCCATCATGAACCAGGGTTGGTTCTTTCCCCATCATGAAGCAGGGTTGGTTTTTCCCCATAATGAACCAGCGTTGGTTCTTTCCCCATCATGATCTAGGATTGGTTCTTTCCCCGTCGTGAACAAGGGTTGTTTCTTTCCCCATCATGAACCAGGGCTGGTTTTTCCCCATCATGAAGCAGGGTTGGTTTTTCCCCATCATGAACCAGTGTTGGTTCTTTTCCCATCATGAACTAGGGTTTGTTTTAATCCCATTTTGAATCAGGGTTGGTTCTTTCCCCATATTAAACCAGGGTTGGTTTTTTCCCCATCATGAACCAGGGTTGTTTCTCTCTCCATCATGAACCAGGACTGTTTTTTTCTGCATCATGAACCGGGACTGGTTCTTTAACCATCATGGACCAGCGTTTATTTTTCCCCATCATGAACCAGGGTTGGTTCTTTCCCCATCATGAACCAGGGTTGGTTTTATCCCCATCATGAAGCAGAGTTGGTTCGGTCCCCATCATGAACCGGGGTTGGTCTTCCCATCATAAAACACGATTGGTACTGTCCCCATCATGAACCAGGTTTGTTTCTTCATCCCATCATGAACCACGGTTGGTTTTATGCTATTCATGAACCAGGGTTTGTTTTTCTCCTTCATGAACCAGGACTGGTTAATTCCCCTTCATGTACTAGGATTGTTTCTTTCCCCATAATGAACTAGCGTTGGTTCTTTCCCCATTATGATCTAGGATTGGTTCTATCCCCGTCGTGAACAAGGGTTGTTTCTTTCCCCATCATGAACCAGGGTTGGTTCTTTCCCCATCATAAACCAGGATTGGTTCCTTCCCCATCATAAAACAGGATTGCTTCTTTCCCCATGATAAACCACGGTTGGTTTTATCCCCATCATGAAGCAGAGTTGGTTCGGTCCCCATCATGAACCTGGGTTGGTCTTCCCATCATAAAACACGATTGGTACTGTCCCCATCATGAACCAGGTTTGTTTGTTCATCCCATCATGAAGCACGGTTGGTTTTATGCTATTCATGAACCAGGGTTTGTTTTTCTCCATCATGAACCAGGACTGGTTAATTCCCCTTCATGTACTAGGATTGTTTCTTTCCCCATAATGAACCAGCGTTGGTTCTTTCCCCATCATGATCTAGGATTGGTTCTTTCCCCGTCGTGAACAAGGGTTGTTTCTTTCCCCATCATGAACCAGGGCTGGTTTTTCCCCATCATGAAGCAGGGTTGGTTTTTCCCCATCATGAACCAGGGTTGGTTCTTTCCCCATCATGAAGCAGGGTTGGTTTTTCCCCATAATGAACCAGCGTTGGTTCTTTCCCCATCATGATCTAGGATTGGTTCTTTCCCCGTCGTGAACAAGGGTTGTTTCTTTCCCCATCATGAACCAGGGCTGGTTTTTCCCCATCATGAAGCAGGGTTGGTTTTTCCCCATCATGAACCAGTGTTGGTTCTTTTCCCATCATGAACTAGGGTTTGTTTTAATCCCATTTTGAATCAGGGTTGGTTCTTTCCCCATATTAAACCAGGGTTGGTTTTTTCCCCATCATGAACCAGGGTTGTTTCTCTCTCCATCATGAACCAGGACTGTTTTTTTCTGCATCATGAACCGGGACTGGTTCTTTAACCATCATGGACCAGCGTTTATTTTTCCCCATCATGAACCAGGGTTGGTTCTTTCCCCATCATGAACCAGGGTTGGTTCTTTCCCCATCATGAACCAGGGTTGGTTCTTTCCCCATCATAAACCAGGATTGGTTCCTTCCCCATCATGAAACAGGATTGCTTCTTTCCCCATGATAAACCACGGTTGGTTTTATCCCCATCATGAAGCAGAGTTGGTTCGGTCCCCATCATGAACCGGGGTTGGTCTTCCCATCATAAAACACGATTGGTACTGTCACCATCATGAACCAGGTTTGTTTGTTCATCCCATCATGAAGCACGGTTGGTTTTATGCTATTCATGAACCAGGGTTTGTTTTTCTCCATCATGAACCAGGACTGGTTAATTCCCCTTCATGTACTAGGATTGTTTCTTTCCCCATAATGAACCAGCGTTGGTTCTTTCCCCATCATGATCTAGGATTGGTTCTTTCCCCGTCGTGAACAAGGGTTGTTTCTTTCCCCATCATGATCCAGGGCTGGTTTTTCCCCATCATGAAGCAGGGTTGGTTTTTCCCCATCATGAACAAGTGTTGGTTCTTTTCCCATCATGAACTAGGGTTTGTTTTAATCCCATTGTGAATCAGGGTTGGTTCTTTCCACATATTAAACCAGGGTTGGTTTTTTCCCCATCATGAACCAGGGTTGTTTCTCTCTCCATCATGAACCAGGACTGTTTTTTTCTGCATCATGAACCGGGACTGGTTCTTTAACCATCATGGACCAGCGTTTATTTTTCCCCATCATGAACCAGGGTTGGTTCTTTCCCCATCATGAACCAGGGTTGGTTCTTTCCCCATCATGAACCAGGGTTGGTTCTTTCCCCATCATAAACCAGGATTGGTTCCTTCCCCATCATAAAACAGGATTGCTTCTTTCCCCATGATAAACCACGGTTGGTTTTATCCCCATCATGAAGCAGAGTTGGTTCGGTCCCCATCATGAACCTGGGTTGGTCTTCCCATCAGAAAACACGATTGGTACTGTCCCCATCATGAACCAGGTTTGTTTCTTCATCCCATCATGAACCACGGTTGGTTTTATGCTATTCATGAACCAGGGTTTGTTTTTCTCCGTCATGAACCAGGACTGGTTAATTCCCCTTCATGTACTAGGATTGTTTCTTTCCCCATAATGAACCAGTGTTGGTTCTTTCCCCATCATGATCTAGGATTGGTTCTTTCACCGTCATGAACAAGGGATGTTTCTTTCCCCATCATGAACCAGGGCTGGTTTTTCCCCATCATGAAGCAGGGTTGGTTTTTCCCCATCATGAACCAGTGTTGGTTCTTTTCCCATCATGAACTAGGGTTTGTTTTAATCCCATTGTGAATCAGCGTTGGTTCTTTCCCCATATTAAACCAGGGTTGGTTTTTTCCCCATCATGAACCAGGGTTGTTTCTCTCTCCATCATGAACCAGGACTGTTTTTTTCTGCATCATGAACCGGGACTGGTTCTTTAACCATCATGGAACAGCGTTTATTTTTCCCCATCATGAACCAGGGTTGGTTCTTTCCCCATCATGAACCAGGGTTGGTTCTTTCCCCATCATGAACCAGGGTTGGTTCTTTCCCCATCATAAACCAGGATTGGTTCCTTCCCCATCATAAAACAGGATTTCTTCTTTCCCCATGATAAACCACGGTTGGTTTTATCCCCATCATGAAGCAGAGTTGGTTCGGTCCCCATCATGAACCTGGGTTGGTCTTCCCATCATAAAACACGATTGGTACTGTCCCCATCATGAACCAGGTTTGTTTCTTCATCCCATCATGAACCACGGTTGGTTTTATGCTATTCATGAACCAGGGTTTGTTTTTCTCCTTCATGAACCAGGACTGGTTAATTCCCCTTCATGTACTAGGATTGTTTCTTTCCCCATAATGAACTAGCGTTGGTTCTTTCCCCATTATGATCTAGGATTGGTTCTATCCCCGTCGTGAACAAGGGTTGTTTCTTTCCCCATCATGAACCAGGGTTGGTTCTTTCCCCATCATAAACCAGGATTGGTTCCTTCCCCATCATAAAACAGGATTGCTTCTTTCCCCATGATAAACCACGGTTGGTTTTATCCCCATCATGAAGCAGAGTTGGTTCGGTCCCCATCATGAACCTGGGTTGGTCTTCCCATCATAAAACACGATTGGTACTGTCCCCATCATGAACCAGGTTTGTTTGTTCATCCCATCATGAAGCACGGTTGGTTTTATGCTATTCATGAACCAGGGTTTGTTTTTCTCCATCATGAACCAGGACTGGTTAATTCCCCTTCATGTACTAGGATTGTTTCTTTCCCCATAATGAACCAGCGTTGGTTCTTTCCCCATCATGATCTAGGATTGGTTCTTTCCCCGTCGTGAACAAGGGTTGTTTCTTTCCCCATCATGAACCAGGGCTGGTTTTTCCCCATCATGAAGCAGGGTTGGTTTTTCCCCATCATGAACCAGGGTTGGTTCTTTCCCCATCATGAAGCAGGGTTGGTTTTTCCCCATAATGAACCAGCGTTGGTTCTTTCCCCATCATGATCTAGGATTGGTTCTTTCCCCGTCGTGAACAAGGGTTGTTTCTTTCCCCATCATGAACCAGGGCTGGTTTTTCCCCATCATGAAGCAGGGTTGGTTTTTCCCCATCATGAACCAGTGTTCGTTCTTTTCCCATCATGAACTAGGGTTTGTTTTAATCCCATTTTGAATCAGGGTTGGTTCTTTCCCCATATTAAACCAGGGTTGGTTTTTTCCCCATCATGAACCAGGGTTGTTTCTCTCTCCATCATGAACCAGGACTGTTTTTTTCTGCATCATGAACCGGGACTGGTTCTTTAACCATCATGGACCAGCGTTTATTTTTCCCCATCATGAACCAGGGTTGGTTCTTTCCCCATCATGAACCAGGGTTGGTTCTTTCCCCATCATGAACCAGGGTTGGTTCTTTCCCCATCATAAACCAGGATTGGTTCCTTCCCCATCATGAAACAGGATTGCTTCTTTCCCCATGATAAACCACGGTTGGTTTTATCCCCATCATGAAGCAGAGTTGGTTCGGTCCCCATCATGAACCGGGGTTCGTCTTCCCATCATAAAACACGATTGGTACTGTCCCCATCATGAACCAGGTTTGTTTCTTCATCCCATCATGAACCACGGTTGGTTTTATGCTATTCATGAACCAGGGTTTGTTTTTCTCCATCATGAACCAGGACTGGTTAATTCCCCTTCATGTACTAGGATTGTTTCTTTCCCCATAATGAACCAGCTTTGGTTCTTTCCCCATCATGATCTAGGATTGGTTCTTTCCCCATCGTGAACAAGGGTTGTTTCTTTCCCCATCATGAACCAGGGCTGGTTTTTCCCCATCATGAAGCAGGGTTGGTTTTTCCCCATCATGAACCAGTGTTGGTTCTTTTCCCATCATGAACTAGGGTTTGTTTTAATCCCATTGTTAATCAGGGTTGGTTCTTTCCCCATATTAAACCAGGGTTGGTTCTTTAACCATCATGGACCAGCGTTTATTTTTCCCCATCATGAACCAGGGTTGGTTCTTTCCCCATCATGAACCAGGGTTGGTTCTTTCCCCATCATAAACCAGGATTGGTTCCTTCCCCATCATAAAACAGGATTGCTTCTTTCCCCATGATAAACCATGGTTGGTTTTATCCCCATCATGAAGCAGAGTTGGTTCAGTCCACATCATGAACCGGGGTTGGTCTTCCCATCATAAAATACGATTGGTACTGTCCCCATCATGAACCAGGTTTGTTTCTTCATCCCATCATGAACCACGGTTGGTTTTATGCTATTCATGAACCAGGGTTTGTTTTTCTCCATCATGAACCAGGACTGGTTAATTCCCCTTCATGTACTAGGATTGTTTCTTTCCCCATAATGAACCAGCGTTGGTTCTTTCCCCATCATGATCTAGGATTGGTTCTTTCCCCGTCGTGAACAAGGGTTGTTTCTTTCCCCATCATGATCCTGGGCTGGTTTTTCCCCATCATGAAGCAGGGTTGGTTTTTCCCCATCATGAACAAGTGTTGGTTCTTTTCCCATCATGAACTAGGGTTTGTTTTAATCCCATTGTGAATCAGGGTTGGTTCTTTCCACATATTAAACCAGGGTTGGTTTTTTCCCCATCATGAACCAGGGTTGTTTCTCTCTCCATCATGAACCAGGACTGTTTTTTTCTGCATCATGAACAGGGACTGGTTCTTTAACCATCATGGACCAGCGTTTATTTTTCCCCATCATGAACCAGGGTTGGTTCTTTCCCCATCATGAACCAGGGTTGGTTCTTTCCCCATCATGAACCAGGGTTGGTTCTTTCCCCATCATAAACCAGGATTGGTTCCTTCCCCATCATAAAACAGGATTGCTTCTTTCCCCATGATAAACCACGGTTGGTTTTATCCCCATCATGAAGCAGAGTTGGTTCGGTCCCCATCATGAACCTGGGTTGGTCTTCCCATCATAAAACACGATTGGTACTGTCCCCATCATGAACCAGGTTTGTTTCTTCATCCCATCATGAACCACGGTTGGTTTTATGCTATTCATGAACCAGGGTTTGTTTTTCTCCATCATGAACCAGGACTGGTTAATTCCCCTTCATGTACTAGGATTGTTTCTTTCCCCATAATGAACCAGTGTTGGTTCTTTCCCCATCATGATCTAGGATTGGTTCTTTCCCCGTCATGAACAAGGGATGTTTCTTTCCCCATCATGAACCAGGGCTGGTTTTTCCCCATCATGAAGCAGGGTTGGTTTTTCCCCATCATGAACCAGTGTTGGTTCTTTTCCCATCATGAACTAGGGTTTGTTTTAATCCCATTGTGAATCAGCGTTGGTTCTTTCCCCATATTAAACCAGGGTTGGTTTTTTCCCCATCATGAACCAGGGTTGTTTCTCTCTCCATCATGAACCAGGACTGTTTTTTTCTGCATCATGAACCGGGACTGGTTCTTTAACCATCATGGAACAGCGTTTATTTTTCCCCATCATGAACCAGGGTTGGTTCTTTCCCCATCATGAACCAGGGTTGGTTCTTTCCCCATCATGAACCAGGGTTGGTTCTTTCCCCATCATAAACCAGGATTGGTTCCTTCCCCATCATAAAACAGGATTGCTTCTTTCCCCATGATAAACCACGGTTGGTTTTATCCCCATCATGAAGCAGAGTTGGTTCGGTCCCCATCATGAACCTGGGTTGGTCTTCCCATCATAAAACAGGATTGGTACTGTCCCCATCATGAACCAGGTTTGTTTCTTCATCCCATCATGAACCACGGTTGGTTTTATGCTATTCATGAACCAGGGTTTGTTTTTCTCCTTCATGAACCAGGACAGGTTAATTCCCCTTCATGTACTAGGATTGTTTCTTTCCCCATAATGAACTAGCGTTGGTTCTTTCCCCATTATGATCTAGGATTGGTTCTATCCCCGTCGTGAACAAGGGTTGTTTCTTTCCCCATCATGAACCAGGGTTGGTTCTTTCCCCATCATAAACCAGGATTGGTTCCTTCCCCATCATAAAACAGGATTGCTTCTTTCCCCATGATAAACCACGGTTGGTTTTATCCCCATCATGAAGCAGAGTTGGTTCGGTCCCCATCATGAACCTGGGTTGGTCTTCGATCATTAAACACGATTGGTACTGTCCCCATCATGAACCAGGTTTGTTTGTTCATCCCATCATGAAGCACGGTTGGTTTTATGCTATTCATGAACCAGGGTTTGTTTTTCTCCATCATGAACCAGGACTGGTTAATTCCCCTTCATGTACTAGGATTGTTTCTTTCCCCATAATGAACCAGCGTTGGTTCTTTCCCCATCATGATCTAGGATTGGTTCTTTCCCCGTCGTGAACAAGGGTTGTTTCTTTCCCCTTCATGAACCAGGGCTGGTTTTTCCCCATCATGAAGCAGGGTTGGTTTTTCCCCATCATGAACCAGGGTTGGTTCTTTCCCCATCATGAAGCAGGGTTGGTTTTTCCCCATAATGAACCAGCGTTGGTTCTTTCCCCATCATGATCTAGGATTGGTTCTTTCCCCGTCGTGAACAAGGGTTGTTTCTTTCCCCATCATGAACCAGGGCTGGTTTTTCCCCATCATGAAGCAGGGTTGGTTTTTCCCCATCATGAACCAGTGTTGGTTCTTTTCCCATCATGAACTAGGGTTTGTTTTAATCCCATTTTGAATCAGGGTTGGTTCTTTCCCCATATTAAACCAGGGTTGGTTTTTTCCCCATCATGAACCAGGGTTGTTTCTCTCTCCATCATGAACCAGGACTGTTTTTTTCTGCATCATGAACCGGGACTGGTTCTTTAACCATCATGGACCAGCGTTTATTTTTCCCCATCATGAACCAGGGTTGGTTCTTTCCCCATCATGAACCAGGGTTGGTTCTTTCCCCATCATGAACCAGGGTTGGTTCTTTCCCCATCATAAACCAGGATTGGTTCCTTCCCCATCATGAAACAGGATTGCTTCTTTCCCCATGATAAACCACGGTTGGTTTTATCCCCATCATGAAGCAGAGTTGGTTCGGTCCCCATCATGAACCGGGGTTGGTCTTCCCATCATAAAACACGATTGGTACTGTCCCCATCATGAACCAGGTTTGTTTCTTCATCCCATCATGAACCACGGTTGGTTTTATGCTATTCATGAACCAGGGTTTGTTTTTCTCCATCATGAACCAGGACTGGTTAATTCCCCTTCATGTACTAGGATTGTTTCTTTCCCCATAATGAACCAGCTTTGGTTCTTTCCCCATCATGATCTAGGATTGGTTCTTTCCCCGTCGTGAACAAGGGTTGTTTCTTTCCCCATCATGAACCAGGGCTGGTTTTTCCCCATCATGAAGCAGGGTTGGTTTTTCCCCATCATGAACCAGTGTTGGTTCTTTTCCCATCATGAACTAGGGTTTGTTTTAATCCCATTGTTAATCAGGGTTGGTTCTTTCCCCATATTAAACCAGGGTTGGTTTTTTCCACATCATGAACCAGGGTTGTTTCTCTCTCCATCATGAACCAGGACTGTTTTTTTCTGCATCATGAACCGGGACTGGTTCTTTAACCATCATGGACCAGCGTTTATTTTTCCCCATCATGAACCAGGGTTGGTTCTTTCCCCATCATGAACCAGGGTTGGTTCTTTCCCCATCATAAACCAGGATTGGTTCCTTCCCCATCATAAAACAGCATTGCTTCTTTCCCCATGATAAACCACGGTTGGTTTTATCCCCATCATGAAGCAGAGTTGGTTCAGTCCACATCATGAACCGGGGTTGGTCTTCCCATCATAAAATACGATTGGTACTGTCCCCATCATGAACCAGGTTTGTTTCTTCATCCCATCATGAACCACGGTTGGTTTTATGCTATTCATGAACCAGGGTTTGTTTTTCTCCATCATGAACCAGGACTGGTTAATTCCCCTTCATGTACTAGGATTGTTTCTTTCCCCATAATGAACCAGCGTTGGTTCTTTCCCCATCATGATCTAGGATTGGTTCTTTCCCCGTCGTGAACAAGGGTTGTTTCTTTCCCCATCATGATCCAGGGCTGGTTTTTCCCCATCATGAAGCAGGGTTGGTTTTTCCCCATCATGAACAAGTGTTGGTTCTTTTCCCATCATGAACTAGGGTTTGTTTTAATCCCATTGTGAATCAGGGTTGGTTCTTTCCACATATTAAACCAGGGTTGGTTTTTTCCCCATCATGAACCAGGGTTGTTTCTCTCTCCATCATGAACCAGGACTGTTTTTTTCTGCATCATGAACCGGGACTGGTTCTTTAACCATCATGGACCAGCGTTTATTTTTCCCCATCATGAACCAGGGTTGGTTCTTTCCCCATCATGAACCAGGGTTGGTTCTTTCCCCATCATGAACCAGGGTTGGTTCTTTCCCCATCATAAACCAGGATTGGTTCCTTCCCCATCATAAAACAGGATTGCTTCTTTCCCCATGATAAACCACGGTTGGTTTTATCCCCATCATGAAGCAGAGTTGGTTCGGTCCCCATCATGAACCTGGGTTGGTCTTCCCATCATAAAACACGATTGGTACTGTCCCCATCATGAACCAGGTTTGTTTCTTCATCCCATCATGAACCACGGTTGGTTTTATGCTATTCATGAACCAGGGTTTGTTTTTCTCCATCATGAACCAGGACTGGTTAATTCCCCTTCATGTACTAGGATTGTTTCTTTCCCCATAATGAACCAGTGTTGGTTCTTTCCCCATCATGATCTAGGATTGGTTCTTTCCCCGTCATGAACAAGGGATGTTTCTTTCCCCATCATGAACCAGGGCTGGTTTTTCCCCATCATGAAGCAGGGTTGGTTTTTCCCCATCATGAACCAGGGTTGGTTCTTTCCCCATCATGAAGCAGGGTTGGTTTTTCCCCATAATGAACCAGCCTTGGTTCTTTCCCCATCATGATCTAGGATTGGTTCTTTCCCCGTCGTGAACAAGGGTTGTTTCTTTCCCCATCATGAACCAGGGCTGGTTTTTCCCCATCATGAAGCAGGGTTGGTTTTTCCCCATCATGAACCAGGGTTGGTTCTTTCCCCATCATGAAGCAGTGTTGGTTTTTCCCCATCATGAACCAGTGTTGGTTCTTTTCCCATCATGAACTAGGGTTTGTTTTAATCCCATTGTTAATCAGGGTTGGTTCTTTCCCCATATTAAACCAGGGTTGGTTTTTTCCACATCATGAACCAGGGTTGTTTCTCTCTCCATGATGAACCAGGACTGTTTTTTTCTGCATCATGAACCGGGACTGGTTCTTTAACCATCATGGACCAGCGTTTATTTTTCCCCATCATGAACCAGGGTTGGTTCTTTCCCCATCATAAACCAGGATTGGTTCCTTCCCCATCATAAAACAGGATTGCTTCTTTCCCCATGTTAAACCACGGTTGGTTTTATCCCCATCATGAAGCAGAGTTGGTTCAATCCCCATCATGAACCGGGGTTGGTCTTCCCATCATAAAACACGATTGGTACTGTCCCCATCATGAACCAGTTTTGTTTCTTCATCCCATCATGTACCACGGTTGGTTTTATGCTATTCATGAACCAGGGTTTGTTTTTCTCCATCATGAACCAGGACTGGTTAATTCGCCTTCATGTACTAGGATTGTTTCTTTCCCCATAATGAACCAGCGTTGGTTCTTTCCCCATCATGATCTAGGATTGGTTCTTTCCCCGTCGTGAACAAGGGTTGTTTCTTTCCCCATCATGAACCAGGGCTGGTTTTTCCCCATCATGAAGCAGGGTTGGTTTTTCCCCATCATGAACCAGGGTTGGTTCTTTCCCCATCATGAAGCAGGGTTGGTTTTTCCCCATAATGAACCAGCGTTGGTTCTTTCCCCATCATGATCTAGGATTGGTTCTTTCCCCGTCGTGAACAAGGGTTGTTTCTTTCCCCATCATGAACCAGGGCTGGTTTTTCCCCATCATGAAGCAGGGTTGGTTTTTCCCCATCATGAACCAGTGTTGGTTCTTTTCCCATCATGAACTAGGGTTTGTTTTAATCCCATTGTTAATCAGGGTTGGTTCTTTCCCCATATTAAACCAGGGTTGGTTTTTTCCACATCATGAACCAGGGTTGTTTCTCTCTCCATCATGAACCAGGACTGTTTTTTTCTGCATCATGAACCGGGACTGGTTCTTTAACCATCATGGACCAGCGTTTATTTTTCCCCATCATGAACCAGGGTTGGTTCTTTCCCCATCATAAACCAGGATTGGTTCCTTCCCCATCATAAAACAGGATTGCTTCTTTCCCCATGTTAAACCACGGTTGGTTTTATCCCCATCATGAAGCAGAGTTGGTTCAATCCCCATCATGAACCGGGGTTGGTCTTCCCATCATAAAACACGATTGGTACTGTCCCCATCATGAACCAGTTTTGTTTCTTCATCCCATCATGTACCACGGTTGGTTTTATGCTATTCATGAACCAGGGTTTGTTTTTCTCCATCATGAACCAGGACTGGTTAATTCGCCTTCATGTACTAGGATTGTTTCTTTCCCCATAATGAACCAGCGTTGGTTCTTTCCCCATCATGATCTAGGATTGGTTCTTTCCCCGTCGTGAACAAGGGTTGTTTCTTTCCCCATCATGAACCAGGGCTGGTTTTTCCCCATCATGAAGCAGGGTTGGTTTTTCCCCATCATGAACCAGGGTTGGTTCTTTCCCCATCATGAAGCAGGGTTGGTTTTTCCCCATAATGAACCAGCGTTGGTTCTTTCCCCATCATGATCTAGGATTGGTTCTTTCCCCGTCGTGAACAAGGGTTGTTTCTTTCCCCATCATGAACCAGGGCTGGTTTTTCCCCATCATGAAGCAGGGTTGGTTTTTCCCCATCATGAACCAGTGTTGGTTCTTTTCCCATCATGAACTAGGGTTTGTTTTAATCCCATTGTTAATCAGGGTTGGTTCTTTCCCCATATTAAACCAGGGTTGGTTTTTTCCACATCATGAACCAGGGTTGTTTCTCTCTCCATCATGAACCAGGACTGTTTTTTTCTGCATCATGAACCGGGACTGGTTCTTTAACCATCATGGACCAGCGTTTATTTTTCCCCATCATGAACCAGGGTTGGTTCTTTCCCCATCATAAACCAGGATTGGTTCCTTCCCCATCATAAAACAGGATTGCTTCTTTCCCCATGTTAAACCACAGTTGGTTTTATCCCCATCATGAAGCAGAGTTGGTTCAATCCCCATCATGAACCGGGGTTGGACATCCCATCATAAAACACGATTGGTACTGTCCCCATCATGAACCAGGTTTGTTTCTTCATCCCATCATGAACCACGGTTGATTTTATGCTATTCATGAACCAGGGTTTGTTTTTCTCCATCATGAACCAGGACTGGTTAATTCCCCTTCATGTACTAGGATTGTTTCTTTCCCCATAATGAACCAGCATTGGTTCTTTCCCCATCAAGATCTAGGATTGGTTCTTTCCCCGTCGTGAACAAGGGCTGTTTCTTTCCCCATCATGAACCAGTGCTGGTTTTTCCCCATCATGAAGCAGGGTTGGTTTTTCCCCATCATGAACCAGGGTTGGTTCTTTCCCCATCATGAAGCAGGGTTGGTTTTTCCCCATAATGAACCAGCGTTGGTTCTTTTCCCATCATGAACTAGGGTTTGTTTTAATCCCATTGTGAATCAGGGTTGGTTCTTTCCACATATTAAACCAGGGTTGGTTTTTTCCCCATCATGAACCAGGGTTGTTTCTCTCTCCATCATGAACCAGGACTGTTTTTTTCTGCATCATGAACCGGGACTGGTTCTTTAACCATCATGGACCAGCGTTTATTTTTCCCCATCATGAACCAGGGTTGGTTCTTTCCCCATCATGAACCAGGGTTGGTTCTTTCCCCATCATGAACCAGGGTTGGTTCTTTCCCCATCATAAACCAGGATTGGTTCCTTCCCCATCATAAAACAGGATTGCTTCTTTCCCCATGATAAACCACGGTTGGTTTTATCCCCATCATGAAGCAGAGTTGGTTCGGTCCCCATCATGAACCTGGGTTGGTCTTCCAATCATAAAACACGATTGGTACTGTCCCCATCATGAACCAGGTTTGTTTCTTCATCCCATCATGAACCACGGTTGGTTTTATGCTATTCATGAACCAGGGTTTGTTTTTCTCCATCATGAACCAGGACTGGTTAATTCCCCTTCATGTACTAGGATTGTTTCTTTCCCCATAATGAACCAGTGTTGGTTCTTTCCCCATCATGATCTAGGATTGGTTCTTTCCCCGTCATGAACAAGGGATGTTTCTTTCCCCATCATGAACCAGGGCTGGTTTTTCCCCATCATGAAGCAGGGTTGGTTTTTCCCCATCATGAACCAGGGTTGGTTCTTTCCCCATCATGAAGCAGGGTTGGTTTTTCCCCATAATGAACCAGCCTAGGTTCTTTCCCCATCATGATCTAGGATTGGTTCTTTCCCCGTCGTGAACAAGGGTTGTTTCTTTCCCCATCATGAACTAGGGCTGGTTTTTCCCCATCATGAAGCAGGGTTGGTTTTTCCCCATCATGAACCAGTGTTGGTTCTTTTCCCATCATGAACTAGGGTTTGTTTTAATCCCATTGTTAATCAGGGTTGGTTCTTTCCACATATTAAACCAGGGTTGGTTTTTTCCACATCATGAACCAGGGTTGTTTCTCTCTCCATCATGAACCAGGACTGTTTTTTCCTGCAACATGAACCGGGACTGGTTCTTTAACCATCATGGACCAGCGTTTATTTTTCCCCATCATGAACCTGGGTTGGTTCTTTCCCCATCATGAACCAGGGTTGGTTCTTTCCCCATCATGAACCAGTGTTGGTTCTTTCCCCATCATAAACCAGGATTGGTTCCTTCCCCATCATAAAACAGGATTGCTTCTTTCCCCATGATAAACCACGGTTGGTTTAACCCCATCATGAAGCAGAGTTGGTTCGGTCCCCATCATGAACCGGGGTTGGTCTTCCCATCATAAAACACGATTGGTACTGTCCCCATCATGAACCAGGTTTGTTTGTTCATCCCATCATGAACCACGGTTGGTTTTATGCTATTCATGAACCAGGGTTTGTTTTTCTCCATCATGAACCAGGACTGGTTAATTCCCCTTCTTGTACTAGGATTGTTTCTTTCCCCATAATGAACCAGCGTTGGTTCTTTCCCCATCATGATTTAGGATTGGTTCTTTCCCCGTCGTGAACAAGGGTTGTTTCTTTCCCCATCATGAACCAGGGCTGGTTTTTCCCCATCATGAAGCAGGGTTGGTTTTTCCCCATCATGAACCAGGGTTGGTTCTTTCCCCATCATGAAGCAGGGTTGGTTTTTCCCCATCATGAACCAGTGTTGGTTCTTTTCCCATCATCAACTAGGGTTTGTTTTAATCCCATTGTTAATCAGGGTTGGTTCTTTCCCCATATTAAACCAGGGTTGGTTTTTTCCACATCATGAACCAGGGTTGTTTCTCTCTCCATGATGAACCAGGACTGTTTTTTTCTGCATCATGAACCGGGACTGGTTCTTTAACCATCATGGACCAGCGTTTATTTTTCCCCATCATGAACCAGGGTTGGTTCTTTCCCCATCATAAACCAGGATTGGTTCCTTCCCCATCATAAAACAGGATTGCTTCTTTCCCCATGTTAAACCACAGTTGGTTTTATCCCCATCATGAAGCAGAGTTGGTTCAATCCCCATCATGAACCGGGGTTGGACATCCCATCATAAAACACGATTGGTACTGTCCCCATCATGAACCAGGTTTGTTTCTTCATCCCATCATGAACCACGGTTGATTTTATGCTATTCATGAACCAGGGTTTGTTTTTCTCCATCATGAACCAGGACTGGTTAATTCCCCTTCATGTACTAGGATTGTTTCTTTCCCCATAATGAACCAGCATTGGTTCTTTCCCCATCAAGATCTAGGATTGGTTCTTTCCCCGTCGTGAACAAGGGCTGTTTCTTTCCCCATCATGAACCAGTGCTGGTTTTTCCCCATCATGAAGCAGGGTTGGTTTTTCCCCATCATGAACCAGGGTTGGTTCTTTCCCCATCATGAAGCAGGGTTGGTTTTTCCCCATAATGAACCAGCGTTGGTTCTTTTCCCATCATGAACTAGGGTTTGTTTTAATCCCATTGTGAATCAGGGTTGGTTCTTTCCACATATTAAACCAGGGTTGGTTTTTTCCCCATCATGAACCAGGGTTGTTTCTCTCTCCATCATGAACCAGGACTGTTTTTTTCTGCATCATGAACCGGGACTGGTTCTTTAACCATCATGGACCAGCGTTTATTTTTCCCCATCATGAACCAGGGTTGGTTCTTTCCCCATCATGAACCAGGGTTGGTTCTTTCCCCATCATGAACCAGGGTTGGTTCTTTCCCCATCATAAACCAGGATTGGTTCCTTCCCCATCATAAAACAGGATTGCTTCTTTCCCCATGATAAACCACGGTTGGTTTTATCCCCATCATGAAGCAGAGTTGGTTCGGTCCCCATCATGAACCTGGGTTGGTCTTCCAATCATAAAACACGATTGGTACTGTCCCCATCATGAACCAGGTTTGTTTCTTCATCCCATCATGAACCACGGTTGGTTTTATGCTATTCATGAACCAGGGTTTGTTTTTCTCCATCATGAACCAGGACTGGTTAATTCCCCTTCATGTACTAGGATTGTTTCTTTCCCCATAATGAACCAGTGTTGGTTCTTTCCCCATCATGATCTAGGATTGGTTCTTTCCCCGTCATGAACAAGGGATGTTTCTTTCCCCATCATGAACCAGGGCTGGTTTTTCCCCATCATGAAGCAGGGTTGGTTTTTCCCCATCATGAACCAGGGTTGGTTCTTTCCCCATCATGAAGCAGGGTTGGTTTTTCCCCATAATGAACCAGCCTAGGTTCTTTCCCCATCATGATCTAGGATTGGTTCTTTCCCCGTCGTGAACAAGGGTTGTTTCTTTCCCCATCATGAACTAGGGCTGGTTTTTCCCCATCATGAAGCAGGGTTGGTTTTTCCCCATCATGAACCAGTGTTGGTTCTTTTCCCATCATGAACTAGGGTTTGTTTTAATCCCATTGTTAATCAGGGTTGGTTCTTTCCACATATTAAACCAGGGTTGGTTTTTTCCACATCATGAACCAGGGTTGTTTCTCTCTCCATCATGAACCAGGACTGTTTTTTCCTGCAACATGAACCGGGACTGGTTCTTTAACCATCATGGACCAGCGTTTATTTTTCCCCATCATGAACCTGGGTTGGTTCTTTCCCCATCATGAACCAGGGTTGGTTCTTTCCCCATCATGAACCAGTGTTGGTTCTTTCCCCATCATAAACCAGGATTGGTTCCTTCCCCATCATAAAACAGGATTGCTTCTTTCCCCATGATAAACCACGGTTGGTTTAACCCCATCATGAAGCAGAGTTGGTTCGGTCCCCATCATGAACCGGGGTTGGTCTTCCCATCATAAAACACGATTGGTACTGTCCCCATCATGAACCAGGTTTGTTTGTTCATCCCATCATGAACCACGGTTGGTTTTATGCTATTCATGAACCAGGGTTTGTTTTTCTCCATCATGAACCAGGACTGGTTAATTCCCCTTCTTGTACTAGGATTGTTTCTTTCCCCATAATGAACCAGCGTTGGTTCTTTCCCCATCATGATTTAGGATTGGTTCTTTCCCCGTCGTGAACAAGGGTTGTTTCTTTCCCCATCATGAACCAGGGCTGGTTTTTCCCCATCATGAAGCAGGGTTGGTTTTTCCCCATCATGAACCAGGGTTGGTTCTTTCCCCATCATGAAGCAGGGTTGGTTTTTCCCCATCATGAACCAGTGTTGGTTCTTTTCCCATCATCAACTAGGGTTTGTTTTAATCCCATTGTTAATCAGGGTTGGTTCTTTCCCCATATTAAACCAGGGTTGGTTTTTTCCACATCATGAACCAGGGTTGTTTCTCTCTCCATGATGAACCAGGACTGTTTTTTTCTGCATCATGAACCGGGACTGGTTCTTTAACCATCATGGACCAGCGTTTATTTTTCCCCATCGTGAACCAGGATTGGTTCCTTCCCCATCATAAAACAGGATTGCTTCTTTCCCCATGTTAAACCACAGTTGGTTTTATCCCCATCATGAAGCAGAGTTGGTTCAATCCCCATCATGAACCGGGGTTGGACATCCCATCATAAAACACGATTGGTACTGTCCCCATCATGAACCAGGTTTGTTTCTTCATCCCATCATGAACCACGGTTGATTTTATGCTATTCATGAACCAGGGTTTGTTTTTCTCCATCATGAACCAGGACTGGTTAATTCCCCTTCATGTACTAGGATTGTTTCTTTCCCCATAATGAACCAGCATTGGTTCTTTCCCCATCAAGATCTAGGATTGGTTCTTTCCCCGTCGTGAACAAGGGCTGTTTCTTTCCCCATCATGAACCAGTGCTGGTTTTTCCCCATCATGAAGCAGGGTTGGTTTTTCCCCATCATGAACCAGGGTTGGTTCTTTCCCCATCATGAACCAGCGTTGGTTCTTTTCCCATCATGAACTAGGGTTTGTTTTAATCCCATTGTGAATCAGGGTTGGTTCTTTCCACATATTAAACCAGGGTTGGTTTTTTCCCCATCATGAACCAGGGTTGTTTCTCTCTCCATCATGAACCAGGACTGTTTTTTTCTGCATCATGAACCGGGACTGGTTCTTTAACCATCATGGACCAGCGTTTATTTTTCCCCATCATGAACCAGGGTTGGTTCTTTCCCCATCATGAACCAGGGTTGGTTCTTTCCCCATCATGAACCAGGGTTGGTTCTTTCCCCATCATAAACCAGGATTGGTTCCTTCCCCATCATAAAACAGGATTGCTTCTTTCCCCATGATAAACCACGGTTGGTTTTATCCCCATCATGAAGCAGAGTTGGTTCGGTCCCCATCATGAACCTGGGTTGGTCTTCCAATCATAAAACACGATTGGTACTGTCCCCATCATGAACCAGGTTTGTTTCTTCATCCCATCATGAACCACGGTTGGTTTTATGCTATTCATGAACCAGGGTTTGTTTTTCTCCATCATGAACCAGGACTGGTTAATTCCCCTTCATGTACTAGGATTGTTTCTTTCCCCATAATGAACCAGTGTTGGTTCTTTCCCCATCATGATCTAGGATTGGTTCTTTCCCCGTCATGAACAAGGGATGTTTCTTTCCCCATCATGAAGCAGGGTTGGTTTTTCCCCATCATGAACCAGGGTTGGTTCTTTCCCCATCATGAAGCAGGGTTGGTTTTTCCCCATAATGAACCAGCCTAGGTTCTTTCCCCATCATGATCTAGGATTGGTTCTTTCCCCGTCGTGAACAAGGGTTGTTTCTTTCCCCATCATGAACTAGGGCTGGTTTTTCCCCATCATGAAGCAGGGTTGGTTTTTCCCCATCATGAACCAGTGTTGGTTCTTTTCCCATCATGAACTAGGGTTTGTTTTAATCCCATTGTTAATCAGGGTTGGTTCTTTCCACATATTAAACCAGGGTTGGTTTTTTCCACATCATGAACCAGGGTTGTTTCTCTCTCCATCATGAACCAGGACTGTTTTTTCCTGCAACATGAACCGGGACTGGTTCTTTAACCATCATGGACCAGCGTTTATTTTTCCCCATCATGAACCTGGGTTGGTTCTTTCCCCATCATGAACCAGGGTTGGTTCTTTCCCCATCATGAACCAGTGTTGGTTCTTTCCCCATCATAAACCAGGATTGGTTCCTTCCCCATCATAAAACAGGATTGCTTCTTTCCCCATGATAAACCACGGTTGGTTTAACCCCATCATGAAGCAGAGTTGGTTCGGTCCCCATCATGAACCGGGGTTGGTCTTCCCATCATAAAACACGATTGGTACTGTCCCCATCATGAACCAGGTTTGTTTGTTCATCCCATCATGAACCACGGTTGGTTTTATGCTATTCATGAACCAGGGTTTGTTTTTCTCCATCATGAACCAGGACTGGTTAATTCCCCTTCTTGTACTAGGATTGTTTCTTTCCCCATAATGAACCAGCGTTGGTTCTTTCCCCATCATGATTTAGGATTGGTTCTTTCCCCGTCGTGAACAAGGGTTGTTTCTTTCCCCATCATGAACCAGGGCTGGTTTTTCCCCATCATGAAGCAGGGTTGGTTTTTCCCCATCATGAACCAGGGTTGGTTCTTTCCCCATCATGAAGCAGGGTTGGTTTTTCCCCATCATGAACCAGTGTTGGTTCTTTTCCCATCATCAACTAGGGTTTGTTTTAATCCCATTGTTAATCAGGGTTGGTTCTTTCCCCATATTAAACCAGGGTTGGTTTTTTCCACATCATGAACCAGGGTTGTTTCTCTCTCCATGATGAACCAGGACTGTTTTTTTCTGCATCATGAACCGGGACTGGTTCTTTAACCATCATGGACCAGCGTTTATTTTTCCCCATCATGAACCAGGGTTGGTTCTTTCCCCATCATAAACCAGGATTGGTTCCTTCCCCATCATAAAACAGGATTGCTTCTTTCCCCATGTTAAACCACGGTTGGTTTTATCCCCATCATGAAGCAGAGTTGGTTCAATCCCCATCATGAACCGGGGTTGGTCTTCCCATCATAAAACACGATTGGTACTGTCCCCATCATGAACCAGTTTTGTTTCTTCATCCCATCATGTACCACGGTTGGTTTTATGCTATTCATGAACCAGGGTTTGTTTTTCTCCATCATGAACCAGGACTGGTTAATTCCCCTTCATGTACTAGGATTGTTTCTTTCCCCATAATGAACCAGCGTTGGTTCTTTCCCCATCATGATCTAGGATTGGTTCTTTCCCCGTCGTGAACAAGGGTTGTTTCTTTCCCCATCATGAACCAGGGCTGGTTTTTCCCCATCATGAAGCAGGGTTGGTTTTTCCCCATCATGAACCAGGGTTGGTTCTTTCCCCATCATGAAGCAGGGTTGGTTTTTCCCCATAATGAACCAGCGTTGGTTCTTTCCCCATCATGATCTAGGATTGGTTCTTTCCCCGTCGTGAACAAGGGTTGTTTCTTTCCCCATCATGAACCAGGGCTGGTTTTTCCCCATCATGAAGCAGGGTTGGTTTTTCCCCATCATGAACCAGTGTTGGTTCTTTTCCCATCATGAACTAGGGTTTGTTTTAATCCCATTGTTAATCAGGGTTGGTTCTTTCCCCATATTAAACCAGGGTTGGTTTTTTCCACATCATGAACCAGGGTTGTTTCTCTCTCCATCATGAACCAGGACTGTTTTTTTCTGCATCATGAACCGGGACTGGTTCTTTAACCATCATGGACCAGCGTTTATTTTTCCCCATCATGAACCAGGGTTGGTTCTTTCCCCATCATAAACCAGGATTGGTTCCTTCCCCATCATAAAACAGGATTGCTTCTTTCCCCATGTTAAACCACAGTTGGTTTTATCCCCATCATGAAGCAGAGTTGGTTCAATCCCCATCATGAACCGGGGTTGGACATCCCATCATAAAACACGATTGGTACTGTCCCCATCATGAACCAGGTTTGTTTCTTCATCCCATCATGAACCACGGTTGATTTTATGCTATTCATGAACCAGGGTTTGTTTTTCTCCATCATGAACCAGGACTGGTTAATTCCCCTTCATGTACTAGGATTGTTTCTTTCCCCATAATGAACCAGCATTGGTTCTTTCCCCATCAAGATCTAGGATTGGTTCTTTCCCCGTCGTGAACAAGGGCTGTTTCTTTCCCCATCATGAACCAGTGCTGGTTTTTCCCCATCATGAAGCAGGGTTGGTTTTTCCCCATCATGAACCAGGGTTGGTTCTTTCCCCATCATGAAGCAGGGTTGGTTTTTCCCCATAATGAACCAGCGTTGGTTCTTTCCCCATCATGATCTAGGATTGGTTCTTTCCCCGTCGTGAACAAGGGTTGTTTCTTTCCCCATCATGAACCAGGGCTGGTTTTTCCCCATCATGAAGCAGGGTTGGTTTTTCCCCATCATGAACCAGGGTTGTTTCTCTCTCCATCATGAACCAGGACTGTTTTTTTCTGCATCATGAACCGGGACTGGTTCTTTAACCATCATGGACCAGCGTTTATTTTTCCCCATCATGAACCAGGGTTGGTTCTTTCCCCATCATGAACCAGGGTTGGTTCTTTCCCCATCATAAACCAGGATTGGTTCCTTCCCCATCATAAAACAGGATTGCTTCTTTCCCCATGATAAACCACGGTTGGTTTTATCCCCATCATGAAGCAGAGTTGGTTCAGTCCCCATCATGAACCAGGGTTGGTCTTCCCATCATAAAATACGATTGGTACTGTCCCCATCATGAACCAGGTTTGTTTCTTCATCCCATCATGAACCACGGTTGGTTTTATGCTATTCATGAACCAGGGTTTGTTTTTCTCCATCATGAACCAGGACTGGTTAATTCCCCTTCATGTACTAGGATTGTTTCTTTCCCCATAATGAACCAGCGTTGGTTCTTTCCCCGTCGTGAACAAGGGTTGTTTCTTTCCCCATCATGATCCAGGGCTGGTTTTTCCCAATCATGAAGCAGGGTTGGTTTTTCCCCATCATGAACCAGTGTTGGTTCTTTTCCCATCATGAATTAGGGTTTGTTTTAATCCCATTGTGAATCAGGGTTGGTTCTTTCCACATATTAAACCAGGGTTGGTTTTTTCCCCATCATGAACCAGGGTTGTTTCTCTCTCCATCATGAACCAGGACTGTTTTTTTCTGCATCATGAACCGGGACTGGTTCTTTAACCATCATGGACCAGCGTTTATTTTTCCCCATCATGAACCAGGGTTGGTTCTTTCCCCATCATGAACCAGGGTTGGTTCTTTCCCCATCATGAACCAGGGTTGGTTCTTTCCCCATCATAAACCAGGATTGGTTCCTTCCCCATCATAAAACAGGATTGCTTCTTTCCCCATGTTAAACCACGGTTGGTTTTTTCCCCATCATGAACCAGGGTTGTTTCTCTCTCCATCATGAACCAGGACTGTTTTTTTCTGCATCATGAACTGGGACTGGTTCTTTAACCATCATGGACCAGCGTTTATTTTTCCCCATCATGAACCAGGGTTGGTTCTTTCCCCATCATGAACCAGGGTTGGTTCTTTCCCCATCATGAACCAGGGTTGGTTCTTTCCCCATCATGAACCAGTGTTGGTTCTTTTCCCATCATGAACTAGGGTTTGTTTTAATCCCATTGTTAATCAGGGTTGGTTCTTTCCCCATATTAAACCAGGGTTGGGTTTTTCCACATCATGAACCAGGGTTGTTTCTCTCTCCATCATGAACCAGGACTGTTTTTTTCTGCATCATGAACCGGGACTGGTTCTTTAACCATCATGGACCAGCGTTTATTTTTCCCCATCATGAACCAGGGTTGGTTCTTTCCCCATCATAAACCAGGATTGGTTCCTTCCCCATCATAAAACAGGATTGCTTCTTTCCCCATGTTAAACCACGGTTGGTTTTATCCCCATCATGAAGCAGAGTTGGTTCAATCCCCATCATGAACCGGGGTTGGACATCCCATCATAAAACACGATTGGTACTGTCCTCATCATGAACCTGGTTTGTTTCTTCATCCCATCATGAACCACGGTTGGTTTTATGCTATTCATGAACCAGGGTTTGTTTTTCTCCATCATGAACCAGGACTGGTTAATTCCCCTTCATGTACTAGGATTGTTTCTTTCCCCATAATGAACCAGCGTTGGTTCTTTCCCCATCATGATCTAGGATTGGTTCTTTCCCCGTCGTGAACAAGGGTTGTTTCTTTCCCCATCATGATCCAGGGCTGGTTTTTCCCCATCATGAAGCAGGGTTGGTTTTTCCCCATCATGAACCAGTGTTGGTTCTTTTCCCATCATGAACTAGGGTTTGTTTTAATCCCATTGTGAATCAGGGTTGGTTCTTTCCACATATTAAACCAGGGTTGGTTTTTTCCCCATCATGAACCAGGGTTGTTTCTCTCTCCATCATGAACCAGGACTGTTTTTTTCTGCATCATGAACCGGGACTGGTTCTTTAACCATCATGGACCAGCGTTTATTTTTCCCCATCATGAACCAGGGTTGGTTCTTTCCCCATCATGAACCAGGGTTGGTTCTTTCCCCATCATGAACCAGGGTTGGTTCTTTCCCCATCATAAACCAGGATTGGTTCCTTCCCCATCATAAAACAGGATTGCTTCTTTCCCCATGATAAACCACGGTTGGTTTTATCCCCATCATGAAGCAGAGTTGGTTCGGTCCCCATCATGAACCTGGGTTGGTCTTCCCATCATAAAACACGATTGGTACTGTCCCCATCATGAACCAGGTTTGTTTCTTCATCCCATCATGAACCACGGTTGGTTTTATGCTATTCATGAACCAGGGTTTGTTTTTCTCCATCATGAACCAGGACTGGTTAATTCCCCTTCATGTACTAGGATTGTTTCTTTCCCCATAATGAACCAGTGTTGGTTCTTTCCCCATCATGATCTAGGATTGGTTCTTTCCCCGTCATGAACAAGGGATGTTTCTTTCCCCATCATGAACCAGGGCTGGTTTTTCCCCATCATGAAGCAGGGTTGGTTTTTCCCCATCATGAACCAGGGTTGGTTCTTTCCCCATCATGAAGCAGGGTTGGTTTTTCCCCATAATGAACCAGCGTTGGTTCTTTCCCCATCATGATCTAGGATTGGTTCTTTCCCCGTCGTGAACAAGGGTTGTTTCTTTCCCCATCATGAACTAGGGCTGGTTTTTCCCCATCATGAAGCAGGATTGGTTTTTCCCCATCATGAACCAGTGTTGGTTCTTTTCCCATCATGAACTAGGGTTTGTCTTAATCCCATTGTTAATCAGGGTTGGTTCTTTCCACATATTAAACCAGGGTTGGTTTTTTCCACATCATGAACCAGGGTTGTTTCTCTCTCCATCATGAACCAGGACGGTTTTTTCCTGCAACATGAACCGGGACTGGTTCTTTAACCATCATGGACCAGCGTTTATTTTTCCCCATCATGAACCTGGGTTGGTTCTTTCCCCATCATGAACCAGGGTTGGTTCTTTCCCCATCATGAACCAGTGTTGGTTCTTTCCCCATCATAAACCAGGATTGGTTCCTTCCCCATCATAAAACAGGATTGCTTCTTTCCCCATGATAAACCACGGTTGGTTTTATCCCCATCATGAAGCAGAGTTGGTTCGGTCCCCATCATGAACCGGGGTTGGTCTTCCCATCATAAAACACGATTGGTACTGTCCCCATCATGAACCAGGTTTGTTTGTTCATCCCATCATGAACCACGGTTGGTTTTATGCTATTCATGAACCAGGGTTTGTTTTTCTCCATCATGAACCAGGACTGGTTAATTCCCCTTCATGTACTAGGATTGTTTCTTTCCCCATAATGAACCAGCGTTGGTTCTTTCCCCATCATGATCTAGGATTGGTTCTTTCCCCGTCGTGAACAAGGGTTGTTTCTTTCCCCATCATGAACCAGGGCTGGTTTTTCCCCATCATGAAGCAGGGTTGGTTTTTCCCCATCATGAACCAGGGTTGGTTCTTTCCCCATCATGAAGCAGGGTTGGTTTTTTCCCATAATGAACCAGCGTTGGTTCTTTCCCCATCATGATCTAGGATTGGTTCTTTCCCCGTCGTGAACAAGGGTTGTTTCTTTCCCCATCATGAACCAGGGCTGGTTTTTCCCCATCATGAAGCAGGGTTGGTTTTTCCCCATCATGAACCAGTGTTGGTTCTTTTCCCATCATGAACTAGGGTTTGTTTTAATCCCATTGTTAATCAGGGTTGGTTCTTTCCCCATATTAAACCAGGGTTGGGTTTTTCCACATCATGAACCAGGGTTGTTTCTCTCTCCATCATGAACCAGGACTGTTTTTTTCTGCATCATGAACCGGGACTGGTTCTTTAACCATCATGGACCAGCGTTTATTTTTCCCCATCATGAACCAGGGTTGGTTCTTTCCCCATCATAAACCAGGATTGGTTCCTTCCCCATCATAAAACAGGATTGCTTCTTTCCCCATGTTAAACCACGGTTGGTTTTATCCCCATCATGAAGCAGAGTTGGTTCAATCCCCATCATGAACCGGGGTTGGACATCCCATCATAAAACACGATTGGTACTGTCCCCATCATGAACCAGGTTTGTTTCTTCATCCCATCATGAACCACGGTTGGTTTTATGCTATTCATGAACCAGGGTTTGTTTTTCTCCATCATGAACCAGGACTGGTTAATTCCCCTTCATGTACTAGGATTGGTTCTTTCCCCATCATGAACCAGTGCTGGTTTTTCCCCATCATGAAGCAGGGTTGGTTTTTCCCCATCATGAACCAGGGTTGGTTCTTTCCCCATCATGAAGCAGGGTTGGTTTTTCCCCATAATGAACCAGCGTTGGTTCTTTCCCCATCATGATCTAGGATTGGTTCTTTCCCCGTCGTGAACAAGGGTTGTTTCTTTCCCCATCATGAACCAGGGCTGGTTTTTCCCCATCATGAAGCAGGGTTGGTTTTTCCCTATCATGAACCAGGGTTGTTTCTCTCTCCATCATGAACCAGGACTGTTTTTTTCTGCATCATGAACCGGGACTGGTTCTTTAACCATCATGGACCAGCGTTTATTTTTCCCCATCATGAACCAGGGTTGGTTCTTTCCCCATCATGAACCAGGGTTGGTTCTTTCCCCATCATAAACCAGGATTGGTTCCTTCCCCATCATAAAACAGGATTGCTTCTTTCCCCATGATAAACCACGGTTGGTTTTATCCCCATCATGAAGCAGAGTTGGTTCAGTCCCCATCATGAACCGGGGTTGGTCTTCCCATCATAAAATACGATTGGTACTGTCCCCATCATGAACCAGGTTTGTTTCTTCATCCCATCATGAACCACGGTTGGTTTTATGCTATTCATGAACCAGGGTTTGTTTTTCTCCATCATGAACCAGGACTGGTTAATTCCCCTTCATGTACTAGGATTGTTTCTTTCCCCATAATGAACCAGCGTTGGTTCTTTCCCCATCATGATCTAGGATTCGTTCTTTCCCCGTCGTGAACAAGGGTTGTTTCTTTCCCCATCATGATCCAGGGCTGGTTTTTCCCCATCATGAAGCAGGGTTGGTTTTTCCCCATCATGAACCAGTGTTGGTTCTTTTCCCATCATGAATTAGGGTTTGTTTTAATCCCATTGTGAATCAGGGTTGGTTCTTTCCACATATTAAACCAGGGTTGGTTTTTTCCCCATCATGAACCAGGGTTGTTTCTCTCTCCATCATGAACCAGGACTGTTTTTTTCTGCATCATGAACCGGGACTGGTTCTTTAACCATCATGGACCAGCGTTTATTTTTCCCCATCATGAACCAGGGTTGGTTCATTCCCCATCATGAACCAGGGTTGGTTCTTTCCCCATCATGAACCAGGGTTGGTTCTTTCCCCATCATAAACCAGGATTGGTTCCTTCCCCATCATAAAACAGGATTGCTTCTTTCCCCATGTTAAACCACGGTTGGTTTTTTCCCCATCATGAACCAGGGTTGTTTCTCTCTCCATCATGAACCAGGACTGTTTTTTTCTGCATCATGAACCGGGACTGGTTCTTTAACCATCATGGACCAGCGTTTATTTTTCCCCATCATGAACCAGGGTTGGTTCTTTCCCCATCATGAACCAGGGTTGGTTCTTTCCCCATCATGAACCAGGGTTGGTTCTTTCCCCATCATAAACCAGGATTGGTTCCTTCCCCATTATAAAACAGGATTGCTTCTTTCCCCATGTTAAACCACGGTTGGTTTTATCCCCATCATGAAGCAGAGTTGGTTCAATCCCCATCATGAACCGGGGTTGGACATCCCATCATAAAACACGATTGGTACTGTCCCCATCATGAACCAGGTTTGTTTCTTCATCCCATCATGAACCACGGTTGGTTTTATGCTATTCATGAACCAGGGTTTGTTTTTCTCCATCATGAACCAGGACTGGTTAATTCCCCTTCATGTACTAGGATTGTTTCTTTCCCCATAATGAACCAGCGTTGGTTCTTTCCCCATCAAGATCTAGGATTGGTTCTTTCCCCGTCGTGAACAAGGGTTGTTTCTTTCCCCATCATGAACCAGTGCTGGTTTTTCCCCATCATGAAGCAGGGTTGGTTTTTCCCCATCATGAACCAGGGTTGGTTCTTTCCCCATCATGAAGCAGGGTTGGTTTTTCCCCATAATGAACCAGCGTTGGTTCTTTCCCCATCATGATCTAGGATTGGTTCTTTCCCCGTCGTGAACAAGGGTTGTTTCTTTCCCTATCATGAACCAGGGCTGCTTTTTCCCCATCATGAAGCAGGGTTGGTTTTTCCCCATCATGAACCAGGGTTGTTTCTCTCTCCATCATGAACCAGGACTGTTTTTTTCTGCATCATGAACCGGGACTGGTTCTTTAACCATCATGGACCAGCGTTTATTTTTCCCCATCATGAACCAGGGTTGGTTCTTTCCCCATCATGAACCAGGGTTGGTTCTTTCCCCATCATAAACCAGGATTGGTTCCTTCCCCATCATAAAACAGGATTGCTTCTTTCCCCATGATAAACCACGGTTGGTTTTATCCCCATCATGAAGCAGAGTTGGTTCAGTCCCCATCATGAACCGGGGTTGGTCTTCCCATCATAAAATACGATTGGTACTGTCCCCATCATGAACCAGGTTTGTTTCTTCATCCCATCATGAACCACGGTTGGTTTTATGCTATTCATGAACCAGGGTTTGTTTTTCTCCATCATGAACCAGGACTGGTTAATTCCCCTTCATGTACTAGGATTGTTTCTTTCCCCATAATGAACCAGCGTTGGTTCTTTCCCCATCATGATCTAGGATTGGTTCTTTCCCCGTCGTGAACAAGGGTTGTTTCTTTCCCCATCATGATCCAGGGCTGGTTTTTCCCCATCATGAAGCAGGGTTGGTTTTTCCCCATCATGAACCAGTGTTGGTTCTTTTCCCATCATGAACTAGGGTTTGTTTTAATCCCATTGTGAATCAGGGTTGGTTCTTTCCACATATTAAACCAGGGTTGGTTTTTTCCCCATCATGAACCAGGGTTGTTTCTCTCTCCATCATGAACCAGGACTGTTTTTTTCTGCATCATGAACCGGGACTGGTTCTTTAACCATCATGGACCAGCGTTTATTTTTCCCCATCATGAACCAGGGTTGGTTCTTTCCCCATCATGAACCAGGGTTGGTTCTTTCCCCATCATGAACCAGGGTTGGTTCTTTCCCCATCATAAACCAGGATTGGTTCCTTCCCCATCATAAAACAGGATTGCTTCTTTCCCCATGATAAACCACGGTTGGTTTTATCCCCATCATGAAGCAGAGTTGGTTCGGTCCCCATCATGAACCTGGGTTGGTCTTCCCATCATAAAACACGATTGGCACTGTCCCCATCATGAACCAGGTTTGTTTCTTCATCCCATCATGAACCACGGTTGGTTTTATGCTATTCATGAACCAGGGTTTGTTTTTCTCCATCATGAACCAGGACTGGTTAATTCCCCTTCATGTACTAGGATTGTTTCTTTCCCCATAATGAACCAGTGTTGGTTCTTTCCCCATCATGATCTAGGATTGGTTCTTTCCCCGTCATGAACTAGGGATGTTTCTTTCCCCATCATGAACCAGGGCTGGTTTTTCCCCATCATGAAGCAGGGTTGGTTTTTCCCCATCATGAACCAGGGTTGGTTCTTTCCCCATCATGAAGCAGGGTTGGTTTTTCCCCATAATGAACCAGCGTTGGTTCTTTCCCCATCATGATCTAGGATTGTTTCTTTCCACATCGTGAACAAGGGTTGTTTCTTTCCCCATCATGAACCAGGGCTGGTTTTTCCCCATCATGAAGCAGGGTTGGTTTTTCCCCATCATGAACCAGTGTTGGTTCTTTTCCCATCATGAACTAGGGTTTGTTTTAATCCCATTGTTAATCAGGGTTGGTTCTTTCCCCATATTAAACCAGGGTTGGTTTTTTCCCCAGCATGAACCAGGGTTGTTTCTCTCTCCATCATGAACCAGGACTGTTTTTTTCTGCATCATGAACCGGGACTGGTTCTTTAACCATCATGGACCAGCGTTTATTTTTCCCCATCATGAACCTGGGTTGGTTCTTTCCCCATCATGAACCAGGTTTGGTTCTTTCCCCATCATGAACCAGGGTTGGTTCTTTCCCCATCATAAACCAGGATTGGTTCCTTCCCCATCATAAAACAGGATTGCTTCTTTCCCCATGATAAACCACGGTTGGTTTTATCCCCATCATGAAGCAGAGTTGGTTCGGTCCCCATCATGAACCGGGGTTGGTCTTCCCATCATAAAACACGATTGGTACTGTCCCCATCATGAACCAGGTTTGTTTCTTCATCCCATCATGAACCACGGTTGGTTTTATGCTATTCATGAACCAGGGTTTGTTTTTCTCCATCATGAACCAGGACTGGTTAATTCCCCTTCATGTACTAGGATTGTTTCTTTCCCCATAATGAACCAGCATTGGTTCTTTCCCCATCATGATCTAGGATTGGTTCTTTCCCCGTCGTGAACAAGGGTTGTTTCTTTCCCCATCATGAACCAGTGTTGGTTCTTTTCCCATCATGAACTAGGGTTTGTTTTAATCCCATTTTTAATCAGGGTTGGTTCTTTCCCCATATTAAACCAGGGTTGGTTTTTTCCACATCATGAACCAGGGTTGTTTCTCTCTCCATCATGAACCAGGACTGTTTTTTTCTGCATCATGAACCGGGACTGGTTCTTTAACCATCATGGACCAGCGTTTATTTTTCCCCATCATGAACCTGGGTTGGTTAATTCCCCATCATGAACCAGGGTTGGTTCCTTCCACATCATAAACAAGGGTTGGTGCTACACCTTCATGAACCAGGATTGGTTAATTCCCCATCATGTACTAGGATTGTTTCTTTCCCCATGATGAAACAGCGTTGGTTCTTTCTCCATCATGATCTAGGATTGGTTCTTTCCGCGTCATGAACCGGGGTCGGTTCTATCCCCTTCATGAACCAAAGTGGGTTGTACCCCTATCATGAACCCATGTTGGTTCTTCCCCATTGTGAACCAGGGTTGGTTCTTCCACATCATGAACCAGGGTTGGTTCTTTCCCCATCATCAACCAGGGTTGGTTTAATCCCTATCATGAAGCAGGATTGGTTCCGTCCCCATCATGAACCAGGATTGGTTCTTTCCCCATCATGATCCAGGGTTTCTTTTATCCCCATCATGAACCATGGTTGGTTTTATCCCCATCATGAACCTGGGTTGGTTGTATCCCCATCATGAACCAGGATTGTTTCTTTCTATATCATGATCCAGTTTTGGCTTTAGCCCCATCGTGAACCAGGGTGGGTTCTTTCCCAATCATGAACCAAGGTTGTTTTTTCCCCATCATGAAGCAGGGTTGGTTCTTTCCCAACCATGAATCAGTATTGGTTCTTTCCCGATAATGAATCAGGGTGCATTTTCCCCCATCATGAACCAGGGTTGGTTCTTTCCCAACCATGAATCAGTATTGGTTCTTTCCCGATCATGAACCAGGGTTGGTTCTTTCCCCATCATGAACCAGGGTTCGTTTTTCCCCATCATGAACCACTGTTGGCTCTTTCCCCCTATTGAACCAGGGTTGTTTCTACCGCTATGATGAACCGGGGTTGGTTCTTTCCCCATCATAAGCCAGGATTGTTTCTTTCCCCGTCATGAACCCGTATTGGTTCTTTCCCCATCATGAACCAGGGTTGGTTCTTTCCCCATCATAAACCAGGGTTGTTTCTTTCCCCATAATGAACCAGGGTTGGTTCCTTCCACATCATAAACAAGGGTTGGTGCTTCCCCTTCATGAACCAGGATTGGTTAATTCCCCATCATGAACCAGGATTGGTTCTTTCCACATCATGAACCAGGGTCGGTTCTATCCCCATCATGAACCAGGGTTGGTTCTTTCCACATCATGAACCAGGGTTGGTTCATTCCCCAGCATGAACCAGGATTGGTTCATTCCCAGTTATGAACCAGGGTTGGTTTTATGCCAATCCTGAATCAGGATTGGTTCCGTCCCCATCATGATCCAGGTTTGGTTTTGTCCCCATCATGAACCAGGGTTGGTTGTACCCCTATCATGAACTGGGGTTGGCTCTTTCTCCGTCCTGAACAAGGGTTTGTTCTTTCCCCATCGTGAGCAAGGGTTGGTTCTTCCACATCATGAGCCTGGGTTGTTTCTTTCCCCATCATGAACCCGTATTGGTTCTTTCCGCATCATATAACAACAATCACAGCACGGAAACAGGCCATTCCGGCCCTCCTAGTCCGTGCCGAACTCTTAATCTCACCTAGTCCCACCTACCCGCACTCAGCCCATAACCCTCCACTCCTTTCCTATCCATATACCTATCCAATTTTACCTTAAATGACACAACTGATCTGGCCTCTACTACTTCTACAGGAAGCTCATTCCACACAGCTATCACTCTCTGAGTAAAGAAATACCCCCTCGTGTTTCCCTTAAACTTTTGCCCCCTAACTCTCAAATCATGTCCTCTCGTTTGAATCTCCCCTACTCTCAATGGAAACAGCCTATTCACGTCAACTCTATCTATCCCTCTCAACATTTTAAATACCTCGATCAAATCCCCCCTCAACCTTCTACGCTCCAATGAATAGAGACCTAACTTGTTCAACCTTTCTCTGTAACTTAAGTGCTGAAACCCTGGTAACATCCTAGTAAATCGTCTCTGCACTCTCTCTAATTTATTGATATCTTTCCTATAATTCGGTGACCAGAACTGTACACAATATTCCAAATTTGGCCTTACCAATGCCTTGTACAATTTTAACATTACATCCCAACTTCTGTACTCAATGCTCTGATTTATAAAGGCCAGCGTTCCAAAAGCCTTCTTCACCACCCTATCTACATGAGACTCCACCTTCAGGGAACTATGCACTGTTATTCCTAGATCTCTCTGTTCCACTGCATTCCTCAATGCCCTACCATTTACCCTGTATGTTCTATTTGGATTATTCCTGCCAAAATGTAGAACCTCACACTTCTCAGCATTAAACTCCATCTGCCAACGTTCAGCCCATTCTTCTAACCGGCATAAATCTCCCTGCAAGCTTTCCCCATCTTTCCCCATGATGAACCACGGTTGGTTTTATCCCCATCATGAAGCAGAGTTGGTTCGGTCCCCTTCATGAACCAGGTTTGTTTCTTCATCCCATCATGAACCACGGTTGGTTTTATGCTATTCATGAACCAGGGTTGGTTTTTCCCCATCATGAACCGGGGTTGGTTCTATCCCCATCATCAACAAGGGTTGGTTCCTTCCCCATCATGAACCAGGGTTGGTTCTTTCCCATCATGAACCAGGGTTGGTTCTGTCCCCATGATGAGCCAGTTTTACTTTTTCCCCATCATGAACCAGGGTTTGTTTTTCTCCATCATGAACCAGGGTTGGTTCATTCCCCATCATGAATCAGTTTTGGTTCTTTCCCCATCATGAACCAGGGTTGGTTCTTTCCGCATCATGAATCAGTTTTGGTTCTTTCCCCATCATGAACCAGGGTTGGTTGTTTCCCCATCATAAACCAGGATTGGTTCCTTCCCCATCATAAAACAGGATTGCTTCTTTCCCCATGATGAACCACGGTTGGTTTTATCCCCATCATGAAGCAGAGTTGGTTCGGTCCCCTTCATGAACCAGGTTTGTTTCTTCATCCCATCATGAACCACGGTTGGTTTTATGCTATTCATGAACCAGGGTTGGTTTTTCCCCATCATGAACCAGGGTTGGTTTTATGCCCATCATGATCTAGGGTTGGATTTTCCCCATCATGAAGCAGGGTTGGTTCATTCCCCATCATAAACCAGGTTTGGTTTTATCCCCATCATAAACCAGGATTGGTTCTTACTCCATCATGAACCAGGGTTGGTTTTTTCCCCATCATGAACCAGGATTGGTTCTACACCCCATCATGAACCACGGTTGGTTTTATCCCCATCATGAACCAGGGTTGGTTTTTCCCCATCATGAAGCAGGATTCGTACATCCCCATCATAGACCTGGGTTGTTTCTCTCCCCAACATGAAACAGAATTGGTTCTTTCCCCATCATGATCCAGGGTTGGTTTAATGCCAATCATGAAGGGGGATTGATTCCGTCCCCATCATGAACCAGGATTGGTTCTTTCCCCATCATGAACCAGGGTTTCTTTTATCCCCATCATGAACCAGGGTTGGTTTTATCCCCATCACGAACCTGGGTTGGTTGTATCCCCATCATGAACTAGGGTTGGTTCCTACCCCATCATGAACCAGGATTGTTTCTTTCTATATCATGATCCAGTTTTGGCTTTAGCCCCATTGTGAACGAGGGTTTGTGCTTTCCCCATCATGAACCAGGGTTGGTTCTTCCACATCATGAACCAGGGTTGGTTCTTTCCCCATCATGAACCAGGGTTGGTTCATTCCCCATCATGAATCAGTTTTGGTTCTTTCCCCATCATGAACCAGGGTTGGTTCTTTCCCCATCATAAACCAGGATTGGTTCCTTCCCCATCATAAAACAGGATTGCTTCTTTCCCCATGATAAACCACGGTTGGTTTTATCCCCATCATGAAGCAGAGTTGGTTCGGTCCCCATCATGAACCGGGGTTGGTCTTCACATCATAAAACACGATTGGTACTGTCCCCATCATGAACCAGGTTTGTTTCTTCATCCCATCATGAACCACGGTTGGTTTTATGCTATTCATGAACCAGGGTTTGTTTTTCTCCATCATGAACCAGGACTGGTTAATTCCCCTTCATGTACTAGGATTGTTTCTTTCCCCATAATGAACCAGCGTTGGTTCTTTCCCCATCATGATCTAGGATTGGTTCTTTCCCCGTCGTGAACAAGGGTTGTTTCTTTCCCCATCATGAACCAGGGCTGGTTTTTCCCCATCATGAAGCAGGGTTGGTTTTTCCCCATCATGAACCAGTGTTGGTTCTTTTCCCATCATGAACTAGGGTTTGTTTTAATCCCATTGTGAATCAGGGTTGGTTCTTTCCCCATATTAAACCAGGGTTGGTTTTTTCCACATCATGAACCAGGGTTGTTTCTCTCTCCATCATGAACCAGGACTGTTTTTTTCTGCATCATGAACCGGGACTGGTTCTTTAACCATCATGGACCAGCGTTTATTTTTCCCCATCATGAACCAGGGTTGGTTCTTTCCCCATCATAAACCAGGATTGGTTCCTTCCCCATCATGAATCAGTTTTGGTTCTTTCCCCATCATGAACCAGGGTTGGTTCTTTCCCCATCATGAACCAGGGTTCGTTTTTCCCCATCATGAACCAGGGTTCGTTTTTCCCCATCATGAACCAGTGTTGGCTCTTTCCCCATCATGAACCAGGGTTGGTTAATTCCCCATCATGTACTAGGATTGTTTCTTTCCCCATGATGAACCAGCGTTGGTTCTTTCCCCATCATGAACCAGGGTTGGTTCCTTCCACATCATAAACAAGGGTTGGTGCTTCCCCTTCATGAACCAGGATTGGTTAATTCCCCATCATGTACTAGGATTGTTTCTTTCCCCATGATGAACCAGCGTTGGTTCTTTCCCCATCATGATCTAGGATTGGGTCTTTCCGCGTCATGAACCGGGGTCGGTTCTATCCCCATCATGAACCAAAGTGGGTTGTACCCCTATCATGAACCGGTGTTGGTTCTTCCCCATCGTGAACAAGTGTTTGTTCTTTCCCCATCGTGAACCAGGATTGGTTCTTTCCCCATCATGAACCAGGGTTTCTTTTATCCCCATCATGAACCATGGTTGGTTTTATCCCCATCATGAACCTGGGTTGTTTGTATCCCCATCATGAACCGGGGTTGGTTCATTCCCCATCATGAACCAGGATTATTTCTTTCTATATCATGATCCAGTTTTGACTTTAGCCCCATCGTGAACCAGGGTGGGTTCTTTCCCAATCATGAACCAGGGTTGTTTTTTCCCCATCATGAAGCAGGGTTGGTGTTTCCCCATCATGAACCAAGGTTGTTTTTTCCCCATCATGAAGCAGGGTTGGTTCTTTCCCAACCATGAATCAGTATTGGTTCTTTCCCGATAATGAATCAGGGTGCATTTTCCCCCATCATGAACCAGGGTTTGTTCTTTCCCAACCATGAATCAGTATTAGTTCTTTCACGATCATGAACCAGGGTTGGTTCTTTCCCCATCATGAACCAGGGCTCGTTTTTCCCCATCATGAACCACTGTTGGCTCTTTCCCCCTATTGAACCAGGGTTGTTTCTACCGCTATGATGAACCGGGGTTGGTTCTTTCCCCATCATAAGACAGGATTGTTTCTTTCCCCATCATGAACCCGTATTGGTTCTTTCCCCATCATGAACCAGGGTTGGTTCTTTCCCCATCATAAACCAGGGTTGGTTCTTTCCCCATAATGAACCAGGGTTGGTTCCTTCCACAACATAAACAAGGGTTGGTGCTTCCCCTTCATGAACCAGGATTGGTTAATTCCCCATCATGTACTAGGATTGTTTCTTTCCCCATGATGAACCAGCGTTGGTTCTTTCCCCATCATAAACCAGGGTTGGTTCTTTCCCCATAATGATCCAGGGTTGGTTCCTTCCACAACATAAACAAGGGTTGGTGCTTCCCCATCATGAACCAGGGTTGGTTAATTCCCCATCATGTACTAGGATTGTTTCTTTCCCCATGATGAACCAGCGTTGGTTCTTTCCCCATCATGAACCAGGGTTGGTTCCTTCCACATCATAAACAAGGGTTGGTGCTTCCCCTTCATGAACCAGGATTGGTTAATTCCCCATCATGTACTAGGATTGTTTCTTTCCCCATGATGAACCAGCGTTGGATCTTTCCCCATCATGATCTAGGATTGGGTCTTTCCGCGTCATGAACCGGGGTCGGTTCTATCCCCATCATGAACCAAAGTGGGTTGTACCCCTATCATGAACCGGTGTTGGTTCTTCCCCATCGTGAACAAGTGTTTGTTCTTTCCCCATCGTGAACCAGGATTGGTTCTTTCCCCATCATGAACCAGGGTTTCTTTTATCCCCATCATGAACCATGGTTGGTTTTATCCCCATCATGAACCTGGGTTGTTTGTATCCCCATCATGAACCGGGGTTGGTTCATTCCCCATCATGAACCAGGATTATTTCTTTCTATATCATGATCCAGTTTTGGCTTTAGCCCCATCGTGAACCAGGGTGGGTTCTTTCCCAATCATGAACCAGGGTTGTTTTTTCCCCATCATGAAGCAGGGTTGGTGTTTCCCCATCATGAACCAAGGTTGTTTTTTCCCCATCATGAAGCAGGGTTGGTTCTTTCCCAACCATGAATCAGTATTGGTTCTTTCCCGATAATGAATCAGGGTGCATTTTCCCCCATCATGAACCAGGGTTTGTTCTTTCCCAACCATGAATCAGTATTAGTTCTTTCACGATCATGAACCAGGGTTGGTTCTTTCCCCATCATGAACCAGGGCTCGTTTTTCCCCATCATGAACCACTGTTGGCTCTTTCCCCCTATTGAACCAGGGTTGTTTCTACCGCTATGATGAACCGGGGTTGGTTCTTTCCCCATCATAAGACAGGATTGTTTCTTTCCCCATCATGAACCCGTATTGGTTCTTTCCCCATCATGAACCAGGGTTGGTTCTTTCCCCATCATAAACCAGGGTTGGTTCTTTCCCCATAATGAACCAGGGTTGGTTCCTTCCACAACATAAACAAGGGTTGGTGCTTCCCCTTCATGAACCAGGATTGGTTAATTCCCCATCATGTACTAGGATTGTTTCTTTCCCCATGATGAATCAGCGTTGGTTCTTTCCTCATCATGATCTAGGATTGGTTCTTTCCACATCATGAACCAGGGTCGGTTCTATCCCCATCATGAACCAGGGTTGGTTCTTTCCACATCATGAACCAGGGTTGGTTCATTCCCCAGCATGAACCAGGATTGGTTCATTCCCAGTTATGAACCAGGGTTGGTTTTATGCCAATCCTGAATCAGGATTGGTTCCGTCCCCATCATGATCCAGGTTTGGTTTTGTCCCCATCATGAACCAGGGTTGGTTGTACCCCTATCATGAACTGGGGTTGGCTCTTTCTCCGTCCTGAACAAGGGTTTGTTCTTTCCCCATCGTGAGCAAGGGTTGGTTCTTCCACATCATGAACCTGGGTTGTTTCTTTCCCCATCATGAACCCGTATTGGTTCTTTCCGCATCATGAACCGGGTTTGGTTCTATCCCCATCATCAACAAGGGTTGGTTCCTTCCCCATCATGAACCAGGGTTGGTTCTTTCCCATCATGAACCAGGGTTGGTTCTGTCCCCATGATGAGCCAGTTTTGCTTTTTCCCCATCATGAACCAGGGTTTGTTTTTCTCCATCATGAACCAGGGTTGGTTCATTCCCCATCATGAATCAGTTTTGGTTCTTTCCCCATCATGAACCAGGGTTGGTTCTTTCCGCATCATGAATCAGTTTTGGTTCTTTCCCCATCATGAACCAGGGTTGGTTCTTTCCCCATCATAAACCAGGATTGGTTCCTTCCCCATCATAAAACAGGATTGCTTCTTTCCCCATGATGAACCACGGTTGGTTTTATCCCCATCATGAAGCAGAGTTGGTTCGGTCCCCATCATGAACCGGGTTTGGTCTTCCCATCATAAAACACGATTGGTACTGTCCCCATCATGAACCAGGTTTGTTTCTTCATCCCATCATGAACCACGGTTGGTTTTATGCTATTCATGAACCAGGGTTGGTTTTTCCCCATCATGAACCAGGGTTGGTTTTATGCCCATCATGATCTAGGGTTGGATTTTCCCCATCATGAAGCAGGGTTGGTTCATTCCCCATCATAAACCAGGTTTGGTTTTATCCCCATCATAAACCAGGATTGGTTCTTACTCCATCATGAACCAGGATTGGTTCTACACCCCATCATGAACCACGGTTGGTTTTATCCCCATCATGAACCAGGGTTGGTTTTTCCCCATCATGAAGCAGGATTCGTACATCCCCATCATAGACCTGGGTTGTTTCTCTCCCCAACATGAACCAGGATTGGTTCTTTCCCCATCATGATCCAGGGTTGGTTTAATGCCAATCATGAAGGGGGATTGATTCCGTCCCCATCATGAACCAGGATTGGTTCTTTCCCCATCATGAACCAGGGTTTCTTTTATCCCCATCATGAACCAGGGTTGGTTTTATCCCCATCACGAACCTGGGTTGGTTGTATCCCCATCATGAACTAGGGTTGGTTCCTACCCCATCATGAACCAGGATTGTTTCTTTCTATATCATGATCCAGTTTTGGCTTTAGCCCCATTGTGAACGAGGGTTTGTGCTTTCCCCATCATGAACCAGGGTTGGTTCTTCCACATCATGAACCAGGGTTGGTTCTTTCCCCATCATGAACCAGGGTTGGTTCATTCCCCATCATGAATCAGTTTTTGTTCTTTCCCCATCATGAACCAGGGTTGGTTCTTTCCCCATCATAAACCAGGATTGGTTCCTTCCCCATCATAAAACAGGATTGCTTCTTTCCCCATGATAAACCACGGTTGGTTTTATCCCCATCATGAAGCAGAGTTGGTTCGGTCCCCATCATGAACCGGGGTTGGTCTTCACATCATAAAACACGATCGGTACTGTCCCCATCATGAACCAGGTTTGTTTCTTCATCCCATCATGAACCACGGTTGGTTTTATGCTATTCATGAACCAGGGTTTGTTTTTCTCCATCATGAACCAGGACTGGTTAATTCCCCTTCATGTACTAGGATTGTTTCTTTCCCCATAATGAACCAGCGTTGGTTCTTTCCCCATCATGATCTAGGATTGGTTCTTTCCCCGTCGTGAACAAGGGTTGTTTCTTTCCCCATCATGAACCAGGGCTGGTTTTTCCCCATCATGAAGCAGGGTTGGTTTTTCCCCATCATGAACCAGTGTTGGTTCTTTTCCCATCATGAACTAGGGTTTGTTTTAATCCCATTGTGAATCAGGGTTGGTTCTTTCCCCATATTAAACCAGGGTTGGTTTTTTCCACATCATGAACCAGGGTTGTTTCTCTCTCCATCATGAACCAGGACTGTTTTTTTCTGCATCATGAACCGGGACTGGTTCTTTAACCATCATGGACCAGCGTTTATTTTTCCCCATCATGAACCAGGGTTGGTTCTTTCCCCATCATAAACCAGGATTGGTTCCTTCCCCATCATGAATCAGTTTTGGTTCTTTCCCCATCATGAACCAGGGTTGGTTCTTTCCCCATCATGAACCAGGGTTCGTTTTTCCCCATCATGAACCAGGGTTCGTTTTTCCCCATCATGAACCAGTGTTGGCTCTTTCCCCATCATGAACCAGGGTTGGTTAATTCCCCATCATGTACTAGGATTGTTTCTTTCCCCATGATGAACCAGCGTTGGTTCTTTCCCCATCATGAACCAGGGTTGGTTCCTTCCACATCATAAACAAGGGTTGGTGCTTCCCCTTCATGAACCAGGATTGGTTAATTCCCCATCATGTACTAGGATTGTTTCTTTCCCCATGATGAACCAGCGTTGGTTCTTTCCCCATCATGATCTAGGATTGGGTCTTTCCGCGTCATGAACCGGGGTCGGTTCTATCCCCATCATGAACCAAAGTGGGTTGTACCCCTATCATGAACCGGTGTTGGTTCTTCCCCATCGTGAACAAGTGTTTGTTCTTTCCCCATCGTGAACCAGGATTGGTTCTTTCCCCATCATGAACCAGGGTTTCTTTTATCCCCATCATGAACCATGGTTGGTTTTATCCCCATCATGAACCTGGGTTGTTTGTATCCCCATCATGAACCGGGGTTGGTTCATTCCCCATCATGAACCAGGATTATTTCTTTCTATATCATGATCCAGTTTTGGCTTTAGCCCCATCGTGAACCAGGGTGGGTTCTTTCCCAATCATGAACCAGGGTTGTTTTTTCCCCATCATGAAGCAGGGTTGGTGTTTCCCCATCATGAACCAAGGTTGTTTTTTCCCCATCATGAAGCAGGGTTGGTTCTTTCCCAACCATGAATCAGTATTGGTTCTTTCCCGATAATGAATCAGGGTGCATTTTCCCCCATCATGAACCAGGGTTTGTTCTTTCCCAACCATGAATCAGTATTAGTTCTTTCACGATCATGAACCAGGGTTGGTTCTTTCCCCATCATGAACCAGGGCTCGTTTTTCCCCATCATGAACCACTGTTGGCTCTTTCCCCCTATTGAACCAGGGTTGTTTCTACCGCTATGATGAACCGGGGTTGGTTCTTTCCCCATCATAAGACAGGATTGTTTCTTTCCCCATCATGAACCCGTATTGGTTCTTTCCCCATCATGAACCAGGGTTGGTTCTTTCCCCATCATAAACCAGGGTTGGTTCTTTCCCCATAATGAACCAGGGTTGGTTCCTTCCACAACATAAACAAGGGTTGGTGCTTCCCCTTCATGAACCAGGATTGGTTAATTCCCCATCATGTACTAGGATTGTTTCTTTCCCCATGATGAATCAGCGTTGGTTCTTTCCTCATCATGATCTAGGATTGGTTCTTTCCACATCATGAACCAGGGTCGGTTCTATCCCCATCATGAACCAGGGTTGGTTCTTTCCACATCATGAACCAGGGTTGGTTCATTCCCCAGCATGAACCAGGATTGGTTCATTCCCAGTTATGAACCAGGGTTGGTTTTATGCCAATCCTGAATCAGGATTGGTTCCGTCCCCATCATGATCCAGGTTTGGTTTTGTCCCCATCATGAACCAGGGTTGGTTGTACCCCTATCATGAACTGGGGTTGGCTCTTTCTCCGTCCTGAACAAGGGTTTGTTCTTTCCCCATCGTGAGCAAGGGTTGGTTCTTCCACATCATGAACCTGGGTTGTTTCTTTCCCCATCATGAACCCGTATTGGTTCTTTCCGCATCATGAACCAGGTTTGGTTCTATCCCCATCATCAACAAGGGTTGGTTCCTTCCCCATCATGAACCAGGGTTGGTTCTTTCCCATCATGAACCAGGGTTGGTTCTGTCCCCATGATGAGCCAGTTTTGCTTTTTCCCCATCATGAACCAGGGTTTGTTTTTCTCCATCATGAACCAGGGTTGGTTCATTCCCCATCATGAATCAGTTTTGGTTCTTTCCCCATCATGAACCAGGGTTGGTTCTTTCCGCATCATGAATCAGTTTTGGTTCTTTCCCCATCATGAACCAGGGTTGGTTCTTTCCCCATCATAAACCAGGATTGGTTCCTTCCCCATCATAAAACAGGATTGCTTCTTTCCCCATGATGAACCACGGTTGGTTTTATCCCCATCATGAAGCAGAGTTGGTTCGGTCCCCATCATGAACCGGGTTTGGTCTTCCCATCATAAAACACGATTGGTACTGTCCCCATCATGAACCAGGTTTGTTTCTTCATCCCATCATGAACCACGGTTGGTTTTATGCTATTCATGAACCAGGGTTGGTTTTTCCCCATCATGAACCAGGGTTGGTTTTATGCCCATCATGATCTAGGGTTGGATTTTCCCCATCATGAAGCAGGGTTGGTTCATTCCCCATCATAAACCAGGTTTGGTTTTATCCCCATCATAAACCAGGATTGGTTCTTACTCCATCATGAACCAGGATTGGTTCTACACCCCATCATGAACCACGGTTGGTTTTATCCCCATCATGAACCAGGGTTGGTTTTTCCCCATCATGAAGCAGGATTCGTACATCCCCATCATAGACCTGGGTTGTTTCTCTCCCCAACATGAACCAGGATTGGTTCTTTCCCCATCATGATCCAGGGTTGGTTTAATGCCAATCATGAAGGGGGATTGATTCCGTCCCCATCATGAACCAGGATTGGTTCTTTCCCCATCATGAACCAGGGTTTCTTTTATCCCCATCATGAACCAGGGTTGGTTTTATCCCCATCACGAACCTGGGTTGGTTGTATCCCCATCATGAACTAGGGTTGGTTCCTACCCCATCATGAACCAGGATTGTTTCTTTCTATATCATGATCCAGTTTTGGCTTTAGCCCCATTGTGAACGAGGGTTTGTGCTTTCCCCATCATGAACCAGGGTTGGTTCTTCCACATCATGAACCAGGGTTGGTTCTTTCCCCATCATGAACCAGGGTTGGTTCATTCCCCATCATGAATCAGTTTTTGTTCTTTCCCCATCATGAACCAGGGTTGGTTCTTTCCCCATCATAAACCAGGATTGGTTCCTTCCCCATCATAAAACAGGATTGCTTCTTTCCCCATGATAAACCACGGTTGGTTTTATCCCCATCATGAAGCAGAGTTGGTTCGGTCCCCATCATGGACCGGGGTTGGTCTTCACATCATAAAACATGATTGGTACTGTTCCCATCATGAACCAGGTTTGTTTCTTCATCCCATCATGAACCACGGTTGGTTTTATGCTATTCATGAACCAGGGTTTGTTTTTCTCCATCGTGAACCAGGACTGGTTAATTCCCCTTCATGTACTAGGATTGTTTCTTTCCCCATAATGAACCAGCGTTGGTTCTTTCCCCATCATGATCTAGGATTGGTTCTTTCCCCGTCGTGAACAAGGGTTGTTTCTTTCCCCATCATGAACCAGGGCTGGTTTTTCCCCATCATGAAGCAGGGTTGGTTTTTCCCCATCATGAACCAGGGTTGGTTCTTTCCCCATCATGAAGCAGGGTTGGTTTTTCCCCATCATGAACCAGTGTTGGTTCTTTTCCCATCATGAACTAGGGTTTGTTTTAATCCCATTGTGAATCAGGTTTGGTTCTTTCCCCATATTAAACCAGGGTTGGTTTTTTCCCCATCATGAACCAGGGTTGTTTCTCTCTCCATCATGAACCAGGACTGTTTTTTTCTGCATCATGAACCGGGACTGGTTCTTTAACCATCATGGACCAGCGTTTATTTTTCCCCATCATGAACCAGGGTTGGTTCTTTCCCCATCATGAACCAGGGTTGGTTCTTTCCCCATCATGAATCAGTTTTGGTTCTTTCCCCATCATGAACCAGGGTTGGTTCTTTCCCCATCATGAACCAGGGTTTGTTTTTCCCCATCATGAACCAGGGTTCGTTTTTCCCCATCATGAACCAGTGTTGGCTCTTTCCCCATCATGAACCAGGGTTGGTTAATTCCCCATCATGTACTAGGATTGTTTCTTTCCCCATGATGAACCAGCGTTGGTTCTTTCCCCATCATGAACCAGGGTTGGTTCCTTCCACATCATAAACAAGGGTTGGTGCTTCCCCTTCATGAACCAGGGTTGGTTCTTTCCCCATCATGAATCAGTTTTGGTTCTTTCCCCATCATGAACCAGGGTTGGTTCTTTCCCCATCATGAACCAGGGTTTGTTTTTCCCCATCATGAACCAGGGTTCGTTTTTCCCCATCATGAACCAGTGTTGGCTCTTTCCCCATCATGAACCAGGGTTGGTTAATTCCCCATCATGTACTAGGATTGTTTCTTTCCCCATGATGAACCAGTGTTGGTTCTTTCCCCATCATGATCTAGGATTGGTTCTTTCCGCGTCATGAACCGGGGTCGGTTCTATCCCCATCATGAACCAAAGTAGGTTGTACCCCTATCATGAACCGGTGTTGGTTCTTCCCCATCGTGAACAAGTGTTTGTTCTTTCCCCATCGTGAACCAGGGTTGGTTCATTCCCCATCATCCACCAGGGTTTCTTTTATCCCCATCATGAACCATGGTTGGTTTTATCCCCATCATGAACCTGGGTTGGTTGTATCCCCATCATGAACCGGGGTTGGTTCCTTCCCCATCATGAACCAGGATTGTTTCTTTCTATATCATGATCCAGTTTTGGCTTTAGCCCCATCGTGAACCAGGGTGGGTTCTTTCCCAATCATGAACCAGGGTTGTTTTTTCCCCATCATGAAGCAGGGTTGGTGTTTCCCCATCATGAACCAAGGTTGTTTTTTCCCCATCATGAATCAGATTTGGTTCTTTCCCCATCATGAACCACGGTTGGTTTTATGCTATTCATGAACCAGGGTTGGTTTTTCCCCATCATGAACCAGGGTTGGTTTTATGCCCATCATGATCTAGGGTTTGATTTTCCCCATCATGAACCAGGGTTGGTTCATTCCCCATCATAAACCAGGTTTGGTTTTATCCCCATCATAAACCAGGATTGGTTCTTACTCCATCATGAACCAGGGTTGGTTTTTTCCCCATCATGAGCCAGGATTGGTTCTACACCCCATCATGAACCACGGTTGGTTTTATCCCCATCATGAACCAGGGTTGGTTTTTCCCCATCATGAAGCAGGATTCGTACATCCCCATCATAAACCTGGGTTGGTTCTCTCCCCAACATGAACCAGGATTGGTTCTTTCCCCATCATGATCCAGGGTTGGTTTAATGCCAATCATGAAGCGGGATTGATTCCGTCCCCATCATGAACCAGGATTGGTTCTTTCCCCATCATGAACCAGGGTTTATTTTATCCCCATCATGAACCAGGGTTGGTTTTATCCCCATCACGAACCTGGGTTGGTTGTATCCCCATCATGAACCAGGGTTGGTTCCTACCCCATCATGAACCAGGATTGTTTCTTTCTATATCATGATCCAGTTTTGGCTTTAGCCCCATTGTGAATGAGGGTTTGTGCTTTCCCCATCATGAACCAGGGTTGGTTTTATCCTCATCATGAACCCGGGTTGGTTCGTTCTCCATCATGAACCAGGGTTGGTTCTTTCCCCATTATGATCCTTGGATGGTTTTTTCCGCATCATGAACCAGGATTGGTTCATTCCCCATCATGAACCAGGATTGGTTCTTTCCCAGTTATGAACCAGGGTTGGTTTTATGCCAATCCTGAATCAGGATTGGTTCTGTCCCCATCATGATCCAGGTTTGGTTTTGTCCCCAGCATGAACCGGTGTTAGTCTTCCCCATCAGAAAACATGGTTGGTACTGTCCCCATCATGAACCCGTATTGGTTCTTTCCCCATCATAAGCCAGGATTGTTTCTTTCCCCATCATGCACCCGTATTGATTCTTTCCCCATCATGAACCAGGATTGGTTCTTTCCCCATGATACAACAGTTTTGGTTTTTCCCCATCATGAACCAGGGTTTGTTTTTCTCCATCATGAACCAGGACTGGTTAATTCCCCTTCATGTACTAGGATTGTTTCTTTCCCCATGATGAACCAGCGTTGGTTCTTTCCCCATCATGATCTAGGATTGGTTCTTTCCGCATCATGAACCAGGGTCGGTTCTATCCCCATCATGAACCAGGGTGGGTTGTACCCCTATCATGAACCAGTGTTGGTTCTTTCCCCGTCGTGAACAAGGGTTGTTTCTTTCCCCATCATAAACCAGGGCTGGTTTTTCCCCATCATGAAGCAGGGTTGGTTTTTCCCCATCATGAACCAGGATTGGTTCTTTCCCAGTAATGAACCAGGGTTGGTTTTATGCCAATCCTGAATCAGGATTGGTTCTGTCACCATCATGATCCAGGTTTGGTTTTGTCCCCAGCATGAACCGGTGTTAGTCTTCCCCATCATAAAACATGGTTGGTACTGTCCCCATCATTAACCCGTATTGATTCTTTCTCCATCATGAACCAGGGTTGGTTCTTTCCCCATCATAAACCGGGGTTGGTTCTTTCCCCATCATAAACAAGGGTTGGTGCTTCTCCTTCATGAACCAGGATTGGTTCTTTCCCCATGATACAACAGTTTTGGTTTTTCCCCATCATGAACCAGGGTTTGTTTTTCTCCATCATGAACCAGGACTGGTTAATTCCCCTTCATGTACTAGGATTGTTTCTTTCCCCATGATGAACCAGCGTTGGTTCTTTCCCCTTCATGATCTAGGATTGGTTCTTTCCGCATCATGAACCAGGGTCGGTTCTATCCCCATCGTGAACCAGGGTTGGTTTTTCCACATCATGAACCAGAGTTGGTTCTTTCCCCATCATGAATCAGATTTGGTTCTTTCCCCATCATGAACCAGAGTTGGTTCGGTCCCCATCATGATCTGGGGTTGGTCTTCCCATCATAAAACACGATTGGTACTGTCCCCATCATGAACCAGGTTTGTTTCTTCATCCCATCATGAACCACGGTTGGTTTTATGCTATTCATGAACCAGGGTTGGTTTTTCCCCATCATGAACCAGGGTTGGTTCATTCCCCATCATAAACCAGGTTTGGTTTTATCCCCATCATAAACCAGGATTGGTTCTTACTCCATCATGAACCAGGGTTGGTTTTTTCCCCATCATGAGCCAGGATTGGTTCTACACGCCATCATGAACCACGGTTGGTTTTATCCCCATCATGAACCAGGGTTGGTTTTTCCCCATCATGAAGCAGGATTCGTACATCCCCATCATAAACCTGGGTTGGTTCTCTCCCCAACATGAACCAGGATTGGTTCTTTCCCCATCATGATCCAGGGTTGGTTTAATGCCAATCATGAAGCGGGATTGATTCCGTCCCCATCATGAACCAGGATTGGTTCTTTCCCCATCATGAACCAGGGTTTATTTTATCCCCATCATGAACCAGGGTTGGTTTTATCCCCATCACGAACCTGGGTTGGTTGTATCCCCATCATGAACCAGGGTTGGTTCCTACCCCATCATGAACCAGGATTGTTTCTTTCTATATCATGATCCAGTTTTGGCTTTAGCCCCATTGTGAATGAGGGTTTGTGCTTTCCCCATCATGAACCAGGGTTGGTTTTATCTCCATCATGAACCAGGGTTGGTTCGTTCTCCATCATGAACCAGGGTTGGTTCTTTCCCCATTATGATCCTTGGATGGTTTTTTCCGCATCATGAACCAGGATTGGTTCATTCCCCATCATGAACCAGGATTGGTTCTTTCCCCATCATGAACCAGGGTTGGTTCATTCCCCATCATAAACCAGGTTTGGTTTTATCCCCATCATAAACCAGGATTGGTTCTTACTCCATCATGAACCAGGGTTGGTTTTTTCCCCATCATGAGCCAGGATTGGTTCTACACCCCATCATGAACCACGGTTGGTTTTATCCCCATCATGAACCAGGGTTGGTTTTTCCCCATCATGAAGCAGGATTCGTACATCCCCATCATAAACCTTGGTTGGTTCTCTCCCCAACATGAACCAGGATTGGTTCTTTCCCCATCATGATCCAGGGTTGGTTTAATGCCAATCATGAAGCGGGATTGATTCCGTCCCCATCATGAACCAGGATTGGTTCTTTCCCCATCATGAACCAGGGTTTATTTTATCCCCATCATGAACCAGGGTTGGTTTTATCCCCATCACGAACCTGGGTTGGTTGTATCCCCATCATGAACCAGGGTTGGTTCCTACCCCATCATGAACCAGGATTGTTTCTTTCTATATCATGATCCAGTTTTGGCTTTAGCCCCATTGTGAATGAGGGTTTGTGCTTTCCCCATCATGAACCAGGGTTGGTTTTATCTCCATCATGAACCAGGGTTGGTTCGTTCTCCATCATGAACCAGGGTTGGTTTTATCCCCATCACGAACCTGGGTTGGTTGTATCCCCATCATGAACCAGGGTTGGTTCCTACCCCATCATGAACCAGGATTGTTTCTTTCTATATCATGATCCAGTTTTGGCTTTAGCCCCATTGTGAATGAGGGTTTGTGCTTTCCCCATCATGAACCAGGGTTGGTTTTATCTCCATCATGAACCAGGGTTGGTTCGTTCTCCATCATGAACCAGGGTTGGTTCTTTCCCCATTATGATCCTTGGATGGTTTTTTCCGCATCATGAACCAGGATTGGTTCTGTCCCCATCATGATCCAGGTTTGGTTTTGTCCCCAGCATGAACCGGTGTTAGTCTTCCCCATCATAAAACATGGTTGGTACTGTCCCCATCATGAACCCGTATTGGTTCTTTCCCCATCATAAGCCAGGATTGTTTCTTTCCCCTGCATGCACCCGTATTGATTCTTTCCCCATCATGAACCAGGGTTGGTTCTTTCCCCATCATAAACCAGGGTTGGTTCTTTCCCCATCATGAACCAGGATTGGTTCCTTCCACATCATAAACAAGGGTTGGTGCTTCTCCTTCATGAACCAGGATTGGTTCTTTCCCCATGATACAACAGTTTTGGTTTTTCCCCATCATGAACCAGGGTTTGTTTTTCTCCATCATGAACCAGGACTGGTTAATTCCCCTTCATGTACTAGGATTGTTTCTTTCCCCATGATGAACCAGCGTTGGTTCTTTCCCCATCATGATCTAGGATTGGTTCTTTCCGCATCATGAACCAGGGTCGGTTCTATCCCCATCATGAACCAGGGTGGGTTGTACCCCTATCATGAACCAGAGTTGGTTCTTTCCCCATCATGAATCAGATTTGGTTCTTTCCCCATCATGAACCAGAGTTGGTTTTTCCCCATCATGAAGCAGGGTTGGTTTTTCCCCATCATGAACCAGGATTGGTTCTTTCCCAGTAATGAACCAGGGTTGGTTTTATGCCAATCCTGAATCAGGATTGGTTCTGTCCCCATCATGATCCAGGTTTGGTTTTGTCCCCAGCATGAACCGGTGTTAGTCTTCCCCATCAGAAAACATGGTTGGTACTGTCCCCATCATGAACCCGTATTGGTTCTTTCCCCATCATGAACCAGGGTTGGTTCTTTCCCCATCATGAACCAGGATTGGTTCCTTCCACATCATAAACAAGGGTTGGTGCTTCTCCTTCAAGAACCAGGATTGGTTCTTTCCCCATGAGACAACAGTTTTGGTTTTTCCCCATCATGAACCAGGGTTTGTTTTTCTCCATCATGAACCAGGACTGGTTAATTCCCCTTCATGTACTAGGATTGTTTCTTTCCCCATGATGAACCAGCGTTGGTTCTTTCCCCATCATGATCTAGGATTGGTTCTTTCCGCATCATGAACCAGGGTCGGTTCTATCCCCATCATGAACCAGTGTTGGTTCTTTCCCCGTCGTGAACAAGGGTTGTTTCTTTCCCCATCATAAACCAGGATTGGTTCTTACTCCATCATGAACCAGGGTTGGTTTTTTCCCCATCATGAGCCAGGATTGGTTCTACACCCCATCATGAACCACGGTTGGTTTTATCCCCATCATGAACCAGGGTTGGTTTTTCCCCATCATGAAGCAGGATTCGTACATCCCCATCATAAACCTGGGTTGGTTCTCTCCCCAACATGAACCAGGATTGGTTCTTTCCCCATCATGATCCAGGGTTGGTTTAATGCCAATCATGAAGCGGGATTGATTCCGTCCCCATCATGAACCAGGATTGGTTCTTTCCCCATCATGAACCAGGGTTTATTTTATCCCCATCATGAACCAGGGTTGGTTTTATCCCCATCACGAACCTGGGTTGGTTGTATCCCCATCATGAACCAGGGTTGGTTCCTACCCCATCATGAACCAGGATTGTTTCTTTCTATATCATGATCCAGTTTTGGCTTTAGCCCCATTGTGAATGAGGGTTTGTGCTTTCCCCATCATGAACCAGGGTTGGTTTTATCCTCATCATGAACCCGGGTTGGTTCGTTCTCCATCATGAACCAGGGTTGGTTCTTTCCCCATTATGATCCTTGGATGGTTTTTTCCGCATCATGAACCAGGATTGGTTCATTCCCCATCATGAACCAGGATTGGTTCTTTCCCAGTTATGAACCAGGGTTGGTTTTATGCCAATCCTGAATCAGGATTGGTTCTGTCCCCATCATGATCCAGGTTTGGTTTTGTCCCCAGCATGAACCGGTGTTAGTCTTCCCCATCAGAAAACATGGTTGGTACTGTCCCCATCATGAACCCGTATTGGTTCTTTCCCCATCATAAGCCAGGATTGTTTCTTTCCCCATCATGCACCCGTATTGATTCTTTCCCCATCATGAACCAGGGTTGGTTCTTTCCCCATCATAAACCAGGGTTGGTTCTTTCCCCATCATGAACCAGGATTGGTTCCTTCCACATCATAAACAAGGGTTGGTGCTTCTCCTTCATGAACCAGGATTGGTTCTTTCCCCATGATACAACAGTTTTGGTTTTTCCCCATCATGAACCAGGGTTTGTTTTTCTCCATCATGAACCAGGACTGGTTAATTCCCCTTCATGTACTAGGATTGTTTCTTTCCCCATGATGAACCAGCGTTGGTTCTTTCCCCTTCATGATCTAGGATTGGTTCTTTCCGCATCATGAACCAGGGTCGGTTCTATCCCCATCGTGAACCAGGGTTGTTTTTCCACATCATGAACCAGAGTTGGTTCTTTCCCCATCATGAATCAGATTTGGTTCTTTCCCCATCATGAACCAGAGTTGGTTCGGTCCCCATCATGATCTGGGGTTGGTCTTCCCATCATAAAACACGATTGGTACTGTCCCCATCATGAACCAGGTTTGTTTCTTCATCCCATCATGAACCACGGTTGGTTTTATGCTATTCATGAACCAGGGTTGGTTTTTCCCCATCATGAACCAGGGTTGGTTTTATGCCCATCATGATCTAGGGTTTGATTTTCCCCATCATGAACCAGGGTTGGTTCATTCCCCATCATAAACCAGGTTTGGTTTTATCCCCATCATAAACCAGGATTGGTTCTTACTCCATCATGAACCAGGGTTGGTTTTTTCCCCATCATGAGCCAGGATTGGTTCTACACCCCATCATGAACCACGGTTGGTTTTATCCCCATCATGAACCAGGGTTGGTTTTTCCCCATCATGAAGCAGGATTCGTACATCCCCATCATAAACCTGGGTTGGTTCTCTCCCCAACATGAACCAGGATTGGTTCTTTCCCCATCATGATCCAGGGTTGGTTTAATGCCAATCATGAAGCGGGATTGATTCCGTCCCCATCATGAACCAGGATTGGTTCTTTCCCCATCATGAACCAGGGTTTATTTTATCCCCATCATGAACCAGGGTTGGTTTTATCCCCATCACGAACCTGGGTTGGTTGTATCCCCATCATGAACCAGGGTTGGTTCCTACCCCATCATGAACCAGGATTGTTTCTTTCTATATCATGATCCAGTTTTGGCTTTAGCCCCATTGTGAATGAGGGTTTGTGCTTTCCCCATCATGAACCAGGGTTGGTTTTATCTCCATCATGAACCAGGGTTGGTTCGTTCTCCATCATGAACCAGGGTTGGTTCTTTCCCCATTATGATCCTTGGATGGTTTTTTCCGCATCATGAACCAGGATTGGTTCATTCCCCATCATGAACCAGGATTGGTTCTTTCCCCATCATGAACCAGGGTTGGTTCATTCCCCATCATAAACCAGGTTTGGTTTTATCCCCATCATAAACCAGGATTGGTTCTTACTCCATCATGAACCAGGGTTGGTTTTTTCCCCATCATGAGCCAGGATTGGTTCTACACCCCATCATGAACCACGGTTGGTTTTATCCCCATCATGAACCAGGGTTGGTTTTTCCCCATCATGAAGCAGGATTCGTACATCCCCATCATAAACCTTGGTTGGTTCTCTCCCCAACATGAACCAGGATTGGTTCTTTCCCCATCATGATCCAGGGTTGGTTTAATGCCAATCATGAAGCGGGATTGATTCCGTCCCCATCATGAACCAGGATTGGTTCTTTCCCCATCATGAACCAGGGTTTATTTTATCCCCATCATGAACCAGGGTTGGTTTTATCCCCATCACGAACCTGGGTTGGTTGTATCCCCATCATGAACCAGGGTTGGTTCCTACCCCATCATGAACCAGGATTGTTTCTTTCTATATCATGATCCAGTTTTGGCTTTAGCCCCATTGTGAATGAGGGTTTGTGCTTTCCCCATCATGAACCAGGGTTGGTTTTATCTCCATCATGAACCAGGGTTGGTTCGTTCTCCATCATGAACCAGGGTTGGTTTTATCCCCATCACGAACCTGGGTTGGTTGTATCCCCATCATGAACCAGGGTTGGTTCCTACCCCATCATGAACCAGGATTGTTTCTTTCTATATCATGATCCAGTTTTGGCTTTAGCCCCATTGTGAATGAGGGTTTGTGCTTTCCCCATCATGAACCAGGGTTGGTTTTATCTCCATCATGAACCAGGGTTGGTTCGTTCTCCATCATGAACCAGGGTTGGTTCTTTCCCCATTATGATCCTTGGATGGTTTTTTCCGCATCATGAACCAGGATTGGTTCTGTCCCCATCATGATCCAGGTTTGGTTTTGTCCCCAGCATGAACCGGTGTTAGTCTTCCCCATCATAAAACATGGTTGGTACTGTCCCCATCATGAACCCGTATTGGTTCTTTCCCCATCATAAGCCAGGATTGTTTCTTTCCCCTGCATGCACCCGTATTGATTCTTTCCCCATCATGAACCAGGGTTGGTTCTTTCCCCATCATAAACCAGGGTTGGTTCTTTCCCCATCATGAACCAGGATTGGTTCCTTCCACATCATAAACAAGGGTTGGTGCTTCTCCTTCATGAACCAGGATTGGTTCTTTCCCCATGATACAACAGTTTTGGTTTTTCCCCATCATGAACCAGGGTTTGTTTTTCTCCATCATGAACCAGGACTGGTTAATTCCCCTTCATGTACTAGGATTGTTTCTTTCCCCATGATGAACCAGCGTTGGTTCTTTCCCCATCATGATCTAGGATTGGTTCTTTCCGCATCATGAACCAGGGTCGGTTCTATCCCCATCATGAACCAGGGTGGGTTGTACCCCTATCATGAACCAGAGTTGGTTCTTTCCCCATCATGAATCAGATTTGGTTCTTTCCCCATCATGAACCAGAGTTGGTTTTTCCCCATCATGAAGCAGGGTTGGTTTTTCCCCATCATGAACCAGGATTGGTTCTTTCCCAGTAATGAACCAGGGTTGGTTTTATGCCAATCCTGAATCAGGATTGGTTCTGTCCCCATCATGATCCAGGTTTGGTTTTGTCCCCAGCATGAACCGGTGTTAGTCTTCCCCATCAGAAAACATGGTTGGTACTGTCCCCATCATGAACCCGTATTGGTTCTTTCCCCATCATGAACCAGGGTTGGTTCTTTCCCCATCATGAACCAGGATTGGTTCCTTCCACATCATAAACAAGGGTTGGTGCTTCTCCTTCAAGAACCAGGATTGGTTCTTTCCCCATGAGACAACAGTTTTGGTTTTTCCCCATCATGAACCAGGGTTTGTTTTTCTCCATCATGAACCAGGACTGGTTAATTCCCCTTCATGTACTAGGATTGTTTCTTTCCCCATGATGAACCAGCGTTGGTTCTTTCCCCATCATGATCTAGGATTGGTTCTTTCCGCATCATGAACCAGGGTCGGTTCTATCCCCATCATGAACCAGTGTTGGTTCTTTCCCCGTCGTGAACAAGGGTTGTTTCTTTCCCCATCATAAACCAGGATTGGTTCTTACTCCATCATGAACCAGGGTTGGTTTTTTCCCCATCATGAGCCAGGATTGGTTCTACACCCCATCATGAACCACGGTTGGTTTTATCCCCATCATGAACCAGGGTTGGTTTTTCCCCATCATGAAGCAGGATTCGTACATCCCCATCATAAACCTGGGTTGGTTCTCTCCCCAACATGAACCAGGATTGGTTCTTTCCCCATCATGATCCAGGGTTGGTTTAATGCCAATCATGAAGCGGGATTGATTCCGTCCCCATCATGAACCAGGATTGGTTCTTTCCCCATCATGAACCAGGGTTTATTTTATCCCCATCATGAACCAGGGTTGGTTTTATCCCCATCACGAACCTGGGTTGGTTGTATCCCCATCATGAACCAGGGTTGGTTCCTACCCCATCATGAACCAGGATTGTTTCTTTCTATATCATGATCCAGTTTTGGCTTTAGCCCCATTGTGAATGAGGGTTTGTGCTTTCCCCATCATGAACCAGGGTTGGTTTTATCCTCATCATGAACCCGGGTTGGTTCGTTCTCCATCATGAACCAGGGTTGGTTCTTTCCCCATTATGATCCTTGGATGGTTTTTTCCGCATCATGAACCAGGATTGGTTCATTCCCCATCATGAACCAGGATTGGTTCTTTCCCAGTTATGAACCAGGGTTGGTTTTATGCCAATCCTGAATCAGGATTGGTTCTGTCCCCATCATGATCCAGGTTTGGTTTTGTCCCCAGCATGAACCGGTGTTAGTCTTCCCCATCAGAAAACATGGTTGGTACTGTCCCCATCATGAACCCGTATTGGTTCTTTCCCCATCATAAGCCAGGATTGTTTCTTTCCCCATCATGCACCCGTATTGATTCTTTCCCCATCATGAACCAGGGTTGGTTCTTTCCCCATCATAAACCAGGGTTGGTTCTTTCCCCATCATGAACCAGGATTGGTTCCTTCCACATCATAAACAAGGGTTGGTGCTTCTCCTTCATGAACCAGGATTGGTTCTTTCCCCATGATACAACAGTTTTGGTTTTTCCCCATCATGAACCAGGGTTTGTTTTTCTCCATCATGAACCAGGACTGGTTAATTCCCCTTCATGTACTAGGATTGTTTCTTTCCCCATGATGAACCAGCGTTGGTTCTTTCCCCTTCATGATCTAGGATTGGTTCTTTCCGCATCATGAACCAGGGTCGGTTCTATCCCCATCGTGAACCAGGGTTGTTTTTCCACATCATGAACCAGAGTTGGTTCTTTCCCCATCATGAATCAGATTTGGTTCTTTCCCCATCATGAACCAGAGTTGGTTCGGTCCCCATCATGATCTGGGGTTGGTCTTCCCATCATAAAACACGATTGGTACTGTCCCCATCATGAACCAGGTTTGTTTCTTCATCCCATCATGAACCACGGTTGGTTTTATGCTATTCATGAACCAGGGTTGGTTTTTCCCCATCATGAACCAGGGTTGGTTTTATGCCCATCATGATCTAGGGTTTGATTTTCCCCATCATGAACCAGGGTTGGTTCATTCCCCATCATAAACCAGGTTTGGTTTTATCCCCATCATAAACCAGGATTGGTTCTTACTCCAACATGAACCAGGGTTGGTTTTTTCCCCATCATGAGCCAGGATTGGTTCTACACCCCATCATGAACCACGGTTGGTTTTATCCCCATCATGAACCAGGGTTGGTTTTTCCCCATCATGAAGCAGGATTCGTACATCCCCATCATAAACCTGGGTTGGTTCTCTCCCCAACATGAACCAGGATTGGTTCTTTCCCCATCATGATCCAGGGTTGGTTTAATGCCAATCATGAAGCGGGATTGATTCCGTCCCCATCATGAACCAGGATTGGTTCTTTCCCCATCATGAACCAGGGTTTATTTTATCCCCATCATGAACCAGGGTTGGTTTTATCCCCATCACGAACCTGGGTTGGTTGTATCCCCATCATGAACCAGGGTTGGTTCCTACCCCATCATGAACCAGGATTGTTTCTTTCTATATCATGATCCAGTTTTGGCTTTAGCCCCATTGTGAATGAGGGTTTGTGCTTTCCCCATCATGAACCAGGGTTGGTTTTATCCTCATCATGAACCAGGGTTGGTTCGTTCTCCATCATGAACCAGGGTTGGTTCTTTCCCCATTATGATCCTTGGATGGTTTTTTCCGCATCATGAACCAGGATTGGTTCATTCCCCATCATGAACCAGGATTGGTTCTTTCCCAGTTATGAACCAGGGTTGGTTTTATGCCAATCCTGAATCAGGATTGGTTCTGTCCCCATCATGATCCAGGTTTGGTTTTGTCCCCAGCATGAACCGGTGTTAGTCTTCCCCATCATAAAACATGGTTGGTACTGTCCCCATCATGAACCCGTATTGGTTCTTTCCCCATCATAAGCCAGGATTGTTTCTTTCCCCATCATGCACCCGTATTGATTCTTTCCCCATCATGAACCAGGGTTGGTTCTTTCCCCATCATAAACCAGGGTTGGTTCTTTCCCCATCATGAACCAGGATTGGTTCCTTCCACATCATAAACAAGGGTTGGTGCTTCTCCTTCATGAACCAGGATTGGTTCTTTCCCCATGATACAACAGTTTTGGTTTTTCCCCATCATGAACCAGGGTTTGTTTTTCTCCATCATGAACCAGGACTGGTTAATTCCCCTTCATGTACTAGGATTGTTTCTTTCCCCATGATGAACCAGCGTTGGTTCTTTCCCCATCATGATCTAGGATTGGTTCTTTCCGCATCATGAACCAGGGTCGGTTCTATCCCCATCATGAACCAGGGTGGGTTGTACCCCTATCATGAACCAGTGTTGGTTCTTTCCCCGTCGTGAACAAGGGTTGTTTCTTTCCCCATCATAAACCAGGGCTGGTTTTTCCCCATCATGAAGCAGGGTTGGTTTTTCCCCATCATGAACCAGGATTGGTTCTTTCCCAGTAATGAACCAGGGTTGGTTTTATGCCAATCCTGAATCAGGATTGGTTCTGTCCCCATCATGATCCAGGTTTGGTTTTGTCCCCAGCATGAACCGGTGTTAGTCTTCCCCATCAGAAAACATGGTTGGTACTGTCCCCATCATGAACCCGTATTGGTTCTTTCCCCATCATGAACCAGGGTTGGTTCTTTCCCCATCATGAACCAGGATTGGTTCCTTCCACATCATAAACAAGGGTTGGTGCTTCTCCTTCATGAACCAGGATTGGTTCTTTCCCCATGATACAACAGTTTTGGTTTTTCCCCATCATGAACCAGGGTTTGTTTTTCTCCATCATGAACCAGGACTGGTTAATTCCCCTTCATGTACTAGGATTGTTTCTTTCCCCATGATGAACCAGCGTTGGTTCTTTCCCCATCATGATCTAGGATTGGTTCTTTCCGCATCGTGAACCAGGGTCGGTTCTATCCCCATCATGAACCAGGGTGGGTTGTACCCCTATCATGAACCAGTGTTGGTTCTTTCCCCGTCGTGAACAAGGGTTGTTTCTTTCCCCATCATAAACCAGGGCTGGTTTTTCCCCATCATGAAGCAGGGTTGGTTTTTCCCCATCATGAACCAGGGTTGGTTCTTTCCCCATCATGAAGCAGGGTTGGTTTTTCCCCATCATGAACCAGGGTTGGTTCTTTCCCCATCATGAAGCAGGGTTGGTTTTTCCCCATCATGAACCAGTGTTGGTTCTTTTCCCATCATGAACTAGGGTTTGTTTTAATCCCATCGTGAATCAGGGTTGGTTCTTTCCCCATCTTAAACCAGGGTTGGTTCTTTCCCCATCATGAACCAGGGTTTGTTTTTCCCCATCATGAACCAGGGTTCGTTTTTCCCCATCATGAACCAGTGTTGGCTCTTTCCCCATCATGAACCAGGGTTGGTTAATTCCCCATCATGTACTAGGATTGTTTCTTTCCCCATGATGAACCAGCGTTGGTTCTTTCCCCATCATGAACCAGGGTTGGTTCCTTCCACATCATAAACAAGGGTTGGTTCTTTCCCCATCATGAACCAGGGTTGGTTCTTTCCCCATCATGAATCAGTTTTGGTTCTTTCCCCATCATGAACCAGGGTTGGTTCTTTCCCCATCATGAACCAGGGTTTGTTTTTCCCCATCATGAACCAGGGTTCGTTTTTCCCCATCATGAACCAGTGTTGGTTCTTTCCCCATCATGATCTAGGATTGGTTCTTTCCGCGTCATGAACCGGGGTCGGTTCTATCCCCATCATGAACCAAAGTAGGTTGTACCCCTATCATGAACCGGTGTTGGTTCTTCCCCATCGTGAACAAGTGTTTGTTCTTTCCCCATCGTGAACCAGGGTTGGTTCATTCCCCATCATCAACCAGGGTTTCTTTTATCCCCATCATGAACCATGGTTGGTTTTATCCCCATCATGAACCTGGGTTGGTTGTATCCCCATCATGAACCGGGGTTGGTTCCTTCCCCATCATGAACCAGGATTGTTTCTTTCTATATCATGATCCAGTTTTGGCTTTAGCCCCATCGTGAACCAGGGTGGGTTCTTTCCCAATCATGAACCAGGGTTGTTTTTTCCCCATCATGAAGCAGGGTTGGTGTTTCCCCATCATGAACCAAGGTTGTTTTTTCCCCATCATGAATCAGATTTGGTTCTTTCCCCATCATGAACCAGAGTTGGTTCGGTCCCCATCATGATCTGGGGTTGGTCTTCCCATCATAAAACACGATTGGTACTGTCCCCATCATGAACCAGGTTTGTTTCTTCATCCCATCATGAACCACGGTTGGTTTTATGCTATTCATGAACCAGGGTTGGTTTTTCCCCATCATGAACCAGGGTTGGTTTTATGCCCATCATGATCTAGGGTTTGATTTTCCCCATCATGAACCAGGGTTGGTTCATTCCCCATCATAAACCAGGTTTGGTTTTATCCCCATCATAAACCAGGATTGGTTCTTACTCCATCATGAACCAGGGTTGGTTTTTTCCCCATCATGAGCCAGGATTGGTTCTACACCCCATCATGAACCACGGTTGGTTTTATCCCCATCATGAACCAGGGTTGGTTTTTCCCCATCATGAAGCAGGATTCGTACATCCCCATCATAAACCTGGGTTGGTTCTCTCCCCAACATGAACCAGGATTGGTTCTTTCCCCATCATGATCCAGGGTTGGTTTAATGCCAATCATGAAGCGGGATTGATTCCGTCCCCATCATGAACCAGGATTGGTTCTTTCCCCATCATGAACCAGGGTTTATTTTATCCCCATCATGAACCAGGGTTGGTTTTATCCCCATCACGAACCTGGGTTGGTTGTATCCCCATCATGAACCAGGGTTGGTTCCTACCCCATCATGAACCAGGATTGTTTCTTTCTATATCATGATCCAGTTTTGGCTTTAGCCCCATTGTGAATGAGGGTTTGTGCTTTCCCCATCATGAACCAGGGTTGGTTTTATCCTCATCATGAACCCGGGTTGGTTCGTTCTCCATCATGAACCAGGGTTGGTTCTTTCCCCATTATGATCCTTGGATGGTTTTTTCCGCATCATGAACCAGGATTGGTTCATTCCCCATCATGAACCAGGATTGGTTCTTTCCCAGTTATGAACCAGGGTCGGTTTTATGCCAATCCTGAATCAGGATTGGTTCTGTCCCCATCATGATCCAGGTTTGGTTTTGTCCCCAGCATGAACCGGTGTTAGTCTTCCCCATCAGAAAACATGGTTGGTACTGTCCCCATCATGAACCCGTATTGGTTCTTTCCCCATCATAAGCCAGGATTGTTTCTTTCCCCATCATGCACCCGTATTGATTCTTTCCCCATCATGAACCAGGGTTGGTTCTTTCCCCATCATAAACCAGGGTTGGTTCTTTCCCCATCATGAACCAGGATTGGTTCCTTCCACATCATAAACAAGGGTTGGTGCTTCTCCTTCATGAACCAGGATTGGTTCTTTCCCCATGATACAACAGTTTTGGTTTTTCCCCATCATGAACCAGGGTTTGTTTTTCTCCATCATGAACCAGGACTGGTTAATTCCCCTTCATGTACTAGGATTGTTTCTTTCCCCATGATGAACCAGCGTTGGTTCTTTCCCCATCATGATCTAGGATTGGTTCTTTCCGCATCATGAACCAGGGTCGGTTCTATCCCCATCATGAACCAGGGTGGGTTGTACCCCTATCATGAACCAGTGTTGGTTCTTTCCCCGTCGTGAACAAGGGTTGTTTCTTTCCCCATCATAAACCAGGGCTGGTTTTTCCCCATCATGAAGCAGGGTTGGTTTTTCCCCATCATGAACCAGGATTGGTTCTTTCCCAGTAATGAACCAGGGTTGGTTTTATGCCAATCCTGAATCAGGATTGGTTCTGTCCCCATCATGATCCAGGTTTGGTTTTGTCCCCAGCATGAACCGGTGTTAGTCTTCCCCATCAGAAAACATGGTTGGTACTGTCCCCATCATGAACCCGTATTGGTTCTTTCCCCATCATGAACCAGGGTTGGTTCTTTCCCCATCATGAACCAGGATTGGTTCCTTCCACATCATAAACAAGGGTTGGTGCTTCTCCTTCATGAACCAGGATTGGTTCTTTCCCCATGATACAACAGTTTTGGTTTTTCCCCATCATGAACCAGGGTTTGTTTTTCTCCATCATGAACCAGGACTGGTTAATTCCCCTTCATGTACTAGGATTGTTTCTTTCCCCATGATGAACCAGCGTTGGTTCTTTCCCCATCATGATCTAGGATTGGTTCTTTCCGCATCATGAACCAGGGTCGGTTCTATCCCCATCATGAACCAGGGTGGGTTGTACCCCTATCATGAACCAGTGTTGGTTCTTTCCCCGTCGTGAACAAGGGTTGTTTCTTTCCCCATCATAAACCAGGGCTGGTTTTTCCCCATCATGAAGCAGGGTTGGTTTTTCCCCATCATGAACCAGGGCTGGTTTTTCCCCATCATGAAGCAGGGTTGGTTTTTCCCCATCATGAACCAGGGTTGGTTCTTTCCCCATCATGAAGCAGGGTTGGTTTTTCCCCATCATGAACCAGTGTTGGTTCTTTTCCCATCATGAACTAGGGTTTGTTTTAATCCCATCGTGAATCAGGGTTGGTTCTTTCCCCATCTTAAACCAGGGTTGGTTCTTTCCCCATCATGAACCAGGGTTTGTTTTTCCCCATCATGAACCAGGGTTCGTTTTTCCCCATCATGAACCAGTGTTGGCTCTTTCCCCATCATGAACCAGGGTTGGTTAATTCCCCATCATGTACTAGGATTGTTTCTTTCCCCATGATGAACCAGCGTTGGTTCTTTCCCCATCATGAACCAGGGTTGGTTCCTTCCACATCATAAACAAGGGTTGGTTCTTTCCCCATCATGAACCAGGGTTGGTTCTTTCCCCATCATGAATCAGTTTTGGTTCTTTCCCCATCATGAACCAGGGTTGGTTCTTTCCCCATCATGAACCAGGGTTTGTTTTTCCCCATCATGAACCAGGGTTCGTTTTTCCCCATCATGAACCAGTGTTGGCTCTTTCCCCATCATGAACCAGGGTTGGTTAATTCCCCATCATGTACTAGGATTGTTTCTTTCCCCATGATGAACCAGCGTTGGTTCTTTCCCCATCATGATCTAGGATTGGTTCTTTCCGCGTCATGAACCGGGGTCGGTTCTATCCCCATCATGAACCAAAGTAGGTTGTACCCCTATCATGAACCGGTGTTGGTTCTTCCCCATCGTGAACAAGTGTTTGTTCTTTCCCCATCGTGAACCAGGGTTGGTTCATTCCCCATCATCAACCAGGGTTTCTTTTATCCCCATCATGAACCATGGTTGGTTTTATCCCCATCATGAACCTGGGTTGGTTGTATCCCCATCATGAACCGGGGTTGGTTCCTTCCCCATCATGAACCAGGATTGTTTCTTTCTATATCATGATCCAGTTTTGGCTTTAGCCCCATCGTGAACCAGGGTGGGTTCTTTCCCCATCATGAACCAGGGTTGTTTTTTCCCCATCATGAAGCAGGGTTGGTGTTTCCCCATCATGAACCAAGGTTGTTTTTTCCCCATCATGAATCAGATTTGGTTCTTTCCCCATCATGAACCAGAGTTGGTTCGGTCCCCATCATGATCTGGGGTTGGTCTTCCCATCATAAAACACGATTGGTACTGTCCCCATCATGAACCAGGTTTGTTTCTTCATCCCATCATGAACCAGGGTTGGTTTTATGCTATTCATGAACCAGGGTTGGTTTTTCCCCATCATGAACCAGGGTTGGTTTTATGCCCATCATGATCTAGGGTTTGATTTTCCCCATCATGAACCAGGGTTGGTTCATTCCCCATCATAAACCAGGTTTGGTTTTATCCCCATCATAAACCAGGATTGGTTCTTACTCCATCATGAACCAGGGTTGGTTTTTTCCCCATCATGAGCCAGGATTGGTTCTACACCCCATCATGAACCACGGTTGGTTTTATCCCCATCATGAACCAGGGTTGGTTTTTCCCCATCATGAAGCAGGATTCGTACATCCCCATCATAAACCTGGGTTGGTTCTCTCCCCAACATGAACCAGGATTGGTTCTTTCCCCATCATGATCCAGGGTTGGTTTAATGCCAATCATGAAGCGGGATTGATTCCGTCCCCATCATGAACCAGGATTGGTTCTTTCCCCATCATGAACCAGGGTTTATTTTATCCCCATCATGAACCAGGGTTGGTTTTATCCCCATCACGAACCTGGGTTGGTTGTATCCCCATCATGAACCAGGGTTGGTTCCTACCCCATCATGAACCAGGATTGTTTCTTTCTATATCATGATCCAGTTTTGGCTTTAGCCCCATTGTGAATGAGGGTTTGTGCTTTCCCCATCATGAACCAGGGTTGGTTTTATCCTCATCATGAACCCGGGTTGGTTCGTTCTCCATCATGAACCAGGGTTGGTTCTTTCCCCATTATGATCCTTGGATGGTTTTTTCCGCATCATGAACCAGGATTGGTTCATTCCCCATCATGAACCAGGATTGGTTCTTTCCCAGTTATGAACCAGGGTCGGTTTTATGCCAATCCTGAATCAGGATTGGTTCTGTCCCCATCATGATCCAGGTTTGGTTTTGTCCCCAGCATGAACCGGTGTTAGTCTTCCCCATCAGAAAACATGGTTGGTACTGTCCCCATCATGAACCCGTATTGGTTCTTTCCCCATCATAAGCCAGGATTGTTTCTTTCCCCTGCATGCACCCGTATTGATTCTTTCCCCATCATGAACCAGGGTTGGTTCTTTCCCCATCATAAACCAGGGTTGGTTCTTTCCCCATCATGAACCAGGATTGGTTCCTTCCACATCATAAACAAGGGTTGGTGCTTCTCCTTCATGAACCAGGATTGGTTCTTTCCCCATGATACAACAGTTTTGGTTTTTCCCCATCATGAACCAGGGTTTGTTTTTCTCCATCATGAACCAGGACTGGTTAATTCCCCTTCATGTACTAGGATTGTTTCTTTCCCCATGATGAACCAGCGTTGGTTCTTTCCCCATCATGATCTAGGATTGGTTCTTTCCGCATCATGAACCAGGGTCGGTTCTATCCCCATCATGAACCAGGGTGGGTTGTACCCCTATCATGAACCAGTGTTGGTTCTTTCCCCGTCGTGAACAAGGGTTGTTTCTTTCCCCATCATAAACCAGGGCTGGTTTTTCCCCATCATGAAGCAGGGTTGGTTTTTCCCCATCATGAACCAGGATTGGTTCTTTCCCAGTAATGAACCAGGGTTGGTTTTATGCCAATCCTGAATCAGGATTGGTTCTGTCCCCATCATGATCCAGGTTTGGTTTTGTCCCCAGCATGAACCGGTGTTAGTCTTCCCCATCATAAAACATGGTTGGTACTGTCCCCATCATGAACCCGTATTGATTCTTTCCCCATCATGAACCAGGGTTGGTTCTTTCCCCATCATAAACCAGGGTTGGTTCTTTCCCCATCATGAACCAGGATTGGTTCCTTCCACATCATAAACAAGGGTTGGTGCTTCTCCTTCATGAACCAGGATTGGTTCTTTCCCCATGATACAACAGTTTTGGTTTTTCCCCATCATGAACCAGGGTTTGTTTTTCTCCATCATGAACCAGGACTGGTTAATTCCCCTTCATGTACTAGGATTGTTTCTTTCCCCATGATGAACCAGCGTTGGTTCTTTCCCCTTCATGATCTAGGATTGGTTCTTTCCGCATCATGAACCAGGGTCGGTTCTATCCCCATCGTGAACCAGGGTTGGTTTTTCCACATCATGAACCAGAGTTGGTTCTTTCCCCATCATGAATCAGATTTGGTTCTTTCCCCATCATGAACCAGAGTTGGTTCGGTCCCCATCATGATCTGGGGTTGGTCTTCCCATCATAAAACACGATTGGTACTGTCCCCATCATGAACCAGGTTTGTTTCTTCATCCCATCATGAACCACGGTTGGTTTTATGCTATTCATGAACCAGGGTTGGTTTTTCCCCATCATGAACCAGGGTTGGTTTTATGCCCATCATGATCTAGGGTTTGATTTTCCCCATCATGAACCAGGGTTGGTTCATTCCCCATCATAAACCAGGTTTGGTTTTATCCCCATCATAAACCAGGATTGGTTCTTACTCCATCATGAACCAGGGTTGGTTTTTTCCCCATCATGAGCCAGGATTGGTTCTACACCCCATCATGAACCACGGTTGGTTTTATCCCCATCATGAACCAGGGTTGGTTTTTCCCCATCATGAAGCAGGATTCGTACATCCCCATCATAAACCTGGGTTGGTTCTCTCCCCAACATGAACCAGGATTGGTTCTTTCCCCATCATGATCCAGGGTTGGTTTAATGCCAATCATGAAGCGGGATTGATTCCGTCCCCATCATGAACCAGGATTGGTTCTTTCCCCATCATGAACCAGGGTTTATTTTATCCCCATCATGAACCAGGGTTGGTTTTATCCCCATCACGAACCTGGGTTGGTTGTATCCCCATCATGAACCAGGGTTGGTTCCTACCCCATCATGAACCAGGATTGTTTCTTTCTATATCATGATCCAGTTTTGGCTTTAGCCCCATTGTGAATGAGGGTTTGTGCTTTCCCCATCATGAACCAGGGTTGGTTTTATCTCCATCATGAACCAGGGTTGGTTCGTTCTCCATCATGAACCAGGGTTGGTTTTTTCCCCATTATGATCCTTGGATGGTTTTTTCCGCATCATGAACCAGGATTGGTTCATTCCCCATCATGAACCAGGATTGGTTCTTTCCCAGTTATGAACCAGGGTTGGTTTTATGCCAATCCTGAATCAGGATTGGTTCTGTCCCCATCATGATCCAGGTTTGGTTTTGTCCCCAGCATGAACCGGTGTTAGTCTTCCCCATCATAAAACATGGTTGGTACTGTCCCCATCATGAACCCGTATTGGTTCTTTCCCCATCATAAGCCAGGATTGTTTCTTTCCCCATCATGCACCCGTATTGATTCTTTCCCCATCATGAACCAGGGTTGGTTCTTTCCCCATCATAAACCAGGGTTGGTTCTTTCCCCATCATGAACCAGGATTGGTTCCTTCCACATCATAAACAAGGGTTGGTGCTTCTCCTTCATGAACCAGGATTGGTTCTTTCCCCATGATACAACAGTTTTGGTTTTTCCCCATCATGAACCAGGGTTTGTTTTTCTCCATCATGAACCAGGACTGGTTAATTCCCCTTCATGTACTAGGATTGTTTCTTTCCCCATGATGAACCAGCGTTGGTTCTTTCCCCATCATGATCTAGGATTGGTTCTTTCCGCATCATGAACCAGGGTCGGTTCTATCCCCATCATGAACCAGGGTGGGTTGTACCCCTATCATGAACCAGTGTTGGTTCTTTCCCCGTCGTGAACAAGGGTTGTTTCTTTCCCCATCATAAACCAGGGCTGGTTTTTCCCCATCATGAAGCAGGGTTGGTTTTTCCCCATCATGAACCAGGATTGGTTCTTTCCCAGTAATGAACCAGGGTTGGTTTTATGCCAATCCTGAATCAGGATTGGTTCTGTCCCCATCATGATCCAGGTTTGGTTTTGTCCCCAGCATGAACCGGTGTTAGTCTTCCCCATCATAAAACATGGTTGGTACTGTCCCCATCATGAACCCGTATTGATTCTTTCCCCATCATGAACCAGGGTTGGTTCTTTCCCCATCATGAACCAGGATTGGTTCCTTCCACATCATAAACAAGGGTTGGTGCTTCTCCTTCATGAACCAGGATTGGTTCTTTCCCCATGATACAACAGTTTTGGTTTTTCCCCATCATGAACCAGGGTTTGTTTTTCTCCATCATGAACCAGGACTGGTTAATTCCCCTTCATGTACTAGGATTGTTTCTTTCCCCATGATGAACCAGCGTTGGTTCTTTCCCCATCATGATCTAGGATTGGTTCTTTCCGCATCATGAACCAGGGTCGGTTCTATCCCCATCATGAACCAGGGTGGGTTGTACCCCTATCATGAACCAGTGTTGGTTCTTTCCCCGTCGTGAACAAGGGTTGTTTCTTTCCCCATCATAAACCAGGGCTGGTTTTTCCCCATCATGAAGCAGGGTTGGTTTTTCCCCATCATGAACCAGGGCTGGTTTTTCCCCATCATGAAGCAGGGTTGGTTTTTCCCCATCATGAACCAGGGTTGGTTCTTTCCCCATCATGAAGCAGGGTTGGTTTTTCCCCATCATGAACCAGTGTTGGTTCTTTTCCCATCATGAACTAGGGTTTGTTTTAATCCCATCGTGAATCAGGGTTGGTTCTTTCCCCATCTTAAACCAGGGTTGGTTCTTTCCCCATCATGAACCAGGGTTTGTTTTTCCCCATCATGAACCAGGGTTCGTTTTTCCCCATCATGAACCAGTGTTGGCTCTTTCCCCATCATGAACCAGGGTTGGTTAATTCCCCATCATGTACTAAGATTGTTTCTTTCCCCATGATGAACCAGCGTTGGTTCTTTCCCCATCATGAACCAGGGTTGGTTCCTTCCACATCATAAACAAGGGTTGGTTCTTTCCCCATCATGAACCAGGGTTGGTTCTTTCCCCATCATGAATCAGTTTTGGTTCTTTCCCCATCATGAACCAGGGTTGGTTCTTTCCCCATCATGAACCAGGGTTTGTTTTTCCCCATCATGAACCAGGGTTCGTTTTTCCCCATCATGAACCAGTGTTGGCTCTTTCCCCATCATGAACCAGGGTTGGTTAATTCCCCATCATGTACTAGGATTGTTTCTTTCCCCATGATGAACCAGCGTTGGTTCTTTCCCCATCATGATCTAGGATTGGTTCTTTCCGCGTCATGAACCGGGGTCGGTTCTATCCCCATCATGAACCAAAGTAGGTTGTACCCCTATCATGAACCGGTGTTGGTTCTTCCCCATCGTGAACAAGTGTTTGTTCTTTCCCCATCGTGAACCAGGGTTGGTTCATTCCCCATCATCAACCAGGGTTTCTTTTATCCCCATCATGAACCATGGTTGGTTTTATCCCCATCATGAACCTGGGTTGGTTGTATCCCCATCATGAACCGGGGTTGGTTCCTTCCCCATCATGAACCAGGATTGTTTCTTTCTATATCATGATCCAGTTTTGGCTTTAGCCCCATCGTGAACCAGGGTGGGTTCTTTCCCAATCATGAACCAGGGTTGTTTTTTCCCCATCATGAAGCAGGGTTGGTGTTTCCCCATCATGAACCAAGGTTGTTTTTTCCCCATCATGAATCAGATTTGGTTCTTTCCCCATCATGAACCAGAGTTGGTTCGGTCCCCATCATGATCTGGGGTTGGTCTTCCCATCATAAAACACGATTGGTACTGTCCCCATCATGAACCAGGTTTGTTTCTTCATCCCATCATGAACCACGGTTGGTTTTATGCTATTCATGAACCAGGGTTGGTTTTTCCCCATCATGAACCAGGGTTGGTTTTATGCCCATCATGATCTAGGGTTTGATTTTCCCCATCATGAACCAGGGTTGGTTCATTCCCCATCATAAACCAGGTTTGGTTTTATCCCCATCATAAACCAGGATTGGTTCTTACTCCATCATGAACCAGGGTTGGTTTTTTCCCCATCATGAGCCAGGATTGGTTCTACACCCCATCATGAACCACGGTTGGTTTTATCCCCATCATGAACCAGGGTTGGTTTTTCCCCATCATGAAGCAGGATTCGTACATCCCCATCATAAACCTGGGTTGGTTCTCTCCCCAACATGAACCAGGATTGGTTCTTTCCCCATCATGATCCAGGGTTGGTTTAATGCCAATCATGAAGCGGGATTGATTCCGTCCCCATCATGAACCAGGATTGGTTCTTTCCCCATCATGAACCAGGGTTTATTTTATCCCCATCATGAACCAGGGTTGGTTTTATCCCCATCACGAACCTGGGTTGGTTGTATCCCCATCATGAACCAGGGTTGGTTCCTACCCCATCATGAACCAGGATTGTTTCTTTCTATATCATGATCCAGTTTTGGCTTTAGCCCCATTGTGAATGAGGGTTTGTGCTTTCCCCATCATGAACCAGGGTTGGTTTTATCCTCATCATGAACCCGGGTTGGTTCGTTCTCCATCATGAACCAGGGTTGGTTCTTTCCCCATTATGATCCTTGGATGGTTTTTTCCGCATCATGAACCAGGATTGGTTCATTCCCCATCATGAACCAGGATTGGTTCTTTCCCAGTTATGAACCAGGGTCGGTTTTATGCCAATCCTGAATCAGGATTGGTTCTGTCCCCATCATGATCCAGGTTTGGTTTTGTCCCCAGCATGAACCGGTGTTAGTCTTCCCCATCAGAAAACATGGTTGGTACTGTCCCCATCATGAACCCGTATTGGTTCTTTCCCCATCATAAGCCAGGATTGTTTCTTTCCCCATCATGCACCCGTATTGATTCTTTCCCCATCATGAACCAGGGTTGGTTCTTTCCCCATCATAAACCAGGGTTGGTTCTTTCCCCATCATGAACCAGGATTGGTTCCTTCCACATCATAAACAAGGGTTGGTGCTTCTCCTTCATGAACCAGGATTGGTTCTTTCCCCATGATACAACAGTTTTGGTTTTTCCCCATCATGAACCAGGGTTTGTTTTTCTCCATCATGAACCAGGACTGGTTAATTCCCCTTCATGTACTAGGATTGTTTCTTTCCCCATGATGAACCAGCGTTGGTTCTTTCCCCATCATGATCTAGGATTGGTTCTTTCCGCATCATGAACCAGGGTCGGTTCTATCCCCATCATGAACCAGGGTGGGTTGTACCCCTATCATGAACCAGTGTTGGTTCTTTCCCCGTCGTGAACAAGGGTTGTTTCTTTCCCCATCATAAACCAGGGCTGGTTTTTCCCCATCATGAAGCAGGGTTGGTTTTTCCCCATCATGAACCAGGATTGGTTCTTTCCCAGTAATGAACCAGGGTTGGTTTTATGCCAATCCTGAATCAGGATTGGTTCTGTCCCCATCATGATCCAGGTTTGGTTTTGTCCCCAGCATGAACCGGTGTTAGTCTTCCCCATCATAAAACATGGTTGGTACTGTCCCCATCATGAACCCGTATTGATTCTTTCCCCATCATGAACCAGGGTTGGTTCTTTCCCCATCATAAACCAGGGTTGGTTCTTTCCCCATCATGAACCAGGATTGGTTCCTTCCACATCATAAACAAGGGTTGGTGCTTCTCCTTCATGAACCAGGATTGGTTCTTTCCCCATGATACAACAGTTTTGGTTTTTCCCCATCATGAACCAGGGTTTGTTTTTCTCCATCATGAACCAGGACTGGTTAATTCCCCTTCATGTACTAGGATTGTTTCTTTCCCCATGATGAACCAGCGTTGGTTCTTTCCCCTTCATGATCTAGGATTGGTTCTTTCCGCATCATGAACCAGGGTCGGTTCTATCCCCATCGTGAACCAGGGTTGGTTTTTCCACATCATGAACCAGAGTTGGTTCTTTCCCCATCATGAATCAGATTTGGTTCTTTCCCCATCATGAACCAGAGTTGGTTCGGTCCCCATCATGATCTGGGGTTGGTCTTCCCATCATAAAACACGATTGGTACTGTCCCCATCATGAACCAGGTTTGTTTCTTCATCCCATCATGAACCACGGTTGGTTTTATGCTATTCATGAACCAGGGTTGGTTTTTCCCCATCATGAACCAGGGTTGGTTTTATGCCCATCATGATCTAGGGTTTGATTTTCCCCATCATGAACCAGGGTTGGTTCATTCCCCATCATAAACCAGGTTTGGTTTTATCCCCATCATAAACCAGGATTGGTTCTTACTCCATCATGAACCAGGGTTGGTTTTTTCCCCATCATGAGCCAGGATTGGTTCTACACCCCATCATGAACCACGGTTGGTTTTATCCCCATCATGAACCAGGGTTGGTTTTTCCCCATCATGAAGCAGGATTCGTACATCCCCATCATAAACCTGGGTTGGTTCTCTCCTCAACATGAACCAGGATTGGTTCTTTCCCCATCATGATCCAGGGTTGGTTTAATGCCAATCATGAAGCGGGATTGATTCCGTCCCCATCATGAACCAGGATTGGTTCTTTCCCCATCATGAACCAGGGTTTATTTTATCCCCATCATGAACCAGGGTTGGTTTTATCCCCATCACGAACCTGGGTTGGTTGTATCCCCATCATGAACCAGGGTTGGTTCCTACCCCATCATGAACCAGGATTGTTTCTTTCTATATCATGATCCAGTTTTGGCTTTAGCCCCATTGTGAATGAGGGTTTGTGCTTTCCCCATCATGAACCAGGGTTGGTTTTATCTCCATCATGAACCAGGGTTGGTTCGTTCTCCATCATGAACCAGGGTTGGTTCTTTCCCCATTATGATCCTTGGATGGTTTTTTCCGCATCATGAACCAGGATTGGTTCATTCCCCATCATGAACCAGGATTGGTTCTTTCCCAGTTATGAACCAGGGTTGGTTTTATGCCAATCCTGAATCAGGATTGGTTCTGTCCCCATCATGATCCAGGTTTGGTTTTGTCCCCAGCATGAACCGGTGTTAGTCTTCCCCATCAGAAAACATGGTTGGTACTGTCCCCATCATGAACCCGTATTGGTTCTTTCCCCATCATAAGCCAGGATTGTTTCTTTCCCCATCATGCACCCGTATTGATTCTTTCCCCATCATGAACCAGGGTTGGTTCTTTCCCCATCATAAACCAGGGTTGGTTCTTTCCCCATCATGAACCAGGATTGGTTCTTTCCCCATCATAAACCAGGGTTGGTTCTTTCCCCATCATGAACCAGGATTGGTTCCTTCCACATCATAAACAAGGGTTGGTGCTTCTCCTTCATGAACCAGGATTGGTTCTTTCCCCATGATACAACAGTTTTGGTTTTTCCCCATCATGAACCAGGGTTTGTTTTTCTCCATCATGAACCAGGACTGGTTAATTCCCCTTCATGTACTAGGATTGTTTCTTTCCCCATGATGAACCAGCGTTGGTTCTTTCCCCATCATGATCTAGGATTGGTTCTTTCCGCATCATGAACCAGGGTCGGTTCTATCCCCATCATGAACCAGGGTGGGTTGTACCCCTATCATGAACCAGTGTTGGTTCTTTCCCCGTCGTGAACAAGGGTTGTTTCTTTCCCCATCATAAACCAGGGCTGGTTTTTCCCCATCATGAAGCAGGGTTGGTTTTTCCCCATCATGAACCAGGATTGGTTCTTTCCCAGTAATGAACCAGGGTTGGTTTTATGCCAATCCTGAATCAGGATTGGTTCTGTCCCCATCATGATCCAGGTTTGGTTTTGTCCCCAGCATGAACCGGTGTTAGTCTTCCCCATCATAAAACATGGTTGGTACTGTCCCCATCATGAACCCGTATTGATTCTTTCCCCATCATGAACCAGGGTTGGTTCTTTCCCCATCATGAACCAGGATTGGTTCCTTCCACATCATAAACAAGGGTTGGTGCTTCTCCTTCATGAACCAGGATTGGTTCTTTCCCCATGATACAACAGTTTTGGTTTTTCCCCATCATGAACCAGGGTTTGTTTTTCTCCATCATGAACCAGGACTGGTTAATTCCCCTTCATGTACTAGGATTGTTTCTTTCCCCATGATGAACCAGCGTTGGTTCTTTCCCCATCATGATCTAGGATTGGTTCTTTCCGCATCATGAACCAGGGTCGGTTCTATCCCCATCATGAACCAGGGTGGGTTGTACCCCTATCATGAACCAGTGTTGGTTCTTTCCCCGTCGTGAACAAGGGTTGTTTCTTTCCCCATCATAAACCAGGGCTGGTTTTTCCCCATCATGAAGCAGGGTTGGTTTTTCCCCATCATGAACCAGGGTTGGTTCTTTCCCCATCATGAAGCAGGGTTGGTTTTTCCCCATCATGAACCAGGGTTGGTTCTTTCCCCATCATGAAGCAGGGTTGGTTTTTCCCCATCATGAACCAGTGTTGGTTCTTTTCCCATCATGAACTAGGGTTTGTTTTAATCCCATCGTGAATCAGGGTTGGTTCTTTCCCCATCTTAAACCAGGGTTGGTTTTTTCCCCATCATGAACCAGGGTTGTTTCTCTCTCCATCATGAACCAGGACTGTTTTTTTCTGCATCATGAACCGGGACTGGTTCTTTCACCATCATGGACCAGGGTTTATTTTTCCCCATCATGAACCAGGGTTGGTTCTTTCCCCATCATGAACCAGGGTTGGTTCATTCCCCATCATGAATCAGTTTTGGTTCCTTCCCCATCATGAACCAGGGTTTGTTTCATTCCCCATCATGAATCAGTTTTGGTTCTTTCCCCATCATGAACCAGGGTTGGTTCTTTCCCCATCATGAATCAGTTTTGGTTTTTTCCCCATCATGAACCAGGGTTGGTTCTTTCCCCATCATGAACCAGGGTTTGTTTTTCCCCATCATGAACCAGTGTTGGCTCTTTCCCCATCATGAACCAGGGTTGGTTCCTTCCCCATCATGAACCCGTATTGGTTCTTTCCCCATCATAAGCCAGGATTGTTTCTTTCCCCATCATGAACCCGTATTAGTTCTTTCCCCATCATGAACCAGGGTTGGTTCTTTCCCCATCATAAACCAGGGTTGGTTCTTTCCCCATCATGAACCAGGGTTGGTTCTTTCCCATCATGAACCAGGGTTGGTTCTGTCCCCATGATGAACCAGTTTTGGTTTTTCCCCATCATGAACCAGGGTTTGTTTTTCTCCATCATGAACCAGGACTGGTTAATTCCCCTTCATGTACTAGGATTGTTTCTTTCCCCAGGATGAACCAGCGTTGGTTCTTTCCCCATCATGATCCCGTATTGGTTCTTTCCCCATCATGAACCAGGGTTCGTTTTTCCCCATCATGAACCAGTGTTGGCTCTTTCCCCATCATGAACCAGGGTTGGTTCCTTCCACATCATAAACCAGAGTTGGTGCTTCCCCTCCATGAACCAGGATTGGTTCTTTCCCATCATGAACCAGGGTTGGTTCTGTCCCCATGATGAACCAGTTTTGGTTTTTCCCCATCATGAACCAGGGTTTGTTTTTCTCCATCATGAACCAGGACTGGTTAATTCCCCTTCATGTACTAGGATTGTTTCTTTCCCCAGGATGAACCAGCGTTGGTTTTTTCCCCATCATGATCCCATATTGGTTCTTTCCCCATCATGAACCAGTGTTGGCTCTTTCCCCATCATGAACCAGGGTTGGTTCCTTCCACATCATAAACCAGAGTTGGTGCTTCCCCTTTATGAACCAGGATTGGTTCTTTCCCCATCATGAACTAGGATTGGTTCTTTCCCCATCATGAACCAGGGTAGGTTGTACCCCTATCATGAATCAGGGTTGGTTCTTTCCCCATCATAAGCCAGGATTGTTTCTTTCCCCATCATGAACCCGTATTGGTTCTTTCCCCATCTTGAACCAGGGTTGGTTCTTTCCCCATCATAAACCAGGGTTGGTTCTTTCCCCATCATGAACCAGGGTTGGTTCCTTCCACATCATAAACAAGGGTTGGTGCTTCCCCTTCATGAACCAGGATTGGTTCTTTCCCCATCATGAACTAGGATTGGTTCTTTCCGCAGCATGAACCGGGGCTGGTTTTTCCCCATCATGAACCAGTGTTGTTTCTCTCTCCATCATGTACCAGGACTGTTTCTTTCCCCATCATGAACCATGGTTGGTTTTTCCTCATCATGAACCACGGTTGTTTTTTCCCTATCATGAAGTAGGGTTGGTTTTTCCCCATCATGAACCAGGTTTGGTTTTTTTACCATCATGAACTAGGGTTTGTTTTAACCCCATCATAAACCGGTTAGGTTTTGTCCCCATCATGAACCAGGGTTGTTTCTCTCTCCATCATGAACCAGGACTGTTTCTTTCTGCATCATGAACCGGGATTGGCTCTTTCCCCATCATGAACCAGTGTTTCTTTGGTCCCTGTCATGAACCTGGGTTGGTTCTTTCCCCATCACGAACCAGGGTTGGTTCTTTCCCCATCATGAAACAAGGTTGGTTCTTTCCCCATCATGAACCAGGGTTGGTTGTACCCCTATCATGAACCGGGGTTGGTTCTATCCCCTTCATGAACCAGGATTGGTTCTTTCCCCATCATGAACTAGGATTGGTTCTTTCCGCATCATGAACCGGGGTTGCTTCTATCCCCATTATGAACCATGATTGGTCCTTACCCCATCATGAACCAGGGTTGGTTTTATACCCATCATGAACCAGGTTGATTGAGTCAGGGCACAACTGTCTTTAGCATCCCAACTCTTTACCTCTCCCCTGCAATCTCATTTACATTGTAAGCATATACTTGTGAACTCGTGTTACGTTGTATATATGCAGAGTCATAGAACACCACAGCACAGAAGTAGGCCTTTCAGCCCTTCTAGTCTGTACTGAATTGTTACTCTAATAGTTCCATCGACCCACACCTGGATTATAGCCTTTGTACCCCTCCTGTCTGTGTACTTCTCCAAACTTCTCTTAATTGTTGAAATCGAACCCACATCCACCACTTCTGCTGACAACTCATTCCACACTTTCACCAGTCTCTGAGTAAAGAAGTTCCCCCTTAGGTTCCCTTTAGATACTTTACCTTTCACTTTTAGACTTTGACCTCTAGTCTACAGCCTCTAGTTGTAGTCTCATCCAACCTCAGTGGAACAAGCCTGCTTGCATTTATCCTGTCCATACCCCTCATCATTTTTTTATACCAATCTCCTCTCATTTGTCTATGCTCCAGAGAGTAAATTCCTGACCCATTCAACCTTTCCCTAGGACTCAGGTCTTCAAGATCCAGCAACATCCTTGTAAATTTTCTCTGTTTCCTTTCAGACTTGTTGATATAGGTCCAGAACTGCTTGTAGTATACCACATAAGCATTGGCCATTGAGATACAATAGGTATTGAGCTCTGCCCTTCCAAGTCGTTTTCTTCTTAAAGCTGTCCCTTAAAGGCTCCTTTTTACCATCTTTCCAACTACCTCCGTATTTAGCTCAAAATTAAGTTTTGGCTGGTGATGGATCTTTGGACACTTTGATATGGTGAAGGCTCCACACAATGCAAGCTATCATAACATCCAACATCATCACTTGTTTCAAACGCCAGCTTGGAAGGACTGATCGCTGGGCTAAGTTTCCAGGGAACTGCAACTAAATTTGAATTTAGAGAGGAAGGAACCTGGAAAACATTTAATGCATTTAATAACATTTAATACAGGGTGAAAAATATCATTTCTGTCCATGACATTGCAGAATTCAGAAACGTCATGCTTTATTACTAACATATGCTGTGAAATTTGTTATTTTGCAGTACAGTATAAGACATAAAATATACTATAAATTACAATAAAAAATATTTATACACTATAATATTTAAAAATCATAATTAGTGCGAAACTAGTGAGGTAGTGTTCATGGACTGTTCAGAAAACTGATTGCTTCTGTACTTCCACCCTGATGTTAGTAATGAGAAGAGAGCATGTCCTGATTGGTGAGCATTCTTAATGATGAATGCCATCTTTGTGAGTCATCTTCTTTTGAAGATGTCCTTGATAGTGGGGAGGCTTGTACCCATGATGGAGCTGGCTGAGTTTATAACCCTATGCATCTTTTTTTCCATTCCTGTGCAGTAGCCTCTCCATATGAGATGGAGATGTAACTAGTTAGAATGATCTGTAGACATTTGCTGGAGCCTTTGTTGGCATACCAAATCTCCTCAAACTCAATGAATTAGATGTTTGTCATATTAATAACACACAAAAACTAGACAAGGAAAAATTAAAACAAAAATAGAGGTGTATAAGATGATGAGAGGCATTGATTGTGTGGATAGTCAGAGGCTTTTTCCCAGGGCTGAAATGACTAGCATGAGAGGGCACAGTTTTAAGGTACTTGGAAGTAGGTACAGAGGGAATGTCAGGGTAAGTTTTTTACGCAGAGTGGTAAACATGTGGAATGAGCTGCTGGCGATGGTGGTGGAGGCAGATACAATAGAGTCTTTTAAGAGACTCCTGGATAGGTACATGGAACTTAGAAAAACAGAGGGCTATGGGTAACCCTAGGTAACTTCTAAGGTAAGGACATGTTCGGCACAGCATTGTGGCCAAAGTGCTTTTATTGTGCTGTAGGTTTTCTATGTTTCTATGTTTCCAAAAATAGAGAAAGCAGGAAATACTCAGTGGGGCAGGTATATTGTTAATATGTGAAAGGAAAGTGGAGTAAAGTTTCAAAGTACATTTATTATCAAAGTATGTATATGGTATAGAACTCTGAGATTTGTCTTCCCACAGGCAGCCTGTTCAAAGGAAAACATCAAAACCCAAATGCACAAAAAAATTCACACAAACAGCAAAAAACAAGTGAAAAATACAGAATATAAAGCATCAAACCACAAAATAATCGAAAAAGTCCAGGAATGTTCAGTTCCGCTTGGTTCAATTCAAACTAATGCTTTGTTGCTCACTAACTGCCAGTCTGCCCTGATCAAAACTGTGCAAAATAACAACAAAAAAAGGAGTGATCAGAAACACATCATAACGTGAGGTACAGTGGAAATCCACCTGTTCACGGGGGAGGAAATGCAAATACCACACAGACACTAACAGAAGACAGGATTGAACCTGGGGGCAATGACTCCACTAACTGCATCACTGTGCAATTATATATATAATTTCATCTCAACTCAGAACTAACTTCTAATCTCCGTGCTTCCAGTTGTCAATCATCTCCTCAAGTACGTTACTCCACCGTAACCACCGGTCCAATAGAAGCAGTCTTGGTCTGTGATTAGTTACATTGCGTTTTCAGACTGTAATTATGACAAGTAAATATTGCTGAAGAACTTGAGTCGATAATGCAGATCAGGTTTATCATCTATGGAAAAACTGCCATATTTTCAATATGTATATGATGGTGTTTAAAGTGGTTTAACATGGAATATAAAACATTACAGCACAGTAGAGACCCTTTTAACCTACTCTAAGATCATTCTAATCTTTCCCTTTTATCTAGTCCCTATTTTTATTTCATCCACATGCCTATCTAAGAATTTCTTAAATGCCCCTAATGTATCTGCCTCTGCCAACTTCCTGCTGACGCCTTTATTATTTTTCAGAATCTGGTCTTTACTGGCAAGCTCACCATTTCTCGTCTATTTCAAGTTGCCCTTGAGAGGTTAGTGAGCTGTCTCCTGGAACCACTGTATTCCTTCCGGTGAAAGTGCTCCCACCCTGCTGTTGAGGAGGCAATTCCAGGATGTAGACCTGAATGATGAAAGAGGGCGGGCAACTTATTAACCCATAATAGATGCCCCACAACTTGGAGGGATCCAAAAAGGTGGTAGTGTTCTGAGGTACCTGCTGCCACTGTCCTTCTTAGTGGTAAAGAACAGGGTTAGAGAAATGGATAAACAGGTAACAAGTAGATGGTGCACACTGCAGCCATCAAGCACCAGCAGAGGAAGGAATAAAGTTTGGGGTATTGAGCATAGTGCCAATCAAGAAGGTAGCTTTGACCTGTAGGTTTTAAGCTCTTGAAATTTTCTGGACATGCACTCATTCAGGCAAGTGGAGGCTATGCCATGGCAGTCCAGATGGTCACAGCCATGATTTTTAATGCCAGTTTGCAATGTGGAGAGTTTTTCAATGCGAATGCAGCTCTCTGCACAAGAACTGGTGGACAGACGCACCTACCAAAGCTGTCAAGGACACAGAGAATGCTACAGGGCAAGGTTAAGCAGGTTTATCTCGCTGTCTGCCACAGACCCAGTCATGCAGGTTTGACCTGGAGAGTTCAGTCAGATCTGTGACATACCAAGCTATCCATGATTATTGGCACTGGAGACATAAGAGTGCATTCTATGCCTTGGCACTGTCAGTACAAACAGATTAAAGATTAGTTTTTTTCTCACATGTACAATGAAACATAGAAGAAATACATCATTTGCATCAATGGCCAACACAGTCCAAGGGGGCAGCCTGCAAGTGCTGCCGCAGTTCTTGCACCAACATAGCATGCTCACAGCTTACTAACCCATCCATCTTTGGAACATGGGAGCAAACCAGAGCACCCAAAAGCCATTAACACTTGAAGATATCAGAGCAGAATTAGTTCATTGGGACCACACTGAGCCTGCTCCACCTTGGCTGATTTATTGTCCCTCTCAACCCCATTCTCCTGCCTTCTCCCTGTACCTGCCACAACCTTACCAACCAAGAACCTATCAACCTCTGACTTAAATGTATCCAATGACTAGGCCTCCACATAAATTTCACAATGCCAGTGGAGGTAACACATGTGGTCACAGGGTGAATGTACAAACTCTGTACAGAGAATGGCAGGAACTTACCTCCAGTTATTGGCTTTGTAAAGTGCTATACTGGTCGTTATTCCTCTGTGCCATCCAGGGAAAGAGCAGTGAAACTAGTTAAAGTAAGTGGGGGGAGGAACAAGGCATAGTGATCAGGTGGTTTCCTTGTCCGCATTTGACCATGAATGTTCAGAGGGGGTGAAGTCAGTGCTGAGGAATCCAAAGGCTGCATCCACCTTTGCAGTGAGAGTAGGAGGAATGTCAGAGGAAGACAGCTGAGTGGGCAGGGAGTGGGCCTTGTGGGGTGAGGGGGGCTAGATAGTGTGGGGGTAGGATTCTGAACAGTTGGGCTGACGGTGGTAACGTGGGGGGGAGGTGAGGGAGTGGAATGCTGCGGGAGGGCTGTATAATGTTGGGGAGGATCCACACAGGGGTCCCGGGTTTTGTATCCTGCCCTGCTTCTCCGGACGTTACCAGTCTAGTTAGAGAGCGTTGTTTCCAGTTTACTGGTTTGTCCCAAGCCGATCACCCTCCGCCCCTCTTTCCTCCTCTTGCTGCCGGACTCTCCCTCCCCGCCGCTGCGGAGGAAACTGACTCAGCGCTCAGTGTCCTGTTTCTTCTCTCCTCCCACTCTCCTCCCCCTCCCTGCTCTCCGCCTCTTATGTGACCACTTACTGCCATCCACAGCCCGTCGGCGACCGCACAGGGGATGTCTACAGAGGCTGGGAACCATCACAAACAAGGTAAGGGAGCCGGCTGCCACAACACTGCGCTGCCCCACGATAACACCCGTCCCGGGAAGCTCCGTCCCATGAGCCAGTTGGCCCGTCCTGCCCTGAGGACAGTCCATCAATCGCTCCGAACTTGGGAGTAGGTCTCCTCCCATACACCAGACTGCGGCTGTTCATCACACTGTTCTAGGGAGGGTGAGTAGGGAACAGCCACACTTGAGATTATTATAGACAACAGGTTAAAAAAATATTAGGTCTGTCTCTCTAACAGGGCTATAGGAGCATAAGCGAAGGGATAAATATCTATGTTTTAAACGCCAGCTATCTTGATCTCTCTGCGGCGTTTGAATTAGACATTTCTGGAATTTCAATTTCACTTCTGTCAAATTCCGCCGTTTAAAAAAAAACTTTAATGAATCCCTTATCACAGTCAGATCTCTCTCTCCCTTCTCGCTGACCCACCCACAATCTCCAGAGACCCGACTCGCTTAATAATCCTACCCTTGCCTTTGGGAAGCTTGTACTGGGAGGACGTCTGGATGGCAACTTGCAATGACTTGGTGGAGGAACGAGATGGGCTTGGTACGGATATTTGGGCTTCTCTTTCCCCCTTTCACTAGTCCGCGGAGGACAGGATTGGGTCTCGCCTCGAAATGCCGACGGTCCATATTTTTCAAAAGATGCGGTCTGACTCGCCGTCTTCCCCCAGCATCTTTTTTCATGTGTGTGCCGAACCACACCGTAGAAGTGCGCAGGAAGTTTGGTTTTGAGGGGGCGTCCCCCATGCACCAAGGTCCCACAAAAGTCAGTGGGTTCATGGCGAGATTATTTTAGAAGATTAGCTTGATGGAATGTTGATTTGAACTTTAAATTGTTTTGTAGTATCACCTCTTTAACCAAATCTTCCTTCCCCATACGAAAAAGCTACATCGTCCACTGAATCTGTCCAATTAGATGCTCGGGTGCTGCAGCGGAATTTGGAATATACTGGGTCGGTGCCAGACGCGACCAGTGACTCTGACACACAGACAATATATTTACTATTTTAAAAAATACAGACAGGAACCTGGGCGGAAATGAATATGCATTGTGTAGTCCGAAAATGTCGGAGCATTTCTCTTAGGGATGTAATGGCCAGGATTAGATGCCATGCCTTCATGCAGATTATTATTAACCACATGTAAACACTAGTCTCCAAACTGTCCAAGATGCAGTTCATGAAACGTTAACACGGAAACCGGTATAGAACTGCAAAGAATAACAGGTCAGAAACATAGAAACATAGAAAATAGGTGCAGAAGTAGGCCATTCGGCCCTTCGAGCCTGCACCGCCATTCAGTATGATCATGGCTGATCATCCAACTCAGAACCCTGTACCTGCTTTCTCTTCATACCCCCTGATCCCTTTAGCCACAAGGGCCATATATAACTTCCTCTTAAATATAGCCAATGAACCAGCCTCAACTGTTTCCTGTGGCAGAGAATTCCACAGATTCACCACTCTCTGTGTGAAGAAGTTTTTCCACATCTCGGTCCTAAAAGGCTTCCCCTTTATCCTTAAACTGTGACCCCTCGTTCTGGACTTCCCCAGCATCGGAAACAATCCTCCTGCATCTAGCCTGTCCAATCCCTTTAGAATTGTATACGTTTCAATAAGATCCCCCCTCAATCTTCTAAATTCCGGTAAGTATAAGCCTAGTCGATCCAGTCTTTCTTCATATGAAAGTCCTGCCATCCCAGGAATCAATCTGGTGAACCTTCTCTGTACTCCCTCTATGGCAAGAATGTCTTTCCTCAGATTAGAGGACCAAAACTGCACACAATATTCTAGGTGCGGTCTCACCAAGGCCTTGTACAACTGCAGTAGAACCTCCCTGCTCCTGTACTCAAATCCTTTTGCTATGAATGCCAACATACCATTTGCCTTTTTCACCGCCTGCTGTACCTGCATGCCCACCTTCAATGACTGGTGTACAATGACACCCAGGTCTCGTTGCATCTCCCCTTTTCCTAATCGGCGACTGTTCAGATAATAATCTGTTTTCCTGTTCTTGCGAACAAAGTGGATAACCTCACATTTATCCACATTAAATTGCAACTGCCATGAATTTGCCCACTCACTTAACCTATCCAAGTCACCCTGCATCCTCTTAGCATCCTCCTCACAGCTAACACCGCCGCCCAGCTTTGTGTCGTCTGCAAACTTGGAGATGCTGCATTTTATTCCCTCATCTAAATCATTAATATATATTGCAAACAACTGGGGTCCCAGCACTGAGCCTTGCGGTACCCCACTAGTCACTGCCTGCCATTCTGAAAAGGTCCCATTTACTCCCACTCTTTGCTTCCTGTCTGCCAACCAATTCTCTATCCACATCAATACCATACCCCCAATACCGTGTGCTTTAAGTTTGCACACTAATCTCCTGTGTGGGACCTTTGTCAAAAGCCTTTTGAAAATCTAAATATACCACATCTACTGGCTCTCCCCATCCACTCTACTAGTTACATCTTCAAAAAATTCTATAAGATTCGTCAGACATGATTTTCCTTTCACAAATCCATGCTGACTTTGTCCGATGATTTCACCTCTTTCCAAATGTGCTGTTATCACATCTTTGATAACCGACTCTAGCATTTTCCCCACCACCAATGTCAGACTAACCGGTCTATAATTCCCTGGTTTCTCTCTCCCTCCTTTTTTAAAAAGTGGGGTTACATTAGCTACCCTCCAATCCTCAGGAACTAATCCAGAATCTAAGGAGTTTTGAAAAATTATCACTAATGCATCCACTATTTCTTGGGCTACTTCCTTAAGCACTCTGGGATGCAGACCATCTGGCCCTGGGGATTTATCTGCCTTTAATCCCTTCAATTTACATAACACCACTTCCCTACTAACATGTATTTCCCTCAGTTCCTCCATCTCACTAGACCCTTGGTCCCTTACTATTTCTGGAAGATTATTTATGTCCTCTTTAGTGAAGACAGAACCAAAGTAGTTATTGAATTGGTCTGCCATGTCTTTGTTCCCTATAATCAATTCACCTGTTTCTGACTGTAAAGGACCTACATTTGTCTTGACCAATCTTTTTCTTTTCACATATCTATAAAAGCTTTTACAGTCAGTTTTTATGTTCCCTGCCAGCTTTCTCTCATAAATTTTTTTCCCTTTCCTAATTAAGCCCTTTGTCCTCCTCTGCTGGTCTCTGAATTTCTCCCAGTCCTCAGGTGTGCCGCTGTTTTTTGCTAATTTATATGTTTCTTCTTTGGACTTGATACTATCCCTAATTTCCCTTGTCAGCCACGGGTGCACTACCTTCCCTGGTTTATTCTTTTGCCAAACTGGGATGAACAATTGTTGAAGTTCATCCATGCGATCTTTAAATGTTTGCCATTGCATATCCACTGTCAACCCTTTAAGTATCATTTGCCAGTCTATCTGAACTAATTCATGTCTCATACCTTCAAAGTTACCCTTTTTTAAGTTCAGAACCATTGTTTCTGAATTAACTATGTCACTCTCCATCTTAATGAAGAATTCCACCTAATTATGGTCACTCTTACCCAAGAGGCCTCGCGTGACAAGATTGCTAACTAACCCTTCCTCATTGCTCAATACCCAATCTAGAATGGCCTGCTCTCTAGTTGGTTCCTCGACATGTTGGTTCAGAAAACCATCCCGCATACATTCCAAGAAATCCTCTTCCTCAGCACCCTTACCAATTTGGTTCAACCAATCTATATGTAGATTGAAGTCACCCATTATAACTACTGTTCCTTTATTGCATGCATTTCTAATTTCCTGTTTAATGCCATTCCCAACCTCACTACTACTGTTAGGTGACCTGTACACAACTCCCACCAGCGTTTTCTGCCCCTTAGTGTTATGCAGCTCTACCCATATCGATTCCACATCCTCCAGGCTAATGTCCTTCCTTTCTATTGCGTTAATCTCCTCTCTAACCAGCAATGCTACCCCACCTCCTTTTCTTTCCTGTCTATCCCTCCTGAATATTGAATATCCCTGGATGTTGAGCTCCCATCCTTGGTCACCCTGGAGCCATGTCTCTGTGATCCCAACTATATCATATTCATTAATAACTATCTGCACATTCAGTTCATCCACCTTGTTATGAATGCTCCTCGCATTGACACATAAAGCCTTCAGGCTTGTTTTTACAACACTCTTAGCCCTTATACAATTATGTTGAAAAGTGGCTCTTTTTGCTTTTTACCCTGGATTTGCCTGCCTGCCACTTTTACTTTTCACCTTACTACTTTTTTCTTCTACCCTCATTTTACACCCCTCTGTCTCTCTGCACTTGTTCCCATCCCCCTGCCACATTAGTTTAAAGCCTCCTGAACAGCAGTAGCAAACACTCCCCCTGGGACATTGGTTCCAGTCCAGCCCAGGTGCAGACCGTCCTGTTTATACTGGTCCCACCTCTCCCAGAACTGGTTCCAATGCTCCAGAAATTTTAATCCCTCCCCCTTGCACCATTTTTCAAGCCATGTATTCAACTAAAATATCTTCCTATTTCTACACTGACTAATTTCTACTCAGAAGCCGGGATTAATTATTTGTACGTATCGAGAAAAAGTTTGCATTGTGTGCCCAGCACACACTTATGTTGAGAAAACCCCGGTTGAGTGCACCAATTCATGGTGTGCCTTGATTCACCTTATTTTGAAACTGATGGCTGTCTTAATCACTTCATCTAACAAGACTTGCTTAATAAAGCAGCTTTTTGAACTTGTGGAATGACTAATTACTTGGGAACAGGATTTTTTGTTGGGGGACCCAGCTGACAGTAACTATAAGTTATTTATCTCTATGCAAAATAGTTATTGACTTGGAGCGGCAGCAGTAATGCGATCAATCTAGTCGAGTATGATATTCTCCAAAGGGTTTGTCTGTTGGTGGGTCCTCGGGTGGCTGGTGAGGCCGATTTAGGATCCACACAACAGGGACCTTACGGTGATTATCTTAATGTAGAACGCCTGGGTGTGACTTGTTTAACATGGGGAGTCTGATGCACAGGCAGCCACCACACGATCCATGACAGTTTGGGGTCAGGATCCAGTCGCATGGAGTGCAGGATGATTGAGGACCATTCACTGCTGCAGCTTTCCTTTGCCTTCACTGCCATTGAGATGTATCATCATCTCCTGCCAACTCCCCCACTGAGGTCTCGATTAGGTTGTTCTTTGTCTGGAAACTTACCCTTGACCTTAACACCATAGGTGACCCTACCAGTAGCTAATCACTAGATGTCTAAACTCCAGATCTTAGAAAGACACAAGTCTCTCCACAATGACAAGGTGATTATCCCTGGAGAAGTGGCTTGGAGTACTAATAGTTGGGATACCATAGGTGAAAATTCAGTACATAATACTTGCTAATAGAGAAGCTGAGCAAATAGTATTTGTCAATGAAGAAACTGAACTAATTGTTTTCAGGAGGAGAATCTTATGGCTTGAGGATGCGAACCCACAGGTGCTGTGAGTTGACTACCTGAACACGTGCCCTCGCTGACACAGTATCTGAAGCAGTTGTCCTCAGCTGCGAGGGATGTGAACCTGCATTGTATCTGATTTAAAGTGTGGCTGGTGGTATATTTGAAACTGTAGTATTTGCTGAAGTGTTCTCAAAACCAAGACTGCTAACTAATGGGTTACTATTTGATGATGGAGTGTCTGTAGCAACAGTACATGAAGATGGAGCTTGGGGTCAATAACAGTTCTTGCTGATAACTTGTCAAGGATCATTGTTACTTGTTGAGGGATACCTGAATGTTCAATGGATCCTGCTTGTTCCTTTTTTGATTTATTTGCAGTCTTCTTTGGATCTTTTGTACGTAGAACATAAAACAGGACAGCTCAGGGCAGGCCATTTGGCCCACAATGTTGTGCCAATCTCAACACCAAGTTATATTAAGAGTCCTCATGCTATGTACCATCCCATATCCTTCCATTCACCTGTGTCTATCTAAAAGCCTCTTAAACTTCACCAAACTGGCTGCTTCCACTATCAACACTGGGAACACATTCAAGCCACCTACTGCTCTCTGCATTACAAAAATATCTAGTACTCATGTTTTGTTTAAATGTCCCAACCTTAACCTTAAAGCATGTCCTCTGGTGTTGGACATTTATTTTACCCTGGGAACAAGTTTCTGACTCTCTACTGTATCTATGCCTCTCATAATTTTAAAAATCTCTATCAGGTCTGCCTTCAGCCTCCAGCACTCTAGAGAGAACAACTCAAGTTCGTCCAACCCTTCCTTATAATTCATACTCTCTAATCCAGGCAACATCCTAGTAAACATATTCTGTATCCTCTCTACATCCTTCCTGCCATGGGGTGACCAGAAATCCACACAATACTCCGAGTGTAATTTGACTGATGTTTTGTATAGCTGCGGCTTGACTTCCTTACTCTTACACTCAATACCCCTACCAATGATGGCCACCTTATCCATTAGAGAAACCACTGTCAGTGAGCTATGGATCTCTTTGTACCTCAATGTCTCTAAGGGTCCACCAGTAATGAGAGTATGTTATGCTCATTCTCTTTATGTGGAGTTTGATCCAATGTAACTGATCAACAAATCTCCTACTTTCTAGCTTCTAATGACAGTTTCACCTCTATCTACCTATACGTACTTCCAATAAAAGGGCTCACACTGAATGCCACCCTACCTTCTTCTCATAATAAATTTGAAAAGATATTTTGGTTTGATTTACTTCCTTAAAAGATTTTTACTGGTTATTGTTTTCTATACTTGCCTTGGAAACCACTGTCTCCCACTTCATAGCTTCCCCCTTCCCCTGGTTTTATTGATCTACACTCACTAGCTCTTTTTTTTTCAGCAGAGATCAGCCATGATGGAACGGTGAAGCAGACTCAATGGGCTGAGTGCCTGAATTCTGCTCCTATGTCTTATGGTCTTAATCTACTGGAGGAACTCAATTCCTTTCTCCCCACAAATGCTGCTCCACTGCTGAGATCCTCCAGGAAATTATTTGTTGTCCCAGACTCCAGTATCTTGGATGTCTCCTTTGTTCTCTAAGGGTTTATCAAGAACATTTTTCATCAAACTTTTTTCCCCACTCCTGAACTGCAGCTTTATCCATGTCCAGTTTTGTATGCAGCCCCTGCCTTGCCCTCCCAATGCCATCTTCACATAAAATTACCTTGTGATTTCTTAAAATGTTTGGCTCCTAAATTTGTTGAATGTGTATTCACTGTTTTATACGTTGCTACAGATACAGGTGCAGTGTGTATATTCAGTGGCCACTTTATTAGGTACCTCTGGTACATAAATGTGGCCTTCTCTTGCTATAGTGCATCTACTTCAAGATTCAATGTGCATTCAAAGAATCTCTCCTGCAAGCCTCTGTTGTAACATGAGGTTATTAGAGTTGCAGTCGCCTTCCTGTCAGCTTGAACCAGTCTGGCCATTCTCCTCTGATGTCTGCGAGGCTGGTTTCGACGGAGGTTTCATAGTGTGCTGCATCTGCGAGGCTGAGTCGGGCAGCGCCGTGGAAGTCCATAGCGGGGGTATTCTCTTCTGCTGCCTGCCTGGGATGGCGAGTCTGTCGGGACCCTGGGGACTTGTGGAAACTGTGTGGTGATTTCTTTTGAACTTATAGTCCTTTAACATCTTTGGACTATTTTTACTGTGCCCATGGTCTGTTTTTTTTTATCAATTATGCTATTGTTTGCACTGTTGTAACTATGTGGTTTTGTGCAGGTCTTGTAGCTTTAGTTTTTGGTCTTGTTTGTCTGGTGGATTTGGAGCTCCTTTCCGGGGAATGCGCTAAGACGGTAGCGCAATATTAATACGCAGCAGCCTCTCTGGACTCTGGATTGGGGATTGCCAAATGTTATGTGGATTTTCTAGTGTAGTCTGTTTTGTCATATGCTTTTATGATATCATTCTGGAGGAACGTTGTCTCATTTTTTAACTGCATTGCATTTGTGGTTTCTAAATCACAATAAACTGAATCTGAATCTGAATTAACAAAACATTTTCATCCACAGAACTACCACTCACTGTATTTTTTTTTGTTTTGTTGCACCACTCCCTGTAAATTCTAGAGACAGTGTACATGGAAATCTCAGAAGATCAGCAGGAGTATTTTGAGATACTCAAAGCACCCCATCTGGAACCAACAATCATTCTATAGTCAAAGTCACTTAGGTCACATTTCTTCCCCATTCTGATGTTTGGTCTGAACTATAGCTGAATCTCTTGATCATATCTGCATGTTTTTATGCATAGAGTTGCTGCCACATGATTGGCTGATTGCACTAACGAGCAGGTGTGCCGGTGTACCTAATAATTAGGTACCTTATACCTAATAAAGATATACTGTACTGTATATCTGGCTTGGGTAAAAAACCATCTGATTTTAATATTGAGGAAAAACTACCATCTGCACAGAGTTAGCTGCTTTTGGTATGGGTGATTAATGAGGGTTTCTGATGCCTAAAATTAGAAATATTTCTGTATAACAACCTAGCGAACACTCCACCTTTCTCTGTGAGGTAATGACAGCTTGATTATGACTCCCCACACAACACAATTTCCTCCTGACAACCCTAATCTCAGATAAATAATGGTCACTTGACTAAGTTGCTGCCAGGTGTGAGACTGACACCTATTAAGAGTCAAGGGAGGAGAGTCTGCAGTATTTGAGGAGGGGTGAGTAATTAGTGATCTTGCCACATATGCCACAACATTGCTAGACTGTACAGTCAAGCAGCAGGACATTTCAAATACCTGCTGACATAAGAATATTGGATGACTTTGCCAAGGGCTGGTGCCATCTGTATCTGTTGTAGTCCAAACTGCTGCTGTCTTTTTGTCTTCCTTTTTCGTTTTCTCACTCCATCTCTTTCATCTTTCTTCAAGTTCTCGCTCCCTCTTTTACTTCTCTCTCCCTCCTTCCTTTTACAAGCTGCACCAACTTTTTCCCTTTGATTATTCTCATTTATTTTTCTCTTCCTCTCCCCTTCCAGTCTTTTTCATGTCCTTTAACCTGTTCTCTTCCTTCCTCTCTCTCTCTGTTTTCCTTTTGCCTCAGTCCCATACCTGATCTGTCTCTTGGGCTGGATGTTGCATTCAGTGAACCTGGTCAAAGTCAAGGCACTATCAGTAATTCAAAAAATTTGGCAAGGGGTTTCTAGGCAATTTTTAAATAGACAACAAGCTGTCAGAGGACAACGTGAAAGGGTCATTAATTAAAAATACATCTTGAACCCAGACTACTACACTGCTAGTCATAAGCAGCACATGTTATAAAAGCAATAGCTAAATTTTACACACAAAAATGATCAAATGATCTGTTCTCTAGGAGCGCTGCCACAAAAAAAGCAACATTCATCATCATGAACCCCCACCATCGAGGCCATACACTCTTCTCATGGCTGCCATTGGGATGGATGTACAGGAGCCACCAGGTTCAGAAACAGTTAATGCCCTTCAGCTATCAGCCTCCAGAATCAGAATGGATAACTTCACTCACCTCAACGCTGAACTAGTTCCACAACCTACAGACTCACTTTCAAGTACTATACACTCATGTTCTCAGTATTATTCATTTCTTTGTGTAACTTATCTTCTTTTACATATTGGTTGTTTGTCATACTTTGCTATGAATAGATTTTTTCATAAATTCTATTTTTTTAACTATCCTGTAAATGACTGCAAGAAAATGAATCTCAAGGTTATCTCAAGGAATCTCCTTAGGGCATTGAAGAATGCAGTAGAACAGAGTGATCTAGGAATAATGGTGCATAGTTCCCTGAAGGTGGAATCTCATGTGGATAGGGTGGTGAAGAAATCTTTTGGTATGTTGGCCTTTATAAATCAGAGCATTGAGTATAGGAGTTGGGATGTAATGTTAAAATTGTACAAGGCATTGGTAAGGCCAAATTTGGAGTATTGTGTACAATTCTGGTCACCAAATTATAGGAAAGATGTCAACAAATTAGAGAGAGTACAGAGGAGATTTACTAGAACATTACCTGGGTTTCAGCACCTAAGTTACAGTGAAAGGTTGAACAAGTTAGGTCTTTATACTTTGGAGTGTAGAAGGTTGAGGGGGGACTTGATAGAGGTATTTAAAATTATGAGGGGGATAGATAGAGTTGACATTTGATAGGCTTTTTCCATTGAGAGTAGGGGAGATTCAAACAAGAGGACATGAGTTGAGAGTTAGGGGGCAAAAGTTTAGGGGTAACACGAGGGGGAATTTCTTTACTCAGAGAGTGGTAGCTGTGTGGAATGAGCTTCCAGTAGAAGTGGTAGAGGCAGGTTTGGTATTGTCATTTAAAGTAAAATTGGATAGGTATATGGACAGGAAAGGAACGGAGGGTTATGGGCTGAGTGCAAGTCGGTGGGACTAGGTGAGAGTAAGCGTTCGGCACGGACTAGAAGGGCCGAGATGGCCTGCTTCCGTGCTGTAATTGTTATATGGTTATATGGTTAAGGTTGTGTAGGCTGACATATACATACTTTGATAATAAATATACTTTGACCTTTTGATCTTTGATTTTTGCTTTCAGTTCTGCTGATTGAAGGGTAACAATTGGCCAGAATGCTGGAAATGTTTTCAGACAGCATGTGAAGCCTTGCCTTGAAGTCAGTTCAGAACGCCCTGTCTGACAAAGCACCACTCACCTGGTCCCTCACTGGAGTGTTGTTGCTTGGGTCTCTGGAGTGGAGGTGAGGTGTTCCCAGCAGAGAGTGACATACATAGCAACAATTCAGACTGGCTGTGGCTTTCCATCCAGTAGGACTGATGTGGGCACTCAAGCAGGGAAAAGCAGGACTAGTAAGTGCAGCCACATCAGAAAATCATGGAGTCTTACAGCATGGAAAAAAGCCATTTGGCCGAACTCATCCATGCCAAACATATTCCTCAGAGAGCTTGTCCCACCTGCCTGCATTTGGCCTGTAGCCCTGCAAGCTTCTCCTACCCATGTCCTTCCTTAGGCGCCTTCTTAATGGTCCTAATGTGCCTACTCAACCACTATTTCTGGCAACTCATCCCAAATACGCACCACCCTTTGCATGAAGAAGCGGGTTCTGTTGTCCCTTTTAAATCTCTTGAACCTCTCATCTTAAAACTATGCCTTTTAGTTTGATCACCCCCTCTCTGGGGAAAAAGACTATATGCTTTCATGCTGTTTACACACCTCTCTCAGGTCACCCTTCAATCTCCTACGGTCTGTTGTCCACATGCCTCTGTCAGGTCACCCTTCAATCTCCTATGTTCCAAGGAATAAAGTCTTAGTTATACAATGTCTCCTTGTAACTCAGCTTTCAAGTCCAGGCAATGTCGTGGAAAATCTATTCTGTACTTTTTCTAGTTTACTAACACCTTTTTATAACAGAGTGAACAAAACAGTACAGAATGCTCCAAGTGTGGCATTTACCAGCATCTTACACAATTATAACCATATAACAATTACAGCACGGAAACAGGCCATCTCGGCCCTTCTAGTCCGTGCCGAACGCTTACTCTAACCTAGTCCCACCGACCTGCACTCAGCCCATAACCCTCTATTCCTTTCCTGTCCATATACCAATGTAATACATTTTGGAGAGAAGTATAGGGGAAAGTCAGAGGCAGGTTTCAATACATAGTGCTGGGTGCATGGAATGCAATGTCAAGGATGGTGATGGAGGCAGGTAAATTAGGGAGATTGATGAGACTCGTAGATAGGCACTTGGATGAAAGAAAAATAGAGGACTATGTGGGAAGGAAGGTTTAGATTGACATTGGAACAGGTTAAAAAGGGGGCACAAAATTGTGGGCCAAAAGGCCTGTAATGTGCTATATTATTCTATGTTCTGTGTTCTTGCAGAACAAATTCTAAGCACTTCCTTACTGGTACAGTAACACAAAGAGATTCTGTAAATGCTAGAAATCCAGATTAATAAATACAAAATACTGGAGGAACTTAGCAGATCTGGCAGCATCTCTTGAAAAGAATAAACTGTTTTGGGCCAAGACCTTTTACCACCTTGGCCCAAAATGTCAACTGTTTATTCATTTTCATCAATGCTGCCCAACCTGTTCAGTTCCTTCAGCATTTTATATGTCTTACAGTGTCACTTTAAGCAGCCTGTAAAGGAAGGGTTTCCAACCTGGGCTCCATGGACCCCTCAGTTAATGGTGGGGTCCATGCAACAAAAAAGATTGGGAGAGCCTGCAGTAAAGAGAAACTTTTAATTTTCCAAGGCATAAGATGTATTGAGTGATTGTAAGTAATCCAGTTCCTGTCACTAGTGACCTTTGCTCAATATTGATCTTGGCTGTAAAGTGATTTCAGCACAGAATGATTTCATGATGCACTACTTCCACAGCACACTGTACTGATATGATCAGGCAACATCTACGGAGGAGAATAAAGAGCTGACGTTTTGGGCCGAGATGCTTCATCAGTACTATTAAACAATCGACGTTTTGGGTCAAGACCCTCATTGGGACTTCTGTACTCAATGCAGTGACCAAAGAAGGCCAAGATGCCAAAATCCTTCTTCACCACCCTGTTCACCTGTGAGGCCACTTTCAGGCCCTCTATTTTATAATCCTCTGGAGATGAGAAGGTGCCAACAGTAACTGCCGAAGGGTCTCAACCTGAAACATTGACTGTACTTTTTCCCATAGATATTGTCTGACCTGCTGAGTTCCTCCAACAATTTGTCGGTGTTGCTTGGATCTCCAGCATCTGCAGATTTTCTCTTGTTTGTGACATTATCCATTTGAGACCCATTTTGAAAACTGCCTAAAATAATAGGTTGGGTTTCTAGCACTGATTTTGGATTTGAGCTTTGCCTTCACTGGAGTTTTCTCTGTTCTCTGCATGGATCCTATCTGATGAAGAAGCTGATTTACTTGCTGTTGAGTTCGGACACCCAGTAGTAAATAGCTTTGAATTAGTCAAAGTTGATAAGGACCACTGCCTCAAGTCTTCAGCAACCCAACTCCAATCCTGATCTCAGATGTTACCTGCGTATTGTTGGCACCTTCTCATCTCCAGAGTATTATAAAATAGAGGGCCTGAAAGTAGCCTCACAGGTGAACAGGGTACCATAGAACACTACAGCACAGTACAGGCCCTTCAGCCCTCCATGTTGTGCCGACCCATATAATCCTTAAAAAAAAGTACTAAACCCATACTACCCCATAACCCTCCATTTTTCTTTCATCCATGTGCCTGTCCAAGAGGCTGTTAAATACCCATAATGTTTTAGCCTCCACCACCATCCCTGGCAAGTCATTCCAGGCACTCGCAACCCTCTGTGTAAAAAACTTACCCCTGATGTTTCCCCTAAACTTCCCTCCCTTAATTTTGTACATATGCCCTCTGGTGTTTGCTATTGGTGCCCTGGAAAACAGGTACTGACTATCCACCCTATCTATGCCTCTCATAATCTTGTAGACCTCTATCAAGTCCCCTCTCATTCTTCTTTGATCCAAGGAGAAAAGTCCCAGCTCTGCTAACCTTGCTTCATATGACTTGTTCTCCAAACCAGGCAACATCCTGGTAAATCTCCTCTGCACCCTCTCCATAGCTTCCACATCCTTCCTATAATGAGGTGACCAGAATTGAACACAATACTCTAAGTGCGGACTCACCAGAGATTTGTAGAGTTGCAACATGACTCTTGAACTCAATCCCCCTGTTAATGAAGCCTAGCATCCCATAGGCCTTCTTAACTACCCTATCAACCTGCTCAGAGACCTTGAGGGATGTATGGATTTGAACCCCAAGGTTCCTTTGTTCATCCACACTCTTAAGTAACTGACCATTAATCCTGTACTCAGTCTTCTGATTTGTCCTTCCAAAATGCATCACCTCACACTTGTCCAGATTGAAATCCATCTGCCATTTTTCTGCCCAACTCTGCAGCCTGTCTATATCCTCTTGTAACCTTCGACAACCTGCAGCTCCATCCACAACTCCTTCAATCTTCGTGTCATCCGCAAACTTACTCACCCATCCTTCCGCCTCTACATCCAGGTCAATTATAAAAATCACAAATAGCAGGGGTCCCAGGACAGATCCCTGCAGCACTCCACTAGTCACCGACCTCCAGGCAGAATACTTTCCTTCCACAACTACCCTCTGCTTTCTTCCTTTAAGCCAATTTTTTATCCAAACAGTCAAGGTTCCACTTATCCCTATGTTCTATAGATTCAGGAACAGTTCCTGCTGATTGGAGGGTGGCTAATGTTGTCCCACTTTTCAAGAGAGGAGGGAGAGAGAAAACGGGGAATTATAGACCGGTTAGCCTGACGTCAGTGGTGGGAAAGATGCTGGAGTCAATTATAAAAGAGGAAATTACGACACATTTGGATAGCAGTAGAAGGATCAGTCCGAGTCAGCATGGATTTATGAAGGGAAAATCATGCTTGACTAATCTTCTGGAGTTTTTTGAGGATGTAACTATGAAAACGGACAAGGGAGAGCCAGTGGATGTAGTGTACCTGGACTTCCAGAAAGCTTTTGATAAAGTCCCACATAGGAGATTAGTGGGCAAAATTAGGGCACATGGTATTGGGGGCAGTGTACTGACATGGATTGAAAATTGGCTGGCTGACAGGAAACAAAGAGTAGCGATTAACGGGTCCCTTTCAGAATGGCAGGCTGTGACCAGTGGGGTACCACAAGGTTCGGTGCTGGGACCGCAGCTGTTTACAATATACATTAATGATTTAGATGAAGGGATTAAAAGTAACATTAGCAAATTTGCTGATGACACAAGCTGGGTGGCAGTGTGAAATGTCAGGAGGATGTTATGAGAATGCAGGGTGACTTGGACAGGTTGGGTGAGTGGGCAAATGTATGGCAGATGCAGTTTAATGTGGATAAATGTGAGGTTATCCACTTTGGTGGCAAGAATAGGAAGGCAGATTACTATCTAAATGGAGTCAAGTTAGGAAAAGGGGAAGTACAAAGAGATCTAGGTGTTCTTGTACATCAGTCAATGAAAGCAAGCATGCAGGTACAGCAGGCAGTGAAGAAAGCTAATGGCATGCTGGCCTTTATAACAAGAGGAATTGAGTATAGGAGTAAAGAGGTCCTTCTGCAGCTGTACAGGGCCCTGGTGAGACCCCACCTGGAGCATTGTGTGCAGTTTTGGTCTCCAAATTTGAGGAAGGACATTCTTGCTATTGAGGGAGTACAGCATAGGTACACAAGGTTAATTCCCGGAATGGCGGGACTGTCATATGTTGAAAGATTGGAGCAACTGGGCTTGTATACACTGGAATTTAGAAGGATAAGAGGGGATCTGATTGAAACATATTAGATTATTAAGGGATTGGACACACTGGAGGCAGGAAGCATGTTCCCACTGATGGATGAGTCCAGAACTAGAGGCCACAGTTTAAGAATAAGGGGTAGACCATTTAGAACAGAGATGCGGAAAAACTTTTTCACTCAGAGAGTGGTGGATATGTGGAATGTTCTGCCCCAGAAGACAGTGGAGGCCAAGTCTGTGGATGCATTCAAGAGAGAGTTAGATAGAGCTCTTATAGATAGTGGGGTCAAGGGATATGGGGAGAGGGCAGGAACGGGGTATGATCAGCCATGATCACAGTGAATGTCAGTGCTGGCTAGAAGGGCCGAATGGCCTACTCCTGCACCTATTGTCTATTGTCTATCCTATGCCTCATGACTTTCTGAATGAGTCTCTCATGAGGGACCTTGTCAAATGCCTTGCTAAAGTCCATGTAGACCACATCCACTGCCCTACCCTCATCAATTTCTTTTGTTACCTCTTCAAAAAACTCAATCAGTCTCGTGAGGCACGATCTTCCCTTCACAAAGCCATGTTGACTATCCATGAGGGTAGTGAAGAAGGATTTTGGCATGTTAGCCTTCGGTCACTGCATTGAGTACAGAAGTCCTGATGAGGGTCTTGACCCAAAACGTCAATTGTTTATTAGTACTGATGAAGCATCTCCACCCAAAACATCAACTCTTTATTCCCCTGCGTAGATGTTGCCTTTTCAGATGAGTTCTGCCAGCATTTTGTGTATTGCTCTGGATTTCTAGCATCTGCAGAATCTCTTGTGTTATTGAGTATGGAAGCTGGGATGTTATTTTGCAGTTGTACAGGTGTTGGTGAGGCCACATTTGGAATATTGTGTTCAGTTTCTGTCACTCTGCTATAGGAAAGATGCTGTTGAGTTGGAAAGAGTGCAGAGGTTTACAAGGATACTGTTGGGACTTAAGGGACTGAGTTATGCAGAGAGGTTGAGCAGGTAGTGACTGTTTTCATTGGAGTGAGGGCAAATGAGGGGTGATCTTATGGAGGAGCATAAAATTATGGTGGGCAGAGAAAGTGTGAATGTGGAAATTTTTCTGCCAGGGAAGAGAGGGCACAGGTTTAAGGTGAAAAGGGAGAGAATTAATAGGAACCTGAGGGGAAACTTTTTCAACCAGACAGTGGTCATCACATGGAATGAGCTACTAGAGGAAGTGGATGAGGAAAATGCATTAACAACATTTAAAAGGTACCTTTAAGGTCAGGTAGATGAATAGGAAAGGCTTAAGAGGGATATGTGTCAAATGCATACAACTAGAACTCACTTAGCTGGGAACTTTGGTCAGCATGGACCAGATGGGCTGAATGGCCTGTTTCCAAGCTGTGTGTCTCCATAACTTCATGGGTTTTTGCCTGGTGCTATGGTTTCCTTCTACATCCCAAACTCAAGTTATATTGCAGCTGCTCTATATTGCCTCTGCTGTAGAACATGGGGAGAGTTGAGTGACAGGTGGGCAGAACAAAGTGGGGCAGGTGTAAATGAACACTTGTAGATGGGTCAGAGGACCTGATCTGTGTTGTATGACTCCATGATGCAAGATTTGGGAAACGTGTCTCAGGGAGTGAAGGTGCTATTCAGGTGGTTGAATAAAGGCATAGTAAAGGCATTTTATTTCAAATATACAATCTATGCATGAAAATATACAAGAAATTCAATATGGTACATAACTGCCTTTGCATTGACAGTGTTGTCAAATCTATACAGCTGTGCCATCAGCTGTTAGTACATTCTATGTGCAAAGCACTATTTCACTTGTGATAACAGTATTATTAAGCAATATCAAAATAAACTATATTTATAAGAATAAACAATTCAATACTTTTTCATACATTCACAGTCAATGTGTTAAGTAATATTCTATTATGTTCCTTAAAACCAATAGCACTTTTACCACTCATGTTGCCCCTTGGGTGTTACAGTACTACAATAATTGAGGATCTCCCTCACCCAACCTGGCCCCTCCCTGTTCAGTAGCAGAAGAACTCCAGTGCTGAGGTCCTTCCTCACCGGGACTTTGCAATGGCTGCTCCAAGCTTCAGCACATCCCTCCACAGCTTGGAGTGTGCCAGTCGGCAACATTCCTCTATGGTAAAGGTTCCCAATCTTTTTTATGCCATGACCCTCATCATTAACTGTGGACCTCAGTTGGGAATCCCTGCTCTACGGACATCTCAATGTGCTCTTTAAGGGATGTAATCAGTTCCATGCCTGACTACAACCTGTTAAATGTAGTTAGCCAGGTGGTGAAATGAGTGGTGCAGATTTTACATGAGACTGGTTGGGTGAAGGCAGATACCAGAATAGCCTTGAATGCAAATGTTTCTCCTCCATTTGTTCCTAGTGGTTGTGCTTGAACTGCTAAGTAATGACTTTGGAATCGTGCACCTCAAGACTGAATATGTTCTGTTTTAGTCATGTGACATTTGAATAATGGAGCTAATGGCAGCACTGAGAGCTCAGAAGATTGATGAGGTGCCTCTGTATGGGAACATGAGCATGTTTATTCCAGAGCCCGCTCTTCCTATAAACACTGTCATGGATCGGGCTGAAAACTTCCTGATTCGGTGTAAACTAGCAGTGTCCTATAGTGCATGATTCAGTGCTTAATACTGACCACGTTAAATTACCAGTCAAATGCTTCTAGCATGATGAAATCTCAGCTGCACACACGCCAGTTTGAAATGGATCAGCTACAACAAAGCCTACTGCTAGGATTAAGGGGGAAACAAGGTAAATATTTGCACTAAATTTTAGATGGAGGCTACCTGTACGACTTAATTGTACATGACTTTTGAGAAGCTGTCCTGTGTTCTTGGCCTAGTTTGTGTCTGACTGGTTTGTGTATTGACACTGAGTAGGCATTTCCTAGAGATTTCCTCAGACTCCAAACTACCAAGTCCTTTTAAATGACTTTTCACCCAGAGAGACACAAGACGATGCAGGTGCTGGAATCTGAAGCAACCAACAAAGAGATTGTTGGGCGAGTGACTCTGAGAGTCAATAACTCTCAGAGACGTGAGTCAAGGTAGGCTTTTATTGGCTGGAAGAAAGCACCGTCAGCAGCGTCAGCAGCAAGCGACCACCACACAACATCCTGGAGACTGAGGGAGGAGCAGTGCCTCCAATCGCCTTTATACCGGGGTCTGTGGGAGGAGCCACAGGAGCAGTCCGGGGGGGGGCGTGTCCAGACAGGTATATGTAGTTCACCACATTCACCCCCCCCCTTTGTTTTAAAAGAGAGTCCCCATGGGGCGAAGTTTCTTAAAAGTATATTTACAGGTTAAGTCTATCAGGTGGTCGAATCTGTTGCTGCGATCTACGTAGCACCGGCGGTGATTACACCGGAGACGGTGGTTGTGCTGGTTCCGGCCTGACTTGAGGTGTCAGCCTATTAGGCGTCAGTGATCCCTCATGCGTGTGCGAGACGCCCGGTATAGGAGTGTCGTGAGGAGTCTGTGTAGGGCTTGGTGTGCGCGGTGTCAGGTGGGTATACACCTCGGTGGGTACAGGGTTCATAGTTACCGTGGAGTGTTCGGGGTAGTGGTCTGCTGCTCCTGCGGGCACCAGGTCATGGACTGAGACCGTGTCCTCCCGCCCATCAGGTAAGACCACGTAGGCATACTGGGGGTTCACATGTAGTAGGTGAACCCTCTCGACCAGCGGGGAGTATTTATTGCTCCTCGCATGTTTCCGGAGCAGCACTGGCCCTGGGGATGTCAGCCAAGCTGGTAGGGTGGTCCCAGTGGCAGACTTCCTGGGAAAAGAAAAGAGGCACTCATGAGGGGTGACATTGGTGGACGTACATAACAGAGAGCGGATGGAATGGCGTGCCTTGGGGAGGACCTTCTGCCAGCGAGAGACCGGCAATCCCTTTGACTTAAGGGCTAAAAGTGTGGCCTTCCACACTGTGGCATTCTTCCTCTCCACCTGTCCATTTCCCCGGGGATTATAGCTCGTGGTCCTACTAGTAGCAATGCCCCTAGCCAGCAGGTACTGGTGCAGCTCGTCACTCATAAAGGAGGACCCTCTATCACTGTGGATATAGCAGGGATATCCAAACAGAGTGAAGAGCTGGCGCAGGGCTTTTATGACGGACGTGGCAGTGGTGTCGGGGCAGGGGATGGCAAAGGGGAACCGTGAGTACTCGTAAATAATGTTGAGAAAGTAGACATTGTGGTCGGTGGAGGGAAGGGGGCCCTTAAAGTCAACACTCAGTTGCTCAAAGGGGCGGGTGGCCTTGATAAGTTGTGCCTTTTCAGGGCGGTAGAAGTGCGGTTTGCACTCAGCGCAGACTTGGCAGTCCCTGGTCATCGTCCTGATGTCCTCAAGGGAGTAAGGCAGGTTCCGGGCTTTCAGGAAATGGTAAAATCGGGTGACCCCCGGGTGGCAAAGATCTGCATGGAGGGCATATAGCTGGTCGAGCTGTGCGCTGGCACACACTCCCCGGGATAGAGCATCAGGGGGCTCATTGAGCCTTCCAGGCCGGTACGGGATATCATAGTTGTAGGTGGAGAGTTCTATTCTCCACCACAAAATTTTATCATTTTTGATTTTGCCCTGCTGTTGGTTGCTGAACATGAACGCAACTGAGCGCTGGTCGGTCAACAAGGTGAATCTTTTGCCGGCGAGATAGTGCCTCCAGTGCCTAATAGCTTCCACTATGGCCTGGACTTCTTTCTCCACCGCAGAGTGCCAAATTTCAGGGCTTTGAAGGGTACGAGAGAAGAATGCTACTGGCCTGCCTGCCTGATTGAGGGTAGCAGCCAGCGCGAAGTCGGAGGTGTCACTCTCTACTTGGAAGGGAATGGTCTCGTCCACCGCATGCATCGTTGCTTTGGCAATGTCCCCTTTAATGCAGCTGAAGGCCGCGCAAGCCTCAGCTGAGAGGGGAAATGCGGTGGACTTGACCGGGGGCGGGCCTTGTCTGCGTAATCAGGGACCCATTGGGCGTAATAGGAAAAGAAGCCCAGGCACCGTCTGAGGGCTCTGAGGGTGGTGGGAAGAGGGAGTTCTAGCATACGGTCGGGATCAGGGCCAATGACCCCGTTCTCCATGACATACCCAAAGATAGCGAGTCGGGTGGTTCCGAACACACGCTTGTCCCTGTTATAGGTAAGGTTCAGGGCTTTGGCCACTTGGAAAAATCGTTGGAGGTTGGTGTTGTGATCCGGCCAGTCGTGACCGCAGATATGTGGTGTTATCCAGATATGGGAACATGGCCTTCAGTTGGCAGTGGTCCACCATCTGGTCCATTTCCTCTGGAAGACAGAGACACCATTCGTGACACCGAAGGGGACGTGCAGGAAGTGATAGAGCCTGCCGCCCGCCTCGAAGGCAGTGTAGGGGCAGTCCTCCGGGCGGATGGGGAGCTGGTGGTAAGCGGATTTCAGGTCTATGGTCGAGTACACCTTGTACTGAGCTATCTGGTTGACCATATCCGCGATGCGGGGTAGGGGGTACGTGTCAAGCTGCGTGAACCTATTGATGGTCTGGCTATAGTCCACGACCATCGTATTTTTCTGCCCGGTCCGAACAACCACCTGGGCCCTCCAAGGACTTGTGCTTAGCTCAATGATCCCCTCCCTGAGCAGCCGCTGCACCTCTGACCAAATGAAGGCCCTGTCCCCCGCGCTGTACCTCCTGCTTTTAGTTGCCACAGGTTTACAGTCGGGGGTCAGGTTGGCGAACAGCGGTGGGGGAGGGATCTTGAGGGTGGAGAGGCTGCAAGTGGTGTCAGTAGCGCAGCTGTTGGCATGGTGCTGGGTGGGATGTGCGGGTCGGTGTGTGTGTGTGGTCAGTAGCGGGGTATATGACGAAGTCTCACAAAACTGAGGATTCCTGACAGTGAGTGGTGGGAGGGGCCCGTCATATGCCATAGTCACACTTTTTCGGGGGCTCTGGAAGTCCAGCCCCAATAGCACAGGTGCACACAGTTGAGGCATGACCAGTAGCGCAAAGTCCCGATATTCTGTGCCCTGCACCACCAATGTCGCTACACAACCCCCCCGCTGTGGAATGCGACCCAGAAGCCATGGTGACCCTCTGGCTTACCGGCTGTGGTGCAGCGTTGCACCATGTCCAGGTGAATAAAACTCTCAGTACTGCCCATGTCAAACAGGCAGCTAGTCCTGTGCCCCTCCACCAGGATGTCCATCATTGACCTTGCAAGCTGGTGTGGGGCGCTTTGGTCGAGGGTTACGGAGGCCAGAGTTGAATCGCCGTCTTGGTGCCCGGTAAGCACCCGTGGGTTGGAGGCGGGGCGAGATGGCGCCAACAAAGATGGCCGCCCCTATGCCTCGCACGAGGCGGGCAGGCAAGATGGCGGCGACCAAGATGGCCACCCCCATGCCTCGCACGAGGCGGGCAGGCAAGATGGCGGCGACCAAGATGGCGACCCCCATGCCTTGCACGCAGCGCTGCTCAACCCCGCTCGTGGTTTAGACTTACAGACCTTGGCGAAATGGCCCTTCTTTCCGCAGCTGGAGCAGGTAGCTTCTCGGGCCGGGCAGCGTTTTCAGGGGTGCTTTTCGAGTCCACAGAAGTAACACTGCACAGACTTGCAACTGGCAGCAGCTGTGGTCACTTCGCCGGAGGGTTTCGGGGAGTTCATGAACTCGTGAGTGGCAGCAGCTGTGGTCGATTCGCTGGCGGGTGGCGGGGTCTGCGGCGTCCACGGGGCCAGCGGGAGATCGCGTGGCTGGACAGCATCAGCGTTGTGCAGAGCAGCCTCCAGTGTGTCGGCCAGCTCGATCGCCGAGCGTAAGGTAAGATCGGCATTTTCCAGCAGCCGCTGGCACACGTACACTGACCTGATCCCTGTAATGAAGGCATCTCGTACCAGGAGCTCCGCATGCTGTTCCGCCGTCAGTCCCCTGCAGTCGCAGGCCCGCACGAGTGTCTGTAGGGCCCGGACAAACTCAGCGCTCGACTCTCTGGCCCGCTGCCGCTGTGTCGCTAAGCGATGTCTTGCGTAGACGGTGTTCACCGGCCGCAGGTACTGTCTTTTGAGGGTGTCCAGTGCCCCTTGGTAGGTCGGCAGGTCCCTGATAAGGGAGTATACTTTCGGACTGACTCTGGAAAGGAGGATTTTGTGCATGATAGCAGGCTCAGTCACGGGAATCTCTTCCAAGTATGATTGGAAGCATGCGAGCCAGAGTTCAAAGGCAAGAGCTGCTTCTGGGGCTTGAGGATCAATGTCCAATTTTTCCAGACGTGAAATACTTTCCATGTTTTAAAACTTCCAGCCAATAGAATTGATGCACCATCAATAACTCTCGGAGACGTGAGTCAAGGTAGACTTTTATTGGCTGGAAGAAAGCACCGTCAGCAGTAAGCGACCACCACACAACATCCTGGAGACTGAGGGAGGAGCAGTGCCTCCAATCGCCTTTATACAGGGGTCTGTGGGAGGAGCCACAGGAGTAGTCAAAGGGGGGGCGTGTCCAGACAGGTATATGTAGTTCACCACAGCGAGGCAAAGAGATGGCTGATTGTTTTTGATCAAGAACCTGATTCAAGGTCTCACCCTGAAACACACTAGCCCTTTACTTTCTCAGATGCTGCCTGACCTGCTAAGTTCCTCTAACTGTTAGAAGAACAGGAGTTCTTAACCTTGGGGATCTGTGCATAGATTCCAGTGGGTCTGGGAAAAATTTTACATCTTTACTACCACTAACCTCTAACTGAAGTTTAGCATTTCCTTCAATAATGAATGTAGGTAATAAATCACAGTAGTATTAGTAGTACCTGTGACTTTGTCACCAATAGAAATCATAGAGATTTTCATGTCACAATACAGTTGTAACAAGTACCTCAAAACATCGTTTATTGCACACTCATCACTACTTTGAAATTACGGTAGGCATTAGATCTGCCGCTAGATCAAACATGATTGCAGTCTTCCTGTTTGCAGATGCTCGTGCAATGTAGCAGGCTAACTATCAGACAGCCCTGCAATTGGATCTCCAACATGATATGTACAGTATGTTTCTTTCTCCAAGACCACCTCACAGTTTAATGTTCGCATTCAAACTAAGCAACAGCCTTCACATGGATATGTCTTTAAAAAGTAAAACATAATTTTAATTTTCCTATATTTTAAATGTATAGTCTTGTTATTTATTGTGCTCATAAAGCACATATATTGCTATATCACAAATTTGTTTCTAATATTTCTAATATTTTTATAACTGTATTTCAATATAATTGCTTTCTTTTGTAATCCTGTGAATTTTATTAAGTACATTATTTTGAGAAGGGGTCTGTAAGCTTCACCAGACTGACAAAGGGGTCCATAGGCTTCACCGGACTAACAAAAGGGTCCATAGGCCTCACCAGACTGACAAAGGGGTCCATAGGCTTCAACAGACTGACAAATGGATCAATGGCATAAAAAAATTTTAAGAGTTCAAAAAACACACACAAAATGCTGGTGGAACACAGCAGGCCAGGCAGCATCTATAAGGAGAAACACTGTCGACGTTTCGGGCCGAGACCCTTCGTCAGGACTCAAAATATACTTTGTAGTTTTTTGACCTGGCATTACACTGACTCAGAAGATAATCTTTAATTCAGGGAGACTACATTCATTAAAGGAGGGTCAGCAAGATGGCAGTAGGTTGAAACCAGATACCTCGCATGACCAGAAGGGTAGAATCTCATCCTCTAGCCCCTCAGTTAGATTATTTTCTTCACCTGACTGACACCCTGCTAAATGTAGGTCAACCATTATTTTTGCTTAATGCTTATTTCATCACCAAAGGATCATAAGACTATAAGATATAAACCCTGGAATACCCACACCATGAGTTCAGAGGGAGTACCTTCACCACAATCACTGAAATGGTTTACAAGAGCATCTCACCATCACTTCGTGGTGCATGGCCAAGTGGTTAAGGCATTGGACTAGCTATCTGAAGGTCGTGAGTTTGAGCTCCAGCCAAGGCGGTGTGTTGTGTACTTGAGCAAGGCACTTCACCACACGTTGCTCCAGTCCACCCAGCTGAAAATGGGTACCGGCAAAATGCTGGGGGTTAACCTCGCAATAGACTGGCATCCTATCTGGGGGGGAGTTTCATACTGTCAGTTGCTTCACACCATGGAAACCGGCATAAGCACTGGCCTGATGAGCCTATAAGGCTCGGGATAGACTTTAACTTAACTTAACTCACCATCACTTCAGAAAGGCATAGGTTATATGCCCAGTTACCTAGGATTCCATGAGTGTCATAGAGTAAAACAGCACAGAAAAAGACATTTTGGGCTAATTCATCTATGCCAAGCATGGTCCCACCAAGATAATCCCATTTATCCATAACCCTCTAAACCTCTCCTATTCATGTACTTATTAAAATGTCTCTTAAATGTTACTTTACCTGCCTCAGCCATTTCATTCCATATACACAAATAAGTGACCCACAGATTCCTATTAAATCTCACCCCTCTCACCTTAAACCTATGTTCTCTGGTTTTCATTTTTACCCAGGGAAGGAGACTAAAGGGTATTCATCCTGCCTATGCCCCTCTTGATTCTGTAAGATCATCATAAAATCTTGTACACTCCAAGGACTAGGCCTAGCCTGCCCAACATTTCCCTATAACTCAGTTTCTCGAGTCCTGTAGGTATCCCCGTAAACCTTCTCTGCAGTCTCTTCTAGTTTAAATACTGTATATCTTTCTTATAACAAGGGAACTAATTCTGTACACAATCCCCTCAGTGTGTTGTCATTGTCTTGTACAACTGCAACATAAAAATATGAGCAAATAAAAAGAGTAATTTTGGACTCAACCTTTTTTCATCTTTGACTCCATACTTCTGGTCAAACATAACAATGTTTCCCGGTGCCCCTCGCTACCAGCCTGTCCCATGACTATCTGACAAAGGCTCAGTCACTCTATGCTTCCCTTCAGGTTCCCCCACACATCACATGGCTTTTATTGTTTTAATTTCAGATGGATTACTGGGCAGGAAACAAAAATTGGACCATTCAGCTTGTGTCGCTGTGGCCACATGTTTGCTGCAGGAAGTTACCTATGAGAATCAGAAATGGATATTTTCAGTCTATAATCTCTGTGGTCCATGAGTCTGAAATTCGGGTATATCCTTCCATAAATCTATATCTATAAATCTAGGGTTGGATTCACATGGTCTGAGTTCATGAGGTGAGAGGTGATAACTGTCCCAGGTTTATGTATTTGGCAATGCAATGTTGCTTCCATTTCTAATATAAGGCTTTGCTTTTAAGCCCTCCTCAGCTAATGAGATCCTAATAATGTTTGGGTTTAATGCTTACTGTGAATGCTTTTCACTTAATGCTTTAATGAAGTCAGTTACTGACTTCCCCACAATTCACCTTCCAAACTGGCGTCACACCTCCACTTCTCATGGGACCAATTTGATGAGCGACTTTGTTCCATCCACCACAACGGCTGGGTTTTTCCTGTGGCCACCCAGTTTAATTCTATTTCCCATTCTCATTCTGACATGTCAGTCCATAGACTCTTCTATTGTAACAATGATGACACTCTCAGTTTGGAGGAGTAACATCTCATTTTCTGGCTGGGTAGATGCAAACCTGTTGGAACTTCTGGTAATCTCTCTCCCTCCCCCTTCTCTCTTTTTCCATTCCCCATTCTGTCACTCTTACTCCTCTTCTCCTCACCTGCCCTTCATTTCCTTCTAATGCCCCACTTCCTCCCTTTTCACCATGGTTGACTCACCTCTCATATCAGATTTCTACTTCTTCAGCCCATTACCTTTTCCACCTATCACCTCCCAGCTTCTTACTTCATTCCTTCCGCCCACCCCACACCCACCCACCTTCCCTGTCACTTGGCTTCACCCGTCACCTGCCAGCTTGTACTCCTTCCCCTCCCCCATCTTCTTATTCTGGCTTCTTCCCCCCTTCCCTTCCACTCTTGATGAAGAGTCTTGACCTGAAATGTTGATGGCTTATTCCTCTCCATAGATGCTGCATGACCTGCTGAGTTCCTCCAGCACTTAGTGTGTCTACTTTCATTAACCCTGTCAACACCCTGATCCAGGGTCTCAGCCTTTCCGCATGGATTCCAAAGCAGGAAGTCAAATGAGTCATCAATGTCAGAAAAGGAGAGGCGGAAACTAACAAAATGTAATAGGAGCCTGTCAGGTGGTACACACACAAAAAAGAGGAAAAAAAGAAAGAACGTCAAAGTTAGACAGAGTTATTTTTGAACTGGTTTTGTAAGGGCAGGTGCAAATGTTTCCTCTCCAATGCAGTAGCTGTGGCTTCTTGTGTATTGTTCCAGTGCATAAAATGTGTTGCTTGCTACCCAAATTAAGCCTTCCAAATTTGCTACCCAAATTTATTATGATTCAGCATCTTAGTCCTAACAAATTCATTAAAATTTTTGCATTACTCTCATTTTAATGCTGTCAATAGATCAAGCACAGTTCACTCATTCCATCTTTGTGAGCTAGCTGGTCCTGACTAGAACTACAATAACACATAGGAGGAAAATAAGGCCATTTGACCCTTCAAGTCTGTTCCACCACTTCACTATAGCTGATTTATTTTCCCATTCTTCTGCCTTCCCCCATAGCCTTTGATGCCCTTACTAATCCAGAACCTATCAACCTCCACTTTAAATATACCCAGTAACTTGACCTGCACAGCTGTCTGTTGCAATAAATTCACAGATTCACCACCCTCTGGGTAAAGAAATCTATCATTTCAGTTCTAAAGGGACATCTTTGTATTCTGAGACTGAGCACTCTGGTCTTAGGCTCCCCCACTATAGGAAACATCCTCTCTACGTCTACACTTTCTAGGCCTTTCAATATTCAATAGGTTTCAATGAGATCCCTCCTCATTCTTCTAAACTTCAGTGAGTATATACCCAGAACTATCAAGCGTTCCTCATTTGCTAACACTTTCATTTCCAGGATAATTCCCATGAACCTCTTCAGAACCCTCTCCAAAGCCAGCACATCCTTCCTTAGATTCTTACATTCTCCTCATACTTTTTGTTTTGAATTTACCTCTGGATACGAGACAATTATCTTAGGTCTTAAACACCAACTCTAGACTGCACCTGAGCTGATGGAATGCTGGATTGTTGCAAATATCTCAAACACGAGGAAATCTGCAGATGCTGGAAATCAAAAGCAATACACACAAGTTGATATTTTGGGCTGAAATCCTTCATCAGGACTGGAAAGAAAGATGAGAAGCCAGAGTAAGAAGGTGGGGGGAGGGGAGGAAGAAGTATGAGGTGGCAGGTGATCAGTGAAACCAGGTAACCTCCATTCTGATGGCACAAACATCAATTTCTCAAACTTCAAGTAATTGCCCTCTCTCCTTCACCACCCTTTCTTCAACCCTGTCCTATCAGATTCCCTTTTCTCCAGCCCTTTATCTCTTTCACCAATCAACTTCCGAGCTCTTTACTTCACCCCTCCCCCTCTCCCAGTTTCATCTATCACCTGACTTCCCTTTTTTTTTCCAGTCCTGTTGAAGGAAACATTGACTGTTTACTCTTTCCCATTGACACTGCCTGACCTGCTGAGTTCCTCCAGCACTTTGTGTGTGTTGGTACTATCTAGCGTTCAGACATACACTGAAACATCCATCTGTAGAAGAGCAATATACAAGGTGTGAAAGGTATGCTCATGGGTAGAATAGCCTGGTGGTAATGGTGCCTGACTTACAAGCTGGAGGTTATAAGCTACAATCGCACTCCAGCGACTTCTGAAATTGAACAGATAAATCTGGTAAGTTGTGGGCTGATACCAAAGAAGACAAGCCCAGGAAAGCTGCCGTGCTTTTGCAAAAACATGATTACGTTGGTGATGTCCCTCATCTATCTTTCTGAAGGGATGTTAAACCAAGGCCAGGTGTGTAAGGGAAGATCCCAGAAGATAAAGAATTAGGGCAAGTATCCAATCAAATTATATATCGCAGACACCATTATAAAGCAAATTACTTTGTGCTATCTCTTTGTTGTTTGCAGCATGAAAATTTATAACAACACAAAATGTGACAACACTAGAAAGATGGCTGTAATAATGTGGGGTGTGTTGAAGTTAGGGAAGGATCTATAGTAATCCAGATCTATCTATCTGTATGTCCTCCTCTCTCAATCTTTTTCTCTCCCTGGGGTGACACAATAATTTAGCAGTTAGGCTAACACTATTACAGTATTCAATTCCATCTCTGCTGGGAGTTCATACGTTTTCCAAGTGACCACATGGGTTTTTTTCCGGGTTCTCTGGTTTCCTCCCACACTCCAAAGCTGTATAGATTACTATGTTAATTGGGTAGCATGGTCTCTCTCCCTCTAGTCCTTTCTTTTTTCTTCCCTCTCTCTCTCTTTTCCCCTTTCTTCCCCCCTCCTCCCCCTCTTCCCCCACCTCTGTCTCTTTCCCCCTCTCTTTCCTCCTCTCTCTTTTCCCTATCTTCTTTTTCTGTCTCCTCACCCTCTTTCCCTTTCTTCCACTCTTCATTCTTCTCCTCTTTCACTCCAGCACCCCCCACAACACTTTCTCTCTGTCCTCTTTCTCTCTTTTACATCCACCCAGATCTTTTACATCTTTTACATTACACACTCTGCAAATGTGTCACTGTGAAACACAAGGATATATCTATTCTGGCGATAGTGCAGATGAGATTCACTAGGATTATGCTGGAATGGAGGATAGGCTGGGTACATTTTCCCTGGAGTGAAGGAGACTGAGGGATGAGCTGACAAAGTATATAAGATTATGAGAGGCATTCATAGGATAAGTATGGTAGGGGTGTCAAAATCAAGAGGTTTAAGGACTTAGGGTGAAAGGTATAAGCTTTAAAGGGATATTGGGGATTTTTTTTTAGTACAGAGAGCAGTTGATATCTGAAAGACAATGCCAGAGGAGGTGATGCAGTCAGATGCAATTACTACATTTAGGAAGCATTCAGACAGGCATTTACCCCTGCAAGCGGGACAGGTGCTGACCCTGCTTCTACACTTCCTCCCTCATCACCATTCAGAGTCCCAAACACTCCCACCAGATAAGGCGACATTTCAATTGTAAATCTATCAGGGTTATCCACTGTATCCAGTGCTCCTAGAGCAGTCTCCTCCGCATCAGAGAGACCTGACGTAGATTGTGGCTTTACTTCATCTAGTACCTTCTCTCCATCCACCAATGAAAGGGTGACATTTTCCAGTGGCCATCCATTTTAATTCTGCTTCCCATTCCCATTCTGCCATGTCATTCTATGGCCTCCTCTAATGTCACAATGAGGCCACTCTCAGATTGGAGGAGCAACAATTCATATGCTTTCTGGTTAGCATTCAACCTGAGAGTCCAGAGGATGACAAGAATAATTTTGGAAATGAAAGGGTTAACATACGTGGAGCATTTTGTGGCTCTGGGATGGTACTCACTGGAGTTTGGAAGAATGAGGGGGATCTCATTCAAACCCAATGAATATTGAAAGGCCTAGATAGAGTGGACGTGGAAACAGCTTTCCTATAGTGGATTAGTCTAGGACCAGAGTGCTCAGCCTCAGAATACAAGGATGTCCCTTAGGAACAGATATGAAGAAGAATTTCTTTAGCCAGAGGGAGGTGAATTGGTGGAATTCATTGCCATAGATGGCTTTGGAGGACAAGTCTTTGGGTATACTTAAAGTGGAGGTTGCTAGGTTCTTGATTAATAAGGGAGTCAAAGGTTGCAAAGAATGGGGTTGAAGGGAAAATAAATCAGCCATGACAGAATGGCAAAACAAAGTTGATGGGCCAAATGGCCTAATTCAGCTCCTATACCCTACGATCTTATGGCACATACATAAATTTCACTTACCTGGTCATTTCTTCCCTCCCCTTTCTCTTCTTTCATTACCCTTTCTAGATTCCTCTTAGCCCTTCTCTTATTCTCACCACCCTCTCATGCCCTTCTTCCTTCCCTTTCTCCCCGGTCCACTCTCCTCCCCTATCAGGTTCATTCAGCCCTTTACCTCTTTCATCTATCACCTCCCAGATTCTCACTTCATCTCCCTGCCCCACCCACTTATTTCCCCCCTTACCTGGTTTCACCTGTCACCTTGCCAGTCTGTATTCATTGCCCTCCCCCATCTTCTTATTCAGGCTTCTTCTCCCTTTCTTTCTAGTCATGATGTCAGTTTATTCCTCTCCATACATGCTGATCTCCTCCAACATTTTGTTTTTGTTGCTAAGGCATAGAAGGATACAGACCTAATGTGAGCAAATAGGATCAGCAAATACAGGCAGAAAGGTTGGCACCTGTGCAGTATGCTGATGGGCTCATTTCAAATCCTTGCCTCTGATGCAAATAGTGGGACTACCTCCTGACACCCTCAAGTCCATTTCAAATAGGCAACAATAGGCTAATGTTTCAGCTATATAGGACCCTGGTCAGACCCCACTTGGAGTACTGTGCTTAGTTCTGGTCGCCTCACTACAGGAAGAATGTGGAAGCCATAGAAAGGGTGCAGAGAAGATTTACAAGGATGTTGCCTAGATTGGGAAACATGCCTTATGGAAACAGGTTGAGTGAACTCAGCCTTTTCTCCTTGGAGTGAAGGAGGATGAGAGGTGACCTGATAGAGGTGTACAAGATGATGAGAGGCATTGATCATGTGGATAGTCAGAGGCTTTTTCCCAGGGCTGAAATAGTTGCCACAAGACACAGGTTTAAGGTGCTGGGGAGTAGGTACAGAGGAGATGTCAGGGGTAAGTTTTTTACTCAGAGAGTGGTGAGTGCATGGAACGGGCTGCCACAACGGTGGTGGAGGTGGACACGATAGGGTCTTTTAAGAGACTTTTGGATAGGCACATGGAGTTTAGAAAAATAGAGGGCTATGGGGAAGTATAGTAATTTCTAAGGCACAACTAATGTTTCTAATGTTTGGCACAACTTTGTGGGCAACAAAGTATTACAAAGTAATACAACAGTATTGTGCTGTAGGTTTTCTATGTTTCTATGTTCCTAACAACTCTGGCTGTTAATCTAATGTTGACATTACATTCCACTATGGTTGGTTCCAGTTGTAACTCATAACCACAGGCTTACAAATCCAGTTTGAAATCTTTCAGATTGTAGGATTCCTGTCATTCAAGATAACATTGCATCCGATCAAATATTGAAAGACTGAGATAGTGTGGACATGAAGAGGAAGTTTCTTACAGTGGGAGAGCCTAGGACCAGAGGACAAATACAAGGATAGAGGAATACAAGGACATCCCTTTAGAACAGAGATGAGGAGGATTTTTTTTATCCAGCGAGTGGGGAATCTGTGGAATTTTTTGCCATATCAGCTGTGGAGGATGAGTCACAGGGTACATTTAAAGTGTAGGTTGATAAATTCTTGACAAGAAAGGGTATTAAAGGTTATGGGGTTCAGAGGGATGATAAAGCAGCCATGATGGATTAGTGCAGCAGACTCAATGGATTGAATGGCCTTATTCTGCTCTGATGTCTTACAGTGTTATGATTGTTGAAAATTCGGAGGCAAGAAATCAGACACAATTTTTGGGCAGTAAGTACTTTGGTATTGTTTCCCATGTTCCCAGAGCAAAAAAATAAATTTGAAGTACACCTTTTTATTGACATCATGTGTCTCCAGAGGAGAAAGTACACGCATGTCTGCTGCAGGTTGAACAATGCCTGTTCATTGAATCTCTGCAAGTCCACTAGGGGAGTCAAAAGTCCAATGTCTCCAGATTCATGGGTCTGCCGGAGGCTGGAGATCTGTTCTGGGGTTAGGGGACTGCGTATGTGTACGTGCGGGTGGGTGGGAGGGAGGCGTGGGGCTTGTTTTGCTGTTGTTTTGTTGCTTTGTATGTTCTATTTTCTTGTGTTTGTGTTGTTCTGCGGAACATGGTATGTATGCTATATGTGGGTGTGTGTGGCGACACTTGAGGGCTTCCCCCAGCACACCCTTGGCTGTGTTGGTTGTTCACAGAAATCACTGTATGTTTTAATGTACTTTGGATAAATAAATCTGAATCAGTTACATTGTGGTAAACAAGACAGGAAGGAGGTTGAAATTCATTTTCTGTAGAATGATGAATTGCTGCTTCTGTAACTCATCCCTGACTCCCTGTTGCACAGGCCATCTCAGTGACATTATCAGTCAGGTGCACCTTCAAAGTCGAGGGTGGCCATTCTTATCTCATCTATAGAAATCCTCCCTTGTATACGTAGTTATTTCTAAGTCAGCACAATATCTAAAGCTAATTGGAGCCTGATAGGAATCTGGCTGAACATCAGTGACCTGATTATTGACCAGTCAGTGTTGGTCAGCTGTTCCTCCATCTTCATTGTGTCCAACTGCAGCTTTCTCTACCTCAACAGCACAGTCAGAGTCTTGACGTCAATAGGTAGCAGCTTACCACCAGCTTCCCAAAGGCATTCAGGATGAGCGAAAATGCAGATGCCCTCGTCATATAAACTAACAAAATAGTTGTTGCAATCTTACACTCTTGATTTTGTTGGAAATATCTAGAAAAGAGAAAATATCAAAATAGAAAACAGAACAATGGAATTTGAATTATTCCATTTATAAGAAGAGTTATGCAATTGTTCCATGGTAAGTTTACATTGTTATATTTTTACCCTGCAGTACGCAGAGTTCTTTGTATAATGTGATACTGGGTGAGCTTAGCTTGGCTCCTGGTGACCTTGGGCACGAACATTGTATTTGACGTGTTAGAGAAGGAAATAAGGTTTGCTTTACCTTTGTGTAACTTCCTGCTGCTCAGAATAGTTTTCATCTTTGTGAGTCTGTCCATCAAAGTCATGAGCAATGTCAGAGCTCACCTGAGCTGCCCAATAGGTGTCACGTGGTCACAGGTCTGAGGCGGCATAGTACGTTGAAAGACTGAAAGAATACAGGGATATTGCTGGCACTAGAGACCCACATTATAGGGGAAGGTTGAATAGATTAGGACTTTATTCACTGGGGCACAGGAGAATGAGGGGAAATTTGACAGAGATATATAAAATTATGAGGGGTATACAGTAGATAGGATAAATGCAAGCAGGCTTTTTCTTCTGAGGTTGGATAAGACTAGAACTAGAGGCCATAGGTCAAGGGTGATAGGTGACATATTTAAGGGAAATCAGAGAGGGATCTTCTTCACTCAGAAGGTAGTGAGTGTGTGGAATGAGCTACCATTGAAAGTGGTGAATGTGAGTTCAATTTCAATATTTAAGAGAAATTTGGATAAGCACATAATGGGGGGGAGTATGGGGGGAGTTTGGGGGAGTAATGTTTCATCAGGATTAGACGGGCTGAGGGGTCTGTTTCTGTGCTGTAGTGCTCAATGACCCTATGACCACCGGTCATATCAATGTACAAAAATACCGAAGATCACACAGGAGTTTTCTCCCAAAGCAAAGACTGTTTGCTAAGATTACATACAATTGGGCTGAGGAGTGGCAGGTAGAGTTTTAGTTCTGATAATTGCAAGGTGTTGCATTTTAGTAAGGCCTACATAGAGAGATCGTTTTCCTTGGAAGTGGCAACTCCGGTAGACAGGAAGGCAAAGAAGGCATTTGACATCTTTGATTTTATTGGTCAGGAGCTGTGGTGTACAAGACTGCATACAGTTCTATTCGCCCAGCTATAGAAATAATATCATTAAACCGGAGAGGATATAGATATATTTATGAGGATGTTTCTGGGACTGAAGGATTTAAGTTATGAAGAAAGCGTGGATAACCTGGGACTTTATTCCCTGAAGCATAGGAGGCTGAGGGGTGACCTAAAAGCAAGGGTTCCCAACCTTTCTTATGCCTTGGACCAATATCATTAATCAAGGAGTCCATGGACCCCAGGTTAGGAACCCCTAATCTAAAGAGTTTTATAACATTGTATTGGGCACAGATGAGGTGAACAACCACAATCTTTAAGGGAGTCCAAAACCAAAGAACAGAGGTTGAAAGCAATAGGGAATAAGTTTAAATGAGACCTGAGGGGTAAGTTTTTCACACAGACGGTGGTGACTATGTGGAATGAGTTGCCAGAGGAGATGGTAGAGGTGGATAGAGATATGACATTTAAAAGACATGGAAAAAGGTACATGAATAGGAAAAGTTTCAAAATTCAAAGTTAATTTATTGTCAAAATAGATAGAGGTATGTGTTATCATATCCTACCTTGAGATTTCTTTTCTTGCAGGCATTTACAAGAAAAATAAAGAAATAAAATATTATTTACATGGAACACAGTAATCTACAGCACATTACTGACCCTTTGGCCCACAATATTGTGCCAACCACGTAATCTATTCTAGAAACTGTCCAGGATTACCCTACTGCATAGCCCTCTATTTTCCTAAGCTCCATGTACCTATCTAAGAGGCCCTTAAAAGTCCTCATTGTATCTGCTTCCACCACTGCCGGCAGTGCATTCCATGCACCCACCACTCTCTGTGTGAAAAACTTATCTCTGACATCCCCTTGGTACCTATTTCCAAGCACCCTAAAACTGTGCCCCCTGACGTTAGCCATTTCAGCCCTGGGAAACAGCCTCTGGCTATCCCATAATCAATGCCTCTCATCATCTTATACACCTCTCACCCTCTCAACCTAGTTGAGACCAAGTTCACTCAACCTATTCTCATAAGGCACACTCTCTAATCCAGGCAACTTCCTTGTAAATTTCCTCTGCAGTCTTTCTATAGTATCCACATCCTTCTTGTAGTGAGATGACCAGAAATGAACATTGTACTCCAAGTGGGATGTAACTAAGGTCTTATATACTATAACGTTACCTCACGGCCCTTGAACTCAATCCCATAGATGATGAATGCAACGCACCATACGCCCTCTTAACAACACTGTCAACCCGCACAGCAGCTTTGAGTGTCCTATGGACATGGACCCCAAGATATCTCTGGTCCTTCACAATGCCATGCGTCTTACCATTAATACTATAACCTGTCTTCAAATTTGACCTACCAAATTGAACCACTTCATACTTATCTGGGTTAAATTCCATCTGCCACTTCTCAGCTCAGTTCTGCATCCTATCGATGTCCCGCTGTAACCTCTGACAGCCCTCCACACCATCCACAACACCTCCAACCTTTGTGTCATCAGCAAACTTACTAACCCACACTTCTACTTCTTCAACCAGGTCATTTTTAAAAATCACAAAGAAGAGGGGTCCCAGAACAGATCCCTGAGGCACACCACTGGTCACCAACCTCCATGTGGAAAACGAACCATCTACAACCACCCTTTGCCTTCTACGGACAAGTTAATTCTGGATCCACAAAGCGAGGTCTCCTTGGATCCTATGCCTCCTTACTTTCTAAATGAGCCTTGCATGGAGAATCTTATCAGATGCGTTACTGAAATCCATATACACAACATCCACTGCTCTACCTTCATCAATGTGTTTTGTTATTTATTAATTTATCTAGAGATCCAACACGGTTACAGGCCCTTCCAGCCCAACCACCCCACGCTTCATAATTACTCCCATGTGACCAATTAACTTGCTAATTCATACATCCATGAACTGTTTGTTCTTCTGCCATCAGGTAAACGTTACAGGAGCATCAAAACTAAAACCACAAGGCTACTAAACAGTTTCCTCCCACAGGCAGTCAGACTGCTAAATAGCTGTTCTACCTGACTCTGCTTTGGACACTTATAACTTGTTTTTAACTGACATGTGGCTGTTGTGTTTTATTATTTATTGTTATGTTTATTATTTAGTGTTGCGTTTGTTATGTGATGATTGCACTGCTCCTGGGAAACGCTGTCTCATTCTGCCCTGCAGAGCTGATGTACGGTTAGAATGACAATAAAGTTTTTGAATCTTTTTTGAATCTTGAATTTTTGGAATGTGGGAGGAAACCAGAGCACCAGGAGGAAACCCACATGGTCATGGGGAAAATATACAAACTCCTTATAGACTGCAGCAGGATTGAACCCAGGTTGCTGGCACTGTAGTGGTGTTGTGCTATTTTGCCATCCTGTATCTATGAAATAGAAACTACAAAAAAAATAAACAAAGACTGACAAACAGTCAATGTGCAAAACAAAAATACTGAGAACATGTTTTGTCAAAGAGGTTTAGAGGATATGCGGTAAACTCCAATTGTAGCTCATCACCTCAGGTTTACCTCATCACCTCAAATCTGGCTTCAAATCATTCAGATTTCAGAATTCCTGTCATTCAAGATAAGATTACAACCTATTGAATATTATAAGGTCTAGACAGAGTTCAATGCAGGAAAATGGGACTAGCTTATATAAAACAACTTAGGTGGCATGGTCAGGTTGAGCTGAGGGTCCAGCTTCCTTGCTATATAACCCAACGACTCTATAACAATCATTGCTAATGTTTCTATGAACTACAGTATGTATATAGATAAAGCTGTGACAAGCATACCTTCTGGACCTTGAATAAGAGTAAAAGGGAAGCAATCAGCTTCAAGTAGGGTCAGAGGAGAGGCCTACCACTTGGAAGGCCCCAACAGGATTCATACCAACTAGTCAGAAACCAACATGGTGAAATAGACCAAAATGATATAGTCTTTTTGGTATTTCAAAGATAAAAATAAACTTTCTATATATAGAAGGGAAGGGATTTTTTTTTTAACACTCCCGTCCCTCTGTTAAGAAGGCAAGACAGTGACTATACTTCATTGGGAGTTTGAAGAGATTTGGCATGTCAACAAATACATTCAAAAACTTTTATAGTTGTTCAGTGGAGAGCATTCTGAGAGGATGCATCACTGCCTGGTATGGGGTGTGGGGGAGGGGCTACTTCACAGGACCGAAAGAAGCTGCAGAGGTTTGTAAATCTAGTCAGCTCCATCTTGGGTACAAGCCTACAAAGTACCCAGGATGTCATCAGGGAGCAGTGTCTCAGAAAGGCAGCATCCATTATTAAGGACCTCCAACACCCAGGGCATGCGCTTTTCTCACTGTTACCATCAGGTAGGAGGTACAGAAGCCTGAAGGCACACACTCAGCGATTCAGGAACAATTTCTTCCCCACTGCCATCCGATTCCTAAAAGAATGTTGAATCTTTGGACACTACCTCACTTATTTTTAATATACAGTATTTCTGTTTCTGCATGTTTTTAATCTATTCAATATACATATACTGTAATTGATTTACTTGTTTATTTATTATTTTTTTCTCTCTCTGCTAGATTATGTATTGCATTGAACTGCTGCTACTAAGTTAACAAATTTTACTCCACATGCCAGTGATATTAAACCTGATTCTGATTCTGCTAGACAGTGCATGGCCCGAGCTGGAGAAAGCTGAGAAGCTGGCCCGTGGAGCTGCGTTAAAATGGGCCTCAGGGATCTTCTACCGTCCAGACCAATTAGAGAGATTGGGCCAGTACCGCAAGAGGGAAACCCAAAGAACGTCCTCTGTTCAGTCCAGGCTGAAGGTAAGTGTGAATGGGATCATGTGTGAAAGTGAGGCTGCAACATGTTAATGCACTGCCAAAGGTGTCACTAGGGTGTGAAAGCGGTCCATCCATCAGCTAAAAGAGTAGCTGAGGGTAGTGTCAGATCAAAGGAAAAGTTGAAGAATGAGAACCAAAAAAAATGCTGCAGAAGGTGAAGGCTGACTGTGAGAGAAATTCAGCAAGGAATACAGAAACAAAATTTCTGTGTTACAGCCATAGGTAAAAGTGAAATGATTGACAGTAGTTCATGTGGATCCTTGCCAGCCAGAGACAGGAGGTACAGGGGAAGAAGGAAAATGGCAGAGAAAATAAACAACACACACAAAATGCTGGAGGAACTCGGCAGGCCAGGCAGCATCTCTGGAAAAGAGTACAGTCCACGTTTTGGGTCTAGAAGCCAGGACTATGTGTGTCTTGGATTTCCAGCCTCTGCAGATTTTCTCTTGTTTGTGAGAGGAATTAAACAAATATTTTGTGTGTAGCTTCACATTAGCAATGTAAAAATCTGTAAGGATTTAGTATTAATGAACAGTACTGGAATTATTAATTACACAAGAAGCCAATAGATCTGCAGGAACTGATTGTAACACCTGAGTAGTACCAGTCTTACCGTGTGTGACTCGTCATCCACTCTTTAGAGAAAATCAAATTACACTAGGTGCTAGTAGGCCATCAGAAGAGTCCAGGTAAGGAAAAGGAGACGATGAACAGAAACCACACACTTCTGGAAATAAGGTTTTGCGTATAAGAAAAAAAAATGTACAAAATATTTACATGAGCAAGAACAATTCAAAATTCAACATTCTGTTTAGGTTCCAAATCTCAGATATCAACAAAAGCCAAATTACTGTTTAGTTAGAATCAGTGAACTTCATTAGAATAACCTTTGTTACTCCAATTTCTCTAACTAATTATATCCAGTGTTATTTCCTATTTAAAAGTTTACAGACTAATCTCTCCTTCTTACTTATCCCTAGTTAGTTCAAAACCAAATATAATTCCTATTCTCAAGTATTATAGTTAACTTCAGTTTCAGTTTCAGGCAGTACATCTACAAGTGCAAATACAGTACTTTTTAGTACTTAGTACTAAATTTAGTACTTAGGAATACTAAGAGATAGGATCTACAAGTAATTGGATAGACAGGGACTTATTAGGTGAGTCAACACGGCTTTGTGCATGTTAGGTCATGTTTAACAAATCTATTAGAGTTTTTTGAGGAGGTTACAAGGAAAGTGGATGAAGGGAAGGCAGTGGATGTTGTCTACGTGGACTTCAGTAAGACCTTTGACAAGGTCCCACATGGGAGGTTAGTTAGGAAGATTCAGTCGCTAGGTATACATGGTGATGTGGTAAATTAGATTAGACTTTGGCTCAATTGGAGAAGCCAGAGAGTGGTCGTGGAGGATTGCTTCTCTGAGTGGAGGCCTGTGACTAATGGTGTGCCACAGGGGTCAGTGCTGGGTCCATTGTTATTTGTCATCTATATCAATGATCTGGATGATAATGTGGTAAATTGGATCAGCAAATTTGCTGATGATACAAAGATTGGAGGTGTAGTGGACAGTGAGGAAGGTTTTCAAACTTGCAGAGGGATTTGGACCAGCTGGAAAAATGGGCTGAAAAATGGCAGATAGCAGCTGAATACAGACAAGTGTGAGGTATTGCACTTTAGAAGGACAAACCAAGCTAGAACATACAAGGTAAATGGTAGGGCACTGAGGAGTGCAGTAGAACAGAGGGATCTGGGAATACAGATACATAATTCCCTAAAAGTGGCGTCACAGGTAGATAGGGTAGTAAAGAGAGCTTTTGATACATTGGCCTTTATAAATCAAAGTATTGAGTATAAGAGTTGGAATGTTATGGTGAGGTTGTATAACGTATTGGTGAGGCCGAATTTGGAGTATTGTATACAGTTTTGGTCACTGAATTACAGGAGGATATTAATAAGGTTGAAAGAGTGCAGAGAAGGTTTACAAGGATGTTACTGGGACTTGAGAAACTGAGTTACAGAGAAAGGTTGAATAAGTTAGGACTTTATTCTCTGGAGCATTGAAGAATTAATAGAGGTGTATAAAATTATGATGGGTATAGATAGAGTGAACACAAGCAGGCATTTACCACTGAGTCTAGGGGAGAAAAAAACCAGAGGACATGAGTTAAGGGTGAAGGGGGAAAAGTTTAAAGGGAGCATTATGGAGGGCTTCTTCACACAGAGAGTGGTGGGCATGTGGAATGAACTGCCAGGTGAAGTGGTAAATGTGGGGTCACTTTTAACATTTAAGAAAAACTTGGACAGGTACGTGGATGAGAGGTGTATAGAGGGATATGGGCCAGGTGCAGGTCAGTGGGACTAGGCAGAAAAATGGTTCAGCACAGCCAAGAAGGGCCAAAAGGCCTATTTCTGTGCTGTAATGTTCTATGGTTCTTCACAGTTCGTGTCTTCAGCTTCTAATCGATGCTGCGTTTCTCTCCTTGTCTGTCCTGTGTCCAGCCCGCCCCTTCCTTGCATAGTGTTTGTTTTCAAATTTTCTTTTTTAAAATCGTTTCCATTCCTCCGCAGGTAAAACTTTCTAACATTATAATTTTGGGTTTAATTAACCATGATGATCTGCATGTTATGGAGAAAACTGATGGACTGATTGTCACTTTGCAAAGTTCCACTGATTTAGAGATAAGAATAACTTTACTTCAACCCAGTTAAATGTGAAGTGGTTCATTTTGGTAGGTCAAATATGATGGCAGAATATGATATTAATGGTAAGACTCTTGGTAGTGTGGAGCATCAGAGGGATCTTGGGGTCCGAGTCCATAGGACGCTCAAAGCAGCTGTGCATGTTGACTCTGTGGTTAAGAAGGCATATGGTGTATTGGCCTTCATCAATCATGGAGTTGAATTTAGGAGCTAAGAGGTAATGTTGCAGCTATATAGGACCCTGGTCAGAACCCACTTGGAGTACTGTGCTCAGTTCTGGTTGTCTCACTACAGGAAGGATGTAGAAGCCATAGACAGGGTGCAGAGGAGATTTACAAGGATGTTGCCTGGATTTGGGAGCATGCCTTATGAGAATAGGTTGAGTGAACTCAGTCTTTTTTCCTTGGAGCAACGGAGGATGAGAGGTGACCTGATAGAGGTGTATAAGATGATGAGAGGCATTGATTGTGTGGATAGTCAGAGGCTTTTTCCCAGGGCTGAAATGGTTGCCACAAGAGGACACAGGTTTAAGGTGCTGGGGAGAAGGTACAGAGGAGATGTCAGGGGTAAGTTTTTTACTCAGAAGTGGTGAGTGTTTGGAATGGGCTGCCGGCAATGGTGGTGGAGGCGGATATGATAGGATCTTTTAAGAGACTTTTAGATAGGTACATGGAGCTTAGTAAAATAGAGGGCTATAGGTAAGCCTAGTAATTTCTGAGGTAGGGACATGTTCTTTGTGGGCTGAAGGGCCTGTATTGTGCTGTAGGTTTTCTATGTTTCCATTAGTTGTCACATGTATCTCAAAACATACAGTACAGCGAAATAGGGTGATTGCGTGAAATCAAATCAGTGAAGATTGTGCTCAGCAGCCTGCAAGTATCGCCATATCTCCAGCACTCTAATAGCGTGCCCACAACTCACTAACCCTAATGTGTATGTCTTTGCAATATGGGAGGAAACTGGCGTGGTCATGCAGAGAATGTACAAACTCCTTTCAGACAGTAGCAGGAATCGAACATCGATCTTACAGCTGGTACTGTAATAGTGTCACGCTTTTCAGAAGCTGAAAGCACTAAGTGTAACTGCACTGCTTAAAAATGAAGGGAGAGAGAGAACTGATGGCCAATTAGCCTGCGATATGTTGATTGAAATTCTACATTTCCTTAAGACATAGAAGGAACATATTAAGCCCATAGAGTCCTGCTGGCTCTCAGTGCCATTCCATTCCCCCCACCCCACTAACTTACCCTGTCACCTATTCTCCACATGGTCCCATCAAAGCGCAACACCTCACCCCCAGATTCTACCTCTTACCTACACAGGAAGAACAATGTACAGCAGCCAATCGGCCTACCAAACCACATGTCCTTAGGATGTAGAAAGAAACTGGAGCACCCAGGGAAACCCATATAGACACAGGGAGAATGTGCAAATTCCACAAAGACAGTAGCTGGGATTAGCCTCGAGCATGGGTTACTGCAGATGTGACGTATTAGCTCTAGTAAATATGCCACTGGGCCGACCACACTAGAATCTACAATGAAGAATGCGGTAATGGTCTTAAGATATCTTGCACAAGCTTTGGCCAATGCCCCACCTACTCATAAACCTTTGTCTTCTCTCTCTGTGACCATCTTATGATTCCTCCCGAAGCTGAACCAGAACCAAGCTTTCCGCAAGGACTTAACCTTTCCCATAGTCTGGGCTGCAGTTGTATTGCCCCTGGGTACCCTCCTGCTGCTGCCCCTACCTCCAGACCAGGAACTGAGTGCTGATTGCTGGCGTCCCACCTAGAGAACTGCCCTCTTCTGCTGCCAAAATGGGATGGTGTCCATTAATCAAGTCAAGTCAAGTCAAGTCAACTTTTATTGTCATTTCGACCATAACTGCTGGTACAGTGCATAGTAAAAATGAGACAACGTTTTTCAGGACCATGGTTTACATGACACAGTACAAAAAACTAGACTGAACTACGTAATAAAAAAAAAAACACAGAGAAAGCTATACTAGACCTACACTGGACTGCATAAAGTGCACAAAAACAGTGCAGGCATTACAATAAATAATAAACAGGACAGTAGGGCAAGGTATGAGTCCAGGCTTCGGTGACCCATAAAAACAGGGAAGTCGCTGCACTGTGGGGAAGAGTAGCGATTGGTAATTGGCAATTGGTAGATTATTGTCACATATACTGAGATACAGTGAAAAGCATGTCTTGCATTGCTGTTCAAACAGATCAGATCATTATACAGTGCAATGAGGTAGAACAAGGTAAAGCAATAACAGAATGTAGAATAAACTGTAACAGCTACAGAGAAAGTGCAATGCAGGTAAACAGTAAAGTGCAACGTTTCAACAGGTCATCAACAAGATGCTCAGTTATGCTGAAAAGTGGCCAATGATGTTCAATGCAGAAAAAAATGTGAAGTGATGCACATTGGAAGGCTGAACAAGGTAAATGGCAAAATTCTTGGCAGTATGGAGGAACAAAGGATCTTGGGGTTTTTACAAATTTCTGCAGCTTCTTTTGGTTCTGTGCAGTAGCACTCCCATACCAGACAGTTATGCAGCCTGTCAGAATGCTCTCCATGGTGCATCTATAGAAGTTTTTGAGTGTATTTGTTGACATACCAAATCCCTTCAAACTCCTAATGAAGTATAGTCACTGTCTTGCCTTCTTTATAATTGCATCGATATGTTGGGACCAGGTTAGATCATCAGAGACCTTGGCACCCAGGAACTTGAAACTACTCACTCTCTCCACTTCTGATCCCTATGAGGATTGGTATGTGTTCCTTCATCTTACCCTTCCTGAAGTCCACAATCAGCTCTTTCATCTTGCTGAAGTTGAATGCAAGGTTGTTGCTGCAACTCTACTCCATTTGTTGGTATATTTCAGTCCTATATGCCCTCTCATCTCCATCTGGGATTCTACCAACAATGGCTGTATCATTAGCAAATTTATAGATGGTATTTGAGCTATGCCTAGCCACACAGTCATGGGTATAGAGAGAGTAGAGCAGTGGGTTAAGCACACACCCCTGAGGTGCACCAGCATTGATTGTCAGCGAGGACGAGATGTTATCACCAATCCACACAGATTGTGGGCTTTCAGTTAGGAAGTCAAGGATCCAATTGCAGTGGGAGGTACAGAGGCCCAAGTTTTGTAACTTCTCAATCAGGATTGTGGGAATGATGGAATTTAAATGCTGAGCTCTAGTCGATTTACAGACCTTCGTTGCCAGACTTCAGCAGACGATGTACCTCCTGGTTCATCCACAGTTTTGATTTGGGAATGTACAATAAGTCACATACTCATCCACACTGATTTTAATGAAGTCAATAGCAACTGCAGCAGACTCATCCAGATTTGAAGACAAATCCCTGAATACAGTCCAGTCCACCGATTCAAAGCAGTCCTATAGACACTCTTGTGCTTCCCTTGTCCATACCTTCTCGGTCCTCACTACTGGTGCTGCAGTCTTCAGTCTCTGCCTATACCCAGGGAGTAGAAGTACAGCCAGATCATCAGACTTCCCAAAGTGAGGGCGTGAAATAGAACAGTAGGCATTCTTGATGGTGGTGTAGAAATGGTACAGTGAGTTGTTTCCTCTGGTATTTCAAGTGGTCTATTGAAGGTAATTGCTTAGTAATTTTTTCAGACTGGCCTAGTTAAAATCTCCCAAAATGATGGTGAAAGCATTAGGATGCGTTATTTCATGCATTTTGCTCAGATCATCTAAAGCCTGATTGACATTGGCCTGAGGTGGAATGTATACCACTACCAAAACGATCACAGAAATCTCCCGCAATAGGTAAAAAGGACGGTACTTAACCCTTCCCTCAATTCCTCAAAGTTGCCTTGCAGGTTGATAGAGTGGTTAAGAATGTGTTAGAAGTGTTGGCCTTCATTAGCAGGGAGATTAAGTTCAAGTACAGTGAGATTATATTTCAGCTTTATAAAACTCAGGTCTGCCTGGTTTACCACCAATCATGAAGCTAGACTTCTGAGGGGACAGGAATATCCACGACCAAGTCTCATCCAGTGAAAACCATTGCAAAGATTCAGTAATGCCATACTTATAGTTTGGGAAACACAAGTGCTTAGTTTCACTTTTTTAGCTATGATTCTAAAACAGATACTCACTCGACAAACAAGAGGAAACCTACAGATGCTGGAAATCCGAATAACATACACAAAATGCTGGAGGAACTCAGCAGGCCAGGCAGCATCTATGGAAAAAAGTACAGTTGACATTTCGGGCCGAAACCCTTCAGCAGCACTGGAGAAAAAAGCCGAAGGGTTTCAGCCCAAAATGTCGACTGTACTTTTTTGCATAGATGCTGCCTGGCCTGCTGAGTTCCTCCACCATTTTGCGTGTGTTACTAACATATTCACTCTGCCTTGCAGCATTGAAATATTTCCATTGTGGCTACTCACTCCTCCATAAACAGAACTCACAGGACCCCTTATCTTTCGGAAATGCTCAGGAGAATGCAAGGGAGGTTCAACAGAAATGTAGCAGAGCTGAGGTGACAGGGGATGATATGTAGAGAGGGCAGAAAAACCAAAGTTATACATAGAGTAAAGAGGATTAAAGGAATATGTAGTAAAGTCAAGTTGACTTTCATTATCATTCGCACGCAAGTTATAGGTACAATAAAAAAATTGCTAGCAGCAGTATCACAGGCACATAAGTTTAGATCAAACACCGAATAATGATTATACATGAATTACACAAACTGAAAACAGACTGTGCAATTAAGACATTGGTGCAAAAGAAAACACAATGAGAGAAGTCTATGGTAGTGCAAGAGGTACCCCATAGTGTTCAGTTGCTGAAGTAGGGATAAAGTTTCACAGGTTGGTTCAAAAATCTTATGGTTGTGAGCAAAGTAGCTGTTTCTGAATGCGGAGGATTTTGATGGAAGCAGTGGGAAGAGAGCATGACCTGGAGTGTGAGGATCTTTGATGACCCAGCACCTCATTGATGGGAATTGCTGTGTGTGTAATGGACCAGTCTGTGTCCTCCACTCCCTGCACCCTGTTGCATTCCTGTGTGTTGGAATTGCTGTACCAGACCATGCATGATGCAACCAGCCAGGATATTTTCAATATTACTTTGATTTAAGTTTTTTTAAGAGTATGTGATGACATGGCAAATCTCCTTAAACTTCTAAGCAATATTCCAAATTTCAGAATCAGGTTTATTATCACTGAAAGATAGAAGCACAGAAAACCTACAGCACAATACAGGCCCATCGGCCCACAAAGCTGTGCCAGACATGTCCTTACCTTAGAAATTACCTAGGGTTACCCATAGCCCTCTATTGTTCTAAGTTCCATGTACCTATCCAGGAGTCTCTTAAAAGACCCTATCGTATCCGCCTCCACCACCATCGCTGACAGCCCATTCCACGCACTCAACACTCTCTGTGTAAAAAATTTACCTCTGACATCTCCTTTGTACCTACTTCCAAGCACCTTAAAACTGTGCCCTCTCGTGTTAGCCATTTCAGCCCTGGGAAAAAGCCTCTGACCATCCACACGATCAATTGCCTCTCATCAGTTTATACACCTCTATTAGGTCACCTCTATCAGATGTTGTGAAATTTGTTGTTTTGTGTCAGCACCACTGTGTAATAAATAAAATACACTACAAATTTAAAAAAATAAATAAGTAGTGCAAAAATAGTGAAATAGTGTTCATGTGTTCATTGTCTGTTCAAACATCTGCTGGCAGTGGGGAAGAAGCTATTCTTAAAATGCTGAGTATGTGTTTTCAAGCTCCTTTACCTCCTCCCCAATGGTAGTAATGAGATGAGGCAGTGGGAGGCCTTAACCTTGGATGTTGCATTTTCGAGGCATCACGTTTTGACTATGTCCTCAATAGTGAGAAGATTTGTGACTTTGATGAAGCTGTTTATAATATTACAATTAAGATGAATTCTGCTAAGAGAGAAAGGGAGGAACTGTTTCCACTAGCAGGAAGGTTAGTGCTTAGAGGTCATATACAAGACAATTGGAAACTAATCCAGGGCAAGTGAGGAGCAAGAGAATTTTTTCCTGTGTAACACTCTCACAAGGGTTTATATACAAACTTGGCTCGTTAGCTAACTCTGCTAACAGCCACAGACTCAGTGATGAGAAGGACACCTTTCATAAACAATGTACATCTAGGGTTGGTGTGATTTGGGGTTCAACCAAATAGGAATGTCATGATGTTCCGTTTAAGGAAACCTCGATTTGAGTGAATACTGTGTAAGAACTGCCCATACACAGTTATTGGTAGCCCAGACATGACAGATCATACACCAGAATAAAATTATAAAGGAAGTATATTTACCAAGTTCATCTTTATCAAACAGTTAATAGAAAAAGAAAAGAAAAGGGCCCAATGTGCACATAGTCGTTGGAGATCATATTGGAGTCTTCGGGTGTGTATCTTTTATTCACGTGCTAGACAGCACCGTCCACATTCTAAACTTCACTTGGAATCCATCTCAAATAGACAGACTCTCTCAGGAGTATTGGCTCTTCCTCCTTGTGGCCATTCATCTGCACAAAGCACTTCTTGTAAAGGGATCTCTCCTTCCAACAGCTTTCTGTGGCATCATTTGGGGGTTATATGGGAGGCAGGGTTTGAGGGTCGGCACAACATCATGGGCCGAAGGGCCTGTAATGTGCTGTACTATTCTATGTTTTATGTTCTATGTTCTATCCCTTGTGCCCTGTTCCACAGCTTCCAGCAAAAAGACCCCAAATCAGACTACTGTCCTTCAGAAACTCTTCCCCACAGCTCTCTGGGACCTTCTCTCACATCCACAAACCTGATTGGCTGACTCACATTCCAAAGTTGGACAACATGTGTCTTTATCTTTAAAGACAAAACACACTTTCCAGCATGGCACACCGCCTTTAGCAGAAAGCTGCTAATATAAACTACCTCACAGCATAGTAGTAGGAATCTTAACCAAGGAATTTTACCTGTTACTCAGCATACAGTGTATTACAAAAGGCTGGATAACATACATGAAGAAGTAAGTTAGAATAATGCTTGCAAGCATAAAAACTACAAGGTTATGAGGCAAGAAAGGGACTTCCTTTATTTCAGAATGGAAGCCTTTTGTACGATGCTGTCTGTGTCACTCCAGAGAAAGCAGAATAACAGCAGAGAAGGTGCAGAGGGTCTTTGGTGCAGCGGGTTCATGTTGACCATCCAGCATCCATTTACACCACGGGTTCTTAAGCTGTGGTCCATTGGCCCCTCGGGGGTCTGTGGATAGATTCTGGGGAGCCTGTAAACTTGGATGGGAAAAAAATTTACACCTTTATTTTAATAAATCTCCAAATGAAATTTAGCATTTTATATATATTACTATATCACAAATTTATTTTTTAGTATTTTGATAACTGGATCTGAATATAATTGGTTTCTTTTGTAATCCAGCTTCACCAGTTTGCCAAAGGGATCTATGACATTAAAAACGTTAAGAACCCTTGATTTACATTAATCCTCTGCTAATCCCATTTCACTCCCCCCATGTTCCTATCAACTGCTCGCACACAGATTTTCCCACTCACCTACACAACCAACCTGCATACCTTTGGGGTGTAGGAGTGAAGCAGAATACCCAGGGAAAGCCACACAGTCTCAGGGAACATGCAATCATGTCTCTGATCTTGTTAGCAGGATTGGAGGGTGTAGTCATTATACAAGGCTGTCTCAGCAAGTCCTTTTCTGTTTGGAACACAAAGATTTGGTTTGGATACCTAAAATTCTGAGGCACTTATACGGGCCAACAGAAAGAACTGAAAGAGCAACATCTAAAGGATACAGACTTAACTTAGTTGGGATTAGATCAGACTTGAGCAATTTTGTTTACCCTGTCAGTAGTTGGTATACCTAACTCTTACAGGGGTTGGTGGAGGCAGAAAGCTTCCCTGTACTTGGACATGGAATTCATCTGAATTTTTGCCCAATATGCACACAGCATGTTGAATGACCTTCTAGTGTAAATTTCTATGATACTTTTCACGGAAAGGCTCCTTCAAAGATTTAGCATTGTGTAACATAAAATATTTTTGGAATTTGTTCTTTCCTGATTCAGCAGCAAGAGGTATCCAAATACAAATGAAGCACAGTACATGCGTTAAGGATTATGCAATTAATTTATTACAGTAAAGAGTGAAATACAAAAAGGATGGAAAATGCTTAATAGAGATAGAGAAGCAAACAAAATAAAACTCATAACCAAGCACTGAACCAATCTATTCAGAGGAATCACAAGTGACGAACAGCCTTTTCTAGTCTTACTTTCTATGCTGTTCTCTCTTCCTTTCTATTTTTCTACATAGACATAGAACAGTATGGCACAGTACAGGCCCTTCGCCCACAATGCTGTGCCAAACATGTACTTACTTTAGAAATTGTCTAGGGTTCCCCATTGCCCTCTATTTTTCTAAGCTCCAGGTACCTATCCAGGAACCTCTTAAAAGACCCTATTGTATCCGCCTCCACCACCGTCACTGGCAGACCATTCCATGCACTCACCCTGACATCCCCCCGTACATACTTCCAAGCACCTTAAAACTGTGCCCTCTTGTGTTAGCCATTTCAGCCCTGGGAAAAAGCCTCTGACTATCCACATGATCAATGCCAGCTTATCATCTCATCATCATTATTTTGCATATTTGTACACGTACCAAGGACAAATCAAGTTGACGTCTTTCCTTACACATAGGCATGACTGGCTGAAGAGTAAGTGTATGGTTCCGATGGAGGGGTGGGAGGTGAGGTGAAGCTGAAACTGCATTTTTCTTTTCTTTTCCGATACTGAGTATCCCGACCATTAGGGTACAGATGGGGAGGAATTGTGAGCCCCAGCTGGGAATGGTGAGAGGGGTATTCCAAAGCTGCACGAGTACACGCGCTCACTGTCCGCCTGAGGGAATGGCTGCTCTTTTGTTTCGCAGTCTGCTGTTCAGTCCTACCTGGAAGGGGTTGGGACAGGCCTCGGGCAGCTAAGAACCTCACTGGATGACGTCCGAGCTGTGTGCCGCACGATGGTGGAGGTGCAAGAGGAGTGCCAGAACAAGGTGAACGGCTTCGAGAGCCTCAGCCAGCTGAGTGGGCTGGTTTCTGACCATGTCCAGTTGTCCACTGCAGTGCACAATCTGCATCAAGTCTTCTCAGGTAAGGAGCCTGCTGAATATTCCACTTGCCTACTTCCCGTTTCCCACCTATTTAAGGATTTTGATGTGATCAGCTTTCTAACAAGTCCTGTTTTCCAAGAGGCTGGCTGGGCCAGAATTACTGACCCAGTACACCGAATGGCCTCACCACCCCAGTTCACGTGGATTGGAGGATGCTTGAAGTCAAAGTCTAGGTCAAGTTCCTGGTCAGAGGAGCAATGGAAAACTTAGTTTCAGCAGCATCTCAGCCACATAGCATCAGATACACAATGTTCACATAAATTAACTGTAAATTATACAGCAGCACAATTTGAACTTCCATCTTGGGCAGAGACTGGTTAGGTTGGTCTTGTTTTCCTGGAGTGAAGGAGGCTAAGACAGGATAGGTGGATGTAGATTATGAGAGGTACAGATAGGGTAGGTGGTCAAATTCCTGATGCCTCATTGGGGTTTCAAATACATCATAGCTTCAGGGTGAGAGGAAGGAGTTTTAAAGACATTTGACAAGGTCCCTCATGAGAGACTCATCCAGAAAGTCATGAGGCATGGGATAAGTGGAACCTTGGCTGTTTGGATAAAAAAATTGGCTTAAAGGAAGAAAGCAAAGGGTAGTTGTAGAAGGAAGGTATTCTGCCTGGAGGTCGGTGACTAGTGGAGTGCCGCAGGGATCTGTCCTGGGACCCCTGCTATTTGTGATTTTTATAATTGACCTGGATGTAGAGGCAGAAGGATGGGTAAGTAAGTTTGCGGATGACACGAAGATTGGAGGAGTTGTGGATGGAGCTGCAGGTTGTTGAAGGTTACAAGAGGATATAGACAGGCTGCAGAGTTGGGCAGAAAAATGGCAGATGGAGTTCAATCCGGACAAGTGTGAGGTGATGCATTTTGAAAGGACAAACCAGAAGACTGAGTACAGGATTAATGGTCAGTTACTTAAGAGTGTGGATGAACAAAGGGACCTTGGGGTTCAAATCCATACATCCATGCAGGTTGAAAGGGTAGTTAAGAAGGCCTATGGGATGCTAGGCTTCATTAACAGGGGGATTGAGTTCAAGAGTAGAGAGGTCATGTTGCAACTCTACAAATCTCTGGTGAGACAGCACTTAGAGTATTGTGCTCAATTTTGGTCACCTCATTACAGGAAGAATGTGGAAGCTATGGAGAGGGTGCAGAGGATATTTACGAGGATGTTGCCTGGTTTGGAGAACAAGTTATATGAAGCAAGGTTAGTAGAGCTGGGACTTTTCTCTTTGGAGAGTAGAAGCATGAGAGGGGATTTGATAGAGGTCTACAAGATTATGAGAGGCATAGATAGGGTGGATAGTCAGTACCTGTTTCCCAGGGCACCAATAGCAAACACCAGAAGGCATATGTACAAAATTAAGGGAGGGAAGTTTAGGGGAGACATCAGGGGTAAGTTTTGTACACAGAGGGTTGTGAGTGCCTGGAATGACTTGCCAGGGATGGTGGTAGAGGCTAAAACATTAGGGGTATTTAAGAGCCTCTTGGACAGGTACATGGATGAAAGAAAAATAGAGGGTTATGGGGTAGTGTGGGTTTAGTACATTTTTTAAGGATTATATGGGTCGGCACAACATGGAAGGCTGAAGGGCCTGTACTGTGCTGTAATGTTCTATGGTTCTATGGGATTTGAGGAGAGAGCTTTCATAACACAAAGAGTAGATGCTACCTGAAACATGCTGGAATCAGAGACAATCACTATGTTTAAGTGGCATTTAGACAGACACTGAGATAAACAAAGCATTGAAAGATCCTAACTTGCACATAGGATGAATGCCGGTTGGCTAAAAGGTCAGCATGTAGCAGATCAAAGAAACTGTTTTTGTGCTGGTGGAATCTATGTTGACCGGCACTAGGACAGCACTGACTCATTGCAACAAGTCTGATGCCTCATCCGGCGACTGGGCAAACACTGACGGGCTCCCTCTGTATACAGGGGATCACTGAGCAGAATTGCTGACATAAATCTCTGCCGTAGCGCTTTTGCCTGAAAGCATTCTGTCTGAGACTGAACCGCAGGAAAAGTTCACAGATCAGAAATTAGTACCTCTTCTTGGACAGACAGCACTTTTACCCACTGAAGTTTGAATGAATTATTAATGAGCAAACCTGTAGTGTCCTGTCCCTTTGTACAATCAGAATCAGGTTTAATATCACTGACGTGTGTTGTGAAAATTGATGTTTTGCAGCAGTAGTACGGTTTAATACATAAAAAACTATAAATTACAATAAGAAATATATATTAAATTAAATAAGTAGTGCAAAAGAGAGCAAAAATACTGAGGTAATGTTCATAGGTTGGTTCATTGTCTATTCAGAAATTTGATGGTAGTTTCAGTGAAGGGCCAGAAAACTGGACAAAATTGCTCACTCACAACCAGTGACCAGACCAACACTACCCTTCCAAACACCCCAGTACAATGATCAATGTTCCAGCCATATTGATGTAGAAGGGCAGATAGCGTAAGGTGGATGTAAGGAACAGAAACAGGTTGGGGAGGGAGAATAAATTGAATAATAAATATGTTTAAATAGTTAAGCTGAGGTTGGGTGAGACAAGAACTAGAGGTCATAGGTTAAGGATGAACCTAAGGGGAAACATTTCAGATGAACTTCACTCAGAGGGTGGTTCAAGTGTGGAACAAGCTGCCAGCAGAAGTGTTGAATGCAGGTTCGATTTCAACATTTAAGAGAAGTTTGGAGAGAATCATAGACAGGAGGGGTATAGAGGTCTACAGTCCAGGTGCAGGTCGATAGGACAAGAGACAAAGAAGAATAACAGTTCAGCATGGACTAAATGGGACAAAGGGTGTGTTTCTGCATGGCAGAGCTCTATGACGCTAGAATTCCCAAGCCGTTGAAGGAAGATCATAAACAAGAGATTCTGCAGATGCTGGAAATCCAGAGCAACACACATAAAATGCCAAGCAGCATCTATGGGCTGAGACTCTTCATCAGGAATGGAAGGAAGATGCCAGAATAAGAAGGTCAGAGAGTGGAAGGAGGACAAACCAGGTGGGTGAGGTAGGGAAGGATGAAGAGATAAGAGATCAGAGTGGAGAAATAGAACAAGAAGAAAGGGAGGGGGAAAAAATTACCAGGAGGCAAAATTAACATTCATGCTATCAGGTTGGAGGCTACCTTGACGGAATATAAAGCGTTGCTCCTCCACCATGAGACTGGTCTCACCATGGCAGCAGAGGAGGCCGTGGATCAACATGTCGGAACAGGAATGGGGATAGGAATTAAAATGGTTGGCCACAGGGAAATTCCCTTTTTGTGGATGGAGTGGAGGTGCTCAGCAAACATGTCGCATCTCACCAACACAGAGGAGGCTGTATCAGGATTAATGGAATGATAGCTGCAGACAGTGGAGAGTGGAGGGGGAGGTAAGGGGTGGTAGGGTCCCATTGAAGATGGCGGAAGTTACAGGGAAGCAACATATCTTGTTATTGACAGCCCTCAATGGCTTTTATTCTTGGAAGGATTGTTGCAGATGATGGGAAGATTTTCTTGCTGCAGCTATGAAGTGGAACGCTACCAAAGTTGGTCACATTCCAATGGTAAATTGATATATTCTTCATTCACAAAGCTATTCACTGGATATGATTGCAATCAAGATTGAAACCAATCAAAAATTAATTTGTTGGTGGCATGGTGATGTTTGGCTGAGGCTGATGTTAAATAAATTCACAGTGAGAAAACAGACATCATTGATTCTCTCTTCAGAACTAGATCTATGCACTAGAATGGAGCAGTCATCCCAGCTATAGTTACCTCCACCTCTTTCCTGCCTGGTTTTGGCCTAAAGATTCCCTGTTGCTATGTGGACAGTGCTTTCTTTGTTCTTCCTACTTAAAACAGGAAACAAATATTTTCCTGGAATTTCTTATCTTGGGTACAGAGAGATTGTTGGGAGGGAGCAGCCAGATGACTGACTAAGCAGGAGGAATTGTTTTTGTCCTTTGGTAGAGATGTCAGTATTACAGTATTAGGGCATCGAGGGCATCTTCAAAAGGTGATGCCTCAAAAATCCATCGTTACCCTCTTCTCACAGCTACCATCAAGAAGGAATGTGTGCCTGAAGACACACATTCAATGCTTTAAAACAGCTTTTCCCCCTCCCCCATCAGATTTCTGAATGAACAATGAACCCATGCACACAAGCTCACTTACGTTTTCTTTTTTGCTCTCGTTTTGCACTACTTCTTCAATTTATTTTTCATATATTTTTCATATTTATTTTTCATGTATATTTCTGATTGTAATTTATATTTTATTATTATTATTATATATTGCATTGCACTGCTGCTGCAAAACAATGAATTTCACGACCTATGCCGGTGATATTAAACCTGATTCTGATTCTGACTTAAAAAGGCAGTTAGATGGGAATAGAAAGCTATGGTCTGAATGCAGACAACTGGATTAGCGTAGATGAGCTGAAAACTCAGCACAGAAATGATGGACGAAGGCGGTGTCCCTCTGCTGCATGATCCTCTGACTCTTATTTTCATTAACCATAGAGTACATTCAGGTTACTTTCATCTTACTGACAATTTATATTGTCCTCTGACTGCATGAGCTTTCTTCTTTCATTAACCATGGAGTACATTCAGATTACTTTCATCCTACTGACAATTTATGTTGTTCTCCGACTGCATGGGCTTCCTCCAGGTGCCCCGGTTTCCTTACACACCCCAAAGGCCTACTGTTTGGGAGTGTTAATTTGTCATGGTAAATTATCCCTAGTATAGTGGAAGAATCAGGGTAGAGTTAATGGGAGTGTGAGAGGGTTATTGGGGTATAGCAGTGATAGGATTGCTCTAAGAGAGCTGGTGTCTACTCGATGGGCAGCATGGCCTTCCTCTATGTTGCAAGGAAATATTTGACAATCAGTCTAGTTGGTCCAAGGTGCAATGTTTCCACATCCAGTATATCCTTTTTTAAGAACTGATATAATCCGATCAAGACTGCCTTACATTTAAATTTTATGTTTCATGCAGTAAAGTCCATAGCTCATTTGCCTTCCCGCTTCCTGTGACCATTTGTTAGCTTTCTGCTCTTCTCAAAATAATTCCCTATATTCACTCTCCACTTCAACATCTAATTCCATCTCCCAATTCTAATTTTCTCTTATCCCCACTCTCGTTATCTCTTCTGCTACCCTCTTGGTCATTTATCCACTCTGACTACATCTCTGTCTGGACTTTTTGTGCCCCACATACAAGATTCAAGTTTATTTATCACCAGTACATTGAAACATACAGCGGTATTTGATATTTGAGTTAACAACCAACACACCCAAGGATGTGCTTAGGACAGCCCATGTGTTGTCACACAACCCAGACCAACCTATCGTACTGACATGCTTGGCAAACAACACAGAACACAAGAAACAACAAAAGTGAAACAAGCCCCATCCCTCCCTCTCTCCCACGGTCATACTCCATTGTCACCTCCTATTTCTTTTACCTCTTTTCAGTTACATGGTCCTCTTTTTCAAGCTGAAACATAAAATATCTTAACTGGCATACTTTCAAAAAACCTACTTATCTTGACAACTTAAAAAGTTTCACCTGGCTATCTAAATTAAACCAGAGCTGGAGACAAATTGAAAGTGGGAAATCATTCATGCATTTTCCAAAACCCAAATACATCACCAGCAATCTGGATACATGAAATAGCATCTTTCCATCTAACAATATTTTACTCAGACAATATCCACTGGAAATTTTATGTAACGAACTTTTAAATGTCCCATTGCCAAATGTCTTTTGAAAACCCAGTTATAGCACAGGGCGCCACAATAAGGTAGCAGTTAGTGCGACGTTACTACAGCTCGAGGTGTCAGAGTTCAGAGTTCAGTTCTGTCATCTGTAAGGTGTCTGTATGTCCTTCCCGTGGAATGTGTGGGTTTTCTCCGGGTGCTCCGGGGTTTCCTCCCACAATCCAAAGACCTACCAGTTGGTAGGTTAATTGATTATTGTAAATTGTCCTGTGATTAGGTTGGTGTTAAATCAGTGTTTGCTGGGCTGTGCAGATTGAAGGGGCAGAAGAGCCTATTCTGTGCTGTATCACAATAAATTTTTTAAAATCCCTGATTCCCCCTTACTTAACCTGTTTGTTACTGTCCTAAAACAATAAATCCCATGAGATTTCTTAAAAAAAGGATTTGTTTTCAAGCTGACTCTGTCTTATCATTTATTAAACTCCGTAACAATGGAATTTAACATTTTCCTACCATATGATCTCACGCTAACTTTTCTTCTTTCTCTAGTAGCAATGAAGTGATTTCCACCATAATGCACTGGCACTGTCCCAGAACCTGGGGAAGTTTTGAAAATAATCATTGATGCATTCAACACCTCTAATGGTACTGCCTTTAGAACCCTGAGACAGTTAGTGACCACAGTGATGTCAAATGGATCAGTGATGATCTCCCGAAGTATCACTGGGTTATAGTGAATGACTTCTATGTTCTATTTGAATGGATAATCGGAGACTTTTTGTTTAGAGGGATATGGATCAAACACGAGTAAATGGAACAAGGAACGTAGAAGGAGGGGAAATTTGATAGAGGTATACACAATTATGAGGGATATAGATAGGTTAAATGCAAGCAGGCTTTTTCCAGTAAGGATGGGTGAGGCTCGAACTAGAGGTCCCGGGTTAAGGATGAAAGGTAAAATGTTTGAGGGCAATATGAGGGGGAACTTCTTCACTCAGAGGATGATGAGAGTGTGGAAGGAGCTGCCAGTGGAAGTGGTGGATGTGGGCTAAGTATCTTAGAAGCCCCTAATGTATCTAACTCTACCACCACCTGAAGATGGGCTGAAGGGCCTGTTTCTGAACTGTAGTGCTCTATGGCTCCATGATTCTATCCCCCAACAATACAAAAAGCCTGCACGCCACAACTTCAGAAAAATCACACACAATTTATTCTTACAGGTAGCTTCCCTTTAATTGTTGTTCAGTTGTTGTCGAATCCAACTCTACGTGACCTCATGGACCATACACTCCATAGGGTTTTCATGGCAAGGTACAGAAGTAGATTGCCAGGCCTTTCTTCTGTGCAGATACTGCTGCTGCCCAGGTTGGGACCTGGCTGGGTTTGAACACAGGACCATTTGCCTTGAAGTCCAGTGTTGATGCCATTACAGCAACAGCAGGCCCAAACTCTACTTAATATCTGAGCTGTGTTGCTCTATGACTCTCATGCTCAGTTAAGATGGTTGGCATGAAGGAGTTGGGCTGTTGGACTTCTTGCTGTGCTATATAACCATGTGGCTCTAAGGAGGAAGTCTACAACAAGGGATGGGGGAATGAGTAAATAAAGGTTTGCTGTGAGCACATAATTTGGATTAAATATGAAGTGACTTGTCAGTCTGAAATGTTAAGTGCTATCAATCTGTGTGAGCTGTTTGTTGCAGTCCCCGAAGTTGTGGCTGAGACACAGCAGCTGATTGAGGAGAGGAGGCTGCTGGAGGCACACACCAAGCTGATGGAGATGGAGTGCTGGCGTGATGACATCCTTTACCAGCTGCATCGAGCCGGCAAGCAGAAGACGGAAGGCGAGCAAGTCGTCCTGTCATACTTCAGTGGTGTTGGCCAGCTCAATGAGGACCTCGCTAAGGAACTCTGGGATGTTGTGAGCTGCGGCCTGACCTTGGTCAAGCAGGACCCTGCCCTCTTTGTCTCGGCTATTCGCGTGATTGAGCGGGAGGAGAAGATCGACCAGGTGACCATGGATAGTCAAAGCCAACACAAATTTCTCCCCCCCGGACGGCCCAAGAACCTGAGACAGGTGTTTTTTAAGGTTATTGAGCAATCAACCGCAGCGCAGTTCAGAGCAAGGCACACAGACACGAAGGGGCCAGGCCTGGCAAATCATTTATCAGCCTTACAGAACAATGTCCTCAATGATTTGAAAGTAGTAAAACACTTGATGGTTCAATGTTGTCCTCCGCACTATAACATCCTTCAGACCTACGCCGTGCTCCACCACACTTGCCTCTCAGGACATCTGCAGGATATAATATCCTGGGACCTGGAGAAGGGTGAAATCTACACTGTGCTGCACTGGATCCGACATGTCTACCACAGGTATGTGGCAGGGCAAGTGATCACCTTTAGACATGCAATACTTTGAGAAATGATCCAAATGGTAAATGGTGTTGCTTGTAATCTCAACAAGCAGAGAAAACCAATGGTTTAAGATCCAAGGATCTTAAGAGCAAAAGGATAGTAAGGGATAAAATTGGTCCTCTTGAAGATCAGAGTGGTCGGCTATGTATGGAACCAAAAGAAATGGGAGAGATATTAAATGGGTTTTTTGCATCTATATTTACTAAGGAAACTGGAATGGAGGCTATAGAAAAAAGGCAAACAAGTAGGGAGGTCATGGAACTTATACAGATTAAAGAGGAGGAGGTGCTTGCTGTCTTGAGGCAAATCAGAGTAGATAAATCCCCAGGACCTGACAGGGTATTCCCTCGGACCTTGAAGGAGACTAGTGTTGAAATTGTAGAGGCCCTGGCAGAAATATTTAAAATGTTGATATCCACGGGTCAGGTGCTGGAGGATTGGAGGATAGCTCATGTAGTTCCATTGTTTAAAAAAGGCTCAAAAAGTAAGCTGGGAAATTATAGGCCGGTAAGTTTGACATCGGTAGTAGGTAAATTATTGGAAGGAATACTAAGAGATAGGATCTACAAGTATTTGGATAGACAGGGACTTATTAGAAAAAGTCAGCATGGCTTTGTGTGTGGTAGGTCATGTTTAACCAATCTATTAAAGCTTTTTGAGGAAGTTACCAGGAAAGTGGATGAAGGGAAGGCAGTGGATGTTGTATACATGGACTTCAGTAAGGCCTTTGACAAGGTCCCGCATGGGAGGTTATTTAGGCAGATTCAGTCGCTAGGTATACATGGAGAGGTAGTAAATTGGATTAGACATTGGCTCAATGGAAGAAGCCAGAGAGTGGTAGTGGAGGATTGCTACGCTGAGTGGAGGCCTGTGACTAGTGGTGTGCTACAGGGATCAGTGCTGGGTCCATTGTTTTTTGTCATCTATATCAATGATTTGGATGATAATGTAGCAAATTGGATCAGCAAATTTGCTGATGATACAAAGATTGGAGGTGTAGTGGACAGTGAGAAAGGTTTTCAAAGCTTGCAGAGGGATTTGGACCAGTTGGAGGATGGGATGAAAAATAGCAGATGGAGTTTAATGAGGACAAGTGTGAGGTATTGCACTTCGGAAGGTCAAACCAAGGTAGAACATACAATGTAAATGGTAGGACACTGAGGAGTGTAGTAAAACAGAGGGATCTGGGAGTACAGATACATAATTCCCTAAAAGTGGTGTCACAAGTAGATAGGGTTGTAAAGAGAGCTTTTGGTACATTGGCCTTTATAAATCAAAGTATTGAGTATAAGAGTTGGAATGTAATGGTGAGGTTGTATAAGACATTGGTGAGACCAAATTTGGAGTATTGTGTGCAGTTTTGGTCACCTAGTTACAGGAAGGATATTAATAAGGTTGAAAGAGTGCAGAGAAGGTTTACAAGGATGTTGCCGGGACTTGAGAAACTGAGTTACAGAGGAAGGTTGAATAGGTTAGGACTTTATTCCCTGGAGCGTAGGAGAATGAGGGGTGATTTGATAGAGGTGTATAAAATTATGACTGGTATAGATAGAGTGAATGCAAGCAGGCTTTTTCCACTGAGGCTAGGGGAGAAAAAAACCAGAGGTCATGGGTTAAGGATGAAGGGGGGAAAGTTTAAAGGGAACATTGGGAGGGATTCTTCACATAGAGAGTGGTGGGAGTGTGGAATGCGCTGCCAGATGAAGTGGTGAATGCAGGCTCACTTTTGACATTTAAGATAAACTTGGACAGGTACATGGATGAGAGGGGTTTGGAGAGATATGGCCCAGGTGCAGGTCAGTGGGACTATGTAGAAAAATAGTTCAGCACAGCCAAGAAGGGCCAAAAGACCTGTTTCTGTGCAGTAATGTTCTATGGTTCTAAGTAATAGAGTAATAGAGATCCAAGTAATAGAGTAATAGAGATCCAAGTAATAGAGTAATAGAGATCCAAGTAACAGAGTAATGGAGATCCAAGTAACAGAGTAATAGAGATCCAAGTAACAGAGTAATAGAGATCCAAGTAACAGAGTAATGGAGATCCAATTAATAGATTGTAAGAGATCCAAGTAATCAACCATCAACGATGACCTCACCTGCATTTCTTCCATTTCACGCACATCTGCTCTTACCCCATTCTCCTGCCACTCTATCAGGGTTCCTCTTGTCCTCACCTCCGCATCCAGCAAGTAATTCTCTGAAATTTCCACCACTTCCAATGGGAACCCACCACCGAGCACATCTTTCCTCACCCTCCCTCCACTTTCTGCTTTCCGCAGGGATTGCTCCTTATGCATTCCCTTGTCCATTCATCCCTCCCTACTAATCTCCCTCCTGGCACTTATCCTTGCAAGTGGAACAAGTGCTACACCTCCTCCCTCACTACCATTCAGGGCGCTAAACAGTCCTTCCAGGTGAGGCAATACTTCACCTGTGAGTCTGTTGGGGTTACTTACTGTGTCCGGTACTCCCAGTGCAGCCGCCTGTATATCGGTGAGACCCAATATATGTTGGGAGACCACTTCGCCAAGCACCTATGCTCCATCCGCCAGAAAAAGTGGGATCTCTCAGTGGCCACCCATTTTAATTCCACTTCCCATTCCCATTCCAGTATGTCCATCATCCACTGTCATGATGAGGGCACACTTAGGTTGGAGAAACAACACCTTCTATTCCGTTGGGTAGCCTCCAACCTGATGGCATGAACAATGTTTTCTCAAACTGCCTCCACCCCTTCTCCTTCACCATTCCCCATCCCCTTTTCCCTCTCTCTCCTTACCTCCTTGTCCTCTGCTGCTGCTCCTCCCTTTTCTTTCTTCCATGGCCTTCTGTCTTTTTCACCCTATCAACTTCCCAGCTCTTTACTTCATCCCTCCCCCTCCAGGTTTCACCTGTCACCCGTGTTTCTCTCTTCCTCCCACCACCTCAGCTTTTTTGTTTCAGCCCAAAACATTGACTGTACTCTTTTCCTAGATACTGCCTGGCCTGCTGAGTTCATCCAGCATTCTGTGTGTGTTGCTCAGATTTCCAGCATCTGCAGCAAGGAAATAGACTCTTCAATCCATCGATTCCATGCTGGTCAGCAACTATGCATTTTATAGGAACTAGTAGATTCATCCATCTTTGTTTCCCTCTTGCATTCCCTTTAACTTTCCCTAGATTCTTTGAAGGAATTATAGATTTCTATTCCCAGCACCCTTTGTTCTTTGACACACTTCATTTACTTTGTAAGTCCTACTCTGGTTTGTTCTCCCAAAATTGCAAAACCTCAGACTAGTTTGCATTAAATTCCATTTGCTATTTTTCAGTCTATTTTCCCACCTGGACCAGATCATGCTGCAAACTTTGATAGCCTTCCTCACTGCCCATCACAGCACTCAATCTTGGTATCATTCACAAATTAATTGATCCAATTTATCACATTACCATCTAACCCAGCACTGATCCCTGCAGCACATCACTTTTTAGTCTAGCAACCATCTACTACCACTCTCTGTCTTCTCCCACCATGCCAATGCTGAAACCAATTTACTACTTAGACTTGAATGCCAAGCAACTGAACCTTCTGGACCAGCCTCCTATGCGGGATTTTATTGCGAAAGTCCATGAAGACAATGCCCTCTGCCTTTCCTTCATCAAATTTCCTTGCTACCTTGTCAAAAACTCTATAAGATTAGTTAGACTTGATCCACCATGCACAAAGCCATATTTATACATCATGTCCCTTAGAATACCTTCCAATAATTTACCCACAACTGATGCCTGGTTCACTAGCCTGCCATTTCCTGGCTTATTCTTGCAGCCATTCTTCAACAATGGAACATTTATTATCATCCTGTCCAAACTGAGCACGTGGACAAGGACAGTTCAGATGCAAAGAAATATGGAAAAATATTTTCCTCTTTGGTTCCTTTTGACAGAAAAGTGTGCACCAAAGAGGTGCATGTCAGTTGGTGAGAAATTGATGCTGAGGTGAATGAAGAGTGCTTGTATACAAGCCCACTGAAAGCCAACGTGCAGTTGCAACAATTGATTAGGAAGGTGAATGCTGTGATAGTTTTTATTCCAAGACAGCTTGCATACAGGAGTAGAAATGTCTTACTGCAGTTATGGAAGGCCTTGCTAAGATAGACCTTAGACCTCACCTGGAGTGCAGTATACCTTTCTTGGCTCCTTCACCTAAAAAAGGGCATACTTGCCATAGTGGGAATGCAGCATAGATATGTTTAACTATTTCCAATGTGCATAGGTTGCCAGATGAGGAAAGATTGAAAATGTGCACTTGCAAAAATTCAACTGAATCAAAGGAGATATCACTGGGAATGACAAAATTGCTACACGGTTTGATAAGGTGGTTGGTTACACCGCGGTTATCTCCCCTGGCTAAGGGGTCTCAAACCAGAGCATCAAAGTATTCGAATAAAGGATGGAGATGTTTTATATAGAGTCATAGAGCACCACAACACAGAAACAGACCCTTCAGCCCATCCAGTCTGTGTCAAAACATTATTCTGCCTAGTCAGCTGAACATGGACTGCAGTCCTATGTTCCCTTCCCATCCAGATTTCTCAAATGATGAAATCAAACCCACATGCACCACGTCCACTAGCAGATTCTCACCATCCAGAGTGAAGATGTTCCTTCTCAGCTTCGCCTTAATATTTCACCTTTCACCCTTAATCTATGACCTCTAGTCCTAGTCTAATATTCCAATCTGCAGTCTATAGTCAAGGCTAGATATATTTACAAAAGTCTGAGTTGTCGACTGGTTATCTGACAATGCTACCTCAGAATGGTTTTGTGAATGGGATTTACCTGTGCAAAGATTGCACATGTTTGATTTGTATTGAAATGCTGGCCAGAGGCACAGCTAAGTGCAGATCACAAACCTTCTGTATTTTAGCCAGAATGGTATAAGGAGTTAAAGTCCTTCACCGTATCAATTGTTTTCTGATACCTTGCGAAGATACCTTAGAAAGGCATATGGTGTGTTGGCCTTCATTAGTCAAGGGATTGAGTTCAAGAGCAGTGAGATGATGTTGTAGCTCTATAAAATCCTGGTTGGACCACACTTGATTTATTGTGTTTAGTTCTGGTCACTTTATTACAGGAAGGATTTGGAAGCTTTAGAGAGAGTGCAGAAGAATTCACTAGGATGCTGCCTGGGTTAGAGAGCATGTCTTATGAGGACCAGTTGAGCAAGCTAGGGCTTTTCTCTTTGGAGCAAAGGAGAATGAGGGGTGAATTGCTAGAGGTGTACAAAATCTATCGGCATAGATCAAGCAGATAGCCATAGAATTTTCTCCAGCCAAAATTAGCTAATTTGGCTAATAGGGGGCATATTTATAAGCTGATTGGAGGAAAGTATGGAGGCAGATAGCAGAGGAGGGTTTTTACAGAGAGAGTCGAGGGTGCATGGAATACCCTGTCAGGGATCGTAATAGAGGCAGGTACAAAAGGGGATATTTAAAAAAACTTAGATAGGCACATGGATTATTAAAAAATTGAGGGCTATACAGATATATTGATAGGTTGAGCTTAGAGTAGGTTTAGTGTTCGGCACTACATTGTGGGCTGTTGTTGTGTAAATGAAGCCATCAGAGAAAAGTACTGGTAGATATGAAGCAGCCCCTTTATTTGATAAAGCAAAATACAGCAAGCATCAGATGGATATTCTTTAGCTGGAAAGGTCTTCCTGTGCACAGCACTACACACATTTTATGTGCAAAAGATTAAAAAAAAATTCAGGACAATTAAAACAAATCTATAGTTCCAATCTTCCCAACATCACACCGAAACAAGCGTTAATCACTCTCACAGCCATGCAATAGAATGTTGATTGGACTCGTGCATTTGCAGACAATCAGCCAAGTACCTGTTTCCTGGTCTGCCTGTTCGGTGAATCTATTGTTCAGAACTGCATTAAAATCAAATCCACAATCCATATTCAGATCTGAAGACTGCTGGCCCAAGTTATCTGCTAAATCCAAAAATCACTCGAACATGGGCAAAGGGCATAATTTCTGTTGTAGTGTTCTATATTCTGTGAAGTTAATTGAACTCACAGAAGTCCAGAGGTGTCAGGGGCTAGATGAGCAAGACAGTCCACTTGATATTTCATGTGCCTCATCCTTGCATCTTGAACCAAAATGCAGTGTTTTGCCTTTGTTGGGAAGGTTCATGGAGCCTCCTCCTCTTATCACTGCTTAACATTAGTGTGTTGCCAAGTGACAGCTTCTACCAAGGGAGTCTGGGACACCTGAGCAGCATGGTTGTGAAGGAGGAGAGCGGTGTCAATGTTGAGTAAAGTACTGGAAGTTCATAAGGGACAACTAGCTGAGTCTGCTTTGGTTGTCATCAGCCTTGTTGGTCATTAGTAGCTTAGCAATGCAGGATGGTTAATCTATAGGGATTGAGGTGATATATGCAGCTCATCATGATTGATAATATGTTTGGAAATCAGATTTTACTTATTTAAAATAAATCAATTAAAACTGCAGATACATGAAGTTTGAACTCTGGGTACCGGAAAGGCTCACCAGGTCAAGCAACATCTGTGGAACGATGCAGGTCCAAGTTACACACAATTCTGATTGTCATTATTTGTCCCATTGAAACATACAGTGAAATGCGTCAGATCAAGTTAGTGATTTCTGGGGGAACCTCACTTTCAGCCCCAACATAACATGCCCACACCCCTAACCACACATCTTTGGAACATGGGAGGAAACCTACAGAATGACAGAATGACAGTGACAGTTACACTGACAGACTGTGTAAACTCCTTACAAACAATGGTGGAAATCAAACCACAATCTTACAGCTGTCTGCTGTAAAGTGTTGCACTAACTGTTACCCTACTGTGCTACACGTGATCTGTTTAACTAAATGAACTAAATCTCTACGATGATTGGGGTCTGAACTTATCTCTGCAAATCATTAGCTCAGGGTTTTAAAGTATTTATTGAATAACCAAAGTGCTATGTATTGTGGCAACTGGTCAGTGAGGTAGCAGGGCTGGGTACAGAAGTGCAGCAGTTATACTTATTGGATACGTTATCCTGGGGAATGCGAGTTCAAATCCCACCATGGCACTCTGAGGAAGGAGTGATTTATTTAATTGGATATTATGGAATCAGAATTCCAATGGTTGATGAGGATTGTGGCATGCACTGTGCTGTTTTATTTGGACAGCTAGGTTCACTGGCAATCACCAACAAAGGCTCTTCCAGCTGCTTAGTGCCTGGACAATAGCAATAAAATAGAACGGATTTATTTGTTAAAGCCTTTTCAGTCTCCAGGATGCCGTAAGTTGTGTTATCTTTTCTCAAATATTATTCTTGCAAACACTCCCTGCTCATGCTCAATCTTTCAGCCTGGAGGACTCTCAAAAACATTGAATTGCACTATCTTCATGTGCGGGGAAACAAAACCAGTGTCGGCTACTCCAGAACTGTCTGTATGGGTTGGGTGTGTGTGTTTCAGCTACTTTGACAGAAAACTTGTTTTGAGTCCCTATATTGGTGTCATTGTATTTCTATTTATATATTTCCCACTTTTATGAACAGCTTTAGTAAAGCCAGTGTTTACTGCCCATTCTTAATTGTCGTTGACGAAGTGGTGATGAGCTGCCTCCTTGAAGCATTGCATGCCCGTAAGGAACAATGAACCACAATGCAGTAGAGGAGGGAGAATCTGAATCAGTCACAAAATGTGTTCATCTGAGGGCAGGATAAATCTTCAGAGATGTTGACAGCCAGGAACTTGAAACTGCTCACCCTTCCACTACCGACATTTTGATGAGGACTGGTATGCATTTCATTGACTTCCCCTTCCTGAAGTCCTCTATCAATTCCTTGGTCTTACTGTAGTTCATTGCAAGGTTGTTGTGGCGACACCACTCCACCAGCCAATCTAGCTCTCTGCTGTAAACCTCCTCGTCAGCATCTGAGATTCTAACAGCAGATGTGTCATTGACGAATTTATACCGTAGGTGGCGCTTGGAGCTGTGCCAAGCCACACAGAAAGAGTTCAGAGCGAGTAGAGCAGTGGGCTAAGCACACATTCTGGAGGTGAGCCTGTGAGGATTGTGAGCAAGGAGGAGATTTTGTTTCTGATCGGCACTGACTGTGGTCTCTGACTGAGAAATCAAGGAGGTCATTACAGAGGGAGGTAGAGAGGTCCAGATTTTGAAGCTTATTGATTAGTACTGAGGTAATGCTGTTGTTGATTGTTGAAGAGCAGCAGGAGCAGGAGTTCTCAGATTTCAAAATGGAGCTGATGAAGGAACGGGTATGCTCTAGAAGGGTACACATTGGAACCAGTTCTGATTCAGATTAGATTTGTTTATTGTCACATACAGCAGGGTGCAATTAAACAGTACTGCAGCATAAAAGCCAGGACCAACAGGCTCCAGGACTGCTTCTTCCACCAGGCCATCATACTGCTTAATTCATGTTAACGCAACTATTTCTATGCTATATTGACTATCCTGTTGTACATAATATTTATTATAAATTACTATAAATTGCATATTGTACATTTAGACGGAGACACAATGAAAAGATTTTTATTCCTCATGTATATGAAGGATAAAGTCAATTCAATACCGTGCTCCCGTGAAGCTGACAAATTGAACTATATACATGGCAGTAATAAATGCAACAATACCTGTGCACACAACAAAGTGTCAGAAAAATAGTCGCGGAATCTGAAGGGTCAATAACAGGGATGGCACGGTAGTGTAGAGTTTAGTGTAATGCTTTAAGGCACAAGGAATCACCAATCAGAGTTCAATTCCCGTTGCTGCCTGTAAGAAGTTGGTTCGCTCACCTCACAACCGCGTTGGTTTCCTGTAGTTTCCTCCCACATTCTGAAGAGTTATCACGGGCTAGGTTTCTGGCCATGCGATGATTAGACCGTGTTGGTCGTTGATGCAAATGACACCTTTCACTGTATTGATGTATGTGTGGCAAATAAAAGCTGATCTTTATCTTTTAAACTGTTAATAATGGAGGTAAAATTAAGAGTCCAAGGACATGGCTGCACTTTGTCCAGCAGTGGAGGGAATGAGTCTTCAGGGTAGTGAATGCCAATTGAATAGGCAGCTTTGCTTTGCCCTGGATGGTATTGTGCACCTTGAGAGCTTTTTGAGCTACAACCATCCAGGCGAGTGCAGAGTATTCTCTCGCCATCCTTGTAGGTTTTACATTGCAATGAGGTCACTCATACAGGATATCGAGCCTCCTCACGTGGTCCAGTCAAGTTCTGGGATATTGATGCTGGATCAGTCAACAATGTTAATAGCATTGAAATCTTTAAATCTTCGATGGTCAAAGCTAGGGTGTTTGACTCTCCCCAGAACTTTTGTGATGTGTATGTTACTTGCCTGTCTGAATATTACAAAAAATTTGCTGCACACAGGCACAACTGCTTCAAAGATTCAAAGTACATTTATTATCAAAGTTTGTGTGCAGTACACAGGCAGCCATGAAACAAGAAAGAAAAACATCAACCCCTACACACAAAAAACAGAACAAATCACACAAACATCAAAAAATGAGTGAGAAACATAGAATGCAAAGCACCCAACCAGTCCAGCCTTATTCAGCTCAGTTCAATCCAGCTCTGTGTCACTCGTTATCTTAACTTCAGACCGCAAAGCCAGTTCGCCTCGAACAAAATCGCACAAAATAGCAACAAAAAAAGGAGTAAGCAGAAATCCAAAACACATGAACTACAGTGTTCAATCCACAAACCACTGAGGAGCTGCAAATAGAAGTGAACAATCAGTGAAACAGAACAGTGTAAGTAGTATCATTAATAATGAAAGCGCATTAAAGAAAGGGCAGCAAATATCATTTTGTTGTTACTCTCAGCTTAAGAAGGAAGAGTCTCCAGAGCTATGGGGAAGGGACAGAGAAGTAGGGTTAAAAGCAACCAAAAGCTGTGGGTGCTGGGGATCAGAACAAAAACAGAAAACACGGGAAACACTCAACAGGTCAGGCAGTGTCCTTAGAGAGAGAGATAGAGTCAAACACCTTTCATTAGAACTGGAAAAGTGTTAAACTGCAGAGTGGGGTAGCGGAGGACTAATTGGACACTCTTTGCAAAGACCTGGGACAAATTGAATAAATATAGTCATAGTCATAGAGGCATAGAACAGTACAGCACAGAAACAGGTTCTTTGGCCCACCTAGTTCATGCCAAACTATTATTCTGCCTAGTACCATCAACCTACACTTAGACCATAGCCCTACATGCCCCTCATCCATTCACTCAACCTTAGTGGAAAATGTCTGCTTGCATTTACCCCTCATAATTTTGTATACCTTGATCAAATCCCCCCTCATTCCTGAGCTCCAGGCAAATAAGACCTAACCTGTTCAACCTTTCTCTATTACTCAGGTTCTCAGGTCTCAACAACATCCTTGTAAAATTTGTCTGCTCTCCTTCACTCTTAGAGATATCTCCTGTAGATAGGTAACCAGAACTGCACACAATACTTAGACAACTTTAACATAACATCCCAACTCCTGTACTCAGTACTTGCAATAATTTGATAGTTGCACAGGAAATTGGGAGCAGGAGTAGGCTGTGCAGTAACTCAGACCTGCCACATCATTCAATATGATTTTGGCCGATCTTCCCCAGTCACTTCATCTGTGCCAATACCCCACTGCTCTCAGTTTCCTGAGCTATGTATCTATTTCCTCATTAAATATCCCAAAGATCCAGCCTCCACAATTCTGCAGGGGAGGGTATTCCAGAGATTCACCATCCAGTGTCAGGAGAAGTTCCTAACTACCTTAGTTATGATTGACTACTTCCTACCCCCACCCCTCAATCATGTAGCCATTGTAATCATTGGGAAATCAAAGCATAGAAGGCATGGGTGTAAATGAAAGGGGAGATATTTAATAGGAACCTAATGGGCCACTTGCACCAAGAGGGTGGTCAGCGTATGGAACAAGCAGCCAGAAGGAAATGTATTTAGACACGTTCAGGGACAGGAAGGCATGAACAGGAAAGGTTTTGGGGGATACGGGCAGAATGGGACTTGGTTAGATGGAAATCTTGGTCGGCATGAACTGGGTGGGCAGAAGAGCCTGTTTCTGTACTGTATGACTCTCTAATCATGTCCTCATTTGAGAATCTCCTCCTAGTGGCAACATCTCAACATTTACTTTGTCATGCCTCTTAAGAAGAGATTCCTCTCAACACCATTCTCTTGCCTTCTCCCTGTGACCTTTGACACCCTTACTCATTAAGAACCTATCAACCTTTGCTTTAAGTATACCCAATGACTTAGCCTCCACAGCCATCTGCAACAATAAATTCCACAGAATCGCCATCCCCTGACTAAAGAAATAACTCCTCATCTCTGTTCTAAAGGGACATCCTTGTGCCTGTAATTCTAGATTCCCCCACGATAGGATTCATAGAGTATTAGAGTCATAAAGGACAGGAATGGGCCCTTTGGCCCACTGTTTTCATGCCAACACTTGCACCCTGACTGTACTAATCCCATTTATGCATATTAGATTCACGGCCATCTTATGCTCGCAGAGCATCTGTCCTCGTTCTGCTAAACTCCAAACATTCTGTACCTGTTTGTTCTCATTACACTCTTTAACTAAATTGGCTCCCTAATTCCTCGGCCTTGAACATATTCCTGCTGACAGGAAATGTCCTCTGATGGAAGGGAAGGAGGTCTGCCTCAGAAGCAACTGCTGGTAATAATATGCTTGTAATTGCCTCTGAAGGTTAATCTTTCCTAATGGTGTTATTGCTTCCTTGTTTCCTGTTTTCCTTTTTGTTAATTTTCTTTTTCCCCAGCAGTCCTGAAATGATGGATCATCCCGATCTTTTTCCTGATGTTGATGTCGCCTCACTGGGCCCTCTGATTTCCCAGGATGCACTGGAACAGCTGCAGATTAAATATGTAAATGCTGTCCGGGTGAGTGTATGAGGTTTTAAGCTTGGGAGGGCCAGCCAGCACTCAAATTTATCAGATGACTTTTGGAAAAACCCAACTTTAAGCAGCAGCTCTGCAGATACTTGTAACGACAAATCAAAGCAGTGACTCACAGTGTTGAGGCTGGGACTTGCAACTGCAGGGTTACAGTGATATGAAAGATTCTGCAGATGCCAGAAATCTTGAGCAATGAACACAAAGTACAGGGAGGAACTCAGCAGATCAGGCAGCATCTGTGGAAGGAAATGAACAGTCAGCATTTCGGACTGAGACCCTACATCAGGACTGGAAAGAAAGAGGGCAGAAGCCAAAATAAAAGGGGTAGTGGGGAGGGCAGGGGCTTGAGCTGGTAGGTAATAGATGAACCTGGAGGAGAGAGGGTAGGTAAGTGGGTGGGGAGTGGGAATGATGTGAGAAGGTGGCAGGTGATAGAGCAGACTCAATTGCCTGAATGGCCTAATTCTATTCATATGCCTTATGGAAAGTGCTTAAGAAGATGGAATAAGACAGGAGAGGACAAGTGGACCATGGAACCAGGTATAGATGATGAGCAGGTTGTGAGGATGGGGGAGGGAAAAGAGAAGGAGGAATGAGCCTAGAGAGATAAGAGAAAGCAAAGAAGAGAACAGAAAGTTAGGGAAATCAATGTTGCTGCTAGCTGGTTGGAGACTAAAAAGACAGAATATGAGATTATGTTCCTCTAATTTGTGTCTAGCTTCCATGTAACAGTAGAGGAGTCCGTGGGCAGACATGTTGGTGTGGGAATGGGAAGGGGAAATGAAATTGCTGGCCCAAGTGAGATCTTGGCTGTTATAGCAAAAAGAACCCCTCCACCCAGCCCACCCCCCAACTTGTTTGGTGTTGAGGTAGTTGATCAGACTTGATTTTACTGGAAGTTGGAACTGGCTCAATGGGTTAAATTTGATTGAACAAATAATGGATAAGTAGTCACATGAGCTTTCTGGTAGTACTTACATCGATAGCATTCATGTGTATGCCCTGGGAACCATAAGATGATATTGTACAATAAAGATTTCGTAGACGACTGCAGGTTTTGTTATTTCATCACTAGATCTACACGCACACAACACTGGAGGAACTCAGCAGGTCAGGGACAATCTATGGAGGGAAATAAGCAGTTGACATTTCAGGTTGACAATCTTTGGTCCACTGTCCTCTCCTATCAGATTCCTTCTTCAGCCTTTTACCTTTTCTACCTATCACCTCACAGCTTCTCACAACAATCCCCAATCCCCAGCCACCTTCCTTTTCACTCAGTCTCACCTCTCATCTGCAGCTTGTACTTCTTACCCTCCCACCCCTTTCTTATTCTGGTGTCTTGTCCCTTCCTTCCTTGTCCTGATAAAGTGTTTTGTCCAGAAATGTCGACTGTTTATTCCCCTCCAGAGATGCTGCCTGTCCTGCTGAGTACCTCCAGCATTTTGTGTGTGTTGCTCAAGGCTTCCATCATCTGCAGAATTATTTGTCGTCACTAGATCTGGCATTTTGTAATATTTATTCATTATCCAGAATGAAGCCAACATTCATTGCTGATCCTGAAAGACTCCTGAACAGCATGGCTTGTGGCCATTTCAGTTAAACACATCAATGGGTCTGGAGTCACATATAGACCAGTCCTTGTGAAATATGAATGATATTGATGGATATTCTCAACAATTAGCTGTGGTCATCAATAATGAGACAAGTTGTTTTATGCAACAGTGGGTCTACTGTCCCCACAGTGTGGATATACAAAGCTATGCAGTGATTTAAACACCTTCTCAAAATTCACCCGAGGTGGAAGCTTCCTTCAGGGATTTTAATTGGGGGGGGGGGGGAATACATATATATATAAAAATACTTGTGAAAATATATTGCTGCTTCAAGGGCAAATAAGAGAGGCTGGAGACGAATGTCTTTCCACCATGTACTGCAGTTGAAATCCAATTAATCCATGCAGGAAATGATAGAAAATGAGCTTTCACACAGGAAGTGATGTTCATACAAATTGAACTACACCAGAACAATAAGAATTAAACCTGGGTCTCAGGAATGTTAGTCTCATAGCTTAACAACTGTGCCACCACTGTACCAAGGCCCAACTCTGCCCTGTCCAAGCAGTGTCCATATCCAGCATTACCCTGATAGAGAAATGCCTGACTCCCCTCTTCCACCACCAACCGTCTCCTTGAACACTTCACCACAGTTTCTTCTGGCTTTCAGTCTCAAAGGTTACAACAAATGTAATGCTTATGATCCACTGTCCAGTGACCTTTGTAACATTCCCTGCCCCACCCAAACTGGGATTCATGCAAGGGATGCCTTCCTTTGATTTTTCTCCAAACTACCGACTACCACACATGTCCCACACTCACTTTGTCAATAAGACCATAAAACTAGAAGTAATAGAAGCAGAATTAGAGCATTTTGCCCATTGAATCTGCTCCACCATTCCATCATGGCTGATTCATTATCTCTCTCAACCCCATTCTCCTGCCTTCTCCCCGTAACCTTTGATGCCCTGACTAATCAAGAACCTATCAACTTATCAACTTCCATTTTAAATATACACAATGACTTGGCCTCCACAGCTGTCTGTGGCAATGAATTCCACAGATTCGCCACCCTCTGCCTATTGAAATTCCTCCTCACCTCTGCTCTAAAGGCATGTCCTTGTATTCTGTGCTCTCTGGTCCTAAGCTCCCCCACTGTAGGAAACATTTGTTCCATCTCCATTCTATCTATGCCTTTCATTATTCAACAGGTTTCAAAGGTTCTCCTCCCCCCCCCCCCCCCCATTCTAAACTCCAGTGAGAACAGGCCCAGAGTCATCAAACACTCCTCATATGCTAACCTTCTCATTCCCAGGATCATTCTCGTGAACCTCCTTGGGACCTACTCCACTGCTACCACTTTGTTTCTTAGATAAAGGGCCCAAACCTGCTCACAATATTCCAAGTGTGGTCTGATCAGTGCTTAAAAAGCATCAGTATTATACCCCCCCCTTTAGTGCAAAAGACCACACTCTACCAAACTGTTGAGCATCATGAGATAAGGATTAGGGCTTGTATGAATGTAGTTCTTTTTTTGCCTTGTTGAAGAATTCAGAAACAAGCCATGCATCTCCCAAGACAGTGAAGATTGACAACCAGCATAAATGAGACAATGAATCAGATTTCAGGGAACAACCTGTTTCCCACGAAGACAACACAGCAGTGAGCTCACTGATAACAGCACTCAATCTCATCAATGGACCTTCTTGTGACTTTCAATTTCTCAAGCAATTAACTTGAAGTAAAGCCATTTCAGTTCCCAGCATGTTTTCAATCAAGACACCCCTGAATGTATATGAGAAAGTTAGGTTAGGAACCAAGATGGGGGGTTGGAACAGGAGTCCAGAACGAATCCGGAGAGAATATTAGGGAGTAAACAGGACAAAGGATGGCACAGTAGAGCAGCGGTTAGCATAACACTATTACAGTGCCAGTGACCTTTGTTCAATTCCCACTGCTGCCTGGAAGGAGTTTGTGCGTTCTCCCATGATCACATGGGTTTACTCATGGGTTGGTGAGTTAATTGCTCATGTAGACATGTTTGTTTGTTTATTTATTGAGATACAGCGCGGAAAAGGCTCTTCCGGTCCCTCCAGCTGCACTGCCCAGCAACCCTCAGATTCAATCCTTGCCTAATCACTGGACAATTTACAATGACCAAATTAGCCTACCAACCAATATGGCTTTGGACTGTGGATGAAAACCAGAGCACCCAGAGGAAATGCACACTGTCGTGGGGAGAATGTACAAACTCCTTATAGGCAGTGGCAGGAATTGAACCCGGATCGCCTGTACAGTAAAGTGGTGTGCTAATCGCTGTGCTACCATGCTAACCATTTGGGTGGTGCAGGCTTGTGGGCTGGAAAGGCCTGTATCTCTAAATAAGACAGCTCTTTCAAGTTAACAAAATACTTTATTTGACCAGGAAGGAAGAGTGTAAGCAATAAAACTTTATATTCATGGTTCGTAAATTCTGTAGTGTAAACTATAAAGGGAAAAAGACACAAACAAACATAGCACTCATGTGGCCTCCTGATAGGGATCCAGTGTGAATAACTTCATCTCCTCACTGCTGAACTGATTCCATAGCCTATTGATACAATATGAAGGACTCCACCTCATGTTCTCAGTATTATTTATTATGTTTTTAATTTATTGTTGGCACAATTTGCCTTCTTCTGCAGATTGGATCTTTGTCAATGTTTGTTGTCTATGGTTTTTCATAAGCTCTATTCTAATTTTTTAATTTTCCTATGGATGCCTGCAAGAAAATGAATCTCAAAGTAGTATATGTAATTAGATAATAAATTTACTTTGAACATTTAACTTTGAGACGATGCCTGTTTCATCATTCCAGAGGCTTCTCCACCTGACTTAGCCCCATCATATACAGCAATAAAAGCTCAGACATGGTCCTTCCCCACAGAGCCTTAGTGTTGGCTTCACTGAGTTCCAGTGCGTTCTGCTGCCAAGGAGTCTGGGTGCCCCAGCTAGAACAGGATTCTGTTGACATAATGTGATCCCACCCACCATCTCAAAATGGTGTCAGATCCTCTTTAAGGAGCAGCAGGCCATTTCCTTGCCCTACTGGTTTGTCATCTTTGTGTCACACATGCAAAGGAGGAGGTTGTTGTTGAGATGAACCCCTGTCTGTCACTCAGAGTTAACAGATACCAAGTTTATACCAAAGTATGCATTAATTAAGATAATAAGTGATTTGGCAACTCTCTCATATTTCTTCCATACTATCCAGGTCCACAACTCTATGCAGAAACAAAGTGACCTATTGCCATTTTCCTCCACCTCACCATGTGAAACAGCTGTCTCAGGGGTAGCCCAGCCCAGTCTCCGATCCAGTTTGAAAGGCAAGACCAGGTTAATAAACAAGCCCAGTGTCAGAACCAGACCTTTGCTCAAGGAAGCCTGGTTACCTGGGGGAAAGCACTCATGAGGTCTGATGTAACTGAATTCTGAATCCTCCATGTTTCAGATAGCACTGTCTGACTGGATGCAGAAGGCACTGGACGCTGAGGTGAGCGACTGGCACAGTGAAGGGGGGCCAGAGTCTGACCACGAGGGCTACTATCACTCCAGCCTGCCGGCCATCGTGACTCAGGTCAGCGGAACGGCGGCATCGTACCGGTGCACATGCTGTGGCGGTCCAAGGACCTTGGGCGTGTTGGATTAGGGACTAAATTATTACTGATTCTCACTTCTTTTTGTAGTTTAACTTTCTTTATGCTTGCTTATATGTTGATATAATCACCTGTTTGTCCATAAATATTCAATGGATTTTCAGTCATTTGTAGTATAACTGGTTCTGTATTTTATGTAGTTTTTTGTCTGTAAATCAGTGTCACATCAGCATAAATTGAATTGTCTCATAGGCTGTTCTTATCAAAAAAAAAATCCCCTTGTCACTCCAACTGGAACAGTTTTCAGTATAAAGAAGGATCACCAGGAAGGTTCTTTGTTAAAGTGAGTTCGTTAAAGGTAAAGTTAGTTATAAACACAAGAGATTCTGCAGATACTGGAAATCCACAGTAACACACACAAAATACTGGAGGAACTCAGCAGTTCAGGCAGCATCTGCGGAGGGAATAAGGAGTCAACATTTCAGGCTGAGACCTTTCTTCAGGACTGGAAAGGAAGTGAGAAGAAGCCAGAGTAAGAAGGTTGGGGGGGAGCGGAAAGAGTATAAACTGGCAGGCGATATGTGAGACCAGGTGGGGGATGGGGAGGCGGTTAAAAGCTGGGAGGATCTTCCTCTCTTTTTACATTCCCTATTCTGGTTACCCTCTCACTCAATCTCCTCTCCTCAGCTGCCCTCATCTCTCTCTGGTGCCTCTCCTCGTACCCTTTGGTCCTTGGTCCACTTCCCTCTCATATCAAATTGTTTCTTCTTCAGCCTTTTACCTCTTTCACCTATCACCTCCCAGCTTCGTCCTTCATCCCCCCTCCCCCACTTTCTCCCTCACCTGGTTTCACCTTTCACCTGTCAACCTTACCTTCTTATTCTGGCCTCTGTCCCTTTCTTTTCCAGTCCTGATGAAGGGTTTCGTCCTAACATATCAATTGTTCATTCCCCTCCATAGGTACTGTCTGATAGAGTTTGTTACCTGCTGCTGTTATTTGCTCGCACTGCTTTACTGTTATGAACATCTAATAACAAAATGTGCATCTCTTTCTGGACTTGAGAAGAATCTGTTGGACAGTGTCATCTCCAGAACCAACAGCTGTCAACTGCTGCTTGCTGCACTCTCACCATCTGCTAGTGTCGCAGGTCTGGAACACCTGCTTCCAGCCAGCAGTTATCGAGTGACCTTATCTTCCTCATGGGTCAACTCAACTTCCAGCTCCATGTCCATTTGTGGCACTGGAGCACCCAGAGAGACCCTCAGAACATGCAAACTTGATTGAATGGCAGAGCATACTCGGTGGGCTGAATGGCCTAATACTGCTCCTACATCATATGGTCTAACTCCACACTGATGGCACCCGAGGTCAGGATCGAACCCGCATCGCCGAAGTAGTGATTCAGCTGGCTGTGCTGCTCGGCTGCTCTGTGGGTGAGCCCTAAAGTTTTGCCATTGCTCACAATCTGCAGCAGCCAATAGGCCTCGAAGCCGGTTGGTCACACAGGGATGCTGACACAGCTCATGAAGGATGTCAAATGATGTGTTGGAATGTACCCTGTGCATTCTTGCCTTGAGCATCAAACTTTTTCCTCTCCCATCCAGATGCTGGAAGAGAACGTCCAGGTGGCGATGATGATCGGTGACCACCTAAGGGACCAAATGATCGTGATGGCTTTGCAGGAGCTCGAGTCCTTCCTGTACAGGTAACTTCCATAAAGTCAATGGAGGGAGGAGTCACATGTTCTCCACTGCTGCCAACTCGCACAGTGATGAGGAAACCATAGAGTGTATTCTGTCAGGTTAAATTTACTATCAAAATATATCGTGTCACCATTTAACCTCTTGTAGGCATTTACAGGAAAATAAAGAAATACAATAGAATTTATAAAAATCTGTTCTTTGTTTATGTACAGATTTTTATAAATTCTGTTGTATTGTACTGACAAACAACAAAGGAAGACAAATTGGGAAAATGAAATAAATAATAATGAGAACTTTAAAGTGAATCTGTAGGTTGTGGAATCAGTTCAGAGTTGAGGTGAGTGAAGTTATCCACACCAGTTCAGGAGCTGAATGGTTGTAGGATAATAATTGTTTCAGAACTTGGCGGTGTGGGACATAAGGCTGCTGTACCTCCTACATAATGGTGGTAGAGAAAAGAAGGCATGGCCTGGATGGTGGGTGTCCTTGATGATGGATGCTGCTTTCCTATGGCAGTGCTCTTTGTAAATGCAGATACCTCCCATCCTGATCCATTGTACTTTACGGACCTGATGTATATTTCAGGTTCCGGGAGGCTGTCATCAGCTATGGGAGGGAACGGAATAAGGATACCCAGCCTAAGCATTACATGCTGAATCTCCTGGCTGCCGTCAACAACTGTATCGCATTCAGGTACGATGAGATTTCTCAGTTACTGTCTGTACGTCAGATCACTGGCAGAAGGGAATGTAACGAACATTTCTTACGATGCAGAGTGCAGGATGAATGTACAATGAAGCTGGTGTCTGGGTCCATGTTTGCATGTGTGCACTATTAGACTTCACCCTCTTCCCAGCCTTGACCCAAGAGTATCCAGCACTAAAACATAGAACACTACAGCACACTATAGGCCTTTTATTCCACAATTTTGTGCCAAGTGTGGTCTAACCAGGGCTTTATAGAGCTGCAACATTATCTCACGGCTCTTGAACTCAGTCCTCCGACTAATGAAGGACAATAGACCAGAGCTTGGGATTTGAGCTGGGGTGATATTGATCAAGGTCCATAGAAACAAGGGTCTTGGCAGAAGGGGAGGACTGAACCTGCCCTATTGGCTGGATGAACAAGAAAAGTGGTTTGGAGGAGGAGGAAACAGATTGTTCCATTTGGGCATGGGTTGAGTGACGTTGTCCCCGTTGTGTTTCAGGAAATCAGTTCAGTGGCTGCAGCAGCAAAGCGACAGAGCATCCCACAATGACTGCTGCTTAAAAGCTGCTCACACCGTTGACGTGGCCGTGGATCGAGCCATGAAGAAGAGCTGCAGGCTACTGATAGATGAAATGCTCCTGGAGCTGCAGGTACTCAACTGAGCGTTGCTTACTCAGTGAAGAACTGGAGTGAGTGGGAACACCAGTTTAATAAGCAGGGATTGTAAGTTCTAATACTGGATCACTTCAGGCAATCAGAACAGCAAGCTGTGGGTTCATATCCGAAACAGACAACTTAGGATTTACAATTCTGTAAAGAGTTTACAATTCTGGCATCAAACACCTATTTACTTCAGGGAAGTAAACTTTTGATCTTCTTCAGATTGAATCACAGAGCACTACAGCACAGAAACTGGCCCTTCAGCCCATCTGGTCCATGTTGTACAATTATTATACCAAGTCTCATCAATCCACTCCTGGACCATAGCCTTCCATATCTCTCCCATCCATATACCTATCCAAATCTTAAATATTGATATCGAGCCCACATCCACGACTTCTACCGGCAGCTTATTCCACACTCACACCACCCTCTGAGTGAAGAAGTTCCCTCTCATGTTCCCATTAAATATTTCACCTTTCACCCTTAACCTACGACCTCTAGTTCTAGTCTCACACAACTACAGTGGAAAATGACTGCTTGCATTTACTGCATACCCCTCATAATTTTGAATACCTCTATCAAATCACACTTTCATTCTCCTATGCTCCAAGGAATAAAGTCCTAATCTATTCAACCTTTCCCTGTAACTCAGGTCCTCAAGTCCTGGCAACATCCTTGTAAATTTTCTCTTTCAATCTTATCAATAATTTTCCTGTAGGCAGGTGAACAGAACTCCACACAATGCTGGCCTCACCAGCATGAGTCCTGTCCCATAGCAAGTTGGCAGACTATTGTCTCCCCTCTGAAACTGGCCTATGGAATTCAGTAACTGGTGGAGTACTGTAAAACCAACCCATGTTTTATCAGCCTTATGCAAATTTGGATAGAGACCAGGGATGGTTAAAAATAGGGGAATATCCTATTTATCTGATCAAAGGTCTTTCATGTCCATTGTGCAGTCTTGAATCTCATTATTTAAAGTGTATTTTGGCATTAGTTGTTGGGTGTTAAACTCACTGGGAACACTCTCTTTAGCCTCATTTCCTTACGTTGATGTCTGGGTCCTGGCTCTCTGGTTCCGAGTTCATTGACTCCGCCTGCAGTGTTTTGGACACATACTACAGTTATTTCATCCGCATCAGGGAGCCCATCTTCCAGGTGAGAATTGAGCTCTGTCATTTGCTCAGTGTCCGCCTTCTGCCCATTTCTAATGTGACCCAGCAAGAAGTTTAATGAGTTGCTGTAAAGGGACAGGAAGCGGGATGCTTGAGTAATCCAACTATGAACCAATAGCAACTTCCTTTGTTTATTTATTTAGAAATGCAGCATGGTAACAGGTCCTTCTGGTCCAATGAGCCCATGCTGTCCAATTACACCCATACGACCAATTAACCTACGAACCCAAAAACCTTTGGAAAGTGGGAGGAAACCAGAGCGCCCGGAGGAACCCCAGGCAGTCACAGGGAGTACATACAAGCTCCCTACAGACAGCGGTGGGAAATGAAACCGGGCTACTGGTGCTGTAATTGCGTTATGTTAACCACTCATTTTCTTTATTTTATTTTGACATGGAACATTTAACTGTTTCTCTTTCCACAGATACCCCAGTCTGCTGGTGTAGCATTTCCTATTTTTATTTCAGATTTTCTGCTGTTCTTTTGATTATTATTTTATCTCCATCCCCATTTTGATTTTACTATGGATGTAAAATGGTGAAGGGGAAGCCCATGATTGTCAGTAGCCTTTGTGCATTTGAGATTGTTTAATGTCATTTCCAGTACACAAGTATAAAGGAAAACAAAATAATTATTACTCCGGATCTGATGAAGAACAAAGAAAACACAATGAGATAAAGAACACAATTAAAAAACAAAATAAATATAAATCCATAAGATACCTTGTGTACATAGATTGATTGTATATACATTTAGTGACTGTAGGTACAGGAGTTTCTGTACCTAAGGTGACTGACTGGAAATGATAAAGTAGTGGTGGAGGATGTGTTAGTGGGTGGAGGTGTTGATCAGCCTTACTGCTTGGGGAAAGTAACTGTTTTTGAGACCGATGGTCCTGGCATGGATGCTACATAGTCTCCTCCCTAATGTAAATTGGGACAAACAGTCCATGAGCAGGGTGGGTGGGCTCCTTCATGATATCCTTTGTCCAGCACCTTTCTGTATATATGTCCTTGATGGAGGGTAGGCTGCTGTTGGTGATGCATTGGGCAGTTTTGACTGCTCATTGTAGAGCCTTCCTACCCATTGCCGTGCAGCTTCTGTACTCTACGGTGAGGCAGCATGTTCGGATGCTCTCTACTGAGCATCTGCAGAAGGTGATGTGCATTCTACTTTAATTTCCTTTCAATCTTTATGATTCGGGGGATTCGCAATGCAAGTGTGTGAGAATGTGAAAGGCAAGTCAGTTTATGAGGGACTCGCTGGGGCTCAGAGACGATGAGGCCATAGAGCCCAGACACTAATACCCATCATCCCCATTGTCATGCTGTTGTTACAGCCAGCTGACAATAAGCTAGGATTAAAAATAGAAAAGTACTGGGGATACCCACTGGTTGGGTAGTGTCTGTGGGAAGAGAAGCAGAGTTAATATCTCAGGTCACACAGCATGGAAACTGGCTTTTCAGCTCAATTGTCCATGCCAACCAATATGTGTGTTTGAGCAGGACCCATTTGCTGGTATTTGACCCATTTCCCTCTGCGCCATCCTTATCAGTGTGCCCGTCCAAGTGTCTTGCCACATTCTATTGGCACCCCACCTCTACCGCTTCCTCCACCACTTCCTCCTGGTTATTTCTTCCAAACATCCAGCACACTCTGTGTGAAGAGGGTTCCCCTCAGGTCCCATTTAAAGCCTTCCTCTCCCACTTTAAACCTATGTACTCAAGGTTCTGACTCCCCTACCATGGAAAGAGGACTATGACCACCACCTTATCTATCCTCCTCATGAGTTTGTTGATGTCTGCAAGACTGAAGAACTTTCATCAGAGCTGGGAAGGCGATAAAAGAAGCTGGGGGCTGGGGGACATCTCTGATAGGGTAACCTTAGAGATAAGCTGCAGGCAAGGTCAGTGGGTGACTGGGAGAAGTCAAAGGGTGAGAACGTAGACAAGTAGTGTAGGAGCTGTGAGAGACAATGTAAGTGGACAGTGACCCCAGGGATGGTTTGCATCCTGAGCCATGTATCCACATAATGGGGTGCTCTAATTCATTGGGTATTGATGATTCCCTACTGAGGGTAAGAGAGAAGGGTGATTCACTAAGAAGCAGAGCTATAATGGAAAGGGAAAGTAGTGGCAAAGCTGCATATTCCCGGGTGTCATGATGAAGTCTCCGGGCTGTGTTGACCCCACAGTTCATGCTGGTCGAGGGCCTTCGTATGGTGGTCGTTGAATACTTACGCAGGCTGATGCTGAAGAAGATTGTCTGCAAGAACCCCGCTGAGCGGGAGAAGATGGCACACAGAATGTCGCACGATGCCACACAGCTGCAAGAACTTTTCTGTAATCTGGTGAGTGATCTACAGTCATAACATTTGTTAAATTCCAAAGCACTGACCTGTGTTGTCCTTCATTCAGCTTTTGTGCCATTTGTTGCATGTTTATGTGGGTTGGAGCATTGGTCACATGCTTAAGGAATAACTGTTGATGCTCAGTCCCCAACCATAAGCTTGTCAGGGTAAGTGTAGATGGAAAGAATTCACACCGAGTCCAGGGTTTGTGTTCATAACAGACTCTCTCATTATTACAAGCTGACGTCAATTGGGGAGTCACTCATCCAAGAAAGAATGCTCCCGGATCCAAAGTTTCTATTATTCTTATAGTATTTATCTACTTTTCTCCCACTGTCTCTACTTCACATGTGCTGTGTATACATTGAGTGAGGTAAGCCCTTTTGCAGTGTCAAGCGTTAGCACCAAATTTTGATGTGGGATATGTGCAGTTCCACTTTTACCTGATGAGTACAATGGCTGGCTTCCATCTTGGAGTTTTAAGAAGCCATTGCTAGGCTATTAACCAGCCATAAGTTGACTCTTGTGCCATGATGAGGCCATCCCGAGGATGGAGGAGAAACACCTTGTATTCCAGCTTGGTAGCCTCCAAATTGGTGGCATGAATATCAATTTCCCCTTCTGGTAAAAAAAATTTGACCCCCCCCCCCCCATTCTTCTTCTATTCCCCACTCTGACATTTTACCTCTTCTCACCTGTCTATCACTTCCCCCTGGGTCCCCTCATCCTTCTCTTTCTCCTATGGTCCAATCTCTCCAGTGTTCCCTCTCATATGCAATGACCAGTGTGCAGAAAAATCTTGTGTTCTGCAATGTTTTGCCTGGTTACAACAACTCGTGCTCACTGCATTTTATATATAGAGGTATTCATTTTGACAGCAACAAACACATCAATAAGAACTTTGATCTCCTTGGGGTTTGATTGTTTTCACTCTCATTCATCTACACTCTCAAAAAACATACATAGCAGGCCTGTAGCGGGTCATGAAGGATTTTCTTGCAGTGCTTTTGCACACCATCCATGTGTGATTTCCTTGCTAAATGATGCTTCAAAAAGTCAAGTTTCCAAATATCACTCCACTTTGAGTGATGTTTGAGAGCACTTTGAGAGGCCCCACAACTACTAAACCATCAATTATTGTTTTAAGATCCATTCGGTTTACTGATGCCCTTCATGGGAGGAAATCTGCTCTCCCTACCTAGACTAACCAATATGAGTCAGAACAATAAACATCTATACAAATACTTGAGTCACAAAGGCAAAGAGAGCAATTGGACCTTATGCAAGTGAAGGTGAATGCAGATGGCCATTGCGGGCCAAAGGACTCATTTCTGTACTCTACCACTCTATGACTCCAACTGTACCTTCCACACCTTTGACATTCGCCCCTTTCATTCAGAATGGAGACTATTCCTGTCTATGGAATCATTAAAATGTTGCCACTGCCTATTAACCAGCAACCTTTAGGGTCATTGAGTACTAAAGTTCAAAGTAGAGTAAATTCATTATCAAAGTACATACATATCATCATATACAACCCTGAGATTGATTTTCTGTGTGCACACTCTTAACAATAAAAGATCAGAGTGCAGAAGATAACAAACTGTGCAAATGTAAATATAAATAAATAGCAATAAATAACAAGAACATGAGATAACATCATAAAGAATCCTTAAAATGAAATCATTGGTTGTGAGAACATCTCAATGGATAGGCAAGTGAGTGTAGTTATCTCCTTTTATTCAAGAGCCTAATGGTTAAGGGATAGTAACTGTTCTTGAACCTGGTGGTGTGAGTCCTGAGACTCTCATACCTTCCACCTGATAGCAGCGAGAATAAAGGATAACCTGGTTGGTGAGGATCTGATTATGGATGCAGCTTTCTTATGAGTGTTTCATGTAGATTTTCTCAATGGATGGGAGGGCTATGCACAGAAACAGGCCCTTTTGTCATAAGGGGGCATGGAGACTGGACCCAAATGCAGGACACAGACACTGAAGTACTAGGAACAGGACTGGGCAAAGCTAGAAGACAGGACAAGTTGCAGAGACCTTGGAGTCCTAGGAGATCTTGTGGCTAGCCTCCCAGGCAGGACGCAGGACTCCCGGGCAGGATGCAGAGGACAACCCGACAGAGGCGAGGAACAGGAAGGGACAGAACCAACCACAGGGCAACAGCAATCTGGCCTGACTTACCCAACAGAGGCAAGGGACAGGAAGGGAGCTTGGTCTGGGGTGGCTCCAAGACTCAAGGCAGCCAGAAGATTTGGGCAGGCTACAGAACAGCCAAGTCCATACCTCACTCAAAGAGCTCATCTTTCAACAGTGGGTACTACCAACAACCCCCAACTATGCTCAATCCCAGAGCCACTTATATTCACAGCCAACTGATGAGCTTCAAGTGCAGATGCTTGAGCCCAACCAAACCAAGATGAGCCTCAGGTGCAAATGCTTGAGACCAAGCCGAAGTGAGGGACAGTTGGAGGACCCGGAGTCCGGAGTCTGCGGACCGGACCGTGAACTAGAATGTGGACTTCAGACCGGACCATGACACCTTTAGCCTATCTAGTCCATGCTGACCTGATCTTTTGCCTAGTTCCATCTGCTTGCACTTGGACCATATCCCTCTGAAACCCTCTCATCCAAACTTCTTTTAAATGTTACAATTGAACACACATCTGCTATTTCCACATTCCACCACCCTCTGTGAAGACGTTTCACTTCAAATTTCACATTTCACCCTAATTATGACCACTAGTTTTAGTCTCACCCAACCTGAGAGGAATAAAGCTGCATGCATCCACCACATCTATATCCCTAATAATTTTGTATACCTCTGTCAAATCTCTCCTTATTCCCCTGCACTCCAGGGAATAAAGTCAACCTTTCAACCTTTCCCTGTAATTCAGATCCTCAGCTTCCAGCAACGCCCTTGTAAATTTCCCATTTTATTACATACTTGTAAATTTTCTTCTTGATCAATTTTGTGTGTATTCTGTTGGGTTTGAATTTGCAATTCCTTCCACAGAGAACATGCTGGTCTGTAGGGTAATGTAATTGGGAAAAAGGTACATAATTCACAACCACTGACACTGAGTTGGGGTTTCTCTTTAATAGGCTGATCTGACTTGATGATTTTGTTACATATGGATTTTTTAGCACATTTTGTGTTCAGATTTAGGAGTTCAACAAAATGTGTTATGGGTTTCATTAAACATAAAACACCTTACTTGGTTTTATTTCTGAAAACCTATGTTGTTGACCCCAATGCTCTGGGACAGTTATTGAACATGTTGGCCAACACAGTCACTTTGAAACTGATAGAGTTTTGGGAGCAAAATGCTGTCACTTGGTTTGTACAAGATGAGGCCCAATTCTCACTTTGAGAAATTTCCATCAACAGCACCAAATTCTATGTGGTAGCATCATTCAACAATCCCTCAGCTGCAAGTATCGAGTCTGCTAGAACACCTCCTTGAACAAGATAAATACTGATCCCTCAAAACTCACCTTTTACAGACTTTTGGACTATCGGTGTATGAGCACACCTAACAATTGCTTACCTTACCTTATTACCTTATTTTACCTATATTTTTAAAGAACTCTTCATGCAACAAATGCCTGGTCAAGTTTGCATAGCCTTCGCTAATGCTACAGGGTGCTTGTTAAGATGACTGATGGTCCACACTCAGCTAGGCTGCAGTGCATCATTCCTCCTCTTTCCTCTACCTCAATAAGCCCAGTCAGCAAGGCCCCCAACATAAGGATGCCTGTGCCTGCAAAACAGATGGAAAAGAGCCAGGCCTGTGTTTTTACATGCTTGCTTTGGTACGAACACTAGGAAGTGCTGACTGCCTTGCTGCTTCAGCACTCCCAGCGCATTGGGACATCAGAGATTTCAGCTGCCAGGGTCTTCTACTGTTGATGAGAAGGCAAAGAATGATGAAACCTCGCAGGAGGCCAGCAATGGCAGCAAGATCCAGACTTACGGGACACAACAGGTGATGCTCTGCTTCAAAGGGCAACGTTACTTATGTGACTTTGTCCTGGCTGAAGTGCCAAGACCTCTCCTCGGTGTGGATTTCCTGTTGATCTTAAGAACTGCCAGCTTGTTGGTGTCAAGGACTTTGGGTTGTTACCCTGCTCTGCCGGTAAGTTTCCCACAGCAATCCTGTCAAGCACATAAAACAACACATGTGAGTTTACTCAACTGTTGGGCGAACTCCCAGACTTCACCAAGCCCATATAACAACCTCTCCCTCAATGTCACAAGAATAAAGGAGTTGGTTGTGGACTACAGGAGGAATGGAGACAGACCCCTATTGACATCAATGGATCTGGTGGTTGAGAGGGTGAACAGCTTTAAGTTCCTCAGCATCACCGAGGACCTCACGTGGCTGTACATACCAGCTGTGTGGTGAAAAAAGCACAACAGCACCTCTTTCACCTCAGATGGTTGAAGAAATTTGGCATGAGTTCCCAAATCCTAAGGACATTCTACAGGGGCGCAATTGAGAGTATCCTGACTGGCTATATCACTGCCTGGTATGGGAACTGTACTTCCTTCAATCGCAGGACTCTGCAGAGAGTGGTGTGGACAGCCCAGCACATCTGTAGATGTGAACATTCCTCTATTCAGGACGTTTACAGAGCCAGTTGTGTAAAAAGGGCCCGAAGGATCATTGGGGACCTGAGTCATCCCAACCACAAACTGTTCCAGCTGCTTCCATCTGGGAAATGGTACCAGAGCATAAAAGCCAGGACCAAAAGACCATAGGACATATTAGAATTAGGCCATCTAGCCCATCGAGTCTGCTCCGCCATTCAATCATGGCTGATCCTTTTTTCTATCTCCTCCTTAAGCCCAGTTCCTAGCCTTTTCCCCATAATCTTTGATGCCATATCCAATCAAGAACCTATCAATCTATGCCTTACATACACCCAACAACCTGGCCTCCATAGCTGCATGTGGCAACAAGTTCCTCAAATTCACCACCCTTTGGCTAAAGAAATTTTTTCACATCTCTGTTTTGAAAGGGTCCCCCTCTACCCTGAGGCTCTGCCCTCGTGTCCTAGATTCTCTCACCATGGGAAACATCCTTTCCATATCTATTCTGTCTCGGCCGTTCAACATTTGAAAGGTTTCAATGAGATCCCCCCTTGTCATTCTGAATTCCAGTGAGTACAGACCTAGAGCCTTCAAATGTTCCTCGTATGATAACCTTTTCATTCCTGGAATCATCCTTGTGAACCTCCTCTGGACTTTTTCCAATGCCAGCACTTTTCTAAGGTGAGGGGCCCAAAACTGTTCACAATACTCAAGGTGAGGCCTCACCAGTGCCTTATAAAGCCTCAGCATCACATCTTTGCTTTTGTATTCCAGACCTCTTGAAATGAATGCTAACATGGCATTTGCCTTCCTCACCACCGACTCAACCTGCAAATTAACCTTCAGGATGTTCTGCATAAGGACTCCCAAGTCCCTCTGCATCTCAGATTCCTGGATTTTCCCCCCATTTAGAAAATAGTCTGCACACTTATTTCTACCACCAAAGTGCATGACCATGCTTTTCCAACATCCCACCAGGCCATCAGACTGATTAATTCATGCTGATACAATTGTATGGTCTATGCTATATTGACTGCCCTGTTGTACATACTATTTATTACAAATTACAATAAATTGCACATTGCACATCAGAATCAGAATTAGGTTTATTATCACCGGCATGTGTTAACTTAATTTGCTAACAGCAGCAGCAGTTCAATGCAATACATACTATAGAAGGGGGAAAATACATAAATAAATAAATTGCAGTTTCTGTATATTGAAGATTAAAAATCGTCAAAATCAGAAATAATATGTATTGAAAAAGTGAGGTAGCGTTCATGGGATTCAATGTCCATTTAGGAATCGGATGGCAGAGGGGAAGAAGCTGTTCCTGAATCACTGAGTGTGTGCCTTCAGGCTTCTGTACCTCCTCCCTGATGAGAAAAGGACATGCCCTGGGTGCCAGAGGTCCTTAATAATGGACGCTGCCTTTCTGAGACACCACTCCTTAAAGATATCCTGGGTACTTTGTAGGCTAGTACCCAAGATGGAGGTGACTAAATTTACAACCCTCTGCAGCTTCTTTCAGTCCTGTGCAGTAGCCCCCCCACCATCTGATGCAGCCTGAATGCTCTCCACAGTACATCTGTAGAAGTTTTTGAGTGTTTTTGTTTACATACCAAATCTCTTCAAACTCCTAATGAAGTATAGTAGCTGTCTTGCCTTCTTTATAGCTGCATTGATATTTTTCTTCGAACGAGGTTGGAGGCAACTGAGAAGAATGAGAACAGGATACTAAACTAGACCAATTGCAAATAAGAGAAAACCCACAGATGCTGGAAATCCAAGTATCCAGTCGACTATTTTCCATAGATGTTGTCTGGTCCACTGAGTTCCTCCACCATTTTTTGTGTGTTACTAAACTAGACACTAGATGATATTCCAAGTAGAGCTGATGATTGAGGACTGAACCTCAGAGAGACAATGTTGGTAGTCAAGGGTAAGAGCTGGATCCAAGATGTCCCTTTCAGAAACCCAGCGCCTTTCCTTTGGTCCAAATCCTTTCCAGTCCATGAGGAACTGTCAAACACCCTGAACAGTTCATGAGTCCAGAATTCTTTTTATGGTGAAGACCTGTTCCCCATTGATAAATCTGGGTGACAGTGGGATTGATTGTGGTGGGCTAAAGGACTGGTGTCCACAGGTTTTAATTTAGAAATGTGGAAAGTGGAATTGATCTTGAGGGTCTTGGGGAGCTGCAAGGTGTAAGCCACTGGGTTTGCTTTCTTGAGAACCTTGAAGGATCCAATAAACTTGGGTGCCAACTTCCTAGACTCCACCTGGAGAGGCAAATCCTGAATAGACAGCCAGACCTGGTTCCTAGGCTGTAACGTTGGTCCCTGTCTTCTCCTGTGGTTAGCCTTTATTTCAGCCTTTGGGTAGAGACCAACAAAATCTCCCTTGCCCTAGTCCATTTTACTTGTAGCATCAGCCAAGATCTTCAGCCGCAGGGACCCTAACCTCAGTCTGCTGCTCAGAAAAGAGAGGCAGAAAATATCAAAATTGGCATTCAAACTGGTACAACCCATCTGCAGAATGCTGTAAAGTGTGAGCAACCTCTGCCCACATCAAATAGTTGCACCACTCATCTGAATTTTCTGAGGTCAGGCACCTTATGGTTCATTCCGTATCCTGGTTCACCCATTCCATCTGGCCATTGGGCTGCGGATGAAACCCAGAGGAAAGACTTGCGGTTGCCCCAATCAGTGTACAGAACACCCTCCATAAATGTGATGCAAATTGAGGACCGTGATCCAAGACAGCTTGACATGAAGTCCATCATCTAGAAGCCTCTTTTGATATCTCTGACATGAGCGACGCTCTCATCCATAGGCTTCAAGAAGATTAAGATATCATCCAAGAAGACAAAGGCGTGTTTATGGAAAGCATTCCAGAGCACATCTGGAAAACTGCTGGTGTGTTCACGAGGTCGAAGGACATGACCAGATACTCATAGTGCCCTGTCAGTGTGTCTAATGTAGTTTTCCACTCATCACCTTCCTTTATAGGCAAAATAAATTGTACACACTCCACAAGTCTAGGTTCGAGAATACTCTTGCCCCTCGGAGAACCTCGAAGGCAGTGTTCATGAGTGGAAGGGGGTAATGATTTTTTGGCAGTTATGCGATTCAGCCCTCTATTATTGATGCATGGCTGCAGGCTCCCATCCTATTTCTGTACGAAGAAGAAGCCTGCACTGGCTGGTGGGGTGGAGGGCCAAATGAACCCCTTTTCAAGAGCCTCCTTTATGTGTGTCTCCAGAGCATTTCTCTCCAGGCCTGAGAGTGCGTATAATCAACCCCGCAGAGGACAAGTACCAGGCAGTAGATCTAGAGCACAGACATAGGGTCGGAGCAGTGGAAGAGTCAAAGCTTTCCCCTGGCTGAAGACCTCTTCCAAATCCTTGTAGATGGAAGGGATTTCAACTCACCTGGGTGTTTCAACTACCCCAAACCTTCCTCCAAGGATGATTCCTGAGGCCCCCTAGATAGCAGGAGTGATTCGGCAGACCCAAGAGTCTCCTCCATAGGTTCACTAGAGTCTTTAGTTGAAACAAAGACCAAATCGGAGTCCAAGTCCTCATCCAAATCTTCAGACAATGCCAATGAAGTGTGACAAATCATCTTTGTGCTCCTGGGTCTAGGCTCCAAGTGTCTACATTTAAGAGCCTTTCCCTTAGATTGGACCTGGTGACTGGATCCCTTAAGCTTAGCTGATAGAATTCCAGACCTCCTTGGCTCTCTCCTGAACTAGAGACCCCCTCTGTCTAGTTCCAGTATACTCCACCCCCCTCGACTGGACAGGGTCAGGACTTGCACAGTCCTGCTGGCTGGAGCCAGATTACCTGCCCTTGGAGACAGGACTGGGTCTCCTGAAGGCTCCAGGTTATTCCGAAAGAAGTCTGCCTCCTTGTTGGCCACAGGTCTCAAGAGAGCCTGAGGTCAGAACACCAAGCCGAAAACATACACTCTTGCAGCGACTGGACCAGTCAATGGTCCTCCCTTCCTTTCGGCTGACAAGGGTGCCCAATGATCAGGGGTGTGTGAAGGGAATCGATGATATAGAAATAAATGTCCTCCACATGCTCCTCTTTCCTCATCCGCAAAACTGATGTCTGCTGCAGGATGTGCCCTGAACCAAGTGGACGACCATCCAGAGCTGTTGCGGACATGTGGTGGCTCAACTCCTGTAGGGGTATGTTAAGCTGATGGGCAGTCCCCAAGTCCAGGAAATTTCCTTGCTGCCTCAGAGTCCACAAAGGCCTTCACCTCTCGCCAGTTCCTTCCCCAGGAGATCTCCACCTTCAGTGTGACCCCATAATCAGTAGGGCTGGGAGGAATGGTTGCTACCGTCAGGGTCCTCCTGACAGCTGTCCTCCTGACTGCTGCAGCTTCGGACATTTGGCCCATAGGTGACCTGCTTATCCATGGTAATAGCAGCAAACTTGACCCCAACACAGGGACTTCTTATCAGCGGAGAGTCTTGTGCAGCCGATTTGCATGGGCTCAACAAGACCCTGAGCAGGAGATGGGCTGGACATTGTCCAGGTCAGGAAGTGGAACTGTGATACATTGAGGCTGGGCTCAGGCTCGCCCTCTTCAACCTTTTAAGGTAGCCCACTTTTCCTCCACCAAGCGATTATCGAGGCCTCCCTGTTCCAGCCATTCTCTTCGGCCAAAGTCTGAAACTCAATAGCTTAGTTGGCTGCTGACCAACTGCCCTGGCACACCTTCATCAGATGGTCCGAGGTTCTGTTTGCTCCTGATAGATGATGGAACACTTTCTTCACGGTGACTGTGAACTCTTCCAAACCCGAGAAAGTCTCCAGCCTCTGCTCCCAATGCGCCTTGGCCCATGCCAGTGCTCTCCTGGTCAGGAGAGAGATCATGAAGGCCACGTTTCTGCACTCTGTAAGGAGCCGGGACAGCTGGAGTTCAAACACCAGCGAACACTGAGTGAAGAAGCCGTCGCAAGAGCCCAGGTCACCACCGAATCTCTCCAGGGTTGGAAGATGGACTGACTCGACAGAGTGACGGACAGCCTCAACCAAGTGACTTTGGTTTCCACCTTGTGATGCTTGGTGACCTTGAGGTCGTGATTCTCCCAGCTCTGTCTAGAAATTTTCTCACTGTGGCTACCCACAGCTGACGAGAAGCTCTAAAACCCCACTAGATCCATGTTAGGCTCAATCGTACTGTAATGAGAGACCTAGACGAGGGTGGTTAGGACCCAAGTGCTGGAGTAGAATTGAGACACGATATGAGACTGAAATGAGAACAGAGTACTAAACTAGACACTAGACACTGAAAAACTTCTATAGTTGTACCGTGGAGAGCATTCTGACAGGCGGATCACTGTCTGGTATGGAGGGGCTACTGCACAGGACCGAAAGAAGCTGCGGAAGGTTGTAAATCTAGTCAGCTCCATCTTGGGTATTAGCCTACAAAGTACCCAAGGAGCAGTGTCTCAGAAAGGCAGCGTCCATTATTAAGGACCTCCAGCACCCAGGGCATGCCCATTTTTCACTATTACCATCAGGTAGGAGGTACAGAAGCTCGAAGGCACACTCAGTGATTCAGGAACAGCTTCTTCCCCTCTGCCATCCAATTCCTAAATGGGCATTGGATCTTTGGACACTACCTCACTTTCTTTTAATATACAGTATTTCCGATTTTGCATTTTTAAAATCTATTCAATATATGTATACTGTAATTGATTGACTTGTTTATTTATTGTTAATAATTTTTTTCTCTGCTAGATTATGTATTGCATTGAACTACTGCTGCTAAGTTAGCAAATTTCACGTCATATGCCAGTGATAATAAACCTGATTCTGATTCTGATAATTCAAGTAGAGCTGATGATTTAGCGCTGAACCTCAGTTCAGTTGCTATTTAATTATTAAAATCCTAGTGACAAAGCATGGCTACCAATTAGCTGGGTGGGCTTGAATCTTTCAAAGCCAGCTATCCATATTCCGGATAGTTAGAGGATCTAAACCCCGGGGGCTTGCAAGGTTGTGCTCATGTCATAACATTGATGTTGTGAAGCTGATATCACTGCACCAAGCCCATCCATCTCATTGAAAGATGAAAAAGCAATGAAGTAGTGAATAGCTGGACTACAGATGTACACTTCAAAATTGTTGATGAAAATAGTTTTACTGTAATTAAATAAAGAAATAATATTATTTGTAGCTTTAACTAGATTTGAATGTTTTTGTAACTATTTGTCACTGCTTTGAATTTACAGTTCTTATTTCTTTCACTGTGTATTGTAAATCAAAATTCTTTATAGTTTTTATGCAATGGCTGGAAAAGGGAGAGGATAGTGGGGATGTGGTCTGGGAGCCAAGGGGTGGTAACCCAAAAAGCTTGAGAACTTCTGTGATAGATGGAAGAGGTAAAGGCTGTAGAAAAAGGAATCTGATGGATGAAATCTGATCAAGTTTATCATCATTCAACCCTACACAGTTAAACGAAACAATGTTCCTCTAGGACAAAAGTGCAAATCACAGTGCATAGAATCACACACAGCATCTAGAGTTACGATACAGCAAGTACAATCACGCACAGCACCTATAGTTATGGTACAGCACATACAATCACACACAGCACCTATAGTTATGATACAGCACATACAATCACACAATAATATTAGCACAATTTGATGGTGCATGGCATGTTGTCCTGGAGCCATGTTTCTATAAGAATAAGCTCATAGCAATTCCTCATTTCACCTTGGGGCGGTTGCAGACAAAGATAATCCAGTTTGTTTCCTGAGAGCAACACTAGAGAGCAGTAACAGGAGAGCCAGCCCGCTGGGGTTAGCCTATAACCTAGCACGAATTCCATCATGCCCTCTCACACCGTTTCTGGTCCCTCCATCACTAAGTAGCTGTAATAAGTGACACCGTCATGTTATGAAGGGTACCACATACCACTCACACTCAGTGCACAGACACTCAAGGGAGAGTTTTTCTGCTTCCAAAGAAAGAAAGCCTTGCATTTATACAGGTCCTTCTAAACTGCTAGACACCCTAAAAGCACTTTACAGGCAATAAGTATTTTATTTTTGTGATGAACTCAGCAAGGAAGGAAATGGCCAGTTAGTTTCTGTAGCAGTGATAACTATTAATTGTGAGTTGGTGGGGGTGGTGGTGTGAAGGATCTGGGAGAGAAGTTTGCTCCCAAACCCCTTCCTTACTGAAGTACTGCCATGTTATCACTCACACTGAGCAGCGACACATGCCTTCATTGGACATTTGCTCCAAAGATCTCATTTCCAGTGTAATGGAGCTGGATTACTGAACTAGATGTTAAATTTGAGGCAAAGGTTTTGAGATGGTAAGGAAAGGCAGGGATTAACAGGGTGAAATTTGCTGACATCTCCCCTTTGCTTCTGCCTGCTACAGGGACTGGGAGATGCTGATCGGCTCACCAACGTGATTTCCTCCATCTCGGAACTCATCAAGCTAACAGACAGCTCCCTGCTCAGCCTGGAGGTCTCTGGCTTGGTGGCCAATTATCCCGATATCAGGTAACTCTTCCCACCAAAGCTGCACTTCCTTCACCAGTCCATATCCAACAGTGTGGCACCGAGCATCTCAGCCACACTCCAATCCTCAGCCCACCTCCCGAACTGACTGAGATCTCTTTGTAACCTGTTTCACTATCAACAACATTAGCTACCTTGCTGTTTATGCCCTGTGCACTCATATCCAAATCATTTCCATAAATAATGAATAACAGAGGTCTCAACGCTGGCCTCTGCACCCCACCCCCCACCTCCACCCACTAATTACAGGTCTCCAGTCGAAGAATTGAACTGAACCTTTACCTTATCACCGAGCCAAATCTGAATCAGCCTCGCTAGTTCCCCCTAAGAACATTTGAGAACATCCATATTTGTACAATCATGATGGAACTATGTGTCCTTCCCTTGGAAGAATGAGAGAGCATAATGCTACATCTCTCCTCTCAGACTGCAGCAGTGCCCACTGGTCATGGGGAGTGGGGAGGGGTGCAATGCTCTCATCAACACTCTTAGTACTCGTGCACTCATGTTTCATGATCTGGACATCACTGGCAAGACAGCACTTATTGCCCATCCTGGAGTGGCCAGCATTTATCGTCCATCCCGGAGTGGCCAGCATTTATTGGCTCTCTCTGATGAACAGAGGGCTTTGTTTGGCTGTTCAGAGGGGTATTTTAATGGTATAGGTGACTATATAAAGGCAAAGATTTCCTCCACTAGAAGACTTTTAGTGGAGGAAATACAGTAAAACCCAGTTAATCTACCACCTTGGGGACTTTGATGGTACTAAACAAGCAGATTTTCTAAACTAACGGATGTAATTCCATTAATGCTCCAACACACTTCCAAATCACTTCTTTTTGATGTTATACAGTAGATAGTACATTTTTCAATTAACCCAATAAGTTCTGGTAAGTTTAAAGAAAGCACACGAAACTAAACCTGGTGATTGTACAGGGAGATAGGAACTTGGATAGGGATGGGGGATGGTGGCAAGGAGTGGGTGGGGTGATGGGGCTTGATAATTGAAGTGCAATCAGTGTGGCCTGCAGGAAAGGTGAACAAAACCCGATGGGGTAGAGTGCATGACCATGGATTAAAGCAGGGGAAAGCCAAAGAGAAACAAGGGGCCTGGTGATTGAAATGTAGCTGGTGTAATCAGCAGGAAGTGTGAGCAGAATTCCTGGCAATGAGGAGTAGGTGTGAGTTAAAACCGGAGATAGCCAATCAATAGCAAATGTCAGACCATCCACCCTGAGTTTCTTGCTGGAGTTTAGAAGAATGGGGAGACCTATTGAATTTAGGAATCATTGAAACCTACTAAATAATGAAAAGTCTAAATAGAGTGGGCATAGAGTGGGTGTTTCCTATCCTATATGTTCAGAGGGCACAGCCTAAAAATAGAAGGACTTTCCTTTAGGACAGAGATGAGGAGGGATTTCTTTAGCCAGAGGGTATTGAATCTCAGAGTTGTATATGGTGATACATGTACTTTGATAATAAATTTACTTTGAACTGAATCTGTGGAATTCATTGCCACAGCCAGCTGTGGAGGCCAAGTCATTGGATATATTTTTAAAGTGGAGGTTGATAGTTCCTTGATTGGTCAGGGTGTCAAAGGTCATGGAAAAGGCAGGAGAATGAGTTTGAGAGGAACAACAAAGCAGTCATGGCAGAATGGTGGAACAGAGTCAATGTTTTGAATTGCCTATGTTTTATGGTCTTATGGTCTATATTTGCCTTGATTTAACTTTGTGGCAACTACAATTCAGTGTTTCAGCCAGCCCTCCCACTGATTTACGACTTTGCACTTGAGGGCATCAGGTGGACTGGATGTTCAACTATTCTATGTTGATAGGTTGTGTATAAGTGAGGATGAATAGGCCAGGAGACTTTAGCAAAGACTTGTGCAGACTTCACCTTTGTTCCTTACTAAGAGACCGTTTCCTTTCCCAGTGATGAGCATGTTTCGGTGCTGCTGGACATCAGGGGGGACGTGTCCAAGGAGGTCCGCGGCACAGTGCTGGACATGCTGGAGCAGAACAGCCAGCCTCCAGAAGGCTACCAGTCCATCTTCTCCGATATCTTGGTGCCAGCTCCAATCCTTCCCTTCTGCCTCCCCACTGTCAAATGCGGTTAAATCACAGGGCATCAATTCTATCCTCAGAAGAGGCTCCCTCAATAAGGAACAACTGATGTGGTGATTGTGGACAGCTGAGTGGCAGTGCGAGTTGGGATTTTTTTCTACCACTATGCCCAAGCCTGATAGGTACAGAAGCCCTGACAGAAAATGTGGGCTTTTTGGGTAGGTAACTCTGGGCACCAAGGGTCTCAGATCTCTGCAGCACGTATAAACCCCTCCTACTTACACAGCATGTTACAGGTTCCTGGAATTACCTCACTTCTTGGCTCAGTCAGTGAAGCCAATAGGCATGTACCCCACACAACCTGGATTTAACTCTGCCCGGCATTCCCAACGAATTATCCATTATTCCAAAGGAGCATGTATGACAACATTGAGAGCAGCATCAGACTGGCCTGGCTTTTCTAGCCTCTCCCATTTGCCTCTTTCCCTCTCTCACCTGCCAAGTCCACCCACAAGGAGGATGGGATTAGAATGAGGTCTGTTAGACTCTGTGTGACAGTCAGGATTACTTTGGATGGTTATCGTGATGGCTATGGGCTGAAGGGCCTGTTTTGTGCTGCCTTGTTCCCACGTTCTATGACTCCAGACACTCCCACAGACGACAGGGAAAATGTCTCCGAGGCAAGGGGTTGCCAGGTATCATTCTGCCCAGGGGGTATTCCCAATGTAGCATTCCCAAAGGCCCTCAAACCTTGGAAATAAGGGCACGTTCAAAGACATTGTCCCTGGTCTGCATCAGACCATGGATTATGGCCACCATTAGTCTCTTGAGACACAAATTTGGGGGCTGCCCTTCACCTAGGTTAGGTTATGGTGGATTGGCAGAAGAGAGGGGAGGGGAAGGGAAATGTTGACTGTTGCTGACCTTGGTTTGCTCCACACCCCAGTTCAACCTTCCACTCCCTGAGCTCCCCTCAGGTTGGCTGGGCCTCTCCTATCCAGGTGAAGGAAGCAGCTCAGAGGATAGGCTCTCCAGCTGAGGGCAGAACCAAGATGCCTTGACCCATTCCCCCAATCCATCCTTTTGCTGGTCTCACTAACCACTGTCTTTGCTGGATTCGAGACCCTGAAGCTAGCCATGTTCCTTCTGGTGAATGAAAAACTAGAGCATTGTTAATTTCCAGAGGAGCCATCAGTTTTACAACAGCGTATTGACATGTCCCTGTAGTCAATGATGTAGGAAGACATCAAAGCCAGATGTCACTGCAGCAAGGATATACCAACAACAAACACTTTTTCACATTGTGCCACATTTCTATGTTGGATTGGTCACGGATTAACATGAGGAGACCAACACACGGTTTGATCTTCTGAAGACCTCCTGAAACAGATCAAGTCTGATTCTGCCTGGAAGTTAAGGAGGAGATCTGGTGGGTGAACCCACATCTGTCTAATACTGCTGGTGGTGAGCCAAGACAAGGATCCATTGTACTTGTCCAGTTCAGGCCACAGAGACCTGAGGCTTTGCACTGAAGTTCCTGGAGCCAAGCCAGGAGACACCAGGGTCAAATGCAGAGCTCACCAGGTTATCTGTGTAATGAAACTCTTCAGTCACTGTATAGCTTCCTGCCTGCTTCCACCCTGTCATTTCATCATTATTGGAGAGGCCCCAGCACACAATCCCTGAGTTAGAGCACCATCCCCTTCCCACTCACTGAAAACCACCCAAACCTAGTTCAGGGGACAGTCACTGTAACTCAGCCTTACTCACTGAGAAGTCATAGACATAGATATAGAACAGTACAGCAGAGGAACAGGCTCTTCATCCCACAATGTTGTGCCAAAACAGAAACGTAAACCAAACATCCCCACAAACTAATCTCTCCTACCTACATATTCCTCCATCTTCCTCATATTCATGTGCCAATCTTAATGTCTCTTAAAAGCCTCTAATGTATTTGCCTCTACCACCAAACCTGGCAGTACATCCCAGGCATCCACACATCTTGGAGTAGAAATCTTAAACCACACATCCACTTTCAACCTACCCGCGCCCCCCCCCCCCCCACCTTCGATGCATGCCCTCTGGTATTAGACATTTCTACTCCAGGGAAAAGATACTCAATATTTACTTTATCTATGCCTCTCATAATCTTATAAACCTCTATCAAATCTCCCCTCACCCTCTGCCGCTGCAGAGAAAATAACCCAAGTTTGTCCAGCACCTTCTGATAGTACATGCCCTCTAAACCAGGCAGCGTCCTTTTGGACCCTCCCCAAAGCTGCAACATCCTTCTCACAGTGGGGCGACCAATGGTATGCAACACTCCAAATGTGACCAGAGTTTTACAAAGTTGCAACATAACCTCTTGAGTTTAGAACTCAATGCCTCAATTAATAAAAACCAGCATTCCATAAGCCTTCTTAAACACCCTATTGACCTTTCTAGGAGCTATGAACTTGTCCTAACAGGGTACTGTCTCCTTACATTTCTACCAAGCTGCAACACCTCACATTTATCTGAGTTAAACTCCATCTGCCATTTCTCTGCCCATATTTGCAAGTGCTCTATATCCTGCTATATTCTTAGCCAGTCTTCTACTCTATCCACAACTCTACAAATCCACAAGTTTACTAACCCACCAATCTACATTTTCATCCAGGTCATTTATGTACATTACAAACAGCAGAGGTCCTGGAACAGAACCTCCAGCTCAAATAAGTTGCTCCGACTACTACTCTCTGACTTCTATGTGCAAGCCAGTTCTGAATCCAAACAGCCAATTCACTGCGAACCCCATGCACCTTGATCTTCTGGATTAGCCTCCCATGAGGAACTTTGAAAAATGCTTTTTATATGTCTAAATATGTAGACAATATTTACTGCCCTATCCTCATCAATCTCTAAGACTCTCCCGCAAGGACCATACCTAACCTAATCTTTAGCTATTCTGAAAGTTAAGGAGTTGTGGTTACTGTTCCCTAACTGTTCCTCAATTGCCTGGCCATACTCATTATCCAACACCAAGTCCAGTACAGCTCCTCCTCTCATTGGACCATCTACATATTGATTTAAGTCACTGGTCAAACACTTCAAATGTAGCGAATTTTGTTTTCTGTTGCATTCCCTATGTTTGCTGTATTGAGCGATGTCTCTTTCACTGCTCATTAGCTTTACATTCTGATGGGAGAAACAACCTCTTCACCCTTGTCCCAAAGGCTGACCCTTCCCAGCCATGAATCAAGAGGTAGGTATTTCCCCACTCTGTTGGTGGAGCTGGATCCCCAGCTGTGAACCCATGCCTTGGGCAAGTCCTGACACCCTTTCCAGTCGCCCTACATGCTGCTTAGCCATGTTCAGCCAGAAGAGGAAATGATTGATCCATCACTGGTTCATCCTGAGATCCCCTCCATCACTGAACCTGACTTCTGCCAAATCAATTCTCCCCAGTCTATCAAGAAATGATTACAAACCCAATACAACAAACACTGGAGGGCCCAGACTACACCTGGCTGTTATACTAAAGATCTGAGCTCCACAATTAGCCCAGCCTCTAAGCAACTCTTCCAGTGCAGTTACAATATTGACATCTACATGGCAATGTAGAAGATTGCCCAGGTAAGTCTTGTGCACCAGAAGCAGCACCAATCCAATCCAGAACAAACACAAAATGGGGAGGAACTCAGCAGGTCAGGCAGCATCTATGAAAATGAATAAACAGTTGACAGATAGATGTAGCCTGATAGGCCAAGTTCCACCAGCATTTTTTGCCTGTTGCTCTGGATTTCTAGCATCTGCAGAATCTCTTGTGTTTATGGTTTGCTATTCCAACCCAGCTGAATGCTACCTAATCTGTCTACTTTCAGTCATCAGCAAAGTGACAGAAGGCGTCGTCAATCATGCTGTCAAATGCCACTTGCTCTATAGTCCCTGGTCTGGATTCTGCCAGAAATACTCTGTTCCAGACTGCTTATGGACTTGTCAAACCATTGCTCCAAATCCCATTAAGACTTCTTGTTATGTTTCGTAACTTCAAAACTTCAAAGAAATACACATGACTTCAAAATCCAGGTCTAAATTCAAGTTTACTTTCAGTGAGCCATGCACGTATCATGTGGTACTGTGATGACGTATGTAATTAATGTATTTTTACATATAACCCATAATTAATTATTTAAATGAACAGGAAAGCTAATCAACATATATATACAAGACCACTCAAATATTACTGAAATATTAAATACACAGCGCTTCCCACCATCTCCAACGCACAAATCAAGAGGGTAATAGATTACCGTGCACTAGCCTGGATGGGCGCAGCCACAGTAAGTCTCACCAGCATCAACCAAGCAACCCAATTAATTGGCACCCCCTCAACTGCTCTGAACCTCCATTCTCTCCACCTGCAGCACAAGTGCTATAGTGTGTACCATCTACAACATATACAACAGTTCCTTGTCCAGACAACTGTGGTTAAAAATGTCCTAAGATTATGAAACACAGTTTATAAATGCAAGACCATACAAACAGGTATTAAGTTTCCTTATTATTGTCAATATTGCTTATCATTAACTTTTTGCACTCAGAAATATGGAACTAAGTTAACATCAAATCATTAATTATATCCATTGAAAAAAGTTTGAATCAGAGGAACAATGACCTCCATTACCATAACACAGCACCCTAAATAATTTGTTCTGTTAACAATAGATGCTAAAAGGCAGTGAATCTGTAAGTATTAAAACAAATGTATACAGTACTTATTCCAATAGCTGGGGGAGTCTAGGACCAGACAACACAGCTTCAGAATGCAAAGATATCCCTTTGGAACAGAGATTAGGAGGGATATTTTTTAGTCAGAGGATGCTAAATCTCAGGGTTGTATATGGTGACATAATTGAAGTGAATTACGTAATTGTACTTTACTAATAAATTTACTTTGAACTGAATCTGTGGAACTCATTGCCACAGATGGCTGTAGAGGCCAAGTCATTGGGTATATTTAAAGCGGAAACTGATAGGTTCTTGATTAACAAGGGTGTCAAAGGTTACAGAGAGAAGGCAGGAATATGGGGTTAAGAGGGAAAATAAATCATCAGTGATCAAATAGTGAAGCAGAACAAATGGGCAAAATGGCCTAATTCTGCTCCTATGTCGTATGATCTAATGGACAGCAACTCCCAAGCCGGTAACCTGTATGGTTTGAATGCCCAATAGTGCAGGTGCATGAAAATACTATAACCTGCAGATACCCCTCCAAGTCACACACCATCCTGACAGGCAAATCTATCATCACCCTTTCATCATCGCAGGGTCCAAATCTTCCATTTTGCTCCCCAAAAGCACAATAGGAATACCTTCACCAGATGGAATTGGAGAAGGCAACTCACAACTACCTTCTCAAAGGCATTTGGGAACAGGCAATAAATGCTGGCCATCAGCAGTGCCCAGATCAGAGAAATGAAGACAAGAAAAAGCCACAGCTGAAAATCCTTCCCCCACTAACCCCTCACCTACCAACCCTTCAGGAGTCTGCTGCCCAATTCCAACACCAACCTACCTGCTGCCCAATTGCTAGACAGCAGTTTACTCCAAAACTTGGGCTTCAAATGCCTGACCACATCCTCAGGGTCCCATCCCTACAGCTGGGACTGGAACTCAGACCCCACCCTGGTACCCTTCATCTGCTCTGTCATTGCAGATTGGGGAAAAAAAGGCTTCTGAGAGCTTGTGGTCTCAGATTCAGATTTATTTAGCACCTGTATAGTGAGACGTGCAATGAAGTGTGTTGTTTGTGTTAACAACCAAAACACTGCTGGGGGCAGCCTGCAAGTTTTACCTCACATTTCAGCGTCAACATAGCATGTCCACCTTTCTTGGCAGAACAACACAGAATGCAGCAAAAATCTGAACATGTCAAGCAACAAATTAACAACAGTGTTCCTTCCTCCCTCCCACCCTCTCATGCACACACACAGTTCTCTAACCCAGCACCATCCATATTCAGCCTCCAGCAGACTCGTATATTCGCAGACATTGGGCCTTCGATTTCCCCAGCAGACTCACAGAGAGTTGTAAACTCACAGTTGGCCATCTGCAGTACTGCGTGAAGCTGTGTGCAGGCCCTGATGGCTTGGTAAATACTGCCACAGTCAGGCAGCCACTATTCATAGGCAAAGCTCTCTCCCTGACACCAAAGAGACTGCAGATACTGGAATCTGAGGCAACAGGCACAATCCTGCAGGAGGAACTTGGTGGGCCGTGGGGCATCTGTGGGAGGAAAAGAACAGTCAACATTTTGACCCGAAGCATGGACAATTCCTTCCCCCCTCCCCCCCCCCCCCCCCACACACAGATGCTACTCAACCATCTGAGAACCTCCAATGGATTGCTGAAAGCTCTTTCTTCTAGGGCCATGCCGAGAGATGTAGATGGAAAACCCAGTCCATCCTGGTAGGTGGCTCCTAATGTTGGCTCACTCCAGGACCACTATTCGTTACCAATGTTTATAATCCTCAAGCAGAACCAGAATCTAGCTAAACCTGTCAGTCTATAATAAATGGCATACATTTATGCCACACCTTTCACAACCTCAGAACATGCGAAGGGGCTCCACAGTCAGTAGATCTGTGGATACCGAAGTAAGTTGGAGCAGCTGATAGATGAGATCCCACCAACACCCATGATGTAATAATGTTATGCAGATCAAAACAGGACCTTTGGCACATTGAGTCTTCACTGACATCAACCATCTTAATCCTGTTCACTCTCTCCACATTCCCTTCAACTCCCCCCAAGTTCTAACTCTCACCTACTTACAGCAGCCAATTAATCCACTATCCTGCTCGTTTCTAGGATGTGGGAGAAAACTGGAGCATGGGGGGAAAGGCAAGAGCTCACAGAGAGAATGTGCAAACTCCACACAGACGGTGCCTGAGGTCAGGGTGGAACATGCATCTCTAGGGCTGAAAGGCAGCAGCTCTACAGCTGTGCCACTGCACCATATGGTTCACTCACACTGATCTGATTAAGGCAGGGACATTGACTAATAACAGCCCTCCTCAGTATGCTGCAGATGGGACAATACTCATCCAAAAGGCAGCTTGGACATACCGTGTCTGATCTTTGGCTTGTGAAGCTGGCACTCCGTCATTTGCAGGGCACCAATGAACAGAATGCAGAATTACTCTGCCAGAATGCATCATAATCACCCAAGATAATCACCATAATCACCTCATCCACCAAAGATGATCCTAAATCTCAGATGATCTTCCCCCAAATGAGAACCATGGAATCCCAGATTTAACAAAAAAAATTGAAGATGATTCTTTGTTCTGAGACTATGCAATTTCCCCCTCTCCATTCTACCACCAAAACCTAGAGGAGCAAGGCTCCCCACAGCCACTCTGCACAGGGGCTTGCTAGATTCAAGCAGACTGTGCTAGGGAGGTGGAACACTACTTGCTTGTTAGATTGCAATGTAAATGCTAAAAGTAGCTGCAAGAAAATGCCCTAACACCAGGAGGCAGCAACACAGCCCAGTAACACAGCCAATGAACTGCCCATAGTATCTGAATTTTCCATGGTTCCAGGAACATTGTGTAAACTGGGAGAGAAACCATGGATACTTTTGGTTCAAAGACACTTTTGCTTGCTTCCTAGATATATTCATTCCTGCCTAAAAATAAAAGCACAATGGACTTGGACTCTGTCTGGCTCTTTGTTTGTGAATGACAAGTTTGCAGCCATTGGTTTCATCAGGATCTGGTGTGCAATCAGCACTGGTAGAATTATCCAACACATTCCTCACAATGGAATCATCACAAACTTCCAGAGCCTGGGATTGAATTCAAGATTATTTATTGTCATTCTTCAGTACACAAGTGTAAAGGAGAATAAAATGATTGTTACTCAAGATCCAATACAGCATAAAAAAACACAATAAACATAAAGAACACAACAAAAAATAAATATAATTACATATTATTAGCTGGTATTAGATAGATTGATTATATATACAGAGTGACAGGACCTACGTACAGGAGTTTCTTTACATAAAGTATGGATGAAGATGGTTGTCAAACTTTTCAAATGACTCCAGAGATTTAATCAGGGTTTAATATATTTAACCTGACGTTGCTGGTGATAGGGGTGTTTTTGTCTTGCAATATGATCAGCAATAATTTTCAAAGGTTTTGAACTGTTCTCCAACATGTTGTATATGTGTGAGATGGAGTTTACAGACTGTGGTAGACATTGAGGATGAATGTGCAACATACACAAAAAATGCTGGAGGTCAGGCAACATCTGCAGAGAGGAGTAAACAACACATTTTGGGCTGAGACCCTTCATCAGGACTGGAAACAAAGGGGCAAGAGGCCAGAATAACAAGGTAGGGGGAGGGGAAGGAGTACAAGCTGACAGGTGGTAGGCGAGACCAGGTGAGGAGGAAGATGGTTGGGTGGAGGAGGGTGATTGAAGTGAGAAGCGAGGAGGTGACAGGTATAAGATGAAAAGGGCTGAAGAAGAGTAAATCTTATAGCAGGGGAGAGTGGATCATGGAAGAAACAGAAGGAGGAAGGACACCAGAGCAAGGTGATAGGCAGGTGAGAAGAAGAGAAAAGGGAAGAGGGAAGCCAGAGTGGGGAATGGAAGAGAGAAGGTGAGGGGAAAAAAATTCTGGAAGTTAGTGAAAGCGGTGTTCATGTCATTTGGTTGGAGGCTACCAGATGGAATGTGAGGTGTTTTTCCCCTGACACGAGGGTGTCCTCATTGTGGCAGTTGAGGAGGCTGTGAACTGACATTTCAGAATGGGAATGGGGATTGGAATTACAATGGTTAATCACCAGAAAATCTTGTTTGTTGCAAATGGAGTGAAGGTACTCGACAAAGCAGTCCCCCAATCTATGCCAGATCTCACAGATGTAAAGGAGGCAACACCACGAACACCAGATGTGTAGACCCCAGCAAACTTGTAGTTGAAGACCTAAAACATAGGAGCAGAATTAGGCCATTCAGCCCATCGAGTCTGCTCTGCCATTCCATCATGACTGACCCTGGATTCCACTCAACCTCATACATCTGCCTTCTTACCATATCCTTTGATTCCCTGACCAATCAGGAAATGATCAGCTTCCACCTTAAACATACCCATGGACTTGGGCTCCACCACAGTCTGTGACAGAGCATTCCACAGATTCTCTACTATCTGGCTAAAAATGTTCCTCCTTACCTCTGTTCTAAAAGGTCACTCTTTTATTTTGAGTCTGTACCCTCTAGTTGTGGATATCGCCACCATAAGAAATATCCTCTTCAAAGCCACCCTATCTAGTCCTTTCAACATTCGGTAGGTTTAAATTAGATCCCCCTGCATTCTTCTAAATTGCAGTGAGTACTGGCCCAAAGCTGCCAAACGTTCCTCATATGTTAAACCCTTCATTCCCAAAAACACCCTTGTGAACCTCCTCAAGACTCTCTCCAATAACAACATATTCTTTCTGAGATATGGGGCTCAAAACTGTTGCCAATATTCCAAGTGCACATGACTAGTGTCTTATAAAGGCTCATCATTATTGCCTTGCTTCTATATTCTATTCCCTTTGAAATAAATGCCAACACTGCATATGCCTTCTTTAGCATAGACTCAACCTGTAAATAAATCTTCTGGGAGTCTTGCACATCTGATGTTTGAACCTTGTCTCCATTTAGATAATAGTATGTACTATTGTTCCTTTTACCAAAATGCATTATCATACATTTCCCAACACTGTATTCCATCTGCCACTTCTTTTGCCCATTCTTCCAATTAGTCTAAGTCTTGTTGCAATCGCATTGCTTCCTTGGCACTATTTACCCCATCCACCTATATTTGTATCATTTGCAAACTTTGCCACAAAGCCATCAGCTCCTTTATCCAAATCACTGACAAACAATGTGAAAAGTAGCGGTCCCAATACCGACCCCTGAGGAACACCACTAGTCACCGGCAGTCAACCAGAAAAGGCCCCTTTTATTTTTGCCTCACCTGGAAGGACTGTTTGGGGCCCTGAATGGCAGTGAGGGAGAAGGTGTAGCACTCCCTCTGCTTGCAGGGATAAGTGACAAGAGGAGATCACATATCAAATCAACCATTACCATCTGGTTTGAAGCAGAACTATAAAACCATAGAACACTACAGTTCAGTACAGGACCTTCAGCCCTCCATGTTGTGCTGACCCATATAATCTCTAAAAAAATACTAAACCCACACGATCCTATAACCCTCCATTTTTCTTTCATCCATGTGCCTGTACAAGAGGCTCTTAAATACCCCTAATGTTTTAGCCTCCACCACCATCCCTGGCAAGTCATTCCAGGCACTCACAACCCTCTGTGAAAAAAAACTTACCCCTGATGTCTCCCCTAAACTTCCCTCCCTTAATTTTGTACATATGCCCTCTGGTGTTTGCTATTGGTGCCCTGGGAAACAGGTACTGACTATCCACCCTATCTATGCCTCTCATAATCTTATAGACCTCTATCAAGTCCCCTTTCACGCTTCTACTCTCCAAAGAGAAAAGTCCCAGCTCTGCTAACCTTGCTTCATATAACTTGTTCTCCAAACCAGGCAACATCCTGGTAAATCTCCTCTGCACCCTCTCCATAGATTCTTCCTATAATGAGGTGACCAGAATTGAACACAATACTCTAAGTGCGGTCTCACCAGAGATTTGTAGAGTTGCAACATGACCTCTCTACTCTTGAACTCAGTCCCCCTGTTAATGAAGCCTAGCATCCCATAGGCCTTCTTAACTACCCTATCAACCTGCTCAGAGACCTTGAGGGATGTATGGATTTGAACCCCAAGGTCCCTTTGCTCATCCACACTCTTAAGCAACTGACCATTAATCCTGTACTCAGTCTTCTGGTTTGTCCTTCCAAAATGCATTACCTCACACTTGTCCGGATTGAACTCCATCTGCCATTTTTCTGACCAACTCTGCAGCCTGTCTATTTCCTCTTGTATCCTTTGACCACCTATAGCTCCATCCACAACTCCTCCAATCTTCATGTCATCCGCAAACTTACTCACCCATCCTTCCACCCCTACATCCAAGTCATTTATAAAAATCTACATCCAGGTCATTTATAAAATTCTCACAAAATATGAAAACATCAGAAAAGGTCATAGCCTGCAGCTCACCATCATTGCATGGCTTGTATGTGGCCAGGACAAAGAAGCAGCAGGCAAAATTATTGTGGACACTACAACATGAAACCGCCTTTTCCAAAAGCTCCCTTCTGGAAAGCACTATAGGGCTACTAAACAAATACTTCACACCAGTTTAAAAGTTTCTTCCCCAGGTAGGTAACCTAATCATGCATTCTAGTAGACCTCCACCACACACACCCTCAATGTATCACCTCAGTCACTACACTGCGTTTTAAACAACTGTTTTTGATGCTGTTTACATTGTAAGTACATGCTGGTATTTATATATTTATGCACTTTTTATTCCATATCAATACACTAAGCTCTCACTTTATCTTTCTCTAATTTTTATTCTTTATAATTGTTGAATGTTGTTGATCTTTGTTGCATCTCGACAGAGGGGCTGTTTATGCGCAGGGTGAAGTGGTCAGCCTGCACTATCCTGAAGTCCAAAATAATCTCTTTTATCTTGTTTATTTTGAGATTGAAGTTGTTGTGCTCGAACTGTTCTACCAGAAACCTAAGGATGCACACTCTCCATTTGTTGAATGTGGTCTCGAGCTGCCTGTATCTACTCTCTAAGTTCAGGCTCCTGTATCTCCTCCCTGATGGTCTTGAGAGTCATCTATCTCGCCTCAATTGGTCTTGAGGCTCCTGCATCTCCTCTTTAAAGTCTTGACACTCCTGTATCTTCTCCCTGGTGCTCTTGAGCATCCTGTATCTCCACTCTAATAGTCCTGACACTCCTATATCTCTTCTCTAATGGTCTTGGGAATCCTATACCTCCTCTCTAATGATCCTCAGACTACAGTAACTCCTCCCTAATAGTCTTGAGGCTGCTGTAACACCTCTCTAATGGCATTGAAACCCTGTATCTCTGCTGTAATGGTCTTTAGACTCCTGCATCTCCACTGTAATGGTCTTCACGCTCCTATATCCCTCTCTAATTGTCTTGCAGATCTTGTATCTCCTCTCTAATGCTCTTGAGATTCCTTTATCTCTACTCCAATGGTCTTGAGGCCCCTGTATTTCCTTGCTAATGGTCTTGAGGCTCCTGTCTTTCTACTGTAATGGTCTTGAGGCTTGTATCTCCTCTCTAAAGGTCTCAAGACTCCTGTATCTCCTCTCCAATCATATTGAGACACTTGTACCTCCTTTCTAACAGTCTTCAGGCTCCTGTATCTCTTCTGTAATGGTCTAAAGCCTACTGTATCTCCCATTTAAAAGTCTTGACACTCCTATATCTTCTCCCTAATGGTATTGAGACTCCTTTATCTCCTCTCTAGTAGTCCTCAGACTACTGTATCTCCTGTCTAATGGTATTGAGACTTTTATATCTCCTCTCTAGTGGTTGGTATACTCCCATAATTGCCTCTCTAATGGTCCTGAACCTCCTGTATCTCCTCTCTAATGGCCTTGAGGCTCCTCTATCTCCTCTCTAATGGGCTTGAGACTCCTGAATCTCCAGTGTAATGTTCTTGAGGTTCCTGTATCTCCTCCCTAATGGTCTTCAGACTCCTGTATCTCCACTCTAATGGTCTTGAAGCTCCTGTATCCCCTCTCTAAAGGTCTTCAGGATCCCATATCTCCTATCTAATGGCCCTGAGACTCCTGTATCTCTTCTCTAATGATCGTGAGAATCCTGTAACTCCTACTAATACTTTGAGGCTCCTGTATCTCCTGTTGAATGGTCTTGAGTCTCCTGTGTCTCCTCTCTAATGGATGTGAGACTTATTTATATCCTCTCAAATGGACTTTCAGACTCCTGTATTTCAATAGGTTTCAATAGGTACATTTAATGTCAGAGAAATGTATACAATATACACCCTGAAATTCTTTTTCTTTGCAAACATCCATGAAAACAGAGGAGTGCCCCAAAGAATGAATGGCAGTTAAATGTTAGAACCCCAAACCACCCCCAGCTCCCCCTCCCCCTCATAAGCAGCAGCAAAGCGATGACCACCACCTCCCCACCAGCAAAAAAGCATCTGCATTCTCCACCAAGTACTCAAGCGTGCAGCAAAGCATCAATAAAGACACAGCCTTGCAGCATCCCAAAGACTATTCATTCACCCGGTATTCAAAAAACCACAGGCTCTCCCTCTCCCTAATAAGGAAAAAAGAGGTGTCCCTGCTTTCACAGTGAGAGGGGAGACATAACAAAACAACTCGCTGATTTACTGTGTTAAAAGTCCGTTGTGTTGCTTTTTCCGAGCTCTGTGCCCAAAAGAACTCAGGTCTCTGGGCACACAACCAACAGCCAGCTCGCTGCTTTTGATCTTCTGTGTACTCAGGCGGTGGCACCGACCTCAAATTTGCCTACCTCCAGAGCCATGGAAATCCGGCACCCTGAAGCGCAGTAGTCTTCCAGGCCGCGACCTTGGCATATCGAAAAGCAGCCGGTCGTGAGGCCCTGAGAGCGGGTCCCATTTCCGCAAAGAACCTAAGTCAGTATGTAGCTCCAGGTCAGGATCTTCAAAAGAACCCTGGAAAGGAAAATAAAGAGATATTATAGATAGAAATAGAACGGTTTCGAGTATGCAAGCAAAGGAGTCGCCATTAGGCGCCATCATCCTAAGCTCCACTCTCCTTCCTAAGCATCTTGAGACTCCTGTATCTCCTCTCTAAAGGCCCTGAGACTTCTATATCTCCACTCTAAAGGTGTTGACAGTTCTGTATCTCCTCTCTAATGGTCTTGAGACTCCTATATCTCCTGTCTAATGGTCTTGAGATTCCTGTATCTCCTCTTATTGTCTTGAGAGTCATGTTCCTCCTCTCTACCGATCTTGAGGCTCCTGTATTTCCTCTCTAAGGGTCTTGAGACTCCTGTATCTCCCTCTGATGGTCTCGAGACTCCAGTATATCCTCTGTAATCATTGTGTTGCTCCTGTACCTCCTCTCTAATGGTCTTGAAGCATATATCTCCTCTCACAAGGTCTTGAAGCTCCTGTATATCCTTTCTAATGCACTTGAGGGTTCTGTATCTCCTCTCTAATGGAATTGAGACACCAGTATATCTTCTCTAAAGGTATTGAGACTCTATAGGTCTTGAGACTCCTGTATCTCTTCTCTAATAGTCTTAAGACTCCTGTATCTCTTCTCTAATAGTCTTGAGAATCCTGTATCTCCTTACTAATAGTCTTGAGGCTCCTGCACATCCTCTCTGATGGTGTTGTGGCTCCTTTATCGTCTCTGTAATAGTCTTGAGACTCATGTATTTCTACTCCAGTAGTCTTGAGGCTCCTGCATCTCCTCTCTAACACTCTTGAGACTCCTGTATCTCCCATAAAATGGTCTTGAAATTCCTGTATCTCCACTCTAATGGCTTTGAGACTCCTGTAACTCCTCCCTAATGATCTTCAGACTCCTGGATCTCCTCTCTAATGGTCCTGAGGCTCCTGCATCTCCTCTCTAAAGGTCTTCAGGCTCCTGTACCTCCTCTCTAATGGTCCTGAGGCTCCTGCATCTCCTCTCTAAAGATTGTCAGTCTCCTGTACCTCCTCACTAATGGTCCTGAGGCTCCTGCATCTCCTCTCTAAAGGTCTTCAGGTTCCTGTACCTCCTCACTAATGGTCCTGAGGCTTCTCTATTTGCTCTCTAATAGACTTGAGACACTAGTATATCTTCTCTAAAGGTATTGAGACTCCACTCTAGTAGTCTTGAGGCTACGGTATCTCCTCTCTAATGGTCTTGGGAGTACCTATCTCCTCTCTAACTATCTTAAGACTCCTATATCTCCTTACTATAGTCTTGAGGTTCCTGTACCTCCTTTTTAATGTTGTTGTGGTTCCTGCATCACTAATGGCTTTGAGAGTCTTGTATCTTCTCCCTAATGGTCTTAAGACTTGAGTACCTCCACTCCAATAGTCTTGAGGCTCCCGTATCTCCTCTCTAACACTCTTGGGACTCCTGTAACTCCTATTAATGACCTTGATGCCCCTGTATCTCTTCTTGAACGGTCTTGATTCTCCTGTATCTTCTCTCTAATGATTGTGAGACTCCTTTATATCCCCTCAAATGGTCTTTCAGACTCCTGTATCTCCTCCCTAAGAGTCTTGAGGTTCCGGCATCACCTCTCTAGTGGTCCTGAGACTCTTGTACCTCCTCACTAATGGTTCTGAGACTCTTATATCTCCTCTCTGACTATTCCTAATCATATTACACCTCTCCAAATGTTCATAAATCCTGCCTCTCAGGATCTTCTCCATCAGCTTACCAACCATTGGAGTAAGACTCACTGGTCTATAATTTCCTGGGCTATCTCTACTCCCTTTCTTGAATAAGGGAACAACATCTGCAACCCTTCAATCCTCCGGAACCTCTCCCATTCGCATTGATGATGCAAAGATCATCGCCAGAGGCTCAGCAATCTTCCCCCTCGCCTCCCACAGTAGCCTGGAGTACATCTCATCTGGTCCCGGCAAAATCCAACTTGATGCTTTCCAAAAGCTCCAGCATATCCTCTTTCTTAATATCTACACACTCAAGCTTTTCAGTCTGCTGCAAGTCATCACTACAATCACCAAACACAAGGAAATCTGCAGATGCTGTAAATTCAAGCAACACACACAAAACGCTGGTGGAACGCAGCAGGCCAGGCAGCATCTATAGGGAGAAGCACTGTCGACGTTTCGGGCCGAGACCCTTTGTCAGGACTAACTGAAAGGAAAGATAGTAAGAGATTTGAAAGTAGGAGGGGGAGGGGAAACTGCAAAATGATAGGAGAAGCCCGAAGGGGGTGGGGTGAAGCTGAGAGCCAGAAAGGTGATTGGCAAAAGGGATACAGAGCTACAGAAGGGAAAGGATCATGGGACAGGAGGCCTAGGGAGAAAGAAAGTAAAGGGGGAGGGGAGCACCAGATGGAGATGGAGAACAGGCAAAGAGTGATGGGCAGAGAGAGAAAGAAAAAAAAAGGGAGGGGGAAAAAAACTAAATATATCAGGGATAGGGTTAGAAGGGGAGGAGGGGCATTAATGGAAGTTAGAGAAGTCAATGTTCATGCCATCAGGTTGGCGGCTACCCAGCTGGTATATAAGGTGTTGTTCCACCAACCTGGGTGTGGCTTCATCTTGACAGTAGAGGAGGCCATGCATGGACATATCAGAATGGGAACGGGACGTGGAATTAAAATGTTTGGCCACTGGAAGCCCCTTTGTTTAAAAAAGGAAGACATCTCCTTCGTCCTGGAATGACGTCCCCCTCCTACTTTCAAATCTCTTACTATATTTCCTTTCAGTCAGTCCTGATGAAGGGTCTCGGCCCGAAACATCGACAGTGTTTCTCCCTATAGATGCTTCCTGGTCTGCTGCATTCCACTAGCATTTTGTGTGTTACTACAATCACCAAGATCCTTTTCCATAGTGAATATGGAAGTATTCATTAAGTACCTCTTATTTTCATTTCAAATACCAAAGAAAAAAAGAATCATCACAATAATAAATAAATAAACAATAATATTGAGAACATGAGATGAAGAGTCCTTGAATATGATTCTTAAATTTGTGAAAACAGTTCAGTGAAGGGGAGTGATGCTGTCCCAACTTGTTCAAAAGCCTGATGGTTGAGGAGTAAACACTGTTCTGGAATTTGGTGGGGTGGACTGAGGGTCCTGTACCTTCTTCCTGATGGCAGCAGTGAGAAGCAATCATGGCCAGGGTGAAGGGAGTTCTTAATGATGGATGCTGCTTTCCTGTGACAGCGTTACTGGTAGATGTACTCAATGCTGGAGAGGGCTTTACCCATGATGGATTGGACCGTATCCATTACTTTTTATACAATTTTCCATTCAAGGGAATTGGTGTTTCCATACCATAGTGTAGATGGGCAAAAAGGTCTACATGGAAGTGGTTGACTAAGGGATTATTTCTGTCTGGTACAACTCTTTGATTAAACTGATAGGGCATTTTGACAACACTGTACAGTTTCCGTCTCCAAATTTAAGGAAAAATGTACTTGCATTGGGGACAGTGCAGAGAAGTTCCACCAGATTTGTTCCCAGTGTGAAGAAAGATTGTGCAGGTTGGGGCTATGCTTACTAGAACAGAGATGAAAGAATGGTGATTTTGTTGAAGCATAAGATTCTGTGGGGCATTGACAAAGATGGATAATTAGAATATGTTTCTCTTAAGAGAACAATGGGTTCAGTTCCAGATTAAGATTTCAGCATTTCCAACAGACACAAGGAAGAATTTCTTCTCTAAGGGTGCTGTGACTTCTTGCAATTGCTTACCCCGCTATCCATGGTGGCACTGTCATAGAACGTAGAATGGTACAACACAAGAACATGTCATGCCAAACAGGTGAAATTAATAATTAAATTCCCAACTAAACTAATCCCATCTGTCTACATTTCCTGCACATTCCTGTGCCTATCTTTAATACCCCTCACATATTTGCCTCCACCACCATTGGCACTGCAACCACCAACCACACTACAGTAAAAGCATGCCACACACATCCCCTTTGAACCTACTCCCTCTCATCTTAAATGCATGCCTTCTGGTATTGGACAGTTCAACCCTGGGAAAAATATACTGGCTATATACCCTGTCTGCATCTCTTATAATCTTATAAATCTCTATCAGGTCTCTCCTTTGCTGTCCCTGCTGCACAGAAAACAACCTAAGTTTGTCCAATGTCTCCATTTAATAAATGCTCTCTAATTCAGAGAGAATACAATAAGCGTCTTTTGCACCCTCTCCAAAGCCTCCACATCCATCCTGTAATGGGCAAATAGAACTGAAGGAAAGAAGTAGATGTTTTTAGAGTTTATTATTGTCACGTATACCACGACACAGTGAAAAACAAAGTGTAACAACTGCTGAGAAGGTGCAAGTAAGCAATAAGGAGCAGGATCATGACAAGGTACATTGTGTGGTCAAGAGTCCATTTTATCACAGGGAACTGTGGGATAGAAGCTCCCCATCAGCCTATTGTTACATGCCTTCAGGTTTTATATCTTCTGCCTGATGAAAAAAGGGGAGAAGAGAGATTGTTTGGAGTGGGTGGAATCTAACTAGATTTCTATAAAACTGGAACTTAACTCTTGAACTCAGTCCCTTGATTAATGAAGGCAAACATTCTGTAAATCTTCCTTACCACTCTAACCACTGGAGCCACTTTCACAGAACTATCTAATTTCTAAGGAAGCTGAGATCCTTCAATTTGTGCAGCAGGATGTTGGAGATCTTTTACCAGTCTGTTGTAGCAAGTGCACTCTTATTTGCTGCTTTTTGTTGGGGAGCTGCATTGGTGCTGGTGGTTTAAAAAGACTATACAATCTAAATAAAAAGGCTGGATCCGTCCTTGGTTACAACCAGATCCTTTTGAATTCGTGATGGAGAGGAGGTCACTAAACAAACTGTTATCCATGAGGACAATCAGGCACATCCTCTCCATGACCTACTGAATAAGCAGCGGATTCTCCCCGAAACGTCGTCACTACCTCCTCCCATAGATGCTGTCTGGCCTGCTGAGTTCTGCCAGCATTTTGTGTTTTTTATTTTTTTGAATAAGCAGCGGAGCACCCTTTCAGTCATTCAGCTCCTGTCACAAGAATCGTTACAGAAAATTTTTCCTACCAAATGCAATAAGCATAACAACAGTTCATCTCTGTGCGACAGGAGGACACATCATAGTACAATAGTCTGTTTTATTATTTCATACATTACCATTGCACATCATTGCAAATTATTGCTCATTGGTAAATTATTATTGCGTATATTATCCGTCTGTACTTTATTATTAGTTAAGTCTGCACACTGCTAAGTGTGTTTTAAACGTTGCTGCTGTAACGAAGGAATTTGCCACTCGAGATCAATAAAGTACAATAATAATAATAATAATAATAATAATAATAATAATAATAATAATAATAATTTGGACCACAAGATCCATCCGCTCATCAGCATTTTCAAGGATCTTGAAGGCAGTGATTGACACATGTTCGAACTACAAGGAGATCAACGGTAAGGGAAGTGACATGAGTGTTCCAAGGCTAAAGCTGGATCGGTCATAATCTTACTGAATAGTGAAGCAGGTTCGAGGAGCCGAATAGCCCACTAAAAATTTTTATATTATCTGTCAAGGGCGGGTATGCATTTGAAATGATTTAGGTACAGGCATCATCCAGCGGAAGCTGTGGAGGAAGCCGTGCTGCTTGACCCGCAGATACTGCCGAAGAAGCAGGTGAGAAAGGTGAGGAGGGCGGTCCGAGGACAAGGTCGGGTCTCACCTGCCTGACATAACGCCAGTGCGCTGCCCGACCACTCGACGTCAATGCAGATGTCACGTCGCTGACGAAAACACTGTGCGCCGGAAATACGATGGAGCGCTGACTAGCCGTTCAGCGGCCTCGGTTGGCGGTTCGGTCACCGGTATTGTGTGAGGACCAGTAGCCATGGCGGTGAGTGCGGAGCATCGGGAGACTGGAGCCAGGGCTTGGGGCCTCCGTGAGCCAGAGTGCAGGGTGGGTTGGAGCAAGGTGCAAGAACGGATTGGGAGGGGAAAATCTATGTAGATAATCAAATGGAAGGACTTTGCCTTCGTTGATAATGTCCCATGTGTGTTTTTGGAATATCTCAGGACGGATAAAATATAATTTTATACTTTGCCTCACTGATTCTGATTAAATAATTTCTGGCTTGTGCAGCCGAAAACCGGCAAGGTTGGAACAAAAGGCAAGAAGCAGATCTTTGAAGAGAACAAGCAGACGTTGAAGTTTTACCTGAGGATTATTCTGGGAGCTAATGTAAGTTGAAGGTTTTTGGGAGGGGAAAATCTTGGGGTTTCCTTTGCATACTTCAGTTCTCGCTATTTTCCAAAGACAAAGGTTGCTAGGGTAATTGGCATAGACTCGGTGGATGAAGGGCCATTATCTATGCTGTTTTGCTCTAATCTTTATAAAACACCATTCAACTATTTTTGTTGACTTAACTAGCTCCTAACCATAACTGCTCTGTATTGAATTTTTTAGCATAACCATTTCCCTTTTCCGTTTCAAAATCAGGTTTAATATCACCAGCTCTCAATTGCAAGATAAAGTTTGTCAACCTGGTTTTCTGCATTAATTATTCAAAATGTGGTCTGATCTTCATCTCAGTCACAATAGTAAACAACCACATTCTGCCTAAACTAATAACATACAAACAGTAATACTTTGCATGTCTTTATTGAACACATTGTTTAATCATTCACAGTCCAGGTTGGAAAATGTATGTGAACCCTTGTATTTAGTAACTAGTAGAATCTCCTTTAGCAGCAATGACCTCCACCAAATGTTTCCTATAGCAGCTGATCAGACTTGCACAACAGCGAGGAGGAGTTTTAGACAATTCCTCCATACAAAACTGTTTCAGTTCATCAATATTTCTGGGATAACCTTACATGAATAGCCCTCTTCAGGTCATGCCACAGCTTTTCAATTGGGTTAAGGTCTGGACTCTGACTCAGTCATTCCAAAACAGGAATTTTCTCCTTTTTAAACCATTCTGTTGTTGATTTACTCTCATGTTTCGGGTCATTGTTTTGTTGCATCATCCATTGGCTACCCTGACTTTCTCCTGTAAAAATGCCTTGATACAATTTTGAATTCATGGTTCCCTCAATGCTTGCAAGCTATCCAAGATCTGAGGCAGCAAAGCGGCCCCAAACCATGATCCTCCTTCCACCATGCTTCACAGTTGGGATGAGGTTTTTGGTGTTGGTTTCAGCGCCCTTTTGCCTTCAAGCATAACGGTGTACATTTATGCCAAAAAGCTCAAGCTTTGTCTCATTTGTCGACAGGACATTGTGCCAGAAGTATTGTAGAATATCCAGGTGATCTTTTGCAAACATGAGACATGTTTGGAGAGCAGTGGTGTCCTTCTATGAACACCATTCTTGATCAGTGTTTTTCTTGTAGTGGGCACATGAACAGAAACTTTAGCAAGTTCCAGAGATTTCTGTAGGTCTTTTGCTGTTATCCTTGTATTCTTTTTCACTTCCTTCAACATTGCATGCTGCGCTCTTGCTGTGATCTTTGCAGGACGTCTAGTCCTATGGAGGGTACCAACAGGACTGAATTTCCTCCAATTGTAGACAATTTCTCTTGGTGTGGACTGATGAACACTCATGTCTTTAGAAATGCTTTTGTAGCCTTTTCTAGCTTCATGAATCTCTACAGTTCTTCTTCTAAGGTCCTCTGAAAGTTGTTTTGATCAAAGAATGGTGCACATAAGCAGATCTTTCTTAAGAAGAGCAGGCTCTGTCAGTAACCTGACTTTGTGTGTCTTTTTTTATAGGGCAGGGCAACTCTACAACACACTTCTCCAATCTCATCCCCTTGAATGGAATGCCTGACTCCAAATAGTTTTTGTAGAAGGCATTACCCCAGAGGTTCACATACTTTTTTGAACCAAGACTGATTGTAAATGGTGTTTTCGGTATTGATGAGTAGTAGTACAATTGTTAGTTTAGGTAGATTGTGTTTGTCTATTATTGTGAATTAGATGAGATCGGACCACATTTTATGATAATACAGCCAACCAGGTAATTGCAAAGGATTCACAAACATTTTCTTGCAAAGGTACAATTCGTGAAATTGGTTGTGTTATGACAGCAGTATGTTGCAGTACATAGTAAAAAGAACTATAAGTTACTATACCCCTTTGATGTGGACAGTGCCCATGATGGAGTAGGCTGAGGTTACAACTTTATTGTCTGCTTTATATCCATCTTCCTCTCCAGCTTTATTTACTGATTGACTGCAATACATTGTGGAATAGGTCTTCCAAGCAATCACCCAGTAATCCCTGATTTAACCCTAACTTAATCAGGGCCATTTTAAAATGACCAATTCACCTTCTAACTGGTATGTCTTTGGACTGTGGGAGGAAACCAGAGCACCCGGAGGAAAGCAATGCATTTCATGGGAAGAACGTACAGACTCTTTACAGATGACATTGTAATTGAACTCAGAACTCCATTGAACACCGAGCATTAATAGTGTCAAGCTGCCACAGAGCCCGTTTCTCTTGCCCCTTCTAGCATTGCATTCTACCTCTTTGGCAAATGATGCCTGCTTTATCATCTTGGCTTAATCTCTAACTTGATCTGTGTTAACCTTCGTTTCCTTGCAGAGCCTGATCCTCTCAGCTTTTACTGGATATCTGACTGAATGTCTCTCTGTTCCTATTCAGCTTCATTCTTGCCTGTTAAAACATGATTTAAATCAAGTATAAGTAATACAGTGGACCTCACCAGTATGGTGTGCTTTATCTATGAATTTATTCCAGCCCTGTGATTAACATTTTCTTCCTACTATAAGAGATATTAAGACCATTGATATGGCGTGCAGACATAATGGTTAGCATAACAGTTTACAGTACAGGTGACTTGGGTTCAATTCCCACCGCTACCTACAAGGAGCTTGTACGTTCTCCCCATGACTGTGTGGGTTTCCTCCAGGTGCCTAGGTTTCCTCCCACAATCCAAAGACCTATTAGTTGTTTGGTTAATTGGTCATTGTAAGTTGTTCTGTGATCAGGCTAGGATTAAATCGGGGGATTGCTGGGCGGCACAACTGGAAGGGCCTCTTCTGTGCTGTATCTCAATAAATAAATTTTTTAAAAGACCTTAAGATATAGGAGCAGAATTAGGTCATGTGGGCCATTGAGTGTGCTGATCCGTTTCCCTCTCGGCACCAATCTCCTGCCTTTCCCTGTATCCCTTTATGCCCTGATTAATCAAGTATCTCTCAGCCTCTGCCTGAAATGTGCCCAATGACTTGGCCTTCACGGCCACCTGTAGAAAAGAATTCCCACCTTCTGGCTAAAGAAACTCTGTTCTAAATGGATTCCGCTCTATTCTGAGATTGTGCCCTCTGGTCTTCGGCTCCCCCAGCATAGGGAACATCTTCACTCACTCATCGAACAGCCACTCGATCGAGGCCTTTCAACATTCAATAGGTTTCAATGAAATTCCCCCTCTTTCTTCTGAATTCCAGTGAGTAAAAGCCCAAAGCCTTAATGCTCCTCATAAGATGTTTTTCAATCCTAAAATTATTTTTGTGAACCTCCTTTGAACCCTCTTCTGTGTACCCTAGAAAGATGAACAAGGGTTTGCTGTTCTATCTGGTTTGTTGCCCTCTTCTTAACCTCCTCATTCTCTTTGCCACAGGCTATTTATGGAGCAGTGAAGCTTTTCCTTTTCTATAGCTCAGTCACATTCTGGACCTGGGTAAGTCTGTTTGGTCTTCACAGTTCCTATTATCAGGGTTGAAACTGATGGTGTTAGTCATTCAATTTAGTTTTTGTTTATGCAATCTGACAGAAGCCTCAAATCTTCTTGTATTTAGTGGCTTTGTAGCCAAGTGGTAGAGGGCAGTTACCTGAAGATAAATGTTTCCATGAGTATCATGTGCCTTTTGATTTTGTGTTTTTAGATTCTGTGCTTTTGCTTGATCTTTTTTGTTTTGTTGCCATTTGCACATTTTTTTTTTGTGCATGGGGAGGGGGTTTTAATATTTGATGTTCTTTCTTTGAACTGGTTGGTTCCATGATTGTTTGTTTTGTGACTGTGGGGAAGATGAATTCCAGGGTTGTAAACTGCATACATACTTTAATTAAAAAATGTACTTTGAACGTATCTCTAGCACTGAACACTTTGGTACCACAGATGGTGATGCTTTTTGTCGCCTTAACTAGGTGACTCTTGACGGTTACAAAAATAATGTGGCAACAGTACTGTGCAAAGACTTAAAATTATTCTAAATCATGAAAATAAATAGTGCAAGGAAGGGATTGAGGTAGTGTTTGCGGGTTTGTGGATTACTCACAGCTTGGCATAGTGGCTGCAATGTACAGGATTTGAAGAGGATTGTAGACTTAGTCAGTTCCATCTCGGGCACAACCCTCCCCACCATTGAGGTCGTCTTCAGGAGGCGGCAACACAAGAAGTCAGTATCCATCATTATGAACCCTAAACATCCAGGACAGGGCCTCTTCTCATTGCTACAAGCAGGGGGGTGTTACAGGAGCCTGAAGACCTGCACTCAATGATTTAAAAATGGCTTCTTCCCCTCCCCCATCAGATTTCACCAGCTGGTATGGAAATAACAGAGCCATGAATGCAAAAGGTGGATTTAGTCCAGTCTATCACAAGCTAAGGCTTCTCCACCATTGAGTACATTTACCTGGAGCACTCCCACTACAAGAAAGCAGCATCCATCATAAAAGACCCTCTCCCCCTCCCCCCCCCCCCCCCCCCCGGCCACCATCCAGGTTATGCTGTAGCGATGTGCTACACACAGTGCTGAAATAACGACACGCAGTCGGTAAGTCGTTTTGAGACTGGTTTATTCAAACTTCGCGGTGCTGGCATTTAATCCCTAGCGCCCGCCCTCTCCGGGTGGAAATGACATCAGGGGTACATTACCAAAGTCTCCCCCCGCGCACTGGCTATTTGTGAGCCGGTTCGCCTGCACAGAAAGTGGGTCACCACATAACCCCCCACCCAGAACCGGCGATACACCCCCCAATGTCCACAGTCTGGATCAGCCTCTGTTTGGGAGGTCTGCCTCTGCGCCGCGGTGTCTGAACCTCGACCAGCTGCACCAAGTCCACATGGGCTGGTTTGAGTCAGTCCACCGTGAAAACCTCCTCTCTCCCCCCAATGTCCAGAACATATGTGGACCCGTTGTTGTTGATCACCTTGAACGGCCCCTCGTACGGCCGCTGTAGCGGTGCCCAGTGTCTGCCCCTTCGTACAAACACAAACTTACAGTTCTGCAGGTCTTTGGGTACATGGGTCGGGGTCCATCCGTGCTGTGAAGTTGGTACGGGGGCCAGGTTGCCGAGCCTTTCGCGTAGCCTGTCCAGGACTGCTGCGGGTTCTTCCTCTTGCCCCCTTGGGGCTGGTATGAACTCTCCCGGGACGGCCAGGGGCGTGCTGTACACCAACTCGACCAACGAGGCGTGCAGATCCTCCTTGGGCGCTGTGCAAATTCCAAGCAGGACCCAGGGAAGCTCATCCACCCAGTTAGGTCCTCTCAGGCGGGCCATGAGAGCCAACTTCAAGTGACGGTGGAAGCGTTCCACCAGTCCGTTCGACTGTGGGTGGTAGGCAGTTGTGTGGTGTAGCTGTGTTCCCAACAGGCTGGCCACAGCCGACCACAGGCTGGAGGTGAACTGGGCGCCTCTATCGGAGGTAATGTGGGCTGGTACCCCGAAGCGTGCTACCCAGGTTGCGATCAGTGCTCGGGCGCAGGAATTGGCAGATGTGTCAGTGAGCGATACCGCCTCTGGCCACCTCGTGAACAGGTCTACCATAGTTAGGAGGTACCGCGCTCCTCAGGACACTGGTAGGGGGCCCACGATATCCACTTGAATGTGGTCGAACCTCCGGTGGATGGATTCAAACTGCTGCGGCGGGCTTTTTTTTTACAAAATCCTTTATTACAAATATCAGTGCTGTACAATATATACAAAACAGTGGCAAACACAATTACTTCACTACAAATAGAGAATAGACATTACACCAGAATGTTGCCATCTCTATCCACGATGGCATTTACACCCCGCGGAGCCCAACGGTCTTGAAACTCCTCTAAGGTCGCCGTGGACTGCGCGTGTTCTTTTTCAATATTTACCCGGGCACGAACATACCCCCTAAACGGGGTATTTAGTGTGCTGCTGCACCTTGGCTGTTTGGCACTGCGCACACGTTCTGGCCCATTCACTGACCTGCTTGTGAAGTCCAAGCCACACGAACTTGCTGGAGACCAGCCAGACAGTTGTCCTGATAGATGGGTGCGCCAAACCATGTATGGAGTTGAAAACTCGCCGCCTCCAGGCTGCCGGGACGATGGGGCGAGGTTGGCCGGTAGCCACGTCGCACAGGAGGGTCCTATCACCTGGGCCTACGAGAAAGTCCTGCAGCTGCAAACCCGAGACTACGGTCCTGTAGCTGGGCATCTCATCGTCTGCCTGCTGCGCCTCCGCTAGTGCTGCATAGTCCACCCCCAGGGACAGGGCCTGGACAGCTGGTCTAGAGAGTGCGTCCGCCATGACGTTGTCCTTTCCCGAGACATGCTGGATGTCCGTCATGTACTCAGAGATGTAGGACAGATGTCGCTGCTGGTGATCCGACCAGGGATCGGACACCTTCATGAACACGAAGGTCAACGGTTTGTGGTCCGTGAACGCGGTGAACCTTCTAAGTACCTGAAATGCCGGATTGCCAGATACAGTGCCAACGGCTCCCGGTCGAAAGCACTGTACTTGAGTTCGGGTGGTCGTAGGTGCTTGCTGAAGAACGCCAGGGGTTGCCAGCGCCCCTCGATGAGCTGCTCCAGCACCCCACCGACTGCTGTGTCGGATGCGTCCACCGTGAGGGCGGTCGGAACGTCCGTTCTGGGGTGCACCAGCATCGCGGCATCTGCCAAGGCTTCCTTGGCTTTAACGAAAGCGGCCGCGGCCTCCTCGTCCCAAGTAATGTCCTTGCCTTTACCCGACATCAGGGTGTACAAAGGGCGCATGATACGGGCCGCTGAGGGGAGGAAACGGTGGTAGAAGTTCACCATACCAACCAACTCCTGCAGACCTTTGACCGTGTTGGGCCGGGCAAAGTGGCGGATCGCGTCTACCTTGGCGGGCAGAGGTGTTGCCCCGTCTTTGGTAATCCTGTGGCCCAGAAAGTCGATGGTATCGAGACTGAACTGGCATTTGGCCGGGTTGATCGTGAGGCCTAAATCACTCAGGCGGGAGTAGAGCTGGCGGAGGTGGTACAGATGCTCCTGACGACAACTGCTGGCTATAAGGATGTCGTCCAAATAGATGAACTCAAAGTCCAGGTCGCGTCCCACTGCATCCATTAGCCGCTGGAACGTCTGTGCAGCATTCTTCAGGCCGAACGGGGTGATGAGTGCTGCTTTGGGGATGTCTTCAGGGTGCACCGGGATTTGATGGTATCCCCGGATGAGGTCCACTTTGGAAAAGATTCTTGCCCCGTGCAGGTTTGCTGCAAAGTCCTGTATGTGCGGCACGAGGTAGCGGTCTGGAGTGGTAGCCTCATTCAGTCTGCGGTAGTCGCCGCATGGTCTCCAACCCCCGGCTGCTTTGGGCACCATGTGCAGGGGGGAGGCCCATGGGCTGTTGGACCTCCGTACGACCCCCAATTCCTCCATCCTCTTGAACTCCTCCTTCGCCAGGCGGAGCTTTTCCGGGGGGGAGTCTTCATGCGTGGGCGTGGAGGGGTGGTCCCTGGGTTGGAATGTGGTGTTGTACCCCGTGTCTGGGCATGGCTGCCGTGAACTGCGGTGCCAGAACTGATGGAAAGTCCGCCAGGATTCTGGTGAATTCGTTGTCCGACAGCGTGATGGAGTCCAGGTGTGGTGCCGACAACTTGGCTTCACCCAGGGAGAACGTCTTGGAAGTCTCGGCATGTACCAGTCTTTTCCCTTGCAAGTCGACCAGCAGCTGTGAGCTCGCAAGAAGTCCGCCCCAGGGAGTGGTTGGGCCACTGTGGCCAATGTGAAGTCCCACGTGAACCGGCTGGCGCTGAACTGCAGCTGCACTGTGCGGGTGCCGTAGGTCCGTATCGTGCTGCCGTTTGCGGCCCTCAGGGTGGGTCCTGGCCTCCTGGTGCTGTTGTCGTACCCCGTCTGGGGCAAGACGCTGATCTCCGCTCCAGTGTCAACCAAGAAGCGGCGTCTCGACTGTTTGTCTCAGACGTACAAGAGGCTGTCCTGGTGGCCAGCCGCCATAGTCATTAGCGGCAGCTGGCCCTGGCCCTGGCCCTTGCAGGGCGGGCGACAACGGCGGGCTTTTGTGCCCCATCGCTGGTGGTAGAAACACCACTGTTCACTGGCCTCCTCACTCCTGCCTCTGCGTTGTGTGTGTCCCCCTGCCGGGCCTTGTCTGGTCTGCTTTTGGGTGCGTGGCCTGGTAATCTGACCGACGGACTTGGCTCTCCCTCTTGGCTTTCCACAGCACGTCTGCCCGGGCCGCCACCTTCCGGGGGTCGCTGAAATCTGTGTCGGCCAGCAGCAGATGTATGTCCTCGGGCAGTCGCTCTAGGAACGCTTGCTCGAACATGAGGCAGGGCTTGTGTCCGTCAGCCAGGGACAGCATCTCATTTATCAATGCTGATGGTAGTCTGTCTCCCAAACCATCCAGGTGAAGCAGGCGGGCACCTCGCTCACGCAGTGAGAGGCCAAAGGTCTCAATCAGCAGCGCTTTGAATGCTTCATATTTGCCTTCTTCCGGGGGCGACTGTATGAAATCCGCAACCTGGGTGGCCGTCTCCTGGTCAAGGGCGCTTACCACGTGGTAGTAACGCATGGAATCAGAGGATATCTGCCGAATCTAGAACTGGGCTTCTGCTTGGCTAAACCACACGCGTGGTCGCAGCATCCAGAAAGTCAGCCGTTTTAGCGAAACTGCGTGAACAGATGAAGAGTCGGTCATCTTTGGTCCAAATCCTGTTTGGACCGTTGGGGTCACCAATGTAGCGATGTGCTACACACAGCGCTGAAATAACAACACGCAGTCAGTAAGTCGTTTGGAGACTAGTTTATTCAAACTTCGCAGTGCTGGCATTTAATCCCTAGCGCCCGCCCTCTCCGGGCGGAAATGACATTAGAGGTGCATTACCAAAGTCTCCCCCCGTGCACTGGCTATTTGTGAGCCGGTTTGCCTGCGCAGGCCCGGCAGGGGGGTGCACACAACACAGAGGCAGGAGTGAGGAGGCCAGTGAACAGTGGTGTTTCTACCACCAGTGGTGGGGCAGAAAAGCCCGCTGTTGTCGCCCACCCTGCCAGGGCCAGGGCCAGAAAGTGGGTCGCCAAAATGCCCTCTTTGCTACTACCATCAGGTAAAAGGTACAGAAGTCTTGGGACCTACATCACCATGTAGTACAGTTACTACACTACAACCACTAGGTCCCTGAACCAGTGTGAATAACTTCATTCTACAGCCTAACGTCTCGCGTACAAGGACTCTCTGCAGCTTGCGTTTTCAGTGTTATTTTTGTTTGCACAGTTTATTTTGCTTATAGGTTGTTTGTGAGTCTTTGTTTATGTATAGCTTTTTGTAAAATTCAATAGTATTTTTTCTTGTAAATGCCTGCAAAAAACGTATATCAAGGTATTATGTGGTAACATATACATACTTTGATAATAAATTTACTTTCAACCTTGAACACTGTAAATCTCCTGAAAGATGAGTTTGAACAGTCCAAGATGGTTGTGGTTTTCTGATTCTGGCTTGACGTTAGAGATTTGCGAGTGACCTTTGAGACTGGTCTTTTTATTTGGGATGGAAGGCTTGAACTACACAGTACCAAACTTCCAATTGAATGCCCTTTGGCCTATCTAATCTGTGATGAACTATTATTCTGCCTTATTTCAATTGACCTGCACCTGGACTATAGCCCTCCATACCCCTCTCATCCAAATTTCTCTTAAATGTTGAAATCAAACCCACATCTGTCACTTCTGCTGACAGCTTGTTACACTCTCTCACCATCCCGAGTGAAGAAGTTTCCCCTAATGTTCCCCTTAAACAGTTGACCTTTCGGCCTTAACCTCTATAGTTCTAGTCCAGGGGTGGGCAAACTTTTTGACTTGTGGGCCATAAAGGGTTCTAAAATTTGACCAGGAGCAGATGGACGGAGTGTTTTGGTAATACACCTCATAAGAGAAAATAAAATATCATGGGATATGTAGAAAACATGTGCTTTAATTTCAATAGAAAATGAACAAATGCATTACAACAAAATATCTGTCTTTGAAGTCCCATGGTATTTAGCTATTTATTGAAATGACTTTTAAAACACTGAAAATTAAATGAATAAAATACAGCTTTTTTTAATAGTAACAGTTATTATTTTAAAGCACTGAAAATTCTGTTATCCTTCAAGATATTATCATCATCACTCTCCTCCAGACTGTCTTTATTTCAAAAACGGTAGGAGATGCAGGTCTACTTGTCCTGCTCCTTCTTATTCAATTGTCCCCTGTGCCAAAACTCAACAACGACCAGCACAAGGACAGAACAGTGACAGCGCGCCAGTATGCGGAGCGCGTTATTTGATCTGGAGCGCATTTTTTATTTTGAGAACGTACGTGCACCTGCGCACTACTCATGTCCATCACTTAACAGAAATGACATGTAACATGTAAGGCTTATTGAAAAAAATAACGCCAGAATTGTGGGGAAAAAATGTTAACAATGTTTATTAATATAATTTCATCAAGTTCTGTGGGCCGGATTAAAAAGCTTAATGGGCCGCATATGGCCCCCGGGCCGTAGTTTGCCCATGCCTATTCTAGTCTCATCCAACCTCAGTGGAAGGTGCCTGCTTGTATTTACCCCATTTATAGCCCTCATACTCTTGTGTACCTCTATCAAATCTCCTCTCATTCTCCTACACTCTATGGAATAAAGTCCAAACCTATTCACCTTGCCCAATAACTCAGGTTCTCATCTCCTAGCAGCATCCTTGTAAATTTTCTCTGGAGTTTTTCAAGCTTACTGACATCTTTCTTGTAGATTGTAAATTGTACAAATAAATAAATGTGTGGAAGGACCATGAGGACCTTGTGCCCTGTTGACATGAACTGACTGGATTGCAGACGAAAATTGACCCTTTGGATAGTTAGCATCCAAGAACAGTCATAGTACGTCACCTTTTCCGCCAACTGCGAGCCATGTTGGGAAGGTAGGGCTACAGTGAGAGAGAATGCAATACACGACTCACAGCTCTCTTCAAACCCATTCGAAATACACAATCCATGGAAGTTGCAGCACAACGATGCTCTTCGCTGTTTTATGAATATTGATTGCTGAGATTGACCTAGTCCTGAACATGTCTGCACCATCCCACCATCTAATATGGAGGGGCCAGTGCACAGCATCAGAAAATGCTGCAGAGGTTTGTAAACTCAGCCAGCTCTATCATGGGTACTAGCCTCTCTATCATCGAGGGCATCTTCAAAAGTTGATGCCTCAAAAAGGTGGCATCTGTCATTAAGGACCGTCACCACCCAGGACATGCCCTCTTCTCATTGCCGCCATCAGAGGGGAGATACAGGAGCATGAAGACACATTCAACATTTTCAGAATTGCTTCTTCCCCTCCACCAACAGATTTCTGAATGGACATTGACTCCATGAACATCTCCTCACTTGTTTGCTCTCATTTTGTACCACTTGTTTGTATTGTATATACAGTGGATTCCAATTGATTGTACAATATCAGGACCAGTATGTTTTGGCACAGTTAAGTAGCTGCCCTAATTAGCTGAAGTTTCATGGAAATAGTTAAAAATGTTTTTTAAAGACAAACTGTCATTTAACTGATTAACAAATTATGTATTTAAATCATATATGTCAAACTCAAGGCCCGCGGGCCAAATCCGGCCTGCGGTGGAATTATCTTTGGCCCGCGAGATAATATCTAATTACTATTAAAGCTGGCCTCAGTAATCGAAGCGCCTATGGCGTATGATATGGCTAATGCTGAGTTTATTCAGGTACCCGGTTTTCAGGGTTTTTAGTGTTTATTCGGCAGTCTTGCTCGGCAGTCTTCTTCATAAGAAACGGAATTTGTAAAGTGAAACACTTTGTAGTTATAGCAGAGACTGAGACACATGAGAGCAGGCTGAAAAAACGGAGGCAACGAAAGCTGCGTTCGCACGCGTCCGACTGATCCGGCCCGCATGAAGCTGCATTTTGCTCAATCCAGCCCGTGACCTAAAATGAGTTTGACACCCCTGATTTAAATGAAATATAGAGCAAATTATAATGCTACCCATACTACTACAGTACTATAAAACTATTAGTTTCTAATAGATGTTCACCCAGTGTAGGCTGCTGTGATCTTTTGATTGACTGTAAATGAACAAAATCAGTGCAGCCATTGAGTACAGATAATAGACTGCCTTCATTGCCTTTCTGTGTGAAGTAGTGTTGGATTCCAACAATAAATAAATAGTGTTAGATGGATGGTTTTTAATTTGGTCCATTAGTGTCATCTTTTCCAGCTAGAGTCATATCTTTTTCTGATGTATTGGCAAGTGTTTGAATCATTTTAAGTCAAAAAGAGCAAAATTATCGAAGATTGCTGCATTTTGAATTGCTGCCCATCAACTAAAATGGATAATATTACACAGGCACATGCAACTGATGCTAATTAGAAACTGTTCACTCTAATTCTGGTGTAGTGTCTAATGGCTGCACAAGTTCACATGACTGGCGCTAGTTAGAAACTTCGACAGGTCTCCCGTCCCAATTAACTGGCATAGAGACATTAGTTTTTTGTCCCAAATAAGTGGCTGTGCTGATTGACAGATGGCCCAATTACCCAGAATCCACTGTATATATTTCTTATTACATTTTATAGCTGTAGCCTCAGGCTCGCTCAGCTCGCTTCCATCTCGGGGGAGCAGCCTTAGGCCCCGCCAAACTGGGTAATCAGCTTGTGTAGGTGCTGTGTGATGTCCCCAACACACCAAATAACAGACAGTACACCTTATACAATTAAATGGGTTCACTTTATAGATCTTACTGGAACTATGTACTTAATAGAGATACAATATAAAAGGAAAAGTAAAAGGCGCCAAACTTATCAAAGTTCAAACCACTTCGTGCACAAATGTTGGAGCTCAATTAACGAAGTCTTCTGGCCACCATTCGATCCCCTCCGACCTCCTCGACTCGTAGTGATCAACCAAGCACCCCTGGCACGTCTGTCTTCGTCTCCTCTCCTTGTGGTAAACCCTGGCCTCAGACCCCTGCTCGGGGTCCGTTCCATCGCCCAGCTTACAGCATCGCGTCCTTTCTCTCTCACCCCCTCGCGCTGACTCCCCAAAAGCCCGCCAACAATAGCTTACAGACCCAGAAGAGCGAATAACATCTATCCCAAATGGTTAACAAATGAATACAATTCTCGTTATCAGTAATTTTAACCCAAACAAAGCTGTGAAAGAAAGCACTCTCTCTAGTTATCATAACAAAGAAGCATTCCTACTTTTAACAAAACAAAGAAGCCATTTTGATTAACATACGCAGTAACATAAAGAGAAAAAAGAAACCCCTTTACACCAAGAAACCCCCTTACATAGCATATATTATGCATTGCACTTCCTGTAACTAAACAACAACAGTATGTCAGTAAATAATAAAATTGAATCTGATTCCTTCAGTAAACTGCTTTCTTTCTGCGGCAGGGATTGCTGGCCTTCGCCGTGGTTGTCTACAGCTTCAGCTACCGTTGGATGCAAGGGATGGCCCAGCCCGTGTTCTCTAGTGACAACACGCTTCTCGATGGTGGCATTGACCTGAACATGGAGCAGGGTATGGCAGAGTGAGTGTCCACAGTGCTGCTTGTTCAAGTATTTGAATGTTGTATTTTAGTCAATTAGCCAAAGGAGAACCAGTGTAATTGTTTGAAAAATAAAGAAAAACATTGGTTTTGTCACTCGTATATCTAAATATACAGTGAAATACGGCAGTTTGTCTATTCAAATCAGCAAGTATTGTGTTGAGCAGCCCACGGGTGTTTGCAGTGGCAACGTAACATGCCTAAGCTTACTGACCCTAACCATATGTCTTTTTGAATATGGAAGGAAACCCACACGGTCATGGGGAGAATGTACAAACTCCTTGTAGGAATCAAACCTCAGTACAGGTTGAGTACCCCTTATCCAAAATTTCATAATTCATTTTTATTTATCGCTGACATGACATCAAAAATGGAAAATTCCACAAAATGCTGGAAAGCTTCTCAGGCGACAAGCAGGTCTCTGCACCACAGACAGTCTGAGAAGTAACCTCATGAATGTAATGAACAGAAACTAATGAAAAAAATAGAAAAAACACTATAAAGCAAAAAAGATTAAGATATTGATCGTGGATAGAAAGAATAGATTCGTCCATGTTGGAGTGATGAGGTTATGGAGTACTTGCTGACACAGGACAAGATAGGACAAAGTCAGCATGGTTTCCTTAAGGGGCAAATCTTGCCTGGCGAACCTGTTTGAATTATTTGAGAAAATTACAAGTAGGACAGATAAAGGGAATGCAGTGAATGTTGTATATTTGCATGTTCAGGCCTTTGACAAGGTACAACACATGAGGCTGCTTATCAAGTTAAGAGCCCAGGAAAGTTACTGGCATGGTTAGGGCATTGGCTGATTGGTAGGAGGCAGTGAGTGGGAATCAAAGGATCTTTGTCTGGTTGGCTGCCAGTGACTAGTGGGGTTCTGTAGGTGTCAGTGTTGGGTCCACTTCTTTTTACACTATATATAAATGAGGTAACAGGTAGGCTGAAGAAGGACTTGGGACAGATTAGGAGAATGGGTAAGAGAGTGGCAAATGAAATGCAATGTTGGAAAATGCATAGTCATGCACTTAGGTAGTAAAAATAAATGTGCAGACTATTTTCTAAATGGGGGAAAAGATCCAAAAATCTGAGATGCAAAGGGACTTGAGAGTCCTTGTGGACACCCTAAAGGTTAACTTGCAGGTTGAATCAATGGTGCAATGGTGCAATGTTAGTAGTCATTTCAAGCTATCTAGAATACAAGAGCAGGGATGTGATGCTGAGGCTTTATAAGGCACTCATGAGGGTGCAATATGAGTGTTGTGAACAGTTTTGGGCTTCTCAAAAGATGTGCTGGCATTGGAGTGGGTCCAGAGGCAGTTCACAGGATGATTCCGGGAATGAAAGGATTATCATTTGGTAGCTTTGGGTCTGTACTTGCTGGAATTTAGAAGGATGAGGGGGTTCTCATTGAATCAGGAGCAGGTTTATTATCACTGGCATGTGACATGAAAATGTTAACTTAGCAGCAGCAGTTCAATGCAATACATAATCTAGCAGAGAGAAAAATAATAATAATGAATAAAATAAAAATAATAATAAATAAGCAAGTAAATCAAATATATTGAATAATTTTTTTAAACGTGCAAAAACAGAAATTCTGTATATTCTTAAAAAGAAAGGTGAGGTAGTGTCCAAAGATTCAATGTCCATTTAGGAATCGGATGGCAGAGAGGAAGAAACTGTTCCTGAATCACTAAGTTTATGCATTCAGGCTTTTGTACCTCCTACCTGATGGTAACAGTGAGAAAAAGACATGCCCTGGGTGCAGGAGGGCCTTAATAATGGACACTGCCTTTCTGAGACACCACTCCCTAAAGATGTCCTGGGAGGCTAGTACTTTGTAGGCTAGTACCCAAGATGGAGCTGACTAGATTTACAACCTTCTGAAGCTTCTTTCGGTCCTGTGCAGTAGCCCCTTCATACCAGACAGTGATGCAGCGTGTCAGAATGCTCTCCACAGTACAACTACAGAAGTTTTTGAGTGTGTTTATTGAGATGCCAAATCACTTCAAACTCCGAATAAAGTATAGCCACTGTCTTGCCTTCTTTATAACTACATCGATATGTTGGGGCCAGGTTAGATCCTCAGAGATCTTGACACCCAGGAACTTGTAGCTGCTCACTCTCTCCACTTCTGATCCCTCTATGAGGATTGGTATGTGTTCCTTCGTCTTACCCTTCCTGAAGTCCACAATCAGCTCTTTCATCTTACTGACGTTGAGTGCCAGGTTGTTGCTGTGGCACCACTCCACTAGTTGGTGTATCTCACTCCTGTGAGCCCTGTCATCGCCCTGAGATTCTACCAACAATGGCTGTATCGTCAGCAAATTTATAGATGGTATATAACCACATAACCATAGTTGAGCAATGCCTAGCCATACAGCCATGTGTATATAGAGAGTAGAACAGTGGGCTAAGCACACACCCCTGAGGTGCGCTAGTGTTGATCGTCAGCAAGGAGGATATGTTATCACCAATCTGTACAGATTGTGGTCTTTCAGTTAGGAAGTTGAGGATCCAGTTGCAGGGGGGGAGGGTACAGAGGCCCAGGTTCCTCAACTTCTCAATTAGGATTCTCAAATCTTTTGAATGTTGAAAGGCCTAGACAGAGTAGTTGTGGAAGTGGTGTTTCCCATGGTGGAGGAGTCTAAGACAAGAGGGCACAGCCTCAGGATAGAGGGGCATCCATTTAAAATATAGATGCAGAGTAATTTTGTCAGCCAGAGGGTGGTGAATTTGTTACCACAGGCAGTTGTGGAGGCCAAGTCGTTGGGTGTATTTAAGGTGCAGATTGATAGGCTCTTGATTGGATACGGCATCTAGGGTTGCAGAGACTGGTGCTGAGGAGAAAAAATGATCAACCATGATCTACTCCATGGGGGAGTAGACTCAATTTGTCAATTCTGCTAATTCTGCTTCTGTCTTATGATCTTTTGGAATATATGCCGCTTAACAGTATGCTGATCTTGAAACAAGCAAAGATCTAACATGACAAAGTGAAAATTGAGGGTAATTGAATATTCATTAAGCTAATTGCAGAAATTGAAGAAAAGGCACAGCATTAAATTTTTAGTGTCTGCTGATCACGAAGATCTAACACCAAAACAAGTCTATGATGCTGATTGTTTTTATACCTGATGTAAAATCTGAATAAAAAGTAAAATACCAATACAGTGTACTGTAACCTTTTTAATCAAAGCACAGCATCATAGGTGCAGACTGAAACCCTGCTGTTTGTTGTTGTTCAACACCAGTTATTCTCTTGATGCTGCTGTGCTGCTTTTGTTACCCTGCACAGATTATATTCTCATTTTATTAATGATGTGTAATAATTTTCATTGTTAAGTACATAATGTAGGATGAACAAGTATCGGTAGCACATAAATTCAGAGTCAGAATCTCTTTCCCCTCCCCCCATTCCTGTGACTATGTGGGTTTCACCCAACAGTCCAAAAATGTATGGTTGGTAGGTTAATTAATCATTGTAAATTGTCCCATGATTAAATCGAGGGATTGCTGGTCTGTGTGGATTGAAGGGCCAGTAGGACCTGTTCTGCATTGTATCTAAATAAATGATGCAAATGACCAGGTTGAGAGAAAAACAATTTTCATTTCACAAAAACATACATGCTTTTCAAGAGTATTTGAGTGGAATCTGACTTGCTCTTTAAGAACATTAACGACCACTTTTACAGGGAGGAGCATGAAACAGAGAATTTGGTAATCTCACCCAATCTCTTACTCCAGAATTAATGATGGGCCTAACTGAATTTCATTCACATTTACACCTTTGGACCTGCCCATCTGCCCTTTAATACAGTTAGCTGATCAGCCAGTCATGTGGCAGCAACTCAGTGCATAAAAGCAAGCAGGCATGGTCAGAAGGTTCAGTTGTTCACACCAAACATTTGAAAGGGAAAGAAATGTGATCTGCGTGACTTTGACTGTGGAACAATTGGTGCCAGACAGAGTGGTAAGAAACTGCTGATCTCCTGAGATTTTCATGCACAAAGACTCTAGAGTTTACAGAGTCTGGTGTAAAAAAATGAAAAATGCATCCAGTGAGCAGCAGCTCTGTGGGCGAAAACACCTTCTTAATCAGAGAGGTCAGAGGAAAATGGCAGACTTGTTCAAGGTGAAATTAACTTAAATAACCACATGTTACAACAGTGGTGTGTGGAAGAGCATGTCTAAATGAACCTTGAAGTGGATGGGTGACAGCAGCAGCAGACCATGAACATAAACACACTATGGCTACTTTATTAGGTACAGGAGGTATCTTACAAAGTGACCACTGAATTTATAATGGCCCTATTTTTTTTTTACATTTTTTTATTAGTTTTTCAAAACATTTTACAAATTAAAAACCCCAAATCCCAATGAGGAGCATTAATACAGTGCAAAATTAAGCATACAATAACAATATGCTACAAAGGAAGAGAATTTAACAAAAAAGCACCTAAATTAAAGACAAGTAAGCTTAGTGTCCTCCCCAAGCCCCACAACACAAGATAAAAAACAACAACAACTCCAGACCAACCACAACACAGTATAAAGAGTATAGGTCAGGACAGTCAAACTCCCAGACTGTGAATACACTTAGCAACAGAGGATAATAATGCCTACTACCAGAAAAAAAAGGGAGCTGAAAGCAAGGGACCGAAAAGAAGAAAAAAAAAAGGAAAAAAAACCCTAGTCAAGAGGAAGGTTATGAAAGTACTCGATAAAAGGTTCCCAGACCTTATGGAACTTTAGATCCGAATTAAGAACTGAATAATGAATTTTTTCGAGGTCCAAGCAGGCCATAATGTCGTTAAGCCATTGCGCATGAGTGGGCGGGGCAACATCTCTCCATCTAAGGAGGATCAAGCGTCTAGCCAGGAGAGAGGCAAAGGATAGTATTCGGCATTTGGTCGGACCCAGACATAAATCTGTCTCACCCCAAAAACCGAACAGAGCAATTAAGGGGTTTGGTTCTAGGTGCTGATTCAGAATACCCGATAATGTAGTGAAGACATCTTTCCAGAATTTCTCCAAGCTAGGACAGAGCCAGTACATATGGATGAGAGAGGCCACGCCCCTCTTGCATTTATCACAGAGCGGGCTAATGCCAGGGTAGAATCGAGATAGTTTAGATTTAGACATATGGGCTCTATGAACAATCTTAAACTGTAAAAGGCAATGGCGAGCACAAAGAGAGGTTGAGTTAACCGATTTGAGAACTGAGTCCCAGCTCTCCTTGGATAAGGAGATATTTAAATCCTGCTCCCAGGCCATTTTAATTTTATCCACAGGGGCCCGTCGTAAGGCTGCTAGTTTATCTCGGATAGTTGAAATTAAACCTTTACCTAGTGGATTAATGGAAAGAAATAGGTCCATAACATTTTTCGCAGGCATTTCAGGAAAGTTAGGAATTAAAGGAGCAGTAAAGTGTCGGATTTGGAGATATCTGAAAAAGTGAGCGTTAGGCAGGTTGAACTTAACAGAGAGCTGCTGAAAAGAAGCGAAGCGATTATCAATGAAGAGATCTTCAAAATGTCTAATGCCCTTCCTGTACCAAACATGGAATGCTGAATCGTACGTAGTAGGTAAAAAAAGGTGATTATGTGCGACAGGGCTAGAAACGGAAAACCCCTGGAAACCATAGCATTTCCTAAACTGAGCCCATATACGCAAAGTGTGTCTAACAGGAGGATTAGCTATTGATCTGGGCAGACTGCTAGGGAGTGCAGAGCCAAGAAGTGCAGAGATAGATAATTCTTTAGTGGAGCTCAACTCCATTGCCACCCAGTTAGGGCACTCGGGTTGGCCGTGGAAGAAAGACCAGAAGGTAGCACAACGTATATTAGCTGCCCAATAATATAAGCGAAAGTTAGGTAAAGGCATGCCACCCTCTTTTTTAGATTTTTGGAGGTGGATTTTATTCATTCTAGAGCGCTTATTCTGCCACAGATATGACAAAATAATAGAGTCTAAGGAATCAAAAAAAGATTTAGGAATAAAAATTGTGATAGATTGAAATAAGTATAAAAATTTGGGGAGAACATACATTTTAACAACATTAATATGACCTACCAATGACATAGATAGAGGTGACCATTGTACCAGACTCTGTTTTATAGCATATGAAAGGTTGACAAAGTTTTCACGAAAGAGATCTTTAAACTTCCTTGTGACTGTAATTCCAAGATAAGTAAATTGATTATGGACTACTTTAAAAGGGAGATCACGAAATATTAGTTCTTGTGCTTCTTTATTAATTGGGAAAAGTTCACTCTTATGTAAATTAAGTTTATAGCCAGAGATCTGGCTAAACTGGTCAAGAAGTGAAAACATTAGAGGTAAGGATGTAGACGGATTTGAGAGAAAGAGTAATAAGTCATCAGCATAGAGAGAAACTTTATGCTCAACACCTCCTCTCCAAATCCCGGCCAATTCAGGACAGTTTTGAAATGCTATCACCAGAAGTTCTATAGCCAAATCAAAGAGAAAGGGACTTAAGGGGCATCCCTGACAGGTGCCACGTTTGAGATTAAATACTTGGGATTTCTGAAAATTAGTTAAAACAGAAGCAGTAGGACACAGGTACAGCAATTGGATCCAAGAGATGAAACATTGGCCGAGGTCAAATTTTTCTAAGACTGCAAAAAGGTAGTTCCACTCTATACGATCAAATGCTTTCTCCGCATCAAGGGAAATAACACATTCAGGAGTCCCAGTTGGAGCTGAGTATAAAATATTAAATAGACGCCGAATGTTAAAAAAAGGGAGACGGTTTTTAATAAAGCCTGTTTGGTCACCAGAGATAATGGAGGGAATAACAGTTTCTAATCTATGAGCCAACACTTTAGCTAAGATCTTTACATCAACATTGAGCAGAGAGATCGGCCTGTACGAGGAACACTCTGTTGGGTCTTTGCCCTTTTTTAAAAGAAGAATAATAGATGCCTCATTGAAAGAGGGTGGCAATTTGCCGTAATTAAACGAGTCAGATAATACTGAAAGTAACTGAGGAGAAAGAAGTGAAGAAAATGATTTATAAAATTCTACAGGGAACCCATCAGGTCCAGGAGATTTCCCTGAGGACAGTGCAGAAATTGCAAAAGATATTTCTTCTGATGATATAGGCGCATTGAGTTTGGCTTTGAAATCAGATGAGAGTGAGGGGATATTCAGATTCTGTAAAAATTGATCAACAGAGATATTGTCATTCAGAGATTCAGAGGAATAAAGCCAAGAATAAAAATTTTTAAATGCATCATTAATTTCTAAATGATCCAATGTAAAGTCTCCGTTCTCCTTCCGGATCTTTGTAATATGTTGTTTGGCTTTGGAACGCCTCAGCTGATTGGCTAGGAATTTACCAGACTTATCCCCATGAATGTAAAAGCGACTCTTGCTTTCGAGAAGTTGGCGTTCGACAGGTTGAGTGGACAGAAGGTTAAATTTAGTTTGGAGTTCAATGCGCTTCTTGTATAATTCAGGGTTCTTAGTTTGGGCATATATTTGATCCAAATCTTTAATCTGGTTAATGAGGTCTGATCGATCTGCACGGGATCTTCTGTTGAGATTTGCTGTGTAAGAGATTATTTGACCCCTCAGATATGCTTTCATGGCATCCCAGACAATCTGGGATGGCACTTCAGGTGATGTATTAGTGTTAAAATAAAAGGTTATCTGACCCTTAATAAATTTTACAAAATCATCATCCGATAATAAAGTTGAATCAAACCGCCAGTGTTTATTCCTCTGAGGGAGACCAGGAAAGTTCAGAGAGAGGGTAATTGGGGCATGGTCAGAAATCAGTATACTCTGATAGTCACAAGAGTGGGCAAATGGGATAAGTTGGTTATCGAGTAAGAAATAGTCAATTCTAGTGAAGGTATGGTGAACGTGAGAAAAAAGAATAATCTCTGTCCGTAGGATGGAGGAAACGCCATATATCAGAGATACCAAAATTAGAGAGAAACGATTGGATAGCTAAGGCAGATTTAGTAGGTGATCTGGTAACAGAGGACGATCGATCCAGTTTAGGATCCAACCAACAGTTGAAGTCACCACCCAGTATAAGAGAGTATGAGTTTAAGTCTGGTAGTGAGGGAAAAAGCCATTCAAAAAAGTTAACATCATCAAAGTTGGGAGCATACAGGTTTGCTAGTGCAACTTTAGTGTTATATAGTTTACCAGAAACAATAATAAAATGGCCATTTGTATCAGATATTTTATTATGGAGTTCAAAAGGAATATTTGAGTTAATAAGAATGGAGACTCCCCTAGCTTTAGCGGCAAAGGATGAATGAAAATGCTGACCCGCCCACTTTGACAGAAGCCGGGAGTTATCAAAACAACGAATATGAGTTTCTTGAAGGAAAGCAATGTCAGCTTTGAGTTGTTTGATATGTGAGAATACCTTCCTCCTTTTAACAGGGTGATTCAATCCCTTTACATTCCAGCTCACGCATTTAAGTGCACTAGCCATTATCAATTACTAATGCATAAAAGGCAGCAGGCATATAAAAAGTCAGGCAGAACACTAGCAGTCTGGGAGCAGAGATGTAAACATAGATTCGTAAAATCAAAACATATACATGTCCTGAGCAATAAAGAGAAACAATAAATACAGTGAGTGATGTTGGAACTGGAAAATCCATCCCACCCACACAACCCAAAACTAGACGGCTACCAAAACAAGTAGCTAGCTCTACCAAAAAAATTAACCCAAATACAACTTCCAGATCTGTGTCATTGACAACAGTTCCATATAAATACTATAGCAAATAGTAACTAGTTTATGCACTAGAAAACATAACTACAGATTAGAACACCTTCTGCAGAAATATAAAACTTAATACAGAGAAAATCGGAAAAAAACCAAAACTAACCTACCCGCGAAAAATTATAGAAGAATAAAGTAAGAGAAAGGGGGGAAAAAAGATTAAAAAAAAAGGAGAGGAAGGGGAAAATTATAAATTCAAGACGAGTATTTATCAACCATTTACAGAGAGGAGAGAAAAAAATTCAGAGATTAGAAAAAAGGGGTGAAGAAAGGGAAAAAATGATAAAATAAATAAATATTTAAAAAAGGAAAAATAAATCAGCAATTAAACTGTGAACCAACAAACAGGGAGGCCTTCACTAAAGACTTTGAACCTCCAAAACAAGTTAGAGTCAGTTGTAAAACTCTGTAGATAAGGTTATATAAGAGTAAAAATAGATTACACACACACCAATTCCCGGGAGAGATTGTCAACAGCCCTTAGAGTTTCAATGAATAATGTCTGAGTGATTCAAGTGAAGTCTGAGTCCAGAAAAAGTAATTTTACTACGAGGAGTACTTATCCACCATTTTAGGAGGTCCGATCAGATTCCGAAGATGACTGGATAGCCGGAAGACTTGCCACAAATGCTTCAGCTTCCTTCACCGACCTGAGCCACTTGTATTTTCCAGTATTAAGCTTCATTCGTAGATCAGCAGGATTGCGAAGAGAGGGTTTAAAACCACGATCAAACAGCACTTTCATTACGCCTTTAAACTCAGCGCGCATCTTTAAGGTCTGGGGTGCAAAATCTTCCACAAAGCAAATGGTTGTATCCTGGAAAGGAAGAGACCCCCTGCGACGTGCCTCCACAATCAGACTGTGTTTTACCTGGTATTGATGGAAACACAAGATTACTGGTCGCGGACGGGAGCCCAGAATTCCGGGGGGAACGTAAACTCTGTGTGCCCGTTCGAGTTCGGGCGGCTTCGGAAGCAAATCTTTCCCGAATATCTCACAGAGAAACTCGGCGAAAAACTTCACGGTTGATCCCTGTTTGGTCGCCTCTGGCAATCCAAGAATTCTAAGATTGCAGCGTCTGCTGCGATTTTCGAGATCCACCATTTTGGAAAGGAGTTTGTTAGATTTTTCCTCTAAGCTGGAACAGAGAGTCTCCAAGTATCGAACACGACTTCCTAAATCTTCAGAAGTCGAATCGATGCGAGATAAGTGTTCAGCATGCTTGTCCACTTTATCGTTGATCCGATCCAGTTTGTCTTCCAACTGTTTGAAAGCGGTTTTAAATTCCTTTAAAATTTTGTCTCGGAGCTTTCCGAGCGCAACCAAGGTCTCGTCCGAGGGCGCCATAGCTTCCTTTCCCCCGGATTTAGAACTCTTGCTAGACATTGTAAGTTAGATATGTTCACAGGCAAGTAAGAGATACTGAAAAAATTCCTAACTAAGGTTTAAAAAATGGAGACATTTAGTGCAAAGATAGCGACATTAATGGAACAAAAGTTCGGAGCAGCTAAACAATCGCCATCTTACCAGAAGTCCCCCTAATGGCCCTATCTTAACTTCATTTACATCTAACATGAGTATTCTGCACACGGAAAGTGGCAAAAGCTCAGATGATGCAAAGTTGATTGTTAATTTTAAAGCTTGTTTAATAGCCAAAAAGGAATGAAGCAATGCTGCCCTACTGTATGATAAGAAAGCTGCAATCTCATTGGAGCAACACTGAGGGACTGAATATGTGTGTTTAAATGCTGTTTCTGTCAATGAAAATTGTTGGCAGTTCCATAAAGCTTGCCTTGATGGGTGCTAACCTGCCATTCTTTCTCTTACAGGCATTTGAAGGACATTATTTTGCTTACTGCTATTCTGCAAGTCCTCAGCTGTGTGTCCATGTATTTCTGGTACTTATGGCTCCTAGTAAGTTCAAACTAAATTCATTATCAATGTACGTATATGTCACCATATACTACCATGTTTTTTTTGCAAGCATTTACAGGAATATAAAAAATACAATAAAATTTCTGAAAACTACACATATATATAGAGGAAGTCTAAAACCAGAGAACACAGCCTCTGAATAGAGGGGTGTCCTTTTAAAACAGAATGAATGAACTACTTTCGCCAGAGAGTGGTGAATCTGTACAATTCATTGCCACAGGCAGCTGTGGAGGCCAAGTCATTGGGTATATTTAAGTCAGAGGTTGATACATTCTTGATTAGTCGGGGAATGAAGGGATACAGGGAGAAGGCAGGAGATTGAAGCTGAGGGGGGAAGTGGATCAGCTGTGATGAAAGGGGCTGAATGGCCTAATTCCGCTCCTATATTTTATGATCTTCTAAACAAAGACTGAGACAAGCAACCAAAATGCAGATGAAGATAAAATGTGCAAATGAAAAATAAGTAAATAACTAACACTGAGAACATGAGTTGTAGTGTCCTTGGAAGTGAATCTGAAGGGCCTCAGTGCAAAACATCGACTGTTAATCTTTTTTATATATGCTACCTGACCTGCTGAGTTCTTCCAGCATTTTTTGTGTTGCTCTAGATTTCCAGTATCTGCTGAATCTCTAATGCTTATAGGTTGTGGAATAGTTTAGAGGTGAGGTGAGTGAAGTTATGCTTGCTTGTTCAGGAGCCTGAGGGGTAATAACTGTTTCTGAACCTGGTGATGTGAGACCAAGGTGGTACCTCCTGCCTGATGGTAGTAGCAAGAAGAGAATTTAGCCTGAATAGTTCAATAGTTCCATTTCATATCAGAAATGTATACAGTATACATTCTTGTTCTTCGTAGACGTACATGAAAACTGAAGAGTGCACCAAAGAATGAGTGACAGTAAAAACGTTAGAACCCCAAAGCCTCCCTCATTCCATCTCCCATGCACAAGCAGCAGCAAAGCAACAGCCCTCCCCCCACTTACTTCAAAAATCATCAGCTCCACCCACGAAGCAAGCAATATCAAAGCCCCAAGACAGAACATATCACAAAAACTAATCGTTCACACAGCAAGAGGAGAGACATAAACAAAACAACTCGCTGATTTGGAATGATAAAGTCTGCTGCGTCGCTTTTATTCCGAGTTCTCCAACTCCAGAATCAGCACCAAACTCTTCCCCCACTATCGAGAGAGAGAGAGCACGCAATTCGGCGTGTACAGAACACCCGACAGCTGATCCACTGTTTCTGATGTTCTATTTTCACCTGCAACATTTCAGTCGGTGAAGCCGGCAGAACCCTGAAGGCATGCTAGTTTTCTAGTCAGCATCCTTGGGATATCAAAAAGTGGCTGGTCGTGAGTTCACAAGAGCGGGTCACACCACTGCAGAGAACCCAAGTCTGAGTGTAACTCTGGCTCAGGATCTCCATCCTGAAAAGGAAAGAGTGACATCAAAGGAAGAAAATAAGCATTTCTGTTTCCACAAATTAGCTCAAAGGAGTCGTTGTTAAGCGTCATCGTAGCTCCATGGGGGTCCATGATGATGGATGCTACTTTCTTATGGCAGTGGTGTCTTGTAGATGTGCTCAGTGCTGAAGATGACTTGGCTAATGATGGACTGGACTGATTCCACCACTTTTTGCAGACTTCCATTCTCAGGGATTCTTATCATCCCAGGCTAAGATGCAATCAATTAGGATCCTCTCCACTGTACAGCTATAGAAGTTTGTCGAAGATTTAAAACGAGGTTAAGATCTATTTACTGCATGCTTGTGTTTTCAAAGGAATTTTTCCGAATAGTGATGGGGTGTGGTTCAAGAAGGAACCAGGGTTAAGGGCACAACATTATGTGCAGGAGATGAAGAAGGAACAAACTGCCAGTCTAGACATTTTAGTTTAATTGTACTGCCTGTGCACTATAAAGGCTGACTGCTCTTGTAGCCAGACTTGTGTTTGGTATATAACATATATAACCATATAACAATCACAGCACGGAAACAGGCCATTCCGGCCCTCCTAGTCCGTGCCGAACTCTTCATCTCACCTAGTCCCACCTACCCGCACTCAGCCCATAACCCTCCACTCCTTTCCTGTCCATATACCTATCCAATTTTACCTTAAATGACACAACTGAACTGGCCTCTACTACTTCTACAGGAAGCTCATTCCACACAGCTATCACTCTCTGAGTAAAGAAATACCCCTTCGTGTTTCCCTTAAACTTTTGCCCCCTAACTCTCAAATCATGTCCTCTCGTTTGAATCTCCCCTACTCTCAATGGAAACAGCCTATTCACGTCAACTCTATCTATCCCTCTCAAAATTTTAAATACCTCGATCAAATCCCCCCTCAACCTTCTACGCTCCAATGAATAGAGACCTAACTTGTTCATCCTTTCTCTGTAACTTAAGTGCTGAAACCCAGGTAACATCCTAGTAAATCGTCTCTGCACTCTCTCTAATTTATTGATATCTTTCCTATAATTCGGTGACCAGAACTGTACACAATATTCCAAATTTGGCCTTACCAATGCCTTGTACAATTTTAACATTACATCCCAACTTCTGTACTCAATGCTCTGATTTATAAAGGCCAGCGTTCCAAAAGCCTTCTTCACATGAGACTCCACCTTCAGGGAACTATGCACTGTTATTCCTAGATCTCTCTGTTCCACTGCATTCCTGAATGCCCTACCATTTACCCTGTATGTTCTATTTGGATTATTCCTACCAAAATGTAGAACCTCACACTTCTCAGCATTAAACTCCATCTGCCAACGTTCAGCCCATTCTTCTAACCAGCATAAATCTCCCTGCAAGCTTTGAAAACCCACCTCATTATCCACAACACCTCCTACCTTAGTATCATCGGCATACTTACTAATCCAATTTACCACCCCATCATCCAGATCATTTATGTATATTACAAACAACATTGGGCCCAAAACAGATCCCTGAGGCACCCCGCTAGTCACCGGCCTCCATCCCGATAAACAATTATCCACCACTACTCTCTGGCATCTCCCATCTAGCCACTGTTGAATCCATTTTATTACTCCAGCATTAATACCTAACGACTGAACCTTCTTAACTAACCTTCCATGTGGAACTTTGTCAAAGGCCTTGCTGAAGTCCATATAGACTACATCCACTGCTTTACCCTCGTCAACATTCCTCGTAACTTCTTCAAAAAATTCAATAAGGTTTGTCAAACATGACCTTCCACGCACAAATCCATGCTGGCTACTCCTAATCAGATCCTGTCTATCCAGATAATTATAAATACTATCTCTAAGAATACTTTCCATTAATTTACCCACCACTGATGTCAAACTGACAGGTCTATAATTGCCAGGCTTACTTCTAGAACCCTTTTTAAACAATGGAACCACATGAGCAATACGCCAATCCTCCGGCACAATCCCCGTTTCTAATGACATCTGAAAGATCTCCGTCAGAGTTCCTACTATCTCTACACAAACTTCCCTCAAGGTCCTGGGGAATATCCTGTCAGGACCCGGAGATTTATCCACTTTTAAATTTCTTAAAAGCGCCACCTCTTTAATTGTCATAGGTTCTATAACTTCCTTACTTGTTTCCCACACCTTACACCATTCAATATCCTTCTCCTTAGTGAATACCGAAGAGAATAAATCGTTCAAAATCTCTCCCATCTCCCTCGGCTCCACACATAGCTGACCACCCTGATTCTCTAAGGGACCAATTTTATCCCTCACTATCCTCTTGCTTTTAATATAACTGTAGAAGCCTTTTGGATTTACTTCCACCTTATTTGCCAAACCAAACTCGTAACTTCTTTTAGCTTTTCTAATCTCTTTAAGATTCCTTTTACATTCTTTATATTCCTCGAGCAATTCCTTTACTCCATGCTGCCTATATCTATTGTAGACATCCCTCTTTTTTCGAACCAAGTTTCTAATATCCCTTGAAAACCATGGCGCTTTCAAACCTTTAACCTTTCCTTTCAACCTAACAGGAACATAAAGATTCTGTACCCTCATAATTTCACCCTTAAATGACCTCCTTTTCTCTATTACATCCTTCCCATAAAACAACTTGACCCAATCCACTCTCTCTAAATCCCTGCGCATCTCCTCAAAGTTAGCCTTTCTCCAATCAAAAATCTCAACTCTAGGTCCAGTCTTGTCCTTCTCCATAATTATATTGAAGCTAATGCTATTGTGATCACTGGACCCGAAGTGCTCCCCAACACATACATCTGTCAGCTGACCTATCACATTCCCTAACAGGAGATCCAACACTGCCCCATCTCTAGTCGGTACTTCTATGTATTGTTGCAAAAAACTATCCTGCACACATTTCACAAACTCTAAACCATCCAGCCCTTTTACAGAATGAGCTTCCCAATCTGTGTGGAAAGTTAAAATCTCCCACAATCACCACCTTGTGTTTACTACAAATATCTGCTTTCTCCTTACACATTTGCTCTTCCAACTCACGCTCCCCATTAGGTGGCCTATAATACACTCCTATCAGTGTTACTACACCTTTCCCATTCCTCAATTCCACCCAAATAGCCTCCCTAGAGGAGCTCTCTAATCTATCCTTCCAAAGCACCGCCATAAGATTTTCTCGGACAAGCAATGCAACACCTCCTCCTCTGGCCCCTCCTACTCTATCACACCTGAAGCAACTAAATCCAGGAATATTTAGTTGCCAATCACACCCTTCCTGCAACCATGTTTCACTAATAGTTACAACATCATAATTCCAGGTATCAATCCACGCTTTAAGCTCATCCACCTTTCTTACAATGCTCCTAGCATTAAAATAGATACATTTAAGATACTCTCCACCTCCTCCTCTCTTTTCATCCCTAGCAATGCATTCAAATTTATTATCCTTTTTTTTCTTCTCCCCTACATCTTATATGCATGGTATAGGACATGCATATTGAATGATATGGCCCTGGACAATGAGAAGCAGAGAGATCTTAGTGTATAAGTCTAAGAATCCCTAAAGATGGCAGCACAAATGCACGAGATGATGAGGAAGTATATAGGAAACATGCCTTCATTAGCTGGGCCATTGGATAGAAGAGCAGGAAGGTCACAGTACTATATCATAAAACTGCTTTGGCAGGTGTTGAAGTATTGTGTACAGTTGCTGTTGCCATGCTGTGGGACTAGAGAGGTTTGAGGAGAGCTTTATCAGGACACTAAGTCAGATGAAGCACTTTGGTTACATGGATAGGCTGAGTTTCTTTTCCGTGGAGCAGACAAGGAAGCTAATAAAGGTGTATACAATCACAAGGGACAAAGATGTTACAAACTTTTTCCCTGTCATGGAGATACCTAAAACGAGAGGATATGGGCTTAGAGTAAGGGGCAAAAGGTTTACAAGGAATCCAGAGAAGAAGTTTTAATTGACCCCGAGGGTGATTGGAATCTGGAATACTTTGATTCAGCAGTTAACATTTAATCAGTATCTACACAAGCACTTGAATTGTGAAGGCACAAAGGATATTTGATGGACAGCATATGTGTGGATGGGCCATGTGGCCTGTTTCTGTGCTGTAGGACTCTAAACTCCATCTGAGCAGTGCTCAGAACTGTAATGAGAATCCCCCACAATGAGTACAGTGTTGGATGAAGAGTCAGGTCTAGTGTTGATGCTGATTGGAAAATAAATATTACCATCTTTTGAACATGGTGGTTTTAGTTCAACATTTATCTACTTTATCTTCTCTAAATTACAGCCCTGTTGCCTTGCCCCTACTGGGCAGAGCAATAAATACTTTATCGATGCCAAAGGAAATTACAGTGTACCAGTAGCAGTCCAAGTGCATGGATATACAAATATTAGAAAAGAAGTAAGAAAGAATTTAAAAAATAACCTCAACAGTCTAACAGGAGGGGAGGGGGGTTCATCGCATCCCTGGCTATAGGTTGGCTGATTATTGAGCCAACTGGTCAAGAGTAAGAATGACCTCCTTGTAGCTCTCTTTGGAGCAGCACAGTTGTCTTAGTCTGTTACTAAAAGTATTCCTCTGTACAGCCAAAGTGGCGATCAGAGGGTGGGTAACACTATTCAGAATTGCCAGGATTTTTCGTAGGGTCCTTTGTTCTACCACAGCCTCCAGTGTATCCAGTTTGACTCCTATAACAGAGCCAACCTTTCTGATCAGTTTATTGAGCCTGTTGGCATAACCTGTGTAGATGCCATTGCCTTAGCACACCACCACGTAGAAGATTGTACTGGTAACAACAGACTGGTAGACATGTGAAGGAGAGGCCTGCATACTCCAAAGGATCTCAGTCTCCTCGGAAAGCAAAGGTAACTCTGGCCCTTCTTGTGATAAAGCTTCTGTGTTGGTGCTCCACTCAAGTCTGTCATCCAGGCGCACCCCCAGGTACTTGTAGGTCCTCACCTTCAGCAGGGAGCAACACAGGCTTAGTCTTCCTAAAGTACACCACCATCTTACTGATGTTGAACTACAAATTATTCAGCTTGCACCATTTGACAAAGTCCTCCATCAGAGAATTTCTGCAGATGGCATGACTTGGTGTTGTATCTGAAGTCTAAGGTATATAGGGTAAACAGAGCTGCTTAAAGCCATGAAGGTGTTATAGTTATAAAGGTGTTTGAAGGGGCTCTTGAACCCATAATCCATCAGTTCATTCATATCAACAAGATGTATGGAATTGCAGAGTGACGGAGAGCAAAGCTGAAATTCCCAGTCTGACTCCCTTTGTTTCCCCCCTGCATAATCCCTACAAAACAGTTATAACCCTGAGGAAACTTATGCTCCCACTCATTTAAGCTTGTACTCCCAGATTGACTCTCACATTTCTTTTTTTTAGGCACCAGCAAGAGCTCTTTACTTACTGTGGGTGAATATCCTAGGACCCTGGTTTACGGCGGAACCTCCCACAAACTCAGATGTATCCGAAAAGAAACAGAAGAGGCAAGAGCGACGACAGATGAGGAAGCTGCAGTAGGGTGGCAGAGCTGTTCCCAGACCCTTGTTAATAGATGGATTGCTGGAAGCTAGTCTCACCTTCCCCACTCCCCCACCCCGCCCCTCCTGTTGCCACGTTCCCAGTCATCACTTTGTTGAAGCCCTGTCTGCACTGAGAGACGGTCACTGCTTCTGAACCACAGCCCCCACACTTCTATGCTGCATTTATCCCGAGCCAAAAGAGAGCATTACTCAAGCTTCGAATCCTGCCTTGTGTCACTGAACTGGTGGGTGGATCGAAGGTAAATGTGATGTGTTGACATTTGTGGATCACTACCTCATGCTGCAGTTTGTTAGTTAGCCCCTGTGATTGTTCACTGCAGTACTCCTCCCCAATGCCTTGTCTCCCCAAATTCATAACCGGGGCGTAATTCATCAGGTGTTAGTCATTGTTTGGGACTAAGCGGCTTGGACATTGCTAACGTGAAAGCCTTGGCCAAAGGAAGAACTGTGGATGAACTGAGCTCTGCTTTTGGTGTCCACATCTGCTTTGCACTGCAGAGCCCGAGTATGGAACTGTTGGCATCGACAGAGACTCATCTCTGACCCAGCTGAACAGTGGAAACCCATGGTCAGTTATCAAACATGAAGCCTGTCACCGCTTGACCAGGACCTGAGTCTGGAGATGCTTGTGTTTGCTGTTGTCTCCAATCTTTTGCTAATAAGGCCAGTCATGTGCCATTACCATGGCAACTGCATGTCTTCTGAGTGCAACCCCAGCAGCCTTCATCCCCATACACAGACACACACTTTTTCAACTTTTGTACTATGAGCTAGCAAACCTGATTCTGGCAGGTCATTGCTCAGGATGTAGTCCATGGCCTCAGTTGTCTGCATGTGGAGACGAGTACAGAAATAGCAAGGGGAATCTGACCTTCCAGCAATCAGTGACTCCATCCACCACTTTGACTCTATTTCCCATAGTTTCCTTGGCTAGAAAAATCCTACTAGTATTGTCTATTAAATTAATTGAGTTAATTCCTGCTCAGTAGAAACTTTGCTACGCAGGAACTAATTGTTTACATCTACTAATTTAGTAGAATTTTATGAACTTCTTCCTTGTTCCTGAGTACCCTGAATTTATGACCCCTTTACCATTAGTGATTGGAAAAGTTTCCAAATAGAACTTGAAATTATTTCATAGGATCTAAAGCCTGCAGTATGATACTGCTCCAGTAAGTTCAAGTGCAGTTTGTAATACTTCTTCAAAATGTAAAACTCCTTGGAATGTTGGAAACCTTCTGCTGGCATGCTTAATCTATCCTCCCCTGCAGGACTTGTTTTCTTAGCGCTCTCTTTTTCCTACCTCAGTTTTCCACAACACCATAAATTGAACTCTGCTACTCACTGAGTCTTTGGAAACACGAGCACAAATTCTCAACAGATACTGCTAAGCCATTCGGAGCGGGCTTATTATCTGGAGGTGGTGTGGCTCAAATGAGGGTGTATATTCATGAAAGATTCAAGGCATTGTTGTTATAAGAGTAGGGGATTATCCTGGATGCCATGGTAAGTATTTATCTCATGAGGGTATTATTGAATCGGATTTGGGTTATTACTATGTGTGGAATCTTACTGTGTGTAAACCTTTTGCCCAGATTATTACATTGAAACAATACCTTCAACGAGTACTTCATTGGCTGAGCCACCCTGAGACTATATGAATGCAAGAACACCCAAAATGGTGGAGGGACTTAGCAGGTCATGGAAAAGGATAAACGGTCAACCTTTCAGGCTCAGACCCATCATCAAGACTGGAAAGGAAGGGGAAGGAAGCCAGAATAAGAAGGTGGAGAGGGAAGGGGGGGGCGGTTGAAGTGAGAAGTTAAGAGGTGATAGTTGGAAAAGGTAAAGGGCTAAAGAAGGAATCTGTTATGAGAGCAGAGTAAATTATGGGAGGAAGGGAAGGAGGAGGGTCTCCAGACAGGTGATAGGCAGGTGAAGAGGAGTGAAAGGGGAGTCATAATGGAGAATTGAAAAGTAAGAAGATGAAGAGAGGAGAAATATAAATGCCAAGACTACCTTCATGTGAATGAACTCCTTGATTCTTAATTTCACCTTGATATAATGCTGTGCCTCTCAGTCAGACACTGAGCTGCAGACAGTCCGCCAGTTCCATAAGTGCAGGCACTGGGGATTGGAAAGGGCATTGGCGGGATTGGCGCAAGGACCAAGGGTTTTCACAGTAAGCCATCTGCTGTCTGAATGCATCGCTTGAAGTGGTGAACGAGTGAGGAGGCAGTGGCTGCATGGGCCAACAGTCACCACCGAATGACTTCGATCTTTATTTACTGTGTTACATCAGTGACAATTAATTTAAGGTTTTATTAAAATGAAACAACCAAATTTACAGAATCAAATATTGAATAAATATTATATAATGTGTTGCATTGTGCCTTTGACTGCATCAGATTTCATATTTTGCCTGAGTGTATTGTTACTGCCTGTGTGAATTACAAGGAAAAGTCACATTTCAGTCTCTCAACTCAATCTCGAGTTGAATCAGCAATTATGTGACTTATTCATTCATAGGGTGTGGTCATCCCACTGAGCTGGCACTTTGTTGCCCATGGAAACACAGACTTCAGATTTTGAAATCTGGGGCAATGAACAAAATACTGGAGGAAATCAGCAGTTCAGGCAGCATCTATACTCACCATCTTCCTTGTATTCAGTTATCCATCCCTAAGATGCCTCATGAAGTATTGCAGTGGTGTGGGTGTACCCTCAATGCTTTTGGGGTGAGATTTCCCAGATTTTTACCCAGCAATAGTGAAGGAATCCCTGGATGATGAAGGGGAGGGGCAGCAACAGAGGGAGATAAAATGAGAGAGGGAACTGGGATGGTGAAGAGAAGGGGGGCATTACTAGAAGTTCGAGAAATCAATGTTCGTGCCATCAGATTGGCAGCTACCCAGGTGGAATGTAAGGTGTTGCTCTTCCAACTTGAGCGTGGCCTCATCACAGCAGTAGAAGAGGCCATTGACTGGCATGTTAGTATGGGAAGATGAATTAAAATGGGTGACCACTGGGAGATCCTGCTTTTTCTGGTGATTCTCGGCGAAGCCGTCTTCCAATCTGTATTGGGTCCTGTGGATGTACAGGAGGCTGCACCGGATATGGTAGATAACCCCAACAGACTCACAGGTCAAGTGTTGCCTTAACTGGGAGGAATGTTTGGAGTTCTGACTGGTAGCGAGGAAGGAGGTGTAGCGTTGTTCCACTTGCTGGAGAAGGGTTGGAGGCTGTGCCATTTACTATCAATGTTACAAGCCAGTGAGAGGACAGAATGGGTCTGATGCAATGATTGATTAACCAGCTTGTCAGTTGTGAAATTGCACGTGAACATGCTTTGGTGACAAGATATAAAATAGAAGACTTGGTAGCTGTAAGATACAGAAGCAAATTGATAGGTTTGCCTCAACTCTGAAGGATTTATGTTTGGTTGTCTTCCCATGGTTCCCACCACTGCTGGTGATGCTCTGGCCACAGATCACAATAGCGTTGATAGCACTGAATATTCTGGCTTACCGTATGTCATAGGAGCAGAGTTACGCCATTTGGCCCATCAGGTCTGCTCTGCCATTTTATCATGGTTGATTTATACCTCTCAACCAACTTTAATAATCAAGAACCTATCAACTTCTGGTTTAAATATACCCAATGACTTGGCCTCAGTAAATGTATTTAAGACAAGGTTGCATAGCAAGGTTGCACAATTAAGGGTTGTGGGGAAAAGGCAGGTAGGTGGATATGAGTCCATGGTCAGATCAGTTTGTGACGTGTGAAGTTGCATTGAGAAATGACCCTAAGGCAGTAATATGATCATGACTAGAGACAGTAAAGATCTTGAGAGAGTTTAGGGAGCTAGGTAGAAAACTAAAAAGTGCGGCCTGCAAGGTAGTAATCTCTGCTGCCTGTGAGGATAAGAATAAGATAATTTGGCAGGTGAATATGTGGCTGAGGAACTGGTGCAGGGGGCAGGCATCCAGATTTTTGTATCTTTGGGATCGCTTCTGGGGAAGATAGGAGCTGTACAGTAGGGTTGGGCTACACATGAACCCAAAGGGCACCAGTACTCTTGTGGGTAAGTTTGCTAGAGCTGTTTGGGGGGGTTTAAATTAATATGGCAGCGGGTGGAACCAGAGTGATAGGGCAGAGGATGGGGTAGTAGGTTTACAAACAAAAGCAGTACTTTGTAAGGCATCTAGAAGAGACGGTCTGGTGACTGGGCAAAATTGCAGACAACAGGATGAGCTGCATTGTAAAAGGGGAGCAAAAATTCAAAAAAGGTGATGAACACAGGACTGAAGGCGTTGTATCTGAATGCACGCAGTATACAAAATAAAGTAGATGAGCTTGTAGCACAGATAGAGATTGGCATATATGATGTGGGCATTATTGAGTAATGGCTGAAAGAAGATTATAGTTGGGAGCTTAGCATCCAAGGATACAGATTGTATTGAAAGGACAGACAGGTAGGCAGAGGGAGTTGGGTGGCTCTGTTGGTAAAATGAAATCAAATCATTAAAAAGGGATGACTTAGGATTGGAAGGTGTAGGATTGTTCTGGGTAGAGCTAAGAGACTGCAAGGGGAAAAAGACCCTGATGGGAGTTATATACAGACTTCCAAACAGTAGTATAGCAAAGATATGATTTAAAAATTACAGCGAGAGATAGAAAATGAATATCAAAAAGGGAATGCTACGATAGTCATGAGGGATTTCAATACGCAGGTGCACTGGGAAAATAAGGAGGGGAATTTGTAGAATGCCTATGAGATGGCTTTTTAGAGCAGCTAGTGGTAGAACCCACTAGGGGATCTGCTATTCTGGATTGGGTGGATTGCACATGAACCAGAATTGATTAGAGCACGACAGGTAAAGGAACCCTTAGCCAGTGGTCATAATATGATAGAATTCACCCTGCAATTTGAGAAGGAAAAGCTAAAGTCAGTGGTATCGGTATTGCAGTGGAGCAAAGGGAAAATCAGGCATGAGAGAGGAGCTGGCCGGAATTGATTGGAAGAGAACACTAGCAAGGATGTTGGCAGAGCAGCAATGACTAAAACTGAGGTCTGAAGGTAGATCAATCAACTGGACCAGATATGTACACTCCAGGGTTCTGAAAGAGGCTGCTGAAGAAATTCTAGAGGCATTATTGAATTGAATTTATTTCTTACATCCTTCACAAACATGAGTAGAAATATTTACGTTACATCTCTGTCTGAATGTGCAAATTGTAGTAATATGTAATAAATATGTACAGTAAGATTTACAACAGAACAGTATCGCTTAGAAATACAATTGCGTCAGTGTGAATTAACCAGTCTGATGGCCGGGTGGAAGAAGCTATCCTGGCTTTAATGCCACTGTACCATTTCTCAGATAGTAGCAACTGGAAGTTTGTGATTGGAGTAACTTGGGTCCCCAAAGATCTTTTGGGTCCTTTTTACACACCTGTCTATGTAAATGTCCTGAATGTTTTTTCAGGAATCAATTGATACTGACGTGGTTCTGGAGGACTGGAAAATTGCAATGTCACTCCACTCTTCAAGAAGGGCAGAAGAAAAGAATTACAGGTCACTTAGTCTGACTTCAGTGGTTGGGAAGTATTGGGATTTGATTGTTATGGATGTGGTTTCTGGGTACTTGGAGGCACGTGATAAAATTAGACTAGTCAACATGGTTTCCTTCAGGGAAAATCTTGCCTGACAAATCTGTTAGAATTCTTTGAAGAAATAACAAGCAGGATAGACAAAGGAAAGTTGATGGGTGTTGTTACTTGGATTTTCAGAAGGCCTTTGACAAGGTGCGCCACATGAGGCTGCTTAACAAGTTAAGAGCCCATGGGATTACAGGAAATATACTAGCATGGATAGAGCATTCGATGATTGCAGCAGGCGAAGTACGGGAATGAAGGAAGTCTTTTCTGGTTGGCTGCTGGCAACTAGTGGTGTTCCACAGAGGTCTCTGTTGGGATTGTTTCTTTTTACATTGTATGTCAATGATTTGGATGAAGAAATTGATGGCTTTGTGGCCAAATTTACAAATGATACAAAGCTAGGTGGAGGGGCAGTTAGTGTTGAGGAAGCTGAAAGGCTACAGAAGGACAGATTAGGAGAATGGGCAAAGAAGTGGCAGATGGAATACAGGAAGAGTATGGTCATTTACTTTGGTAGAAGAAACAGAAGGGTAGACTGTTTTCTAAATGGAGAGAAAATTCAAAACTCTGAAGTGCAAAGGGACTTAGGAGTCCTTGTGCAGGATTCCCTAAAGTTTAATTTGCAGGTTTAGTTGGTGCTGAGGATGGAACTGCAATGTTAGCACTCATTTCAAGAGGACTCGAATATAAAAGTAAGGATGTAATGTTGAAACTTTATAAAGCAATGGTGAGGCCTCATTTAGAATACATGAGCAGCTTTGGGTCCCTTATCTAAGAAAGAATGTGTCGGAGATGGTTCAAAGGAGTTCCACAAAAATGCTTCTAGGATTCATAGGAGAAGCATTTGATGGCTCTGGAATTCAGAAAAAAGAGAGGGGATCTCATTGAAATCTATCGAATGTTGAAAGGCTTTGATAGAGTAGATTTGGAGAGGATGTTTCCTATGGTGAGGGAGACTAAGACCAGAGGACACAGCTTCAAATAGAGGAACATCCATTTCGAATTGAGATGAGGAGGGATTTCTTTAGCCAAAGAGTGGTAAATCTGTGGAATTCATTGCCACAGGCAGCTGTGGAGGCCAAGTCATTGTGTATATTTAAGGCAGAGGTTGATAGATCCTTGATTAGGGAGAAGGCGGGAGATTCGGGCTGAGAGGGAAATGGATCACCCCTGATCAAATAGCAGAGCAGACTTGATGGTCTAATTCTGCTCCTATATCTTATGGTCTTATAATTTGTTAGTTGATTGTTTCCTTACTATTCACCCACTTTTTTTCTTCCCTAGAAAAAAGTTCCTACATTATGTAGACACGAGAGACTGATGGAACTTAGAACATTACCTTTGGCTCACAGTGCTGTGCTGATCCATTAACCTACTCTAAGATCAATCCACCCTTCTCTCCTACATAGCTCTGCATTTTGCTATCCATGTACCTATCTAAGAGTTAAATGTCCCAAATTTATCTACCTCTACTAATATACCTCGTAGAGCATTCCTACTTCTGACATTCCCCTATACTTTCCTCCAAAATCTTAAAATTATGCTCCCTTATACTATCCAAAGGGAAATGCTTTAGCTCGCTCAACCAAAGAGCTCTGCAGATATTTGTTGTCCTCACTATCACCTCCCAGACTCTGTCAATATTTCCACCCCTCCTCCTCCTACCCAATTCCATCTGTCTATCAACCTCAACTCACCTGGATCCACCAATCTGCCTTGGTAACTTTGGCAGAAAGGTAAGTATTGGTCACACACTGGGCACAGCTCTCCTCTTTTCCTTCATGTTGTCCCATTGGTTCCCTGCAAATCCTTCCAAGAGAACATGTACAGCATCAGTTTAATGTCTCATTTTTAAAATGACAATCCAGTTACTTCGCCCTCACCTGGTCTTTCTTATCACCTGCTAGCTTGTGCTACTTCCCCTGCCCTCACTTTCTTATTTTGGCTTTTGCCCTCTTCCTTTCCAGTCCTGATGAAGTGTCTCTATCTGAAACATTTACTATTTATTCCTGACCTGCTGACTTACTCTGGCATTTTGTGTGTGTTACTCTGAATTCCCAACATCTGCAGAAATGATCCCATTTTCTTGCTACATGTACCGAGACATTGAGGACATTGTGCCAAAGAGAAGTGGTTTCTGGACACCCTGTTATAGGAAGGATGTGGAAGATGTAGTCTGATTTTTAATGACCAATGTGCACAAAAATCTTCTGCTGTGCAATTTTTTGCCCAGTGACAACATGTGCGCACTGAATTTTATATATATTTTGATCTCTGGGTTTGATCATTCGACTGCACTCTGACAAAACACACCTAGCAGGCCTGTGGTGGGTAATAAAGGATTTTCTCACCAGAGCTTTTGCACACCATCCATATGTGATTTGCTTGCTAAATGACATTTTAAAAAAGTCAAGTTTCCAAGTATCACTCCACTTCTTTGTACTTGCAAATAGTGAATCAATAATTTCTTCAATAAAAACTGTATAAATAAGTCAGTTCTGAAATCTGCAGACAAATCATCGCAAACACCACGTTGTCAACACCATCCTCATCAGAGACTGGAAAAGGAAATGTGATTGTGTATGATCGTGCAATATGCTTAACATGCCAATGAGGTAGAGGGTGACAACCATTTGTGCTCAGTTTATATAACCATATAACAATTACAGCACGGAAACAGGCCATCTCGGCCCTTCTAGTCCGTGCCGAAGGTTTACTCTCACCTAGTCCCACCTACCTGCACTCAGCCCATAACCCTCCATTCCTTTCCTGTCCATATACCTATCTTTTTTTTAATGACAAAATCGAACCTGCCTCTATCACTTCTACTGGAAGATCGTTTCACACATCTACCAGTCTCTGAGTAAAGAAGCTCCCCATCGTGTTACCCCTAAACTTTTGCCCCTTAACTCTCAACTCATGTCCTCTTGTTTGAGTCTCCCCTACTCTCAATGGAAAAAGCCTATCCACGTCAACTCTATCTATCCCCCTCATAATTTTAAATACCTCTATCAAGTCCCCCCTCAACCTTCTATGCTCCAAAGAATAAAGACCTAACTTGTTCAACCTTTCTCTGTAACTTAGGTGCTGAAACCCAGGTAACATTCTAGTAAATCTCTGTACTCTCTCTAATTTATTGACATCTTTCCTATAATTTGGTGACCAGAATTATACACAATACTCCAAATTTGGCCTCACCAATGCCTTGTATAATTTTAACATTACATCCCTACTCCTATACTCAATGCTCTGATTTATAAAGGCCAGCATACCAAAAGCTTTCTTCACCACACTATCCACATGAGATTCCACCTTCAGGGAACTATGCACCATTATTCCTAGATTACTCTGTTCTACTGCATTCCTCAATGCCCTACCATTTACCATGTATGTCCTATTTTGATCAACCCTACCAAAATGTAGCAACTCACACTTATCAGCATTAAACTCCATCTGCCATCTTTCAGCCCACTCTTCTAACTGGCCTAAATCTCTGCAAGCTTTGAAAACCTACTTCATTATCCACAACACCACCTATCTTAGTATCATCTGCATACTTACTAATCCAATTTACCACCCCATCATCCAGATCATTAATGTATATGACAAACAACATTGGACCCAGTACAGATCCCTGAGGCACACCACTAGTCACCGGCCTCCAACTTGACAAACAGTTATCCACCACTACTCTCTGGCATCTCCCATCCAGCCACTGTTGAATCCATTTTACTACTTCAATATTGATACCTAACGATTGAACCTTCCTAACTAACCTTCCATGTAGAACCTTGTCAAAGGCATTACTAAACTCCATATAGACAACATCCATTGCTTTACCCTCGTCAACTTTCCTTGTAACCTCTTCAAAAAATTCAACAAGATTTGTCAAACATGACCTTCCACGCACAAATCCATGTTGACTGCTCCTAATCAGACCCTGTCTATCCAGTTAATTACATATACCATCTCTAAGAATACTTTCCATTAATTTACCCACCACTGGCGTCAAACTTACAGGCCGATAATTGCTAAGTTTACTCTTAGAACCCTTTTTAAACAATGGAACCACATGAGCAATACACCAATCCTCTGGCACCAACCCCATTTCTAATGACATTTGAAATATTTCTGTCAGAGCCCCTGCTATCCACCAGCATTTTGTGTGTGTTTGAATTTCCAGCCTGGCCTGCTGTGTTCCAACAGCATTTTGTGTGTGTTCCCTGCTATTTCTATACAGTTTATATTCCTTTGTGTGCTAGTAGGAAAGGATGTGTGCAGATGCACACATCTTGGAGGAAGCATTGCTTTAGAGTGAATGCAAAAGAGGTTTACCAGGATGCTGCCTGGATTACAGAGCACGAGCTATGAAGAGAATCGAGAAAACCTAGGGTTATTTTCTCTGGAGCTTCAGAGGTTGATGGGAGACCTAATGGAAGTCTATACAATTATGACAGCCATAGATAGACAGTTGTTGTCTTTTCCTCTAAGGTCATAATGTATAATGCTAGAAGGTGTGCATTTAAGGTTTTCTACACAGGATTGTGGGTTCCTGGAATGCACAGCCAGGGGTGGTGTTCGAGGCACATGCAGTGGAGGTGTTTAAGATGCTCTTAGATACGGCAGGCATGTAAATATGGAAAGCATGTAGGAAGATGGACGATATACAGGTAGAAGAGATTAGCTCAATTAAGTGGCATTACCTTAATTAGTCTGGCGGGAGGACTTGTCCTGTGCTGTTATGCTAGATGTTCTACATCCTGACTTCGAAGCCAAAAAGACAGTGATGCAATAACTCAAGGAATTTTTAAAAAGCCAAAAAATTTTTAAATAGTCTAGCTTATCTACCAAATATGCGTATAAAGTCTTGAAATGTTTTGTAATTCCACAGTCCTGTCTCACCTTTCAAATCAAGTCCGACTGGACAATTCTTTTCCCATTCATTTCCAAAATCTAAGTAATTAATAGCTGCAACAAATCACTCCAGGTGAATACAAATTAGTCTGACCATAAACTTCCTTAATGTCTTAAAGGGGTAAATTAGGGGACCACTTTGTCGAGCATCTCTGCTCCATTTACCAATAAGCGAAATTTCCCGGTGGCTAACCATTTTAGACAATAGACAATAGGTGCAGAAGTAAACCATTTGGCCCTTCGAGCCTGCACCGCCATTTTGAGATCATGGCTGATCATCTACTATCAATACCCGGTTCCTGCCTTGTCCCCATATCCCTTGATTCCCCTATCCATAAGATACCTATCTAGCTCCTTGAAAGCATCCAGAGAACTGGCCTCCACTACCTTCCAAGGCAGTGCATTCCAGACCCCCACAACTCTCTGGGAGAAGAAGTTTTTCCTTAACTCTGTCCTAAATGACCTACCCCTTATTCTCAAACCATGCCCTCTGGTACTGGACTCTCCCAGCATCTGGAACATATTTCCTGCCTCTATCTTGTCCAATCCCTTAATAATCTTATATGTTTCAATCAGATCCCCTCTCAATCTCCTTAATTCCAACGTGTACAAGCCCAGTCCCTCTAACCTCTCTGTGTAAGACAGTCCAGACATCCCAGGAATTAACCTCGTGAATCTACGCTGCACTTCCTCTACAGCCAGGATGTCCTTCCTTAACCCTGGAGACCAAGACTGTACACAATACTCCAGGTGTGGGCTCACCAGGGCTCTGTACAAATGCAAGAGGATTTCCTTGCTCTTGTACTCAATTCCTTTTGTAATAAAGGCCAACATTCCATTAGCCTTCTGCTGCACTTGCTCATTCACCTTCAGTGACTGATGAACAAGGACTCCTAGATCTCTTTGTATTTCTCCCTTACCTATCCCCATTTCCACTGCAGCATGCCAATCCATAGCCGCCTCTTTTGCCATGTTGAATCCACTCCCAGTGTGGAAGAGCAACATCTCATATTCCATCTAGGTCGCCTCCAACCTGGTGGCACGAACATTGAATTCTCCTTCTGGTAATTTTATTCAATTCACCTCCCCATTCCCTCTACTTCTGTTCCCCTCTCTGGCCTCTTACCTCTTCTCCTCACCTGCTTATTACCTCCCCCAGTGCCCCACCTCCTTCCCTTTCTCCTATGGTCCACACTCCTATCCTATCTGATTTCTTTGTCTCCAGTCCTTAACTTTTCCCACCCACCTGTCTTCACCTATCGCCTTCCAGCTTATCCTCCTTTTCCTTCCCCTCCCCTACCTTTTCATTCTGGCATCTTCCATCTTCTTTCTCTGTCCTGAGGATAGGTCTTGGCCCAAAACCTTAGGCTTTTTATTCATTTCCATAGATGCAGCCTGACCTGCTGAGTTCTTCCAGCATTTTGTGTGCGTTGCTGTCTTAGAGGGTGTTTGTCAGGTATTTTTGTCCTGGAATATCCAGCAGACTGTCTGTTCCACTATCTCCCCCTCCCCCCCCCACACACTCCCTGTATCCACAGCACTTAAAGTTCACCCCCCCACAAACACCCTGTACTCCCAGCACTTAAAGTTCACCCCACCACACACACCCTGTACTCCCAGCACTTAAAGTTCACCCCCCGCACACACACACACACCACCCTGTATCCACAGCATTTAAAGTTCATCACACACACACACACACACACACACACACACACACACACACACACACACACACACACTCACACACACACACACACACACACACACACACACACCGTATCCACAGCACTTAAAGTTTAGCTTTATTTGTCACATGTACATCGAAACATACTTTGAAAAGCATTGTTTATGTCAATGACCAGAGCAGTTCAAGGATGTGTGGGCGGATATTGCAAATGGTTCCACATTTCTTGCAGCAGCATAACGTACTTACTAACATAACTTACTAACTCTAACATACTATCATGCTTTGGAATTTGGGAGGAAACTGGAGCACCCAGAGGAAATGCACATGATCACAGGGAGAACATCCAAATCAGTGGCAGGAATTGAATCCTGATCATTGGTGCTGTAAGCACTACACCATGCCACAGATTGCTCTTGATTAAAGCTGCAGCTCCTTCTTTTGGAGTCTGAATCCGCTATTTCTCATCATCAAGCTTAACAAGTAAGGCAGTTTGTGCCCCCCCCCCCCCATATTTTTGTACTGAACTAATTCCAAGACGATTTCATCTCAGGAAATGAGGGAATGATGTCTATGATAACGTGAGGGTGGAAATGATGAGGGCATTGGCTATGGTGATTTGTTCTGCACAGCTGCAAAGAGTTTCTTGAAAGGTGTAAAAGTGGTCTAGTGGTCACAACAGAGCCTGTCTTTAAGGATCAATCCAAATCACAGTAGCAGTGCTTCAACATGAGAGAGGAAGAGGAGAGAGGGGAGGGGAAGAGAGAGGGAGAAAAGGAGAGAAGGGAGGGAGAGGCGAGTAGGAGGGAGGGAGGGACAGAGAGAGGGTGAGAAAGAGAAGGGAGAAAAAGTGAGAGAGAGAGAAACTCTTCTATATATAACGTAAACAAGTATGCCCAATTAACAAATAATCAAAATGGCAAAATTGTAGCATTTTGAAATACCAGTTTCCCAGTTTGGGTTTGGGGATGATAAGGCTGGGAGTTTGGAACCTCAGATGTTTAAGGTAATACTTTAGCATGAATCTGATTTGTGTGTTTCCCTTGACTGAAGACAATAGATGGAATGTTAAATATCCTACCTATTGTTTTAATCTGGCACCAGGACTATGTCTGCTCTTCATGCCCATGCCTTTTCTGTATACTCCCGGAGTTATTCTAACAGTTTTAATCACAGGAAGATCTACTTTAAAGCCCACTTGAGGGAGGGAGTGAGAATTGGTAAATTAGTTTATTAATGTCACATGTATCAAATGCTGGAGGAACGCAGCAGAGCAGGCAGTATCTATGGCATGCCACAGTACATGGAACAGAATTATGTAGTTTAGCCCATTCAAATCTGCTTTGCCAGGTTATCATGGCTGAGTTATTATCCCTCTCAAAACCATTCTTCTGCCTTCTTCAAGGAATGATGCTTCATAAAGGCATCATTGAGGATACCACCCTCCCATCACCCAGGAGGTGCCCTCTTCTCATTGCTACCATCAGGAAGGAGTACAGAGGTCTGAAGGCACGCACATTCAGGAACAGCTTCTTCCCATCCGCTATCAGATTTCTGAACAGGCATTGAACCAATGAACACCACCCCACTACCCTTTTTCAAAATTTTGCACTACTTATTTAATTTAACTAGTTAATATACATTTGTATATACGTACTGTAATTCACAACTTTTCTTCTCTATGATTATGTATTGCACTGTACTGCTGCTCCCGGCCTTCACATGGAGGAACTGTTCCTACCAATGGGAGAAGGGGCAAAGGCAGGTCTCTAGCACCTCAAAACCAGATGCTTCGGGCAGATGGGGCTCGTTAGTCCTGCTCGACTGCCCACCTAGGAGAAGGAAAACTCTGATTTTAAAACCTCCGCCACCTTGCAGCCACACCCAATCATGGGAAAGGCTATGGGAGTAAACCCTGAGAAGAAATCCGGAGCCGGAGTCCCGTAGGCGGTCAATAGGGAGGATTTCATCAATCTATTGTCCGGCAACTCCTGCAGCCGAAGAGGCCACTATGTGTAACGATCTTCGTGCCAGTGGGTCCTGACCTCCGAGGCCAAGAGAGTGAGACTGTCTCCATGCTACGACTTTTTCACTATAATATCTTTCATGCACAGGTCCTTGTGTGTGCATCTTTGTCTTCTGTACTGCTGCTGCAAGGACAACAAATTTCACAACATTTGACAGAGATATGAGACCTGATTCTGATTCTCCCCAATACTTTGATGCCCTGTCTAACCAAGAACCTATCAACCTCCACTTTAAATATACTCAATGACTTGGCTTCCACAGCCATCAGTGCCAATTAATTCCACAGATCCACCACCATTTGGCTAAAGAAACTCTTTCTCATCTTTATTCTAAACGGACATTTCTCTATCTTGAGGCTGTCCCCCAGTACAGGAAACATGCACCATATCTAGGCCTTTCAATATTCAATAGGTTTCAATGAGATGCCCCTGTCATTCTTCTAAATTCCAGTGAGTATAGGTTCAGAGCCATCTAATGTTCTTCATACATTAACCCATTCATTCCCACAATCACTCTCATGAACTCCTCTGGATCCTTTCCAATGCCAGCACATCTTTTCTTAGATAAGAGGTGGACAGGTCAAAAAACCTCTCTGGGAAGAGTAAAGGAGATGATGTATGCTTCATGGTCAATAATGCTTGGTGCGACCCCTGGAATGTGCATGTCCTCAAATCCTTCTGTTCCCTGGATATGGAGTACCTTGTGTTGCTGTGTAGACCTTTCTGGCTGCCTAGGGAGTTCATGGCTGTTATTATTACAGCTGTGCATATTCTGCCACAGGCTGATACTGACCTAGATCTCAAGAAACTGTACAAGACCATCAGCACCCTGGACACTGCCTTCATCATCGCCAGAGACTTTATTAGGGAGTCATTGTCTAAAGTCTCTCTGAAGTTTTGTCAACAGATCCAGGTGAGCACATGGGGAGATAGCATTCTCAACCACTGCTACTCTCCCTTCCTCAATGCTTACAAAGCGCTCCTCCATCTGCCGTTTGGGAAGTCTAACCATTCCCATCTTTCTTCTGCTGATGTATGAACAGCACTTACAATGTGACACAGAGCTTTTGCCACCAGTAACCACCAGGAGCTCAAGAAATGCAGCTACAATCTGCACAAAGTCACCAAGGCAGCAAAATGACAATACAGAGACAAGATTCAGACTCAACTTTCCATCAACAACACAGGCAGCTTATGCCAAGGTCTGCACAGCTTTGCAGGCTTCAAAGCTAAATGCAGTAGTGCTGCCAAAGTCGCTGCCTCTCTCCCAGATGAGCTGAATCTTTTTTTACGCACGGTTCGATGTCGCCAACACTGAGCCCCTGAGGAGAGCCACCTTGGTCATCTCTGAAGCTGAATTGCAGGTGTTTCCAAAGAATGGACAGTCGCAAGGCTGCGGGACCAGATGGCATCCCAGGGAGGGTACTTAGAGTCTGAATGGCACAACTGGCAGGTGTGTTTACAGACAGTTATAATTTCTCCCTCTCTCTGAGTTTTAATCTCTCCCTCTCCCAGTATAGAGTGCCCTCCTGCTTCAAAACATCTACCATTGTCCCTGTACCTAAAAACACCCAAGTAACATGTCTGAACGATTGACATCCTGTCACACTCACTTCAATAATAAGCAAAGGCTTTGAGAGGCTGGTCAAGGTATGCTACCACCCATACTGGACCCCCTACAATTCACCTACCGACATAACCGAATAACAGATGACACAATAGCCACACCTCTATGCACTGTCCTTACACAGCTGGAAAAGAAGGTTGCTTATGTGAGAATGCTGTTCTTGGACTATAGTTCAGCAATCAACACCATAATTCCCTCCAGGCTTGACAAGAAGCTCAGAGCCCTCGGCCTTCACCCTGCCTTGTTGTTGGTACCTGTGTTGTTGGTGCTGCCTTGAGTAGCTGGATCCTGGACTTCCTGGTAAGAGTGGGCTCTCTCACCTCTGCCCCTCTGACCCTCAACATAGATACCCCTCAGGGCTGTGTACTGAGCCCCCTCCAGTACACTCTGTATACCCTTGATTGTGTCACCACCGCAGCTCCAATCTGCTTATTAAATTTGCTGACGATACTACACAGATGGGCCTAATCTCAAATAATAATGAGGCCGCCTACAGAGAAGAAGTCATCTCTCTTACACAGTGGTGTAAAGAAAACAACCTCTCCCTCAATGTCGCAAAAACAAAGGAGCTGGTTGTTGACTACAGGAGGAATGGAGACAGACCAAAAGCCCTATTGACATCAATGGATCTGGGGTGAAAGGGTGAACAGCTTTAAGTTCCTTATAGATGGGAGAGGATCCATCACTGAGGATCTCACATGGTCTGTACATAATGGCTGTGTGGTGAAAAAAGCACAACAGCGCCTCTTTTACCTCAGATGGTTGAAGAAGTTTGGTATGGGCCCCCAAATCCTAAGGACTTTCTACAGGGGCACAACTGAGAGCATCCCAACTGGCTGCACCACTGTCTGGTATGGGAACTGTACCTCCCTTAATCGCATGATTCTGCAGAGTGGTGTGGACAGCCCAGTACATCTGTGGATGTGAACTTCCCACTATTCAGCATATTTACAAAGACAGCTGTGTAAAAAGGGCCAAACAGATCATTGGGACTCAAGTCACCCCAACCACAAACTGTTCCAGCTGCTACCACCCGGAAATGGTACCACAGCATAAAAGCCAGGACCAACAGGCTCTGGGACAGCTTCTTCCACCAGGCCATCAAACTGATTAATTCACACTAATACAATTGTATTTTTGTGCTATATTGACTGTCCTGTTGTACATACTATTCACTACAAATTACTATAAATTACACATTGCTCATTTAGACAGAGATGTAATGTAAAGATTTTTACTCCTTATGTATGTGAAGGATGTAAGTAATAATAAAGTCAATTCAAAACTGCTCACAATACTCCAAGTGTAGTCTGGCCAATGCCTTATAAAGCCTCAGCATTACATCCTTTCTATTAAAAACTCATCCTCTTGAAATGAATGCTAACATTGTGTTTTCCTTCGCCACCACTGATTCAACCTGCCAATTAATGTATAGGAAATCCTGCACAAGGTCTCCCAAGTCCCTTTGCACCTCTGAGTTTTAAATTTTCTCTGCATTTAGAAAATAATCCAAGACTTTATTCCTTCTACCAAAATGCATGACCATACACTTCCCTACACTATATTCCATCTGCCACTATTTTGCTCATTCTCCCAATCTGTCCACATCCTTCTGCAGACTTCCTGCTTCCTCAACATTACCTGCTGCTCCACTTATCTTTGTATAATCTGCAGCACTAAGCCATCAATCCCATCATCTAAATCGTTGACATATAATGTGTAAAGAAGCAGTCCCAATACCAACTCCTGGGAAACACCGCTAGTGACTAGTAGCCAATCAGAATAGACCCTCTTTATTCTGATGCTCTCCCTCCTGTGGACAGCCAAAGTTCTATCCATGTTACTATTTTTCCTTCAGTGCCATGGGATCTTACCTTGTTAAGCAGCCTCATGTATGACATCTTGTCAAAGACCTTTTGCAAATCCAAGTAAGAGGCACCATCCACTGCCTCTCCTTCATTTATCCTGCCTGTTATTTCCTCAAATAATTCCAATAGATTTATCAGGCACAATTTCTTGAGAAAACCATGCTGACTTTGGCCTATTTTATCATGCACCTCCAAGTACACCAATACCTTACCTTTAATAATGGACTCCAATATCTTTCCAACCACTGAAGTAGCCTAACTGGCCTATACTTTCCTTTCTTCTGCCTCCCTCCCTTCTTAAAGAGTGGAGTGACAGTTACAATCTTTCAGTCCTCACGAACCATTCCAGAGTCCAGTGATTCTTGAAAGATCATTATTTTATTAATTACTCATTAAATGGCAGATGAGTTGAACAGGTATTTTAGATCTGTCTTCACTAGGGAAGACACAGACAATCTCCCAGATGTAATAGTGGCCAGAGGACCTAGGGTAACGGAGGAACTGAAGGAAATTCACATTAGGCAGAAAATGGTGTTGGGTAGACTGATGGGACTGAAGGCTGATAAATCCCCAGGGCCTGATGGTCTGCATCCCAGGGTACTTAAGGAGGTGGCTCTAGAAATCGTGGACACATTGGTAATGATTTTCCAATGTTCTATAGATTCAGGATAATAATGTTATCCCACTTTTTAAGAAAGGAGGGAGAGAGAAAACAGGGAATTATAGACCAGTTAGTCTGGCATCAGTGGTGGGGAAGATGCTGGAGTCAATTATAAAAGATGAAATAGCGGCACATTTGGATAGCAGTAACAGGATCGGTCCGAGTCAGCAAGGATTTATGAAGGGGAAATCATGCTTGACTAATCTTCTGGAATTTTTTGAGGATGTAACTATGAAAATGGACAAGGGAGAGCCAGTGGATGTGGTGTACCTGGACTTTCAGAAAGCCTTTGATAAGGTCCCACATAGGAGATTAGTGGGCAAAATTAGAGCATGTGGTATTGGGGGGTAGGGTACTAACATGGATAAAAAATTGATTGGCAGACAGGAAACAAAAAGTAGGGATTAACGGGTCCTTTTCAGAATGGCAGGCTAGTGGGGTAACGCAAGGCTCGGTGCTGGGACTGCAGCTATTTACAATATACATTAATGATTTAGATGAAGGGATTAAAAGTAACATAAGCAAATTTGCAAATGACACAAAGCTGGGTGGCAGTGTGAAATATGAGGAGGATGTTAGGAGAATGCAGGGTGACTTGGACAGGTTGGGTGAGTGGGCAGAATCAGTGTAATGTGGATAAATGTGAGGTTATCCACTTTGGTGGCAAGAACAGAAAGGCAAATTACTATCTGAATGGTGTCAAGTTAGGAAAAGGGGAAGTACAACGAGATCTAGGTATTCTTGTACATCAGTCACTGAAAGTAAGCATGCAGGTACAGCAGGCAGTGAAGAAAGCTTAAGGCATGTTGGCCTTCATAACAAGGGGAGTTGAGTATAGGAGCAAAGAGGTCCTTCTGCAGTTGTACAGGGCCCTAGTGAGACCACACCTGGAGTATTGTGTTCAGTTTTGGTCTCCAAATTTGAGGAAGGACATTCTTGCTATTGAGGGAGTGCAGCATAGGTTCACGAGGTTAATTCCTGGGATTGCGGGACTGTCATATGTTGAAAGATTGGAGCGACTGGGTTGTATACACTGGAATTTAGAAGGATGAGAGGGGATCTGATTGAAACACATAAGATTATTAAGGGATTGGACACGCTAGAGGCAGGAAACATGTTCCAGATGTTGGGGGAGTCCAGAACCAGAGGCCACAATTTAGGAATAAGGGGTAGGCCATTTAGAACGGAATTCAGGAAAAACCTTTTCACCCAGAGAGTTGTGGATCTATGGAATGCTCTGCCTAAGAAGGCAGTGGAGGCCAATTCTCTGGATGCTTTCAAGAAAGAGTTAGATAGAGCTCTTAAAGATAGTGGAGTCAAGGGATATGGGGAGAAGGCAGGAACGAGGTACTGATTGTGGATGATCAGCCATGATCACATTGAATGGCGGTGCTGGCTTGAAGGGCTGAGTGGCCTACTCCTCCACCTATTGTCTAATGCCTCCACAATCTCCTCAGCCACCTCTTTCAGAACCCTGGGTATCGGTTCCAGGTGACTCATCTACCTTCACACTTACAGCTCCCCAAGTACCTTCTCACTTCTGACCCCTGACACTTTTACATTTCTGGCATTCTACAATCATGTTCCACAATGAAGGCTGATGCAAATTTCTTATTAAGATCCTCTGCCATTACGCGCCGATGTCGGATTGGCAGAGGGAGGGATGTACACAACAACCACAATTGCATGTGAGATTTCCCTTGGCAAATAATATGGCCGGAGTCCAACAGCAAAAAGTTCAATATTCGGGCTACAAACACGTTCCTTGATCATAATATGACCAGGATTGCACCATCTGTTGTTAACCAGAACAGCAAGCCCCCCTCCTTTACGCTTACCGCTCTCAGTGCAATTCCGATCGGCCCGAACAGTCTGGAAGCCCTCTATGGAAATGTTTTGGTCGGGTATGTCCTTGTGCAGCCACATTTCAGTAAAACACATAACACTGCTTTCCCGAAAAGTCCTCTGACTCCTGACTAGCGCTGTCAACTCGTCCATTTTATTACCCAGCGATCTCACATTGCCCATAATGAGAGAGGGGAGACACGGCTTATAACTCCTCTTCTCCATAAGTCTCTGTTGTCTCAACCCGGTCCTCCTCCCTCGCCTTTTTGATCCCCCTCTGCATCCATTGCAACCCGGATATATCTGACTATTCTCTCTCTCGCAAACTCCAGGGTGAATTCTATCATATTGTGATCACTGCCTCCTAAGAGTTCCTTTAACCTTAGCTCCCTAATCAAAACTGGTTCAATACGTTACACTCAATCCAGAACTGACTTTCCCCTAATGGGCTCAACCACAAACTGCTCTAAAAAGCCATCTCATGGATATTCTGCAAATTCCCTCCCTTGGCATCCAGCACAAATCTATTTTTCCCAATCTACCTGCAAAATAAAATCTCCCATAATTAGTGTAACATTGCCCTTATTACATACTTTTTCTTAACTCTACCCTCAAGGATTCTACATCTTCGATCCTATGTCATCTCTTTCTAAGAATTTGATTTAATTACTTAACAGACAGAGCCACCCCGCCCCTTCTGCCTACCTGTCTGTCCTTTTGATGCAAGGTGCTGTTAAGCTCTCAACTATGATCTTCTTTCAGCCATGACCTAGTGATGCCCACAATGTCATACTTGCCAATTTCTAGCTGTGCTACAAGATCATCTACCCTATTTCGTATACTGCGTGGATTCAAATATAACACCTTCCGTCCTGTATTCATCACCCTTTTTGATTAACCCCCATGTTACACTTCAACTTATCCCACTTACATATATTTTGCCCTTTCATCTATCTTTCCTTCCTTCCTCATAGTCTCACTATACACTACATTGACTTGGATAACTACTGCCCCATCCTTAGCCCTATTACTCCGGTTCTCCAACTTAGTTTGAAGTCTCCCAAACAGCCCTAGCAAACCTGGTTATAAGGATATTGGACCCATCAACAGGACTGGTGAATGATCTTGCCCTAAAACATCAACTTTTTATTCACCTTCATAGATGCTGTCTGACCTGTTGAATTCATCCAGCATTTTGTGTGTGTCGCTCTGGATTTGCAGTATCTGCAGGATCTCTTGTTTGTGACATGAAAAACCTGTCCTGCATACTGTAGATCAATTCATTGTATCAGTACTTTGAACTTGTACAAGGAGAAACAATAATAGGTTGCAGAATGAAATGATACAATTACGGAGAAAGTGCAGTGCAGGTCGACAGTAAAGTGCATTTATAATGAGGTCAAAAGTCCATTCTATTATAATCGTCGTCGTGGCTATCCCTCGAGGTCAAGAATAATGGTCTTCGTTCCATTTCCACAGAGCGAAGACACCTGTGCGTGTATTTTTTAAATGTCTACTTGATGTTGCACTCCAAGAAGCACATGATACTTCACAAATCAACCAACTGATTCCAATGGCATGGAAACCACAGCGATTGGAGCTGATGGATTTGTTGCAGCCTTCACCCATCTTCACAGCCATTGAGTTCGAAGTAACTTCGTCCGCCTGTTCCACCGTTGAGGTCTTGGTTGGATTGTTCTTTGTCAGGGACCTCACCCTCGACCTTACCACCATGGGTGACCCTACCAGGAGCGTAGCTCCAGACGGCTTTGCTTTCAGGATGTCAGGACCACACAAGCTTCTCCACCACGACAAGATGACAATCCACAGAGAAGATTCTATTGTACTAGGGAACTGTCCTACAGTGGGATGTAGGATATCCTTGAGCCTGTTGGTATGCCCTTTCAAGTATCTTCTGCATGATGGAAGAGGGAGAAGAGAGAATGTGTGGGATGGGTGATATCTTTGATTATGGAAGCAGTGAAGAGTATGGACAGAATCCATAGGGACAGGCTGTTTTCTGTGATGTGCTGAGCTGTGTCCACAACTCTCTTGTTTTTTTGTGGTCAGGGGCAAAGCTGTGATGTATGCGGATGGGATGTTGTCTATGGTGCATCGATAGAAAGTAAAGGGGATGTTCCAAATTTCTCTGCACCCTGAAGTAGAGGTGTTGGTGAGCTTTCTTGTCTGTGGAGTCTACATGGTTGGACCAGGACAGGCTATTGGTGATGTTCATTCCTAGGAATCTGAAACTTTCAATCCTCTTTGTTAGGGAATATTCTGGAGTTAGGGTATGTAGCCAATATTAATTTCTCCAGCAGCCAGTCTTCAGACCTGAATGTGGATTGTAGATTGAATTTAAAATGCAGTCCTGAATAATAGTATACCTGGAGCTGCATGCTGGAGTTGATTACAAACCAGACAATGCTGATCAACATTTATAAGGTGTTGGTGTGAAGAAGGAAGCATTTGAAAACTATATGTAATTCAAAGGAAGCATTGTAGCTGCTTTGTATCTATAGAATTGTCCTGTTGTTATCTTTGATCTTTGGCATATAAAATATTATGTAATATGGAGTTGAACGGGCCTCTTCTTACAAGGGTGTGTCTCCTGTGATTGTGTTCATGTGACAACCTCTTGACCACATTGATGTAAACAGGACTAACCTCCACCTCTTTCTGAAATCACCAGCTCAGTCAGTTGCCAGAGAGAATGACAACAGTATCTAGTGAATGGAATTTGTGTCAGGAACCAAAGACAATATCTGAAACATATCACAATATCATTTCAGTACTTAATTGGAGCATATTTCTCCTCCTCTGGCATTAGATGTCAGACATGCTGCATCACAGTACATACAAAATACTGGAGGAACTCAGCAGGTCAGGCAGCATCAAGGGAGGAAATGGAGGAAACAGTTGATGTTTCAGGCTGAGACTTTTCATCAGGATTTGACAGAAAGGGGAAGAAGACGGAACAAGAAGTAGGGGGGACAGGAAGGAGTACTAGCAGGTGATAGGTGAATCCAGGTGAGGAGAATGTACAATAGATGGGTGGGAAAGGGGGGAGATGAAGTGAGAAGCTGGGAGGTGATAGGTGGAAAGGGTAAAGGGCTGAAGAAGGAGGAATCTGATAGGAGAGGAGAGTGGACCATTAGAGAAAAGGAAGGAGGAGGGACATCTCCTCCAAGATGAAGGAGGAGGATGCTATACAGCAGTCTTGAGATGCTTGTTTAGTCAAGAGAGATTCAAGACCATTCAGACTTCTCCAAGAGAGATGCAGGTCCTACACCAAGAGAACTAGGTCCTGTGCAGTGATTATAGGGAGGTAGGGAAGAGGCTGAAGAGCAGGATCTCCAAGATAGTAATCTCTGGATTACTCCCAGTGCTACATGCTAATCAAGGCAGGAACAGGATGATAGTACAATGGATGAGTGGCTGAGGAACTGGTGCAGGTGGCAGGGTTTCAAATTATTGAATCATTGTAACCTCTTCAAGAGGGACTATTTTCACCTGAACTGGAGGGGATTCAATTCCTGGCTGGGAAGTTTGCTAGAGCAGCTTGGAGAGGTTTGAGCTAATTTAGCAGAAGGATAGGAAACAGAGCACCAGGTCAGAAAGTAGAGGAATGGAGAGGAAGGTAGAAAAAGGGAGGAACAAAGTAATATATGTATATGTTGGGATGTATGGTTTGAAATGTGTATATTTTAATGCTAGGGGTATTGTGGGTATAAGTGATGAAGTTAGAGAATGGATCAGTACATGGGACTATAATGTTGTGGCCATTACAGAGACTTGGCTGAAAGAGGACAGGAATTGGTGTTTAATATCCCATTCTTCAATGTTTTAGAAAAGCTAGAGAGGAAGGGGAAGGCATAATGGAGAACTCATCCACTGACTATATGAGTAGGACTTAAAAATAGGAGGTGTGCAATCACACTGATGGGATTGTACTACAGAGCCCCAATAGCCACCAGGATATTAAGAAACAATAGGATTGTTTTCATAGAGGACTTCAACTTCCCTAATATAAACTAGGATCTTCTAAGTGCAAGATATTCAGAAGGGACAGAATTTATTGGGTGCCTTCAGAAGGGTTTCTTAATTCAATATCCAGATTGTTCAACAAGAGGAAGGGCTGCAATAGAACTGGTGTTGGGTAATAAACCTGGCCCTTACAGTGGGTGAGCAGTTAGGGAACAGTAACCACAACTCCTTAAGTTTTAAGATATCTATAGATAATGATAAATATGGACCTTGCGGGAGTGTATTAAATTGAAGCATTATGAGAGCATTAGGCAGGAACTAGGGAGAGTTAATTAGGAACAGTTGTATTTCAGCAAGTCCACATCTGACATGTGGAGGGTGTTTAACTACCAACTTCACAGAGTACCGGACAAGTGTGTTCCAGTCAGAAGGAAGGACCAGAACGGCAAGGTAAGAGAATCTTGGATGCCAAGAAAGGTGATGAATTTAGTCAAGAACATATAGGAAAGTATGTAAAGCTTAGGAAGCTAGAATCTTACAGAGCCCTTCAGGATTAAAATGAAGCCAGAAAAGAACTGAAGAAGGGAATTAGGAAAGCTGGCAGGGGGAGGTGGGGGTGGAGGGACATGAAAAGTCTGGGGCAAGTAGAATTAAAGAGAATCCCAAGACATTCTATACATATAGCAAGAGTAAGAAGACAACTAGGGAGAGAGCAGGACCATTCAAGGATAAAGGGTGGGGGAGAGGAACATTTGCTTGGATGCAGAGGTAGTGGGTGAGGTCCTTAGTGAGTACCTTATATCAGTATTTACCAAAGAGAAGGATGTGGAGGATAGGGAGATCGGTGTTAAGAGTATTGATATGCTAGGGCATCTTGTGGTAACGAAGGAGGTGGAGTTGGGTCACGTAAAGAGCATTAAGATGGATAAGTCCCCAGAGCCTGATGGGATGTACCCCAGATTATTGAGAGAGGCAAGAGAAGAGATTGCTGGGGCCTTGGCCAATATCTTCGAGTCCTCTCTAGACACAGGCAAAATCCTGAAGGACTAGCAAATAACTAATATTGTTCCAGTATTCAAAGATTCAAAGTACATTTATTATCAAAGTATGTATGCAACATACAACCCTGAGATGTGTCTTCTTGCAGGCAGCCATGAAACAAAGAAACACCATGGAACCTGTTCAAAGAAAACATCAAACACTCAAGGTTCAGAAAAAAATTAACAAATCACACAAACAGCAAAAAGTCATGACTTATTAACTTAATTGAGTTTTTTGATGAGGTGACAAAGGTGATTGATGAAGGTAGAGCTGTGCATATTGTCTATATGGCTTTTAGTAAGGCTTTAAACTAGGTCCTTCATGAGAGGTTCATTCCAGAAGATTAAGATGCTTGGGATCCATGGTAACTTGGCCGTTTGGATTCAGAACTGGCTTGTCCATAGAAGACAGAGTCTAGCTGGAGATCTGTGATTAGTGGTGTTCTGCAGGGATCTGTACTAGGACCTCTGCTGTTTGTAATGTATTTTATGACTGGAATGAAAATATAGATGGGTGGGTTAGTATGTTTGCAGGTGATACAAAGGTTGGTGGTATTGTCAATGACTGGCAAAGAATACAACGGGAAAAGATCATTTGAAGATATGGATAGAGAAATGGCAGATGGAGTTTAGCTCAGCCAAGTGTGAAGCATTGCACCTTGATAGGTCAAATGAAAAGAGACAGTACAAGACCTGTAACAGCAGGATCTTGGGGTCCAGGTTCATGGCTCTCTGAAAGTGGTTACATAGGTTGACAGCATGATTGAGAAAGCATATGGCATGCTTGCCTCTATTAGTTGAGGCATAGAGTTCAAAAGTCAAGAAGTTATATTTCACCATTAAACATTCTAGTTAGGCCACATCTTGAGAATTGCGTACACTTCTTGTCACCCCCATTATGGGAAGAATGTCAAAGTTTTGGAGAGGACGCAGAAGAGGTTTACCAGGATACTGCTTGGATTAGACTTCATTTGCTATAACAAAAGGTTGAATAAACTTGGGTTGTTTTCTCTGGAGATCTGATAGAGGTTTATAAGATTATAAGAGGCAGATATCAAGTAGACTGACAGCATCTTTTTCCCAGGGTTTAAACATCTAATACCAGTGGATGTGCATTTAAGGTGAAAGGGGGTATTTTCAAAGGTGATAAGATGGGCAAGTTCTTTTAAACAGAGAGTGGTGGGTGCCTGGAATGTGTTGCCTTGGGTAATAGATAGAGGCTGATATATCAGAGACTTTTAAGAGACATTTAGATAGGCACATGAACGTGAAGAAAGTGGAAGGATATGGATAGTATGTTTGTAGAGGGCATTAATTTAGTTGGCTGTTTGATTACTAATTTAATCTGCTGAGTTCCTCCAGCATTTTGTGTGTGTTTCTCTGGATTTTCAGCATCAACAGAATCTCTTGTGTTTACTCCCATAGGAGTATTTTATTTGCAGTCATGTCTCTAATGTGGACCTGGAACTCGAGTAAAGAGAGAGTATTTGGACTATACCAAAACTGATGCTATTTTGATCCTGCTTGACGTTTCTTTTGGATGTAGTGGAAGCTGAAAGAGCCTGTGTCCTGAGCAGGTGCGTGATAGAGGACTCTCTGATCTAAGGGCTGTTCCCAGGGACACACGTAGAAATGAATATCCTGATGCTGTAAGATCATCAACTCGGTCAAAGGCGTCCTTTGACCTGCCTGAAACTTGTTGGTCTGCCAGCACATCCAGATGTCATAGACACATGCTGCTGACTGGCACTGTTCAAGCTGCAAGAGAACGTGCTGAAGGGACACACTGAAGTTTGGAGCAGCCACAACAAGAGCTTAGCTGGGAAGGACTACTGCATAGGGTTCTTCCACTACTGAACGGGAAGTGGCTGTACTGGATGAGGAAGCCCCTCAATTATTGTAGTAGTGTACCACACCAGGGGCTACATGAGCAGCCACAGTCCTCTGGTTTTAAGAAATGATCCTCTCTGCAGTCTTCACAATCCTAGGGATTTGCTGTCAGATGCCTTGCAATTCACATACCAGATGGTGATGCAACTAGTCAGGACACACTCGATGGTGATCCTGTAAAAATTGGTTAAAACGGTGGGGGTGGTGGGGGGGGGGGGGGGGGAGCCTCAATCTCCACAGGAAGTGTTGTGCTTTCTTGATTAAAGAGATGGCATTGAGGGACCATGGACCATGGACCATGATCATGTGGAGGATGTCCACAAAAAGAATTGTGATAAGCTCCGGTTCATTTTGGTTGTACACATCAGATCTCAGATATCATTCCTACTCTTTAATACAGAAGGTATGATTACAATATTTAGAAATGTAAAATAAGCCATTTGATTGAATGTTTCAAGATCGCACCGGCAATATACAGCAACGTTTGTGCGGGCAGCTCACAAAACTACAGGATACTCTACTTGCTATTCTTCTTCTGAATTATGATCACTGCAGTCTGCATTTCCCTTTAAAAGTGTATTTTTTTAAACAGTCTAAACAAACTAATGACTTTACAATCTCCTGAATTAGAAGGTGAACTTGACTCTGGTGACTGCAAGTACGGCTATTGCCGGGGCAGCCATCACTGGTGGCAAATGCTGTGTTGAGGCCCATGAGCAGAAAATGAACCCATGCTCAGCTCCATTACTTCACACTGATTAAAACATCGACCCAGATTAAAGCAGAGTGGAAAACAAACCCTTGTCCTTCTCAATGTTAGCCAAGATCCCCCACCTGAACCCATCTCCCTCCATTCTCGCTGCTACCATCGGGCAGGAGGTGCAGGAGTCTTGGAAAGGAAGGGGGCAGAAGCTAGAACAATAAGGTAAGGGAGGGAAGGAGTACAAGCTGGAAGTGATAGCTGAAGCCAGGCGAGGGAGAAGGTAGATGGGTGGGTGAGAGAGGGAGACCTAAGACCTCAGCAGGTGAATGACCGGTAGCACTCACATCGACAGTGATGAAATGAAAGCTTTGAGAGGTTGCTCATGAATAGACTGAACTCCTGCCTCAGCAAGAACTGGGACCCATTGCAATATGCCTATCACCACAATAGGTCAATGGCAGACACAATCTCAGTGGCTCTCCACACGGCTTTAGACCACCTGGACAACACAAACACCTATGTCAGGATGCTGTTCATTGACTATAGCTCAGCATTTAATACCATCATTCCCACAATCCTGATTGAGAAGTTGCAGAACCTAGGATTCTGTACCTTCCTCTGCAATTGGATCCTCGACTTCCTAACAGAAAGACCACAAATCTGTGTGAATTGGTCGTTACACTGAGGATACCAGAAGAGAGGAGGGGGGCGACGATGAGGAAGGAAAGGATGCTTGAAGTACAGGAGACCCCAGAGGATGTACCTCTCGTAAACAGGTACACTTTCTTGGAAGCTGTCAGGATAGAAGATACTGCCAGTCTAAGTCAAAAATTGGTGCAGAAGCAGAGCCGAGGAGTCATACATCAGGAAGAGCCGTGGTAGTAGGGGACTCCATAGTAAGAGGTACGGAAAGGGATTTCTGTGGCAACAGATGAGATTTAAGGATGGTGTGTTGCCTCTCTGGTGCTAGGATCCAGGACATCATGGACCGATTGTAGGGAATCCTCAAGGGTGAAGGTGAACAGCCGGAAGTGGTAGTGCATGTCAGCACAAATGACATCGGGAAGAAGAGGAAGGACATTCTGCAGCGGGACTTCAGAGAACTCGGAAGAAGTTCTGAAAGCAGGACTTCCAGGGTGGTTATCTCTGGTTTGCTTCCAGTTCCTCGTGCTGGAGAGGGCAGGAACAGGGAGATAATGGATCTGAATGTGTGGCTGAGGAACTGGTGCAGAAAGCAAGGATTTACATTCTTGGACCACTGGGATCTGTTTTGGGATAGGGATGAATTGTACAAAAGGGACGGGTTGCACCTTAATAGGCGGGGGACCAGCATTCTGGCAGACAGGTTTGCCACTGCAACATGGATGTGTTTAAACTAAGTAGTGGGGGGGGGGGGGGGGGAGGGGATGAACTGGAAATATAAGGATGGAGTTAAAGGGAAAGTGAAAATAAGAAAAGTTAAAAAGGACAACAGAATCAATGGAGCAGAAAGCTCAAGAAGAGATCATACAGTATGGCCAAGTGAAATAGGAATTGATATGAAATGTGAGGGGAGTAACAAATTAACAGTATTATATATGAATGCATGAAGTATAAGGAATAAAGTAGATGAGCTTGAGGCTCAGTTGGAAATTGGCAAGTACAATGTTGTGGGAATAACAGAGACATGGCTTCAAGCGGACAGGGCCTGGGAAATGAATATTCAAGGATATACATCTTATCGAAAGGACAGACTGACTGGCAGAGGGGGTGGGGTGGCTCTGTTGGTGAGGAATGATATTCAGTCCCTTGTGAGGGGGGGGCATAGAATCAGGGGATGTAGAGTCAGTATGGATAGAACTGAGAAATTCTAAGGGTTGAAAGACCCTACTGGGAGTTATCTACAGGCCCCCAAACAGCAGTCTGGATGTAGGGTGTAAGTTGAATGAAGAGTTAAAATTGGCATGTCGCAAAGGTAATGATACAGTTGTCATGTTCAACATGCAGGTAGACTGGGAGAATCAGAATGGTACTGGACCCCAAGAAAGGGAGTTTGTGGAGTGCCTCCCAGATGGATTCTTAGAACAGCTTGTACTGGAGCCTACCAGAGAGAAGGCAATTCTAGATTTAGTGTTGTGCAATGAACCAGATTTGATCAGGGACCTTGAGGTAAAGGAACCATTAGGAGGTAGTGACCATAATATGATATGTTTTAACCTACAATTTGAGAAGGAGAAGAGAAAATCAGATGTGTCAGTATTACAGTTGAACAAAGGGAACTATGGAGCTATGAGGGAGGATCTGGCCAAAGTTCAATGGAACAATACCCTAGCAGGGAAGACAATGGAACAACAATGGCAGGTATTTCTGGGAATAATGCAGAAGGTGCAGGATCGGTTCATTCCAAAGAGGAAGAAAGATCCTAAGGGGAGTAAGGGGTGGCCGTGGCTGACGAGGGAAGTAACAGACAGTATAAAAATAAAAGAGAAGTATAATGTAGCAAAGATGAGTGGGAAGCCGGAGGACTGGGAAGCTTTTAAAGAGTAACAGAAGATAACAAAAAAGGCAATACGCGGAGAAAAAATGAGGTACGAAGGTAAACTAGCCAAGAATATAAAGGAGGATAGTAAAATCTTCTTTAGGTATGTGAAAAGCAAAAAAATAGTTAAGACCAAAATTGGGCCATTGAAGACAGTAACGGATGAATTTATTAAGGAGAACAAGGAAATGGCAGATGAGTTGAACAGGTACTTTGGATCTGTCTTCACTAGGGAAGACACAAACAATCTCCCAGATGTAATAGTGGCCAAAGGAACTAGGGTAATGGATGAACTGAAGGAAATTTATATTAGGCAAGAAATGGTGTTGGATCAACTGTTGAGTCTGAAGGCTGATAAGTCCCCAGGACCTGATGGTCTGCATCCCAGGGTACTTAAGGAGGTGGCTCTAGAAATTGTGGACGCATTGGTAATCATTTTCCAATGTTCTATAGATTCGGGATCAGTTCCTGCAGATTGAAGGGTGGCTAATGTTGTTCCACTTTTCAAGAAAGGAGGGAGAGAGAAAACAGGGAATTATAGACTGGTTAGCCTGACGTCAGTGGTGGGAAAGATGCTGGAGTCAATTATAAAAGAGGAAGTTATGACACATTTGGATAGCAGTAGAAGGATCAATCCGAGTCAGCATAGATTTATGAAGGGAAAATCATGCTTGACTAATCTTCTGGAGTTTTTTGAGGATGTAACTATGAAAATTACATCCATGTGACTGTGTGGCTAGGCATAGCTCAAATACCATCTATAAATTTGCTGACAATACAACCATTGTTGGTAGAATCTCAGGTGCTGACAAGAGAGCATTCTGGAGTGAGATGTGCCAACTAGTGGCATAGAATGTTGCTAGGACAGTTCCGGCCACATCATTGTAGGAAGAATATCCTACCTGCAATGATATGTTCAGAACATTCTTAAATAAAATCTGGGAAAAGGATTCTACCCACCCCAGTCCATTGGCTGTTGCAAGTCTAAAAGTCACCACATAGGACATGAGATGAAATACTTGGGTCCTGTATCTCCTCCTTGATGGTAGTAATGAGAAGAGGTCATTTCCTGGGTGGTGTGTTGCCTTAATGAAGGATGCCACCATTTTGAGGCATCGTCTTTTGAAGGTGTCCTCGATGCTGGGAAAGCTAGTGCCCATGATGGAGCTGGCTGACTATGCCACTCACTGCAGTTTTCTTCCAATCCTATGCAGTGGCCTCTGCATGAGACGGTGATGAAACCAGTTAGAATACTCTCCACAGTACATCAGTAGAAATTTGCTAGAGTCTTTGGTTACATACTAGATCATATATGATGCCAGTTGGATGTGTTCTGTAATCTACAAATCTGAAAATTGAGTATGAGGAAATGGGACATAGTTGCTTCTATACTCAAGGTGCTGGAGTGAAGGGTAACAGAGGACAGAAAATCTCAATCCCACTTACATGGAGTGTACATGTATGTTTTCATGATTCTTGCGTGTGCTTATTGGTAAAATAGAATGATAGAAAGCTCATGAGAGTTGAATATGAAGATATTTGTCAAGTAAACAGGAACCCAGCAAACATAGGGTTCGTCCATTTCTCTCCAGATGCTGCCTGGCCCGCTAAGTTCCTCCAGCGCTTTGTGTGTTGCGCCAGATTTCCAACATCTGGGATATGCGATTTTTCTTTCTGAAATTGGTGTATGAGATTGAATTATTCTCTCGCCGCTGGTTTCTTGCAACAAAGAAACGAGCAGTGACACCTCCCCCCCAACCCCCGCTCAGTTTAGCATTGCCACAGTACGTGTCCAGCACACCGAGGGCCGCTCCGATCGAAGATGCCAGTGAGGGCGAATCATCTCCTCTCAGATGTTATGAATGGTTTATATTTTTTAAATGATGAATGGACGCTGAGACAGCAGGCCGGTTACGCTCTGCCGCTCACACCTGACGCTAAGGAGGAGTTACGTGGTGACATCAGCGACGGCGCCCCGCCCGACGTTAGAATGCAAGCCGGCTGGAAAGGGGGAAAAAAGAAGCGGGCGCGCGAGGTGGCCGGAGCTGCTGCTCGAGAGGGAAAGCGCGAGAGAATGGAGCGTGCGCCGGGGCGAGGCGGCGGCCGGGGACGACGCTGAGGGGGAGGAGGTGTCACCGGGGAGTGGGGGACCTAGGGGTCGATTGGAGTTTGGGGGGTGGGTGGGGTGGGAGGGGAGGGGAACCCCCACTGTCCCGGCTCGGCCTTGCCCTGCCCTCCGCGGGCCACCCCGCACACGGCGCCTCCGCGGGGGGGAATATGAGCCCCCGCCGGCCCGTCAATGTGGCTATCTCGCTCGCTGCACAGGGGAGCGGTTCTCGCTGAGGAAGCGGAGCGGCTGCCCTCCCGGCCGGCCGAGCTGGCCCAGGGCCACTTCTACCCACGCTGCTACCAGCGCTCCGAGGCCGCCATGGCCGCACCGTTCTGCGGCCAGGAGCAGCAGCAGCAGCCGCCGCCGTGCCAGGAGCAGCAGGGCCTAGGCCCAGCCCGACCCGAAGCGCCGCCGCCGCGACAGGAGCCGCTACCTCCGCCGCAGCAGCAGCAATGCGGCCTCTGCTGCGCCCGGGGCCCCGGGTCACGCTCCCGTTCCAGCCCGGCTGACGAGCTGCGGCTACTGCCTTGCCGCCACTCCTTCTGTCAGGCGTGCCTAGAAGCTCACGGCGGCAGGCGACGGCGGCCCGGGGGCCCTAGCAGCAACAACAACGGAGGGCCAGCCCCTCACCGTGTCCGGCCCGAGGCCGAGCCCTCGCCTCCCGCCGCGTCTTCCTCCTCTTCTTCCTCCTCCTCCTTGGCCAACTCGTGCGGGCCTCCCGACCTGGCCTGCCCCATCTGCGACAGCCGCATGCCGGCCGCCGACAATGACGGGCTGCCCGCCGACCTGCTGCTGCTCAACAACCTGCTGGACGTGGTGTCGGCGGCCGAGGACGAACTGGACGGAGGCGTGCAGCGGCGGAGCCGCGCCAAGGGCTCGCAGTCGGGCTGCAGCTCCTGCGACGAAGGCGCGCCGGTGACCTCCCGCTGCATGGACTGCGCCGAATACCTGTGCGATCACTGTGTCCGGGCGCACCAGCGGGTCCGGCTCACCAAGGAGCATGTCATCCAGCGCTTCAGGCAGCACCATTACAACCAGCAGCCGTTCGCCAGCCTGCCGCTCGCACATGACCGGCTCAGCTACTGCCAGCACCACGATAACCAAGTAGGTCTGGGGTCAGCTCGGGCATTGGGGGCAAAATAGTTCTACACTTGCAAACAAAGCTAAGGTTTGCATTTTTCAAATCGGAATTTTGATAAGAATTGGTGGAATTTTAGCACTTGATTTACGAAAGCGTCATTCAATTCTTCATTAATGAAGTTTTATTTACTGTCATTTTAATTTTTCGTATTTGTATCATGTAAACCCGTGTCATCAATAGCTATATTCGCGGTATTGTATACTTTTCATATCGGGAAGTCACAGAATGTTAAACGTTTGGGACGAGCTAAGTTTTAATTAACACGCAAATTGCGGGAGGCAGTTAGGCAGCATCTCTAGAAATATATAAACAGTCGACGTTTCGGGTCGAGACCCTTCAGGACGGCTTTAATTATACTTTCAAATAAGCAAATTTGATTTCTGTAGAAGTTTTTATTCAACGTGTTTAGTGTTCCATGCCCAGCGTTAAAAACACTGGGTTATTCGTTTACTTTTTTCCCCCCGAAAATGTTGCGATGACACTACTTTGCTTGCAGATCGAGCCATTAAAGTGCTCACAAAGATAACAATGATTCATTCAATCATTGCATCCGTCGTTTGTTAGTATTTGTCTCAAAAAGTTACAAGCAAATCCAATTTGCAGGCAATGTCTTTCCGTGGGATTTGTAGTCGAATTCAAATTCTTTAGTGCGATAACGATATGTATCGCTCGATATTTTCGTTTCAACGATATTTTTTACCTTTGGTTATAAATTCCGACAATTATGATTTTCCATGTCGGAATATGTTAAAATCCAGCAATGTAATTTAAATTGTAACCAGAAAAAAATTGCGAACAGCGTGTTTTCACTCATAAAATGCGAACATTTTTAAGACTTTAATCCTAAAATATATTTGATTGATCTTAATTTTATTTTGATAATTTTATTTTCCTAGCCACGATTAAAGACGCCGACCACTCTCCTTCGATGGTGTCAGTTCGTTAATGTGCCACCTTGAAATAATGTGTTTTGGAAAACGTGGTATGGGAGCAACAACAGTTTAGTGTAGCAGGCCATGTTCCTCATCACGAGCTAGTGATGCGCCGTTTCCATTCATGGCCCTGCCACAACATATCAATAGCGTATCGATTCGTCCTGGCATGTCGTCCGGTCGGAAATAATTTAATTCAGCGCCCTGGAGAATTTTTAAAAAGTCTGATTTTTTTTTTAAGATTTGGCATGTGTGCGCGTACACGTGCCCTCCTTCCTTTCCAATCTAGGGTTGCTCGGCTTGTTTTTCGAGAAGAAAATGGTGCCTGCTGTTGGGCGGGCTGAGTCAGAGCGTGCGATAAAGCAATTAGATCCATTCATGTTTTGCATGCTGCAAGCGAAAGGGCTTTGTCCCCCTTCGCAGATCACTCTTGGAACAACCTTCACCGTTCACTGTTAACGCGCTTTAAACGAGAGCACGATATCAATTGGCTGTTATCTAATTGTTTATAAACGAATATTTTCCAACCAAAATAGAGAAAAAGTACCCAACTATTTAGCGTACGCTACATAAATAATGGGTTTGGTTATTGGAATTTGTTAGGTAATTTTTGTAGGGAGTGCTTCAGAATCTAGATGAGAAACTACATTCGGTACATAACCCCATTTCAAGGGTGCTTTTCACTGAAATCCAAAGGGCAAATGTCCAGGGTTATTGAGAAGACTTATAAGGCTGAAGAAAAAACTTCAAACAGCTCCCAGATTAGTTTTAGTTTAAGTTAGTATGCACTGTACTATAAAGTCATGAACATTTCAACATGCTTCATATCTGTGGTTGTAAGAAGTACTTGAATATGGTGTTCATTTTTCTATGTTTCTGGTACTCCCATGGGTGAAACAATTGAGTTACTTTTTTTCTAAGATTTAGCTACATTTTTGGGGGGTTGGATGTTGGCTTTAGTATTCTTCTTGGTGAGATTTTAGAGCAGGGCTGATCACAGTAGTGCATTTCTGATCAGTGTTGATCTTAGAACCTGAACCATGATTGATTAATTCTGTCATTATTTGAGTAGTGGCGAGTCCTTCAGTATTATTTGCAGATGTTATTAGGATTTGTTAATTGTTGGAGGACTGAAGGGTGTTCCACACGTGGCTAATCAAAAATGGCATCAAGTTGAAAAGGAAGTTATACAATCTTGCAGAGATTAGTGGAATTGATTTTAGAAACTAGGAAAAATTAAGTTGAAATTGAGGATGAAATTAGATTGAGAAACTAGCAAGAAAACTAAAAATAGAACGCTACAAAGATCTGCAGAGCGGCTGAGGTAAACATTTGTCTTTTTGTAGGACAAGAATTTATAGCAAATAGGAATTGTTAGAGACGGGACAAATATGTTTGTCTTCATAGCTGGAGATGTGTCGTTTTTTTTAAAAACAGTGGTAGAAAGCCATGGGCAAGAGGGAGGGGGAGAGAACCCCGCTGGGCATCCAGCGACATAACAGCAGACAGATTCCATGGGCTTTGTTATGGAACCTTAAGTGACTCCAGAAATATTGGATTCAGTAGGTGCAGTCTTCCAAATCTGTGGATCTTGGGAAAGTCATTTACCAAAAATTGTAAAGTGCACACTATAAGAAAAACGCTGATTGACCTGGCATCTTTTTTGGTGGTGGGGGGGGGGGGGATGATGAAATCCAACATTAAGAAAGCCCGAGCAGGATGTCGAGAAAATCCAATGATGAACATGGTTTTCTGAAAGGGAAATGGCTTTAGATAAGTTTATTGCAGCTCTTTTAGGGTATAACAAGCAAGAAGGATAAAGGTGGGAACCAGTAGATATCTTATAATTGGACTTCTAAAAAGCAATTTTAGGTGCCATATGGTCTTCATCCAAGGTATTGACATGAATAAGATTGTTTTCTATTAATTAGTCAGCCTGGATAATTAACTTTGAAAGTTGGGAAATCATTAATTAGTACAGTCTATGGTGTAACTTGCAATCAAAGTTCATACAGAATGTATTGTCAAATTTACTGAGAAAGCAAATTATGGGATCTCATTTGCAGAAGATTACGCTTACCAGATGGAAGATAATTCAGGAAATTGTGAAGCTACTCACTTAGCTTAGGAAGAATAGTAAAGTGGAATGATTAACATGAAAGACAGTGGGGCATGTGTCCTTGTACATGTAACTGAGTTATGAGAAGCAAATTGGTCTTCATTGTAAAAGGGAAGGAGCAACAAACTTGTATGTCAACACTCGCACAGCACCTAGAGTACTTGGTGCATGCTACTTTTACTTAAAGGGATGAAAAGTTCATTATTTTACTTCCCGTGAAGGTGTTTAAAGAAACAGTAAGTGGATTAGGCCCCTTATCAGTTGAAGTTTTAGAAGAATAAGATGTAATTCTATTGAAATGTGAGATTTTGAAGGGTTTGAGAGGCAGTGGGTAATGCAGAACAAGGGAGAACAGTTTTAAAGAAAGCTGCTAGCTCTGAGGATTGAAACTATGCAGTTCTTTAGAAAGCAGTAGGATGCTGCATTATTAAAATCTTCATGAAGATGGAAGCAACTTTGTATATGGGAGCAGGCAGCAAAGGCTCATCTATCTCCTAATTTTTCTGTGAATAAATACCTATTGCATTCACACCTTAAAATACAGGTATGCAGACATTCTGATGCATAACATGTTAAAGTGTATTAGGTTTGTGTTGCATAGGTTTTACATAATTAATTTCTGGTCATGGTCTCATTAGCTTCAGGAGTTGCAGCAGAGTTCAATGGTTGAAGTTATTAATGATTTGTATAAATATTTGGATGGTCTAGTTTTCTGAAACAGCTGATCATGTTATAGATAGCATTTTCATTGAAATGTGGGTTTAAGTCTGCTTTATTTCCCTCAAATCATTGCATTGGTTTCTGAATAATCTGCCCATCATGTTTTTGTGCATAGATTATTCATTTACCTTCTAAAAGCTACTATTAAATGTTCTACTATTATAAATATCCTTTATATAACTTAAAATTTTAACATGGGTTTCTCTTTAGTGATTATACTCCTGGGTTAGAAACTAGTGTTCACTTGGGCTTTTGATTACAAGCAAGCCACACAGGCTGTGCTGGTGATGCATTAAGTTATCTCCACACACTGCAACCAAAAACCCTGTGCCACTTCCAAGAGCGGAAGAGCCTTGGCTAATGATTCTCACTTGTTATCATTAAAATAGCTTATGTGGTCGCTTTTTTGTGATATTATTCAATTGTCCCACACATTTTTCTATATTACAACAGTAACTAAAATTTAGGTGATACTTTATTTTACAGAAGTCTTGCGGATATAAATGCCAAATTATAAATACAATAAATAGAAGTCAATTTCACTTTACGTAGAGAATCTAATAACTGGATTTTAGACCACTCAATTGAATTAATTTATGGATATACTCTAATGAAAGATGGCCTATGATTATTGGAATTATTGAATTTGCTTTGGATCCTCAATTTAATGCTAGAATAATTTCTGCACAATTTTTATTAGAATATTTATATATACAGCTCTCAATATAACCAAAATACAATTAACTGGTTTTGAATGTAATTCTGATGTTCGCCTAAATCATTTTTAGTTCACCAAATCTCCCTTTTTTTTTTGTGGTACCTTTTGAAAGGTGCTAGTGGAAAAAAATTATTCTGTTCTTATCAAGCTTCCATCACTTTGTTCTGGTTTAATGTTTGTGATGAACCAAGATGCAGAGTGTAAATTGGCACTTGTTTGAAGATTCGGTGCAGGACGGTGGTAGGAGAGAGAGGGAGAGCAATTAGTGTGTTCTTTTCTTCAAATTTCTTTTCAAAGGATTTATTCCGTCTTTCTATTATGTCTCATAGATCCAACATCTCTCTCAGCAGGCCTCCTTCATGGAAAATCATGGTGACAGTAAAAGTTGTGTGGGAGGGTAGCTGGCATTTGAACCTTATGGTCAAAATGGAGCTCAAGTTGCAGGATGTTGGCATGGCTGGTTCAGTGGGAACAAGTTGCTAATCAGGAAGATTAAGTTTGAAAAATGTTAAAGAATTTGAATGCCAAGATGATGCCTTTGCATGAACTGCATCTTTTTTTGTGTATCGGATCACAGCTTGGAGTTGGTCATGGGAGATGCTTGGTGAATATTTTTATAGTTAATTTTTGTACAGGAGCTATCGCTGATAGATTTTCTGGCTTTTTAACAATATCACAATGAGTTACTAAATTTGTGATCTAAATGATCAAGACTTCATTAGTGAATAAACAGCAATCCCAGTACAAATTTACAACATTGTTCTCGACTTCATGAATTTGAGAACAATGGAAGTATTTAAGGCAGTAAGAAACTTCTACAGATTGTTGGCCAGCTCAAAAATGTCCCTGCCCAAAGGCTTCATTTGGCCATTTAGATACATGTGGATGGGTGGGTGGAGGGGGGACAGATGCTTGAAGAAAATACTGCTTTCTAGTGGCAACAATTGGCTCTTAAATCAGTAAAAGTTGTTATATTTTGGTTGGCAAGTGAGTTCAATGAAAACATGAAACACATACTAGAGTGGCTGACTAGAGTGATACAGTGTAGCTGTGTATGCTGTTTGGCTAGGGGGTGCCATGTTTACCTGCATATGGTGTTACTCTTGCTAAACCAATTGTACCCAGCTGATTCTGCTCACTTTTGCTGACTGGAGAGCTCGATTTGTATAATTGGGAAGTCATTGGGCGTTATCTTGATGCTAGGAGCTTTTGAGTGAATTAATAAATACAACTGAATATGCTGCTAATTTTGATAGTTTTGGCTAGTTAAGTATTTTAAACTCTGATTTCCTTGCTGCATTTGCTCCATGTGACCTTTTTCCACTGCATGCTGCACAGCTGTGTAGTTTTATTGATTGTGCAGAGTGGTGAACTAAATTTAATGTTGTGCTTCAGGCATTTTCTTCAAATCTATATATAGGTTTACTTCTTTTGAATTTGTTAAGGATGTCCTCAGCTTCATCATTTTTCTGGGCGTAACCAGGAGACACTTGCTATGCTCAACTGTTTTAATGATGAACGGCACAACAGTTGGGCCTATTCCATTTCCTACTCACAGCTGCTTTCCATGTGTGCAAGCCAATTGCTAACTGGTAATAACTTGAAGTAAATGTGTATGTTAATTGTTAAACATATAGTTGGTCTAAGTTTAAACAAGTTATTTGCTAGATGTGTATATGAAATATTTTGATTTATCCAATTTCTGTCTTGCCCTTCTGCACAGTTTTCATTGAACTCCTTGGTATCATGTTCAAACTGATCTTCAAAAATGTTTCTCAGTGGATAAGTACAATGACACTGAAGCTTATGGAGTACTCATTTGTCCCTTTAAAAGTTACTTAGAATAGATTTGGATCGACTTTTGGAATTGACCAAACCTTTTTGGTTAAGCAACACATACAAAATACTGGTGGAATGCAGCAGGCCAGGCAGCATCAATAGGAAGAAGTCCAGTTGACGTTTTGGGCCGAGACCCTTCATCAGGACTAACTGAAAGAAAAGATAGTATGAAACTTGAAAGGGGGAGGGGGAAATCCTAAATGATAGGAGAAGACGGGGGGGGGGGGGGGATGAAGTTAAGAGCAGGAAAGTTGATTGGCAGAAGGGATACGGAGCTGGAGAAGGGAAAGGATCATGGGACGGGAGGCTTAGGGAGAAAGAAAGGGGAGGGGAGCACCAGAGAGAGATGGAGAACAGGCAAGGAGTGATTGTGAGAGGAGCAGAGAGGAAAAGGGGGGGGAATAATAAAGGATGGGGTAAGAAGGGGAGGAGGGACATTAATGGAAGTTAGAAAAATCAATGTTCATGCCATCAGGTTGGAGGCTACCCAGGCGGAATATCAGGTGTTGTTTCTCCAACCTGAGTGTGGCTTCATCTTGACAGTAGAGGAGGCCATGGATAGACATATCAGAATGGGATGTGGAATTAAAATGTGTGGCCACTGGGAGTTCCTGTCTTCTCTGGCGGACAGAGATGATATCCATGGCCATTCTGATATGTCTATCCGTGGCCGCCTCTACTGTCAAGATGAAGCCCCACTCAGGTTGGAGGAACAACACCCAATATTCCAACAACCCGATGGCATGAACATTGATTTCTCTAACTTCCATTAATGCCCCTCCTCCTTACCCCATCGCTGATTTATTTATTTGGCCCCCTTTTTTTTCCCTCTCTCTGCCCATCACTCTTTGTCTGTTCTCCATTTCTCTCTGGTGCTCCCCTCCCCCTTTCTTTCTCCCTAGGCCTCCCATCCCATGATCCTTTCCAGCTCTTAGCTTCACCCCACCTGTCTTATCCTATCATTTCGGATTTCACCCTCCCCCTCCTACTTTCAAATCTCTTACTATCTTTCAGTTGGTCCTGACAAAGGGTCTTGGCTGGAAACTTCAACAGTGCTTCTAACTATAGATGCTGCGTTCCACCAGCATTTTGTGTGTGTTGCTTGAATTTCCAGCATCTGCAGATTTCCTCGTGTTTGCGTTTTTAAACCTTTTTGGTTGTTTGGCATTTTTTTTAGCTCAAGTACTTAGTTCCACTTGTGAAGGAATGTCTCTTGTTATACACCATCCCAATTGGGAAGTTTATTGCATTTCCTTTGGTGGTTTAAGATTTTGGAATTCACCAATTGACATTACTTGGTTGCAGGTGGATTTCACTTGTACAGGAAGGCTGAAAACAACCATCTCCTATTGTTGATAGGCCACATTAAAACGTCTGACTTAACAACATTTCCAACCATGAACACCTTTACTATCTATGTCCCCACCCTTTATCAATCATCATGTCTTAAGAATTTTTAATTTCTGACATGCTTTTGCATGGTGAGAAGAAATTAGTTTGGATAGTTAAGTTTCATGGGCCTCTGAAATGAGTCCACCAGATGCTGTCAGGCAGCATTTGTTCAGGAAGAACTGTCCTTTAATGCTGGTAACCTTTTGTCAGACAATATTGTGGGAAAACTGATACAATTAAAAATCATCTGGTTTTCAAATGCTGCATAAAGGCATGTGTGTGGACAGCTCCTGGCTGATTTGTCATCCTAATCTCTAGGGGGTGGGGAAAGAAATACTAGTGGATGCTTGCCTATAATGAGGTCCTGGTTGATTTATGGCAGGTGGTATAACTGGTGTAGCGTAACTGCTAGGCACTTTCTAGCTGAGTTGCCAATGAATTTTCTTGTAGTGACAACATAGAGGTTGTAATTTAATGAGGTTTAGTGACTAGATTTGTACAAGTAGTTACTTATTTTTCTACCGGTTACTATTTCTCCCTGTTACTATTTCTCCCCTTCCCCAATTCTCGAGAAAGTGAATAAAAAAATCAGTTCAGGCAATATTTATTAAGCAGAAAACAGTTAATGTTTTGGGTCAATGATATTCATCTGTGCTGTTCCCCCCCCCCCCAAATAATTTGTCCTCACAAATTAGTAATTTCTCAATTATAACTTGTTAGCAAATCCTAACTGTGTTAACAGAATGAATTGTGGGTTATTTAGGGTTTTTGTTGCACATTTATGGATTTAAGTTGACTGCATTGTCATATTATCTGCATTAAGTTGTTTGGTGTTGTCTGACAGGTTTATCACATTTCAGTTAATCTCAAGCACAGCACATACTCAGTGAATTACTTCCCACTTGCCTCTGTGGTAGCACGTCCAGTATTGATTCATTAATAATTAGTGATAAGAAATGACATGTTAACCTAAAGTTTGCTTTGCTTTAAAGATACTGACCTGTTTCCAGCATTCTACAGTTGGAGTGCTGTAGTTATAACTTGAAGATTTAGATTTCAAAATTTAAAAATCCAGGTCTAGTGCCCTCTGCAGCAGGCACTTCAAAACGCTGGAGAGATATCATGAGCACTGTCTATACAAAATTCCTGAATCTGTTGGCAGAGTTGGTGTGTGTGTGTCAGCCTGATCTCCCAAATCTTCTATAGCAATTGTTCTGATTCCACTGAGTGGGTTCTGGTCTTGTCACATTTGCATGCTCAACACTATGCTTTAGAAATGGATGCACTATCCTTGTGGCATGAAATGACCAGATGGGCAGAGAAAATATTGAGGCATTCTGAAAATCTTTTGCAACATCTGCACTTTCTAAAGGGAATCTCTGCCCCGTGACCACAAAATGAACATTTGAAATTGCATGAAGCTCTTAAAGCTATTTCAGGAACAGCTATAATTCCGATGGAAAGGATGGCAGGGTTAAGGTTCTCTCCCAAACTAGTCACCTGCCTTCTCATTACATACCTTCTGCTCATGTGGTAGAAAATACTGTGTCCACAATGGTCTCATCAGTTACAGAACTGGGTCTGAAAGAATCTTGACTTAAAGGATCCCCTGAGAAGAGCATGGCAAATTTGGTTTGCCTCTGATCTGAGATCCCAAAACAGGAGAGCTAAAGAATGGGTAGTTTGGGAGTATGGGAATTCTAATGTGAGAAAGGAAATGCATTTTGAAATTGGGAGTGGTTCAGCTGAACATTTGAACTCAGCAGAAGCAATTTTATTTTCTGTTGTTCTTGACCTTTGGGTGATGTTGACATGAGGTGGCCACAATGGGGAGTATCTTGTTCCTTATGTGATCATCCTTTACACTGAGCACAAACTGGACATCATTTGAAAATTCAGAAATCATTTACATACTTAGCTTTTGATTCCATGATAACTGTCCACCAACATGGAGGTTAATTATGGTCTTTATTTCACTCTGGAATTGGACTGTTATCAGTTTGGCTGTATTTTAAAAATGTGTGTGATCTGAGAGTAAGCTGTACTCTACAATTTAATAAACCTTAAATTTTGAGGAGAAATTGTTTCTGTATGGGTCACTTAAAAAGAGACTGGCTAATGTTTTTGGCTCTGGATTGTTTTTCATGTATGTTGGAATTGGGTCTGCTGGGAAAGATTTTCTGTGCAAGTAGTTGAGGGGAAAGTTAATTTGATTCTGCTTCTAGTCACTTTTGAGTAAATTTGTGTGTATATTCATACTTGACCAAATCTCTGGTTTTAAGAATATACACTAAAACGGGTTCCCAAACTGGGGTCCTTGAACCTTTGCTTAATGGTATTATTAGTTCATTGCATTAAAAAAGGTTGGGAATCCCTGCACTAAAGGAAGAAAACATTGAGTTGGTTGTTACTTTTAAAGGAATTTGATATTAGAACTGGATAGGGAAAAAAAATACTTATACACAATAGTGTAGCAATTAGAGCACCAGCAAAGTGTTTGATTCCCACCACTGTCAGTAAGGAGTTTCTGTGTTATCCCTGGACTGTGTAGGTTTCATTCGAGTGCTCCAGTTTCCTCCTACATTGCAAAGACATGCGGCTGGGGTGAACATTCAAGTATTTGTACTCCACCACTGCAACCTCTTCTTCCAGAATGTATACAGGTCTTGTAACAATCTTTTTCATCCTAAAATTAATCACCATCTTCCTCATTTAGAACACATTCAGGAGCAGGTGATTCCTCACACACCACTTGTCCACCAGTCCCCTATACTCTCACTGCTGCCCATCTCTGATATGTCTAACCACTGCAGAGTCATCAGAGAATTTCTGCATGTGGCAAGACTCAGTTGTACTGAAAGTCAGAGGTGTTCAGTATGAACACAGACAGTACAGTCAGTCCCTTCTGGTGCTTCAATGCCAGTCACCACCACCTCAAGAGAGAAAACTACCCAGCCCTACAAAGTCTGTCTGCCAGGTAATTGGTAATCCAGGGGATAGCGTATTTGTCTGTGCCCATCCATTGCAGCTTCTCACTCAGAAAAAGTGACTTGGATTGTATTGAAGGCACTAGGGAAATAAAAAAAAAATGTGATTCTCACAATGTCACCAGTGTCATCCAGGTGGGACAGGTAGATGATAGCATCATTCAGTCCCACGTGAGGTTGGTGGGCAAACTGTTAGCTTAAACGATTTAAGAGGCTAAATGACAATTAACTGGTATGATTCCTGATATCTTCACTACTGATTCAATACATATGAATTGTTATTTGATAGAAGCATTTCATGAGGTGAGGAAATCAATTTTGCATTTGAGGACGTAATGATCTGGTTTTACTATTTTGGAGCAACTGATACCAAATTATTGTAAATGTGCTGCTACAATGTATTAAGGAAGCAGCATCTATTTTGATCCCTGCATTTATCTTCTAAGATATGCTTTGTTCTAACCCTTCACTCCTTAAATGTCTTCATTCTCAGGGAGGGGGCAATAAATGCAAGGAGGGGTGGCACGGTAGCATAGTGGATAGTACAGTGCTATGTGTTACCAATGACCTGGGTTCAATTCCCACCGCTGTCAGTAAAGAGTTTGCACGTTCTCCCTGTGACCATGTGGGTTTCCTCCCACAGTCCAGAGACGTACAGAGAAGGGCCTTTTTTGAGCTGTATTTCAATAAATATAATTACATTCACGTATATGTATATTTTCTTGCACGTTATTACTTCAATTCTAGGCTATTATATATTTTAATAGTAACATAGATCATAGTAGTTGTGTATGTTTGTTCAAAGAGTAGTGATTTTTGTCGCTGATGGTGATAAATAAGCAGGAAGACTATTTTCAACTGTTGTTTTGAGGCTTCAAGCTTTCAGGCTTGGAGATGCTGGAAATGACAAGGAGTAAAAATGAAATTATTTTTGCTACTTCAGTTTGGGGACTATGGAGAATCTGAAGTTATCAACAAATCACTTTGAATGTTACAATGAAAATGAAGATTTCGAGGATGCAATTGTTAAAACATTTTTTGAAGGCAGTCCATTGTCTGCACTAGATGATTGTATGGGTTTTGTTCATTCAGTCAATCAAAAGTGTACTTCAGATGAATTCCTTTAACTATTAGGAACTAATACAGATCTATAGTACTGTAATGATGGTCTTCTAATTTGTTGTAAATTTCATCTATATACAATTTGTTACTCAAACAGTAGTTCCTTTTTTAAAATATAGCTTTTTAACTATTTCCATGCAACTTCAGATAATCGGGGCAGCTGCCTGGGCCAAAATGCACTGATCCCCATGTGTCCCAATTAACCATACTCTACTGTATATGAATAGTGACTACATAACTGATAATGGCTGCTGGTGGTATTGGCCTCTAGAGCTTGTTATTAATGTATGACTTTTTTTGTCACTAGTGACCTTGTGTTTCTGGGGATATGACCTTACATGCTTTGCTTTGAATTGTATGCTTAAAGAGTAAGACTGTAGGCGTCTAAGGTGGGAAGAGTGAAGAGAAAATAGGTTTTCTGAGGATGATCATATTTAAGTATTTTGGGGATGGGGTCTTCCCCCCCCCCCCCTTTTTCAAATACAATTGTGATTTAAGTTGATGTTTAGAAATATAGATTTTCAGTTAGATGTTGTAGCTGGCCATGTATTCCCAAGACCGGTAAAAGAAAAGTAAGCTGAGGTTCTAGAGCCTATTCAGTAATTTAACGAGAGTAAAGTTTATCTTCTGATGTCTTTCATTGTTGAAATTGCCAGTCAGTTTTAAGGATTGTCCTGAAATGAATCTTCAGTTTAATGGAGTGAATCTAAGTGTAATGGTCAGAACAGGCTCAAGAACTTGCCCACAGAAGGCAAAGAGTGGTTATAGATGGGTGACATTCTGCATGGAGGTCGGTCACCAATGGGGTGCCTCAGGGATCTGTTCTGGGACCCTTACTCATTGTGATTTTTATAAATGACCTGGATGAGGAAGTGGAGGGATGGGTTAGTAAGTTTGCTAATGCCACAAAGGTTGGGGTGTTGTGGATAAAGTGGAGGGCTGTCAGAGGTTACAGTGGGACATTGATAGGATGCAAAAGTGGGCTGAGAAGTGGCAGATGGAGTTCAACCCAGATAAGTGTGAAGTGGTTCATTTTGGTAGGTCAAATATGATGGCAGAATATAGTATTAATGGTAAAGACTCTTGGCAGTGTGGAGGATCAGAGGGATCTTGGGGTCCGAGTCCATAGGACGCTCAAAGCAGCTGCACAGGTTGACTCTGTGGTTAAGAAGGCGTATGGTGTATTGGCCTTCATCAATAGTGGAATTGAATTTAGGAGCCGTGAGGTAATGTTGCAGCTACAGTCAGCCCCTCCTTATCCATGGGGATCGGTTCCGGGGCCTTCTGCAGATTCCAAAAAATGTGGATGCTGAAGTCGGTGGACTTTAGGACCCGGCAGAGCACTGGAGCTTACAGTATTTAACCTGTCTCAGTGCGGTGGACTTTAAGACCTGGCGGAGCTTGGGACCCGCTGCCCACAGTGTTTCTGTTCCGGAAAATGATCATGATTGAAAGTAAAATGGAAATATAAAGCGATCGGAACAATTTTAAAGTGAGAATAATGGAGCATGTGAATGCCCTGCCCCGATGAAAGCTACAATTATTACTAAGCAATACAGTGGTTTAATTATTGAAATACATACGTGTTTTAAGTGTTTTTTATGCATAGAAAGGTAAAATATACAGTATACTAAGACAAATGTTTGACAAACTGACACTAAATAATACCAGATGTACCTGTTCCCACTTAAAGAACTTCTGCTTTTTTTTTTGATTCCCGATCCGCGGTAACCTCTGTACATCCTCCCATATACTTTAAATCATCTCGAGATTACTTATAGTATCTAATACAATGTAAATGCTATGTAAATAGTTGTTATACTGTATTGTTTAGGGAAAATGACAAGAAAAAAGTCTGTACATGCTCAAACAACAAGTGCTGGAGAGAGATTTTACGGGTTTTCCCAATCCGTGGTCGGTTGAATCCGTGCATGCGGAACCCGCGGGTAAAGAGGGCTGACCTCCTGTTCAGACCCCACTTGGAGTACTGTGCTCAGTTCTGGTCGCCTCACTACAGGAAGGATGTGGAAGCCATAGAAAGAGTGCAGAGATTTACAAAGATGTTGCCAGTATTGGGGAGCATGCCTTATGAGAATAGGTTGAGTGAACTTGGCCTTTTCTCCTTGGAGTGACGGAGGATGAGAGGTGACCTGATAGAGGTGTATAAGATAATGAGAGGCATTGATTATGTGGATAGTCAGAGACTTTTCCCCAGGGCTAAAATGGTTGCCACAAGAGGTTTAAGGTGCTGAGGAGTAGGTACAGAGGAGATGTCAGCGGTAAGTTTTTTACTCATTGGTGAGTGCTTGGAATGGTCTGCCAGCAACTGTGGTGGAGGTGGATATGATAGGGTCTTTTAAGAGACTTTTAGATAGGTACATGGAGCCTTGTAGTTTCTGAGGTAGGAAATGTTCAGCACAACTTTGTGGGCCGAGGGCCCTGTATTGTGCTGTAGCTTTTCTGTTTCTATGTAAGTGAATGGAGTTGTACACAGGAAGGTAGAAGCAGAAGATCAAAGTTTTAGGTTGAGAAGTGATGAGGCTGACTGCTTTCAAATCTGTGGAGGCCTGTTATGAAAATATTTTGAAACCAAGTATGGGAGATTGAAATACAACAGGGAAATGTAGGTAATTGAAACTGGTACAAAACAATGAAGAACTTGTTGGAATTTTACTAAGAATAGAAAATTGGTGACCATAGAAATAGTGGAACTATTGAGTTTATAAATAACAAAAGCAAGGTTAACATTTTCCTCAGGTTGGACTGGGGAAATGTGCCTCTAGATGATAGATGCCTTTAGTGTCCTCAGCTGCATTGACAATTCACTGTTATGCAGTAGCTATAGCAGTATGTCAGTGAAGTTGTAGTTGATAAGAGTGAAATATTTGATTTTGAAATTTCGTAATTTGTTCTTGTGCTCCAGTTAAGTTGGGCAATGGTTAACATTTTGATCTGTTCCAGTTACCACAATAATACTAGTTTAGGCATTTCAAAAATGGTTTGGTTTTAGAGCATGGTAACTTTGTGGTATTTGATTATTTGCGCTGTTCATGTTAAAGTAGCAGTAAGGGTACCGGTGTAATTATGGCAAAAGCTCACTTTTGTTTTGATCAAGTAAAATGCCAGTATGGTTTCCATTGCCAGGTACTGGAATAGTTTTCTGCTTGTTCTTCTAACCAGCGCCTCTTGTTTATTGAAAGGAGATAATTTAACAAAGTAATCAAACAAATTTTAGAAGAGATACTTAATGACATCTTGCCATGTGTGCTGTTTTAGGAAGAATTTTAGATCTTTTGCAAAGTCTGTTTGTACACAGTTGCTCAAGCTTTAAAGAAATAATTGGTTGACACAAGGTGAAGTTTAAGTGAATTACTAGCACTTAATACTGTTTTGGCATGTTGCTAGAACAGTTGAACCTGGCTTGTATCCAAACATTGACATGTCAACAATTGAGAGTAATGATTATACATTTTGTACCACCCTGTAGGCAAAGCTGAGGTTACATAGAAGAGCACAATTTCTGAACTAACAGCTTGCCCAAAGTCTGGATGTTAGTTTTCTTTGTTTTTTTTCCCCCCAAGTTTTTGTCCATGAACAAAGATCTTTTATTTAGTATTTTCCCCCATTTGTTATGTGACCTCCCATTCACATTTTATGCTATTGAACAGTTGAGATTATGGATTTAAAATGCTAGTGTACTCCTTTACTTTTCATGCTACTGGAATTACTAATGGAGTCAGGCAGTGTAGATTATGATCTTCTATCCTGGATTTCAAAGTTCAAAGTAAAATTTATTATCAGAGTACATACATGTCACCACATACTACCCTGAGATTCTTTTTCTGTGGGCAGTTTGTTTTAGCTGTTGGAATGTTTTCAGTAGAATGAGTGAAGCTCAGAAGTGCTGAACTTCAACAGTTGAGTTCTTGCAATATTTGGTACTTATGCTTTTCCTACACTTGTGTATTTGTTGAGCTTTAAAATAAGGGATTGCTTGAACTGGATCAGAACTCGTGCTGAAAAAGTTCAATGATTGCCAGCATTTTGGTACGAATAGTGGTGATACCAGAAAGCTAGTCAAGGGGTGTATTTCTTAGAATTACGTACATTAATTTTTCAGGGAACCTAAATTACGGTTTGTGGGTGGTACTCTTGCATTTTATTTTTCATCATCTTTCTTTATGGAAATGTTTTACTTGTGAATTAGTACCTGAAGAATTTGAGTAATTAAATTTCTTGGAAAGCACCTATTTGCGGTTACAGAAATAACCACATCTAATTTGTCATGAAACCAAATCGGTAAAGTGTGCTCCTTGTATCTTTGGGAATTGGCTTGTGTATTAGTCCTTATTGACAGTGGTGTTGTGGTTTAAAAAGGTTTAATACAGTAACATTTCACATCTGGGATGTTGCCAGCAGCAGCATAGCCTGGCAGACGTCCAAATGACTCATTGTGTACTGTGGTTAGTGTTATGAAAGCCAGAGTTTTAAATTCTAATAAACATGTTGTTCACTCCTGGATTTTTAAATACCTTGTCTTTATAAAATGTAAATGCCTGCCCAGCCTGTTATATGGACCAATTACATAGGTTCAGTATATACATTTTTCCACTAGCTATGGAATTGTACAAGATGATAAGTAAAGCACTAACTGGATGTTGAAGTTTAACCTTTTTATGTTAGAGTTTATCAGAAATTGGCATTTTCCCTTGTACTTCCTTATCCACTTAACTAGTTTTGCCTCCTACTATGGAGGTATTGCATTTAATCTTTCATAGCTGTGGGAAGTTTCTAAGTACATCACTATCAAAACATGAACAAGATTCCACAAAAGGTGTAATAATCTGTTTCAGTAATATCAATGTAACGATAAATAATGCTGACATATGGAGATGAACTCTTTTCTCTTCAAAAGTGGTTCTCCAGGATTTCTAGCATCCATTGGAGAACTTGGATGGGGGGCTTCTGTTTAATATCACAAGGATTAAACATTTTCAGTTTAAACTCAGAATAGGAATCGGGTTTATTTTCATGGTCTTATGGCAATGAATTTGCTTTGCAGCAGTGGTACACAACGAAGGCATAAACTTACTACATGTTCATGAGTCATAGAGAAATCTGACAGAAGGGAAGAAACTGTTTCTGAATCACTGAATGTAAGTTTTCAGGCTCCTGCACCACCTCCCTGTTGGTCATGAGAAGATGGCATGTCCTGGAAGGGGAGGATGCTTAATGATGGATGTCACCACCATTTTTCCCAATAATCTTTTTTGTATGTCCTTACTACATTCATTTTTTTTAGCCATCGCACATTCGTAATGCCTGACTTGCTGATTTTCCCTTCTTTTGCTGTTGCATGAAATAGAGCCCTATAAGCTAATGCCATGCAAAATGAGACTTTGTTCACCCTGGTTAATTGGTAGCTCTGCTCTGTGTCTTTATTGAGTACTTAAAGTGAGATGGTTTTGGCCTTTGGTTAAATAGCCAAAATGCCACTAAAGGGGATTTTTTTTCCAGTGCTTTAGTGTTGATATCTTAAGTCAATACGTCATTTTGTGAGTCAGTCAACAATGACTCACAGCTGACTTTACACCTAGGGCATAGATAATTGAGAACTTTGAAATTCTCTGGTGGAGAGCATTTTAGACAAAATTTAAACTATATTTTATGTTATGGATTTGGAAATTGGGCACAGGCTATGAGATGTCTATGGTCACAAATCTGATGGCAGCCTTTTTTCATGAAAAATTATTTGTGGTAAAATAAAGTGATGGATTAGTCTTTCATCATTGAGAAGGGAAGGGCTTTTCTTCTATCTATACAAGTTCCACAGAACCAAGTTGGATTCATGCCCTAGTTCTTCCTGAACTATCTTGTGTTAATACATTGGAGATTTCATAACTTAGAAAAAGTATCACTTTGTGTGTACGAAATATAATACCAAAGGAGTTTATTGTCAAACAGACAAAATTGTATGTAGAGTTAAATTGAAGTTGTCTTGTGCTTCCTAATTCAAACATTGAGTTACTGTAATGTAGGTGTGAACAGTTTAACTACTAACAGACATGTTGGTCCAGGATTGCTGTACCTTGACAGTCATCTTATGCAGAAAGTTGTCTTTATCTTAATGGCTGTTAATTCAAAGTCTTTGTCTGCTCTGCTTAACAAAGTTGCTACTGAAATCTTAAAAATAACTACATTTTATAGATATGAGATTATTATTGAAAGTTGTAAACCTAAAGGTCATACCCAAGGAAATGCATATTTGTATTTTCCAATAACTAATGCATTTCTCCTCTATATTTTACAATTTGCAAATGAATATCGGTTTCATTTGAGCACCATGGCTTAGTAATGGGTTATCTGTTATGTTTTGCGTAGACAAAAACTTCAGTCACATCTTGTGCACATAGGAGTCCAGAAGGGAGTATAACAAAAGTTCACCTAGATTGAATTCTGGAATAGGATGGGTTTTGTTATGAGGAGGTAATTAAGCATCCTTGGGGATCCAATACTCGCTTGAGTTTATAAAACAGAATTTCTTGCAGGTCTTGATGGTCGTTGCAAAAATATTCCGCGTGGGATGTTTGTAACCAGGATTGTGGTCTCTAAGCAAGGGCCACTGGGATAGTCCACCTTTTGGAACTCTAGTATTTGAAACTAAGATTGATAAATCTTCAGATATTAAGGAAATCAGGTGATGTGAATCAAGTTCAAGGGGACAAGTGTGTACATCTGATATTTCTGTTGTTAAAATGGTTTATAGGAACAAGAAGTCCAATTGGATTTGAGTGAACTCCATCTAAATTATTTGAGGTTCCTTAATTTCACAAGATGAAAGCAATCATATTCTGATTGAGTGACTTACATGAAGTTGCTTTTAAATTGGTCTTTGCCCAAATGGACGTCCAGACTGTGGATTTCCAGAATTAGTCATGTTTCATAATCAACCTTTGTTACCAGGTAGATCTGGCATCTATTAATTGCTCAATGGCATTAGTTGCTACCCAGTCTGCTGTGCAATTTCTACATTTTTCTTCATTTGCAGTTCATTTATCATTTAAATGGTTTTTTTGTGGAACTTATGTGTACAATCTGGTTGATCCTGCTTGATGATCATTGTTACCTTCTCAAAACAATTTAGTTGAATAGAGGTACTTTTTTCTTGAGACTAGATATTTAACAGAGTATTAAGACTTCATTCTGGTCTGCAACTTGAGGATAGGGATGTAGTTTGATTTTCCCCATATGCTGTCCAGAAACCTTGGATGATGCTAAGGGAAGATCGTGCCCTTTCTCTCCATGCTGTCACTGAGGTACAAGGGTATTTTCATTGGGCAGTTGTATTACCAGCACCAGGTTTGGAGAAATTATGATGGAATCCTAGAAATCTGAAGTAAAATGTTAGGAAATGCCCAGCAGCTCAAGCAGAATGTGTGGGAAGAGAAAGAGTTTTAAGTTAAAAGCTCATTGTTTTACTAATCTACCGCAAATGATCATGTGTTAGCCTCAGTACCTTGATCTCATCTGTTTTTAATTTCAAAGTAGATAGTTGTGGTTTGGAAGCTGAAAATGGGGGAAATTACAAATGCAGTATAGGGAAAAGTCAGAAATATTAAAGAATGAAAATCATAAGAAATTGGAAATCCAAATGTAGTATTACTGGTTTTTTTTTAAAAAAGGGAAACATAACCGAGTTCAGACTAGATAACAATATTTGTGTAATGGGAGGGGTAACAATTAGTGCCAATGTGGTTCTGTGGAAGGGAAATTCTTTTCAACATTTTTTTTTAAATTGAACTGCTAGGGCAGTTAAAAGGTAGAGTAGGATGTAGTTTACCAAAAGGCATTTCATAACAGTTAGGGTGTTTCATGCTGTATGATTCTAAAATGCCACAAGGTGTTGCCTTGTCATACTGAGGATCATGTGTTATTTTGTGTAAAAGAATTAGTTAACTAACATAAAGTGGGAATACATGGATTTGTGGTTAGCAAGCTATAAGGAATAGCACCATTGTGGACTCCAGCTGTTTGCAGTGTGTATTGATAAATGAAAAAACGAAAACTGTTCATTGATTATTTATGTTAGGAAGAATATTATTTGAATCATGTCACTAATGAATACTGGTAAATTGAGAAATTGATGTGCCTTGTGAAAGAAAGGAATTATAATGGTTTTCTTTTTGTAGGAATGGTGAAGTAGAAAAGTGGGTTTTGCTGTGTCTCAGATGAAGCTGTGACAATGTAGTTTCCTTTCCACAGGAAAAGTGCAGTACACCCTATCCTCGTTATATGTGGGGGATACTTTCCTCGCAGTTGATGCATAATGTGAATAATTATTTAAATGAAGAGAATAGGGATGCATTCCAGAGGGCTTCCTAAATGTTTTATCTGTAATTTATTCACATTTTTATACCAATACGACACAAAAGCAGTACCACAATGCAACATTTGTATTTCATCAATTTAAGGTAATATTCAATGTAATAAATCATAGAAAGTTAACATACTAGGGTGTACAGTACTCACCAACAGTGCTGTGGGAGATGAGTGGTTGTTGTGGTGTCGGGCAGCTTTACATGGATAAGATGGATGGTTGTGGGTCGTCAGGATCATCAAGCACAGCAAGGGGTGAAGGAAGACTCACAGAACTCTGAACTGCAGGCAGCAGGAGATGACACTGGTTTGAAGAAAGTGGTGAGGGTTGTTTGCTTGGCAGCATTTTGTTTTTCAGCATAAATTTGCTTGTAGGGAAGAAGGTTTGACGCAGGGAATGACTGAAATGCTGTCTCCATTCTAAACTTGGGTCCATGTCCATCGCCATTTGTGCCAATTGTTCTGACTTCCACCATTCTCTCACCGTCAGTAAACTCCCGGGATTTTCAAAATCGTCTGTTGCTTGCAGCATCTGAGGGAGTTTGCTGTAAAAAAAAAATGTGGTTCACACCTTGGTAGAGTGGTTGAATCAGCGATGGCAGTATTCAAGGCTGAGACATTTCTTCTGTTGAATATTGTGAATCCTTGGAATTCTTTTCTCAAAGCTCTGGGTGCTAGGTTACTGAGTATATTAAAGGCTGAGGTGGTTTCTTTTAATTTGAGGCAATCAAAGGTTGTAGGGATCAGAAAGGAATGTGGAGTTAAAGCCAGTGGTGAGATCAGCCATTGAATGCTGGAGTGATCTTGTGGGGAATAAATTACCTGCTACTTCAGCATTTTGAAATAACTTATGAATATTTAAAATTGCTGTGATTATTAGGAAGTGGAGCCATGGTTACCATTTGAAATTTATAATATTTTAACAAAAAATAATTATAACACGATGAACTGAAGTTCCTTTTACAGAACAATTTTGCAAAATTATTTGTTAAAGCATCATTTCATTCGTGCTTTTGTGAACAAATTGAAGATTTTCTCTATATTAAATGAATGTCTTAATTTGAAATTTATCAATGCTGATAGGTTTCTTCTGTTTCAGGTGATGCGTCTGTACTGTGATACCTGCGCTGTGCCGATTTGTCGAGAATGCACAATGAGCCGTCATGTAGGTCACAGCTTTGTCTACCTCCAGGATGCCGTACAGGACTCCAAAGAAATAACCTTACAGTTATTAGCAGATGCACAGCAAGGCCGGCAGGCCATTCAGGTTTGCAAATGTGTTGTTGTAATTTTCCTGAGTTTAATTTGCTCTAATCTTTTCTAATCACTTCTACTCTTACTCCTTTCTGATTTCCACCCTCCCTGCCCACCTCTCCCTGAACTTGTATGTCTTAGCAGTAGTAGAGACGTGGCCATTCAGAAACCTGCCATTCTGAATGCAATTGGCATTTAGAAATAGAGCTCGATAAGTTTCAGGTCATAAGTAGCTACATTTGTGCAAATGTGCTAAACATCCAGCAACATTTACAACTGTGGAAATAGTAGATTAAAAAGCAAATGACCACCCCACCATTTGCTTTCCTACCCACAACCATAAATTTGCCATTTGAGCTTGCAGAATCTCATATCCTCTATCAGTACTGGGCCTATGCAGCTGAGTGATTGAATCCTAGAACTTGTATGCTGAAACATTCAGTACACAATTCTGTATAAGGCTGCTGAGTCATAATGGGACCTTTAACACGAGAACCACCGTAATGGCTTCCTTTTAGATTTTGGCATTTTCCGTATAAATGTTTTATCAAGGATTCTTTCTGTAAATCTATTAAGGAGATACTTCAGGTAAGAGTACTTAAAATAAATTGTACGTCTTTCTCATTTTCCTGTCTATTGTGGTTTGGAAAGTGATGGTGAGGCCTGTGTCGGTCAGGGTGGACCATGGATGTTGCATCCTAGCCACCTTAGCTACACAAGCCAGGGCAGTATGATATAGAGAGCAAGCTGTTGCCCATGTAGCGAACTTTCCCTCTCTAAGCATCATTTGAACCCAAATGAAGGGCAGAGACCAGCAGTGTCGCAGGAGTTGCGGGTCAGCTTTGAACTCAATGTAGGACTTCCTTTGAGAGTTCAGCTCTGACTTTTCCCTCTGGGTTTACTCCTAAAGCCTTCACTATGAGAGGATATAGTCACAAGGCAGCAGAAGCTTAAGATCAGAATTTTCCTTTTCATAGATGAGCTGCCAACCATGGCTGACGAGCCCCATCTGTCCAAAGCGATTGGTTTTAAGACTCCAGAAACCAGTCTTGTAAAAACAAATCTAGAAAAGTTTTTATTCCCTTAATTTTCCATGTTAGAAAAGCCTTATCCAAAGTTGATGGTTTAAAAAAGAAATTAGAATAAATATTACTAGAAAGTAAAAAATCATTTAATTTTTAAAAAAAATCTACGAAATTGAAACCAAATTTTTAAAATATGTTTAACAATAGGGTTAAGAGCTTGTCTACCTATTCTGGAGAGCAAAAAGGGAAGAGGAGCTCCTAATAAAGAAGCTAACGAAAACCTCACTACTGAATTTTCGTCCAGTCGTAACCATGAAGGGCAATCTTGGTCATCTATATCATAAATCCAAAAAGTAATATAGTGAATATTCTATGCCGGGCATAGAAGCTGAGCCACATATGAAGGCCAGGAGCTGACTTGGTCATCAGAGGCTATTTGAGTCGTATAGCATCTAATAGGTAGTGGGAGCTTGTTGCCAGTACCATTCCTGGCTGCAGCAACCTTAAGGAGCCACAGGAAAGTGAATGCTGCTGTGAACCATGTTTGCTTAGCACTGCTATTTAAACATTGCTGCACCACAGCAGTGTTTGGAAAATAATTTGAGCACAAAATCACTACCTATTTTAAGGGAAGACAGGAATGCATTCAGTTGTGAGATTTATGGAGTCTTTTATGGTTTTTATCAAACATAGGCTTAACGTTCTTCTAATACTTCCCTCCCTGAAGATGACTGCCAAGGCTGGTACCTTGTTTGAGTGTTATTAAACCCTTTGATACTTAGGACATAAGATAGAAGATTCTGTGCTAAACTAGCTTTTAAAAAAAAAAACTCCCCAGAACCACCAGTATTTGTCTTCTGCGTTCAGGAATATAATTAGTTTATTATGGGAAATTTGAGGGTGAGTATAAATCATCAGCTTCTATTTGTTTGATTCTGCATGGCTGTTGAGTATACCTGTTGCAAACTCCTGACTTAACTGTTAGATTGTTTACTGACCTTTGGGATGTTCCAACTTGAGTTTTATTTTGTCCTCTTACAAAGACAAACGTTGCAGGACCTTAAGATTGCCTTGATTTAGCATTCAAGTCCACAGAGCACTTAGCAGTTGGCTGCCATTGACATAATTTGTAGAACCACCTTCAGTTTTGGTTATACATTCTGTATTCCTGATTAAGTTCCCACTGTGCCTGTATTTATCAGAATGGCAAAACGCCTTCTAAAGTTGCAGAAGGTTCTAGAAAGCCACGCTGCACTATGAGCAATCTACAGTTACCGTTCTACCAAATTGTTTGGATTTTTTTGTAATGTTATACCTCTGCTTTTCTTGCATTTCTTTAATTCTCTATTTTGGTGTTTAGTTTGTCTCATAACTGGTCATTTGTGGGTGTGGTGCTGAAGGAGACCTGTCGTCGGATTAAAATCAGTATTGTTGGATGGAAAGGCAGGACAGAGATGGATATTCCAAAGGTTTATCAAGATAAATACAGTTCCAGTAGCACGTGTTCTTGGTACCACCTAGGATGAAACAGCTTGGTTTTATTCACACCAATTGTCATGTCTCTATCTTGGTTGCAATGTACAATCCAAAATGTGTACTGGTGTCTTTGCTAGTATGTTCCAAAGCCTTAGCCTCTTTCACTTGGGCAGGCTAGGGCAAATAGACACATGCCAAACTGGCTGCCTTATTGTGATAGGACATTCAGCCCATTAATCCAACCAGCTCCCAGCAGAGCAATCCCATCAGCCCTACTCTTTATTATGCTGTACCCCTGAAACGTATTCCCTTCCATACCCATCAATTTCCCCTTTACTTATTTTGCCACTTCAAACAAAAGTTCACTGTAGTCAATTAACCTACTGTGTCCTATACCATCACCAACCTTATCAGCTCTGGGGATCTCCCATCCACTGCCACCAACCTCATAGTTCCCACACCCCGCACTTCCTATTTCTACCTCTTACCCAAGATCCACAAACCTGCCTGTCCAGGTAGACCTATTGTCTCAGCTTGCTCCTGCCCCACCAAACTCATTTCTGCATACCTGGACACTGTTTTATCCCCCCTTGTACAATCTCTTCCCACCTATGTTTGTGACACTTCTCACGCTTTGAATTTTTTCAGTGATTTTAAGCTCCCTGGCCCCCACCGCCTTATTTTCACCATGGACGTCTAGTCCCTATATACCTCCATCCCCCACCAGGACGGTCTCAAAGCTCTTCGCTTCTTTTTGGATTCCAGACCTAACCAATTCCCCTCTACCACCACTCTCCTCTGTCTAGCGGAATTAGTTCTTACTCTCAATAATTTCTCCTTTGGCTCCTCCCACTTCCTCCAAACCAAGGCTGTAGCCATAGGCACCCGCATGGGTCCCAGTTATGCCTGCCTTTTTGTTGGCTTTGTGGAACAGTTCATGTTCCAAGTCTATACGGGTATCCGTCACCCTCTTTTCCTTCGCTACATCGACGACTGCATTGGCGCTGCCTCCTGCACGCATGCTGAGCTCGTTGACTTCATTAACTTTGCCTCCAACTTTCACCCTGCCCTCAAATTTACCTGGTCCATTTCCAACACCTCCCTCCCCTTTCTTGATCTTTCTGTCTCCATCTCTGGAGATGGCTTATCTGCTGATATCTACAATAAGCCTACAGACTCTCACAGCTACCTGGACTATTCTTCTTCCCACCCTGTCTCTTGCAAAAATGCTATCCCCTTCTCACAATTCCTCCATCTCTGCCGCATCTGCTGTCAGGATGAGGCTTTTCATTCCAGGACGAAGGAGATGTCTTCCTTTTTTAAACAAAGGGGCTTCCCTTCGTCCACCATCAACTCTGCTCTCAAACGCATCTCTCCCATTTCCCGCACATCTGCCCTCACCCCATCTGCCCGCCACCCCACTCAGGATAGGGTTCCCCTTGACCTCACCTACCACCCCACCAGCCTCCAGATCCAATGAATAATTCTCTGTAACTTCCGCCACCTCCAACGGGATCCCACTACCAAGCACATCTTTCCCTTCCCACCGATCTCCTGGTACTTATCCTTGTAAACGGAACAAGTGCTACACCTGCCCTTACACTTCCTCCCTCACCACCATTCAGGGCCCCAGACAGTCCTTCCAGGTGAGACGACACTTCACCTGTGAGTTGGCTGGTGTGGTATACTGCGTCTGGTGCTGGCCTTTTATATATTGGTGAGACCCGACGCAGACTGGGAGACCGTTTCGCTGAACATCTATGCTCGGTCCTCCAGAGAAAGCAGGATCTCCCAGTGGCCACACATTTTAATTCTACATCCCATTCCCATTCTGATATGTCTATCCATGGCCTCCTCTACTGTCAAAATGAATCCAAACTCAGGTTGGAGGAACAACACCTTATATACTGGCTGGGTAGCCTCCAACCTGATGGCATGAACATTGACTTCTCTAACTTCCGTTAATGCCCCTCTCCTTCTTACCCCATCCCTGACATATTTAGTTTTTTTCTCTTTCTGCCCATCACTCTGCCTGTTCATCTCCCTCTGGTGCTCCCCCCTCCCCCTTTCTTTCTCCCGAGGCCTCCTGTCCCATGATCTTTTCCCTTCACCAGCTCTGTATCACTTTCGCCAATCACCTTTCCAGCTTTTAGCTTCATCCCACCCCCTCTGGTTTTCTCCTATCATTTTGCATTTCCCCCTCCTACTTTCAAATCTCTTACTATCTTTCCTTTCAGTTAGTCCTGACAAAGGGTCTTGGCCCAAAACGTCGACAGTGCTTCTCCCTATAGATGCTGCCTGGTCTGCTGCGTTCCACCAGCATTTTGTGTGTGTTGTTTTAACCTACGAAAATATCTTTGAAATGCGAATGTACACACTTTACAGACTGCATCCGCTACCCTGGCATGACAAAGCATTGAAATGAAGGTGCAAAAGAGGTTTTTTGTGTCTATGACCATACAAGTCATAGGAGTAGAATTAGGCCATTCAACCCATCAAGTCTGCTCCACTATTCAGTCATGGCTGATTCATTATCCCTCGGAACCACATTGTCCTGCCTTCTCCCCATAACCTTTGAAGTCCTTACTAATCAAGAACCAGTCAACCTTCACTTTAAATATACGACTGACTTGTTATGTCAAGTATATAGCAGCTTCTTTTAGAATAATACTGCCAGACCTCCATTAATACTGCTTGATCCTCCAGACTGCAGATTATTTTCTCAGGCAACACAAGTGAATTTGCAGATGCTGGAAATAAATATAAACACAAAATGCTGGCAGAGCTCAGCAGGCCAGACAGCATCTATGGGTGGAGGTAGTGACGACGTTTCGGGCCGAAACGTCGTCACTACCTCCACCCATAGATGCTGTCTGGCCTGCTGAGCTCTGCCAGCATTTTGTGTTTATATTAAATTATTTTCTCAAGTGACTTTCAGGAATCTGTGATGTGTTCCTTTTTCTTTGACGCATGATAGTGCTTCCAGTCCAAAAATGTAACGTATTTGCTGATAGTTCACGGATCTACTGTTAATTCTTATCATGCTGATGTTTGGTGGAGAAACCAGGACACCTCACAGATGCTAATTATGGTGAACTTCAGTGCTCTGAATACTTCGTGACTTCTTTTGGGTCAGAGTTAGGTTATCTGTTAAAGTAGAACAGCTCTGTTTTTAGATTGAGCAAACAGGTTAATTTGTAAGCATTCAGTGGCTCTTGCATAATCTAGCTCCTGCCATTTGTCAGATATTTTAACAATTAAGTCCCGCTTTTTAAAAAAAGCATTGAATATTTCCAATTTTCAAGGCTAGTTGATTATTTTGAATTTAAAAACTTGTCTTTTAAAGACTAACTAGTATGTTAAACTTTGTAATTTGTGAAGGGAAATTGACTTCCTTTCGCTGCAGTGTTACACTTACATACATAGAAGTCCCTTTTTTAAATTTGTATTTGATTAAATGAAATATGTGGAATGTGTAATAGATGGGCTTCCCAGACTTGAAACGTTAACATGTTTTTCCATTGGGGTAAACTGCCAAGTAAAATAAATGAATTTATTTACTTGGGGGTGTTGCTGTCTAGCTGTTAAAATGGAAGCAGAGTTAACTGTAGAGAGAAATGTAAAAGTATGAAGCTTGCCAGATTATTACATCTCAAAAGTCTCCCAATGAAATGTAAACATTGTAACTCGGCTGTTATGAATCTGCTTAGATAATCAAAACTCTTTAACATTAGTGAACCGCAACTTAATGCCAGTAATGTTTCTCTTCAATTCAGCTGTTTAATTTTGTACCCTGAAACTGTTAAAGTAAAATTGAGAATTTCATCATACTCAGAATGTGCTGTCTGACTATTCCAGCATTTATTGCCCATTCCTTAATGTCCTGGAGGTGACGATTACCATTGGCGGTGACGATTACCATTGGCGGTGGCCGTTACTGCTATGTTGAATAGGAAGTCTGAGGCTTCGATCTGTCAGTGGAATGACAATGTTTCCAGGTCATGGTATTGCCTCACTTGAAAGGGTACCAGCATATATTAAGCTGCTTACAAGCTTCAGCACAATATATTCAGTTTAGTTTGATTTCAGTTTTCTCTTTACTGCTATAGTTCAGCTCCTTGAATAGGTTTGCTTTCAGCAATACTTTGAAGTTTGTCACTTTACTTTGTGAATAACTGCACCTTTATCAAGGCTGCTGCTGCAAAAAATGGAGATCGTGTTTTTGATACTTGTACTGGACGTTTAATTCAGTATTGTAAAAGGCAGACCTTTAAAAATTGAGCTCCAGCAGCTGCTGTCTCGGTAGGTATGGCAAGACCTAGTGATCATAGCTTTTTACTTTGGCTGCTGGAATGAATTTCTGGTTCATCTGGATAATGGAGCAATGATGGTTTTATTTATGCAAGTGCCTTGGATTCCATTTAATTGGACCATCAGTTATTTCAGAGCAGCCACTTATTTGAGGAAACTTAAAGAAGGTTGAAAGTAGCCAAGATTATTTCCATTATTTGGGACATTATGCCACTTAATTGGGACTGCAGGACAGTTTCTAACTTGCATGGCTGTTAGATACTACGTCGCTGTTAGACACTACATCGTGCTTAGAACGAACAATTTTTAAATAGCGTCAGCTGTGTGTGCGTGTTCAAAAAGCAGTGATTTTTGTCACTGATAGTTGGTGAGAGCTAAGCAGTAAGACAACTCTGAAATGTTGCTTACTGAGAATTCAGGCTGGGTGTGAAAATGAAACAATTTCACTACAAGTTAAGAACTATGGAAAATTTGAAGCTATTGGAAATCATCTTTAATGTTACAGTGAAAATGAAGATTTGGAGGATGCAGTTGTCAAAGACATTCTATGAAGGCAGTCTATTATCTGCACTAGATTTCTGTGCTGATTTTATGCTGAGTATTAATAGAACATGACAGTGTACACTGGGTACATTCCTCTGTAAATAACTAGTAGGAGCTAATAGTTACATAGTACTATATTAGTATTCTAATTTGTTCTGTATTTCATTTAAATACATAATTTGTTATTCAGTTAGTCATAGGATATGACAGCACAGAAACAGGTCCTTCACCTCATTTAGTCCATACCGAACCATTAATCTGCCTAGTCCCATTAACCTGCACCTGGATCATAGCTCTCCATGCCCTTCTCATCCGCGAACCTATCCAAAATTCTCTTAAGTGTTGAGATCGAATCTGCATCCACCACATGCACTGGCAGCTCCTTCCTACTCTCGCCATCCTCTGAGTGAAGTTCCTCTTAAGCATTTCAGCTTTCACCCATAACCTATGATCTCTAGTTGTAGCCTCAATGGATCTGGGTTTGAGAGGGTAAACAGCTTTGTTCCTTGGCATTCCCATCACCAAGGACCATAGTGGTCTGTACACACCAGCTATTTTATTTCTATCTTTCCTGCAGGTAGGTGACCAAAATGTTTCAAATTGGGCCTCACCAAGGTGTTAGACAATTTCAACATAGCATCCCAGCTCTTGTACTCAGTACATTGATTTATGAAGGCCAATGTGCCAGAAGATTTCTTTATGACCTTATCTACCTGTGACTTGTTATCCTTGCCTTTTATCTGACAGGAACATACAAACATGGTACTCTCAAAATTTCACTTTTGAAGATCTTTCCGTTACCAAGTACACTTTTGTCAGAAAACAAACTATTGCAATCCCTGTACACCCATGACTGTCGCCACCCACTAATCTGCTAATTAAATTTGCCAATGACATTACATTGATTAGCCTAATCTCAAACAATAATGGCAGATGGAGTTCAACCCAGAGAAGTGTGAGGTGGTACACTTTGAAAGGACAAACTCCAAGGCAGAGTACAAAGTAAATGGCAGGATACTTGGTAGTGTGGAGGAGCAGTGAGATCTGGGGGGTACATGTCCACAGATCCCTGAAAGTTGCCTCACAGGTAGATAGGGTAATTAAGAAAGCTTATGGGGTGTTAGCTTTCATAAGTCGAGGGATAGAGTTTAAGAGACACAATGTAATGATGCAGCTCTATAAAACTCTAGTTAGGCCACACTTGGAGTAGACAGAGTGGACAGCCAGCACCTCTTCCCCAGGGCACCACTGCTCAGTACAAGAGGACATGGCTTTAAGGTAAGGGGAGGGAAGTTCAAGGGAGATATTAGAGGAAGGTTTTTCACTCAGAGTGGTTGGTGCGTGGAATGCACTGCCTGAGTCTGTGGTGGAGGCAGATACACTAGTGAAATTTAAGAGACTGCTAGACAGGTATATGGAGGAATTTAAGGTGGAGGGTTATATGGGAGGCAGGGTTTGAGGGTCGGCACAACATTGTGGGCTGAAGGGCCTGTAATGTGCTGTACTATTCTATGTTCTGTGTTTTATAATGAGGTGGCCTACAGGGAAGAAGTCATCTCTCTGACACAGTGGTGTCAAGAAAAACAACTTGTCCCTCAATGTTTCAAAAACAAAGGAGCTGGTTGTGGATTACAGGAGGAATGGAGATGGGCTAACCCCTATTGACATCAATGCATTTGGGGTTGAGAGGGTAAACAGCTTTGTTCCTTGGCACTCATATCACTGAGAACCTCACATGGTCTGTACACACCAGCTATGTGGTGGAAAAGGCACAACAGCACCATTTTCGCCTCAGATGATTGAGGAAGTTTGGTATGGGCCCCCAAATCCTCAGAATTTTCTACAGGGGCACAATTGAGAGCATCCTGACTGGCTGCATCACTGCCTGATATGGGAACTGTACCTCCCTTAATCACTGAATTCTGCAGAGAGTTGTGCAGGCAGCCCAGTGCATCTGGAGTTATAAACTTCCTATGATTCAGGACATTTACAAAGACAGGTGTGTAAAAAGGGCTTATAAGATCATTGGGGACCCAAGTCACCCCAACCACTATCTATTTTAGTTGCTACCATCCAGGAAACAGTACCACAACATAAATGCCAGGACCAACTGGCTCCGGGACATCTTCCACCAGGCCATCAGACTGATTAACTCACACTGATTTGAGTGTATTTCTATGTTGCATTGACTGTACTATTTGTTATAAATTATTATAAATTACTACGATTGCACATTTAGAGGGAGATGTAACGTAAAGATTTTTACTCATGTATGTGAAGGATGTAAGTGGTCAGTTCAATTCAATTCAATTCAATCCACACTTGCTAGAAGCTTTTTGATAGGATCTAAATAGGTCTTTCTCAAATTTATATCTGTCTGTGGACTAGACCTATAGGCTAAGCACACATCCCTGAGGTTCATGAGTTTTGATTGTCAGCAAGTGGAGATGTTATTTCCAATCTGCACTGATTGTGATCTTCTGGTTAGGAAGTCAAGTCGCAGAGGGAAGTATAAAGACCCAGGTCTGGAACTTTTCAATCAGAACTATAGGATATCTTTTTAACTATTTCTATGAAGCTTTGGTTAATTGGGGCAGGCACTTAATTGGGTCAAAATGTACTGGTCCTGATGTGTCCAATTAACAAGAGTCCACTGTAAATAATAAGTGAATTGTGCTTTTCTCTGCTTTTGTGCATACAATAGAACGCCACGCAGTTTTTTGTCTTCCCCTATCTAGACAAAGACATTGAATCAGTAACTTGCTAGATGTGATGTGTAACTTGCAAGACTCAGAACTGACCAAGCTCTTCCAGACAAACATTCTGAATATTGGTCTCAAAGCTGTAGCACTTGGTGTAGAATAAACTTGTTGCAAATTTTCTATGTCTTTATGCCCCAATCTGTTGCTGCTGCCATATTAGAAATCAGTGGTTGTGCATAATAGTCCATTTACAACTGAATTGGTGTCAATAACTTTTTTCTAAACTTATTATCATGACAGGTAGAAAGAGCGGTTGAGCACGGTCTGAATTGAATTGACTTTTTTTTTTACATCCTTCACGCATATGAGTAAAAATCTGTTACGTTTCCATTTGAATGTGCAATGTGTGATTTATAGTAACTTGTGATGAATAGTACGTACAGTAATATAGCATAAAAATACAACTGTATCAGCGTGAAATCAGTCTGGTGGAAGAAGCTCTCCCGGATGATAGCAGCTACAACAGTTTGTGGTTGGGGTGACTCAGGTCCCCAATGATCCTTTTTATACACTTATCACTGTATATGTCCTGAATAGTGGGAAGTTCATATCTACAGATGCGCTGACCTGTCCGCACACCTCTCTGCAGAGTCTTGCGTCTGAGGAAAGTACAGTTCCCATACCAGGCAGTAATGCAGCCAGTCAGGATGCTCTCAATTGTGCCCCTGTAGGAAGTCCTTAAGATTTGGGGATTCATGCCAATCTTCTTCAACCATCTGAAGCGCTTTTGTACTTTTTTCATCACATGGCTGGTATGTACAGAACACACAAGATCCTTGGTGATGTGTATGCCGAGGAACTTAAAGCTGTTCACCCTCTCAACCACACATACATTGATGTCAATTGGGGTTAGCCTGTCTCCATTCCTCCTTGTAGTCCACAACCAGCTCCTTTGTTCTTGCAGTGTTGTTTTCTTGATACCACTGTCAGGGTGATGACTACTAATCTGTAGACTGCTTCATTATTATTGAGACAATCATGTAGTATCATAAGCAGATTTAATTAGCATATTGGAGCTGTGGATGACAGCACTGTCTTGGGTACAGGATCAATGTAAAGGAGAGGGCTTAGAACACAACCCTGAAGGGCTCCTGTGTTGAGGGACAGGTGAAGGATCTGAGTCTGCCAATGTCTTGTTTGAATTTTAATAATTTGATTGAATTAGTGTTCCATTTCACGAGACCACATTTGATCAACATACCATAAGTGTTTCAAATTCGAGGCAAATAATTAACTTTATTGCTGCTAAAGAATGACAGTTGATCTTTTTATTCCCACAGGCAGTAAGAGGAAAAAATATTCTAGCAGCAGTATTTTCTGCAGATAGCATAGGTTAGAGTTGTATAGAATTTTTACAGTGAGCTCTTTCTTGCACCGTGAAAGGCTGCATTCATTCACAGGATGTGGATATTACTGCAAAAGCCAGCATTTCTTGTCTCTTGGACTGAGTCATTTACTAGGGTCTTTCAGAGGACAATTGAGTCAACCATCCTGATGAGTTTAATGTTTGATATGGACCATGCAGGGTAAGGATATCAGATTTCCTTCTCTGAAAATTGTTTGGTATCAGATTCTTTTGACTATGTGGTAGCTTCTTTCACAATGATAGATTTTATTAATATAACTAAAGATTTATTTAAATAGTTTTAATTAGGGAATGGGGCATGAAGAATGGTAATCCAGCTGAAAAATGGGAAGATGATTTTTCTTAATGGGTTCTAAGTCATTTAGAGAATGTCCTACTTTGCATTGAGTTGACCTTTCAGCAGCACCATATTGCCTTTTTTATATATTGGAGCTGATTAAATGGATTTCTAGACCAAGGTGGTAATGCATTTCATCCTTTTGCTCAAGTATCTGCAAAAAGGATTCTAAAGGGAGGACATGTTTGACTTCTTTAAGGACTTCAGAAGCTTGGTGGATGAATGAGAACTATTGCATACCTACCCTGTGTTCATTTGCCAAAGATGCTCGATAAAGTGCTTCGAAAGGTTACTGCAACAAATTAAAAATTCATGGAATAGATAGAGGATTAGCTAATTAGAAGAAAATAGATTTGGGCCAAATAAAATGGGCCATTTTAGACCATAAGACATAGCAGAATTAGGCATTTGGCCCATTGAGTCTTCTCCACCATTCAGTCGAGGCTGATCAATTTCTCCCCCTCCTCAGCCATGCTCCCCAGCCTTCTTCCTGTAACCTTTGATGCCATGTCCAATCAGGAACCTATCAATCTCTGCCTTAAATGCACCCAATGACCTGGCCTTCACAGCTGCCTGTGGTAACAAATTCCACAAATTCACCACCCTCTGGCTACAGCAATTTCTCTGCATCTGTTTTAAATGGACACAGCTCTATCCAGAGGCTATCTTAGACACTCTCTCTCTCCTCCAACCCCACCCACCACCACCATAGAAAACATCCTTTCCACATCTACTGTGCTAGGCCTTTCAACATTTGAAAGGTTTCAATGAGATTCTCTTCTCCTCCCCCCCCCCCCCCCCCCCGATCCTACTGAATTCCAGCAAGTACAGTCCCAGAGCCATCAAATGTTCCTCGTGATAACTCTTTCATTCCCACAATCATCCTTGCAAACCTCTGGACCCTCTCCAATGCCAGCACATCTCTTCTAAGTTGAGGAGCCCAAAATTACAATACTTAAGGTGAGGCCTCACCAGTGCCTTATAAAGCTGCAACATCACATCCCTGCTCCTGTATTATTGACAGCTTGAAATGCTAATATTTTATTTACCTTCCTCACCGCTGACTCAATCTGCAAGTCAACCTGTAGACTCCCAAGTCTTTTTGCATCTCAGACTTTTGAATTTTCTCCCCATTTAGAAAATATCCCAAATTTATTTCTACTACCAAAGTGCATGACCATGCATTTCCATCATTGTAATTCATTTGCCACTTTCTTGTCCATTCTCCTTAGGTCCTGAAATCTTAAGTCCTTCTACATTCTGCTTGTTTGCTCAACACTACTTACCCCTTAGCAATCTTCCATATCATCTGCAAACTTGGCAACAAAGTCATCTTTTCCATCATCTAAATCATTTATATACAGCATAAAAAGAAGTCACAACACTGACCCCTGTGGAACACCATTAGTCACTGGCAGCCAACCAGATAAAGGATCCTTTTATTCCCACTCAGCCAATGTTCTAACCATCTAAGTAACTTTCCTGTAATACCATGGGCTGTTAACTTGGTAAGCAGTCTCATGTGTGGCACTTTATAATGTTCTATGAAACAATATGTTCATGGCATTTCCAAAAATTGCTCACTGAAAATGTGATTTCAGTGTAAAAAGCTAGTTAATCCCTTGTTTGGGAAATCTTCCTGAATGAAATTAACATGTGAATAAATATTTAAGTTAGTGTTAGGAAATTTATGGCAAGGCAGATCTGTTTTTGCGGAATTTGGTATTTTTGACCAAACTGGTCATTGCATTATTTGCTACAGTAAACTTGAACTGCGCTTCAGATGTTGTCCTTGGAAATAGTTGATTAAAGGGAGGCTTTTGGAAGAAAATTTTAAAGCAAGTAACATTTTGAATAGACGTGAACATGTAGAATGAGAGGGCTTGTGTTTTGTAGCAACTTCTATCAGATAAATTGAGCAAATTCAAGGTTACATTAAAAGAATAACAGCTCACTGTTGCATAAAGGCCTAGAGCTTTTGAAATTCATGTTGGGAGCTCAGCATGGTTGATAAGAGTTGAGATGTACAGTTGGGCAATGTTATTAAAACCCCTTTTGGGAGCATTTCAGTAGCATAGTGAATGCATCACGTTGTAAGTCTATAGAATGGGAGTACTCCAAATCTGCACCTATTGAAGTCATAAAGCAAACTGACAAAGCAGTGATACCCATCTGCTTATCAGTTTCAACATTACAATTACCTTGAGCTGATTTTAAGTTTACTTCGCAGCTTGTAACTTGTCTATTCAGAAAATGTTTAATTTTAGAATTTGATTTCACAAAGGAATAGATGGGATTGAATTATCCAGTTATCCAATGATCAGATTTACTGCTGTTAGAAAAATAAATGATATCAAGAGTGCTGGAGGCAGTTGAGTCTTTTATATGGCAAGCAGCTGTCTCAAGTTACCGTCTCAGAAGTTATGATGCATTGGCACAGCCTGGCACTGAAAAAAAAATGTTTATAACCCACGAAATAGTATTGCCACTGAGGGTGCTACACATTAAAAAAATTCTGTAGAATAATTTGATCTGATAGACTTCGATAAAAGTACTGTTTTGTTTGTGCAATTGGAACTGTATGTAGATCAGATTGAATAATCCAGCTTCAAGATGTGCATCATATTTTGGCCTATGATAATTCATTGTTGTAATCTGAATTAGAAAGAAATAATGGATTTCAACAGGTTCTTAACCTGTAGTTAACTATCATCCTTGGAGATTATTTCTGAAGTGTGATCGCTGCATTTACAATTCCTGTTTGTACTGCTACAATTTGCTTTTGTCTTGTTTTTTTGGAACTGGAGCATTGGTAGTAAAAGCTGAAATTTTTGGCACCTGTTTACCCTTAATGTCTTTTGATTTTAGTTTTAACTAGCACCCTTGAAGCCATGCAGTTAAATAGTGCTTAGCAGCATTGACACTAAAGATCCAAATACTATTATTAATCCAGGATGTTTTGGGGGTTAATCCTGAGGAAAAATCCCTTCTCAAAAATTTATTGCAGCCTTGATCAAAATTTTGGTTGGCTGTCAAGGAGTTTGGGGAGGAAAAGTTAAACTAGTCATACGTTGAATAAAAGTAGTTCTGCACCAAAGGTTATGGTAGTTAGATTTTTTGATTATTTTAGTATTACTACTGTATTAACAGTAAATTTTATTTCTTTTTGTTCAATGCTGGAAAACTGGCTCAATGATAAACTTTGAATCCTCCTCTACTGCAGTAAAATGTTCAGAAATGGTATCCCAGGTTGCAGATGGCAAAATTTATTTTGGTTTTGTCATTGTTAGTATGAAATGTATCCTTGGAAAATATGAGGTTTTTAATTACAGATTTGAGTGAAGTGTAGCTTTGTATAAATTAAATAGCTAGTAGACCTGCAGTGATGAGGAATCTCCATACATAGGTGTATACCTTAGCAAAATGCTGGAAGAAATCAGCAGACTCAGCAGCATCTATGGAAAAGAGTAAACAGTCAATGTTTTGGGCTGAGACCCTTCTTCAGTTCCTTATCTGTGTTTGTTGAGCCTGAAATAAGTGTGACTGCTGGCAATTTTACTCTTCATTTGAGACATTATACAAATTAGTCTAATCCTGTCAGTGTCTTGCAAGAAAAGGAAGTTCAAAGTAAATATATGTCACCATATGTGACCATGAGATTCACTTTCTTGTGGCATACTCAATAAATCTGTAATACAGTCAATGAAAGGCCACACTTGATGTTCAACCAGAATGCAAAAAGTGACGATGTGCAAATACAAAAATAAATAATAAACAAGTTAATGAGATGAAGTCTTTTGAAAGTGAGTCAAATGGGTTGTTGGAACATTTCAGGGATGGAGCTAACAGTTCAGTGAGTGGTTTGGGCTCCTTTTAATTTCCTTACATTTGAAATTTAATTTATCATCTGTCCTAAAATTAAGTAGAATTACACCTTGAAGCTTTGGGCGCTGGGGGCAATTTTAAAACATAAAAATGAGAAGAGTTTTGGATAAGAGTCTTATATAATTGGCCCTCTGAACGTGTAGTTCTGATATTCTAGAGCATTCTTGTGATGCCAGTGCTTTTTGTTCAGTGGCCATATTAGTGTAAGTAATGTTATTTGTGACATTAATTATACTTGCACCTCTTCCCTATTATTACCATTGCCCTGTACTTCCTCTCCATCTTGCAGCTCAGTATAGAGAAGGTTCGAGCTATGGTGGAACAAGTAGAGATGAAAGCTCAAGTTATTCGATCAGAAGTCAAAGCGGTAACTTCACGGCACAAGAAGGCTTTAGAGGAACGTGAATGTGAGCTATTACGAAAAGTGAGTTGGAGTTTGCTCAATTTCTTTTTCTCTGAACATGCTTTCCAGTCTATCAGTTTGATTCTATTTCAAATCATTGTATTAATTTGGATTAAATTCAAGCTCTGATAGTTGAACTCTGAACTGCAGCATATAGTTTGACTGATGCAACTCAATATTTAATGTCATGTGGAATATTGCCACTTGCCCTACTACAAAATTTCTTTGTGTCTCAAATATTGTATTTGGACTTGTATATGGATTTAGTGATGTTACTCATGGTCATGGATGCAGTGTGGATTCAGCCCACTGAGTCCACATTGACCATCATCCACCCAATTACAGTAACACAAGATTAATCCCATTTATGTTTTATCTAGAGATACAGTAACATGGGTCAGGAGCCCACATTATCCAATTGTACCCATGTGACCAATTAACCCACTAACCTCTATGTTTTTGGAATGCGGGGGGAAACTGGAGCACCCAGAAGAAACACACCATCAAGGGGAGAACATACAAACTCTGCACAGGCAGCGGTGGGAATTGAACCCTGGTCACTGGCACTGTAATAGCTTTGCTATCCTACATTCTCATCAACTTCCATCATAATCTACCAATCACTTGCGCAATAGGGGCAATTTACAGTGGCCAGTTAAACTCCCAACCCACACTTTGTAGTAGGAACAGAGGGCATCCAGAAGAAACAGCATCGGAGACCAGGATTACTTCCTAGATCTCTGGTGTTGAGATCTCTAGTTCTTCTAATGTGCCATTGTCCTGCTGTGGTAATGATGGACACAAAGGTGGTGGTTGCAGATCAGGAGGTCTCATCCATTGATAGTGATGGTTCTCGTCTTTCTGTCTTTAAAAAAAGTGCAATCTGTTTGAGTGAAATGTCAGAGGCCAATTGATAAATGTATTTCAGCAGAGAAGAAAATGTTACTAAATTAAATATTCATAGAAGTAATTTTTGGAATAATGTTCAATATTTTCAATATTAATTAAAATCTTCATATGAATAGGTGGAAAAGATCCGGCAAATGAAGGCCAAGACTCTACACCTCCAAGTAGAAGCACTGCGTGAGAATTTATCCAGGCTGGAGAGCACAATAGACTGTGTGCAGAAGGCCCTATTAGATGGGCGAGATGTGGATGTACTCTTGGCAAAAGAGCAAATGTTTGTCCAAATCCAAGATCTGAAGAAACTTAGGAATCTCCTTCAACCTCAGGACGACGACACCCTTTCGTTCATTCCGCCTGATGGTGTATTATACAAGGCCATCAAGTCATTAGGCATAATCAGTAGCAGTGCATATGCCCCACTATCTACAGCTGCTGGTGAGGGACTGAAACGAGCACTGCGTGGGAAAATGAGCAGCTTCACCGTGATCACCAAGGATCACACTGGCGAAGGGAGATCATCTGGTGGTGATTTGGTAGTAGTTGTTATAATGGGACCTGATGGGTGTCTCTTTCGAGCAGATGTTCTTGACCATCATGATGGCACCTATACAGTTAATTACTCCCCACATCTGGAAGGAGAGCATGTAGTTTCAGTTACAATCCGTGGGCAGCATATTGAGAATAGCCCCTTCCGTGTAATTGTCAAAGCAGGTCGTAACTACACTGGGATTGGGCTTCCAATTTGCTCTTTTGGTGGAGAAGGGGATGAGGATGGGCAGCTCTGTCGGCCATGGGGTGTCTGTGTCAACAAAGAAGGTTATATCATTATTGCTGATCGTAGCAATAACCGTGTCCAGGTGTTCACACCAAGTGGGACATATCACCACAAGTTTGGCACAGCAGGTTCCAGACCTGGACAGTTTGATCGTCCGGCTGGTGTTGCATGTGATCAGAATTGTCGGATCATAGTGGCCGATAAGGACAACCACCGTATTCAGGTTTTCACTTTTGAGGGGCAGTTCATCCTTAAATTTGGGGAGAAAGGAAGCAAAAATGGTCAATTCAACTATCCTTGGGATGTTGCTGTCAATACTGATGGGAAAATCCTGGTGTCAGACACCCGCAATCACAGAGTCCAGCTTTTTGGGCCAGATGGAAACTTTGTCAGTAAATATGGCTTTGAGGGGGCTTTGTGGAAGCACTTTGATTCTCCTCGTGGAGTGGCCTTTAACCATGAAGGACACCTAGTGGTAACAGATTTCAACAATCACCGGCTGCTGGTAATCCACCCTGACTTCCAGTCAGCGCGCTTCCTTGGTTCCGAAGGCACAAGCAACGGGCAGTTCCTCCGACCTCAGGGTGTAGCGATTGACCAAGAAGGCCGCATCATTGTAGCCGACTCCAGGAATCATCGTATTCAGATCTTTGAACCAAATGGCAACTTCCTGTGCAAGTTTGGGACGCAAGGCAGTGGCTTTGGGCAGATGGACCGTCCATCTGGAATAGCCCTAATGCCAGATGGACTGATAGTAGTAGTCGACTTTGGCAACAATCGTATCCTCCTGTTTTAATGCTGTGTTCTTGTTTTTCTATATTGTGGATTTGTTGCTCAGGGACAATGTCTTAATTGTTTTCCCTATAGAAGACAGGTATTTTTTTCTGTCATCTACCTCATGTTGGTATAGTGTGAGCTTGAGCTGTGAGACTACTTCAAAACTACGTAAATTTATAGCAGACCTACCTCACTGCCTGCAGATGTTGGGCTGACTAATGTTTGAATATTTCCATGGAACTGTGCAAGTGTGTCCAGGCAATTGGTGCCTTTATGATCTGAATCCAAAGACTTGTATCTTAGTATTAAAAGTTGTCTTGTAGCTTTATTTAATGCAAATCTCTCAGGTAGGAAGACTATTGGCCACTTGTATAAGCCTAAAAATAGCCAATTGTGGGTGACTGATAAAGGCTTTGGCTGCCTACCTGCATACATGTTGTTTTCAGGGATTATTTGATATTGAACATCTTGTATGTTTAGCCCTATGCTTTCTGAATGTAACCCTACACTCCACCTGAATGTAAACTAAATACCTCTTTTGTTTTGTTTTAGGGTGTAATGTTCTTTGGCCTGATGCACATAGAAGCTCTTGAGGGGTTCTTCTGAGTGTTAATTTTGGGGTGTTTCATAAAACAAAAATATTGAGTTGTCATGTGATACCCTGAAGCTCAATCTATATTTATGACACCTGGAATAACGAAAATATATTTACCTCTACTGCAATCTCAGGTACCTGTATGAAATCTATTTCCTACTCAATTAGTAGGCTGTATTTGGTCTTGGAGGCAGTATTACTTAGTATTGGAAGAAAATCGGCTTTTTTTTTAAAAAAAGCTCTGTTTTTGGCTCTTGTATAGTCCTATTTGGGATCCACAGAAAAATGGTGTAAATCTGCATGGCCTTTTATCATGTGCTGTGACCAATACCATAGACAGAAATTAGGTATGGGCCTAATTTGAATATCCAGTCTGTTCTCAATACCAGCCTTTCTCAATGGGAAAATATTCAATCATCTAAGTAATTGTACTTGGATATAATAGTGCTTTATGCATTATTTCTATTGCATTTTGAGAAGACCTGATCAGTTCTTTATTGCTGGGATTAAGAGAATGTGGTTGTATTCTGTCCTTTGGTAGAAATTAGGTCAGTTCTTTTCAGCTTGAATATAATGGTTTTGTTTGCCATGTGCTGAAGCAATGACAGTGCTGTACGTGAATACTCTGATAGAACATTGGTTTAGTATTGGAGCAAGGGTAGACTCCATAGATGTAATTCCTTCTCTCAATCACCTATTTCCTTGTAGCCCAAAGCAGCCAGTTTATTTAGAAATGAGACAATGTCTCTTTAAAACTATTCTACAATGTTTATGCAAATTTCCATCACAGCCTTGAATTGAGATTTGAGCTTTAAAGAATCAGTATTTATAGTCTAGGAGCTGCAGCATATAAACATGACACTTGCTTAAAAATTGTTAACAACCAAAGTAGTATAATTTTAACAAAGCCAGTTTCAGTTGACATTCTAGGATGCTCCACTATTTCTGCTGCCTTACTAGTCTGGTAATCAACGTTACAGGCACAATTTATTTCATGTTTAAAGCCATCTTCCTGCTGTTGTAGACAGCAGCAAAGCTACAAAGAATATATGTACCATCCTGCCAATCGTGGGATAAGGGTCCAGTAGTTCTTAAAAAAAAAAGTGAACACTATGGATTTCCAAACGTCTCTCTGTTTTAAGATAACTGCTTTTGTCTCAAAATTTAAAATTTGATTTTTGAACTTCACTGAAGTTCAGCTACTTATCAAAACATGGTGTTGCCCCAGAAAGGATTCGCTTTGAGCTTCAACAACAATGAATGCTTTGGCCAACCTCTGGATGCAGTCTTTCTGAATTCTAATGCACAAGTTCTGAAATGCAGAGTAATTTTAACCCTACTCCAAGCTGACTTAGCTGTTTAGTAGGAATTGTTTAGAATGGAGGTGGGTGGAAATGTTGGTCAGCAAACTATTGGGAAATCTATTATGACAGGGTAATATTGATACAAATCGATTTCTATAGGTTCCAACCAATTATGCAGAAAGGTGATGATTTCTAGCTGGTCTTCAGTAGAATTGGAAATTACCTTAGAATATACATGATCCAGAGACAATTTAAAGTGTGTACTGCATAATTGTGAAGTTCCTAATGGAGTGGTTTAGCTTTCAAGATGAAACTGGCTAATGTGCTGCTTCAGGTGGACTGTAACAGTTGATTTGATAAGTTGTGGTTAGCTGTTGTAGTGTAGAATGGCTTTTATTTTACACAATAGGAAATTGCTTGAGCAGTGGTTAATAATTCACACTAAACTGTTGTGGAACCAGTCAGTCTGAAATCTACTTTAAAGCTCTCCAATGTTTTGAAATTTGAAATAAGCTTTGTCTTTAGAATTAAAGCTCTACTGAGTCTAGTTCCTGTACTTTGAATGCTGTGCTCTTAGCTTTGAGTTTTTTACAGTTGCAACATTATGTGGGCTGCTTTAGATCTCTTGGGCATTTTTTTCCCTTCAGCACAAATTTAGAGATGCAAGCACATACCTGGCATCCCCACTTGGGGTGTTATCAAAGGTAATTCCACTGCCTTTAAAAACCAAAATAAATAACTTGTATAAACCAAGTCAGTCTGTTAATGTACCATATTATTGAGTTCCTCTGGGATAGCAGTGATCCACATTTTTCAAAGCGAAGTATCTTCTGAAAGTAAAATAGTATGACCCCATTCCTAGTGTTCAAATCATTTCTGTTGATACTGTGAGTTATTTGATGTGAAGTAGGACTCAGTGATTTCTGGAGTAATGGAGTTTTGACTTCTGACCATTACTGTGCTTTGCTGTGGCTCCTGGGGACTTCACTAGTACAAAGTATGATGACCTGTCTGATTATGTTGCTTCCCAATGAGATCATCAGAAAGAATTTGGTGGAATGGCTGTTCAAAGCTAATTTGTTCGTGAATTTGTCTCTTGAACATTGTTTTGATGGGACCATATATAATGAAAGACTGGGGGACCTTTTCCAGATGTAAACTGCATGTTAAAGATTGGATTCAGGGGTGATGAAGTTAGTTTTTTTTCATAAAATTTATTCCTTATTCTTTCCTGCCTATTTGGCTTAGATGTCTGCTATCCAACTGGTAACTTAATATGTTCTTGATTCAAATGTGTGTAATGTTGAATTGTGTGATTTAAGACTCGGGAGTATTCAAAACACGTCACTTTCCAATTTTGTACAAATCTCCATAGTCTATTTTAGCTTGAATTCAGAAAAAAAATTCACACAGCCTTACAAAACAAATGTGTAGAAAATTCACTAAAAGTGCTTAATGGATTTATGTTCACAATTCTTAAACTCAATCAGGCACAGTATCTTACCTCAACCTCAACAAATAGATCAACTTGCAGAACCCTAAGTAGCCAATAATTTAGAGACTAGGGTCTTAATGATACATAATTCTCAGGGAAGTGATCCTACTCTCTGAAGGTTTTAGGGTTGCAAGATATGGTTCTCGTGCCTTGTCAGGTAATGGCTTTTGTCTACCTCGGTGCTTCTTTCTGCAGCAGCTTCAAACTACCTCAAGTTTAATCCCAGTTGGCTCACATGTCACTGGGCAAACGGCTTGCACCGGGGGCTAATGTGCATTGTTTTGATACTGGGATTTTAATGGAACCCATGAATCAGCTGCTGAAAAAGTGTAGAACAAAGTAGTAATTGCATACTGGTTGGTGTAAAACCTTACTAGTAGATCTAGGTTTATCTCCTTTGGCCACAGAAAATCCCATTCTGCCTGCAGTGACTTCATTGACAGTATTTGAAGTTCTGTTAAAATGTTTTACAGGAAAGAAAGGGCTTTTACAATTGCAACATTCCTCTTTATTTGTAGCAAAATGTTACTACTTAAGTAAGTCATTTATTGTATGAAGGACCTTTCTTCCTTTCAACTCAGTGGCATCAAAAAGAAGATCCTGGGAAAATTTTAATTTTCTATCTAGTCCTGCTGAATGTTGCCAATTTATTAATATGATAAGCACACCACTTTTGAACTTTCAGTGCATCAATATAATTTCATCAAATTGTGGTGTTTCACATCTGATGTTATTGAGTTGATAAAATGGTAGCCACCAGTTTTCCTTTCTCTACACATTGAATGTGTATACTTAAAAGTGTAGAAATAGTTGGAGACAGATCTTCGGAATTATTGCTGGTGAGAGGTGGCAGTGCCATGTTTGGCAGAGAGAGGTCTCGGATAAGGTAGATTTGGGAACCAGTTGGACTACTGGCCAAAGAGGTTGTTCATAATCCACTAGTGTGCCTGCACAAATGGAACTTGGTGATTCGGGCACTTAGAATTGGTGAGTTTTCTAAGCTTGCCAGTAGGTCCAATTTAGTCTTGCAGGATTTGACCTTTTGTTACTAGCCAGTGCAGTTGTCTCAAACCTGACTTGAAATACAGTAATCCATTTCACATACCTAAATAGTTTGATGTTAAAATGTAGGCAAGAGTTGTTGACTATTCATTGACAAGATGTGACCCCAGTTGTTAATGGGAGCACCTGATGTGCTGTTTGTTTAAAACAGATTTTGTTTTTGTGGACTGATTTTATGAAGTGCTTAAGTTTTTTTTATATTCTGAAACTGGGTTTCAAACCACTAGTTAAGCAGACTTTATTCAAAATTTATTCTTGAGAATTTAAGTGTCTGGTCCAAGATCCAGAAATCCTGGTTGAGAAGACGTAATATATAGCTTAAAAGAAGTTTTCGCTGTTTTCTAAAAGCAGGGAAATTAAGTTCTGGGCTCATTATTTTAGAGGCAGAGCTGCAGTAAAATCAGAAGTTCTATTGATTTGTGTAAGAAGTGATTTTGCTTATTGCCTCTGTTCTAATTTTAACTGTAGTCTGTGTTCTAGATTAAGGGGATAGCATTAAAATGTCTGGTGCAAGTGGTCAAAGGCCCTTTTCTCAAACTTAGACAAGTGCCTCAAAATAACAGAGCCTGTATCTGTATTTAAAGATGTCCAAGCAGTATTTAAGTTACTGTTGTGCAACAACCCAGCATTTAATGTTCATTGGTGGTTACCACTACTTAAAGGAGAGGGGAAAATGGGGTCCTAGACTACCAAAAAGTTCATTTTAATAGAAAATTCCTCTTGGGTTTGTCTTTACAGTAAGGTGACGGGTATTTTTTTTTCCTCCGTTATATAATTTACCTCTGAATCATAAGACCCAGCCTCTGCACCAAAGAATGAGGTTTACTGACCTGGAACACTTCTTATTCCTGTGTGTTTGAAAGCCTAAATTGATGTTTGTGCAATTTTATCTGGATGAAAGTTCAATAAAATTTGTTTACAAGTTAATACATTGTTGTATCATTTCTTTCAGAAACATTAAATTAATGCAATGTGACCTTCAGGATTTTGTGGGGATTTTTCACAATGGACTGCAACCCAATTTTCTATTGATTATAACAAAGCATGTTTAATTTGAAGGGTGTTAAAAGTGGGAGGATCCAAAGTTCCATAATTTATTATGGGGCTAAGTTTTAAAAACCCCTGTTTTAAGTTTATTAACCCTGGGGTACAAAATTACCTATCCAATTGGCTACACTGAAATGAATTCATTTTAAACATGAGATTCTCCTGATGCTGGAAATTCGGAGCAATACACCAAAAGCTTGAGGAATTCAGCAGTCAGGCAACATTATTGATGGGAATAAACAGTCAACATTTTGAGAGAAGACCCTTCATTTGATGGATCCTTGCAAATTGTTGTAATTTATTGACAGTACAATGCTCTTAAAATCCCATCTTCATCTTCACTTGCATCCATCATCTGCTACTACCCCCTTAGAAACAGAAAGAGGAGCATCATTTCCTGTAAATTTTCCAACTTTTTTTAGATACTGTAAAAGCTGTACTTTATGTACAAGAAATTGAGTTCCTTGCACTGCTTTGGCTCTTTGTTAGAGATCAAAGATGGTCTGGATGACTAATATATTCTCCCAAGCATACGATTGCAAGTTAGTGAACTTGTTCTCTGGACCACATTTTTAGTCATGTACTCGATCTATATGAAGCCTATATATATAGTCTGATGAATGTACTGTCTTTACATAGATTAAATCTTTTTGTCTCCATTAGCTGCAATTAGAAGATCTGTGAAATACCATAATTGGTTTTTTACTTGTTAACTATTATTTTCATCCTTATTGGTTTTTTTTAATGTGATCTTTCATTACTTAATCTCCATTTGTGCCACTAAGTTCATCTGGTTACAAATGTTTTGTACACTCAGCCACTTCAATTTGGTCATTGATTTTAACATTTCCCAATGTTAAATGTGCTTTAAATAGGGCTGTAAATCTGAAACATAAGAGCCACATCTTTTGGGAGCAAATATCACATGTAAGTTTTTCCAGAATTGATAAAGATTAAACTATTTGGTAGTTCAAGACTAATGATTGAGTAAAGTGTGCAATTTCAGAATGTGATTCTTAATGTAGATTAGAAGCAAATGCTGAGAAGACAATGTCTTGATGGGTTATAAAATTCAGGCAGTTGCCAAGATGTATAATGCTCTAAATTTTTTTGGAACTTCCTTGACCTTTTAATTGTGCCCCAAAATTAGATAATGTATTTTCATTATTAAAGTGCTATCCAGCAGAAAATGATTTTACCTGGAATAAAGTGCAATTTTAGCTATGTTTTCACCACCCTTGAAATTTGATTGGCCACTTCCATATGACCTAAGTAAATCCTACCATGCATACTTGTACAACCGCGGTATAATCTGGAGCTAAATCCAGCCAATGTTCACAAAATGCTGGAGAAAATCATTCTTCCCAATGATGTATAAAATATCTATTCATAATTTATCATTTTATGTATTGCATTGTACTGCTGCAAAGCAACCACATGCCAGTGGTATTAAACCTTATTCTGACTTCTCGGCTTTATGCATATCATTAACTAATCTAACTGATCCATCCTGGCAGTCAAAGCTGGCTGCACACTGAGGGATGGCAGCCAGGGTAGGAAACCCACTCCAAAAGAAGCAGGACGAAACTGACAGAAAAGGAACAATATGAGATTATGCTGTATGTATAAGGCCAGAGGATTAACCTGATTATATCAAATTTTAAAACAAGATCATTTAATCAAGGGTCAAAGGGCCCATTCTATGCTATACTGTTCTTATTTCTATCACAAACATTATATGGCCTTACTACTTGTTCCATTTTCAATAATCACATCTCTAAATGAAAGGCACTAATAAAATGGGGTCTAACCTGTCACTGTAAATCTGTTGGAATGGTGAAATCAGGTGCATGTGAATGCCTGTTATACTCAGTCACACACATTGCTGCCTCCCTAAACACTTGTGAACTACTAACGCCATAGCCTTTGAACAGCTATTGAAGTTCAATGCTTTCTAATGCTCAGTTGTACTGGGGTGCATTATAACATTTGGAAAGCTTGTTTCTTGCTACTGCCTTCATTCAAAAGCAAGACAATGCATGTGGTAAGGAAAATGTCATGTGACTTGTGAATCCAATGTGCAGGTTAATGTATCCTATTTGGCCTTTTCAGTAAAGCTATATTAATAATAGAGGTGAAAGTAATGTCATTCTAGTTTGCTGATTGAGAGGAGGGCAGCAAAATAAAACACAGCAGATTGATGAAATAATACATGGTCAAGCCTTACACTGACACCATGGTGGCCATAGTGGGATAACAGTGTAATAACTTGTCTATTTTTCTTTCAATGTGTGGGACATGGAAGCATGTTGCAGCAGCATCACTACCCCTTATGACAGATCTGGAAGTGGAACTTAATTCTAAGCCATGAAACTTGTCAGCAATTCCCTTGGCTCTCTATTCTATCTGTGCTGAAGGGTGTCATCATTGTCCTGTTGACAATGGCCTGCAAGTGAATAGCCGCTATAAAGTACCGGTAATGCAAAATCCAAGGTACTACAAAGCCATTATTGAAAACAATCATACATCAAACAAAGAAACTAGGAAACCAGAATTGGTTTTAGAAAGCTGTTAAACTGGGAGACAGTATCAGATAAGGTAAAAACCAAATGAGACATTGAGTTTGAGGTTTGCAAGAGCACAAATTTGAGAAGTTACTATGTAGGAAAGTATCAAAATAGTCAAAAGTTCCAACAAAGGGTTGCAGAAACATTTATTGTTAGAACCATAGATGAGCGGAAAGGGCCTAGAGTGTAAGTAGGGGTAATTGGCAATGGAAGCACTATGTAGCGGAAACTGTGGTTCTGTGTCAACTACAGCTAGACTGCAAAGCTTCTGACTGTACTTTGGACAACTAACTTCCTGGTGACCCAGCAGCTGATTTACTTGTCCAAGGACCAAGAACAGTGGCTTTAGACTGTTCAGAGTATATAGCAAATGTTAATTTCAACAGCCACCTGTCTTCAGATCTAAATATGGATTATAGATTGAATTTAAAATGCAGCTCACAACAATGGCCTTCCTGCAGGTGTATCTCAGAATAAATTGCAAATCCGGAAATGCCCAAGTGACCGACGATGTCTGCATATGCATGAATGCAGCTCAGATTAGCACCAACAACTGTTGGTGTGAAGACCTCAATGTTTGAAACTATGCAACTCAAAAGAAGCACTATGAATACATTGTAGCTATAAAAATAGTGATGTGATATTGAGATGGAGGCCTCTTCTTCCTAGAGTGTCCAAAGTATGATGGCTGCTTTTGTGCTGAATAAAGACTTTTATATTCCCAGCTTCAGTGTCTCTCCATTCACGATCACAACATTTGGGGGCTTGTCAGGGATATGTTTGTATTACGTTGTGTGGGCAGTGAATGAGTATTTTTAAAGATCGGCACTCACGCTTGGATCTGTTTGGGTTGCTGACCACAGGATCATGAACATGGCAGATACAACGGGTAGATACAAAAGTAGTGTGGTGTGCATATGTGTGTGTAAGAGGCTAGATGTTTTTGTGTAATTTTGTGAGATAGGGCCACCAGTTGTGAAAGGTGGTTACAGTTTGGGATGGTGGTGGGGGCGGGGTTACATTTATACTCATTCAGGGAACTGTATGGTAGCAGACAAACATAACACAGTCCTTACCACAAATGGTTTCTATTTGGGAAACAGTGTGCTGAAACAGTCCGCAGGTGTCACCATGCATACTGTTGCCAATAAAACATGCCCAAAATGCGTGACAGAACACAAGTAACAGCAAAACCAAGCCCCTTTCCTCCCACTCACCTAAACGGTCCTTTAACCTCAAGACTGGCCTTCAGCCTTCCCAGTGGATTTGCAGACTTGGAAATCAACTCCCAGACATCTGATTTGACCCGTAATTCCAGTCAATTTAATTTCCCAATTCTGGCCAGAACAGGATGCCACCTCTGTTTCCAAGGTTTTCTTCAAAATGCACTCTGTTTAGGGAAGCAAATACTGGGAACCACTGGATCTGGTACACTGACTGTGGGGTCATAAGGACCAGGGTTACCAGGCCATTGGCACTCTCTCTATAGTATCCACATCCTAGTGAGGTGACCAGAGCTAAACACAATACTCCAAGTGGGGTCTAACTAAAGTCTTATATAGCTGTAACATTACCTCTCGGCTCTTGAACTCAATCCTACGGTTGGTGAAGGCCAACACATCATGTGGCTTCTTAACAACACTGTCATCATGAATATCAGCTTTGAGTGTCACAAGAGTCCAAGATCCTCCAAACTGCCCAGAGACTTACCATTAATATCAACACTGGAGGAACTCAGCAGTCGGGCAGCATCCATGGAAATGAGCAATCAATGTTTTGGGCAGAGACCCTTTGTCAGGACTGAAGAAGGAGGGGGCAGGGGCCCTATAAAGAGGGTGGGAAGGAGAAGGTTGGTAGGTGCCAGGTGAAAAGCCAATCAGCAGAATGATCAAGTGGTGGGGGAGGGGATAGGCAGGAAATGTGAAGAAGGAATGTAAGGTTTGTAGTAGAAAAATCATGAGAGGCAGAGTGAAACTGGGATGGGGGAAGGGAGAGGGAGGGAATTACTGGAAGTTGCAGAATTTGAAGTTCACGCCAAGGGGCTGGAGACTACCTAGACAGCATATGAGGAACACAAGGAAATCTGCAGATGCTGGAAATTCAAGCAACAAACACAAAATGCTGGTGGAACGCAGCAGACCAGGCAGCATCTATAGGGAGAAGCGCTGTCGACGTTTCAGGCCAAGACCCTTCGTCAGGACTAACTGAAAGGAAAGATAGTAAGAGATTTACATAGGTGTTCAGCAAAACGGTCTCCCAGTCTGCATCGGGTATATGAGGTGTTGCTCCTCCAACCTGAGTTTGGCCTCATATGGCAGTAAAGGAGGCCATGTATGGACATATCCGAATAGGAATGTGAAGCAGAGTTGAAATGGGTGGCAACCGGGAGACCCTGTCTGTTGTGGCGGACGGAGCAGAGGTGCTCAAAGAAGCGGTCCCCCAATCTGCATCAGGTCTCGCTGATGTAGAGGAGGCTGCACCAGATGCAATAGATTACCCCAACAGACTCACAGGTGGAAGTGTTGCCTCACCTAGAAGGACTGTTTGGGGCCCCGGATGGTGGTAAAAGAGGAGGTGTAGCACTTACACTTTGCAGGGATAGGTACCAGGTGGGAGATCTGTGGGGAGGGACGTGTGGACCAGGCAGTCACGGAGGGAACAATCCCTGCGCAAAGTGGAGAGGGATAGAGAGTGAAAGATGTGCTTAGTGGTGGGGTCCTGTTGAAGGTGGCAGAAGTTGCGGAGGATAATATGTTGGATCCAGTGGTAGGTGAGGACAAGGGGAACATGGTCCCTTTTAAGGTGATGGGAGGTTGGGGTGAGGGCTAAAGTGCAGGAAATGGAGGAGATGCGGGTGAGGGCATCATTGATGACTGCAGAAGGGAAAACACAATTCTTAAAGAAAGAGGACATTTGAGATGTCCTGGAATAGAAAGCCTCATCCTGGGAGCAAATGCAGCGGAGATGGAGGAACTGGGAATAGGGAATAGCATTTTTACATTTGGCAGGGTGGGAAGAGGTATAGTCGGGTAGTTATGAGAGTCAGTGGGTTTATAGAAGATGTCAGTGTCTGTCTCCAGAGAAAGGGGAGAGAAGTGTCCGAGATGGACCAAGTGAATTTGAGGGCTGGGTGAAAGTTAGAGGCAAATTCACAAGACAGAGCAACAATCTCTGATTGGCTAATAAATAAAAGACCCTTTTTTTTTTGGCTAGTGGGACAACTAGTTTTGCCCATGGGCTCCACTCAACCCTGGAAAGAATTCCTTCAGCCTTCATGCAATCTTGCTCACATTGCCACTTTATCACAATGGCATAAGTAACCAGATGGGCTTTGCAAAACTTGGGTCTGGCATTTTCACTTAACACTATTTTACTCTTGATGTCTTTTGAGTTTTATAATGCCATCCTTCAACACTGCTGTGTCATCACCCAGTGCCTTTCCTAATTTGCTTTCAGTTGTCTCAGTTGTAGGTAGATGTAGCGTGCAAATGGTGGATGGATCTTAATCAAGTTGTAGTTGTCTCAGCCAATCACAGCTCCACATTGCTGGCCCTGCTGGTTTTTCCACATAAAAGCCCATTGTGGCTTGTTGGTTGTTGTATTTCACTGTTACAAATCAGTATCTATCAAGTGTCATTCTAACTCATTTTGTGTAATTAATGAAACAGCTGAACCAGTGCCCAATTTCTGTTTTAATTAATTTGCCATTCACTTCTGGTATAAGATATATTGCTTCCTTCCTGTTAGTTTTCACATGATAAGTCTCAACCCCATACTGTGTAAATCTCATCATTATCAGAATTTTCATAAACAACATGCATATTAGCACTCCTTATGAAACTGCAGCTTGACTTTTTATGTTTGCTCTCTTCCCTGTCCAGTCCGTTTATTTTTGTCTGCTTGTGTTTACACTGCCAGTGTTTAGATTGGCTTTGGCTTATCAGGCTTGGTTTGGAAGAGGTACATAGGGGGATCAGAAGTGGAGAGAGTGAGCAGCTTCAAGTTCCTGGGTGTCAAGATCTCTGAGGATCTAACCTGGTTCCAACATATTGATGTAGTTATAAAGAAGGCAAGACAGCAGCTATACTTCATTAGGAGTTTGACTCGATTTGGCACGTCAACAAATACACTCAAAAACTTCTATAGTTGTACCATGGAGAGCATTCTGATAGGCTGCATCACTGTCTGGTATGGAGGGGCTACTGCACAGGACTGAAAGAAACTGCAGAAGGTTGTAAATCTAGTCAGCTCCATCTTGGGCATTAGCCTACAAAGTACCCAGGACATCTTTAGGGAGCGATGTCTTAGAAAGGCGGCGTCCATTATTAAGGACCTCCAGCATCCAGGGCATGTCCTTTTCACACTGCTACCATCAGGTAGGAGGTGCAGAAGCCTGAAGGCACACACTCAACGATTCAGGAACAGCTTCTTCCCCTCTGCCATCTGATTCCTAAATGGACTTTGAAACTTTGGACACATGTGGAGAGAGTTGGTAGACCACCGGACAGAGAGGACTAGGATCTGAGGATCCGAAGACCGGTGACGCTGGGAGGAGATTGATGGTTGAAGAATGGTGACTGAGTGAGCTGCAACGTGCACTTTTGACTTTTACATGAATTGGACCCTGCGTTGTGGGTTTGTAACTCTTCCTAGACGAACACGGGCTGGCTGAGCCTGAGGGATACACTTGTTTATTTATTATTATGTTTTATTTTATTTATTATTATAATTTTTTCTCTCTCTCTGCTAGATTATGTATTGCATTGAACTGCTGCTGCTAAGTTAACAAATTACACATCAGATGCTCGTGATAATAAACCTGATTCTGATTCTGATTCTTGAAAGTTTCTCTCTGTCTGTCCTTATTTGTTCTTTCCTCATCTGTTAGGGCATAGTAGATTAGTGAGAATGGCACCAGGGGCAGTGTTTTATACTCTATGTGGGACGTGGGAAGTCTGGGAGACTGGAGGTCTCCCAGATAAACACATTTGCACCAGTTGCACCGAGCTGCAGCTCCTGAGAGAAGGTATTAAGGAACTAGACCTTCAGCTTCATGACCTTTGATGTATATGGGAGAATGGAGAGATAATAGACAGGAGCTACAGGGAGGTAGACACCCCTAGGTAGTAGGAGACAGATAAATGGCTGACTGACAGGAGAAGGAGGGGAAAAGCACCTGTGACCATTCCCCTTGATAATAAGTATATAACTATAGATACTATTGAGGGGGTTGACCTACCGGGGGAGCCACAGTGACTGGGTATCTGGCACTGAGTCTGGTGCTATGGATGAGAAGAGCAGAGAGGTGAAGAAAACTGCAGTGTTGATAAGAGATTCCTTAGTCAGAGGAACAGAGACCAGGTTCTGTGGGCTTGATAAAGACATCTGGATGGTACATAGGCAGCAGGCGCCAGGATCGGGTTTGTTTCGGATTGGGTCCAAGGCATTCTCAAGGGTGAGGGTGAGCAGCCAGAAATCTTGGTGCACCTTGTCACCAAGATAAACAAGGTGAAGAGGTCCTGAAGAGAGATTTTAGGGAGCGAGCTGAAAAACAGGGCCTCCAGGATAGTAATCTATGGGTTGCTACCTGTGCCACGTGCCAGTGAGGGTAAGAATAGAATGATTTGGCAGGTGAATGTTTGGCTGAGGACCTGGTGAAGGGGACAGGAGTTAGGATTTATGAATAATTGGGATCTCTTCTGTGAAAGGTATGACCTGTACAAAAGGGATGGGTTACGCCTGAACCTGAGGGGGTTTAATATCCTTGTGGGCAGTTTGGCTGGAGTTGTTCAGATGGGTTTAAACTAATTTGGCAGGGGGATGGGAACCAGAGTGATAGTGCTGAAGGTGAGGTAGTTGGTTTACAAACAGAGGCAATGTGTGGTGAAACTCTTAGCAAGGAGAAGCTGCTAATCGAGCAAAATTGTAGTCAACAGGATGAGTTGCAATGTAAAAGGGGGACAAAATCGAGAAGAGTGAATACAGGTCTGAAGATGTTATATTTGAATGCATGCAGAATACAAAATAAGGCAGGTAAACCTGTAGCACAGTTACAGACTATGATGTTGTAGGCATTACTGAATCATGGTTGAAAGAAGATTATAGTTTAATGTTCAAGCATACACTTTATGTTGAAAGGACAGGCAGAAAGGTAGAGAGGGTGGTGTTGCTCTGTTGGTAACAAATGAAATTAAATCATTAGAAAGAGGTTACAGAAGGTTGAATCATTGTAAATAGAGCTAAGGATCTGCAATGGTGAAAAGACCCTGACCCTGATGAGAGTTATATACAGAATACAGTAAAATAATGATGACATCTAAAAGTTACAACTGGAAATGTCAATAAGGCAATGGTAGAATAGTTATGGGGAATTTTAATATGCAAATAGTTTTGGAAAATCAGGTTTGTGCTGGATTCCAAGAGGGGGAATTTCTACAATCTATGAGATGACTTTTTAGAGCAGCTCATGGTTGAGTCCACTAGCTATTCTGGATTGGCTGTTGTGCAATGAACCAGAATCGATTAGAGAGCTTAAGGTAAAAGAACCCTAAGGGAAAGTGATCATAATATGATCGAATTCACCCTGAATTTCGAGAAGGAGAGGCCAAAGTCAGATGTATCAATATTACATAGAACATAGAACACAGAACATAGAAATATACAGCACATTACAGGCTCTTCGGCCCACAATGTTGTGCCAGCCATGTAACCTACTCTAGAGACTTCCTGAAATTTCCCTCGCGCATAGCCCTCTATTTTTCTAAGCTCCATGTACCTATCTAAGAGATCCAAGAGGCTCTTAAAAAACCCTATTGTTTCTGCTTCCACTACTACTGCTGGTAGTGCATTCCATGCATCCACCGCTCTCTGTGTGCAAAACTTACCCCTGACATCTTCTCAGTACTTATTTCCCCCACATGTTAGCCATTTCAGCCCTGGGAAAAAGCCTCTGACTATCCACACAATCTCCTCTGCACTCTCTCTATAATATCCACATGTAACACCTGAGTAGCACCAGTCTTATGGTGTGTGACTCGTCATCCACTCTTTAGAGAAAATCAAATTACACAAGGTGCTAATAGGCCAGGTATGGGAGGGAGGCAGTGAATAGAAACCTCACAATTCTCGAAATCAGGTTTTGTTTATAAGAAAAACAATATGTACAAAATATTTATTTGAGCAAGAACATTTCAAAATTCAACATTCTGTTTAGGTTCCAAATCTTAGATATCAAAAAAAGCCAAATTCTTGTTTAGTTAGAATCAGTGACATTTATTAGAATAACCTTTGTTACTCCAATTTCTCTAACTAATTAGATCTAGCGTTATTCCCTATTTAAAAATTTACAGACTAAACTTCCCTTTTTACTTATCCCTAGTTAGTTAGAAAACCAAATATAATTCCTATTCTCAAGTATTATAGTTAACTTCAGTTCCAGTTCCAGGCAGTATATCTACAAGTTTAAATTCAAAAATTATATATACACAGTTTAACTCCTTTAATGACAATTCTCCAACATCACAACTCTTAAAGTAAATCTCATTAGTAATTTATCAAAGTCTTTGAAAAAATCATCAGTTCTCACAGAAAATCAAATTTGGATTCTTCGAATGAAAATAAACTTATACATCCAACCATATTAAATTCTCTGCGTCATTACACGTTTCGTTCCCGCGCTGGTTCTTCATCTGGATGGCTCGCCATCGTGGTTCATTGGATAAAATAGTTTATCATCCACAGTAAGTCAATTCTCAAACTGGTACAAAGCCTTGGCATGATTTTGTAGAACTAATTCCCAACTACACGGTAGGGATTTTGGACACGGGTCTCTGCCGATACTGTCTCGTTATAGCTGCTGCGTATTATAACTGCAGCTTCAATAAATCTTTTATTGCTATTGTTTCACCCTGGGGTTTTCAAATTAGTAGGATAAAGATGGTCACTACTAATTCCACTCTGAACAGTTCATGCCTTCAGCTTCTAATTCTTGCTGCATTCTTCTCCTTGTCTGTCCTGTGTCCATTCCGCCCCTCCCTCACATAGCATTTTTTTTCAAATTCTTTTTCTTTAAGTTGGTAAATCGTTTTCATCCATCCACATCCATCTAACATTACAATTGTGGGTTTAATTAACCTGGGTTACATACATCCTTCCTGTAGTGAGGTGACCAGAACTGAACACTCTACTCCAAGTGGGGTCTTATATAGTTGTACCATTACCTCACGGCGCTTGAACTCAAGCCCACAGTTGATGAATGCCAACACACTATATGCCTTCTTAACAACACTGTCAATCTGTACAGTAGCTTGGAGTGTCCTATCAACATGGACCCGAAGATCTCTCAGATCATCCACACTGTCAATAGTCTCACCATTTATACTATATTCTGTCTTCAGATTTGACCTACCAAAATTAACCACTTCACACTTATCTGGATTGAAATCCATCTGCCACTTCTGAGCCCAGTTCCACATCCTATTGATTTCCCACAGTAGCCTCTGACAACCCTCCAGGCTATCCATAACACCCCTGACCTTTGTGTCATCAGCAAACTTACTAACCCACCTTTCTATTTCTTCATCCAGCACATTTATAAAAATCACAAAGAAGAGGGGTCCCAGAGCAGATTCCTGCAGAACACCACTGACCTCCATGCAGAATACAAACTATCTACAACCACCATTTACCTTCTGTGGGCAAGCCAATTCTGGATCCACAAAGCAAGGACTCCTTAGACCCCATGCCTCCTTACTTTCTGCAGGACCCAGTAATGCATGGGGAACCTTATCAAATGCCTTACTAAGATCTATATACACTACATCCACTGCTCTACATTCATCAATGTGTCTTGTTACATCGCTACAGTGTAGTAAAGGGAATTACAGAGGCATGAGAGAGGAGTTGGCCAGAATTGATTGGAAAAGAACACTGGCTGGGATGACGGCAGAGCAGCAATGGCTGGAATTTTGGTAAGCAATTTGGAAGGCACAGGATATATACATCCCAAACAGAAAGAAGTATTCTAAAGACAAGATGATACAACTGTGGTTAACAAGTTAAGTTAAAACTAAAATAAAAGACAAAGAGAGAATAATAGAGAAAAAATTAGTGGGAAGTTAGAGGATTTGGGAAGCTTTTAAATACCAACAGAAGGCAACTAATAAGTCATTAAGAAAGTGAAGATGGAATACACAAGTAAATTAAAGAGGATACCAAAATATGTCTGATACATAATGTGTAAAAGAGAAGCGAGAGTGGATATCAGACCACTGGAAAACTGGAGTGGTAGTAACAGGGGACAAAGAAATGGCAGACAAACTGAATAAATATTTTGCATCACCCTTCACTGTGGAAAACACTAGCAGTATAGTGAAAGTTCCAGGTGTCAGGGGGCATGAAGTGAGTGAAGATACCTTTAATAGGGAGAAGGTTCTTGGGAAACTGAAAAATCTGAAGGTGGTGAAGTCACCTGGACACACTAGAGTTCTGAAAGTGGTGGCTGAAGAGATTGTGGAGGCATTTGTAATGAACCTTCAAGAATCACTAGATTCTGGAATGGTTCTGGAGGACTGGAAAATTGCAAATGTCACTGCACTCTTCAAGAAGGGAGAGAGGCAGAAGAAAGGAAATTATAGGCCAGTGGTGGGAAGGTGTTGGAGTTGTTTGTTAAGAATGTGGTTTCAGGATATTTGGAGGCACGTGATAAAACAGGCCATAGTATGGTTTCCTCAAGGGAAAATCTTGCTTGAAAAATCTGTTGGAATTCTATGAAGAAATACCAAGCAGGATAGACAAAGGAGAATCAGTTGATGTTGTGTATTTGGATTTTCTAAGGCCTTTGACAAGGTGCCACACATGAAGCTGCTTAATAAGCTACAAGCCCCTGGTATTACAGGGAAGATTCTAGCATGGATAAAGCAGTGGCTGATTTGCAGAAGGCAAAACATGGGAATAACTGGAGCCTTGTTTGGTTGGCTGTCAGTGACTAGTGGTGTTCAACAGGGGGTCTATGTTGGGACCAGTTCTTTTTACGTTATATGTTAATGATCTGGATGATGGAATTGATAGCTTTGCTTCAAAGTTTGCAGATGATATGAAGATAGGTAGAGGGGCAGGTAGTTTTGAGGAAGTAGAGCAGCTACAAAAGGACTTAGATAGATTAGGAAAATGGGCAAGAAAGTGGCCGATGGAATACAATATCGGGAAGTGTGTGGTCATGCACTTCGGTCGAAGAAATGAAAGAGTTGACTATTCTTTAAATGGACAGAAAATACAAAGAAAAACAGGTGAAAAGGGACTTGGGAGTACTTGTGCAGGATGCCCTAAAGGTTAATTTGAAGATTGATTCTATGGTGAGTAAGGCAAATGCAACGTTAGCATTCATTTCAAAAAGGACTAGAATATAAAAGCAAGAATGTAGTGTTGAGACTTTATAAAACAGCGGTGAGGCTTCACTTGGAGTATTTGGAGCAAGTTTGGGCCCCTTAGAAAGAACGTACTGAAACTGGAGAGGGTTCAAAGGAGATTCATGAAAATGATTCCAGGATTGAATGCCTTGTCATATGAAGTGATTGATGGCTCTGGGCCTGAATTCACTGGAATTCATAAGAATGAGGATGACCTAATTGAAACCTTTTAAATGGTGAAAAACCTTGATAGATTGGATGTGGAGAGTATGTTTTCTATGGTGAAGGATCTAAGACCAGAGGGCACAGCCTCAGAATAGAGGGACATCCTTTTAGAACACAGATGAGGATAAATTTCTTTAGCCAGAGAGTGGTGAATCTGTGGAACTCATTGCCACAGGCAGCTGTGGAGGCCAAGCCTTTACACATTCTAAGGCAGAGGTTGATAGATTCTTGATTGGTCAGGGCATGAAGGGGTACAGGGAGAAGGCAAGAGATTGGGGCTGAGGGAAAAATTGGATCAGCCATTGATGAAATGGTGGATCAGATTCGATGGGCCAAATGGCCTAATTCTACTCCTCTGTCTTATGGTCTTATGCTCAGTATATGTCCTACTTTGTTGCATTTTCTGCAAATTTTGCCTTTAAATGCCAAGGTCTGGTGTATGTGAGCCCCTGCCATAATGGTAACACAATTTGTTTGGTCAGACAGGTTTCTGCTTAGATGTTGTAATTTTGTTCATGCTCACTTTCATTCCTGACTGTAAGTTAATTGCATCTCTGCCTGCTGTTTCCATTGTTATGATGATTTCAACAACTCTTTTAAGCATGAGTTGTGCTTCGGTTAGAATTTATTTCTGTAAGCTTTCTTGTACTATTCCACAAACTGAGCAGTCTCTCAGTGTATCACTAAGCCCGTCACTGAACTGACAATGCTCAGACAATTTCTTCAGTTCAGCCACATATCCTGAAATGGAATCCCCTTCCCTTTGGTTCTGTTTATGAAACCTAGTGTTCTGCAATTAGCAAGGGCTTTAATTTTAAATCTTGCTGCATTACATTCACAATATCAGCAAAGTTTATTTTGGCTGTTTTGGTTGGAGCAGCTAAACTTCTAAGCAAATTGTATGCTTTTCCACCTATTGCCACTTGCAGAAGTTCTCTGATGACTCTGCAGTGCTTGAGTGTATCAGAGATGGGCAGGAGTCAGAGTAAAGGGTGACAAGTGACAAGGGTGACAGGTGGACAAGTGGTGCACGAGGTATCACCTGCTCCTGAATGTGGTCTAAACCAGTAAGATGGTAATTGATTTTAGGACCTGTGTACATTCAGGGAGAAGAAGTTGTGGTGGTGGAGAAGTACAAGTACTTGGGTGTTCTCCAACAGACTTGACTGGAAAGCCAATACCAAGGGTGTATACAAGAAAGGGACAAACAGCCTCTATTTTCTAAGGAAGCTGAGATTCTTCAATACATGCAGCAGGATGCTGGAGAATTTTTACCAGTCTGTTGGAGCAGTCTTCTTTGCGGCTTTATGTTGGGGGAGCAGTATCAGAGCTGGTGGTGCTAAAAGACGAAATAAACTCAGAAAGGCTGTATCCTCTTTGGCTACAATTTGGACTCTTCGGAGTTAGTGGTGGAGAGGAGGCCTCTAAACAAACTTATCCATTACGACAAACTGGTACATCCTCAGTGGAGCACCTTTTCAAACAGACTCATTCACTGTCACAAGGATCGTTACAGAAAATCTTTCCTACCAAATGCAATAAGCATATACAACAGTTCATCTCTGTGTGACAGGTGAACAAACATCATAGTACAATAGACTTGCTTTATTGTTTTGTATATTATTGCAGATTGGTACATTGTTGTGTATATTATTATTCTGTACGTTACTATTAGTTAAGTAAGCACACTGCTAACTGTGTTTGTAAATGTTGCTACTGTAATGAAAGTATTTCCCATTAGGGATCAATAAAGTACTTGTTATTATTGCTATTATTACACTCAATGAAACTGGCACATTTCTCATTAGCTATTCTATTTGCTTTAAAATACTACTCAATTCATTCAGTAGCTATCCCTGCTGTTTTTAAATTTAATATTACCATCACCCAGTTTATGAAACCGTGAATTTCGACCATTCTTTTTTTTAATGACTGTCTTTCTCTCCCCCTCCTGAAGGAAAAGCGAGCTGCGCTTTTTTCAAAACTTGAACAGCTCACTGCACTTCAACCAGTGGGTAGTTGTCTTAGGTTTGTTTTAAAACTTGCTCAACACCAATGTCATGGAGAGTGTGTATGCTTAGTTTTTACTTTAGTGAGGTGTTCACATATGATGTGATGGCATACTGACATGTGCCATTCACATACTTTTACATATGCCCCGTAATGAATTATGTAAACAATAATGAATGCTTAATCAAACAATATATTGAACAATGTAACTGAAATACTAAATACACAAGAACAAGCGACAAAAACAACAATAGCAAAACAAGCCACTTCCTCCCTCCCACTGACACACATGCACAGTCCTCTAACCCCAAGACTGACTGACTTCTTCGGCCTCCAGCCTATAGTGGACTCGGATTTGGAATCAGAAATGTAGACTTTGGACCTTTAACTATGCCAGCAGACTTGCCGAGTCAGCTCCGGCCAATGAGCCTTGCCCTCCTGACTTCTGGCTCGTCTCTTGGGCCTCGTAGAGCTGAGTTTTTCAGTCCTCCCAGCAAACAAAGGGTTCATGGTCCAAACTCTTGCCTTTAACTGAAGTCCAATACAACTGGAATCTTCTGCTCTTTATCTTTGTTTGCTGCTCTTGATAAACTCACACACGAACTTAGCCAAAAAGTGCCTGGTTCAGCTTTCACCCTTTGATCGCTGACTGTGGCTTTTAACTCCATTTCTCTCCCAACCCCCGCCCCAGAAGGATCTCTTTGTTCTCTGTTGAATGGGCATTCCTGCCATTGCTGTCAGTGCAGTGGATTTCATGGTGCCCTTTGACAAAGAGCAGACCCTGGTCTTTATCCCTGTGAGGCTGTACAGTAACAGGGAGTTTGACATCGCGGGTGAAAAAAATGCGCAGACCCTCAATTGTCCCGACTATTAAAGGACCATTGTGGGAGGCTATCCCAGTCCTCACATTCCTGGTTACAATGCCCCTTTAATAGAAAGGGGATGGGTGACAGGACGAGCAGTGAACTGGTGGCAAAAAGAGAAACCTCTTTGGTGGATAAATCACACATCAGCCAGAAAACATGGATACCCACGCACCACCCCCCCCCCCACCCCACACTCAAATTGTTCTTGTAAATCAAAGAGACTGCTTCAAAGACCCAGGGAGGTCCTTGCTGAGTGACATATGTCATTTAGCTGTGCTTGGATTTGCCTTGTCCGAGGATGCAGCTTGCTGGGTGAACCAGCGAAGGAGATCCATTCCTCGGATTTGCCTTGTGCGAGGATGCAGCTTGCTGGGTGAACCAGCGAAGGAGGCCTGTTCTTCGCTGGTTCCGCAGTATTATTAAAGCCTTGCTCTGCGGGAGAGTGACTAAAACCCAATTGTCCCGCCACCATTTGGTGTGTTAATGACCTGGAAATGGCAACACTTGTGTGTGTGTGTCACCTTGGTCATTATCTGCACTCTTGGTTCCAGCCTCCTTTGATTCAGAATCAGAATCAGGTTTATTATCACTGACAGCTGTCATGAAATGTGTTCTTTTGCTGCAACAGCACTGTGGTTCATTGTCTGTTCAAAAATTTGATGGCAGAAAAGAAGAAGCTGTCCCTAAGAGGTTGAGTCAGGATCTGTACCTTCTCCCCGATGGTAATAATGAGATGAGGGCATGTCCTAGGTGGTGGGGGTTCTTAATGATCGATGCTACCTTTTTGAGGCATTGTCTTTTGAAGATGTCCTTTTATGGGAGTCACGTGACGCAATGACAGAGACGGCTGCTTAGAACAGTGCTCCGCACCAGTGGTATATAATTATCCTTTAAAAATTTGCTTTCACAGTCTATTTTATCACAGTTGCAGCTCTGAAGTGTTACTGTCTGTGTAAGATGTCAAAACAACTTAAAACAAAGGCTTCTGGAGATATTAAGAGGCATTTGAGCTTATAGTGCTCCGGGCAGGCGGCCGCTGATCAAACTGGTGGACGACCATCATCTGAGGGAAACCAACAAGAGGCAAGTCATGACTTTGCTGACATATATGTGGCTTTGAAAAAAATCTCAGACAACCAGGTAGGCCTTGAAGATATACGCCGATCTATATCGTTAGTGGAGTCAAAGCTGTCATTGCTGATAACTCGGCTTGCAGATGTCGAGAAGCAGGTTGACTATCTAGATGTGGAGGATAGGGAACAAGAAGTCAACCCATTGGCTACCAAAGCGGATATTGACCAGCTAACAGATAAACTGGAAGACATGAAGAACCGTAATTGGCACAACAATCTCCGATTCATCGGCATTCCAGAGGAAAAAGAGGGGCAGGATATCATTGCATTCATGGATAAACTAGTCTCAGAGCTTGTCGGCGATCAAGAGGAAAAGCTTGAAATAGAATGCGCACACAGAGCACTGGGCCCTAGACCCAGTACCAGAGATAGGCCTTGGCCTATCTTCGCAAGATTCCTCAGGTCAAAGGATCAAGATTTTGTGCTGCAAGTGACGAGGGTCAAGGGCATGTTTTCCTGGGACAACAATTATGTTACAATCTTCCCGGACTTCTCCAGACTCACACAAGTAAAACGAAGAAAGTTTAAAGAATGTAAGAAGGTGCTTTGGGGGCGGAATGTGAGCTTTGCACTGCTTTGCCTAGCCAAACTAAGAACAGAGACTAAGGCCGGTTTCAAGTTTTTTGAGTGCCCACGTAAAGCAAGAAAATTTATTGAGGAGATGGGGTAGTTTAACTATGCTAAATTGAGCAAGATGTGAGTCGGGTTGTGTTTGTTATTTTTTTAAATCTTGCCGGATTGTATTGTACTGAAGCTAACTTATTCTCACATGCTGTTAAGTGTGCTATGTTGACTGTGAAATTGCACCAGTGTTGTTTCTGAGCAATTAAAACTAGTCTAGGCGTTTCATGGATCCTTTATGGAAGGGCCGTTTGGCCGTGTTCTGTGGCCACTGTTGCGCGCAGTATTTTACACGCCATTTTGTTACTTTTCAGTTTAAACGGGGGTTTATGAGTCAGTGTCAATTTGTTTGTTTGTCCTAACTATGACTTCTCTTAATTCAGATAAAATATGTTTCACCACATGGAATGTTAACAGACTGGGGAATCCTATAAAAAGGAGAAAAGTAATGAATAAGCTTAAGAGACAAAAATGGGATGTGGTATTTCTACAGGAAACACATTTATCAGCAGAGGAATCAGTAAAGCTACTGGGGGGGTTTTACAGATTTTTTTTACAGTGCAGAGCAGGGGCGTTGTAACACTTATCAATAGGCGGCTGCAGTTTAGATGTGAGAAACAGATCAAAGATGAAGCAGGGAGAATTCTTATTATTTTGGCAGAAGTACAGAAGCAACATATCATTTTAGCAATCATATATGCACCTAATATAGAAGATGCAGGATTTTTTGTTGATCTTGAAAGGAAGTTACATTCTATTGGAGCTTATGATATCATACTTGGGGGAGATTTTAATTTGGTAATGGATCCAATCATCGACAGTAGTAAGATGTTGTCATAAAGAACCTCAAAACTCACTGTGATGGTGCAAAAAATGTGTAAAGCCCTCGGGCTTGTGGATGTTTGGCGCTTTATGAATCCCAATGGGAGGGATTACACATTTTTTTCTGCAGTTCATAAAACATACACAAGGATTGATTTCTTTCTTATATCCAATTCACTTAATCACTCTGTGTCTCAATGTGTAATTGGTAATATTATAATATCAGATCATGCTTGTGTTTGTCTAGAGACAATTCCTCAGTATAACAGAAGGCAGTCACATAGATGGAGATTAAGGAGTATTTAGAGATACGGCCTCCTCGGCAGAGACTAACTGGGAAGCCCTGAAGGCAGTTTTGAGGGGATATACTATTCAACATACTTCTTATGTAAAAAAACAGAATAATCAGAAAATTACAAACTTAGAAAATAAAATCAAAGAGATTGAGACAAAATTGAAGCAGCGGATGTCATCAAAAGATTTGAGAGAACTAACACGGCTGAAATATCAATACAATCTAATATTATCCCAGAAAGTAGAATTTTGGCTTTTCAGGGCAAGACAAAGGCAATTTGAATCAGGGGAGAAAGCTGGCAAGCTTCTGGCAAGATGTATAAAACAGAGAGAATCAATATCTATCATCCCAGCTATTAGATCAGCAACAGGTGATACTTTGACGACACCTAAAGATATTAATGGTGCATCCCAAGAGTTTTATAAGGACTTATATACATCACCCTCCAACTCTAGTGAGGAAGAAATTGATAGCTTTCTGAGTCCAATAGGGTTTCCTAAGTTGACGAAAGAACAACAATACCTTGACTCTGTTATAACATTGGAAGAAATTATATCAGTGATTGAGACCTTACATACTGGGAAAGCTCCTGACCCAGATGGATTTACAGTGGAATTTTTTAAATGCTATGTGGAGGAGCTAGCTCCTCTACTGCTGAATATGTACAATGTGTCTATAGAGCAGGGTAATTTACTCCCTACTTTATGTCAAGCGCTAATTACATTGATTCTGACAGAGAGTTAAGACCCGTGTGAATGTAAGAAATATAGACCAATTTCCCTAATCCCAATAGATGTGAAAATTTTATCAAAGATCCTTGCAAGCCATTTAGATACAGTAATAACAAAGTTGATACATAGTGATCAGGTGGGATTTATCAGGGGCCGCAGTTCATCTGATAACATAAGGTGTCTTGTGAATATTATGTGGTCGGTGGCTGATAATCATTCACCTATAGCAGCTATCTGAGTCGATGCTGAAAAAGCGTTTGATCGGGTGGAATGGGGCTACCTGTTTAAGATTCTTCAATATTTTGGATTTGGACCCACCTTTTTAAAATGGATTAGACTGTTATATAATAACCCCGAAGCAGCGGTTCAAACTAGTGGTTACATTTCACCTTACTTCTCTCTCAGAAGGGGTACCCGACAGGGTTCCCACTTTCCCCAATGTTGTTCTGTCTGGCTTTGGAGCCCCTGGCAGCAGCTATCGGAGAGAATGAGAACTTTATAGGGATATCTGTGGGAGGACAGGTTCATAAACCAATGCTTTATACGGATTATATTTTATTATTTGTGTCGGACCCTAGTCGGTCGGTGCCATGTCTTTTTAACATTATAAAGTCTTACTCTAGATTCTCAAGTTATAAGGTTAATTGGTCAATATCAGAAGTACTACCGTCGACTGCATATTGCCCTGCATCTGCTTTTCACCCAGGCCAATTTCACTGGCCAAAGAAGGGCATATGATATCTAGGTATTAATTTTCCCCCTCAACTGAAGGATTTAGTAAAGGTAAATTTTGATCCATTATTGCAGAGAATTTCATGCGATGTACACAGATGGTCATCATTGTATTTGTCAATGTCGGGAAAAGTAAATGCCTTGAAGATGAATAGCATTCCAGAAGTTAATTATCTGTTCCAATCGTTACCAGTTCAAATCTCATTAACATATTTTAAGCAATTTGATAAAATAATTAAGGCTTTTATTTGGAATGGTAAATGCCCACGCTTAAACTTTAACAAATTACAATTGCCAGTTGAAAGGGGGGGGGGGGCTTAGGTTTGCCAATATACTATTACAATGCCTTTACTCTTAAGCATTTAGCACACTGGTCTCTCCCTCCGGAGAGAGCGCCTCCTTGGTATCGTATTGAGTGCTCTGCTCTTCCTTTCATCCCTCCGTTACAATGTTTGTCTATCAAGTTACCTCCTGAGGCAAGGTCTCACCCAATTATATTGCATATGCATTTGTTCTGGACTAAACTAGCCAGACTATTTAAATTTAATCTATATTTGAATGAAGCCTGGAGATATCTTCAACTGCGTCGTTTGCTACATACAACTTTTGGTTCTACTTAGCAACTCCCACAAGTTACTACGATACTGTCTACTGTACTGGCTGCATATGGTAAAGGTCACGAAGCCTCAACTTATTATTCAGCTTTTTAACATGAATCTCCGGGGACAAATTTCTGTTGGGTCTTAAAAGAGCATGGGAAAAAGACCTGGGTGTGACTTTTAAGACAAAGGAGTGAGACAAAATTTGCAAAAATGTCAAAACAATGTCAAGAGATCTGAGTTAAGAGCCTTATTCAGTTTAAGATCCTATCCATTTCTATTGGACTCCAGCAAGGTTACATAGATTAGGGTTGAAAAATACCCCTGAATGCTTGCGCTGTGATGTGGATAAAGGGGACTTAGTACATGTGCTCTGGTCCTGTCCCAGAATTCAAGAATTTTGGATTATGATACATAAGTATATTGGTGAAGTTTTGGGTATTCAATTCCCTTTCTGCCCAGACTTCTTGTCTTGGGAGATACACTTGGGTTACTTGGGGATAAACACTCTCAAAATTGGATCCAGACAAGTATAATAGTAGGAAGACAAATTATACATAGAGGTTGGAGGAACTTGGGGGGAACCATCATAGCCAACGCCTATTTTACAAACACTTTGATAGACTGGACATCTATACATAAGAATGGGGTAAATATTTAGGTTTCCTAGTAGTGGTGAAACATATTGCTGAATGACAGTCTTTTCTGTTATTAGACGTCTAAATAGACACACATGGTTATTATATTGATATTTATTTCTGCCATGTTTTTATTTTATGGATAATTTTATGCTTTGTAAGCTATGATTTACATAATTTCAACACTGATTCAAGGGCACTGGGAAAATTGGTAAAAGAATTCAATAAAATTTAATGGGGGGGGGGGGCTAGTGCCTACGATGGAATTGGCTGAGTTTACAACCCTCTGCACCTTCATCTGTCCCTGTGCAGTAGCCGCTGGTGTGGAAAATTCAGTCCACAGTGTGAACTTTCTCAAGGCTTTTTTGTTTTAAAACAGAAAGCTCTCCCAGTTTCCCCCATCTTTCCTCAGCCAGAAAGGGTAGTTGGTGTCAGAAATGCACTGCCTGAGGTGGGGCGGGTGGGTGGGGGATGCAGAAACTCCCCCAGTATTTAAGAAGTACTTAGTTGAGCACTTGAATTCACAAGGTTTAGAAGGTGATGGGGAAGATCAGAGTGATGGCGCACTGTTGGTTGAGTCAAAGGTTAAGGGTGTAAGGTGAAAAATTTGTGGAATATCTGAGGGTAAACTACTTCACTCAGAAGGTGGTGAGCGTGTGGAATGAGCTGCCAGTGGGAGTGGTGGATCCAAGATTCAAGATTGAAGATAGTTAATTGTCATTCTTCAGCACAAGAGTGAAAAGAAGAACAAAACAATTGTTACTCCAGATCTGATGCAGCATAAAGACACAATAAACATAAAGAACATAATAAAAATTACAATAAATATAAACATAAAAACAGCTGTATAAGATACAATGTTTGTACACAAGATTAGTTTATATACATTGATTGTATGTGCATAAAGTGACAGTAGTGCAGGAGTATCTAGCAGGTATGATCTCAACGTTTAAGAGAAATTTGGATAAGGACATGGATGGGAGGGATATGGAGGGCTATGGTCCAGGTGGGCAGATGGGACTTGGCAGAATAATAGTTTGGCACAGAGCAGAAGGGCCAAAGGGCCTGTTTCTGTGCTATAGTGTTCTATGACCATAAATGCAGGTAAGTGAGATAATTGCAAAGGCCCATATGGAGCTGGTGGCCTGAAGGGCCTGTTCTTAGGAGTGAACAGCTCCAACAACTTGTTCTGGTCCAATTATATAGAAACCATTGATGCAAAAGGTTTCCAGCTCCTCAACTTCCTCAAAGAGGCTAGAGAAGAGGAGGCAAAATGAAATGAGTTAGTATACAGTTAGTAGTAGGCCTTTCAGTAGCATTGAGATACAGAGGGATCTTGGAATCCAGGTCCGTAGTTCACTGTAAGTTACTTATAGAGAGTGAGGTAAATAGTGAGTGGAATGCATTTACCAGGGGTAACTGTGGAATCAGGTTGGGTTTAAGAGACTTTTAAATAGACACATGAAGATGAAGGCAATGGACAATACATAGGAGGAGAACATTTAATATAACTTGGCATCAAGTTTGGCACAAAATCATGAGCCAAATGGGCTGTCCAGTGCTGTACTGTTCTATATTCTTGGAGACCCCGGGCAGTTCTTATTGATGCATTGCGGGAAGCCTGATCGACTCGGATCCTCACTGTTTGGAGAGGCAATTGCTCTGCCTGAGACTGAAAGAAATTGTGAGGGATGTGGGCACAGCTCAGTACATCATGGATTCTGATTACATTTTTTCTGCCTCAGTAAAGCAATTGACATAATCAAAGATTCCACACAATGCCGACATTCCCTTTTCTCCCCTCTCATATCAGCAGAAGATACTAAAACTTGAAAGTATGTATCACCAGGCTCAAGGACAGCTTCTATCCCGCTGTTATGAGACTATTGAATGGTTTTCTAGTACAATAAGATCAAAGTTCAACGTAGATTTATTATCAAAGTACATATATGTCACCTACTGTATACTACTCTGAGATTAATTTTTTGCAGGCATTCACAGTAAGTAAAAGGAAACAATCAAATCAATGAAAAATCACACATGACAGAGATGGACAAACAACCAGTGTGCAAAAAGATAGCAAACTCTGCAAATTCAAAAAGGAAAATAATAATGATAATAAATAAATAAGCAAAATCTATCAGGAACACGAGTTGCAGAGTCCTTAAAAGTTGTGGAATCAGTGTAGTGTTGGGGTGAGTGAAGTTATCCTGCTGGTTCAGGAGCCTGATGGTTGAAGGGTAATAACTATTCTTGAATTTGGTGGTATGGGTCTTGAGGTTCCTGTACCTCAGAATCTATCTTCTCACAGCTTGCGCCATATTGCCTGTCTACATGGCTCTTTCTGTGAATTTAAGACTGTGTTCTGAGTTCCCTTGTACTAACTTCAATGTGATGAAATAATGTGTTTGGATGGAATGCAAAACAAAGCTTTTCACTGAACATTCGTACATATGACAATAATTTACAAATTACTGATTAATGACCATGAACTGAAGAAGGAGTATAGAGACAGATTAAGATAGATCAGCAAGAGTGCTTATTATTGGCCTACATCACCACTGAGCACACTTACTCAGAGCACTACCAAAAGAAAGCAGCGTCCATCATCAAGGACCACTTTCATCCGGGTCACGCTCTCTTCTCACTGCTACCATCAAGCAGGAGTTGCAGGAGCATTTGGACTCACAGCACCAGATTTAAGAACAATTATTTCCTGTAAATACCCACAAACATCAAGCTCCTGAACCTGTGTAAATAACTTCACTCGCCTCAACACTAAACTGATTCCACAATCTACACATTTACTTTCAAGGACTCTACAACTCATGTTCTCAGTATAATTTATTTTTTATTTCCACAGTTTGTCTTCTTTTCTACAATGCTTGTCTGTCAGTCTTTGTCATGTATGGCTTTTCAACATTTCTTTCGTATTTTCTTATTTTCTTGTAAATGCCTACAAGATAATGAATTTCTGTTGTAGTGTATGGTAACATATACATGCTTAGATAATAAATTTACTAAGACTTTGACCTTATAGAAATGGAGTGAGAAAGAGACATTGACATGACATGAGGAATAGTAAAACTGAAAATGAAAAATTCCAGAAGGTTGGAATTGCCTTGACAGAAGACAACATATTCTTCTTTTGTTGGGGCCTCACTGTGGCGTGGTGGAAGCCACAGATGGACAGGTGGGAGTGGAGTCACACACACACACACACACATACACACACACACAATGCTGGAGAAACTCAGCACATCAGGCAGCATCTATGGAGGGGAATAAACAGTCATCATTTCGGGCCAAGAGCCTTCATCAGGGGAATAGAAGTGAGATTCAGAATTATAATGGCAGCAACCGGAAGACTGGAATCACCCCTGTGGACTGAGTGCAGGTTTTCCGGAAATGATCACCTACTCTGTGAAGACAGATGCTGAAATCTGCTGCAACAGTCTGCTGGAAGAACTCACCGGGTCGAGCAGAATCTGTTGGATATAAGGTTTCCACCCGAAACGTTGACAGGGGTGGCATAGTAGCATAACAGTTAGTGCAAAGTTAAACAGTTAGTGCGCTGACAATAACGGTTTGATTCCTGCAGCTGACTGTAAGGTGTTTGTACATTCTCCCTGTGATGGTGTGGCTTTCCTCCAGGTGCTCCAGTTTTCTCCCAATTTCCAAAGATATACAGTTAGTTTTAGTAAATTTTGGGCATACTATATTGGCACTGAAGCATGACAACACTTGAGCGTTGCCCCCAGCACATCGTCAGATTGTGTTGGCTATTGATGCAAATGATGAATTGTACAGTATGCTTTGATGTACTGTTATGGGGAAGCAGGGTGGCAGATTCTGTTAGTGGGACAGAGGACACTGATTGCCAGTAAGCATGTTAACTATTTATTTTAAAAAACAAACAATGAAACTCTCAACCAAACATCCAAGTCAAACAAGTACTTATCTTTCAGGCATCTGTTAGTCTCGAGGAACCATGGATTTGCGCCTTGGAAAGTTTCCAGGGTGCAGGCCTGGGCAGGGTTGTATGGGAGAACGGCAGTTGCCCAAGCTGCAAGTCTCCCCTCTCCACGCAACCGATGTTGTCCAAGGGCCGATACAGCTTGGCACTGGTGTTGTCGCAGAGCAATGTGTGGTTAAGTGCTTTGCTCAAGGACACAACATGCTGCCTTAGCTGAGGCTCGAACTAGCGACCTTCAGATCACTAGACCAACGCCTTAACCACTTGGCCACGTGCCAACCCCCAAAATTACAAGACTGTGACACAAAACATTCAAGCTAAACTCGGTTAAATACTTATCCAAAATGAGTGCCCAAACTGGCAGGACAAAACAAGACTCACAGTGCCAAGGTGTGTGCTCGGCGGTCTGAACTACAGAATACCCCCACTGGTCTACAGCAACCTGAGATCACACACTATATTTAAACTCTACCCACGCCGTGACATCATCAGCTAAATGGAAGCTAGTGGGAGGGGCCTCAATGCTCCTTGCATGGGCTAGTCACTGCAAAGCCTCCCATGAGGGGTGTGGTTTCAATGAGCAGGTAAATCAAGGCACTTCAACATGTACATGTAACAAATAAAGCTAATCTTATCTTCGATGCTGCTCAACCTGCAGAGTTCCTTCCAGCCAATTGTTTGTTATCCCCTAATCTATGTTTTTAGAGAAGGCCATATTACAAAAACCAAATAGAGTAGACTAGAGTTGCTCAGGAACAGACCCTTCAGCCCATCTAGTCCATGCTGAACTATTTATCTGGCTACTCTCATTGATCTGCAATGGAACCATAGCCTCAGTACCTATCCAAACTCCTCTTAAACATTGAAATTAAGCTGATATGCATCACTTGTGCTGACAGCTCATTTGACACTCTCACGATCCTCTGAGTGAACGAGTTTCCCCTCATGTTCCCCTTAAACATTTCACCTTTCGTCCATAACCCAGGACCTCTGGCTGTAGTCCCACTCAACCTCAGTGGAAAAAGCCTGCTTGCATTTACCTTCTCTAAACCCCTCATAATTTTGTATATGTCTGTCAAATCTCCCGTCAGTCTTCTATGTTCCAAGGAATAAACTCCTAACCTATTAATCTTTCCATATAACTCAGGTCCTCCGCCCTGACATCATCCTTGTAAATTTTCTCTGACTTCTATCAACCTTATTTATTTAACGTTCTCCCCACATTTCCATCAACTGCCCCAGATTTGACATTCAGCCATACAGTAGTGATCATTTATAGTGCCTAATTACTAACTAACCCACACATTTTTGGGATGTGAGAGAAAGACAGATCACCCCAGGGAGAACATTCAGAGAACGTGCAAACTCCACACAGACAGCACCAGAGGTCAGGATTTCTGGCTCTGCAAATTGATCACTGCTTTATTTGTAATGATTGTTTTGGTCCCTGGTCATGTGAAGGAAACACATGATTGGACATGAACATGGGAAGGTGCTATGCAACAGGGAGTGGCTGGTAGATCAGGGGATCACTAAGTGCTGAGTAATGTGGCTTATCAAATTTGAAGTTCAAAGTAAATTTATAATCAAAGAAAGTATATGTCACCATTTACGAGGAATTCACAGGAAAATAAAGAAATGCAATAGAATCTATGAAAAAACTGACTGGTCATGTCATTTCTCAAATCAATAACTCAATGTTTTCTAGATCCACTGCAGTTCACCTACAGAGTCCAACAGATTAGTAAACGATACAGTCAACATTGGTCTGCATTTCATATTACAGCACTACGACTTCCCCAGTACATACTGTACATCATGATTTATTGGTTGCAGTTCATTCTTACATGCCATTATCCCTGACTTTATACAAGAGAAATTCTCCAAAATTAATGTACCAGGTGGATCACAAACTCCCTCCTGACAGGAAGCAGCATGTGAGGCCAGGCAAGAACATCTCCACGTCTGACTTGGGCAGCACCGGTGTGCTACTGGGGTATGTCCTCTCCACTCTCCCATTTCCTTTATACACCAACGAGAGCATCTCCAGTGATCCATCAGTTAAACTGAGAACATTTGCGGACACAGCTGTTTCTGGATTAGTCACCATTTTCGAGTACCATTAGAAGTAAACAAGATAGTGTCCCAGTGCAATCACAATAACTGTAAGGAGTTTGACCACGCGAGTTTCCTCCAGGGCTCCTGTGTCGCCCCACATTCCATAGAGCTACTGGTTGGTCATTGTAAATCATCCTGTGATGAGCTGGGCCGTGCAGCTGGTTGGGCTGGAAGGACTCGCTCTGTGCTGTATCTCTAAATTAACAAATAAACAAATAACTTGGAGCTGAATGTCCTCAAAACTATGGTGTTGCATATCGACCAGGAGAAATGTGTCTCCTCAACAAATGTAGAGTTAGCATCATTTCAACCTTCAGCTTCCTGGGCATTGTTATTTCACAGGACCTCATGTGGGAGGACCACACCTTCAACTCAAACAAAAAGGCTTCATGTGAAATTGGTAAAATTCCTCACAACCTACTGGTGCAGTTCCACACTGCCATCATCAAGAGCAATATGATATCAGCCATTACTGTCTGGTTTGGTGCAGCGTCCTCTCACAATGTATAAAAACTACAGTCAACTGTCAGGTCAGCCAGTAAGGTCATTGGCTGCAGTCTACCATCACTGCAAGACATGTACATATCCAGGACAAAGGAAAGGGCAGAATAAATCACTGTGGACACTGTCCATCCTGAAAACTGCCTTTTCCAAAAGCTGCTGCCTGGGAAGCGCTGTAAGGCTACTTTTTCCTTTTACAAGAACTTTTTATAATGCTGTTTACATTGTAAATACATTCTGGTATTTGCTGTGACTGTGATTAAAGTCACCAGAGAGACACTGAAGCTGGTGATATTGAAGTCTTTATTCAGCACAACAAGCAGGCATCATTCTGGAGACACTCTTGGTAAAGGCTCACAAACCCAAAAGTACATCACATTTTTGTAGCCTTAAGCTCAAAGGTAACAGTAGCTGATTCAAAACAATTTCAATAATTACAATGACATTGTTTATTTCAATACTTTGGGTTGACAAATGGTTCCTTTGAGATATAAAATGGAAGCATATTGTAATTGACAAGAAGGTCCAAATGCTTTTGGGAGAAACTAATTAACACAATATTCTAATACCTTCTGACAACACAGAGCCAGACACCCAAAATGAATGTTGTCAGGACAGCCTCTGAGTACAGTACACAAATATGGAAAATACAGAAGAACTATTGATTGTCCATACCTGTTACTAGTTTGATATGCTAAGTGACAATGTGCAATTAACTTAGCTATGTTAACACGTACAAAAGCTGGATGAGCTCAGCAGGTTGGGCAGCATCCGTTGAAATGAGCAGTCAAATGATGCTGCCCGGCCTGCTGAGTTCATCCAGCTTTTGTACGTGTTGATTTGACCACAGCATCTGCAGTGTACTTCGTGTTAACTTAGCTGTGTTGTCTGGTTTGAAGTAAACTCATTGTCTTAAAGAATGGCTTTTACATATGCAAGCTCTTGGTTTGTGGGCCAATTTAACTTCAATTTACTGCTTGCAATTTATGGTAAGAACTGAAGGCTAATTGCAAACTTCCTAAACTTATTTACATTTACAATAAGACAGAAGCATGGGTTTTGTTTGAATAAATATCTGCTATATTCACATAACTTCAGAATACTCCCTAATAGTATTTATGTATTGATGTACATTTTAGAGTCATGGAAAACTACAGCACCGAAATAGGCACTTTGGCCCATCTAGTTTGTGCTGAACCATTTAAACTGTCTAGTGCCGCATCTGCACCAGACTGTTGTTGTGTGAACGAAATCACCAGAGGAAAGTAACCAGTAGATATGAAATAGTCCCTTTATTTGACAAAATGAGTCACAGCAGGCATCGTATTGAGAGCATTTTGGTGGAAGAGGCCGCTTCACCCAATATTACATGCATTTTAGATGCTAAAGATCAAGGGACAATTCTATACTTACAATGTATCTACAACGCTTCCTTTTGAATTACATACAGTGCCTCTAAAAAGTATTCACACCCCCCCCCCCCTTGGAAGTTTTCATGCTTTATCGTTTTACAACATCGAATCACAGTGGATTTAATTTGGCTTTTTTGACGCTGATCAATAGAAAAAGACTCTTTTGTGTGAAAGTGAAAACAAAATGCTACAAATTGTTCTAAATTTATTACAATTAGTGAACACAAAATAGTTTATTGCATAATTATTCATTCCCTTCAATTCAGTATTTAGTAGATGCACCTTTGGCAGCAACTACATACAACCTTCAGGCTGTGTGGATAGGTCTCTATCAGTTTTGCACATTTGGACACTACAATTTCTCCCCATTCTTCTTTACAAAACTGTTCAAGCTCTGTCAGATTGCATGGAGATTGTGAGTGAGCAGTCCTTTTCAAGTCCAGACACAAATCCTCAATTGAATTGAGGTCTGGACTCTGATTTGGCCACTCCAGGACATTAACTTTGTTGCTTTTAAACCATTCCTAGGTAGCTTTGGCTTTATACTTGTCTTGCTGAAAAACAAGTCTTCCCCCAAGTCGCAGTTATTTTGCAGACTGCACAGGTTTTCCTCCAGGATTTCCCTGTATTTTGCTGCATTCATTTTACCCTCTACCTTCACAAGCCTTCCAGGGCCTGCTGCAGTGAAGCATCCCCACAGCATGATTCAGCCACCACTGTGATTCACTGTAGGGATGGTGTGTTTTTGATTATGTGCAATGTTTAGTCTGATGGGCATAAAGCTCAATGGCATGAACATCGAATTCTCCAACTTCTGGTAATTCCTTCCCTCTCTCTTCTCCATCCCAGTTTCACTCTGCCTCCTCTTCCAGCTGCCTATCACCTGTCTCATGATTCTGCCTTCTTCTACTACACATAGTGCTTTCCCCTTACATTCCTTCTTCACCTCTCCTGCCTATCCCCTCCCTGCTTCCCCTCCCCCATCCCTTGAGCTTTCTTCTTATTGGTTTTTCACCTGGCACCAGCCAGCCTTCTCCTTCCCACCCTCCCCCCACCATCTTTATAGGGCCCCTGCCCCCTCTGTCTTCAGTGCTGATGAAGGATCTGGACCCAAAACGTCGACTGTTCATTTCCACGGATGCTGTCCGACCTGCTGAGTTCTTCCAGCATGTTGTATGTGTTGCTTTGACCCCAGCATCTGCAGTGTACTTTGTGTTTAAGCTCAATTTTGGTTTCATCAGACCATAGAACCTACTTCCAGCTGATTTTAGTGCCTCCCACATGCCTTCTAACAAATTCTAGCCAAGATTTCATTAGGGTTTTTTTCAAAAGTGGCTTTCTCTTTGCCACTCTCCCATTGTGGTAAACTATGTATACCTGTCTGGACACGCCCCTCTGCTGACTGCTCCTGTGGCTCCTCCCACAGACCCCTGTATAAAGGCGATTGAAGGCACTGCTCCTCCCTCAGTCTCCAGGATGTCGTGGTCTCGTTTGCTGCTAATAAAAGCCTATCGTTCGCCTCCCGTCTCCGAGAGTTATTGATGGTGCATCAATTTTATTAGCAGCAATTTTAAAACATGGAGAGCATCTTACGACCAGACAGATTGGATCTCGACCCACAATCCCAGGAAGCCCGCGACGCTTTCGAACTCTGGCTGGCATGCTTCGAATCGTACCTGGAGGAGATTCATGCGACCGACCCTGCCACAAAGCGCAGGGTTCTCCTCTCCAGAGTCAGTGCAAGGGTCTGCTCCATGATCAGAAACCAAATGAACTACCGGGGTGCGATGGATGCCCTCAAAAGACAATACCGGCGGCCGGTAAACACTGTCTACGCAAGACATCGCTTAGCGATACGGCAGCAGCGGGCCGGAGAATCGAGCGCTGAGTTTCTCTGGGCCCTACAGACACTTGTGCAGGCCTGGGACTGCAGGGGACTGACGGCGGAACAGCATGCAGCGCTCCTGGTACAAGATTCCTTCGTTACGGGGATCAGGCCAGTGTACGTGCGCCAAAGGCTGCTGGAACACACTGATCTTACTTTACATTTGGCGATCGAGCTGGCCGACACGCTGGAGGCTGCTCTGCACAACGCTGACGCTTTCTGGGCGTGCGATCTCCCGCCGGCCCCGTGGACGCCGCAGACCCCGCAACCCGCCGGTGAATCGACCTCGGCTGCTGCTAGTCGCGAGTCTGCGAAGTCCCCGCAACCCACCGGCGAGTTGACCACGGCTGCTGCCAGTCGCAAGTCCGTGCAGTGTTACTTCTGCGGACTCGAAAAGCACCCCCGAAAACGCTGCCCGGCCCGAGAAGCTACCTGCTCCAGCTGCGGAAAGAAGGGCCACTTCGCCAAGGCCTGTAAGTCCAGACCACGAGCGGGGTCGAGCAGCGCCTCGTGCGAGGCATGTGGGTCGCCATCTAGGTCGCTGCCATCTTGCTTGCCCGCCTTGTGCGAGGCATGGGGGAGACCATCTTGCCTGCCCGGCGCGTGCGAGGCATTGAGGCGGCCATCTTTGTCGGCACCAACTCGCCCCACCTCCGACCCATGGGTGCTTACCGGGCACCAAGACGGCGTTTCAACTCTGGCCTCTGTGACCCTCGACTAAAGCGCCCCACACCAGCTCGCAAGGTCAATGATGGACATCCTGGTGGAGGGGCACAGGACTAGCTGCCTGTTTGACACGGGCAGCTCTGAGAGTTTTATTCACCCGGACACAGTGCAACACTGTGGATTCGTGACACAGCCGGTAAGCCAGAAGGTCACCATAGCTTCTGGATCGCATTCCACAGACATCCGGGCGGGTTGTGTAGCGACATTGGTGGTGCAGGGCACTGAATATCGGGACTTTGCGTTACTGGTCATGCCTCAACTGTGTGCCCCTGTGCTATTGGGGTTCGACTTCCAGAGCCACCTGAAAAGTGTGACAATGGAGTATGACGGGCCCCTCCCACCAATCACTGTTGAAATCCTCAGTTTTGTGGGACTTCGTCATATACCCCGCTACTGACCACACACACACACCGACCCGCACATCCCACCCAGCACCATGCCTACAGCCGTGCTACACCATGCTACAGACACCACTTGCAGCCTCTCCACGCTCAAGATCCCTCCCCCACCGCTGTTCGCCAACCTGACCCCCGACTGTAAACCTGTGGCAACTAAAAGCAGGAGGTACAGTGCGGGGGACAGGGCCTTCATTCAGTCGGAGGTGCAGCGGCTGCTCAGGGAGGGGATCATTGAGCCAAGCACAAGTCCTTGGAGGGTCCAGGTGGTCGGGCAGAAAAATAGGATGGTCGTGGACTATAGCCAGACCATCAATAGGTTCACACAGCTTGACGCGTACACCCTACCCCGCATCGCGGATATGGTCAATCAGATAGCTCAGTACAAGGTGTACTCGACCATAGACCTGAAATCCGCTTACCATCAGCTCCCCATCCACCCGGAGGACCGCCCCTACACTGCCTTCGAGGCGGGCGGCAGGCTCTATCACTTCCTGCGCATCCCATTCGGTGTCACAAATGGTGTCTCAGTCTTCCAGAGGGAAATGGACCGGATGGTGGACCAGTGCCAACTGAAGGCCACATTTCCCTATCTGGATAACATCACCATCCGCGGTCACGACTGGCAGGATCACAACACCAACCTCCATTGATTTTTCCAAGCAGCCAAAGCTCTTAACCTTACCTATAACAGGGACAAGTGTGTGTTCGGAACCACCCAACTTGCTATCCTTGGGTATGTCCTGGAGAACGGGGTCATTGGCCCTGATCCCGACCGTATGCGCCCCCTGTTGGAACTCCCTCTTCCCACCACCTTCAGTGCCCTCAAACGGTGCCTGGGCACTCCACTCCATCCGCTCCCTGTTATGCACGTCCACCAATGCCACCCCTCACGAGCGATTCCTTTCTTTTCCCAGGAAGTCTGCCACTGGGGCCACCCTACTGGCTTGGCTGACGTCCCCAGGGCCAGTGCTGCTCCGGAAACATGCGAGGAGCAATAAATACTCCCCGATGGTCGAGAGGGTTCACCTACTTCATGCGAACCCCCAGTATGCCTACGTGGTCTTACCTGATGGGTGGGAGGACACGGTCTCCGTCCGCAACCTGGCGCCCGCAGAAGCACCAGACCCCTACCCCGAACACTCCATGGTGACTATGAACCCCATGCCCACCGAGGTCCATACTCACGAGACACGAGACACGAGACACCTGGGCAACAGTTGTTGTATGTGCAGTCTCTCCCATCTCAGCCACTGAATCTGGTAACTCCTCTAGAGTTGCCATAGGTCTATCAGTGGCTTCCCTTACTCGTCCCCTTCTTGCACGGTTACTTAGTTTTTGAGAATGGCCTGCTCCAGGCAGATTTACGGCTGTGCCATATTCTTTCCATTTCTTGATAATTGATTTAACTGTACTCCAAGGGATATTCAGTGACTTGGAAATTTTCTTGTATCCATCTCCTAACATTTTCGTGGAGTGGATTGTTCTTTTGTCTTCATGGTGTAGTTTTTGCCAGGATACTGACTCACCAGCAGTTGGACCTTCCAGATACAGGTGTATTTTAACTACAATCAATTGAAACACTTTGACTGCACACAAGTCTCCAAAAACAGATCTCCATTTAATTAATTATGTGACTTCTAAAACCAATTTGCTCCACCAGTGATGATTTTGTGTGTCATATTTAAGGGGGTGCAATCAATTATTTTGTATTTTATATTTGTAGTTAATTTAGATCACTTTGTAGAGATCTTGATTTGGTATTGGGAAATGAACCTGGTCAAATGTCAGATCTCTCAGTGGGAGAGCATTTTGGAGCTAGTGATCATAATTCTGTCTTCTTTTACAATAGCATTGGAGAGAGATAGGAACAGACAAGTTAGAAAAGCGTTTAATTGGAGTAAGGGGAATTATGAGGCTATCAGGCAGGAAATTGAAAACAGATGTTCTCAGGGAAATGTATGGAAGAAATGTGGCAAATGTTCAGAGATGACTTTCAGCAGGCTGATAAGCTTGAGCATGTAGATACTAAGAAAGAAGATGTGCTGGAGCTTTTGGAAAGCATTAAGTTGGATAAGTCATCGGGAAAAGATGAGATGTACCCCAAGCTACTGCGGGAGGCAAGTGAGGGAATTGCTGAGCCTCTGGCAATGATCTTTACATCATCAATGGGGATGGGAGAGGTTCCGGAGGATTGGAGAGTTGCGAATGTTCTTCCATCATTCAAGAGAGGGAGTAGAGATAGCCCAGGAATTTATAGACCAGTGAGTCTTACTTCAGTGGTTGGTAAATTGATGGAGAAGATCCTGCGAGTCAGTATTTATGAACATTTGGAGAGGTATAATATGATTAGGAATAGCAGCATGGCTTTGTCAAGGGCAGGTCGTGCCTTACAAGCCTGATTGAATTTTTTGAGGATGTGACTAAACACATTGATGAAGGAAGAATAGTAGATGTAGTGTATGTGGATTTCAGCAAGGCATTTGATAAGGTACCCCATACAAGGCTTATTGAGAAAGTAAGGAGGCATGGGATCCAAGGGGACATTGCTTTGTGGCTAGCCCACAGAACTGGCTTGCCCACAGAACTGGCTTGCCCACAGAAGGCAAAGAGTGGTTGTAGACAGGTCATATTCTGCATGGAGGTCAGTCACCAGTGGGATGCCTCAGGGATCTGTTCTGGGACCCTTACTCTTCATGGTTTTTATAAATGACCTGGATGAGGAAGTGGAGGGATGGGTTAGTAAGTTTGCTGATGACACTGAGGTTGGAGGTGTTGTGGATTGTGTGGAGGGCTGTCAGAGGTTAAGGCGGGACATTGATAGGATGCAAAACTGGGCTGAGAAGTGGCAGATGGAGTTCAACCCAGGTAAATGTGAAGTGGTTCATTTTGGTAGGTTAGATATGATGGTAGAACATAGTATTAATGGTAAGACTCTTGGCAGTGTGGAGGATCAGAGGGATCTTGGGGTCCTAGTCCATAGGACGCTCAAAGCAGCTGCGCAGGTTGACTCTGTGGTTAAGAAGGCATACGGTGTATTAGCCTTCATCAATTGTTGAATTGAATTTAGGAGCCAAGAGGTAATGCTGCAGCTATATAGGACCCTGGTCAGACCCCACATAGACTACTGTGCTCAGTTCTAGTCGCCTCACTACAGGAAGGATGTGGAAGCCATAGAAAGGGTGCAGAGGAGATTTACAAGGATGTTGCCTGGATTGGGGAGAATGCCTTATGAGAATAGGTTGAGTGAACTCGGCCTTTTCTCCTTGGAGCGACGGAGGATGAGAGGTGACCTGATAGAGGTGTATAAGATAATGAGAGACGTTGATCATATGGATAGTCAGAGGCTTTTTCCCAGGGCTGAAATTGTTGCCACAAGAGGACACAGGTTTAAGGTGCTGGGGAGTAGGTACAGAGGAGATGTCAAAGGTAAGTTTTTTTACACAGCGAGTGGTGAATGCGTGGAATGGGCTGCTGGCAACAGTGATGGAGGTGGATATGATAGGGTCTTTTAAGAGACTTTTAGAAAGGTACATGGAGCTTAGTAAAATAGAGGGCTATAGGTAAGCCTAGTAATTTCTAAGGTATGGACATGTTTGGCACAACATTGTGGGCTGAAGGACCTGTATTGTGCTGTAGGTTTTCTATGTTTCTATGTTTTTAGCATATCCTTCTCGCTGATGATCAACACTGGTGCACCTCAGGGGTGTGTGCTTAGCCTACTGCTTTAATCTTTCTATACCCAAGACTGTGTGGCTAGGCATAGCTCAAATACCATCTATAAATTTGCTGATGATACAACCATTGTTGGTAAAATCTCAGGTGGTGATGAGAGGACATACAAAAGCAAGATATGCCAACTAGTAGAGTGATGTCGCAGCAACAACCTTGCACACAACACCAGTAAGGCTGAAGAGCTGATTATAGACTTCAGGAAGGGTAAGACGAAGGAACACATACCAATCCCCATAGAGGGATCAGAAGTGAAGAGAGTGAGCACTTTCAAGTTCCTGGGTGTCAAGATCTCTGAGGATCTAACCTGGTCCCAACATATCGAAGCATCTGCAAAGAAGGCAAAATAGCGTCTAAACTTCATTAGGGTTTTGAAGAGATTTGGTATGTCAACAAATACACTCAAAAACTTTGATAGAGTACCTTGAAGAGCATTCTGACAGGCTGCGTCACTGTCTGTTATGGAGAGGCTACTGCACAGGACCGAAAGAAGCTGCAGAGAGTTATAAATTTAGTCAGCTCCATCTTGGGTACTAGCCTACAAAGTACCCAGGACATCTTCAAGGAGTGGTGTCTCAGAAAGGCAGCATCCATTATTAAGGACTCCAGCACCCAGGGCATGCCCTTTTCTCACTGTTACCATCAGGTAGGAGGTACAGAAGCCTGAAGGCACACACTCATTGATTCAGGAACAGCTTCTTCCCTTCTGCCATCCGATTCCTAAATGGACAATGATCCCGTGAACAGTACTTCACCTTTTTAATATATCTTATTTCTGATTTTGCACTATTTTTAATCTATTTAATATATGTATACTTTAAGTGATTTATTTATTTATTTATATTATTAATTTTCTTCTTCTATATTATGTATTGCATCGAACAGCTTCTGCTAAGTTAACAAATTTCACGACACATGCCAGTGATAATAAACCTGATTCTGATCCTGGTTCTGATTCAACTGTTAGGAATCCATTGTGTAAGACCTCCCCTGATTGGTCTTCCCAAAGTGCAAAACCTCACACTTGTCTGCACTAAATTTCATCTGCCATTTTTCTGCCTATTGTTCCAGCTGGTCCAGATCCTGCTGTAAGCGTTGATAGTCTTTCTTCATGACTACTACACTGCCAATCTTGGTGTCATCTGCAAATTTGCAGATCAAGTTAACCACATTTTCTTCCAGGTCGTCGATATAGATGGCAAACAACAATGAACCCAGCACTGATCCCTGTGGCACTCCGTAAGTCATAGACCTTTTGTTAGAGAGGCACTCTCTGGCTTTTGCAAAGCGAATGTCCAATCCAGTTTAGTACCTAACCTTGAATGCCGAGCAACTGAACTTTCTTGACCAACTTCCAATGAGGGACCTTGTCAAATGCCTTTCTGAAGTCCATTTTGACAACAAGCACTGTCTTGCCTTCATCCACATCCCTGGTAATTTCTTCGAAAATTTCTGTAAAATTGGCTGGACATGAATTGCCAAATAAAAAGCCATGCTGACTGTCCCCAGTTATTCCCTGTCTATCCAAATGCTCATATATCTGGTCCCTTAGAATACCTTTTGATAACTTCTCCACTACAGACGTCAGGCTCTCCAGCCTATAATTTCATGGTTTATTTTTAGAGCCTTTCTTAAACAGCAGAACAACATTAGCTAACCTCCAGTCCTCTGGTACCTCACCTGTCGCGAAGGATGATTGAACTATTGAAATATCTCTGCTAGGTCCCCTTGTAATTTCTACACTAGCCTTCCATTGGGTCTGAGGCAATGCCTTGTTAGGCCCTGGGGATTTGCCCACTCTAATTTCTCTAAGACAGCAAACATCTCCTCCTCTGTAATCTGTACAGAGTCCATGACCTCACTACAACTTTGCCTCATCTCCGTCATCTCTGTGTCCAACTCCCAAATAAATGCAGATACAAAAAATCCATTTTAAGATATCCCTCATCTCTTTTGGCTCCATGCATAGATTACCACACTGATCTCCCAGAGGACCAATTTTGTCCCTTACAATCCTGTTATTTCAGTAGAATCGCTTAGGATTTTCCTTCACTTTGTCTACGAGGCAACCTCATGCCCTCCTGATTTCTTACTAAAGAGTTCTCTTGCATTTCTTATACACTTCGATAGAGTACGTATACATAGAAAGGTACAGCACAGGACAGGTCATTCGGCCCTCTATGTTCTGCCGAACCAGTTAAAAACCAAATCAAAAACACCCAATCACTAATCCTATACCATGTCCATATCCCTCCATCTTTCCCACATCCATGTGCCTATCTAAATGCCTGTTAAAACCCTTTAATGTATTTGCCTCCACTACCATACCAGGCAGTGCATTCCAGGCATCCACAACTGTCTAAGCAGAAAATTTGCCCCTCACATTCTCCTTGAGCCTACCCCCTCTCACCTTCAATGCCTGGCCTCTGGTATTATACATTTCAACCCTGGGGAACAGATACTCTCTGTCCACTGTATCTATGCCTCCCATAACCTTGTAAACCTCTATCACATCTCCCCTCAGTTTCTAACATTTCAGAGAAAATAATCCAAGTTTATTCAGGCTCTTGTGATAGCACATGCCCTCTAAATCAGGCAGTATCCTGGTGAACCCTCTCCAAAGCCTCAGCATCCTTCCTATAGTGGGACGAACAGAACTGTATACAATATTCCAGATGTGGCCCAACCAGAGTTTATTAAGCTGCATCCTGATTTTTGAATTCAATGCCTCAACTAAAAAAAGCAAGCATTCTTATCAAGCTGTGTGTCACTTTCAAGGGACTTTCAACTTGGATCCCAAGGTCTCTCTCTGCTCTGCAACACTGTTAAAGTATCTTGCCCGTAACAATGAACTGTCCCTCCTTGCATTTGTTCTACCAGGGTGCAACACCCCACAATTATCTGGGATATGCCATTTCTCAGCCCATATCTGCAAATGATCAAGTATCTTATTTCTTCCTACCTACCTAAACTTTCAGATAGCCCCTACAAGCAACACATGTGCTCCACCTTACACACCCAGTGGAGATCATAAGCACCATACACCACACCCCACACCCCCAACACCATGTACCTTACATCTTACAGATACCCCTCACCTCATTTGCCATTACTGTTCCTTATGTAAGAACACACCCCAGTCTTCACTGTTGGATCTGTGGTAGAAAGGGTGAGCAGGTTTAAGTGCCTGACTGTCAACATCTCAGAGGATCTTTTCTGGCCCAACACATGACAAAGGCACACTAGCCGATCTACTTTGTTAGGAGTTTGAGGAAGTATGTAACCAAAGATTTGCAAATATCTATGTATTTGGTGGAGAGCATTCTGACTGGTTGCAACAGCACCTGGTATGGAAACTCAGATGCACAGGATCGAAAGGGTGTTTTAGACGCAGCCAACTCCATCACGGACACATCCTCCCCACAAACAAGGATATCTTCAAGAGGCTCAAGAAGAAAACATCCATCACTAAGGACCCTCACCATTTGGTGCATGCCCTCGTCTCATTACTCCCATCAGGAGGAGATACAAAAGCCTGAAAAGCCATACTCAATGACTGAGACACAGTTCCTTCCCCTCAACCATCAGATTTCTGAACAGTCCATGAACTACCTCACTATTCCTTTTTTTTTTCAAAATCTATTTATTTTATATCATGTAGTAATTTTGTCTTTGCACTGTACTGCTGCAGCAAAGCATCAGATTTTTCTTTCTTTTTGTAATTTATTTTTTTTATTTAAGTTCATCAAACAAACATTTCCATAAGACGTATTTCAGACATTGTACATATAGATCATATAATCATATATGTCACAAAATCTCCACAAAGTATTTATCTGGGGTATACACTTATAGAAAAGAGTGGAAAGAAAAAATAAGCAAAATGAAAGAACTATGTACAAGTAGGGAGTGATCTTTTTTTTACAACATATTCATTGATTTGTGAGAATAAAATCAGGCCTATGAGGCATTATGTAGTTAAACCATTTTTCCCAGTATGAATCAAATTGTTCCAGCTTATGATTAACAGATGTTGTTATCTTCTCCATTTTATAAACGTCCATTGTAATTTCCATCCATGTATTTAAAGTTGGGCTCTCCTGTGATAACCATTTCCTAGTAAGAGTCTTTTTACCAGCCACCAACAGTATATTCATTAAATATTTATCTTTTTTCAACCATTCTTGAGGTACATATCCAAAATATATGGTCTTACTCTCTAAGGGTATTTCACAGTTAAAGATGTCTTGTAGGACACTGTGTATCCCCCTCCAATAGATTTTGATAACAGGGCAGTCCCAAAAAATATGATAATGATTTGCATTTTGATTTCCACAATTCCTCCAGCAAACAGGGTTACTATCATAATGGGATTTCTGAGAGGGTGTAATAAAATATCTTATCAAGTTTTTCCATCCAAACTCCCTCCATTTCTGTGAACTGGTACACTTCCAATGATATCTCCATATTGTTGTCCATTCTTCCTCAGATATAATTATCCTTCCTTCCTTCTCCCATTTTGTTTTAATGTATGAAGTCGAATGTGTTTTAAGATTTGACAACCCCTTATACATGCTTGAAATGATTCTACTACCATTATCTGAATTATATGCTTTTCTAAAGAGCTCTATCAAGCATGTATTTGCCTTGGTTACATTTTTAAGCGTCTTATTAACATATTGTCACATCTGTAAATACCGATAAAAATCTTGTTTTTCTAATAAGTGTTTCTCTTTAAGCATTTCAAAACTGAACAATGTTCCTTCTTTCATTATGTTGCAAAGAACTGTTATTCCTTTAGCTGTCCAGTCCTTAAATCCACTTAAATCCAAATAAGCCAAATCCAGTTTATTTGGTGTAAAATCCGAGTCATATGCACACCATTTAAGAATTGCAATATCTCCCTCTAGATTATATTATTTTATAGTAGTTTTCCTACTTTAAGAGTCAATTTTACCCATGGGTTATCAATAGTATGTATGTACCTTTGCAGGTTGTTATCAGCCAAAATTGCTTGTATGGGGATGGGAAGTACCCGCTCCTCAATGTTTTTCCATTGAGCGTCATATGATGGGTTGCACCAACATATCACAGCTCTCAACTGTGCTGCAAAATAATAATCTCTAAGAGAAGGTAGGCCCCATTCCCCCCCCCCTTTTCCTTTGCTAATTGCAAAGTTTTGAGACGAACTCTAGGCTTTTTACCCTGTCAAATATACCTTGATGGCATCTTGTTCCATTCATTGAATTGATTTTGATTAATCTCTATTGGTAAGGTCTGAAAGAGATAGAACAGTCTGGGCATTATATTCATTTTAATAGACTCACTCATTGGACTGAGACTGAAAAAAGGAATCAGGTTCCATCTTGCCACGTCTTCCTTAATTTTTTAGATAAAGGCTAATAATTACATTCTGATAATTTTGCCAAATCTTTTGGCATAATGATGCCCAAATATTTGAAAGACTCTGTGTGCCATGCCCAAGGGTATTGACTTTCAATTTCTCTTGGTGGGCTATAGTAATATGAAAGTAATTGGGTTTTATCTATGTTGATCTTGTATCCTGATAATTGACCATATTGTTCAAAGGATTGCATCAATTTAGGTAAAGAGTATGTTGGTTGCCCTAGATAGATCAAAATGTCATCCACATAACAAGCATTTGATTCGGTTAATTGGAATTTTCTTTACAGAGTTTTACATAGATTTGGTTTCCAAGACACAGTTATTAAAACTATACAGACACTATATGACAATCCTACTGCTAGGATTAAAATCAATGGATATTTATCAAATAGTCTTACCCTAGAAAGTTCCTTTGATAGTAATTCCCCTGATATCTTCATTTTGTCTGATGTATTGAGCTAATGCTTCCAGATATAACACGAAGAGTAGTGGTGACCATGCACAACCCTGTCTTGTGCCCCTTTCTAGGGTAAGACTATTTGATAGATATCCATTGATTTTAATCCTAGCAGTAGGATTGTCATATAGTGTCTGTATAGTTTTAATAACTGTGTCTTGGAAACCAAATCTATGTAAAACTCTGTAAAGAAAATTCCAATTAACCGAATCAAATGCTTTTTCAGCATCCACGCTTATCACTATTGCTTTGATTTTTTTTTTATATGATCCATAATGTGAAGTGTCCTTCGTATATTGTCTTGTGTCTGGCATTGTCATATAAAACCTGTCTGATCATTATGTATCAGTATAGGTAGAAACTCCTCTAATCATTTGGCCATGATGGAGGTAAATAACCTATAATCTACATTAAGAACTTACTACATTACTTCAGAGTATCCCACAAAATTGGAGGTGAAACCTCTCCATTATCATTAAATTCTAAGTAGAGAACAATTTATTTTTTAATTTGTTCCTTAAAGTACGGATCATTGAGTAGACTTGAATTTAGTTTCCAAATAGTATTCTTTGGTTGTAGTTCAAAATCAACAGATAAATATATAGGTGCATGGTCACTTACATCTATTGTCCCAATTCCACAGGTGTTTATTTTGTCTTTGTCTTTTCCAAATGTTATGAAATAGTCTATTCTTGTATATACAGAATGGGGAGCAGAATAATGAGTGTAATCCCTTCTGTCAGGGAAAAGGTCCCTCCATATATCAATTAAACCAACATCCTCAAAAAGTGTATTAACTTTCTTATGTAAAGATTTTGTTTTATAGGTTTTTCTATTGGAAGAGTCTAAGTTTGGTTGTAATTGTAAATTTAAGTCTCCCCCACATATCAGGAGACCTTCTGTTTCCGTTAGCATAATATCAGTAATTTTCTGAAAGAAATCAATGTCACTTCCTGGGGGTGCGTATTTCTTCAATAGAGTAACTGAATTGCCATCTATATTCCCCCTTACCAGAATATATCTGCCCTCTTTATCTCCCATTTCGAATACTTTTTCAAAATTTAGCTTACTTGAGATAAGAATAGCAACTCCTCTCCTATGTCCTGATTTATATGAGGAGAAAAACAGATTAGTGAAGCCCATTCTCTTTAGTTTTTTATGCTCATTATCACTTAAATGAGTTTCCTGTAAATATACTACATGGGCTTGTTCTTTTTTCATTCTGGATAAAAATCTCTTACGTTTGATTGGATTTAATAGCCCATTGACATTAAAAGAAATGAATTTTACCTTGTCCTTAGCCATCTGTATTTATCCATCAATGTATCATTGAAATTAGAATAAAACTTAATTGATCTACTCCCTGAACAAATAAGAACCAAGAAACACAAATAATAACAAAAATGGCAATGAACGTGTGATTCCAAGGCTGAGGTCTCTAGTAGATGACCCTGTGTTGAGCTAGAGGAAATGTCTAGCTGTGAGGGATAACCTCTCCTACTTGTGAGTTGAGGGTCCCCATTGCAGTATTCATAAAAGTCAGTGAACAAATCCATTTCACAGAAAAGATTTCCCTGTGTATTCCTCCTATATATACACACACACACACACACACACAAATATATATATATACACATACACACACATACGCACGTGCGCGCACACACACACACACATATATATATATAAATACACATACGCATTACATACATACACGCACACATATATATACATATATTCTCATTTTGGTGGGGAAAAAGGAGTAAGTGAGCGAATAATATAATAAGTATTTCTCGAGGTAGTTATATCACCATGTACTTTTGCATCCGTTTGGCATCTCAACATTTTTAAAGTTAGCCAAATCTTATGACTCTTCTGAAGGGGGTGAGGACTGTCTTTGGGAAACTCCCGGTCTCTTCCTGATAAATTTCTCTCGGCCTCATCCCGTCTCCTGCCTTCTCGTTTCTCGCACTATTTCCCAAGTGGAGCGGGATAATTCCTCAGCCAGGCTTTCCTTCTTTTTGGTCATGCTGACGGGCAACCCTCTGGCCTTCATGTCTGTAGTCACCTCTTCCACTGTCTGGTACAACCGCGTCCCGTTGTCATAAAACACTCCAAGTTTACAGGGTATGGAGTTTGAAATCTAATCTTATTTTGCTTTAGTACTCGCTTTACTTCAGAGTATTCTTTGCGTTTCTGGAGGACTGCGGGGGGGGGGGGGTAATCTTGGTCGAAATATATTAATTTATGGTCAAAAAACACTATCTTCTTACCCTAGGCCCTTCATAGATTCTCTGCCTTGGTGCTGTACTGAAGGAATTTAATTATTATTGAGCGTGGCTTTCTATCCTGGGTAGGTTTTGGGACTAACCTGCAGTGGGCTCTTTCGATTTCCAGCTCCATAGCCGGGGGAAGATCCAGCGCGTCCTGCAGTAACTTTCCGACAAACTCCGTCATAGATGAGCCCTCCGCTCCGTCGGGAACGTTGTAGATTCTGATATTTTTCCGCCGTGATCTTCCCTCCAGGTCAAGCAGTTTACCTTCTTGGTGTTGTAATATTTTTATTGTCTTACTCAGTATCCATTCCACGTTTTGGACGCGATCTTCCACCTTCTCAATTCGAGTTTCTGCCACCGCTATTTTTTGATTGACGCTGGCGAGCTCTGACTTAATATCACGGAGCTGCTGCTTTATATCTTTCTGGACCTCCATTATTTCTTTCAGGATTTCGAAGATATTCGCCACTTCAGCTAAGCGAGGCCCAGCGTCCACCTCGCTAGCACACGGTCGGGTAGGAGAGCCGCTTGCTGCACTCCTCTCGGACGCAGGCTCCGCAGTGTCGCTTTATTTATTTCCATTCCTTTTTCCCATTCTTACCCCTCTTTTCAGTTCAAATATTTTTTGAAAAATATTATATTTGATGGGTTAACAGGGTTTAATACGCGATGTTCCAGAGGAGCTAGTGACTTAAGCTGCTATTCTCGATGATGACGTCACAGGAAAACAACATCAGATTTTTCATGTCATGCAAGAGGTAGTAATAAACCTGGTTGTGATTCTTATTCTCCTAGTGTTAGTCAGCTGAATGCTGAATGCTGAATGCTGATAGTGGTTGCTGTGACACCACTCCACTAACTGATACGTCGCTCCTGTAAGTCCTCTCGCCACCATCTGAAATTGTGCCAACAATGGTTCTATTGTCAGCAAATATATACATGGCATTTGAGCTGTTCCTGGCCACACGGTCATGGGTATAGAGAGAGTAGAGCAGTGGGCTAAGCACACATCCTTGAGATGCATCAGTGTTGATTGTCAGCAAAGTGGAGATTTTATTACCAATCTGTACAGATTGTGGTCTTCCAGTTAGGAAGATAAGGATGCAGTTGCAGAGGGAGGTACAGAGGCCCAGGTTCTGAAGCTTTTCCATCAGAACTGTAGGAATGATTGTGTTAAATGCTGAGCTGAAATAGATAAACAGCATCCTGTCACAGGCATTAGTATTGTCCAGGTGATCCAAGGTTGTGTGAAGAGCCAATGAGATAACATCCATTGGAGATCTACTGTGGCGATAGGCAAATTGCAGTGGGTCCATGTTCTGGCTGAGACAAGAGTCAATTCTAGCCATAGCCAACCTCTCTAAGCACTTCATCATCACTGTAGATGTAAGTGCTACTGGATGATAACGATTGAGGCAGGTCACCCTGCTCTTCTTGGGCACTGGTATAATTGTTGCCCTTTTGAAGTAGGTGGGAACATCCAACTGTTGAAATGAGAGATTGAAAATGTACTTGAACACCCCTGGCACAGATTTTCAGAGCACTTCCAGCTACTCCATCGGGCTGTGGCCTTGCAAGGGTTCACACACTTGTAAGACAGCTTGAAGTCGGCCTCTGAGACAGAGGTCAAAGGGTCACTGGGTGCTGCAGGGATCCACATAGCTGTAATTTTATTCTCCCTGAGCATAATAACCATTTTTAAAAACTACTGCTCTATACAGCCGACATCTGAGACCATTTTTTAAAACTACTGCTCTACACAGCCGACATCTCTGGAGTCGTGAGGCAGTGGTTTTAGCAGCTGCGTCACTGGGTAGCAATTAGTCCTAATCAAAGGGCTCAATCTGCCATAGCGTCTGACTAGAACTTTGTGCCGATGTCTTTGGACTAACTCACAATTTTCCAGTTAACAAGCAACATGTCAAATCTTCACGATCCTCTTTTGCCAGGGCACGCTCATCCTACTGGGATACCAAGTAGGTTGACTTTGATACCATTTCTAAATTTCATAATATACTATATTCATAATTAAAATATATACCAGAAGAAGAAACAGTACAAAGCTTTTACATTCAAGGCCAATACATTCTATGGTGTGAATGTATTTAAAACATTGTTCTGTTACTCCTAATGTGGCTCCCAGAGGTGATACACCCTTTCATTGTTTGATGGGCTTCCACCCTCATCAGTTCCTTCACTTCAACAGCTGCTGTCAGTGACTGTTTATTGCCAAATTACCCAGGCTTTCCTTGTAACTATTCAAGGGTATGGTTTATTTGTTTGTTTTCTGTCTGATCTGCTCCGTGTCTGTCTGCTTTAAATTGTGTCTCTGTCTCATATTGTTCAGTTTCTCTTCCTGTGATATCCAATTCATGCTGTACTGTTGGTGGTGCCTGTTCTATTGGGCCTCTGTTCCTTACCCTTCCTTGCAAATTTAGCTGATTAGGACTGGGTTCCTGAATGTGAACCAGTGAAGCAAAGTAGAAATAGTCCAGGGTTGACAATGCCCACACTGGCTACTTTGACTAGAGTTTATTGTACTCCTTTACAAATGTACCACACTCCAGCCACCTCCTTGCACACCTTTGGGTTTAACAATAGCCTCTGTATAAGGAAAGCAGTGAAACTGCAATAATAAAATTGCCAGACTCAGTCCAGGTCTTACTATATTACTAATGTTCTATAGATCTTTTTTACCTGCTCACGCCTATATGTGAATCTGAAATGACCTAGAGAGCCACTTTGTGGGGTGGCACAGTAGCTTAGTGGTTAGTGTAAACCCATTACGGCACTAGCGACCCGGTTTCATTTCTGCTGCTGCCTGTAAAGAGTTTGTGCATTCTCCCATGACCACGTGGGTTTCCTCACACTTTCCAAAGAGGTACAGGTTGGTAGGCTAGTTGGTCACATGGGTGTTGTTGAGTGGCATGGGCTCATTGGGATAGAAGGGGTGTTAGCGTGCTGTATTTCTAAATTAATAAAAATAAATTCATAAAGACAAAAGGTAATAGAACTTGATGGATAATCTGTCACTGAAAAGGATGAGGGCAAAATCTGCCCAGTGCACCTTGTCCCTCCAAGCCACACACCATCCTGCCATGGAAATATATTGGCCTTTCTTCACTGTTGCTGGGACAAAACCTCAGGACTCCCTGCTAAGGAGCACTGTGCATGTACTTACAGCTGAAGGACTGCAGTGGTTCACGAAGACAGCTCAGCAACTCGAGACAGCAATAAATGCTGGCTCAGCCTCTGAAGCCCATATCCCTTCAATGAATATCAAAGGATGCCTTTTTTTCAGATACATGTAATTAAACTAATCATTTCCCACACAACTGAATGTTAAACATCTGAAAACCTGATTTCAAACGCAAGAAGGGTCTCGGCCCGAAATGTCGACAGTGCTTCTCCTATAGATGCTGCCTGGCCTGCTGTGTTCCACCAGCATTTTGTGTGTGTTGTTGTTTGAATTTCCAGCATCTGCAGATTTCCTTGTGTTTGCTCTTCAAACACAAGAGAGATGTCATCATGAGTAATATTTCTGGAACCAAAGAAAGACAGAGTTCAGAAACAGATCCTTCAGTCCAGCGACTCAGTACTGATAATCGTCCAACTGTATACACTCACCCGCCCCCCATTAATCCCATCATTTATTCCCTCCAAATACCCAAATTCATCCTCTCATCTACACACCAGGGGCAATTAACCACGACCTGTCAATCCAGAGATAGCTGGGCAAATCAGTGGCTCTGGCAGCATCTTCAAGATTCAACATTCAAAATAGATTTACTTTCATTCTTCACAACACGAGTGTAAAGGAGAACAAAATGATTCAAGATTCAAGAGTGCTTGATGTCATTTCCAGTACACAAGTATAAAGGAGAACAAAATAATTGTTATTCTGGATCCAATGAAGCACATAAAAAGCACAATAAGGTGAAGATCACAATAATAAAAAACAATAAATATAAATACATAGATTGATTGTTTATCCATGAAGTGACACTAGGCACAGGAGTGTCTGTACATAATGTGACTGACAGGAAATGATAAAGCAGTGGTGGCTGGGAGTGTGGAGGGGTGGATCAGTGGGTGGAGGTGTTGATCAGCCTTATTGCTTGGGGAAAGTAACTGTTTTTGAGTCTGGTGGTCCTGGCATAGATACCACATAGACCACCCTGATGGGAGTATGACAAGCAGTCCGTGAGCAGGGTGGGGTTATTGCTGGAGCTTTTCCAGCACATTTCTGTATATATGTCCTTGATGGTGGGTAGGTTGACACTGGGGATGCACTGGGCAGCTTCAACTACCCAATGTAGAGCCTTCCAGTCTGCCACAGAGCAATTTCTGTGCCACTCACTGATACAGGATGCTAGGGTGCTCTATATTGCACATCTGTAGGACATAACTACAGATGTGCATAGTACTGTTCCTTCTAAGGTTTGCACGTGCACGCATCTTTTCCCACTAGCGCACAAAGGAATTTAAACTGCGCACAAAAAGGTTGTCACCTGCTACCTCGCTGACATGTTAAGAATATTTCATGATCATACACAATCTCATTTCCTTTTCCAGTTTCTGATGTGGACGGTGTTGACAATGTGGAGTTTGTGATGATTTGTCTGCAGATTTTAGAACTGGCTTATTTATACTGTTTTTATTGAAGAAATTATTCAGTGGATACATGTTGTTGTCACTGAGCAAAAAAATTGCACAGCACAAGATTTTAGTGCAGACTTCATTACAGATTCGAGGGAACGTTGGTGCATAGCCCAGCTCTCTTCCTTCAGCCTCCTCAGAAAGTGGAGAAGTTGGTGAGCTTTCTTGATTGTGTAGAATGTGTTCTGGGACCATGAGAGTTCTTACTCCAGATCCTATGCAGTGTTAAAAAAACACAATATGCATAAAAATCATAATAACTGTAATATAAAAGCAATCCTATAAAATACAATGTACAATTAACTGTTGAGTGTTAAAAAGAAAGGTTCTACAGAGGACGCAATATCCACCACACTGCACACAGTTCTCTCTCTACTTGGACAACAAAGACACCTATGCCAGAATCCTGTACATTGATTTCAGTTCAGCGTTCAATACCATCATCCCGCAGAGACTAGTGGAGAAACTGTCGCTTCTTGGCCTTAACACTGCCTTGTGTCACTGGATTCTGGATTTCTTGACAGAGAGACCACAGTCAGTCCATGTTGGCAGGAACATCTCTGACTCCATCACACTGAGCACTGGATCCCCACAAGACTGTGTGCTTAGCCCATTGTTGTTTACACTGATAACACATGACTGTGCAGCCAGATTCAAGGAGAACCTGATCATTAAATTTGCTGATGATACCACAGTGGTGGGGTTCATCAGCAAAATGATGAAACAATGTACAGGAAGGAGGTTAAACACCTAGAGAGCTGGTGCAGTGACAACAACTTGATGCTTAATGTCACCAAAACCAAGGAGATGATCGTTGATTTCAGACGATCTCAGCCTGAGCACACACCCCTGAGCATCAGCGGCTCCATAGTGGAGAGAGTGGAAAACATCAAGTTACTTGGGGTGCAGATCTCGGACAATCTCACCTGGTCCAGGAACACCACTGGGATTGTGAAACAAGCCCAGCAGAGATTGCACTTTCTGAGGAAGCTTAAACAAGCATCACTCCCCACTAACATCTTAACCACATTCTACAGCGGCGTGGTTGAGAGTGTGCTGACCTTTTGCATCACAACCTGGCACTCCAGCTGCAGTGCTGCCAACAAAAAAGCCTTGCAGAGGGTGGTTAGGGGAGCAGAGGTTATTGGTGTCTCCCTACCTTCTGTCCAAGATCTCTTTTAGAGTCGATGCCTCCAGAAGACACGGTACATCATTAAAGACCCCTCACACCCTCTCCATGAACTGTTTGTTCTTCTGCCATCAGGTAAACGTTACAGGAGCATCAAAACTAAAACCACAAGGCTACTAAACAGTTTCCTCCCACAGGCAGTCAGACTGCTAAATAGCTGCTCTACCTGACTCTGCTTTGGACACTTTTAACTTGCACTGGACACTTATAACTTGTTTTTAACTGACATGTGGCTGTTGTGTTTTACTATTTATTGTTATGTTTATTATTTAGTATTGCGTTTGTTATGTTATGATTGCACTGCTCCTGGGAAACGCTGTCTCATTCTGCCCTGCAGAGCTGATGTACGGTTAGAATGACAATAAAGTTTTTGAATCTTGAATCTTGAATCTTCTAGTGCTTTCCTGGTATATATGACGAATAAACTAAAGGAAGCCATTGAAATAAAACTAAAGGAAAAGAATTTTAACAAAGACAACAGCCTCACTCTGAGTGAGAACTGGAATTTGATTGTAAACAAGATAGGCGAGCAGAAACCAATCAGGAGGGACGGACTGCCAGGGTAAAAATACCACTGGACTAGACATGCCCAGGAATCATCTCTGAAGAAGATGGCAGAGTTTGTCACCGAAATGTTGGTTATAATCGATACCTGTACCCGGCTGGAAGTCTGGGAAGGGTATATTCAACTGTTGAGTGTGGCTGTATATACATAAAATTAGCTTATATACAGTACACAGAATGATTGTATGTACATACAGTGATGCTGGGTGCAGGTGTATCAGTACATAAGGAGACTTTGACAGAAAATGATCAGGTGACAAGGCAGGAAGAACTCTAGGTAGCAGCAGGGTTTATGAAGCCTGGAGTGGTGGGGTGGGTTAATGGGTGGAGGTGTTGTTCACCCTGATGGCTTGGGAGAAGTAACTGTGACAATCCCTCACCTTTGAGATGTGGGAGGAAAGCAAAGCACTTTCAACTAAAACAAATTATCAGTGTTTTAATTATGTTGCTGCTCATGAAACCCTGATATGTACAAACTGTGGCCTTGTTTTCAACACAACACCAACTTCAAAACATATTTCATTACTATTGGCTTATTTCCCTTAAAAAATCACCTCATTCAACCTTGTATGCCTTAAGAAAGCAACACCCCTCACCAAAGATCTCCAGCATCTGGGACATGCCATCTCTTTGCAGTTGCCATTGGGAAGGAATTACAGAAGCTTGAAGTCTCACTTTTTCTTGTGAATGCTGCTCATCTGATGCTATGTGCTTGTAGGGACAGTTGTTAATCATTCACAATATTCAAAAAATATATATGATAAATAATATTGAGAACATGAGTTATAGACTTCTTAAAATTAAGTCCATAGGTGTGGAATCAATTCAGTGTTGAGGTGAGTGAAGTTATCCACTCCAGTTCAGGAGGCTGATGTTTGTAGGGTAATAACTGTTCCTGAACTTAGTAATGTGGGACCTGAGTCTCCTGTACTTCCTGCCTGATGGAGTAATGAGAAGGGAGCATAGCCTGGATGGTGGGAATCATTGATGGTGGATGCTGCTTATTTGTGACCGTGCTTCCTGTAAATCTGCTCAATCTCCCTAACATGGCCCAGATGGGTGAGGATCTGTAATGATGGATGCTGCCTTTTTTAGGCACTGCCTCTTGCAGATGTCCTTGATGGGGGGTGGGGGGTGGGGGGGTGAAGGTTTGTGCTTGTGATGGAGCTGACTGAGTCTACAACCTCCCATGACCCTGTGCATTGGATTCAGACCAATCTGTGATACAGTCAGTATGCACCTCACCACCATACATATATGGAAATTTGAAACATAGAAAACCTACAGCATAATACAGGCCCTTCAGCCCACAAAGTTGTGCCGAACATGTCCCTACCTTAGAAATTACCTATAGCCCTCTATTTCACTAAGCTCCATGTACCTATCCAAATGTCTCTTAAAAGACCCTATCATATCCGCCTCCACCACCGTTGCCAGCAGCCCATTCCACACACTCACCACTCTCTACATAAAAAACTTACCCCTGACATCTCCTCTGTACCTACTCCCCAACACCATAAACCTGTGTCCTCTTGTGGCAACCATTTCAGCCCAGGGAAAAAGCCTCTGACTATCTACTGTATATTAAGAGCAAAAGGATAGTAAGGGATAAAATTGGTCCTCTTGAAGATCAGAGTGGTCAGTTATGTATGGAACCAAAAGAAATGGGGAAGTTCTTAAATGGGTTTTTTGTGTCTATATTTTCTAAGGAAACTGGCATGGAGTCAATGGAAGTAAGGCAAACAAGGAGTGAGGTCATGGAACCTATACAGATTGAAGAAGAGGAGGTGCTTGCTATCTTGAGACAAATCAGACTAGATAAATCCCCAGGACCTGACAGGGTATTCCCTCAGACCTTGAAGGAGACTGAGGGGCCCTGGCAGATATATTTAAAATGTCAGTATCTGCGAGTGAGGTGCCGGAGGATTGGAGGATAGCTCATGTTGTTCCGTTGTTTAAAAAAGGCTCTAAAAGTAATCCAGGAAATTATAGGCTGGTAAGTTTGACGTCAGTAGTAGATAAATTATTGGAAGGAGTACTACGAGATAGGATCTACAAGTACTTAGATAGAAAGGGACTTACTAGGGAGAGTCAACATGGCTTTGTGCGTGGTAGGTCATGTTTAACAAATCTATTAGAGTTTTTCGAGGAGGTTATGAGGAAAGTGGATGAAGGGAAGGCAGTGGATGTTGTCTACATGGACTTCAGTAAGGCCTTTGACAAGGTCTCGCATGGGAGGTTGGTTAGGAAGATTCAGTTGCTAGGAATACATGGTGAGGTAGTAAATTGGATTAGACATTAGCTCAATGGGAGAAGTCAGAGAGTGGTAGTGGAGGCCTGTGACTAGTGGTGTGCCACAGGGATCAGTGCTGGGTCCATTGTTATTTGACATCTATATCAATGATCTGGATGATAATGTGGTAAATTGGATCAGCAAATTTGCTGATCAGCTGATGATACAAAGATTGGAGGTGTAGTGGACAGTGAGGAAGGTTTTCAAAGCTTGCAGAGGGATTTGGACCAGCTGGAAAAATGCGCTGATAAATGGCAGATGTAGTTTAATACAGACAAGTGTGAGGTATTGGACAGGTACATGGATGAGAGGTGTATGGAGGGATATGGTCCAGGTGCAGGTCAGTGGGACTAGGCAGAAAAATGGTTCAGCACAGCCAAGAAGGGCCAAAAGGCCTGTTTCTGTGCTGTAATGTTCTATGGTTCTATGGTTCTATCCACACAATCAATACCTCTCGTCATCTTATACACCTCCATCAGGTCACCTCTCATCCTCAAGGAGAAAAGGCTGAGTTCACTCAAAGGCAACACGAGTGAATCTGCAGATGCTGGAAATAAATAAAAAACACAAAATGCTGGCAGAACTCAGCAGGCCAGACAGCATCTATAGGTAGTGACGATCTATAGGAGCATCTATAGGAGGTAGTGATGACGTTTCGGGCTGAAACCCTTCATCAGGAGTGAAGTAAGATGGGATGGTCGAGGGGGGATAAGAAGTGGGGGGAGGGATAAAGTAGAGAGCTGGGAAGTGATAGGCTGGAGGGAAATGGGCTAGGGGGAAGGTGGAGAATTATGGGAAATAAAAGAGAAAGAAAGGTAGGGCTGGGGGGAGAGATTATAGTGAGGGGGGAAAAAGAGAAAGAGAACCAGACTAAAATAATAGATAGGGATGGGGTAAGGGGGGGGGGGCAGGGGTTTCAACGGAGGTCAGTGAGTTGGATGTTCATGCCGGCAGGAAGGAGGCTACCTAGGCGGGAGATAAGGTCCATCGACCTGCGTGTGGCCTCATCTTGATAGTAGAGGAGGCCATGGACAGACATGTCAGAGTGGAAGTGGTCTGTGGAATTGAAGTGTGTGGCCACAGGGAGATCCTGCCACTGCTGGAGGACCGGGCGCCGGTGTTCGGCGAAACGGTCTCCCAGTCTGCGGCGGGTCTCCCCAATATATAAATGGCCACATTGGGAGCACCGGATACAGCATATCACCCCAGTTGACTCGCAGGTGAAGTGGTGCCTCACCTGAAAGGACTGTCTGGGGCCTGGGATGGTGGTGAGGGAAGAAGTGTGGGGGCAGGTGTAGCACTTCTTCTATTTGCAGGGATGAGTGCCCAGAGGGAGGTCCATGGGGAGGGATGGGGGGGATGAATGGACAAGGGAGTCGCGTAGGGAGCGATCCCTGCGGAAAGCCGAGAGTGGGGTGGAGGGGAAGATGTGGTTGGTGGTGGGATCACGTAGGAGGTGGCGGAAGTTACGGAGGATTATACGTTGGATCTGTAGGCTGGTAGGGTGATAGGTGAGGACCAGGGGGACTCTATCCCTGGTGGGCTGGCGGGGGGGATGGGGTGAGGGCAGAGGTACGTGAAATACGGGAGACACGATGGAGGGCAGAGTTGATAGTGGACGAAGGGAAGCCCCTTTCTTTAAAATAGGAAGACATCTCCTTTGTCCTAGAACGAAAGGCCTCATCCTGAGAGCAGATGCGGTGGAGGCGGAGGAATTGAGAGAAAGGGATAGCATTTTTGCAGGAGACAGGGTGGGAGGAGGAATAGTCTAGGTAGCTGTGGGAGTTAGTGGGTTTGTAGTAGATGTCGGTGGATAATCTGTGAACAGATCTGTGAGGCACCACACTAGTGACTGAACTCCATGCAGAATATGACCCATCTACAACCACACCTTGCCTTCTGTGGGCAAGCCAGTGCTGGATCCACAAAGCAATGTCCCCTTGGATCCCATGCCTTCTTACTTTCCCAATAAGCCTTGCATGGGGTATCTTATCAAATGCCTTGCTGAAATCCATATACACTGCATCTACTGCTCTTCCTTCATCAATGTGTTTAGTCACGTCCCCAAAAAATTCAATCAGGCTCGTAAGGCACGACCTGCCCTTGACAAAGCCATGCTGACTATTCCTAATCATATTATACCTCTCCAAATGTTCATAAATCCTGCCTCTCAGGATCTTCTCCATCAACTTACCAACCACTGAAGTAAGACCTCTGCTATTTCCTCTGGTTCTATACACACTTTCCCACTGTCACACTTGATAGGTCCTATTCTTTCACGTCTTATCCTCTCTTATCATCTTTGCTTGTCTCTTTAGCAAATCTCCCTAAACTGCTAATGAACAGAGCCATTGGTCTGTATTCTTCATGATGTGTTGAGCCCAAGATAGATTATTTGAGATATTGACACCAGGAACTTAAAGCAGCTCACCCTTTCCACCCCTGACCCCTCAATGAGTGTCTTCTCCTGACTTTCCCTTTGTGAAACCCAACAATCAGTTCCTTATTCTTGCTGATGCTAGTGTGAGGCTGCTGTTGAGCCTCAACCTGCCGATTCATCTCGCTCCTATCAGCCTCTTCATCATCACCCATTTAGAACACAGTCCACAATGTTGTACCGACCTGTTAAGCTACTCTAAGATCAATCTTATATGCCCCAAATATATCTGCCTCTACCACCACCTGTGCCTTGGTGTTCTACACACTCACCACTCTCTGTGGATAGAACTTACCTCTGACCTCCTCATACACTCAGTCAGTCATCAATTTTCTCTAATCAGAAACAAGAGAAAGTCTGCAGAGGCTGGAAATGCAAGCAACACACACAAAATGTTAGAGGAACTCAACAGGGCAGGCAGCATCTATGGAAAAAAGTACAGTTGATGTTTCGGGCTGAGACCCTTCAGCGGGACTGGAGAAGAAAAGCTGACGAGTAGATTTTAAAGATGGGGGGAGGGGAGAGAGAACCACCAGGTTATAGGTGAAACCTGAAGGGAGAGGAATGAGATAAAGAGTTCGGAAGTTGATTAGTGAAAGAGATACAGGGTTGGAGAAGGGGGTGTCTGATAGGAAAGGACAGAAGGCCATGGAAGGAAGAAAAAGGGGTGAAGAGCACCAGATGGGTGGATGAGAAGATGAGGTGAGAGAGGGAAAAGGGGATGGAGAATGGTGAAAGGGGAGTGGAATTCAAGAAACCTATGTTCATGCCATTAGGTTGGAGGCTACCCAGAAGGAATATAAGGTGTTGTTCCTCCAACCTGAGTGTGGCCCACTTCTTCTGGTGGACAGAACATAGATGCATCCTATCAACACCCTCCAGTATTTCATACGCACCTACACACTGGGTCAATGTACAGGGACAATTAACCTTGGGATGTGGGAGGAAACCAGCGCACCTGTGGGAAGCCCATGTGGTCACAGGAAGAGCGTGTAAACCTAACACAGAGAGCATCGAGGTCAGGATTGAACCTGGCTCTCTGGAGTGATTCTACCCACTGTGCCAACGTGTCGTCTTACTAAGTTAAGTAGATAGGGAGCACAGTAAGGAGGAGAGGCCAGTCTAACTTCCATTGACAAGAACATACCAATGGTTGAGAGATCGCAGCTGTTTCCGTATCGTACTATAGGGCAGCATGGTAGCATAGTGGTTAGTGCAGTGCTTTACAGCAGCCAGCTGTAAGATCAGTCTTCAATCCCCGCCACTGTCTGTGAGGAATTTGTAGTTTCTCCCAGTGGGTGCTCAGTTTTCCTCCTACATTCCAAAGATGCAGTATATTGTTCGGGTTAGTAAGTTGTGGGTCTGCTTTGTTGGTGCCGAGAGCATGGCGAATCTTCCAGGCTGCCCAGCACAATCTTTGATCATTTGCTTTGATGCAAAACAATGCATTTCACTGAATGTTTTGATGTACATTGACAAATAAAGCCAATCTTTAATCATCTTCTTTAATCTTCCAGTAGCTGAACGGGATCTCTGCACTCTGCACTCAGGAATAGATCTGAACTATAAGCGGGCACACTGACCACAAGCTCCTCTGTTCAAGAACTCACACAGGATCTGAATGGTTGAACCCCCACCCCTCCCTCTGGATGAGGAAAACATCCAGATATTCCTTTTTTAAGGAATGTTAAAAAACAGACCAGATGACATTCTCAAACACAGTGATATGTTTTATCAAAATAAACTATTCATAATAAGCAAAATGATTATCACCGTCTGGTATGGAGGGGCTACTAACAGGACCGAAAGAAGCTGCAGAAGGTTGTAAATCTAGTCAGCTCCATCTTGGGTACTAGCCTACAAAGTACTAGCCTCCCAGGACATCTTTAGGGAGTGGTCTCAGAAAGGCAGCGTCCATTATTAAGGACTTCCAGCACCCAGGGCATGACCTTTTCTCACGGTTACCATCAGGTAGGAGGTACAGCAGCCTGAAAGCACACACTCAGCGATTTCAGGAAAAGCTTCTTCCCTTCTGCCATCTTATTCCTAAATGGACATTGAAGATTTGGACACTACCTCACTTTTTTTAATATACAGTATTTCTGTTTTTGCACATTTTTAATAATCTATTCAATATACATAATTGATTTACTTGTTTATTTATTATTGTGTTTTATCTATTATTATTTAGATAGATAGATAGATAGATAGATAGATAGATAGATACTTTATTCATCCCCATGGGGAAATTCAACTTTTTTCCAATGTCCCATACACTTGTTGTATGTAATTAGTTTGTAATTATTTCTCTGTCTGCTAGATTATGTATTGCATTGAACTGCCGCTGCTAAATTAACAAATTTCATGTCATATACCGGTGATAATAAACCTGATTCTGATTCTGATAATAAGAGCACGAAGGTAGTGTGGCAGCTACGCAGTGCTAGTACAGCTCAGAGCGTCAGAATTCAGAGTTCATTTTTGATGCTGTCTGTGAGGACTTTATATGTTCTGCCCGTGACTACGTGGGTTTCATCCAGGTAACCTGGTTTCCTTCCTCAGTCCGTGGATATATCGGTTAGCCGGTTTATTGGTGATGGCAGATTGTCCTGTGATTATACTAGGGTTCGGTCGCCGGCAGCATGGCTCAATGGCTGGAAGGGTCCGTTCTGCACTGCATCTCTAATAAATAAATAAAATAAACCATGTAATGCCTTTCATTCTTACATTCATAGTTAATGGCTTCTGTTCTATTACATTGCTTAAAACCAATAGCACTGTTGCCCCGGGGGTGGGGGGGTACACTATACAATAATTGAGGGGCTTCCCCACCAAATCCGGCCACTTCCTGTGCGGTAGCTGAAGAACCCTACACTGGGGTCGTTGTGGTGGCTGCACCACGCTTCAGTGTGTTGCTCAGCGTGTGCCCCTGCAGCCTGGAATGTGCCACTCTGCAGCATTCCTCCATGGACATTTCAAAGTGCTGACAGATCAACAGATTTCAGACAGACCAAAGGGCTGGTGATCTGCCAGCAGCAATTGGTGTCTATCCTGGTTTGTGACCTCGGGAACTAATGAGTCCTCTATTGTGCAGTTGCTCAGGAGGAAACAATTCAAGGACATTTGCATCCTTCTCTACACCGACATACACAGTTGATGCGACAGGAAATAACCCTGACAGGATTTACTGCTTTACAATGGCTCTTTAAATTGTTCTCTGGGCATAAATCTTCAGGTTCCCTCGTCAAGGGTCTCCATTGATATCACCAGCCTCTGTCTGAAACAAAATCACAATCTACCCTCCTGGAAGGAAACTCTTCGTAAGGTGCCGGGGATGGAGGCAGGTTATTGTCAAATCCTGGTCCCCTGCAGGCAGTGAAAATGCTCCTCTGTCATTAACACAAGAGATGCTGGAAATCCAGAGCAACCGACAAAATGCTGGAGGAACTCAGTGGGTCAGGCAGCATCTAAGGAAGAGAAGAAACAATCTACGTTTTGGGCCAAGACCCTTCACTATGACTGATAGGAAGGGGATGGAGGTCAGATTAAGAAGCTGGGGAAAGGGGAAAGAGTACAAGCTGGCAGATGATAGGTGAAACCAGGAAAGGGGGGGGGGGAAGGTGGGTGGGTTAGGGAGGGGGGGAGCTGGAGTGAAAACCATGGCAGAAAGGGAAGGGGGGAGGGAAGGGACTCTGAGGGAGGTGATGGGCAGGTGAGAAGGGGTGAGAAGGGAGCCACAAAGGAGAATGGAAAAGGCGAGGAAGGGAAGGAGGAGGAATTACAGGAAGTTGGAAAAATCGATGTTCATGCTGTCCGGTTGGGGGCTACCATGATGGTATATGAGGTTTTGCTCAAGCCTGAGAGGAGACTCATCGGGGCAGGAGAGGAGGTCATGGACTGACATGTCAGAATGAGAATGGGAAGTAGAACTAAAATCAGTGGCCACTGGGAAATCATTCCACCTTTAGTGATGTGAGGAGCAAAGATGCTCAATGAAGCAGTCACCCAATCTACATTGGCCCCCACCAATACAGAACAGGCCACACTAGGTCATTGCCCAGGCTATTCTAGGAGATGGGTGGTGAATCTGTGGAATTTGTTGCCACACACGGCTGTGGAGGCCAATCCACTGGGTATAGTTAAAGCAGAATGTGATAGGTTCTTGATTAGTAAGGGCATCAAAGGTTACAGGGAGAAGGTAGGAAAATGGGGTTGAGAGGCAAAATAAATTAGCAGACTCGATGTACATCTTGTACCTAGCAAAGGAACCACTGAGTGGGTATTCACGGTCTTCTGGTTGCAGTCCATCCACTTCAAGGTTCGACGTGTTATGCATTCAGAGATGTTCCTCTGCACTCCATTGTTGTAACATGTTGTTATTTGAGTTACTGTCACCTTCCTGTCAGCTTAAACCTGTCTGGCCATTCTCCTCTGACCTCTCTTAATAACAAAGAGTTTTTCTCACAGAACTGCTGCTCACTGGATTTCTTTTTGTTTCTCATATCATTTTCTGTAAACTCTAGAGACTGTTAAGAACATAGACAAATCCAGCTCCAAAACAACCCTTCAGCCCAAATATGTTGTGTTGAAACGATTACATTGGTAATCAAATGGCCAACTAATCTAATCCCTTCTGCCTACATAATGTCCATATCCTTCCATTCCCTCCCAATTATCTAAACATCTAAACAGCTAGAAAAGATACCACCAGAGGTTTTTGCAGACCCAGGTGACTTCTTCCAGTTTGTTGGCAAAAGAGCTTCTTCTTCTTTTCTCGTGTTTCACGTCTCTTTACTTTTCTGGGTGGCTGGGGTCGTGACGGAGTCCGTGACCTACAGTTGCAGCTCAAACTACAGTACTCCATGGACAGTGGGTTCTCGTTCTGAGACTCGCCATGCAGCCTGAAGTTTCAATATGGCCTGGAAGATGTGTGCCCTCGTGGTGTGACCCTGTGGATGACCCAGTTCCTTGCCAATGTCACTGAATGGGATGTTGTGGGAGTCTGAAAGAAACACCGAGACAGCAGGCTGAGTGTATCACCACTATTAGAAGAAGGCTCCTGCACTCATGTGTTCCTCTCTCTCTCTCTTTAGAGGGTGAGTGAGAGCCATCTGGCCTCGAATTGGGGTCTCAGAGAAGCGACGTGACAGATTGTAACATTGAAACAGTGAGCTGCTGGTCTCCCACTCTCGTCTGATGCAGGAGCAATGTCTCTCTCTCTCTCCCTCGCCTGTCTGAGATGCCAAAGTATTGGCATGATCAGTAGATTATTGATGGACTCTTAGATCATGGTCTCTCAGGGGGCTTTGTTATTGCTTGCGTGGTGGGGAGAGGGGTTGGAGCTTTTGCTAGAGCAAGTGGGGGGAAGCAGAGAGGGAGGGTTGATGCTTGTGCATGGGAGGATGGGGGGGCTTTGGGGTTCTCATGTTTCTGTCATTCATTCTTTGGGGGGGGTTTCAGGTTTCAGGAATGTCTCTGAAAAGTAAGAACTTCAGGTTGTATACTGTATAGATTCTCTGATATTTAATTGAACCATTGAACCATTGCATCCGACTCTTCGGGCACCCAGCAATCTTTGTGTAAAAAACTTGTTGCATGACATCTAAAATAATCTAAAATAAAATAATCCAGAAAATCTAAGATACAGAGTAAGTTTGTCTTTCAAAAGGACAACCATGTAATGGCTTCAAATGAAGAAAATTGATGTCCTTGAGTGGCCCAGTCTGAGTTCTGACCTTAACCTGATCGAACATCTCTGGCAAGACTTCGAGATCGGTACCCACTGCTGCTCCCCAATTAACCTGGCACTGCTTCAGCAATTTTGCAAGGCAGAATGGGTAAATCTTGCTCCATCACATTGTACGAAGCTAATGGAGACTGATCCAAAAAGACTACTGGCGGTACAAGAGGCGGTTTAAATAAATACTGAGCAAAGGGGAATGAATACTTTTGAACTGCTGTCTTTTCAGTTTTTGTATTTGTAGTTTTTCATGCTTTTAAATTTCCATGCTTTTTTGGGCTTTACTGTGAAAAAAGGAACATGAGATTCATAAATAAAAATTCTCAGTTAAATTGATTAAAACCTCTGCTCGCAGTACTCAGTTATGTGAACAAAGGGTTGGAGACAGAATACTTTTACAAGGCACTGTGTGTGTATGTATATATAAATAAATTGAGATACATTCGCTATTGAGATGGAGTTAATATTTAAGCAGGGAAGAGTGTTACGTGTTTAGTATTTTAGCAATATTTGAGTAATATTGTAAGCATCTGTCTGAGTAAGTTGTCATGGTCCGGATCGGTTTCCCTTTAAATTTAGTTAGGTTGCGTTATGATCTGGACCATTGACTCTTTGTTCCCTTCTAATTCCGTTTCATGTGTCCCTTGAGCTTGGCAATTAAGGTGATCTACTCTCGACCCGAACCGGCAGCTTATAAGCCCCTGGCTTTAGCCGTTCGGGGCGAGAGTGTTAAGAAGCCTTCGCAAGTCGCCGGCACCGCTACGACAAGTGTTACGTACCCGTGACACGTGACAGTGGTACCCTTGTCACGTGACTGGGGTTGAAGTTATACTGGACATGAGGTAATGGTCTTGTGATGGTGGAGTGATGTCATTTTCCCGCCAGTAGAGGTCATGTGACAGGTTTTTTTTTACAGGGTATAAAAGGAAGACCCACCCTGTCAGGTGGGGCAGTTCGTGGCGGGATTTGCCAAGCTGACTTCATGTCCCTGCGTGATTTAATGTGATGACGCAGTTTAGTTGAAAAATGAAGTTTTATAAAATGCCTAAAGTTTAAAAGGTCGTTGCCAACAGTTTCTTTACTGTGGTGAGTGAAGATAAAAGTTTGGAAGATAAAAATCGAGGAGAATCGATTTTCGACGGTGGATTGGTCTCGACCTTATTTGATCCTCAATCGGAAGGATTTCGTTGACTCTTCTCGTGTTAATCTCCGCTGGGATAGCAGGAGATTGAGAATAGTGTGGAAGAGAGGTCAGTACCTTTAAGCCGTTATATTTCATAAAATTCTTCGTGGGAAAGTTCGACGCCGGGGAATCGAAGGACAACGACGTGGAAGAGAATTTAAATCGCTTTTAAAAATCTCTCCTTTTAAAAGGACTGTGAGCTGTTGAACTTTCGGCATACCGCTTTAAAGAACTGTTTTTTTTCAATACCGCTTTAAGAACTGTTTGAATTGCAGCGCTATTAAGAACTGTGAATGTGTCGCACAGCAGCTGAGTTCCGGTTACGTTTGGGTTTGTTTACTTTTGAGGGGGTTTGTTTTCAGTGTTTAATAAACGTGTTATTTGTTATAAAAACCCTTGCCTAACTCATCTATATTTATTGTTGCCTGAATACGTAACATAATTATGGGGGCTCGTCCAGGATTTGGATCCTTTGAGTTTAAAATGCTTTTTGAATTTTGAATCGGTGTTTTGGTAACGGGGATTACTCGATTCTTTTGTTTGATTGGCTTGTGAGTGGTATTCGGCAACGATGAATATTGATGAGTTTCTGGATTCACCAGACGCGGATTTGTTAGCGAAGGCGAAAAAAACTGAAGTATCTGAGATTGCTAATAGATTGCAACTTAAAGGTATTTTGGCGACTACATCAAAAGCTGTAATACAGAGAAAAATCGCATCACGTTTTGTGGCTTCGGGTGATTTTGATGAATCGATTTTAGAATTATTTCCAATAAGTAATCTGGAGATGCAGTTGCAAATCGAACAAATGATGTTAGAGCGGTGTAAATTGGAAATTGAACAGAAGCAGAGAGATTTTGAATATGCAATGGCGAAATTAAGGTCTGGGAATCAGTCTTCTGATTCTAAAAAACCGTTTGTTGCTAGCCAAGAAATTAAATTGGTCCCTCCATTTAGTGAAACAGAAGTGGAAAGATATTTTCAACATTTTGAAACTATTGCTCGGATGTCAGACTGGCCGAAAGATAAATGGTCAGTGTTGTTACAGAGTGTGATTAAAGGCAAAGCACAGCAAGTTTACACAGCTTTAACTGCTGTGCAAGCATTAGATTATGATATTGTGAAAACGAATATTCTCAAAGCATATGAATTGGTCCCAGAAGCATATAGGGAAAGATTCAGGAGTTTGAAAAAGTCTGTGGAAAAGACATGTGGAATTTGCCTATGATAAAGCTATGTGTTTTGAGAGATGGGTTTCTTCTAAAAATGTAAATGAGGACTATGAGTCATTGAAAGAGCTGATTTTAATGGAGGAATTTAAAAGAAGCATTCCTGTTGAAGTAAGGACCTACTTAAATGAGAGGGATACTGATAAATTGCAGGACTGTGCTAGATTAGCTGATGAGTATGTTTTAATCCATAAGAATAAATTTCCTCAGGGTAGAATTTTTAAGAGGAAAAATAATATGGAGACTCAAGATAAATCAGAAATTAAATCAGAGGTTAATGAGAAAGGTAAGGAGGAAGGAAAACCTGTGAAGGAAAGACAGTTTGGTCTTATTTGTAACTATTGTAAGAAGCCTGGCCATGTAATAGCTAACTGTTTCAAATTGAAAAAGAAAGAGAAGGAAGCAGTTCCAGATGCTTGTGTGCAACATACTGAAGCACCTGTAAAGTTACAGGGTTTGGTAAACACAAATGAGGATTTGTTAGAGTCTGACCAAGTTAGAAAGGGATATGATCATTTTATAACTGAAGGGTTTGTATCCTTGAAAGAAGGATCTACTCTGGTGCCAATAAAAATCCTTAGGGATACTGGAGCTTCTCAATCACTGATGTTAGATAGTGTGTTGAAGTTTAATGAAGAGAGTGATACTGGTGAGGTAAATTACATAAGAGGTGTTGGAAGTGATTTTATGCCTGTACATTTACATGAAGTAAATTTAAAGTCAGGGTTAGTTACAGGATTTGTTAAAGTAGGATTACAGCATAGCTTACCTGTGAAGGGTATTTCTTTATTGTTAGGTAATGACTTGGCAGGTGGACAAGTTTTTCCTGAAGTGCATTTGACAATGGAGTCAGAGGAACCAGAGGTGAATTCTAACACAGATTCTTCCTGTGTTGTGACTAGAGCTATGGCTAAAAAAATTGATGTGCAGAATGAGGTTGTTACTCATGACTGTTCAACTCAGGATTCGAGTTTTGAGGATGTGTCAGAGACTTTCTTACCTTCGTTGTTTGAACAAGATTTTGGGAGTAAGTCTGACTATGAAGATTTATCTCTGTCTCGGAAGGAGATGATAGCAGAGCAGAATAGAGATCCTGAGATTATAAAATTAAGGGAACAAGCTTTACTAGGTAGTGAAATTGAGAAGGTGTCAGTAGGATATTACTTGGAAAAAGGAGTGTTGATGAGGAAGTGGAGGTCGCCTACAATTCCTGCAAGTGAGGAATGGAATGTTGTTTATCAGGTAGTTGTTCCTAAAGTTTATCGGAATGAGATTTTGACTTTAGCTCATAGTGTGCCTTTAGGTGGACATCAAGGGGTAAGGAAAACTGTGGACAAGATTTTAAAACATTTTTACTGGCCTGGTCTAAGAAAAGATGTGGCAATGTTTTGTAAGACGTGCCATACTTGTCAAATTGTGGGTAAACCAAATCAGGTTACACCAGTAGCTCCATTACAACCTATTCCAGCATTTGGTGAACCGTTTTCTAAAGTTATTGTAGATTGTGTTGGTCCATTACCAAAGACAAAAACTGGTTATCAGTATTTGTTGACTATCATGTGTACTTCGTCTAGGTTTCCAGAGGCAGTACCACTTAGGAATATAAAAGCTAAAACTGTGACGAAGGCTCTTATAAAATTCTTTACTTATTTTGGATTGCCTAAGGAAATACAAACTGATCAAGGCAGTAATTTTATGTCTGGATTGTTTCAACAGATAGTTTATAAATTGGGAGCTAAGCAAATCACTTCGTCTGCATACCATCCAGAATCGCAAGGTGCCTTGGAGAGGTTTCATTCTACTCTCAAGAATATGATTAGGACATATTGTGTGGAAAATGAAAGTGACTGGGATGAGAGTATAAACCTACTTTTATTTGCAGTAAGGGAATCGGTACAGGACTCTTTAGGTTTTAGTCCATTTGAACTTGTGTTTGGGCATAGAGTTAGAGGACCTTTAGCTTTATTGAAGGAACAGTGGATTAGTAAGGAAGTGCATACTAATTTGTTGGACTATGTTTTGAAATTTAAGGACAGGTTACATAAAGCTTGTAGTTTAGCCAGGGAAAATTTAAAGTTGGCTCAGGAGAAAATGAAAACTTGGTATGATAAAGAAGCTAGGTTGAGGATGTTTAAGCCTGGAGATAAGGTATTGGTTCTTTTCCCAGTGCAGACAAATCCTTTACAAGCTAGATTTCATGGTCTTTATGAAATTGTGTCTAGAATCAATGATGTGGATTACGTAATAAAAACTCCAGATCGTAGAAGGTCAACACAACTTTGCCACGTAAATATGATTAAACCATATTTTGAGAAACAGTTTGATACTGTGACTGTTGTGGTTAGTGAGAATGAGTTTGATTTAACTGGGAACATGATAGATAATTCATCTGACTTTCATTCTAAATCTAACATTGTTTCTGTTAGGTTACCTAATTCGACCATTCTGGAAAATATGGATGAGAAATTAGCACATTTACAGCTAGAGCAGAAACAACAGATGAAGGAATTGATTTTTAAGTATAAGGATTTGTTTCCAGATGTTCCGAGAAGGACTACTATAGCTTCACATGATGTAGATGTTGGAGATGCCAAACCTATTAAACAACATCCATATAGGATGAACATGGAAAAATGTGAACTTGCTGAGAAAGAAATTGAATACATGTTAGAGAATGATATTATTAGACATTCTAACTCGAATTGGAGTTCGCCATGTGTTATGGTGCCAAAACCTGATGGTAGTATTAGGTTTTGTACAGACTATAGGAAGGTGAATGCTGTAACGAAAACAGATGCATATCCAATTCCTAGAGTAGATGATTGTGTAGATAAGGTTGGAAAAGCAAAGTTCCTTACAAAGATTGATTTATTGAAAGGGTATTGGTGTGTTCCATTAACGGACAGAGGTAGAGAGATTTCTGCATTTGTAACTCCATCTGGGTTATATGAGTATAATGTTCTTCCATTTGGGATGAAGAATGCCCCAGGTACTTTCCAGAGGATGATTAATTCTGTGATTCAGGGATTGAAAGATACTGATGCTTATATTGATGATTTAGTGACAGGAAATGATACTTGGGAAGCACACATAATTGCGGTGGAGAAATTGTTTGAAAAGCTTTCAAAAGCTAACTTGACTATTAATTTAGCCAAGAGTGAATTTGGACATGCCACTGTGACTTACCTTGGTTATGTTGTAGGTCAAGGTAAGGTAGCTCCTGTTCAGGCAAAAGTTCAGGCAATTTTAGAGATTCCCACTCCGACGGGGAAAAAAACTCTCAGAAGGTTTTTGGGAATGGTAGGATATTATCGAAAATTTTGTAAGAATTTTGCTAGTGTTGCCCTTCCATTAACTAACCTTCTGCAGAAGAATGTGAAGTTTGTGTGGACAGTGCCTTGTCAGGAAGCATTTGAAACATTGAAAACAATGATATGTCAACAACCTGTGCTTAAGGCACCTGACTTTGGAAAACCTTTTTCATTAGCTGTAGATGCTAGTGATGAAGCTGCGGGAGCAGTATTGATGCAAAGGAATGAGGGTGATGAGGTTGATCATCCAGTAGCTTACTTTTCTAAGAAATTTAATAAGCATCAAAGAAACTATTCAACAATAGAGAAAGAATTGTTATCTCTTGTTTTAGCTTTGTAATATTTTGAGGTATATGTTGGTACAACTCAAAAACCACTTATTGTTTACACTGATCATAATCCGTTAGTATTTCTGAGTAAGATGAAAAACAAAAACAGAAGATTGTTAAATTGGAGTTTGATGTTACAAGAGTACAATATTGTGATAACTCATATTAAAGGTAAAGATAATGTGGTTGCTGATTGTCTATCTCGATGTTGAATGTACAATGTAATTTTTTTTTGGAGTGGTTTTTTTTATTGTAACACTCCTACTGTATTGTATATTGTGTATGTCATAATTTATACATTTGGTTTTTTTTGTAAGTAATTGTTAAAATTTTTGTTCTTGTAAGACCAAAAATGTTTCTTTTGGAGGGAGGTGTTACGTACCGTGACACGTGACAGTGGTACCCTTATCACGTGACTGGGGTTGAAGTTATACTGGACATGAAGTAATGGTCTTGTGATGGTGGAGTGATGTCATTTTCCCGCCAGTAGAGGTCATGTGACAGGTTTTTTTTACAGGGTATAAAAGGAAGACCCACCCTGTCAGGTGGGGCAGTTCGTGGCGGGATTTGCCAAGCTGACTTCATGTCCCTGCGTGATTTAATGTGATGACGCAGTTTAGTTGAAAAATGAAGTTTTATAAAATGCCTAAAGTTTAAAAGGTCGTTGCCAACAGTTTCTTTACTGTGGTGAGTGAAGATAAAAGTTTGGAAGATAAAAATCGAGGAGAATCGATTTTCGACGGTGGATTGGTCTCGACCTTATTTGATCCTCATTCGGAAGGATTTCGTTGACTCTTCTCGTGTTAATCTCCGCTGGGATAGCGGGAGATTGAGAATAGTGTGGAAGAGAGGTCAGTACCTTTAAGCCGTTATATTTCATAAAATTCTTCGTGGGAAAGTTCGACGCCGGGGAATCGAAGGACAACGACGTGGAAGAGAATTTAAATCGCTTTTAAAAATCTCTCCTTTTAAAAGGACTGTGAGCTGTTGAACTTTCGGCATACCGCTTTAAAGAACTGTTTACTTTCGGCATACCGCTTTAAGAACTGTTTTTTTTCAATACCGCTTTAAGAACTGTTTCAATTGCAGCGCTATTAAGAACTGTGAATGTGTCGCACAGCAGCTGAGTTCCGGCTACGTTTGGGTTTGTTTACTTTTGAGGGGGTTTGTTTTCAGTGTTTAATAAACGTGTTATTTGTTATAAAAACCCTTGCCTAACTCATCTATATTTATTGTTGCCTGAATACGTAACAAAAGCCAGAGTGATCCAGCCCGCATCGGAATACCAGGAGTTCACCTTCCTTCACCAGAGTGATCCAGCCCGCATCGGAGTACCAGCAATTCACCTTCCATCACCAGAGTGATCCTGCCCGCATCGGAGTACCAGCAATTCACCTTCCGTCACCAGAGTGACCCAGCCCGCATCGGAGTACCAGCGATTCACCTTCCCTCTCCAGAGTGATCCAGCCAGGATCTGAGTACCAGCAATTCACCTTCCGTCGCCAGAGTGACCCAGCCCGCATCGGAGTACCAGCAATTCACCTTCCCTCTCCAGAGTGATCCAGCCAGGATCTGAGTACCAGCAATTCAGCTTCCGTCGCCAGAGTGACCCAGCCCGCATCGGAGTACCAGCGATTCACCTTCCCTCTCCAGAGTGATCCAGCCAGCATCTGAGTACCAGCAATTCATGTTCCGTCGCCAGAGTGATCCAGCCCGAATCGGAGTACCAGCAATTCACCTTCCGTCACCAGAGTGATCCAGCTCGCATCGGAGTACCAGCAATTCACCTTCCGTTGCCAGAGTGATCCAGCCCGCATCGGAGTACCAGCAATTCACCTTCCCTCTCCAGAGTGATCCAGCCCGCATCGGAATACCAGGAATTCACCTTCCATCACCAGAGTGATCCAGCCCGCATCGGAGTACCAGCGATTCACCTTCCCTCTCCAGAGTGATCCAGCCAGCATCTGAGTACCAGCAATTCACCTTCTGTTGCCAGAGTGATCCAGCCCGCATCGGAGTACCAGCGATTCACCTTCCCTCTCCAGAGTGATCCAGCCAGCATCTGAGTACCAGCAATTCATGTTCCGTCGCCAGAGTGATCCAGCCCGAATCGGAGTACCAGCAATTCACCTTCCGTCACCAGAGTGATCCAGCTCGCATCGGAGTACCAGCAATTCACCTTCCGTTGCCAGAGTGATCCAGCCCGCATCGGAGTACCAGCAATTCACCTTCCCTCTCCAGAGTGATCCAGCCCGCATCGGAATACCAGGAATTCACCTTCCATCACCAGAGTGATCCAGCCCGCATCGGAGTACCAGCGATTCACCTTCCCTCTCCAGAGTGATCCAGCCAGCATCTGAGTACCAGCAATTCACCTTCTGTTGCCAGAGTGATCCAGCCCGCATCGGAGTACCAGCGATTCACCTTCCCTCTCCAGAGTGATCCAGCCAGCATCTGAGTACCAGCGATTCACATTCCCTCTCAAGAATGATCCAGCCAGCATCGGAGTACCAGCGATTCACCTTCCGTCACCAGAGTGATCCAGCCCGCATCGGAGTACCAGCGATTCACCTTCCATCACCAGAGTTATCCAGCCCGCATCGGAGTACCAGCGATACACCTTCCGTCACCAGAGTGATCCAGCCCGCATCGGAGTACCAGCGATACACCTTCCGTCACCAGAGTGATCCAGCCCGCATCGGAGTACCAGCGATTCACCTTCCATCACCAGAGTTATCCAGCCCGCATCGGAGTACCAGCGATTCACCTTCCATCGCCAGAGTGATACAGCCCGCATCGAACTACCAGCGATTCACCTTCCGTCACCAGAGTGATCCAGCCCGAATCGGAGTAGCAGCAATTCACCTTCCGTCGCCAGAGTGATCCAGCCTGCATCGGAGTACCAGCTATTCACCTTCCGTCACCAGAGTGATCCAGCCCGCATCGGAGTACCAGCAATTCACCTTCCGTCGCCAGAGTGATCCAGCCAGCATCGGAGTACCAGCAATTCACCTTCCGTCGCCAGAGTAACCCAGCCCGCATCGGAGTACCAGCGATTCACATTCTCTCTCCAGAGTGATCCAGCCAGCATCTGAGTACCAGCAATTCACCTTCTGTCGCCAGAGTGATCCAGCCCGCATCGGAGTACCAGCGATTCACCTTCCCTCTCCAGAGTGATCCAGCCAGCATCTGAGTACCAGCAATTCACCTTCCGTCGGCACAGTGACCCAGCCCGCATCGGAGTACCAGCGATTCACATTCTCTCTCCAGAGTGATCCAGCCAGCATCTGAGTACCAGCGATTCACCTTCCGTCACCAGAGTGATCCAGCCCGCATCGGAGTACCAGCAATTCACCTTCCGTCGCCAGAGTGATCCAGCCCGCATCGGAGTACCAGCGATTCACCTTCCGTCACCAGAGTGATCCAGCCAGCATCTGAGTACCAGCAATTCACCTTCCGTCGCCAGAGTGACAGAGCCCGCATCGGAGTACCAGCAATACACCTTCCATCACCAGAGTGATCCAGCCCGCATCGGAGTACCAGCAATTCACCTTCCCTCTCCAGAGTGATCCAGCCCGCATCGGAATACCAGGAATTCACCTTCCATCACCAGAGTGATCCAGCCCGCATCGGAGTACCAGCAATTCACCTTCCCACTCCAGAGTGATCCAGCCAGCATCGGAGTACCAGCAATTCACCTTCCCTCTACAGAGTGATCCAGCCAGCATCTGAGTACCAGCAATTCACCTTCCGTCGCCAGAGTAACCCAGCCCGCATCGGAGTACCAGCGATTCACATTCTCTCTCCAGAGTGATCCAGCCAGCATCTGAGTACCAGCAATTCACCTTCTGTCGCCAGAGTGATCCAGCCCGCATCGGAGTACCAGGGATTCACCTTCCCTCTCCAGAGTGATCCAGCCAGCATCTGCGTACCAGCAATTCACCTTCTGTTGCCAGAGTGATCCAGCCGGCATCGGAGTACCAGCGATTCACCTTCTCTCTCCAGAGTGATCCAGCCAGCATCTGAGTACCAGCAATTCACCTTCCGTCGGCACAGTGACCCAGCCCGCATCGGAGTACCAGCGATTCACATTCTCTCTCCAGAATGATCCAGCCAGCATCTGAGTACCAGCAATTCACCTTCTGTTCCCAGAGTGATCCAGCCCGCATCGGAGTACCAGCGATTTACCTTCCCTCTCCAGAGTGATCCAGCCAGCATCTGAGTACCAGCAATTCACCTTCCGTCGGCAGAGTGACCCAGCCCGCATCGGAGTACCAGCGATTCACATTCCCTCTCAAGAGTGATCCAGCCAGCATCTGAGTACCAGCAATTCACCTTCTGTCGCCAGAGTGATCCAGCCCGCATCGGAGTACCAGCGATTCACCTTCCGTCACCAGAGTGATCCAGCCCGCATCGGAGTACCAGCGATTCACCTTCCATCACCAGAGTGATCCAGCCCGCATCGGAGTAACAGCAATACACCTTCCCTCACCAGAGTGATCCAGCCCGCATCGGAGTACCAGCGATTCACCTTCCGTCACCAGAGTGATCCAGCCCGCATCGGAGTACCAGCAATTCACCTTCCCTCTCCAGAGTGACCCAGCCCGCATCGGAGGACCAGCAATTCACCTTCCGTCGCCAGAGTGACCCAGCCCGCATCAGAGTACCAGCAATTCACCTTCCGTCACCAGAGTGATCCAGCCCCCATCGGAGTACCAGCGATTCACCTTCCCTCTCCAGAGTGATCCAGCCAGCATCAGAGTACCAGCGATTCACCTTCCGTCGCCAGAGTGATCCAGCCCGCATCGGAGTACCAGCAATTCACGTTCCGTCACCAGAGTGATCCAGGTCGCATCGGAGTACCAGCAATTCACCTTCCCTCTCCAGAGTGATCCAGCCCGCATCGGAATACCAGGAATTCACCTTTCATCACCAGAGTGATCCAGCCCGCATCGGAGTACCAGCAATTCACCTTCCGTCGGGAGAGTGACCCAGCCCGCATCGGAGTACCAGCGATTCACCTTCCCTCTCCAGAGTGATCCAGCCAGCATCTGAGTACCAGCGATTCACCTTCCCTCTCCAGAGTGACCCAGCCCGCATCGGAGTACCAGCAATTCACCTTCCATCACCAGCGTGATCCAGCCCGCATCGGAGTACCAGCGATTCACCTTCTGTCGCCAGAGTGACCCAGCCAGCATCGGAGTACCAGCAATACACCTTCCATCACCAGAGTGATCCAGCACGCATCGGAGTACCAGCGATTCACCTTCCATCGCAAGAGTGATACAGCCCGCATCGAACTAACAGCGATTCACCTTCCGTCACCAGAGTGATCCAGCCCGCATCGGAGTACCAGCGATTCACCTTCCGTCACCAGAGTGATCCAGCCCGCATCGGAGTACCAGCAATTCACCTTCCCTCTCCAGAGTGACACAGCCCGCATCGGAGGACCAGCAATTCACCTTCCGTCGCCAGAGTGACCCAGCCCGCATCAGAGTACCAGCAATTCACCTTCCGTCACCAGAGTGATCCAGCCCCCATCGGAGTACCAGCGATTCACCTTCCCTCTCCAGAGTGATCCAGCCAGCATCAGAGTACCAGCGATTCACCTTCCATCGCCAGAGTGATACAGCCCGCATCGAACTACCAGCGATTCACCTTCCGTCACCAGAGTGATCCAGCCCGCATCGGAGTACCAGCGATTCACCTTCCGTCACCAGAGTAATCCAGCCCGCATCGGAGTACCAGCAATTCACCTTCCCTCTCCAGAGTGATCCAGCCAGCATCTGAGTACCAGCAATTCACCTTCCGTCGCCAGAGTAACCCAGCCCGCATCGGAGTACCAGCGATTCACCTTCCCTCTCCAGAGTGATCCAGCCAGCATCTGAGTACCAGCAATTCACCTTCCGTCGCCAGAGTGATCCAGCCCGCATAGCAGTACCAGCGATTCACCTTCCCCCTCCAGAGTGATCCAGCCAGCATCGGAGTACCAGCAGTTCACCTTCCCTCACCAGAGTTATCCAGCCCGCATCGGAGTACCAGCAATTCACCTTCCCTCACCAGAGTGATCCAGCCCGCATCGGAGTACCAGCAATTCACCTTCCGTCACCAGAGTAATCCAGCCCGCATCGGTGAACCAGCAATTCACCTTCCGTCGCCAGAGTGACCCAGCCCGCATCGGAGTACCAGCAATTCGCCTTCCCTCTCCAGAGTGATCCAGCCAGCATCGGAGTACCAGCAATTCACCTTCCGTCACAAGAGTGACCCAGCCCGCATCGGAGTACCAGCAATTCACCTTCCCTCTCCAGAGTGATCCAGCCAGCATCTGAGTACCAGCAATTCACCTTCCGTCGCCAGAGTGATCCAGCCCGCATCGGAGTACCAGCGATTCACCTTCCCTCTCCAGAGTGATCCACCCAGCATCGAAATACCAGCAATTCACCTTCCATCACCAGAGTGATCCAGCCCGCATCGGAGTACCAGCAGTTCACCTTCCCTCACCAGAGTTATCCAGCCCGCATAGGAGTACCAGCAATTCACCTTCCCTCACCAGAGTGATCCAGTCCGCATCGGAGTACCAGCAAATCATCTTCCGTCACCAGAGTGATCCAGCCCGCATCGGAGTACCAGTAATTCACCTTACGTCACCAGAGTGATCCAGCCCGCATCGGAGTACCAGCGATTCACCTTCCCTCTCCAGAGTGATCCAGCCCGCATCGGAGTACCAGCGATTCACCTTCCATCACCAGAGTGATCCAGCCAGCATCTGAGTACCAGCAATTCATCTTCCATCGCCAGAGTGAACCAGCCCGCATCGGAGTACCAGCGATTCACCTTCCGTCGCCAGAGTGACCCAGCCCGCATCGGAGTTCCAGCAATACACCTTCCATCACCAGAGTGATCCAGCACGCATCGGAGTTCCAGCGATTCACCTTCCATCGCCAGAGTGATACAGCCCGCATCGAACTAACAGCGATTCACCTTCCATCACCAGAGTGATCCAGCCCGCATCGGAGTACCAGCGATTCACCTTCCGTCAGCAGAGTGATCCAGCCCGCAACGGAGTACAAGCAATTCACCTTCCCTCTCCAGAGTGACCCAGCCCGCATCGGAGGACCAGCAATTCACCTTCCGTCGCCAGAGTGACCCAGCCCGCATCAGAGTACCAGCAATTCACCTTCCGTCACCAGAGTGATCCAGCCCCCATCGGAGTACCAGCGATTCACCTTCCCTCTCCAGAGTGATCCAGCCAGCATCAGAGTACCAGCGATTCACCTTCCATCGCCAGAGTGATACAGCCCGCATCGAACTACCAGCGATTCACCTTCCGTCACCAGAGTGATCCAGCCCGCATCGGAGTACCAGCGATTCACCTTCCGTCACCAGAGTAATCCAGCCCGCATCGGAGTACCAGCAATTCACCTTCCCTCTCCAGAGTGACCCAGCCCGCATCGGAGGACCAGCAATACACCTTCCGTCGCCAGAGTGACCCAGCCCGCATCAGAGTACCAGCAATTCACCTTCCGTCACCAGAGTGATCCAGCCCCCATCGGAGTACCAGCGATTCACCTTCCCTCTCCAGAGTGATCCGGCCAGCATCAGAGTACCAGCGATTCACCTTCCGTCGCCGGAGTGATCCAGCCCGCATCGGAGTACCAGCAATTCAAGTTCCATCACCAGAGTGATCCAGGTCGCATCGGAGAACCAGCAATTCACCTTCCCTCTCCAGATTGATCCAGCCCGCATCGGAATACCAGGAATTCACCTTTCATCACCAGAGTGATCCAGCCCGCATCGGAGTACCAGCAATTCACCTTCCGTCGGCAGAGTGACCCAGCCCGCATCGGAGTACCAGCGATTCACCTTCCCTCTCCAGAGTGATCCAGCCAGCATCTGAGTACCAGCAATTCACATTCCGTCGCCAGAGTAACCCAGCCCGCATCGGAGTACCAGCGATTCACCTTCCCTCTCCAGAGTGATCCAGCCAGCATCTGAGTACCAGCAATTCACCTTCCGTCGCCAGAGTGATCCAGCCCGCATAGCAGTACCAGCGATTCACCTTCCCTCTCCAGAGTGATCCAGCCAGCATCGGAGTTCCAGCAGTTCACCTTCCCTCACCAGAGTTATCCAGCCAGAATCTGAGTACCAGCAATTCAGCTTCCGTTGCCACAGTGACCCAGCCTGCATCGGAGTACCAGCGATTCACCTTCCCTCTCCAGAGTGATCCAGCCAGCATCTGAGTACCAGCAATTCACCTTCCGTCGGCAGAGTGATCCAGCCCGCATCGGAGTACCAGCGATTCAGCTTCCGTACCAGAGTGATCCAGCCCGCATCGGAGTACCAGCAGTTCACCTTCCCTCACCAGAGTTATCCAGCCCGCATCGGAGTACCAGCGATTCACCTTCCGTCGCCAGAGTGACCCAGCCCGCATCGGAGTACCAGCAATACACCTTCCATCACCAGAGTGATCCAGCCCGCATCGGAGTACCAGCGATTCACCTTCCATCTCCAGAGTGATACAGCCCGCATCGAACTACCAGCGATTCACCTTCCGTCACCAGAGTGATCCAGCCCGCATCGGAGTACCAGCGATTCACCTTCCCTCTCCAGAGTGATCCAGCCAGCATCTGAGTACCAGCAATTCACCTTCCGTCGGCAGAGTGACCCAGCCCGCATCGGAGTACCAGCGATTCACCTTCCATCACCAGTGTGATCCAGCCAGCATCTGAGTACCAGCAATTCATCTTCCATCGCCAGAGTGACCCAGCCCGCATCGGAGTACCAGCGATTCACATTCCCTCTCCAGAGTGATCCAGCCCACATCGGAGTACCAGCAATTCACCTTCCCTCTCCAGAGTGATCCAGCCAGCATCTGAGTACCAGCAATTCACCTTCCGTCGCCAGAGTAACCCAGTCCGCATCGGAGTACCAGCAATTCATCTTCCGTCACCAGAGTGATCCAGCCCGCATCGGAGTACCAGCAATTCACCTTCCGTCACCAGCGTGATCCAGCCCGCATCTGAGTACCAGCAATTCACCTTCCGTCGGCAGAGTGACCCAGCCCGCATCGGAGTACCAGCAATTCACCTTCCGTCGGCAGAGTGACCCAGCCAGCATCGGAGTTCCAGCAGTTCACCTTCCCTCACCAGAGTTATCCAGCCAGCATCTGAGTACCAGCAATTCAGCTTCCGTTGCCACAGTGACCCAGCCTGCATCGGAGTACCAGCGATTCACCTTCCCTCTCCAGAGTGATCCAGCCAGCATCTGAGTACCAGCAATTCACCTTCCGTCGGCAGAGTGAACCAGCCCGCATCGGAGTACCAGCGATTCAGCTTCCGTACCAGAGTGATCCAGCCCGCATCGGAGTACCAGCAGTTCACCTTCCCTCACCAGAGTTATCCAGCCCGCATCGGAGTACCAGCGATTCACCTTCCGTCGCCAGAGTGACCCAGCCCGCATCGGAGTACCAGCAATACACCTTCCATCACCAGAGTGATCCAGCCCGCATCGGAGTACCAGCGATTCACCTTCCATCTCCAGAGTGATACAGCCCGCATCGAACTACCAGCGATTCACCTTCCGTCACCAGAGTGATCCAGCCCGCATCGGAGTACCAGCGATTCACCTTCCCTCTCCAGAGTGATCCAGCCAGCATCTGAGTACCAGCAATTCACCTTCCGTCGGCAGAGTGACCCAGCCCGCATCGGAGTACCAGCGATTCACCTTCCATCACCAGTGTGATCCAGCCAGCATCTGAGTACCAGCAATTCATCTTCCATCGCCAGAGTGACCCAGCCCGCATCGGAGTACCAGCGATTCACATTCCCTCTCCAGAGTGACCCAGCCCGCATCGGAGTACCAGCGATTCACCTTCCATCACCAGTGTGATCCAGCCAGCATCTGAGTACCAGCAATTCATCTTCCATCGCCAGAGTGACCCAGCCCGCATCGGAGTACCAGCGATTCACATTCCCTCTCCAGAGTGATCCAGCCCACATCGGAGTACCAGCAATTCACCTTCCCTCTCCAGAGTGATCCAGCCAGCATCTGAGTACCAGCAATTCACCATCCGTCGCCAGAGTAACCCAGTCCGCATCGGAGTACCAGCAATTCACCTTCCATCACCAGAGTGATCCAGCCCGCATCGGAGTACCAGCAATTCACCTTCCGTCGGCAGAGTGACCCAGCCCGCATCGGAGTACCAGCGATTCACCTTCCCTCTCCAGAGTGATCCAGCCAGCATCTGAGTACCAGCAATTCACATTCCGTCGCCAGAGTAACCCAGCCCGCATCGGAGTACCAGCGATTCACCTTCCCTCTCCAGAGTGATCCAGCCAGCATCTGAGTACCAGCAATTCACCTTCCGTCGCCAGAGTGATCCAGCCCGCATAGCAGTACCAGCGATTCACCTTCCCTCTCCAGAGTGATCCAGCCAGCATCGGAGTTCCAGCAGTTCACCTTCCCTCACCAGAGTTATCCAGCCAGCATCTGAGTACCAGCAATTCAGCTTCCGTTGCCACAGTGACCCAGCCTGCATCGGAGTACCAGCGATTCACCTTCCCTCTCCAGAGTGATCCAGCCAGCATCTGAGTACCAGCAATTCACCTTCCGTCGGCAGAGTGATCCAGCCCGCATCGGAGTACCAGCGATTCAGCTTCCGTACCAGAGTGATCCAGCCCGCATCGGAGTACCAGCAGTTCACCTTCCCTCACCAGAGTTATCCAGCCCGCATCGGAGTACCAGCGATTCACCTTCCGTCGCCAGAGTGACCCAGCCCGCATCGGAGTACCAGCAATACACCTTCCATCACCAGAGTGATCCAGCCCGCATCGGAGTACCAGCGATTCACCTTCCATCTCCAGAGTGATACAGCCCGCATCGAACTACCAGCGATTCACCTTCCGTCACCAGAGTGATCCAGCCCGCATCGGAGTACCAGCGATTCACCTTCCCTCTCCAGAGTGATCCAGCCAGCATCTGAGTACCAGCAATTCACCTTCCGTCGGCAGAGTGACCCAGCCCGCATCGGAGTACCAGCGATTCACCTTCCATCACCAGTGTGATCCAGCCAGCATCTGAGTACCAGCAATTCATCTTCCATCGCCAGAGTGACCCAGCCCGCATCGGAGTACCAGCGATTCACATTCCCTCTCCAGAGTGACCCAGCCCGCATCGGAGTACCAGCGATTCACCTTCCATCACCAGTGTGATCCAGCCAGCATCTGAGTACCAGCAATTCATCTTCCATCGCCAGAGTGACCCAGCCCGCATCGGAGTACCAGCGATTCACATTCCCTCTCCAGAGTGATCCAGCCCACATCGGAGTACCAGCAATTCACCTTCCCTCTCCAGAGTGATCCAGCCAGCATCTGAGTACCAGCAATTCACCTTCCGTCGCCAGAGTAACCCAGTCCGCATCGGAGTACCAGCAATTCATCTTCCGTCACCAGAGTGATCCAGCCCGCATCGGAGTACCAGCAATTCACCTTCCGTCACCAGCGTGATCCAGCCCGCATCTGAGTACCAGCAATTCACCTTCCGTCGGCAGAGTGACCCAGCCCGCATCGGAGTACCAGCGATTCACATTCCCTCTCCAGAGTGATCCAGCCCGCATCGGAGTACCAGCAATTCACCTTCCCTCTCCAGAGTGATCCAGCCAGCATCGGAGTACCAGCAATTCACCTTCCCTCTCCAGAGTGATCCAGCCAGCACCTGAGTACCAGCAATTCACCTTCCGTCGCCAGAGTAACACAGCCCGCATCGGAGTACCAGCGATTCACATTCTCTCTCCAGATTGATCCAGCCAGCATCTGAGTACCAGCAATTCACCTTCCGTCGCCAGAGTGACCCAGCCCGCATCAGAGTACCAGCAATTCATCTTCCCTCTCCAGAGTGATCCAGCCAGCATCGGAGTACCAGCAATTCACCTTCCGTCGCCAGAGTGACCCAGCCCGCATCGGAGTACCAGCAATTCACCTTCCCTCTCCAGAGTGATCCAGCCAGCATCTGAGTACCAGCAATTCAGCTTCCGTTGCCACAGTGACCCAGCCTGCATCGGAGTACCAGCGATTCAACTTCCCTCTCCAGAGTGATCCAGCCAGGATCTGAGTACCAGCAATTCACCTTCCGTCGGCAGAGTGATCCAGCCCGCATCGGAGTACCAGCGATTCAGCTTCCGTACCAGAGTGATCCAGCCCGCATCGGAGTACCAGCAGTTCACCTTCCCTCACCAGAGTTATCCAGCCCGCATCGGAGTACCAGCGATTCACCTTCCGTCGCCAGAGTGACCCAGCCCGCATCAGAGTACCAGCAATACACCTTCCATCACCAGAGTGATCCAGCCCGCATCGGAGTACCAGCGATTCACCTTCCATCGCCAGAGTGATACAGCCCGCATCGAACTACCAGCGATTCACCTTCCGTCACCAGAGTGATCCAGCCCGAATCGAAGTACCAGCGATTCACCTTCCCTCTCCAGAGCGATCCAGCCAGCATCTGAGTACCAGCAATTCACCTTCCGTCGGCAGAGTGACCCAGCCCGCATCGGAGTACCAGCGATTCACCTTCCATCACCAGAGTGATCCAGCCAGCATCTGAGTACCAGCAATTCATCTTGCATCGCCAGAGTGACCCAGCCCGCATCGGAGTACCAGCGATTCACATTCCCTCTCCAGAGTGATCCAGCCAGCATCGGAGTACCAGCAATTCACCTTCCCTCTCCAGAGTGATCCAGCCCGCATCGGAGTACCAGCAATTCACCTTCCCTCTCCAGAGTGATCCAGACAGCATCTGAGTACCAGCAGTTCACCTTCCCTCACCAGAGTTATCCAGCCCGCATCGGAGTACCAGCAATTCATCTTCCCTCACCAGAGTGATCCAGCCCGCATCGGAGTACCAGCAATTCACCTTCCGTCACCAGAGTGATCCAGCCCGCATCGGTGAACCAGCAATTCACATTCCGTCGCCAGAGTGACCCAGCCCGCATCGGAGTACCAGCAATTCGCCTTCCCTCTCCAGAGTGATCCAGCCAGCATCTGAGTACCAGCAATTCACCTTCCGTCGCCAGAGTGATCCAGCCCGCATCGGAGTACCAGCAATTCACCTTCCCTCTCCAGAGTGATCCGGCCAGCATCAGAGTACCAGCGATTCACCTTCCGTCGCCAGAGTGATCCAGCCCGCATCGGAGTACCAGCAATTCAAGTTCCATCACCAGAGTGATCCAGGTCGCATCGGAGTACCAGCAATTCACCTTCCCTCTCCAGAGTGATCCAGCCCGCATCGGAATACCAGGAATTCACCTTCCATCACCAGAGTGATCCAGCCCGCATCGGAGTACCAGCAATTCACCTTCCGTCGGCAGAGTGACCTAGCCCGCATCGGAGTACCAGCGATTCACCTTCCCTCTCCAGAGTGATCCAGCCAGCATCTGAGTACCAGCAATTCACCTTCCGTCGCCAGAGTAACCCAGCCCGCATCGGAGTACCAGCGATTCACCTTCCCTCTCCAGAGTGATCCAGCCAGCATCTGAGTACCAGCAATTCACCTTCCGTCGCCAGAGTGATCCAGCCCGCATAGCAGTACCAGCGATTCACCTTCCCTCTCCAGAGTGATCCAGCCAGCATCGGAGTTCCAGCAGTTCACCTTCCCTCACCAGAGTTATCCAGCCCGCATCGGAGTACCAGCAATTCACCTTCCCTCACCAGAGTGATCCAGCCCGCATCGGAGTACCAGAAATACACCTTCCGTCACGAGAGTGATCCAGCCCTCATCGGAGTACCAGCAATTCACCTTCCGTCACCAGAGTGATCCAGCCCGCATCGGAGTACCAGCGATTCAGCTTCCGTACCAGAGTGATCCAGCCCGCATCGGAGTACCAGCAGTTCACCTTCCCTCACCAGAGTGATCCAGCCCGAATCGAAGTACCAGCGATTCACCTTCCATCGCCAGAGTGATACAGCCCGCATCGAACTACCAGCGATTCACCTTCCGTCACCAGAGTGATCCAGCCCGAATCGAAGTACCAGCGATTCACCTTCCCTCTCCAGAGTGATCCAGCCAGCATCTGAGTACCAGCAATTCACCTTCCGTCGGAAGAGTGACCCAGCCCGCATCGGAGTACCAGCGATTCACCTTCCATCACCAGAGTGATCCAGCCAGCATCTGAGTACCAGCAATTCATCTTGCATCGCCAGAGTGACCCAGCCCGCATCGGAGTACCAGCGATTCACATTCCCTCTCCAGAGTGATCCAGCCAGCATCGGAGTACCAGCAATTCACCTTCCCTCTCCAGAGTGATCCAGCCCGCATCGGAGTACCAGCAATTCACCTTCCCTCTCCAGAGTGATCCAGCCAGCATCTGAGTACCAGCAGTTCACCTTCCCTCACCAGAGTTATCCAGCCCGCATCGGAGTACCAGCAATTCATCTTCCCTCACCAGAGTGATCCAGCCCGCATCGGAGTACCAGCAATTCACCTTCCGTCACCAGAGTGATCCAGCCCGCATCGGTGAACCAGCAATTCACCTTCCGTCGCCAGAGTGACCCAGCCCGCATCGGAGTACCAGCAATTCGCCTTCCCTCTCCAGAGTGGTCCAGCCAGCATCGGAGTACCAGCAATTCACCTTCCGTCACAAGAGTGACCCAGCCCGCATCGGAGTACCAGCAATTCACCTTCCCTCTCCAGAGTGATCCAGCCAGCATCTGAGTACCAGCAATTCACCTTCCGTCGCCAGAGTGATCCAGCCCGCATCGGAGTACCAGCGATTCACCTTCCGTCGCCAGAGTGATCCAGCCCGCATCGGAGTACCAGCAATTCAAGTTCCATCACCCGAGTGATCCAGGTCGCATCGGAGTACCAGCAATTCACCTTCCCTCTCCAGAGTGATCCAGCCCGCATCGGAATACCAGGAATTCACCTTCCATCACCAGAGTGATCCAGCCCGCATCGGAGTACCAGCAATTCACCTTCCGTCGGCAGAGTGACCCAGCCCGCATCGGAGTACCAGCGATTCACCTTCCCTCTCCAGAGTGATCCAGCCAGCATCTGAGTACCAGCAATTCACCTTCCATCGCCAGAGTAACCCAGCCCGCATCGGAGTACCAGCGATTCACCTTCCCTCTCCAGAGTGATCCAGCCAGCATCTGAGTACCAGCAATTCACCTTCCGTCGCCAGAGTGATCCAGCCCGCATAGCAGTACCAGCGATTCACCTTCCCTCTCCAGAGTGATCCAGCCAGCATCGGAGTTCCAGCAGTTCACCTTCCCTCACCAGAGTTATCCAGCCCGCATCGGAGTACCAGCAATTCACCTTCCCTCACCAGAGTGATCCAGCCCGCATCGGAGTACCAGAAATACACCTTCCGTCACGAGAGTGATCCAGCCCTCATCGGAGTACCAGCAATTCACCTTCCGTCACCAGAGTGATCCAGCCCGCATCGGTGAACCAGCAATTCACCTTCCGTCGCCAGAGTGACCCAGCCCGCATCGGAGTACCAGCAATTCGCCTTCCCTCTCCAGAGTGATCCAACCAGCATCGGAGTACCAGCAATTCACCTTCCGTCACAAGAGTGACCCAGCCCGCATCGGAGTACCAGCAATTCACCTTCCCTCTCCAGAGTGATCCAGACAGCATCTGAGTACCAGCAGTTCACCTTCCCTCACCAGAGTTATCCAGCCCGCATCGGAGTACCAGCAATTCATCTTCCCTCACCAGAGTGATCCAGCCCGCATCGGAGTACCAGCAATTCACCTTCCGTCACCAGAGTGATCCAGCCCGCATCGGTGAACCAGCAATTCACCTTCCGTCGCCAGAGTGACCCAGCCCGCATCGGAGTACCAGCAATTCGCCTTCCCTCTCCAGAGTGATCCAGCCAGCATCTGAGTACCAGCAATTCACCTTCCGTCGCCAGAGTGATCCAGCCCGCATCGGAGTACCAGCAATTCACCTTCCCTCTCCAGAGTGATCCGGCCAGCATCAGAGTACCAGCGATTCACCTTCCGTCGCCAGAGTGATCCAGCCCGCATCGGAGTACCAGCAATTCAAGTTCCATCACCAGAGTGATCCAGGTCGCATCGGAGTACCAGCAATTCACCTTCCCTCTCCAGAGTGATCCAGCCCGCATCGGAATACCAGGAATTCACCTTCCATCACCAGAGTGATCCAGCCCGCATCGGAGTACCAGCAATTCACCTTCCGTCGGCAGAGTGACCCAGCCCGCATCGGAGTACCAGCGATTCACCTTCCCTCTCCAGAGTGATCCAGCCAGCATCTGAGTACCAGCAATTCACCTTCCGTCGCCAGAGTAAACCAGCCCGCATCGGAGTACCAGCGATTCACCTTCCCTCTCCAGAGTGATCCAGCCAGCATCTGAGTACCAGCAATTCACCTTCCGTCGCCAGAGTGATCCAGCCCGCATAGCAGTACCAGCGATTCACCTTCCCTCTCCAGAGTGATCCAGCCAGCATCGGAGTTCCAGCAGTTCACCTTCCCTCACCAGAGTTATCCAGCCCGCATCGGAGTAGCAGCAATTCACCTTCCCTCACCAGAGTGATCCAGCCCGCATCGGAGTACCAGAAATACACCTTCCGTCACGAGAGTGATCCAGCCCTCATCGGAGTACCAGCAATTCACCTTCCGTCACCAGAGTGATCCAGCCCGCATCGGAGTACCAGCGATTCAGCTTCCGTACCAGAGTGATCCAGCCCGCATCGGAGTACCAGCAGTTCACCTTCCCTCACCAGAGTGATCCAGCCCGAATCGAAGTACCAGCGATTCACCTTCCATCGCCAGAGTGATACAGCCCGCATCGAACTACCAGCGATTCACCTTCCGTCACCAGAGTGATCCAGCCCGAATCGAAGTACCAGCGATTCACCTTCCCTCTCCAGAGTGATCCAGCCAGCGTCTGAGTACCAGCAATTCTCCTTCCGTCGGCAGAGTGACCCAGCCCGCATCGGAGTACCAGCGATTCACCTTCCATCACCAGAGTGATCCAGCCAGCATCTGAGTACCAGCAATTCATCTTGCATCGCCAGAGTGACCCAGCCCGCATCGGAGTACCAGCGATTCACATTCCCTCTCCAGAGTGATCCAGCCAGCATCGGAGTACCAGCAATTCACCTTCCCTCTCCAGAGTGATCCAGCCCGCATCGGAGTACCAGCAATTCACCTTCCCTCTCCAGAGTGATCCAGCCAGCATCTGAGTACCAGCAGTTCACCTTCCCTCACCAGAGTTATCCAGCCCGCATCGGAGTACCAGCAATTCATCTTCCCTCACCAGAGTGATCCAGCCCGCATCGGAGTACCAGCAATTCACCTTCCGTCACCAGAGTGATCCAGCCCGCATCGGTGAACCAGCAATTCACCTTCCGTCGCCAGAGTGACCCAGCCCGCATCGGAGTACCAGCAATTCGCCTTCCCTCTCCAGAGTGGTCCAGCCAGCATCGGAGTACCAGCAATTCACCTTCCGTCACAAGAGTGACCCAGCCCGCATCGGAGTACCAGCAATTCACCTTCCCTCTCCAGAGTGATCCAGCCAGCATCTGAGTACCAGCAATTCACCTTCCGTCGCCAGAGTGATCCAGCCCGCATCGGAGTACCAGCGATTCACCTTCCGTCGCCAGAGTGATCCAGCCCGCATCGGAGTACCAGCAATTCAAGTTCCATCACCAGAGTGATCCAGGTCGCATCGGAGTACCAGCAATTCACCTTCCCTCTCCAGAGTGATCCAGCCCGCATCGGAATACCAGGAATTCACCTTCCATCACCAGAGTGATCCAGCCCGCATCGGAGTACCAGCAATTCACCTTCCGTCGGCAGAGTGACCCAGCCCGCATCGGAGTACCAGCGATTCACCTTCCCTCTCCAGAGTGATCCAGCCAGCATCTGAGTACCAGCAATTCACCTTCCGTCGCCAGAGTAACCCAGCCCGCATCGGAGTACCAGCGATTCACCTTCCCTCTCCAGAGTGATCCAGCCAGCATCTGAGTACCAGCAATTCACCTTCCGTCGCCAGAGTGATCCAGCCCGCATAGCAGTACCAGCGATTCACCTTCCCTCTCCAGAGTGATCCAGCCAGCATCGGAGTTCCAGCAGTTCACCTTCCCTCACCAGAGTTATCCAGCCCGCATCGGAGTACCAGCAATTCACCTTCCCTCACCAGAGTGATCCAGCCCGCATCGGAGTACCAGAAATACACCTTCCGTCACGAGAGTGATCCAGCCCTCATCGGAGTACCAGCAATTCACCTTCCGTCACCAAAGTGATCCAGCCCGCATCGGTGAACCAGCAATTCACCTTCCGTCGCCAGAGTGACCCAGCCCGCATCGGAGTACCAGCAATTCGCCTTCCCTCTCCAGAGTGATCCAACCAGCATCGGAGTACCAGCAATTCACCTTCCGTCACAAGAGTGACCCAGCCCGCATCGGAGTACCAGCAATTCACCTTCCCTCTCCAGAGTGATCCAGCCAGCATCTGAGTACCAGCAATTCACCTTCCGTCACCAGAGTGATCCAGCCCGCATCGGAGTACCAGCAATTCACCTTCCCTCTCCAGAGTGATCCAGCCAGCATCGGAGTACCAGCAATTCACCTTCCGTCACAAGAGTGATCCAGCCCGCATCGGAGTACCAGCGATTCACCTTCCCTCTCCAGAGTGATCCACCCAGCATCGGAATACCAGCAATTCACCTTCCATCACCAGAGTGATCCAGCCCGCATCGGAGTACCAGCAATTCACCTTCCCTCACCAGAGTGATCCAGCCCGCATCGGAGTACCAGCAATACACCTTCCGTCACGAGAGTGATCCAGCCCGCATCGGAGTACCAGCAATTCACCTTCCGTCACCAGAGTGATCCAGCCCGCATCGGTGAACCAGCAATTCACCTTCCATCGGCAGAGTGACCCAGCCCGCATCGGAGTACCAGCGATTCACCTTCCCTCTCCAGAGTGATCCAGCCAGCATCTGAGTACCAGCAATTCACCTTCCGTCGCCAGAGTAACCCAGCCCGCATCGGAGTACCAGCGATTCACCTTCCCTCTCCAGAGTGATCCAGCCAGCATCTGAGTACCAGCAATTCACCTTCCGTCGCCAGAGTGATCCAGCCCGCATAGCAGTACCAGCGATTCACCTTCCCTCTCCAGAGTGATCCAGCCAGCATTGGAGTTCCAGCAGTTCACCTTCCCTCACCAGAGTTATCCAGCCCGCATCGGAGTACCAGCAATTCACCTTCCCTCACCAGAGTGATCCAGCCCGCATCGGAGTACCAGAAATACACCTTCCGTCACGAGAGTGATCCAGCCCTCATCGGAGTACCAGCAATTCACCTTCCGTCACCAGAGTGATCCAGCCCGCATCGGTGAACCAGCAATTCACCTTCCGTCGCCAGAGTGACCCAGCCCGCATCGGAGTACCAGCAATTCGCCTTCCCTCTCCAGAGTGATCCAGCCAGCATCGGAGTACCAGCAATTCACCTTCCGTCACAGGAGTGATCCACCCAGCATCGGAATACCAGCAATTCACCTTCCATCACCAGAGTGATCCAGCCCGCATCGGAGTACCAGCAATTCAACTTCCCTCACCAGAGTGATCCAGCCCGCATCGGAGTACCAGCAATACACCTTCCGTCACGAGAGTGATCCAGCCCGCATCGGAGTACCAGCAATTCACCTTCCGTCACCAGAGTGATCCAGCCCGCATCGGTGAACCAGCAATTCACCTTCCGTCGGCAGAGTGACCCAGCCCGCATCGGAGTACCAGCGATTCACCTTCCCTCTCCAGAGTGATCCAGCCAGCATCTGAGTACCAGCAATTCACCTTCCGTCGCCAGAGTAACCCAGCCCGCATCGGAGTACCAGCGATTCACCTTCCCTCTCCAGAGTGATCCAGCCAGCATCTGAGTACCAGCAATTCACCTTCCGTCGCCAGAGTGATTCAGCCCGCATAGCAGTACCAGCGATTCACCTTCCCTCTCCAGAGTGATCCAGCCAGCATCGGAGTACCAGCAGTTCACCTTCCCTCACCAGAGTTATCCAGCCCGCATCGGAATACCAGCAATTCATCTTCCCTCACCAGAGTGATCCAGCCCGCATCGGAGTACCAGCAATACACCTTCCGTCACGAGAGTGATCCAGCCCTCATCGGAGTACCAGCAATTCACCTTCCGTCACCAGAGTGATCCAGCCCGCATCGGTGAACCAGCAATTCAACTTACGTCGCCAGAGTGACCCAGCCCGCATCGGAGTACCAGCAATTCGCCTTCCCTCTCCAGAGTGGTCCAGCCAGCATCGGAGTACCAGCAATTCACCTTCCCTCTCCAGAGTGATCCAGCCAGCATCTGAGTACCAGCAATTCACCTTCCGTCGCCAGAGTGATCCAGCCCGCATCGCAGTACCAGCGATTCACCTTCCCTCTCCAGAGTGATCCACCCAGCATCGGAATACCAGCAATTCACCTTCCATCACCAGAGTGATCCAGCCCGCATCGGAGTACCAGCAGTTCACCTTCCCTCACCAGAGTTATCCAGCCCGCATAGGAGTACCAGCAATTCACCTTCCCTCACCAGAGTGATCCAGTCCGCATCGGAGTACCAGCAATTCATCTTCCGTCACCAGAGTGATCCAGCCCGCATCGGAGTACCAGTAATTCACCTTCCGTCACCAGAGTGATCCAGCCCGCATCGGAGTACCAGCGATTCACCTTCCCTCTCCAGAGTGATCCAGCCAGCATCTGAGTACCAGCAATTCACCTTCCGTCGGCAGAGTGACCCAGCCCGCATCGGAGTACCAGCGATTCACCTTCCATCACCAGAGTGATCCAGCCAGAATCTGAGTACCAGCAATTCATCTTCCATCGCCAGAGTGACCCAGCCCGCATCGGAGTACCAGCGATTCACATTCCCTCTCCAGAGTGAACCAGCCCGCATCGGAGTACCAGCAATTCACCTTCCCTCTCCAGAGTGATCCAGCCAGCATCTGAGTACCAGCAATTCACCTTCCGTCGCCAGAGTAACCCAGTCCGCATCGGAGTACCAGCAATTCACATTCCCTCTCCAGAGTGATCCAGCCCGCATCGGAGTACCAGCAATTCACCTTCCCTCTCCAGAGTGATCCAGCCAGCATCGGAGTACCAGCAATTCACCTTCCCTCTCCAGAGTGATCCAGCCAGCACCTGAGTACCAGCAATTCACCTTCCGTCGCCAGAGTAACCCAGCCCGCATCGGAGTACCAGCGATTCACATTCTCTCTCCAGATTGATCCAGCCAGCATCGGAGTACCAGCAATTCACCTTCCGTCGCCAGAGTGACCCAGCCCGCATCGGAGTACCAGCAATTCACCTTCCCTCTCCAGAGTGATCCAGCCAGCATCTGAGTACCAGCAATTCAGCTTCCGTTGCTACAGTGACCCAGCCTGCATCGGAGTACCAGCGATTCACCTTCCCTCTCCAGAGTGATCCAGCCAGCATCTGAGTACCAGCAATTCACCTTCCGTCGGCAGAGTGATCCAGCCCGCATCGGAGTACCAGCGATTCAGCTTCCGTACCAGAGTGATCCAGCCCGCATCGGAGTACCAGCAGTTCACCTTCCCTCACCAGAGTTATCCAGCCCGCATCGGAGTACCAGCGATTCACCTTCCGTCGCCAGAGTGACCCAGCCCGCATCGGAGTAACAGCAATACACCTTCCATCACCAGAGTGATCCAGCCCGCATCGGAGTACCAGCGATTCACCTTCCATCTCCAGAGTGATACAGCCCGCATCGAACTACCAGCGATTCACCTTCCGTCACTAGAGTGATCCAGCCCGCATCGGAGTACCAGCGATTCACCTTCCGTCACCAGAGTGATCCAGCCAGCATCTGAGTACCAGCAATTCATCTTCCATCGCCAGAGTGACCCAGCCCGCATCGGAGTACCAGCGATTCACATTCCCTCTCCAGAGTGATCCAGCCCGCATCGGAGTACCAGCAATTCACCTTCCCTCTCCAGAGTGATCCAGCCAGCATCTGAGTACCAGCAATTCACCTTCCGTCGCCAGAGTAACCCAGTCCGCATCGGAGTACCAGCAATTCATCTTCCGTCGGCAGAGTGATCCAGCCCGCATCGGAGTACCAGCGATTCACCTTCCATCTCCAGAGTGATACAGCCCGCATCGAACTACCAGCGATTCACCTTCCGTCACTAGAGTGATCCAGCCCGCATCGGAGTACCAGCGATTCACCTTCCGTCACCAGAGTGATCCAGCCAGCATCTGAGTACCAGCAATTCATCTTCCATCGCCAGAGTGACCCAGCCCGCATCGGAGTACCAGCGATTCACATTCCCTCTCCAGAGTGATCCAGCCCGCATCGGAGTACCAGCAATTCACCTTCCCTCTCCAGAGTGATCCAGCCAGCATCTGAGTACCAGCAATTCACCTTCCGTCGCCAGAGTAACCCAGTCCGCATCGGAGTACCAGCAATTCATCTTCCGTCGGCAGAGTAACCCAGCCCGCATCGGAGTACCAGCGATTCACATTCTCTCTCCAGATTGATCCAGCCAGCATCTGAGTACCAGCAATTCACCTTCCGTCGCCAGAGTGACCCAGCCCGCATCAGAGTACCAGCAATTCATCTTCCCTCTCCAGTGTGATCCAGCCAGCATCGGAGTACCAGCAATTCACCTTCCGTCGCCAGAGTGACCCAGCCCGCATCGGAGTACCAGCAATTCACCTTCCCTCTCCAGAGTGATCCAGCCAGCATCTGAGTACCAGCAATTCAGCTTCCGTTGCCACAGTGACCCAGCCTGCATCGGAGTACCAGCGATTCAACTTCCCTCTCCAGAGTGATCCAGCCAGCATCTGAGTACCAGCAATTCACCTTCCGTCGGCAGAGTGATCCAGCCCGCATCGGAGTACCAGCGATTCAGCTTCCGTACCAGAGTGATCCAGCCCGCATCGGAGTACCAGCAGTTCACCTTCCCTCACCAGAGTTATCCAGCCCGCATCGGAGTACCAGCGATTCACCTTCCGTCGCCAGAGTGACCCAGCCCGCATCGGAGTACCAGCAATACACCTTCCATCACCAGAGTGATCCAGCCCGCATCGGAGTACCAGCGATTCACCTTCCATCGCCAGAGTGATACAGCCCGCATCGAACTACCAGCGATTCACCTTCCGTCACCAGAGTGATCCAGCCCGAATCGAAGTACCAGCGATTCACCTTCACTCTCCAGAGTGATCCAGCCAGCATCTGAGTACCAGCAATTCACCTTCCGTCGGCAGAGTGACCCAGCCCGCATCGGTGTACCAGCGATTCACCTTCCATCACCAGAGTGATCCAGCCAGCATCTGAGTACCAGCAATTCATCTTGCATCGCCAGAGTGACCCAGCCCGCATCGGAGTACCAGCGATTCACATTCCCTCTCCAGAGTGATCCAGCCCGCATCGGAGTACCAGCAATTCACCTTCCCTCTCCAGAGTGATCCAGCCAGCATCTGAGTACCAGCAATTCACCTTCCGTCGCCAGAGTAACCCAGTCCGCATCGGAGTACCAGCAATTCATCTTCCGTCACCAGAGTGATCCAGCCCGCATCGGAGTACCAGCAATTCACCTTCCGTCGGCAGAGTGACCCAGCCCGCATCGGAGTACCAGCGATTCACATTCCCTCTCCAGAGTGATCCAGCCCGCATCGGAGTACCAGCAATACACCTTCCGTCACGAGAGTGATCCAGCCCTCATCGGAGTACCAGCAATTCACCTTCCGTCACCAGAGTGATCCAGCCCGCATCGGTGAACCAGCAATTCAACTTACGTCGCCAGAGTGACCCAGCCCGCATCGGAGTACCAGCAATTCGCCTTCCCTCTCCAGAGTGGTCCAGCCAGCATCGGAGTACCAGCAATTCACCTTCCCTCTCCAGAGTGATCCAGCCAGCATCTGAGTACCAGCAATTCACCTTCCGTCGCCAGAGTGATCCAGCCCGCATCGCAGTACCAGCGATTCACCTTCCCTCTCCAGAGTGATCCACCCAGCATCGGAATACCAGCAATTCACCTTCCATCACCAGAGTGATCCAGCCCGCATCGGAGTACCAGCAGTTCACCTTCCGTCACCAGAGTGATCCAGCCCGCATCGGTGAACCAGCAATTCACCTTCCCTCACCAGAGTGATCCAGTCCGCATCGGAGTACCAGCAATTCATCTTCCGTCACCAGAGTGATCCAGCCCGCATCGGAGTACCAGTAATTCACCTTCCGTCACCAGAGTGATCCAGCCCGCATCGGAGTACCAGCGATTCACCTTCCCTCTCCAGAGTGATCCAGCCAGCATCTGAGTACCAGCAATTCACCTTCCGTCGGCAGAGTGACCCAGCCCGCATCGGAGTACCAGCGATTCACCTTCCATCACCAGAGTGATCCAGCCAGCATCTGAGTACCAGCAATTCATCTTCCATCGCCAGAGTGACCCAGCCCGCATCGGAGTACCAGCGATTCACATTCCCTCTCCAGAGTGAACCAGCCCGCATCGGAGTACCAGCAATTCACCTTCCCTCTCCAGAGTGATCCAGCCAGCATCTGAGTACCAGCAATTCACCTTCCGTCGCCAGAGTAACCCAGTCCGCATCGGAGTACCAGCAATTCACATTCCCTCTCCAGAGTGATCCAGCCCGCATCGGAGTACCAGCAATTCACCTTCCCTCTCCAGAGTGATCCAGCCAGCATCGGAGTACCAGCAATTCACCTTCCCTCTCCAGAGTGATCCAGCCAGCACCTGAGTACCAGCAATTCACCTTCCGTCGCCAGAGTAACCCAGCCCGCATCGGAGTACCAGCGATTCACATTCTCTCTCCAGATTGATCCAGCCAGCATCGGAGTACCAGCAATTCACCTTCCGTCGCCAGAGTGACCCAGCCCGCATCGGAGTACCAGCAATTCACCTTCCCTCTCCAGAGTGATCCAGCCAGCATCTGAGTACCAGCAATTCAGCTTCCGTTGCTACAGTGACCCAGCCTGCATCGGAGTACCAGCGATTCACCTTCCCTCTCCAGAGTGATCCAGCCAGCATCTGAGTACCAGCAATTCACCTTCCGTCGGCAGAGTGATCCAGCCCGCATCGGAGTACCAGCGATTCAGCTTCCGTACCAGAGTGATCCAGCCCGCATCGGAGTACCAGCAGTTCACCTTCCCTCACCAGAGTTATCCAGCCCGCATCGGAGTACCAGCGATTCACCTTCCGTCGCCAGAGTGACCCAGCCCGCATCGGAGTAACAGCAATACACCTTCCATCACCAGAGTGATCCAGCCCGCATCGGAGTACCAGCGATTCACCTTCCATCTCCAGAGTGATACAGCCCGCATCGAACTACCAGCGATTCACCTTCCGTCACTAGAGTGATCCAGCCCGCATCGGAGTACCAGCGATTCACCTTCCGTCACCAGAGTGATCCAGCCAGCATCTGAGTACCAGCAATTCATCTTCCATCGCCAGAGTGACCCAGCCCGCATCGGAGTACCAGCGATTCACATTCCCTCTCCAGAGTGATCCAGCCCGCATCGGAGTACCAGCAATTCACCTTCCCTCTCCAGAGTGATCCAGCCAGCATCTGAGTACCAGCAATTCACCTTCCGTCGCCAGAGTAACCCAGTCCGCATCGGAGTACCAGCAATTCATCTTCCGTCGGCAGAGTAACCCAGCCCGCATCGGAGTACCAGCGATTCACATTCTCTCTCCAGATTGATCCAGCCAGCATCTGAGTACCAGCAATTCACCTTCCGTCGCCAGAGTGACCCAGCCCGCATCAGAGTACCAGCAATTCATCTTCCCTCTCCAGAGTGATCCAGCCAGCATCGGAGTACCAGCAATTCACCTTCCGTCGCCAGAGTGACCCAGCCCGCATCGGAGTACCAGCAATTCACCTTCCCTCTCCAGAGTGATCCAGCCAGCATCTGAGTACCAGCAATTCAGCTTCCGTTGCCACAGTGACCCAGCCTGCATCGGAGTACCAGCGATTCAACTTCCCTCTCCAGAGTGATCCAGCCAGCATCTGAGTACCAGCAATTCACCTTCCGTCGGCAGAGTGATCCAGCCCGCATCGGAGTACCAGCGATTCAGCTTCCGTACCAGAGTGATCCAGCCCGCATCGGAGTACCAGCAGTTCACCTTCCCTCACCAGAGTTATCCAGCCCGCATCGGAGTACCAGCGATTCACCTTCCGTCGCCAGAGTGACCCAGCCCGCATCGGAGTACCAGCAATACACCTTCCATCACCAGAGTGATCCAGCCCGCATCGGAGTACCAGCGATTCACCTTCCATCGCCAGAGTGATACAGCCCGCATCGAACTACCAGCGATTCACCTTCCGTCACCAGAGTGATCCAGCCCGAATCGAAGTACCAGCGATTCACCTTCACTCTCCAGAGTGATCCAGCCAGCATCTGAGTACCAGCAATTCACCTTCCGTCGGCAGAGTGACCCAGCCCGCATCGGAGTACCAGCGATTCACCTTCCATCACCAGAGTGATCCAGCCAGCATCTGAGTACCAGCAATTCATCTTGCATCGCCAGAGTGACCCAGCCCGCATCGGAGTACCAGCGATTCACATTCCCTCTCCAGAGTGATCCAGCCCGCATCGGAGTACCAGCAATTCACCTTCCCTCTCCAGAGTGATCCAGCCAGCATCTGAGTACCAGCAATTCACCTTCCGTCGCCAGAGTAACCCAGTCCGCATCGGAGTACCAGCAATTCATCTTCCGTCACCAGAGTGATCCAGCCCGCATCGGAGTACCAGCAATTCACCTTCCGTCGGCAGAGTGACCCAGCCCGCATCGGAGTACCAGCGATTCACATTCCCTCTCCAGAGTGATCCAGCCCGCATCGGAGTACCAGCAATACACCTTCCGTCACGAGAGTGATCCAGCCCTCATCGGAGTACCAGCAATTCACCTTCCGTCACCAGAGTGATCCAGCCCGCATCGGTGAACCAGCAATTCAACTTACGTCGCCAGAGTGACCCAGCCCGCATCGGAGTACCAGCAATTCGCCTTCCCTCTCCAGAGTGGTCCAGCCAGCATCGGAGTACCAGCAATTCACCTTCCCTCTCCAGAGTGATCCAGCCAGCATCTGAGTACCAGCAATTCACCTTCCGTCGCCAGAGTGATCCAGCCCGCATCGCAGTACCAGCGATTCACCTTCCCTCTCCAGAGTGATCCACCCAGCATCGGAATACCAGCAATTCACCTTCCATCACCAGAGTGATCCAGCCCGCATCGGAGTACCAGCAGTTCACCTTCCCTCACCAGAGTTATCCAGCCCGCATAGGAGTACCAGCAATTCACCTTCCCTCACCAGAGTGATCCAGTCCGCATCGGAGTACCAGCAATTCATCTTCCGTCACCAGAGTGATCCAGCCCGCATCGGAGTACCAGTAATTCACCTTCCGTCACCAGAGTGATCCAGCCCGCATCGGAGTACCAGCGATTCACCTTCCCTCTCCAGAGTGATCCAGCCAGCATCTGAGTACCAGCAATTCACCTTCCGTCGGCAGAGTGACCCAGCCCGCATCGGAGTACCAGCGATTCACCTTCCATCACCAGAGTGATCCAGCCAGCATCTGAGTACCAGCAATTCATCTTCCATCGCCAGAGTGACCCAGCCCGCATCGGAGTACCAGCGATTCACATTCCCTCTCCAGAGTGAACCAGCCCGCATCGGAGTACCAGCAATTCACCTTCCCTCTCCAGAGTGATCCAGCCAGCATCTGAGTACCAGCAATTCACCTTCCGTCGCCAGAGTAACCCAGTCCGCATCGGAGTACCAGCAATTCACATTCCCTCTCCAGAGTGATCCAGCCCGCATCGGAGTACCAGCAATTCACCTTCCCTCTCCAGAGTGATCCAGCCAGCATCGGAGTACCAGCAATTCACCTTCCCTCTCCAGAGTGATCCAGCCAGCACCTGAGTACCAGCAATTCACCTTCCGTCGCCAGAGTAACCCAGCCCGCATCGGAGTACCAGCGATTCACATTCTCTCTCCAGATTGATCCAGCCAGCATCGGAGTACCAGCAATTCACCTTCCGTCGCCAGAGTGACCCAGCCCGCATCGGAGTACCAGCAATTCACCTTCCCTCTCCAGAGTGATCCAGCCAGCATCTGAGTACCAGCAATTCAGCTTCCGTTGCTACAGTGACCCAGCCTGCATCGGAGTACCAGCGATTCACCTTCCCTCTCCAGAGTGATCCAGCCAGCATCTGAGTACCAGCAATTCACCTTCCGTCGGCAGAGTGATCCAGCCCGCATCGGAGTACCAGCGATTCAGCTTCCGTACCAGAGTGATCCAGCCCGCATCGGAGTACCAGCAGTTCACCTTCCCTCACCAGAGTTATCCAGCCCGCATCGGAGTACCAGCGATTCACCTTCCGTCGCCAGAGTGACCCAGCCCGCATCGGAGTACCAGCAATACACCTTCCATCACCAGAGTGATCCAGCCCGCATCGGAGTACCAGCGATTCACCTTCCATCGCCAGAGTGATACAGCCCGCATCGAACTACCAGCGATTCACCTTCCGTCACCAGAGTGATCCAGCCCGAATCGAAGTACCAGCGATTCACCTTCACTCTCCAGAGTGATCCAGCCAGCATCTGAGTACCAGCAATTCACCTTCCGTCGGCAGAGTGACCCAGCCCGCATCGGAGTACCAGCGATTCACCTTCCATCACCAGAGTGATCCAGCCAGCATCTGAGTACCAGCAATTCATCTTGCATCGCCAGAGTGACCCAGCCCGCATCGGAGTACCAGCGATTCACATTCCCTCTCCAGAGTGATCCAGCCCGCATCGGAGTACCAGCAATTCACCTTCCCTCTCCAGAGTGATCCAGCCAGCATCTGAGTACCAGCAATTCACCTTCCGTCGCCAGAGTAACCCAGTCCGCATCGGAGTACCAGCAATTCATCTTCCGTCACCAGAGTGATCCAGCCCGCATCGGAGTACCAGCAATTCACCTTCCGTCGGCAGAGTGACCCAGCCCGCATCGGAGTACCAGCGATTCACATTCCCTCTCCAGAGTGATCCAGCCCGTATCGGAGTACCAGCAATTCACCTTCCTTCTCCAGAGTGATCCAGCCAGCATCGGAGTACCAGCAATTCACCTTCCCTCTCCAGAGTGATCCAGCCAGCACCTGAGTACCAGCAATTCACCTTCCGTCGCCAGAGTAACCCAGCCCTCATCGGAGTACTAGCGATTCACATTCTCTCTCCAGATTGATCCAGCCAGCATCTGAGTACCAGCAATTCACCTTCCGTCGCCAGATTGACCCAGCCCGCATCGGAGTACCAGCAATTCATCTTCCCTCTCCAGAGTGATCCAGCCAGCATCGGAGTACCAGAAATTCACCTTCCGTCGCCAGAGTGACCCAGCCCGCATCGGAGTACCAGCAATTCACCTTCCCTCTCCAGAGTGATCCAGCCAGCATCTGAGTACCAGCAATTCAGCTTCCGTTGCCACAGTGACCCAGCCTGCATCGGAGTACCAGCGATTCACCTTCCCTCTCCAGAGTGATCCAGCCAGCATCTGAGTACCAGCAATTCACCTTCCGTCGCCAGAGTAACCCAGTCCGCATCGGAGTACCAGCGATTCAGCCTCCGTACCAGAGTGATCCAGCCCGCATCGGAGTACCAGCAGTTCACCTTCCCTCACCAGAGTTATCCAGCCCGCATCGGAGTACCAGCAATACACCTTCCATCACCAGAGTGATCCAGCCCGCATCGGAGTACCAGCGATTCACCTTCCATCGCCAGAGTGATACAGCCCGCATCGAACTACCAGCGATTCACCTTCCGTCACCAGAGTGATCCAACCCGAATCGAAGTACCAGCGATTCACCTTCCGTCACCAGAGTGATCCAGCCCGCATTGGAGTACCAGCGATTCACCTTCCGTCACCAGAGTGATCCAGCCCGCATCGGACTACCAGCAATTCACCTTCCCTCTCCAGAGTGACCCAGCCCGCATCGGAGTACCAGCAATTCACCTTCCCTCTCCAGAGTGATCCAGCCAGCATCTGAGTACCAGCAATTCACCTTCCGTCGGCAGAGTGATCCAGCCCGCATCGGAGTACCAGCGATTCAGCTTCCGTACCAGAGTGATCCAGCCCGCATCGGAGTACCAGCAGTTCACCTTCCCTCACCAGAGTTATCCAGCCCGCATCGGAGTACCAGCGATTCACCTTCCGTCGCCAGAGTGACCCAGCCCGCATCGGAGTAACAGCAATACACCTTCCATCACCAGAGTGATCCAGCCCGCATCGGAGTACCAGCGATTCACCTTCCATCTCCAGAGTGATACAGCCCGCATCGAACTACCAGCGATTCACCTTCCGTCACTAGAGTGATCCAGCCCGCATCGGAGTACCAGCGATTCACCTTCCGTCACCAGAGTGATCCAGCCAGCATCTGAGTACCAGCAATTCATCTTCCATCGCCAGAGTGACCCAGTCCGCATCGGAGTACCAGCGATTCACATTCCCTCTCCAGAGTGATCCAGCCCGCATCGGAGTACCAGCAATTCACCTTCCCTCTCCAGAGTGATCCAGCCAGCATCTGAGTACCAGCAATTCACCTTCCGTCGCCAGAGTAACCCAGTCCGCATCGGAGTACCAGCAATTCATCTTCCGTCGGCAGAGTAACCCAGCCCGCATCGGAGTACCAGCGATTCACATTCTCTCTCCAGATTGATCCAGCCAGCATCTGAGTACCAGCAATTCACCTTCCGTCGCCAGAGTGACCCAGCCCGCATCAGAGTACCAGCAATTCATCTTCCCTCTCCAGAGTGATCCAGCCAGCATTGGAGTACCAGCAATTCACCTTCCGTCGGCAGAGTGATCCAGCCCGCATCGGAGTACCAGCGATTCACCTTCCGTCACCAGAGTGATCCAGCCAGCATCTGAGTACCAGCAATTCATCTTCCATCGCCAGAGTGACCCAGCCCGCATCGGAGTACCAGCGATTCACATTCCCTCTCCAGAGTGATCCAGCCCGCATCGGAGTACCAGCAATTCACCTTCCCTCTCCAGAGTGATCCAGCCAGCATCTGAGTACCAGCAATTCACCTTCCGTCGCCAGAGTAACCCAGTCCGCATCGGAGTACCAGCAATTCATCTTCCGTCGGCAGAGTAACCCAGCCCGCATCGGAGTACCAGCGATTCACATTCTCTCTCCAGATTGATCCAGCCAGCATCTGAGTACCAGCAATTCACCTTCCGTCGCCAGAGTGACCCAGCCCGCATCAGAGTACCAGCAATTCATCTTCCCTCTCCAGAGTGATCCAGCCAGCATCGGAGTACCAGCAATTCACCTTCCGTCGCCAGAGTGACCCAGCCCGCATCGGAGTACCAGCAATTCACCTTCCCTCTCCAGAGTGATCCAGCCAGCATCTGAGTACCAGCAATTCAGCTTCCGTTGCCACAGTGACCCAGCCTGCATCGGAGTACCAGCGATTCAACTTCCCTCTCCAGAGTGATCCAGCCAGCATCTGAGTACCAGCAATTCACCTTCCGTCGGCAGAGTGATCCAGCCCGCATCGGAGTACCAGCGATTCAGCTTCCGTACCAGAGTGATCCAGCCCGCATCGGAGTACCAGCAGTTCACCTTCCCTCACCAGAGTTATCCAGCCCGCATCGGAGTACCAGCGATTCACCTTCCGTCGCCAGAGTGACCCAGCCCGCATCGGAGTACCAGCAATACACCTTCCATCACCAGAGTGATCCAGCCCGCATCGGAGTACCAGCGATTCACCTTCCGTCACCAGAGTGATCCAGCCCGAATCGAAGTACCAGCGATTCACCTTCACTCTCCAGAGTGATCCAGCCAGCATCTGAGTACCAGCAATTCACCTTCCGTCGGCAGAGTGACCCAGCCCGCATCGGAGTACCAGCGATTCACCTTCCATCACCAGAGTGATCCAGCCAGCATCTGAGTACCAGCAATTCATCTTGCATCGCCAGAGTGACCCAGCCCGCATCGGAGTACCAGCGATTCACATTCCCTCTCCAGAGTGATCCAGCCCGCATCGGAGTACCAGCAATTCACCTTCCCTCTCCAGAGTGATCCAGCCAGCATCTGAGTACCAGCAATTCACCTTCCGTCGCCAGAGTAACCCAGTCCGCATCGGAGTACCAGCAATTCATCTTCCGTCACCAGAGTGATCCAGCCCGCATCGGAGTACCAGCAATTCACCTTCCGTCGGCAGAGTGACCCAGCCCGCATCGGAGTACCAGCGATTCACATTCCCTCTCCAGAGTGATCCAGCCCGCATCGGAGTACCAGCAATACACCTTCCGTCACGAGAGTGATCCAGCCCTCATCGGAGTACCAGCAATTCACCTTCCGTCACCAGAGTGATCCAGCCCGCATCGGTGAACCAGCAATTCAACTTACGTCGCCAGAGTGACCCAGCCCGCATCGGAGTACCAGCAATTCGCCTTCCCTCTCCAGAGTGGTCCAGCCAGCATCGGAGTACCAGCAATTCACCTTCCCTCTCCAGAGTGATCCAGCCAGCATCTGAGTACCAGCAATTCACCTTCCGTCGCCAGAGTGATCCAGCCCGCATCGCAGTACCAGCGATTCACCTTCCCTCTCCAGAGTGATCCACCCAGCATCGGAATACCAGCAATTCACCTTCCATCACCAGAGTGATCCAGCCCGCATCGGAGTACCAGCAGTTCACCTTCCCTCACCAGAGTTATCCAGCCCGCATAGGAGTACCAGCAATTCACCTTCCCTCACCAGAGTGATCCAGTCCGCATCGGAGTACCAGCAATTCATCTTCCGTCACCAGAGTGATCCAGCCCGCATCGGAGTACCAGTAATTCACCTTCCGTCACCAGAGTGATCCAGCCCGCATCGGAGTACCAGCGATTCACCTTCCCTCTCCAGAGTGATCCAGCCAGCATCTGAGTACCAGCAATTCACCTTCCGTCGGCAGAGTGACCCAGCCCGCATCGGAGTACCAGCGATTCACCTTCCATCACCAGAGTGATCCAGCCAGCATCTGAGTACCAGCAATTCATCTTCCATCGCCAGAGTGACCCAGCCCGCATCGGAGTACCAGCGATTCACATTCCCTCTCCAGAGTGAACCAGCCCGCATCGGAGTACCAGCAATTCACCTTCCCTCTCCAGAGTGATCCAGCCAGCATCTGAGTACCAGCAATTCACCTTCCGTCGCCAGAGTAACCCAGTCCGCATCGGAGTACCAGCAATTCACATTCCCTCTCCAGAGTGATCCAGCCCGCATCGGAGTACCAGCAATTCACCTTCCCTCTCCAGAGTGATCCAGCCAGCATCGGAGTACCAGCAATTCACCTTCCCTCTCCAGAGTGATCCAGCCAGCACCTGAGTACCAGCAATTCACCTTCCGTCGCCAGAGTAACCCAGCCCGCATCGGAGTACCAGCGATTCACATTCTCTCTCCAGATTGATCCAGCCAGCATCGGAGTACCAGCAATTCACCTTCCGTCGCCAGAGTGACCCAGCCCGCATCGGAGTACCAGCAATTCACCTTCCCTCTCCAGAGTGATCCAGCCAGCATCTGAGTACCAGCAATTCAGCTTCCGTTGCTACAGTGACCCAGCCTGCATCGGAGTACCAGCGATTCACCTTCCCTCTCCAGAGTGATCCAGCCAGCATCTGAGTACCAGCAATTCACCTTCCGTCGGCAGAGTGATCCAGCCCGCATCGGAGTACCAGCGATTCAGCTTCCGTACCAGAGTGATCCAGCCCGCATCGGAGTACCAGCAGTTCACCTTCCCTCACCAGAGTTATCCAGCCCGCATCGGAGTACCAGCGATTCACCTTCCGTCGCCAGAGTGACCCAGCCCGCATCGGAGTACCAGCAATACACCTTCCATCACCAGAGTGATCCAGCCCGCATCGGAGTACCAGCGATTCACCTTCCATCGCCAGAGTGATACAGCCCGCATCGAACTACCAGCGATTCACCTTCCGTCACCAGAGTGATCCAGCCCGAATCGAAGTACCAGCGATTCACCTTCACTCTCCAGAGTGATCCAGCCAGCATCTGAGTACCAGCAATTCACCTTCCGTCGGCAGAGTGACCCAGCCCGCATCGGAGTACCAGCGATTCACCTTCCATCACCAGAGTGATCCAGCCAGCATCTGAGTACCAGCAATTCATCTTGCATCGCCAGAGTGACCCAGCCCGCATCGGAGTACCAGCGATTCACATTCCCTCTCCAGAGTGATCCAGCCCGCATCGGAGTACCAGCAATTCACCTTCCCTCTCCAGAGTGATCCAGCCAGCATCTGAGTACCAGCAATTCACCTTCCGTCGCCAGAGTAACCCAGTCCGCATCGGAGTACCAGCAATTCATCTTCCGTCACCAGAGTGATCCAGCCCGCATCGGAGTACCAGCAATTCACCTTCCGTCGGCAGAGTGACCCAGCCCGCATCGGAGTACCAGCGATTCACATTCCCTCTCCAGAGTGATCCAGCCCGTATCGGAGTACCAGCAATTCACCTTCCTTCTCCAGAGTGATCCAGCCAGCATCGGAGTACCAGCAATTCACCTTCCCTCTCCAGAGTGATCCAGCCAGCACCTGAGTACCAGCAATTCACCTTCCGTCGCCAGAGTAACCCAGCCCTCATCGGAGTACTAGCGATTCACATTCTCTCTCCAGATTGATCCAGCCAGCATCTGAGTACCAGCAATTCACCTTCCGTCGCCAGATTGACCCAGCCCGCATCGGAGTACCAGCAATTCATCTTCCCTCTCCAGAGTGATCCAGCCAGCATCGGAGTACCAGAAATTCACCTTCCGTCGCCAGAGTGACCCAGCCCGCATCGGAGTACCAGCAATTCACCTTCCCTCTCCAGAGTGATCCAGCCAGCATCTGAGTACCAGCAATTCAGCTTCCGTTGCCACAGTGACCCAGCCTGCATCGGAGTACCAGCGATTCACCTTCCCTCTCCAGAGTGATCCAGCCAGCATCTGAGTACCAGCAATTCACCTTCCGTCGCCAGAGTAACCCAGTCCGCATCGGAGTACCAGCGATTCAGCCTCCGTACCAGAGTGATCCAGCCCGCATCGGAGTACCAGCAGTTCACCTTCCCTCACCAGAGTTATCCAGCCCGCATCGGAGTACCAGCAATACACCTTCCATCACCAGAGTGATCCAGCCCGCATCGGAGTACCAGCGATTCACCTTCCATCGCCAGAGTGATACAGCCCGCATCGAACTACCAGCGATTCACCTTCCGTCACCAGAGTGATCCAACCCGAATCGAAGTACCAGCGATTCACCTTCCGTCACCAGAGTGATCCAGCCCGCATTGGAGTACCAGCGATTCACCTTCCGTCACCAGAGTGATCCAGCCCGCATCGGACTACCAGCAATTCACCTTCCCTCTCCAGAGTGACCCAGCCCGCATCGGAGTACCAGCAATTCACCTTCCCTCTCCAGAGTGATCCAGCCAGCATCTGAGTACCAGCAATTCACCTTCCGTCGGCAGAGTGATCCAGCCCGCATCGGAGTACCAGCGATTCAGCTTCCGTACCAGAGTGATCCAGCCCGCATCGGAGTACCAGCAGTTCACCTTCCCTCACCAGAGTTATCCAGCCCGCATCGGAGTACCAGCGATTCACCTTCCGTCGCCAGAGTGACCCAGCCCGCATCGGAGTAACAGCAATACACCTTCCATCACCAGAGTGATCCAGCCCGCATCGGAGTACCAGCGATTCACCTTCCATCTCCAGAGTGATACAGCCCGCATCGAACTACCAGCGATTCACCTTCCGTCACTAGAGTGATCCAGCCCGCATCGGAGTACCAGCGATTCACCTTCCGTCACCAGAGTGATCCAGCCAGCATCTGAGTACCAGCAATTCATCTTCCATCGCCAGAGTGACCCAGTCCGCATCGGAGTACCAGCGATTCACATTCCCTCTCCAGAGTGATCCAGCCCGCATCGGAGTACCAGCAATTCACCTTCCCTCTCCAGAGTGATCCAGCCAGCATCTGAGTACCAGCAATTCACCTTCCGTCGCCAGAGTAACCCAGTCCGCATCGGAGTACCAGCAATTCATCTTCCGTCGGCAGAGTAACCCAGCCCGCATCGGAGTACCAGCGATTCACATTCTCTCTCCAGATTGATCCAGCCAGCATCTGAGTACCAGCAATTCACCTTCCGTCGCCAGAGTGACCCAGCCCGCATCAGAGTACCAGCAATTCATCTTCCCTCTCCAGAGTGATCCAGCCAGCATCGGAGTACCAGCAATTCACCTTCCGTCGGCAGAGTGATCCAGCCCGCATCGGAGTACCAGCGATTCACCTTCCGTCACCAGAGTGATCCAGCCAGCATCTGAGTACCAGCAATTCATCTTCCATCGCCAGAGTGACCCAGCCCGCATCGGAGTACCAGCGATTCACATTCCCTCTCCAGAGTGATCCAGCCCGCATCGGAGTACCAGCAATTCACCTTCCCTCTCCAGAGTGATCCAGCCAGCATCTGAGTACCAGCAATTCACCTTCCGTCGCCAGAGTAACCCAGTCCGCATCGGAGTACCAGCAATTCATCTTCCGTCGGCAGAGTAACCCAGCCCGCATCGGAGTACCAGCGATTCACATTCTCTCTCCAGATTGATCCAGCCAGCATCTGAGTACCAGCAATTCAACTTACGTCGCCAGAGTGACCCAGCCCGCATCGGAGTACCAGCAATTCGCCTTCCCTCTCCAGAGTGGTCCAGCCAGCATCGGAGTACCAGCAATTCACCTTCCCTCTCCAGAGTGATCCAGCCAGCATCTGAGTACCAGCAATTCACCTTCCGTCGCCAGAGTGATCCAGCCCGCATCGCAGTACCAGCGATTCACCTTCCCTCTCCAGAGTGATCCACCCAGCATCGGAATACCAGCAATTCACCTTCCATCACCAGAGTGATCCAGCCCGCATCGGAGTACCAGCAGTTCACCTTCCCTCACCAGAGTTATCCAGCCCGCATAGGAGTACCAGCAATTCACCTTCCCTCACCAGAGTGATCCAGTCCGCATCGGAGTACCAGCAATTCATCTTCCGTCACCAGAGTGATCCAGCCCGCATCGGAGTACCAGTAATTCACCTTCCGTCACCAGAGTGATCCAGCCCGCATCGGAGTACCAGCGATTCACCTTCCCTCTCCAGAGTGATCCAGCCAGCATCTGAGTACCAGCAATTCACCTTCCGTCGGCAGAGTGACCCAGCCCGCATCGGAGTACCAGCGATTCACCTTCCATCACCAGAGTGATCCAGCCAGCATCTGAGTACCAGCAATTCATCTTCCATCGCCAGAGTGACCCAGCCCGCATCGGAGTACCAGCGATTCACATTCCCTCTCCAGAGTGAACCAGCCCGCATCGGAGTACCAGCAATTCACCTTCCCTCTCCAGAGTGATCCAGCCAGCATCTGAGTACCAGCAATTCACCTTCCGTCGCCAGAGTAACCCAGTCCGCATCGGAGTACCAGCAATTCACATTCCCTCTCCAGAGTGATCCAGCCCGCATCGGAGTACCAGCAATTCACCTTCCCTCTCCAGAGTGATCCAGCCAGCATCGGAGTACCAGCAATTCACCTTCCCTCTCCAGAGTGATCCAGCCAGCACCTGAGTACCAGCAATTCACCTTCCGTCGCCAGAGTAACCCAGCCCGCATCGGAGTACCAGCGATTCACATTCTCTCTCCAGATTGATCCAGCCAGCATCGGAGTACCAGCAATTCACCTTCCGTCGCCAGAGTGACCCAGCCCGCATCGGAGTACCAGCAATTCACCTTCCCTCTCCAGAGTGATCCAGCCAGCATCTGAGTACCAGCAATTCAGCTTCCGTTGCTACAGTGACCCAGCCTGCATCGGAGTACCAGCGATTCACCTTCCCTCTCCAGAGTGATCCAGCCAGCATCTGAGTACCAGCAATTCACCTTCCGTCGGCAGAGTGATCCAGCCCGCATCGGAGTACCAGCGATTCAGCTTCCGTACCAGAGTGATCCAGCCCGCATCGGAGTACCAGCAGTTCACCTTCCCTCACCAGAGTTATCCAGCCCGCATCGGAGTACCAGCGATTCACCTTCCGTCGCCAGAGTGACCCAGCCCGCATCGGAGTACCAGCAATACACCTTCCATCACCAGAGTGATCCAGCCCGCATCGGAGTACCAGCGATTCACCTTCCATCGCCAGAGTGATACAGCCCGCATCGAACTACCAGCGATTCACCTTCCGTCACCAGAGTGATCCAGCCCGAATCGAAGTACCAGCGATTCACCTTCACTCTCCAGAGTGATCCAGCCAGCATCTGAGTACCAGCAATTCACCTTCCGTCGGCAGAGTGACCCAGCCCGCATCGGAGTACCAGCGATTCACCTTCCATCACCAGAGTGATCCAGCCAGCATCTGAGTACCAGCAATTCATCTTGCATCGCCAGAGTGACCCAGCCCGCATCGGAGTACCAGCGATTCACATTCCCTCTCCAGAGTGATCCAGCCCGCATCGGAGTACCAGCAATTCACCTTCCCTCTCCAGAGTGATCCAGCCAGCATCTGAGTACCAGCAATTCACCTTCCGTCGCCAGAGTAACCCAGTCCGCATCGGAGTACCAGCAATTCATCTTCCGTCACCAGAGTGATCCAGCCCGCATCGGAGTACCAGCAATTCACCTTCCGTCGGCAGAGTGACCCAGCCCGCATCGGAGTACCAGCGATTCACATTCCCTCTCCAGAGTGATCCAGCCCGTATCGGAGTACCAGCAATTCACCTTCCTTCTCCAGAGTGATCCAGCCAGCATCGGAGTACCAGCAATTCACCTTCCCTCTCCAGAGTGATCCAGCCAGCACCTGAGTACCAGCAATTCACCTTCCGTCGCCAGAGTAACCCAGCCCTCATCGGAGTACTAGCGATTCACATTCTCTCTCCAGATTGATCCAGCCAGCATCTGAGTACCAGCAATTCACCTTCCGTCGCCAGATTGACCCAGCCCGCATCGGAGTACCAGCAATTCATCTTCCCTCTCCAGAGTGATCCAGCCAGCATCGGAGTACCAGAAATTCACCTTCCGTCGCCAGAGTGACCCAGCCCGCATCGGAGTACCAGCAATTCACCTTCCCTCTCCAGAGTGATCCAGCCAGCATCTGAGTACCAGCAATTCAGCTTCCGTTGCCACAGTGACCCAGCCTGCATCGGAGTACCAGCGATTCACCTTCCCTCTCCAGAGTGATCCAGCCAGCATCTGAGTACCAGCAATTCACCTTCCGTCGCCAGAGTAACCCAGTCCGCATCGGAGTACCAGCGATTCAGCCTCCGTACCAGAGTGATCCAGCCCGCATCGGAGTACCAGCAGTTCACCTTCCCTCACCAGAGTTATCCAGCCCGCATCGGAGTACCAGCAATACACCTTCCATCACCAGAGTGATCCAGCCCGCATCGGAGTACCAGCGATTCACCTTCCATCGCCAGAGTGATACAGCCCGCATCGAACTACCAGCGATTCACCTTCCGTCACCAGAGTGATCCAACCCGAATCGAAGTACCAGCGATTCACCTTCCGTCACCAGAGTGATCCAGCCCGCATTGGAGTACCAGCGATTCACCTTCCGTCACCAGAGTGATCCAGCCCGCATCGGACTACCAGCAATTCACCTTCCCTCTCCAGAGTGACCCAGCCCGCATCGGAGTACCAGCAATTCACCTTCCCTCTCCAGAGTGATCCAGCCAGCATCTGAGTACCAGCAATTCACCTTCCGTCGGCAGAGTGATCCAGCCCGCATCGGAGTACCAGCGATTCAGCTTCCGTACCAGAGTGATCCAGCCCGCATCGGAGTACCAGCAGTTCACCTTCCGTCGGCAGAGTTATCCAGCCCGCATCGGAGTACCAGCGATTCACCTTCCGTCGCCAGAGTGACCCAGCCCGCATCGGAGTAACAGCAATACACCTTCCATCACCAGAGTGATCCAGCCCGCATCGGAGTACCAGCGATTCACCTTCCATCTCCAGAGTGATACAGCCCGCATCGAACTACCAGCGATTCACCTTCCGTCACTAGAGTGATCCAGCCCGCATCGGAGTACCAGCGATTCACCTTCCGTCACCAGAGTGATCCAGCCAGCATCTGAGTACCAGCAATTCATCTTCCATCGCCAGAGTGACCCAGTCCGCATCGGAGTACCAGCGATTCACATTCCCTCTCCAGAGTGATCCAGCCCGCATCGGAGTACCAGCAATTCACCTTCCCTCTCCAGAGTGATCCAGCCAGCATCTGAGTACCAGCAATTCACCTTCCGTCGCCAGAGTAACCCAGTCCGCATCGGAGTACCAGCAATTCATCTTCCGTCGGCAGAGTAACCCAGCCCGCATCGGAGTACCAGCGATTCACATTCTCTCTCCAGATTGATCCAGCCAGCATCTGAGTACCAGCAATTCACCTTCCGTCGCCAGAGTGACCCAGCCCGCATCAGAGTACCAGCAATTCATCTTCCCTCTCCAGAGTGATCCAGCCAGCATCGGAGTACCAGCAATTCACCTTCCGTCGGCAGAGTGATCCAGCCCGCATCGGAGTACCAGCGATTCACCTTCCGTCACCAGAGTGATCCAGCCAGCATCTGAGTACCAGCAATTCATCTTCCATCGCCAGAGTGACCCAGCCCGCATCGGAGTACCAGCGATTCACATTCCCTCTCCAGAGTGATCCAGCCCGCATCGGAGTACCAGCAATTCACCTTCCCTCTCCAGAGTGATCCAGCCAGCATCTGAGTACCAGCAATTCACCTTCCGTCGCCAGAGTAACCCAGTCCGCATCGGAGTACCAGCAATTCATCTTCCGTCGGCAGAGTAACCCAGCCCGCATCGGAGTACCAGCGATTCACATTCTCTCTCCAGATTGATCCAGCCAGCATCTGAGTACCAGCAATTCACCTTCCGTCGCCAGAGTGACCCAGCCCGCATCAGAGTACCAGCAATTCATCTTCCCTCTCCAGAGTGATCCAGCCAGCATCGGAGTACCAGCAATTCACCTTCCGTCGCCAGAGTGACCCAGCCCGCATCGGAGTACCAGCAATTCACCTTCCCTCTCCAGAGTGATCCAGCCAGCATCTGAGTACCAGCAATTCAGCTTCCGTTGCCACAGTGACCCAGCCTGCATCGGAGTACCAGCGATTCAACTTCCCTCTCCAGAGTGATCCAGCCAGCATCTGAGTACCAGCAATTCACCTTCCGTCGGCAGAGTGATCCAGCCCGCATCGGAGTACCAGCGATTCAGCTTCCGTACCAGAGTGATCCAGCCCGCATCGGAGTACCAGCAGTTCACCTTCCCTCACCAGAGTTATCCAGCCCGCATCGGAGTACCAGCGATTCACCTTCCGTCGCCAGAGTGACCCAGCCCGCATCGGAGTACCAGCAATACACCTTCCATCACCAGAGTGATCCAGCCCGCATCGGAGTACCAGCGATTCACCTTCCGTCACCAGAGTGATCCAGCCCGAATCGATGTACCAGCGATTCACCTTCACTCTCCAGAGTGATCCAGCCAGCATCTGAGTACCAGCAATTCACCTTCCGTCGGCAGAGTGACCCAGCCCGCATCGGAGTACCAGCGATTCACCTTCCATCACCAGAGTGATCCAGCCAGCATCTGAGTACCAGCAATTCATCTTGCATCGCCAGAGTGACCCAGCCCGCATCGGAGTACCAGCGATTCACATTCCCTCTCCAGAGTGATCCAGCCCGCATCGGAGTACCAGCAATTCACCTTCCCTCTCCAGAGTGATCCAGCCAGCATCTGAGTACCAGCAATTCACCTTCCGTCGCCAGAGTAACCCAGTCCGCATCGGAGTACCAGCAATTCATCTTCCGTCACCAGAGTGATCCAGCCCGCATCGGAGTACCAGCAATTCACCTTCCGTCGGCAGAGTGACCCAGCCCGCATCGGAGTACCAGCGATTCACATTCCCTCTCCAGAGTGATCCAGCCCGCATCGGAGTACCAGCAATACACCTTCCGTCACGAGAGTGATCCAGCCCTCATCGGAGTACCAGCAATTCACCTTCCGTCACCAGAGTGATCCAGCCCGCATCGGTGAACCAGCAATTCAACTTACGTCGCCAGAGTGACCCAGCCCGCATCGGAGTACCAGCAATTCGCCTTCCCTCTCCAGAGTGGTCCAGCCAGCATCGGAGTACCAGCAATTCACCTTCCCTCTCCAGAGTGATCCAGCCAGCATCTGAGTACCAGCAATTCACCTTCCGTCGCCAGAGTGATCCAGCCCGCATCGCAGTACCAGCGATTCACCTTCCCTCTCCAGAGTGATCCACCCAGCATCGGAATACCAGCAATTCACCTTCCATCACCAGAGTGATCCAGCCCGCATCGGAGTACCAGCAGTTCACCTTCCCTCACCAGAGTTATCCAGCCCGCATAGGAGTACCAGCAATTCACCTTCCCTCACCAGAGTGATCCAGTCCGCATCGGAGTACCAGCAATTCATCTTCCGTCACCAGAGTGATCCAGCCCGCATCGGAGTACCAGTAATTCACCTTCCGTCACCAGAGTGATCCAGCCCGCATCGGAGTACCAGCGATTCACCTTCCCTCTCCAGAGTGATCCAGCCAGCATCTGAGTACCAGCAATTCACCTTCCGTCGGCAGAGTGACCCAGCCCGCATCGGAGTACCAGCGATTCACCTTCCATCACCAGAGTGATCCAGCCAGCATCTGAGTACCAGCAATTCATCTTCCATCGCCAGAGTGACCCAGCCCGCATCGGAGTACCAGCGATTCACATTCCCTCTCCAGAGTGAACCAGCCCGCATCGGAGTACCAGCAATTCACCTTCCCTCTCCAGAGTGATCCAGCCAGCATCTGAGTACCAGCAATTCACCTTCCGTCGCCAGAGTAACCCAGTCCGCATCGGAGTACCAGCAATTCACATTCCCTCTCCAGAGTGATCCAGCCCGCATCGGAGTACCAGCAATTCACCTTCCCTCTCCAGAGTGATCCAGCCAGCATCGGAGTACCAGCAATTCACCTTCCCTCTCCAGAGTGATCCAGCCAGCACCTGAGTACCAGCAATTCACCTTCCGTCGCCAGAGTAACCCAGCCCGCATCGGAGTACCAGCGATTCACATTCTCTCTCCAGATTGATCCAGCCAGCATCGGAGTACCAGCAATTCACCTTCCGTCGCCAGAGTGACCCAGCCCGCATCGGAGTACCAGCAATTCACCTTCCCTCTCCAGAGTGATCCAGCCAGCATCTGAGTACCAGCAATTCAGCTTCCGTTGCTACAGTGACCCAGCCTGCATCGGAGTACCAGCGATTCACCTTCCCTCTCCAGAGTGATCCAGCCAGCATCTGAGTACCAGCAATTCACCTTCCGTCGGCAGAGTGATCCAGCCCGCATCGGAGTACCAGCGATTCAGCTTCCGTACCAGAGTGATCCAGCCCGCATCGGAGTACCAGCAGTTCACCTTCCCTCACCAGAGTTATCCAGCCCGCATCGGAGTACCAGCGATTCACCTTCCGTCGCCAGAGTGACCCAGCCCGCATCGGAGTAACAGCAATACACCTTCCATCACCAGAGTGATCCAGCCCGCATCGGAGTACCAGCGATTCACCTTCCATCTCCAGAGTGATACAGCCCGCATCGAACTACCAGCGATTCACCTTCCGTCACTAGAGTGATCCAGCCCGCATCGGAGTACCAGCGATTCACCTTCCGTCACCAGAGTGATCCAGCCAGCATCTGAGTACCAGCAATTCATCTTCCATCGCCAGAGTGACCCAGCCCGCATCGGAGTACCAGCGATTCACATTCCCTCTCCAGAGTGATCCAGCCCGCATCGGAGTACCAGCAATTCACCTTCCCTCTCCAGAGTGATCCAGCCAGCATCTGAGTACCAGCAATTCACCTTCCGTCGCCAGAGTGACCCAGTCCGCATCGGAGTACCAGCAATTCATCTTCCGTCGGCAGAGTAACCCAGCCCGCATCGGAGTACCAGCGATTCACATTCTCTCTCCAGATTGATCCAGCCAGCATCTGAGTACCAGCAATTCACCTTCCGTCGCCAGAGTGACCCAGCCCGCATCAGAGTACCAGCAATTCATCTTCCCTCTCCAGAGTGATCCAGCCAGCATCGGAGTACCAGCAATTCACCTTCCGTCGCCAGAGTGACCCAGCCCGCATCGGAGTACCAGCAATTCACCTTCCCTCTCCAGAGTGATCCAGCCAGCATCTGAGTACCAGCAATTCAGCTTCCGTTGCCACAGTGACCCAGCCTGCATCGGAGTACCAGCGATTCAACTTCCCTCTCCAGAGTGATCCAGCCAGCATCTGAGTACCAGCAATTCACCTTCCGTCGGCAGAGTGATCCAGCCCGCATCGGAGTACCAGCGATTCAGCTTCCGTACCAGAGTGATCCAGCCCGCATCGGAGTACCAGCAGTTCACCTTCCCTCACCAGAGTTATCCAGCCCGCATCGGAGTACCAGCGATTCACCTTCCGTCGCCAGAGTGACCCAGCCCGCATCGGAGTACCAGCAATACACCTTCCATCACCAGAGTGATCCAGCCCGCATCGGAGTACCAGCGATTCACCTTCCATCGCCAGAGTGATACAGCCCGCATCGAACTACCAGCGATTCACCTTCCGTCACCAGAGTGATCCAGCCCGAATCGAAGTACCAGCGATTCACCTTCACTCTCCAGAGTGATCCAGCCAGCATCTGAGTACCAGCAATTCACCTTCCGTCGGCAGAGTGACCCAGCCCGCATCGGAGTACCAGCGATTCACCTTCCATCACCAGAGTGATCCAGCCAGCATCTGAGTACCAGCAATTCATCTTGCATCGCCAGAGTGACCCAGCCCGCATCGGAGTACCAGCGATTCACATTCCCTCTCCAGAGTGATCCAGCCCGCATCGGAGTACCAGCAATTCACCTTCCCTCTCCAGAGTGATCCAGCCAGCATCTGAGTACCAGCAATTCACCTTCCGTCGCCAGAGTAACCCAGTCCGCATCGGAGTACCAGCAATTCATCTTCCGTCACCAGAGTGATCCAGCCCGCATCGGAGTACCAGCAATTCACCTTCCGTCGGCAGAGTGACCCAGCCCGCATCGGAGTACCAGCGATTCACATTCCCTCTCCAGAGTGATCCAGCCCGCATCGGAGTACCAGCAATACACCTTCCGTCACGAGAGTGATCCAGCCCTCATCGGAGTACCAGCAATTCACCTTCCGTCACCAGAGTGATCCAGCACGCATCGGTGAACCAGCAATTCAACTTACGTCGCCAGAGTGACCCAGCCCGCATCGGAGTACCAGCAATTCGCCTTCCCTCTCCAGAGTGGTCCAGCCAGCATCGGAGTACCAGCAATTCACCTTCCCTCTCCAGAGTGATCCAGCCAGCATCTGAGTACCAGCAATTCACCTTCCGTCGCCAGAGTGATCCAGCCCGCATCGCAGTACCAGCGATTCACCTTCCCTCTCCAGAGTGATCCACCCAGCATCGGAATACCAGCAATTCACCTTCCATCACCAGAGTGATCCAGCCCGCATCGGAGTACCAGCAGTTCACCTTCCCTCACCAGAGTTATCCAGCCCGCATAGGAGTACCAGCAATTCACCTTCCCTCACCAGAGTGATCCAGTCCGCATCGGAGTACCAGCAATTCATCTTCCGTCACCAGAGTGATCCAGCCCGCATCGGAGTACCAGTAATTCACCTTCCGTCACCAGAGTGATCCAGCCCGCATCGGAGTACCAGCGATTCACCTTCCCTCTCCAGAGTGATCCAGCCAGCATCTGAGTACCAGCAATTCACCTTCCGTCGGCAGAGTGACCCAGCCCGCATCGGAGTACCAGCGATTCACCTTCCATCACCAGAGTGATCCAGCCAGCATCTGAGTACCAGCAATTCATCTTCCATCGCCAGAGTGACCCAGCCCGCATCGGAGTACCAGCGATTCACATTCCCTCTCCAGAGTGAACCAGCCCGCATCGGAGTACCAGCAATTCACCTTCCCTCTCCAGAGTGATCCAGCCAGCATCTGAGTACCAGCAATTCACCTTCCGTCGCCAGAGTAACCCAGCCCGCATCGGAGTACCAGCGATTCACATTCTCTCTCCAGATTGATCCAGCCAGCATCGGAGTACCAGCAATTCACCTTCCGTCGCCAGAGTGACCCAGCCCGCATCGGAGTACCAGCAATTCACCTTCCCTCTCCAGAGTGATCCAGCCAGCATCTGAGTACCAGCAATTCAGCTTCCGTTGCTACAGTGACCCAGCCTGCATCGGAGTACCAGCGATTCACCTTCCCTCTCCAGAGTGATCCAGCCAGCATCTGAGTACCAGCAATTCACCTTCCGTCGGCAGAGTGATCCAGCCCGCATCGGAGTACCAGCGATTCAGCTTCCGTACCAGAGTGATCCAGCCCGCATCGGAGTACCAGCAGTTCACCTTCCCTCACCAGAGTTATCCAGCCCGCATCGGAGTACCAGCGATTCACCTTCCGTCGCCAGAGTGACCCAGCCCGCATCGGAGTACCAGCAATACACCTTCCATCACCAGAGTGATCCAGCCCGCATCGGAGTACCAGCGATTCACCTTCCATCGCCAGAGTGATACAGCCCGCATCGAACTACCAGCGATTCACCTTCCGTCACCAGAGTGATCCAGCCCGAATCGAAGTACCAGCGATTCACCTTCACTCTCCAGAGTGATCCAGCCAGCATCTGAGTACCAGCAATTCACCTTCCGTCGGCAGAGTGACCCAGCCCGCATCGGAGTACCAGCGATTCACCTTCCATCACCAGAGTGATCCAGCCAGCATCTGAGTACCAGCAATTCATCTTGCATCGCCAGAGTGACCCAGCCCGCATCGGAGTACCAGCGATTCACATTCCCTCTCCAGAGTGATCCAGCCCGCATCGGAGTACCAGCAATTCACCTTCCCTCTCCAGAGTGATCCAGCCAGCATCTGAGTACCAGCAATTCACCTTCCGTCGCCAGAGTAACCCAGTCCGCATCGGAGTACCAGCAATTCATCTTCCGTCACCAGAGTGATCCAGCCCGCATCGGAGTACCAGCAATTCACCTTCCGTCGGCAGAGTGACCCAGCCCGCATCGGAGTACCAGCGATTCACATTCCCTCTCCAGAGTGATCCAGCCCGTATCGGAGTACCAGCAATTCACCTTCCTTCTCCAGAGTGATCCAGCCAGCATCGGAGTACCAGCAATTCACCTTCCCTCTCCAGAGTGATCCAGCCAGCACCTGAGTACCAGCAATTCACCTTCCGTCGCCAGAGTAACCCAGCCCTCATCGGAGTACTAGCGATTCACATTCTCTCTCCAGATTGATCCAGCCAGCATCTGAGTACCAGCAATTCACCTTCCGTCGCCAGATTGACCCAGCCCGCATCGGAGTACCAGCAATTCATCTTCCCTCTCCAGAGTGATCCAGCCAGCATCGGAGTACCAGAAATTCACCTTCCGTCGCCAGAGTGACCCAGCCCGCATCGGAGTACCAGCAATTCACCTTCCCTCTCCAGAGTGATCCAGCCAGCATCTGAGTACCAGCAATTCAGCTTCCGTTGCCACAGTGACCCAGCCTGCATCGGAGTACCAGAGATTCACCTTCCCTCTCCAGAGTGATCCAGCCAGCATCTGAGTACCAGCAATTCACCTTCCGTCGCCAGAGTAACCCAGTCCGCATCGGAGTACCAGCGATTCAGCCTCCGTACCAGAGTGATCCAGCCCGCATCGGAGTACCAGCAGTTCACCTTCCCTCACCAGAGTTATCCAGCCCGCATCGGAGTACCAGCAATACACCTTCCATCACCAGAGTGATCCAGCCCGCATCGGAGTACCAGCGATTCACCTTCCATCGCCAGAGTGATACAGCCCGCATCGAACTACCAGCGATTCACCTTCCGTCACCAGAGTGATCCAACCCGAATCGAAGTACCAGCGATTCACCTTCCGTCACCAGAGTGATCCAGCCCGCATTGGAGTACCAGCGATTCACCTTCCGTCACCAGAGTGATCCAGCCCGCATCGGACTACCAGCAATTCACCTTCCCTCTCCAGAGTGACCCAGCCCGCATCGGAGTACCAGCAATTCACCTTCCCTCTCCAGAGTGATCCAGCCAGCATCTGAGTACCAGCAATTCACCTTCCGTCGGCAGAGTGATCCAGCCCGCATCGGAGTACCAGCGATTCAGCTTCCGTACCAGAGTGATCCAGCCCGCATCGGAGTACCAGCAGTTCACCTTCCCTCACCAGAGTTATCCAGCCCGCATCGGAGTACCAGCGATTCACCTTCCGTCGCCAGAGTGACCCAGCCCGCATCGGAGTAACAGCAATACACCTTCCATCACCAGAGTGATCCAGCCCGCATCGGAGTACCAGCGATTCACCTTCCATCTCCAGAGTGATACAGCCCGCATCGAACTACCAGCGATTCACCTTCCGTCACTAGAGTGATCCAGCCCGCATCGGAGTACCAGCGATTCACCTTCCGTCACCAGAGTGATCCAGCCAGCATCTGAGTACCAGCAATTCATCTTCCATCGCCAGAGTGACCCAGCCCGCATCGGAGTACCAGCGATTCACATTCCCTCTCCAGAGTGATCCAGCCCGCATCGGAGTACCAGCAATTCACCTTCCCTCTCCAGAGTGATCCAGCCAGCATCTGAGTACCAGCAATTCACCTTCCGTCGCCAGAGTAACCCAGTCCGCATCGGAGTACCAGCAATTCATCTTCCGTCGGCAGAGTAACCCAGCCCGCATCGGAGTACCAGCGATTCACATTCTCTCTCCAGATTGATCCAGCCAGCATCTGAGTACCAGCAATTCACCTTCCGTCGCCAGAGTGACCCAGCCCGCATCAGAGTACCAGCAATTCATCTTCCCTCTCCAGAGTGATCCAGCCAGCATCGGAGTACCAGCAATTCACCTTCCGTCGGCAGAGTGATCCAGCCCGCATCGGAGTACCAGCGATTCAGCTTCCGTACCAGAGTGATCCAGCCCGCATCGGAGTACCAGCAGTTCACCTTCCCGCACCAGAGTTATCCAGCCCGCATCGGAGTACCAGCGATTCACCTTCCGTCGCCAGAGTGACCCAGCCCGCATCGGAGTACCAGCAATACACCTTCCATCACCAGAGTGATCCAGCCCGCATCGGAGTACCAGCGATTCACCTTCCATCGCCAGAGTGATACAGCCCGCATCGAACTACCAGCGATTCACCTTCCGTCACCAGAGTGATCCAGCCCGAATCGAAGTACCAGCGATTCACCTTCACTCTCCAGAGTGATCCAGCCAGCATCTGAGTACCAGCAATTCACCTTCCGTCGGCAGAGTGACCCAGCCCGCATCGGAGTACTAGCGATTCACCTTCCATCACCAGAGTGATCCAGCCAGCATCTGAGTACCAGCAATTCATCTTGCATCGCCAGAGTGACCCAGCCCGCATCGGAGTACCAGCGATTCACATTCCCTCTCCAGAGTGATCCAGCCCGCATCGGAGTACCAGCAATTCACCTTCCCTCTCCAGAGTGATCCAGCCAGCATCTGAGTACCAGCAATTCACCTTCCGTCGCCAGAGTAACCCAGTCCGCATCGGAGTACCAGCAATTCATCTTCCGTCACCAGAGTGATCCAGCCCGCATCGGAGTACCAGCAATTCACCTTCCGTCGGCAGAGTGACCCAGCCCGCATCGGAGTACCAGCGATTCACATTCCCTCTCCAGAGTGATCCAGCCCGCATCGGAGTACCAGCAATTCACCTTCCTTCTCCAGAGTGATCCAGCCAGCATCGGAGTACCAGCAATTCACCTTCCCTCTCCAGAGTGATCCAGCCAGCACCTGAGTACCAGCAATTCACCTTCCGTCGCCAGAGTAACCCAGCCCTCATCGGAGTACTAGCGATTCACATTCTCTCTCCAGATTGATCCAGCCAGCATCTGAGTACCAGCAATTCACCGTCCGTCGCCAGATTGACCCAGCCCGCATCGGAGTACCAGCAATTCATCTTCCCTCTCCAGAGTGATCCAGCCAGCATCGGAGTACCAGAAATTCACCTTCCGTCGCCAGAGTGACCCAGCCCGCATCGGAGTACCAGCAATTCACCTTCCCTCTCCAGAGTGATCCAGCCAGCATCTGAGTACCAGCAATTCAGCTTCCGTTGCCACAGTGACCCAGCCTGCATCGGAGTACCAGCGATTCACCTTCCCTCTCCAGAGTGATCCAGCCAGCATCTGAGTACCAGCAATTCACCTTCCGTCGCCAGAGTAAACCAGTCCGCATCGGAGTACCAGCGATTCAGCCTCCGTACCAGAGTGATCCAGCCCGCATCGGAGTACCAGCAGTTCACCTTCCCTCACCAGAGTTATCCAGCCCGCATCGGAGTACCAGCAATACACCTTCCATCACCAGAGTGATCCAGCCCGCATCGGAGTACCAGCGATTCACCTTCCATCGCCAGAGTGATACAGCCCGCATCGAACTACCAGCGATTCACCTTCCGTCACCAGAGTGATCCAACCCGAATCGAAGTACCAGCGATTCACCTTCCGTCACCAGAGTGATCCAGCCCGCATTGGAGTACCAGCGATTCACCTTCCGTCACCAGAGTGATCCAGCCCGCATCGGACTACCAGCAATTCACCTTCCCTCTCCAGAGTGACCCAGCCCGCATCGGAGGACCAGCAATTCACCTTCCGTCGCCAGAGTGACCCAGGCCGCATCAGAGTACCAGCAATTCACCTTCCGTCACCAGAGTGATCCAGCCCCCATCGGAGTACCAGCGATTCACCTTCCCTCTCCAGAGTGATCCAGCCAGCATCAGAGTACCAGCGATTCACCTTCCGTCGCCAGAGTGATCCAGCCCGCATCGGAGTACCAGCAATTCACGTTCCGTCACCAGAGTGATGCAGGTTGCATCGGAGTACCAGCAATTCACCTTCCCTCTCCAGAGTGATCCAGCCCGCATCGGAATACCAGGAATTCACCTTCCATCACCAGAGTGATCCAGCCCGCATCGGAGTACCAGCAATTCACCTTCCGTCGGCAGAGTGACCCAGCGCGCATCGGAGTACCAGCGATTCACCTTCCCTCTCCAGAGTGATCCAGCCAGCATCTGAGTACCAACAATTCACCTTCCGTCGCCAGAGTAACCCAGCCCGCATCGGAGTACCAGCGATTCACCTTCCCTCTCCAGAGTGATCCAGCCAGCATCTGAGTACCAGCAATTCACCTTCCGTCGCCAGAGTGATCCAGCCCGCATAGGAGTACCAGCGATTCACCTTCCCTCTCCAGAGTGATCCAGCCAGCATCGGAGTACCAGCAGTTCACCTTCCCTCACCAGAGTTATCCAGCCCGCATCGGAGGACCAGCAATTCACCTTCCCTCACCAGAGTGATCCAGCCCGCATCGGAGTACCAGCAATACACCTTCCGTCACGAGAGTGATCCAGCCCGCATCGGAGTACCAGCAATTCACCTTCCGTCACCAGAGTGATCCAGCCCGCATCGGTGAACCAGCAATTCACCTTCCGTCGCCAGAGTGACCCAGCCCGCATCGGAGTACCAGCAATTCACCTTCCCTCTCCAGAGTGATCCAGCCAGCATCGGAGTACCAGCAATTCACCTTCCGTCACAAGAGTGACCCAGCCCGCATCGGAGTACCAGCAATTCACCTTCCCTCTCCAGAGTGATCCAGCGAGCATCTGAGTACCAGCAATTCACCTACCGTCGCCAGAGTGATCCAGCCCGCATCGGAGTACCAGCGATTCACCTTCCCTCTCCAGAGTGTTCCACCCAGCATCGGAATACCAGCAATTCACCTTCCATCACCAGATTGATCCAGCCCGCATCGGAGTACCAGCAATTCACCTTCCCTCACCAGAGTGATCCAGTCCGCATCGGAGTACCAGCAATTCATCTTCCATCACCAGAGTGATCCAGCCCGCATCGGAGTACCAGCAATTCACCTTCCGTCACCAGCGTGATCCAGCCCGCATCGGAGAACCAGCAATTCAACTTCCGTCGCCAGAGTGACCCAGCCCGCATCGGAGTACCAGCAATTCACCTTCCCTCTCCAGAGTGATCCAGCCAGCATCAGAGTACCAGGAATTCACCTTCCCTCTCCAGAGTGATCCAGCCAGCATCTGAGTACCAGCAATTCACCTTCCGTCGGCAGAGTGATCCAGCCCGCATCGGAGTACCAGCGATTCAGCTTCCGTACCAGAGTGATCCAGCCCGCATCGGAGTACCAGCAGTTCACCTTCCGTCGCCAGAGTGACCCAGCCCGCATTGGAGTACCAGCAATTCACCTTCCCTGTCCAGAGTGATACAGCCCGCATCGGAGTACCAGCGATTCACCTTCCATCGCCAGAGTGATACAGCCCTCATCAAACTACCAGCGATTCACCGTCCGTCACCAGTGTGATCCAGCCCGAATCGAAGTACCAGCGATTCACCTTCCCTCTCCAGAGTGATCCAGCCAGCATCTGAGTACCAGCAATTCACCTTCCGTCGGCAGAGTGACCCAGCCCGCATCGGAGTACCAGCGATTCACATTCCCTTTCCAGAGTGATCCAGCCCGCATCGGAGTACCAGCAATTCACCTTCCCTCTCCAGAGTGATCCAGCCAGCATCTGAGTACCAGCAATTCACCTTCCGTCGCCAGAGTAACCCAGTCCGCATCGGAGTACCAGCAATTCATCTTCCGTCACCAGAGTGATCCAGCCCGCATCGGAGTACCAGCAATTCACCTTCCGTCACCAGAGTGATCCAGCCCGCATCTGAGTACCAGCAATTCACCTTCAGTCGGCAGAGTGACCCAGCCCGCATCGGAGTACCAGCGATTCACATTCCCTCTCCAGAGTGATCCAGCCCGCATCGGAGTACCAGCAATTCACCTTCCCTCTCCAGAGTGATCCAGCCAGCATCGGAGTACCAGCAATTCACCTTCCCTTTCCAGAGTGATCCAGCCAGCACCTGAGTACCAGCAATTCACCTTCCGTCGCCAGAGTAACCCAGCCCGCATCGGAGTACCAGCGATTCACATTCTCTCTCCAGATTGATCCAGCCAGCATCTGAGTACCAGCAATTCACCTTCCGTCGCCAGAGTGACCCAGCCCGCATCGGAGTACCAGCAATTCATCTTCCCTCTCCAGAGTGATCCAGCCAGCATCGGAGTACCAGCAATTCACCTTCCATCGCCAGAGTGACCCAGCCCGCATCGGAGTACCAGCAATTCACCTTCCCTCTCCAGAGTGATTCAGCCAGCATCTGAGTACCAGCAATTCAGCTTCCGTTGCCACAGTGACCCAGCCTGCATCGGAGTACCAGCGATTCACCTTCCCTCTCCAGAGTGATCCAGCCAGCATCTGAGTACCAGCAATTCACCTTCCGTCGGCAGAGTGATCCAGCCCGCATCGGAGTACCAGCGATTCAGCTTCCGTACCAGAGTGATCCAGCCCGCATCGGAGTACCAGCAGTTCACCTTCCCTCACCAGAGTTATCCAGCCCGCATCGGACTACCAGCGATTCACCTTCCGTCGCCAGAGTGACCCAGCCCGCATCGGAGTACCAGCAATACACCTTCCATCACCAGAGTGATCCAGCCCGCATCGGAGTACCAGCGATTCACCTTCCATCGCCAGAGTGATACAGTCCGCATCGAACTACCAGCGATTCACCTTCCGTCACCAGAGTGATCCAGCCCGAATCGAAGTACCAGCGATTCACCTTCCGTCACCAGAGTGATCCAGCCCGCATCGGAGTACCAGCGATTCACCTTCCGTCACCAGAGTGATCCAGCCCGCATCGGACTACCAGCAATTCACCTTCCCTCTCCAGAGTGACCCAGCCCGCATCGGAGGACCAGCAATTCACCTTCCGTCGCCAGAGTGACCCAGCCCGCATCAGAGTACCAGCAATTCACCTTCCGTCACCAGAGTGATCCAGCCCCCATCGGAGTACCAGCGATTCACCTTCCCTCTCCAGAGTGATTCAGCCAGCATCAGAGTACCAGCGATTCACCTTCCGTCGCTAGAGTGATCCAGCCCGCATCGGAGTACAAGCAATTCACGTTCCGTCACCAGAGTGATCCAGGTCGCATCGGAGTACCAGCAATTCACCTTCCCTCTCCAGAGTGATCCAGCCCGCATCGGAATACCAGGAATTCACCTTCCATCACCAGAGTGATCCAGCCCGCATCGGAGTACCAGCAATTCACCTTCCGTCGGCAGAGTGACCCAGCCCGCCTCGGAGTACCAGCGATTCACCTTCCCTCTCCAGAGTGATCCAGCCAGCATCTGAGTACCAGCAATTCACCTTCCGTCGCCAGAGTAACCCAGCCCGCATCGGAGTACCAGCGATTCACCTTCCCTCTCCAGAGTGATCCAGCCAGCATCTGAGTACCAGCAATTCACCTTCCGTCGCCAGAGCGATCCAGCCCGCATAGGAGTACCAGCGATTCACCTTCCCTCTCCAGAGTGATCCAGCCAGCATCGGAGTACCAGCAGTTCACCTTCCCTCACCAGAGTTATCCAGCCCGCATCGGAGTACCAGCAATACACCTTCCATCACCAGAGTGATCCAGCCCGCATCGGAGTACCAGCGATTCACCTTCCATCGCCAGAGTGATACAGCCCGCATCGAACTACCAGCGATTCACCTTCCGTCACCAGAGTGATCCAACCCGAATCGAAGTACCAGCGATTCACCTTCCGTCACCAGAGTGATCCAGCCCGCATTGGAGTACCAGCGATTCACCTTCCGTCACCAGAGTGATCCAGCCCGCATCGGACTACCAGCAATTCACCTTCCCTCTCCAGAGTGACCCAGCCCGCATCGGAGTACCAGCAATTCACCTTCCCTCTCCAGAGTGATCCAGCCAGCATCTGAGTACCAGCAATTCACCTTCCGTCGGCAGAGTGATCCAGCCCGCATCGGAGTACCAGCGATTCAGCTTCCGTACCAGAGTGATCCAGCCCGCATCGGAGTACCAGCAGTTCACCTTCCCTCACCAGAGTTATCCAGCCCGCATCGGTGTACCAGCGATTCACCTTCCGTCGCCAGAGTGACCCAGCCCGCATCGGAGTAACAGCAATACACCTTCCATCACCAGAGTGATCCAGCCCGCATCGGAGTACCAGCGATTCACCTTCCATCTCCAGAGTGATACAGCCCGCATCGAACTACCAGCGATTCACCTTCCGTCACTAGAGTGATCCAGCCCGCATCGGAGTACCAGCGATTCACCTTCCGTCACCAGAGTGATCCAGCCAGCATCTGAGTACCAGCAATTCATCTTCCATCGCCAGAGTGACCCAGCCCGCATCGGAGTACCAGCGATTCACATTCCCTCTCCAGAGTGATCCAGCCCGCATCGGAGTACCAGCAATTCACCTTCCCTCTCCAGAGTGATCCAGCCAGCATCTGAGTACCAGCAATTCACCTTCCGTCGCCAGAGTAACCCAGTCCGCATCGGAGTACCAGCAATTCATCTTCCGTCGGCAGAGTAACCCAGCCCGCATCGGAGTACCAGCGATTCACATTCTCTCTCCAGATTGATCCAGCCAGCATCTGAGTACCAGCAATTCACCGTCCGTCGCCAGAGTGACCCAGCCCGCATCAGAGTACCAGCAATTCATCTTCCCTATCCAGAGTGATCCAGCCAGCATCGGAGTACCAGCAATTCACCTTCCGTCGGCAGAGTGATCCAGCCCGCATCGGAGTACCAGCGATTCAGCTTCCGTACCAGAGTGATCCAGCCCGCATCGGAGTACCAGCAGTTCACCTTCCCTCACCAGAGTTATCCAGCCCGCATCGGAGTACCAGCGATTCACCTTCCGTCGCCAGAGTGACCCAGCCCGCATCGGAGTACCAGCAATACACCTTCCATCACCAGAGTGATCCAGCCCGCATCGGAGTACCAGCGATTCACCTTCCATCGCCAGAGTGATACAGCCCGCATCGAACTACCAGCGATTCACCTTCCGTCACCAGAGTGATCCAGCCCGAATCGAAGTACCAGCGATTCACCTTCACTCTCCAGAGTGATCCAGCCAGCATCTGAGTACCAGCAATTCAACTTCCGTCGGCAGAGTGACCCAGCCCGCATCGGAGTACTAGCGATTCACCTTCCATCACCAGAGTGATCCAGCCAGCATCTGAGTACCAGCAATTCATCTTGCATCGCCAGAATGACCCAGCCCGCATCGGAGTACCAGCGATTCACATTCCCTCTCCAGAGTGATCCAGCCCGCATCGGAGTACCAGCAATTCACCTTCCCTCTCCAGAGTGATCCAGCCAGCATCTGAGTACCAGCAATTCACCTTCCGTCGCCAGAGTAACCCAGTCCGCATCGGAGTACCAGCAATTCATCTTCCGTCACCAGAGTGATCCAGCCCGCATCGGAGTACCAGCAATTCACCTTCCGTCGGCAGAGTGACCCAGCCCGCATCGGAGTACCAGCGATTCACATTCCCTCTCCAGAGTGATCCAGCCCGCATCGGAGTACCAGCAATTCACCTTCCTTCTCCAGAGTGATCCAGCCAGCATCGGAGTACCAGCAATTCACCTTCCCTCTCCAGAGTGATCCAGCCAGCACCTGAGTACCAGCAATTCACCTTCCGTCGCCAGAGTAACCCAGCCCTCATCGGAGTACTAGCGATTCACATTCTCTCTCCAGATTGATCCAGCCAGCATCTGAGTACCAGCAATTCACCTTCCGTCGCCAGATTGACCCAGCCCGCATCGGAGTACCAGCAATTCATCTTCCCTCTCCAGAGTGATCCAGCCAGCATCGGAGTACCAGAAATTCACCTTCCGTCGCCAGAGTGACCCAGCCCGCATCGGAGTACCAGCAATTCACCTTCCCTCTCCAGAGTGATCCAGCCAGCATCTGAGTACCAGCAATTCAGCTTCCGTTGCCACAGTGACCCAGCCTGCATCGGAGTACCAGCGATTCACCTTCCCTCTCCAGAGTGATCCAGCCAGCATCTGAGTACCAGCAATTCACCTTCCGTCGCCAGAGTAACCCAGTCCGCATCGGAGTACCAGCGATTCAGCCTCCGTACCAGAGTGATCCAGCCCGCATCGGAGTACCAGCAGTTCACCTTCCCTCACCAGAGTTATCCAGCCCGCATCGGAGTACCAGCAATACACCTTCCATCACCAGAGTGATCCAGCCCGCATCGGAGTACCAGCGATTCACCTTCCATCGCCAGAGTGATACAGCCCGCATCGAACTACCAGCGATTCACCTTCCGTCACCAGAGTGATCCAACCCGAATCGAAGTACCAGCGATTCACCTTCCGTCACCAGAGTGATCCAGCCCGCATTGGAGTACCAGCGATTCACCTTCCGTCACCAGAGTGATCCAGCCCGCATCGGACTACCAGCAATTCACCTTCCCTCTCCAGAGTGACCCAGCCCGCATCGGAGGACCAGCAATTCACCTTCCGTCGCCAGAGTGACCCAGGCCGCATCAGAGTACCAGCAATTCACCTTCCGTCACCAGAGTGATCCAGCCCCCATCGGAGTACCAGCGATTCACCTTCCCTCTCCAGAGTGATCCAGCCAGCATCAGAGTACCAGCGATTCACCTTCCGTCGCCAGAGTGATCCAGCCCGCATCGGAGTACCAGCAATTCACGTTCCGTCACCAGAGTGATCCAGGTCGCATCGGAGTACCAGCAATTCACCTTCCCTCTCCAGAGTGATCCAGCCCGCATCGGAATACCAGGAATTCACCTTCCATCACCAGAGTGATCCAGCCCGCATCGGAGTACCAGCAATTCACCTTCCGTCGGCAGAGTGACCCAGCCCGCATCGGAGTACCAGCGATTCACCTTCCCTCTCCAGAGTGATCCAGCCAGCATCTGAGTACCAGCAATTCACCTTCCGTCGCCAGAGTAACCCAGCCCGCATCGGAGTACCAGCGATTCACCTTCCCTCTCCAGAGTGATCCAGCCAGCATCTGAGTACCAGCAATTCACCTTCCGTCGCCAGAGTGATCCAGCCCGCATAGGAGTACCAGCGATTCACCTTCCCTCTCCAGAGTGATCCAGCCAGCATCGGAGTACCAGCAGTTCACCTTCCCTCACCAGAGTTATCCAGCCCGCATCGGAGGACCAGCAATTCACCTTCCCTCACCAGAGTGATCCAGCCCGTATCGGAGTACCAGCAATACATCTTCCGTCACGAGAGTGATCCAGCCCGCATCGGAGTACCAGCAATTCACCTTCCGTCACCAGAGTGATCCAGCCCGCATCGGTGAACCAGCAATTCACCTTCCGTCGCCAGAGTGACCCAGCCCGCATCGGAGTACCAGCAATTCACCTTCCCTCTCCAGAGTGATCCAGCCAGCATCGGAGTACCAGCAATTCACCTTCCGTCACAAGAGTGACCCAGCCCGCATCGGAGTACCAGCAATTCACCTTCCCTCTCCAGAGTGTTCCAGCGAGCATCTGAGTACCAGCAATTCACCTACCGTCGCCAGAGTGATCCAGCCCGCATCGGAGTACCAGCGATTCACCTTCCCTCTCCAGAGTGTTCCACCCAGCATCGGAATACCAGCAATTCACCTTCCGTCACAAGATTGACCCAGCCCGCATCGGAGTACCAGCAATTCATCTTCCCTCTCCAGAGTGATCCAGCCAGCATCGGAGTACCAGAAATTCACCTTCCGTCGCCAGAGTGACCCAGCCCGCATCGGAGTACCAGCAATTCACCTTCCCTCTCCAGAGTGATCCAGCCAGCATCTGAGTACCAGCAATTCAGCTTCCGTTGCCACAGTGACCCAGCCTGCATCGGAGTACCAGCGATTCACCTTCCCTCTCCAGAGTGATCCAGCCAGCATCTGAGTACCAGCAATTCACCTTCCGTCGCCAGAGTAACCCAGTCCGCATCGGAGTACCAGCGATTCAGCCTCCGTACCAGAGTGATCCAGCCCGCATCGGAGTACCAGCAGTTCACCTTCCCTCACCAGAGTTATCCAGCCCGCATCGGAGTACCAGCAATTCACCTTCCGTCACAAGAGTGACCCAGCCCGCATCGGAGTACCAGCAATTCACCTTCCCTCTCCAGAGTGATCCAGCGAGCATCTGAGTACCAGCAATTCACCTACCGTCGCCAGAGTGATCCAGCCCGCATCGGAGTACCAGCGATTCACCTTCCCTCACCAGAGTGATCCAGTCCGCATCGGAGTACCAGCAATTCATCTTCCATCACCAGAGTGATCCAGCCCGCATCGGAGTACCAGCAATTCACCTTCCGTCACCAGCGTGATCCAGCCCGCATCGGAGAACCAGCAATTCAACTTCCGTCGCCAGAGTGACCCAGCCCGCATCGGAGTACCAGCAATTCACCTTCCCTCTCCAGAGTGATCCAGCCAGCATCAGAGTACCAGGAATTCACCTTCCCTCTCCAGAGTGATCCAGCCAGCATCTGAGTACCAGCAATTCACCTTCCGTCGGCAGAGTGATCCAGCCCGCATCGGAGTACCAGCGATTCAGCTTCCGTACCAGAGTGATCCAGCCCGCATCGGAGTACCAGCAGTTCACCTTCCGTCGCCAGAGTGACCCAGCCCGCATTGGAGTACCAGCAATTCACCTTCCCTGTCCAGAGTGATACAGCCCGCATCGGAGTACCAGCGATTCACCTTCCATCGCCAGAGTGATACAGCCCGCATCAAACTACCAGCGATTCACCGTCCGTCACCAGTGTGATCCAGCCCGAATCGAAGTACCAGCGATTCACCTTCCCTCTCCAGAGTGATCCAGCCAGCATCTGAGTACCAGCAATTCACCTTCCGTCGGCAGAGTGACCCAGCCCGCATCGGAGTACCAGCGATTCACATTCCCTTTCCAGAGTGATCCAGCCCGCATCGGAGTACCAGCAATTCACCTTCCCTCTCCAGAGTGATCCAGCCAGCATCTGAGTACCAGCAATTCACCTTCCGTCGCCAGAGTAACCCAGTCCGCATCGGAGTACCAGCAATTCATCTTCCGTCACCAGAGTGATCCAGCCCGCATCGGAGTACCAGCAATTCACCTTCCGTCACCAGAGTGATCCAGCCCGCATCTGAGTACCAGCAATTCACCTTCAGTCGGCAGAGTGACCCAGCCCGCATCGGAGTACCAGCGATTCACATTCCCTCTCCAGAGTGATCCAGCCCGCATCGGAGTACCAGCAATTCACCTTCCCTCTCCAGAGTGATCCAGCCAGCATCGGAGTACCAGCAATTCACCTTCCCTCTCCAGAGTGATCCAGCCAGCACCTGAGTACCAGCAATTCACCTTCCGTCGCCAGAGTAACCCAGCCCGCATCGGAGTACCAGCGATTCACATTCTCTCTCCAGATTGATCCAGCCAGCATCTGAGTACCAGCAATTCACCTTCCGTCGCCAGAGTGACCCAGCCCGCATCGGAGTACCAGCAATTCATCTTCCCTCTCCAGAGTGATCCAGCCAGCATCGGAGTACCAGCAATTCACCTTCCATCGCCAGAGTGACCCAGCCCGCATCGGAGTACCAGCAATTCACCTTCCCTCTCCAGAGTGATTCAGCCAGCATCTGAGTACCAGCAATTCAGCTTCCGTTGCCACAGTGACCCAGCCTGCATCGGAGTACCAGCGATTCACCTTCCCTCTCCAGAGTGATCCAGCCAGCATCTGAGTACCAGCAATTCACCTTCCGTCGGCAGAGTGATCCAGCCCGCATCGGAGTACCAGCGATTCAGCTTCCGTACCAGAGTGATCCAGCCCGCATCGGAGTACCAGCAGTTCACCTTCCCTCACCAGAGTTATCCAGCCCGCATCGGACTACCAGCGATTCACCTTCCGTCGCCAGAGTGACCCAGCCCGCATCGGAGTACCAGCAATACACCTTCCATCACCAGAGTGATCCAGCCCGCATCGGAGTACCAGCGATTCACCTTCCATCGCCAGAGTGATACAGCCCGCATCGAACTACCAGCGATTCACCTTCCGTCACCAGAGTGATCCAGCCCGAATCGAAGTACCAGCGATTCACCTTCCGTCACCAGAGTGATCCAGCCCGCATCGGAGTACCAGCGATTCACCTTCCGTCACCAGAGTGATCCAGCCCGCATCGGACTACCAGCAATTCACCTTCCCTCTCCAGAGTGACCCAGCCCGCATCGGAGGACCAGCAATTCACCTTCCGTCGCCAGAGTGACCCAGCCCGCATCAGAGTACCAGCAATTCACCTTCCGTCACCAGAGTGATCCAGCCCCCATCGGAGTACCAGCGATTCACCTTCCCTCTCCAGAGTGATTCAGCCAGCATCAGAGTACCAGCGATTCACCTTCCGTCGCTAGAGTGATCCAGCCCGCATCGGAGTACAAGCAATTCACGTTCCGTCACCAGAGTGATCCAGGTCGCATCGGAGTACCAGCAATTCACCTTCCCTCTCCAGAGTGATCCAGCCCGCATCGGAATACCAGGAATTCACCTTCCATCACCAGAGTGATCCAGCCCGCATCGGAGTACCAGCAATTCACCTTCCGTCGGCAGAGTGACCCAGCCCGCCTCGGAGTACCAGCGATTCACCTTCCCTCTCCAGAGTGATCCAGCCAGCATCTGAGTACCAGCAATTCACCTTCCGTCGCCAGAGTAACCCAGCCCGCATCGGAGTACCAGCGATTCACCTTCCCTCTCCAGAGTGATCCAGCCAGCATCTGAGTACCAGCAATTCACCTTCCGTCGCCAGAGCGATCCAGCCCGCATAGGAGTACCAGCGATTCACCTTCCCTCTCCAGAGTGATCCAGCCAGCATCGGAGTACCAGCAGTTCACCTTCCCTCACCAGAGTTATCCAGCCCGCATCGGAGTACCAGAAATTCACCTTCCCTCACCAGAGTGATCCAGCCCGCATCGGAGTACCAGCAATACACCTTCCGTCATGAGAGTGATCCAGCCCGCATCGGAGTACCAGCAATTCACCTTCCGTCACCAGAGTGATCCAGCCCGCATCGGTGAACCAGCAATTCACCTTCCGTCGCCAGAGTGACCCAGCCCGCATCGGAGTACCAGCAATTCACCTTCCCTCTCCAGAGTGATCCAGCCAGCATCGGAGTACCAGCAATTCACCTTCCGTCACAAGAGTGACCCAGCCCGCATCGGAGTACCAGCAATTCACCTTCCCTCTCCAGAGTGATCCAGCCAGCATCTGAGTACCAGCAATTCACCTACCGTCGCCAGAGTGATCCAGCCCGCATCGGAGTACCAGCGATTCACCTTCCCTCTCCAGAGTGATCCACCCAGCATCGGAATACCAGCAATTCACCTTCCATCACCAGAGTGATCCAGCCCGCATTGGAGTACCAGCAATTCACCTTCCCTCACCAGAGTGATCCAGTCCGCATCGGAGTACCAGCAATTCATCTTCCGTCACCAGAGTGATCCAGCCCGCATCGGAGTACCAGCAATTCACCTTCCGTCACTAGCGTGATCCAGCCCGCATCGGAGAACCAGCAATTCAACTTCCGTCGCCAGAGTGACCCAGCCCTCATCGGAGTACCAGCAATTCACCTTCCCTCTCCAGAGTGATCCAGCCATCATCAGAGTACCAGGAATTCACCTTCCCTCTCCAGAGTGATCCAGCCAGCATCTGAGTACCAGCAATTCAGCTTCCGTCGCCAGAGTGACCCAGCCCGCATCGGAGTACCAGCGATTCACCTTCCATCACCAGAGTGATCCAGCCAGAATCTGAGTACCAGCAATTCACCTTCTGTTGCCAGAGTGATCCAGCCCGCATCGGAGTACCAGCAATTCACCTTCCCTCTCCAGAGTGATCCAGCCAGCATCGTAGTACCAGCAATTCACCTTACCTCTCCAGAGTGATCCAGCCAGCATCTGAGTTCCAGCAATTCACCTTCCCTCGCCAGAGTAACCCAGCCCGCATCGGAGTACCAGCGATTCACATTCTCTCTCCAGAGTGATCCAGCCAGCATCTGAGTACCAGCAATTCACCTTCTGTCGCCAGAGTGATCCAGCCCGCATCGGAGTACCAGCAGTTCACCTTCCCTCACCAGAGTTATCCAGCCCGCAGCGGAGTACCAGCAATTCACCTTCCCTCACCAGAGTGATCCAGTCTGCATCGGAGTACCAGCAATTCAACTTCCGTCACCAGAGTGATCCAGCCCGCATCGGAGAAGCAGCAATTCAACTTCCGTCGCCAGAGTGAACCAGCCCTCATCGGAGTACCAGCAATTCACCTTCCCTCTCCAGAGTGATCCAGCCAGCATCAGAGTACCAGCAATTCACCTTCCTTCTCCAGAGTGATCCAGCCAGCATCTGAGTACCAGCAATTCAGCTTCCGTCGCCAGAGTGACCCAGCCCGCATCGGTGTACCAGCGATTCACCTTCCATCACCAGAGTGATCCAGCCAGCATCTGAGTACCAGCAATTCACCTTCCGTCGGCAGAGTGACCCAGCCCGCATCGGAGTACCAGCGATTAACCTTCCATAACCAGAGTGATACAGCCCGCATCGAACTACCAGCTATTCACCTCCCCTCTCCAGAGTGATCCAGCCAGCATCAGAGTACCAGCGATTCACCTTCCGTCGCCAGAGTGATCCAGCCCGCATCGGAGTAACAGCAATTCACGTTCCGTCACCAGAGTGATCCAGGTCGCATCGGAGTACCAGCAATTCACCTTCCCTCTCCAGAGTGATCCAGCCCGCCTCGGAATACCAGGAATTCACCTTCCATCACCAGAGTGATCCAGCCCGCATCGGATTACCAGCAATTCATCTTCCGTCGGCAGAGTGACCCAGCCCGCATCGGAGTACCAGCGATTCACCTTCCCTCTCCAGAGTGATCCAGCCAGCATCTGAGTACCAGCAATTCACCTTCCGTCGCCAGAGTGATCCAGCCTGCATAGGAGTACCAGCAGTTCACCTTCCCTCACCAGAGTTATCCAGCCCGCATCGGAGTACCAGCAATTCACCTTCCCTCACCAGAGTGATCCAGCCCGCATCGGAGTACCAGCAATACACCTTCCGTCACGAGAGTGATCCAGCCCGCATCGGAGTACCAACAATTCACCTTGCGTCACCAGAGTGATGCAGCCCGCATCGGTGAACCAGCAATTCACCTTCCGTCGCCAGAGTGACCCAGCCCGCATCGGAGTACCAGCAATTCACCTTCCCTCTCCAGAGTGATCCAGCCAGCATCGGAGTACCAGCAATTCACCTTCCGTCACAAGAGTGACCCAGCCCGCATCGGAGTACCAGCAATTCACCTTCCCTCTCCAGAGTGATCCAGCCTGCATCTGAGTACCAGCAATTCACCTACCGTCGCCAGAGTGATCCAGCCCGCATCGGAGTACCAGCGATTCACCTTCCCTCTCCAGAGTGATCCACCCAGCATCGGAATACCAGCAATTCACCTTCCATCACCAGAGTGATCCAGCCCGCATCGGTGTACCAGCAATTCACCTTCCCTCACCAGCGTGATCCAGCCAGCATCGGAGTACCAGCAATTCACCTTCCGTCACAAGAGTGACCCAGCCCGCATCGGAGTACCAGCAATTCACCTTCCCTCTCCAGAGTGATCCAGCCAGCATCTGAGTACCAGCAATTCACCTACCGTCGCCAGAGTGATCCAGCCCGCATCGGAGTACCAGCGATTCACCTTCCCTCTGCAGAGTGATCCACCTAGCATCGGAATACCAGCAATTCACCTTCCATCACCAGAGTGATCCAGCCCGCATCGGAGTACCAGCAATTCACCTTCCCTCACCAGAGTGATCCAGTCCGCATCGGAGTACCAGCAATTCATCTTCCGTCACCAGAGTGATCCAGCCCGCATCGGAGTACCAGCAATTCACCTTCCGTCACTTAGCGTGATCCAGCCCGCATCGGAGAACCAGCAATTCAACTTCCGTCGCCAGAGTGACCCAGCCCGCATCGGAGTACCAGCAATTCACCTTCCCTCTCCAGAGTGATCCAGCCATCATCAGAGTACCAGGAATTCACCTTCCCTCTCCAGAGTGATCCAGCCAGCATCTGAGTACCAGCAATTCAGCTTCCGTCGCCAGAGTGACCCAGCCCGCATCGGAGTACCAGCGATTCACCTTCCATCACCAGAGTGATCCAGCCAGAATCTGAGTACCAGCAATTCACCTTCTGTTGCCAGAGTGATCCAGCCCGCATCGGAGTACCAGCAATTCACCTTCCCTCTCCAGAGTGATTCAGCCAGCATTGTAGTACCAGCAATTCACCTTCCCTCTCCAGAGTGATCCAGCCAGCATCTGAGTTCCAGCAATTCACCTTCCGTCGCCAGAGTGATCCAGTCCGCATCGGAGTACCAGCAATTCATCTTCCGTCACGAGAGTGATCCAGCCCGCATCGGAGTACCAGCAATTCACCTTCCGTCACCAGCGTGATCCAGCCCGCATCGGAGAACCAGCAATTCACCTTCCCTCTCCAGAGTGATCCAGCCAGCATCAGAGTACCAGCGATTCACCTTCCGTCGCCAGAGTGATCCAGCCCGCATCGGAGTACCAGCAATTCACGTTCCGTCACCAGAGTGATCCAGGTCGCATCGAAGTACCAGCAATTCACCTTCCCTCTGCAGAGTGATCCAGCCCGCATCGGAATACCAGGAATTCACCTTCCATCACCAGAGTGATCCAGCCCGCATCGGAGTACCAGCAATTCACCTTCCGTCGGCAGAGTGACCCAGCCCGCATCGTAGTACCAGCGATTCACCTTCCCTCTCCAGAGTGATCCAGCCAGCATCTGAGTACCAGCAATTCACCTTCCGTCGCCAGAGTAACCCAGCCCGCATCGGAGTACCAGCGATTCACCTTCCCTCTCCAGAGTGATCCAACCAGCATCTGAGTACCAGCAATTCACCTTCCGTCGCCAGAGTGATCCAGCCCGCATAGGAGTACCAGCGATTCACCTTCCCTCTCCAGAGTGATCCAGCCAGCATCGGAGTACCAGCAGTTCACCTTCCCGCACCAGAGTTATCCAGCCCGCATCGGAGTACCAGCAATTCACCTTCCCTCACCAGAGTGATACAGCCCGCATCGGAGTACCAGCAATTCACCTTCCGTCACCAGAGTGATCCAGCCCGCATCGGTGAACCAGCAATTCACCTTCCGTCGCCAGAGTGACCCAGCCCGCATCGGAGTACCAGCAATTCACCTTCCTTCTCCAGAGTGATCCAGCCAGCATCGGAGTACCAGCAATTCACCTTCCCTCACCAGAGTGATACAGCCCGCATCGGAGTACCAGCAATTCACCTTCCGTCACCAGAGTGATCCAGCCCGCATCGGTGAACCAGCAATTCACCTTCCGTCGCCAGAGTGACCCAGCCCTCATCGGAGTACCAGCAATTAACCTTCCCTCTCCAGAGTGATCCAGCCAGCATCTGAGTACCAGCAATTCAGCTTCCGTCGCCAGAGTGACCCAGCCCGCATCGGAGTACCAGCGATTCACCTTCCATCACCAGAGTGATCCAGCCAGAATCTGACTACCAGCAATTCACCTTCTGTTGCCAGAGTGATCCAGCCCGCATCGGAGTACCAGCAATTCACCTTCCCTCTCCAGAGTGATCCAGACAGCATCGTAGTACCAGCAATTCACCTTCCCTCTCCAGAGTGATCCAGCCAGCATCTGAGTTCCAGCAATTCACCTTCCGTCGCCAGAGTAACCCAGCACGCATCGGAGTACCAGCGATTCACATTCTCTCTCCTGAGTGATCCAGCCAGCATCTGAGTACCAGCAATTCACCTTCTGTCGCCAGAGTGATCCAGCCCGCATCGGAGTACCAGCAGTTCACCTTCCCTCACCAGAGTTATCCAGCCCGCATCGGAGTACCAGCAATTCGCCTTCCCTCACCAGAGTGATCCAGTCCGCATCGGAGTACCAGCAATTCATCTTCCGTCACCAGAGTGATCCAGCCTGCATCGGAGTACCAGCAATTCACCTTCCGTCACCAGCGTGATCCAGCCCGCATCGGAGAAGCAGCAATTCAACTTCCGTCGCCAGAGTGACCCAGCCCGCATCGGAGTACCAGCAATTCACCTTCCCTCTCCAGAGTGATCCAGCCAGCATCACAGTACCAGCAATTCACCTTCCCTCTCCAGAGTGAGCCAGCCAGCTTCTGAGTACCAGCAATTCAGCTTCCTTCACCAGAGTGACCCAGCCCGCATTGGAGTACCAGCGATTCACCTTCCATCACCAGAGTGATCCAGCCAGCATCTGAGTACCAGCAATTCACCTTCTGTCGGCAGAGTGACCCAGCCCGCATCGGAGTACCAGCGATTAACCTTCCATCGCGAGAGTGATACAGCCCGCATCGAACTACCAGCGATTCACCTTCCGTCACCAGAGTGATCCAGCCCGCATCGGAGTACCAGCGATTCACCTTCCATCACCAGAGTGATCCAGCCAGAATCTGAGTACCAGCAATTCACCTTCTGTTGCCAGATTGATCCAGCCCGCATCGGAGTACCAGCAATTCACCTTCCCTCTCCAGAGTGATCCAGCCAGCATCGTAGTACCAGCAATTCACCTTCCCTCTCCAGAGTGATCCAGCCAGCATCTGAGTTCCAGCAATTCACCTTCCGTCGCCAGAGTAACCCAGCCCGCATCGGAGTACCAGCGATTCACATTCTCTCTCCAGAGTGATCCAGCCAGCAACTGAGTACCAGCAATTCACCTTCTGACGCCAGAGTGATCCAGCCCGCATCGGAGTACCAGCAGTTCACCTTCCCTCACCAGAGTTATCCAGCCCGGATCGGAGTACCAGCAATTCACCTTCCCTCACCAGAGTGATCCAGTCCGCATCGGAGTACCAGCAATTCATCTTCCGTCACCAGAGTGATCCAGCCTGCATCGGAGTACCAGCAATTCACCTTCCGTCACCAGCGTGATCCAGCCCGCATCGGAGAAGCAGCAATTCAACTTCCGTCGCCAGAGTGACCCAGCCCGCATCGGAGTACCAGCAATTCACCTTCCCTCTCCAGAGTGATCCAGCCAGCATCAGAGTACCAGCAATTCACCTTCTCTCTCCAGAGTGATCCAGCCAGCATCTGAGTACCAGCAATTCACCTTCTGTTGCCAGAGTGATCCAGCCCGCATCGGAGTACCAGCAATTCACCTTCCCTCTCCAGAGTGATCCAGACAGCATCGTAGTACCAGCAATTCACCTTCCCTCTCCAGAGTGATCCAGCCAGCATCTGAGTTCCAGCAATTCACCTTCCGTCGCCAGAGTAACCCAGCCCGCATCGGAGTACCAGCGATTCACATTCTCTCTCCTGAGTGATCCAGCCAGCATCTGAGTACCAGCAATTCACCTTCTGTCGCCAGAGTGATCCAGCCCGCATCGGAGTACCAGCAATTCACCTTCCCTCACCAGAGTGATACAGCCCGCATCGGAGTACCAGCAATACACCTTCCGTCACCAGCGTGATCCAGCCCGCATCGGAGAACCAGCAATTCAACTTCCGTCGCCAGAGTGACCCAGCCCGCATCGGAGTACCAGCAATTCACCTTCCCTCTCCAGAGTGATCCAGCCAGCATCAGAGTACCAGGAATTCACCTTCCCTCTCCAGAGTGATGCAGCCAGCATCTGAGTACCAGCAATTCAGCTTCCGTCGCCAGAGTGACCCAGCCCGCATCGGAGTACCAGCGATTCACCTTCCGTCGGCAGAGTGACCCAGCCCGCCTCGGAGTACCAGCGATTCACCTTCCCTCTCCAGAGTGATCCAGCCAGCATCTGAGTACCAGCAATTCACCTTCCGTCGCCAGAGTAACCCAGCCCGCATCGGAGTACCAGCGATTCACCTTCCCTCTCCAGAGTGATCCAGCCAGCATCTGAGTACCAGCAATTCACCTTCCGTCGCCAGAGCGATCCAGCCCGCATAGGAGTACCAGCGATTCACCTTCCCTCTCCAGAGTGATCCAGCCAGCATCGGAGTACCAGCAGTTCACCTTCCCTCACCAGAGTTATCCAGCCCGCATCGGAGTACCAGAAATTCACCTTCCCTCACCAGAGTGATCCAGCCCGCATCGGAGTACCAGCAATACACCTTCCGTCACGAGAGTGATCCAGCCCGCATCGGAGTACCAGCAATTCACCTTCCGTCACCAGAGTGATCCAGCCCGCATCGGTGAACCAGCAATTCACCTTCCGTCGCCAGAGTGACCCAGCCCGCATCGGAGTACCAGCAATTCACCTTCCCTCTCCAGAGTGATCCAGCCAGCATCGGAGTACCAGCAATTCACCTTCCGTCACAAGAGTGACCCAGCCCGCATCGGAGTACCAGCAATTCACCTTCCCTCTCCAGAGTGATCCAGCCAGCATCTGAGTACCAGCAATTCACCTACCGTCGCCAGAGTGATCCAGCCCGCATCGGAGTACCAGCGATTCACCTTCCCTCTCCAGAGTGATCCACCCAGCATCGGAATACCAGCAATTCACCTTCCATCACCAGAGTGATCCAGCCCGCATTGGAGTACCAGCAATTCACCTTCCCTCACCAGAGTGATCCAGTCCGCATCGGAGTACCAGCAATTCACCTTCCATCACCAGAGTGATCCAGCCCGCATCGGAGTACCAGCAATTCACCTTCCCTCACCAGAGTGATCCAGTCCGCATCGGAGTACCAGCAATTCATCTTCCGTCACCAGAGTGATCCAGCCCGCATCGGAGTACCAGCAATTCACCTTCCGTCACTTAGCGTGATCCAGCCCGCATCGGAGAACCAGCAATTCAACTTCCGTCGCCAGAGTGACCCAGCCCGCATCGGAGTACCAGCAATTCACCTTCCCTCTCCAGAGTGATCCAGCCATCATCAGAGTACCAGGAATTCACCTTCCCTCTCCAGAGTGATCCAGCCAGCATCTGAGTACCAGCAATTCAGCTTCCGTCGCCAGAGTGACCCAGCCCGCATCGGAGTACCAGCGATTCACCTTCCATCACCAGAGTGATCCAGCCAGAATCTGAGTACCAGCAATTCACCTTCTGTTGCCAGAGTGATCCAGCCCGCATCGGAGTACCAGCAATTCACCTTCCCTCTCCAGAGTGATTCAGCCAGCATTGTAGTACCAGCAATTCACCTTCCCTCTCCAGAGTGATCCAGCCAGCATCTGAGTTCCAGCAATTCACCTTCCGTCGCCAGAGTGATCCAGTCCGCATCGGAGTACCAGCAATTCATCTTCCGTCACGAGAGTGATCCAGCCCGCATCGGAGTACCAGCAATTCACCTTCCGTCACCAGCGTGATCCAGCCCGCATCGGAGAACCAGCAATTCACCTTCCCTCTCCAGAGTGATCCAGCCAGCATCAGAGTACCAGCGATTCACCTTCCGTCGCCAGAGTGATCCAGCCCGCATCGGAGTACCAGCAATTCACGTTCCGTCACCAGAGTGATCCAGGTCGCATCGAAGTACCAGCAATTCACCTTCCCTCTGCAGAGTGATCCAGCCCGCATCGGAATACCAGGAATTCACCTTCCATCACCAGAGTGATCCAGCCCGCATCGGAGTACCAGCAATTCACCTTCCGTCGGCAGAGTGACCCAGCCCGCATCGTAGTACCAGCGATTCACCTTCCCTCTCCAGAGTGATCCAGCCAGCATCTGAGTACCAGCAATTCACCTTCCGTCGCCAGAGTAACCCAGCCCGCATCGGAGTACCAGCGATTCACCTTCCCTCTCCAGAGTGATCCAACCAGCATCTGAGTACCAGCAATTCACCTTCCGTCGCCAGAGTGATCCAGCCCGCATAGGAGTACCAGCGATTCACCTTCCCTCTCCAGAGTGATCCAGCCAGCATCGGAGTACCAGCAGTTCACCTTCCCGCACCAGAGTTATCCAGCCCGCATCGGAGTACCAGCAATTCACCTTCCCTCACCAGAGTGATACAGCCCGCATCGGAGTACCAGCAATTCACCTTCCGTCACCAGAGTGATCCAGCCCGCATCGGTGAACCAGCAATTCACCTTCCGTCGCCAGAGTGACCCAGCCCGCATCGGAGTACCAGCAATTCACCTTCCTTCTCCAGAGTGATCCAGCCAGCATCGGAGTACCAGCAATTCACCTTCCCTCACCAGAGTGATACAGCCCGCATCGGAGTACCAGCAATTCACCTTCCGTCACCAGAGTGATCCAGCCCGCATCGGTGAACCAGCAATTCACCTTCCGTCGCCAGAGTGACCCAGCCCTCATCGGAGTACCAGCAATTAACCTTCCCTCTCCAGAGTGATCCAGCCAGCATCTGAGTACCAGCAATTCAGCTTCCGTCGCCAGAGTGACCCAGCCCGCATCGGAGTACCAGCGATTCACCTTCCATCACCAGAGTGATCCAGCCAGAATCTGACTACCAGCAATTCACCTTCTGTTGCCAGAGTGATCCAGCCCGCATCGGAGTACCAGCAATTCACCTTCCCTCTCCAGAGTGATCCAGACAGCATCGTAGTACCAGCAATTCACCTTCCCTCTCCAGAGTGATCCAGCCAGCATCTGAGTTCCAGCAATTCACCTTCCGTCGCCAGAGTAACCCAGCACGCATCGGAGTACCAGCGATTCACATTCTCTCTCCTGAGTGATCCAGCCAGCATCTGAGTACCAGCAATTCACCTTCTGTCGCCAGAGTGATCCAGCCCGCATCGGAGTACCAGCAGTTCACCTTCCCTCACCAGAGTTATCCAGCCCGCATCGGAGTACCAGCAATTCGCCTTCCCTCACCAGAGTGATCCAGTCCGCATCGGAGTACCAGCAATTCATCTTCCGTCACCAGAGTGATCCAGCCTGCATCGGAGTACCAGCAATTCACCTTCCGTCACCAGCGTGATCCAGCCCGCATCGGAGAAGCAGCAATTCAACTTCCGTCGCCAGAGTGACCCAGCCCGCATCGGAGTACCAGCAATTCACCTTCCCTCTCCAGAGTGATCCAGCCAGCATCACAGTACCAGCAATTCACCTTCCCTCTCCAGAGTGAGCCAGCCAGCTTCTGAGTACCAGCAATTCAGCTTCCTTCACCAGAGTGACCCAGCCCGCATTGGAGTACCAGCGATTCACCTTCCATCACCAGAGTGATCCAGCCAGCATCTGAGTACCAGCAATTCACCTTCTGTCGGCAGAGTGACCCAGCCCGCATCGGAGTACCAGCGATTAACCTTCCATCGCGAGAGTGATACAGCCCGCATCGAACTACCAGCGATTCACCTTCCGTCACCAGAGTGATCCAGCCCGCATCGGAGTACCAGCGATTCACCTTCCATCACCAGAGTGATCCAGCCAGAATCTGAGTACCAGCAATTCACCTTCTGTTGCCAGATTGATCCAGCCCGCATCGGAGTACCAGCAATTCACCTTCCCTCTCCAGAGTGATCCAGCCAGCATCGTAGTACCAGCAATTCACCTTCCCTCTCCAGAGTGATCCAGCCAGCATCTGAGTTCCAGCAATTCACCTTCCGTCGCCAGAGTAACCCAGCCCGCATCGGAGTACCAGCGATTCACATTCTCTCTCCAGAGTGATCCAGCCAGCAACTGAGTACCAGCAATTCACCTTCTGACGCCAGAGTGATCCAGCCCGCATCGGAGTACCAGCAGTTCACCTTCCCTCACCAGAGTTATCCAGCCCGGATCGGAGTACCAGCAATTCACCTTCCCTCACCAGAGTGATCCAGTCCGCATCGGAGTACCAGCAATTCATCTTCCGTCACCAGAGTGATCCAGCCTGCATCGGAGTACCAGCAATTCACCTTCCGTCACCAGCGTGATCCAGCCCGCATCGGAGAAGCAGCAATTCAACTTCCGTCGCCAGAGTGACCCAGCCCGCATCGGAGTACCAGCAATTCACCTTCCCTCTCCAGAGTGATCCAGCCAGCATCAGAGTACCAGCAATTCACCTTCTCTCTCCAGAGTGATCCAGCCAGCATCTGAGTACCAGCAATTCACCTTCTGTTGCCAGAGTGATCCAGCCCGCATCGGAGTACCAGCAATTCACCTTCCCTCTCCAAAGTGATCCAGACAGCATCGTAGTACCAGCAATTCACCTTCCCTCTCCAGAGTGATCCAGCCAGCATCTGAGTTCCAGCAATTCACCTTCCGTCGCCAGAGTAACCCAGCCCGCATCGGAGTACCAGCGATTCACATTCTCTCTCCTGAGTGATCCAGCCAGCATCTGAGTACCAGCAATTCACCTTCTGTCGCCAGAGTGATCCAGCCCGCATCGGAGTACCAGCAATTCACCTTCCCTCACCAGAGTGATACAGCCCGCATCGGAGTACCAGCAATACACCTTCCGTCACCAGCGTGATCCAGCCCGCATCGGAGAACCAGCAATTCAACTTCCGTCGCCAGAGTGACCCAGCCCGCATCGGAGTACCAGCAATTCACCTTCCCTCTCCAGAGTGATCCAGCCAGCATCAGAGTACCAGGAATTCACCTTCCCTCTCCAGAGTGATGCAGCCAGCATCTGAGTACCAGCAATTCAGCTTCCGTCGCCAGAGTGACCCAGCCCGCATCGGAGTACCAGCGATTCACCTTCCGTCGGCAGAGTGACCCAGCCCGCCTCGGAGTACCAGCGATTCACCTTCCCTCTCCAGAGTGATCCAGCCAGCATCTGAGTACCAGCAATTCACCTTCCGTCGCCAGAGTAACCCAGCCCGCATCGGAGTACCAGCGATTCACCTTCCCTCTCCAGAGTGATCCAGCCAGCATCTGAGTACCAGCAATTCACCTTCCGTCGCCAGAGCGATCCAGCCCGCATAGGAGTACCAGCGATTCACCTTCCCTCTCCAGAGTGATCCAGCCAGCATCGGAGTACCAGCAGTTCACCTTCCCTCACCAGAGTTATCCAGCCCGCATCGGAGTACCAGAAATTCACCTTCCCTCACCAGAGTGATCCAGCCCGCATCGGAGTACCAGCAATACACCTTCCGTCACGAGAGTGATCCAGCCCGCATCGGAGTACCAGCAATTCACCTTCCCTCTCCAGAGTGATCCAGCCAGCATCTGAGTACCAGCAATTCACCTACCGTCGCCAGAGTGATCCAGCCCGCATCGGAGTACCAGCGATTCACCTTCCCTCTCCAGAGTGATCCACCCAGCATCGGAATACCAGCAATTCACCTTCCATCACCAGAGTGATCCAGCCCGCATTGGAGTACCAGCAATTCACCTTCCCTCACCAGAGTGATCCAGTCCGCATCGGAGTACCAGCAATTCATCTTCCGTCACCAGAGTGATCCAGCCAGCATCTGAGTACCAGCAATTCACCTTCCGTCACTAGCGTGATCCAGCCCGCATCGGAGAACCAGCAATTCAACTTCCGTCGCCAGAGTGACCCAGCCCTCATCGGAGTACCAGCAATTCACCTTCCCTCTCCAGAGTGATCCAGCCATCATCAGAATACCAGGAATTCACCTTCCCTCTCCAGAGTGATCCAGCCAGCATCTGAGTACCAGCAATTCAGCTTCCGTCGCCAGAGTGACCCAGCCCGCATCGGAGTACCAGCGATTCACCTTCCATCACCAGAGTGATCCAGCCAGAATCTGAGTACCAGCAATTCACCTTCTGTTGCCAGAGTGATCCAGCCCGCATCGGAGTACCAGCAATTCACCTTCCCTCTCCAGAGTGATCCAGCCAGCATCGTAGTACCAGCAATTCACCTTACCTCTCCAGAGTGATCCAGCCAGCATCTGAGTTCCAGCAATTCACCTTCCCTCGCCAGAGTAACCCAGCCCGCATCGGAGTACCAGCGATTCACATTCTCTCTCCAGAGTGATCCAGCCAGCATCTGAGTACCAGCAATTCACCTTCTGTCGCCAGAGTGATCCAGCCCGCATCGGAGTACCAGCAGTTCACCTTCCCTCACCAGAGTTATCCAGCCCGCAGCGGAGTACCAGCAATTCACCTTCCCTCACCAGAGTGATCCAGTCTGCATCGGAGTACCAGCATTTCAACTTCCGTCACCAGAGTGATCCAGCCCGCATCGGAGAAGCAGCAATTCAACTTCCGTCGCCAGAGTGAATCAGCCCGCATCGGAGTACCAGCAATTCACCTTCCCTCTCCAGAGTGATCCAGCCAGCATCAGAGTACCAGCAATTCACCTTCCTTCTCCAGAGTGATCCAGCCAGCATCTGAGTACCAGCAATTCAGCTTCCGTCGCCAGAGTGACCCAGCCCGCATCGGAGTACCAGCGATTCACCTTCCATCACCAGAGTGATCCAGCCAGCATCTGAGTACCAGCAATTCACCTTCCGTCGGCAGAGTGACCCAGCCCGCATCGGAGTACCAGCGATTAACCTTCCATAACCAGAGTGATACAGCCCGCATCGAACTACCAGCTATTCACCTCCCCTCTCCAGAGTGATCCAGCCAGCATCAGAGTACCAGCGATTCACCTTCCGTCGCCAGAGTGATCCAGCCCGCATCGGAGTAACAGCAATTCACGTTCCGTCACCAGAGTGATCCAGGTCGCATCGGAGTACCAGCAATTCACCTTCCCTCTCCAGAGTGATCCAGCCCGCCTCGGAATACCAGGAATTCACCTTCCATCACCAGAGTGATCCAGCCCGCATCGGATTACCAGCAATTCATCTTCCGTCGGCAGAGTGACCCAGCCCGCATCGGAGTACCAGCGATTCACCTTCCCTCTCCAGAGTGATCCAGCCAGCATCTGAGTACCAGCAATTCACCTTCCGTCGCCAGAGTGATCCAGCCCGCATAGGAGTACCAGCAGTTCACCTTCCCTCACCAGAGTTATCCAGCCCGCATCGGAGTACCAGCAATTCACCTTCCCTCACCAGAGTGATCCAGCCCGCATCGGAGTACCAGCAATACACCTTCCGTCACGAGAGTGATCCAGCCCGCATCGGAGTACCAGCAATTCACCTTGCGTCACCAGAGTGACCCAGCCCGCATCAGAGTACCAGCAATTCACCTTCCCTCTCCAGAGTGATCCAGCCAGCATCGGAGTACCAGCAATTCACCTTCCGTCACAAGAGTGACCCAGCCCGCATCGGAGTACCAGCAATTCACCTTCCCTCTCCAGAGTGATCCAGCCAGCATCTGAGTACCAGCAATTCACCTACCGTCGCCAGAGTGATCCAGCCCGCATCGGAGTACCAGCGATTCACCTTCCCTCTCCAGAGTGATCCACCCAGCATCGGAATACCAGCAATTCACCTTCCATCACCAGAGTGATCCAGCCCGCATCGGTGTACCAGCAATTCACCTTCCCTCACCAGCGTGATCCAGCCAGCATCGGAGTACCAGCAATTCACCTTCCGTCACAAGAGTGACCCAGCCCGCATCGGAGTACCAGCAATTCACCTTCCCTCTCCAGAGTGATCCAGCCAGCATCTGAGTACCAGCAATTCACCTACCGTCGCCAGAGTGATCCAGCCCGCATCGGAGTACCAGCGATTCACCTTCCCTCTGCAGAGTGATCCACCTAGCATCGGAATACCAGCAATTCACCTTCCATCACCAGAGTGATCCAGCCCGCATCGGAGTACCAGCAATTCACCTTCCCTCACCAGAGTGATCCAGTCCGCATCGGAGTACCAGCAATTCATCTTCCGTCACCAGAGTGATCCAGCCCGCATCGGAGTACCAGCAATTCACCTTCCGTCACTTAGCGTGATCCAGCCCGCATCGGAGAACCAGCAATTCAACTTCCGTCGCCAGAGTGACCCAGCCCGCATCGGAGTACCAGCAATTCACCTTCCCTCTCCAGAGTGATCCAGCCATCATCAGAGTACCAGGAATTCACCTTCCCTCTCCAGAGTGATCCAGCCAGCATCTGAGTACCAGCAATTCAGCTTCCGTCGCCAGAGTGACCCAGCCCGCATCGGAGTACCAGCGATTCACCTTCCATCACCAGAGTGATCCAGCCAGAATCTGAGTACCAGCAATTCACCTTCTGTTGCCAGAGTGATCCAGCCCGCATCGGAGTACCAGCAATTCACCTTCCCTCTCCAGAGTGATTCAGCCAGCATCGTAGTACCAGCAATTCACCTTCCCTCTCCAGAGTGATCCAGCCAGCATCTGAGTTCCAGCAATTCACCTTCCGTCGCCAGAGTGATCCAGTCCGCATCGGAGTACCAGCAATTCATCTTCCGTCACGAGAGTGATCCAGCCCGCATCGGAGTACCAGCAATTCACCTTCCGTCACCAGCGTGATCCAGCCCGCATCGGAGAACCAGCAATTCACCTTCCCTCTCCAGAGTGATCCAGCCAGCATCGGAGTACCAGCAATTCACCTTCCGTCACAAGAGTGACCCAGCCCGCATCGGAGTACCAGCAATTCACCTTCCGTCACCAGAGTGATCCAGCCCAAATCGAAGTACCAGCGATTCACCTTCCGTCACCAGAGTGATCCAGACCGCATCGGAGTACCATCGATTCACCTTCCGTCACCAGAGTGATCCATCCCGCATCGGAGTACCAGCAATTCACCTTCCCTCTCCAGAGTGACCCAGCCCGCATCGGAGGACCAGCAATTCACCTTCCGTCGCCAGAGTGACCCAGCCCGCATCAGAGTACCAGCAATTCAGCTTCCGTCACCAGAGTGATCCAGCCCCCATCGGAGTACCAGCGATTCACCTTCCCTCTCCAGAGTGATCCAGCCAGCATCAGAGTACCAGCGATTCACCTTCCGTCGCCAGAGTGATCCAGCCCGCATCGGAGTACCAGCAATTCACGTTCCGTCACCAGAGTGATCCAGGTCGCATCGAAGTACCAGCAATTCACCTTCCCTCTGCAGAGTGATCCAGCCCGCATCGGAATACCAGGAATTCACCTTCCATCACCAGAGTGATCCAGCCCGCATCGGAGTACCAGCAATTCACCTTCCGTCGGCAGAGTGACCCAGCCCGCATCGTAGTACCAGCGATTCACCTTCCCTCTCCAGAGTGATCCAGCCAGCATCTGAGTACCAGCAATTCACCTTCCGTCGCCAGAGTAACCCAGCCCGCATCGGAGTACCAGCGATTCACCTTCCCTCTCCAGAGTGATCCAGCCAGCATCTGAGTACCAGCAATTCACCTTCCGTCGCCAGAGTGATCCAGCCCGCATAGGAGTACCAGCGATTCACCTTCCCTCTCCAGAGTGATCCAGCCAGCATCGGAGTACCAGCAGTTCACCTTCCCGCACCAGAGTTATCCAGCCCGCATCGGAGTACCAGCAATTCACCTTCCCTCACCAGAGTGATACAGCCCGCATCGGAGTACCAGCAATTCACCTTCCGTCACCAGAGTGATCCAGCCCGCATCGGTGAACCAGCAATTCACCTTCCGTCGCCAGAGTGACCCAGCCCGCATCGGAGTACCAGCAATTCACCTTCCTTCTCCAGAGTGATCCAGCCAGCATCGGAGTACCAGCAATTCACCTTCCCTCACCAGAGTGATACAGCCCGCATCGGAGTACCAGCAATTCACCTTCCGTCACCAGAGTGACCCAGCCCTCATCGGAGTACCAGCAATTAACCTTCCCTCTCCAGAGTGATCCAGCCAGCATCTGAGTACCAGCAATTCAGCTTCCGTCGCCAGAGTGACCCAGCCCGCATCGGAGTACCAGCGATTCACCTTCCATCACCAGAGTGATCCAGCCAGAATCTGACTACCAGCAATTCACCTTCTGTTGCCAGAGTGATCCAGCCCGCATCGGAGTACCAGCAATTCACCTTCCCTCTCCAGAGTGATCCAGACAGCATCGTAGTACCAGCAATTCACCTTCCCTCTCCAGAGTGATCCAGCCAGCATCTGAGTTCCAGCAATTCACCTTCCGTCGCCAGAGTAACCCAGCACGCATCGGAGTACCAGCGATTCACATTCTCTCTCCTGAGTGATCCAGCCAGCATCTGAGTACCAGCAATTCACCTTCTGTCGCCAGAGTGATCCAGCCCGCATCGGAGTACCAGCAGTTCACCTTCCCTCACCAGAGTTATCCAGCCCGCATCGGAGTACCAGCAATTCGCCTTCCCTCACCAGAGTGATCCAGTCCGCATCGGAGTACCAGCAATTCATCTTCCGTCACCAGAGTGATCCAGCCTGCATCGGAGTACCAGCAATTCACCTTCCGTCACCAGCGTGATCCAGCCCGCATCGGAGAAGCAGCAATTCAACTTCCGTCGCCAGAGTGACCCAGCCCGCATCGGAGTACCAGCAATTCACCTTCCCTCTCCAGAGTGATCCAGCCAGCATCACAGTACCAGCAATTCACCTTCCCTCTCCAGAGTGAGCCAGCCAGCTTCTGAGTACCAGCAATTCAGCTTCCTTCACCAGAGTGACCCAGCCCGCATTGGAGTACCAGCGATTCACCTTCCATCACCAGAGTGATCCAGCCAGCATCTGAGTACCAGCAATTCACCTTCTGTCGGCAGAGTGACCCAGCCCGCATCGGAGTACCAGCGATTAACCTTCCATCGCGAGAGTGATACAGCCCGCATCGAACTACCAGCGATTCACCTTCCGTCACCAGAGTGATCCAGCCCGCATCGGAGTACCAGCGATTCACCTTCCATCACCAGAGTGATCCAGCCAGACTCTGAGTACCAGCAATTCACCTTCTGTTGCCAGATTGATCCAGCCCGCATCGGAGTACCAGCAATTCACCTTCCCTCTCCAGAGTGATCCAGCCAGCATCGTAGTACCAGCAATTCACCTTCCCTCTCCAGAGTGATCCAGCCAGCATCTGAGTTCCAGCAATTCACCTTCCGTCGCCAGAGTAACCCAGCCCGCATCGGAGTACCAGCGATTCACATTCTCTCTCCAGAGTGATCCAGCCAGCAACTGAGTACCAGCAATTCACCTTCTGACGCCAGAGTGATCCAGCCCGCATCGGAGTACCAGCAGTTCACCTTCCCTCACCAGAGTTATCCAGCCCGGATCGGAGTACCAGCAATTCACCTTCCCTCACCAGAGTGATCCAGTCCGCATCGGAGTACCAGCAATTCATCTTCCGTCACCAGAGTGATCCAGCCTGCATCGGAGTACCAGCAATTCACCTTCCGTCACCAGCGTGATCCAGCCCGCATCGGAGAAGCAGCAATTCAACTTCCGTCGCCAGAGTGACCCAGCCCGCATCGGAGTACCAGCAATTCACCTTCCCTCTCCAGAGTTATCCAGCCAGCATCAGAGTACCAGCAATTCACCTTCTCTCTCCAGAGTGATCCAGCCAGCATCTGAGTACCAGCAATTCACCTTCTGTTGCCAGAGTGATCCAGCCCGCATCGGAGTACCAGCAATTCACCTTCCCTCTCCAGAGTGATCCAGACAGCATCGTAGTACCAGCAATTCACCTTCCCTCTCCAGAGTGATCCAGCCAGCATCTGAGTTCCAGCAATTCACCTTCCGTCGCCAGAGTAACCCAGCCCGCATCGGAGTACCAGCGATTCACATTCTCTCTCCTGAGTGATCCAGCCAGCATCTGAGTACCAGCAATTCACCTTCTGTCGCCAGAGTGATCCAGCCCGCATCGGAGTACCAGCAATTCACCTTCCCTCACCAGAGTGATACAGCCCGCATCGGAGTACCAGCAATACACCTTCCGTCACCAGCGTGATCCAGCCCGCATCGGAGAACCAGCAATTCAACTTCCGTCGCCAGAGTGACCCAGCCCGCATCGGAGTACCAGCAATTCACCTTCCCTCTCCAGAGTGATCCAGCCAGCATCAGAGTACCAGGAATTCACCTTCCCTCTCCAGAGTGATGCAGCCAGCATCTGAGTACCAGCAATTCAGCTTCCGTCGCCAGAGTGACCCAGCCCGCATCGGAGTACCAGCGATTCACCTTCCATCACCAGAGTGATCCAGCCAGAAGCTGAGTACCAGCAATTCACCTTCTGTTGCCAGAGTGATCCAGCCCGCATCGGAGTACCAGCAATTCACCTTCCCTCTCCAGAGTGATCCAGCCTGCATCGTAGTACCAGCAATTCACCTTCCCTCTCCAGAGTGATCCAGCCAGCATCTGAGTTCCAGCAATTCACCTTCCGTCGCCAGAGTAACCCAGCCCGCATCGGAGTACCAGCGATTCACATTCTCTCTCCAGAGTGATCCAGCCAGCATCTGAGTACCAGCAATTCACCTTCTGTCGCCAGAGTGATCCAGCCCGCATCGGAGTACCAGCAGTTCACCTTCCCTCACCAGAGTTATCCAGCCCGCATCGGAGTACCAGCAATTCACCTTCCCTCACCAGAGTGATCCAGTCCGCATCGGAGTACTTGCAAATCATCTTCCGTCACCAGAGTGATCCAGCCTGCATCGGAGTACCAGCAATTCACCTTCCGTCACCAGCGTGATCCAGCCCGCATCGGAGAAGCAGCAATTCAACTTCCGTCGCCAGAGTGACCCAGCCCGCATCGGAGTACCAGCAATTCACCTTCCCTCTCCAGAGTGATCCAGCCAGCATCAGAGTACCAGCAATTCACCTTCCCTCTCCAGAGTGATCCAGCCAGCTTCTGAGTACCAGCAATTCAGCTTCCGTCGCCAGAGTGACCCAGCCCGCATCGGAGTACCAGCGATTCACCTTCCATCACCAGAGTGATCCAGCCAGCATCTGAGTACCAGCAATTCATCTTCCGTCGGCAGAGTGACCCAGCCCGCATCGGAGTACCAGCGATTATCCTTCCATCGCCAGAGTGATACAGCCCGCATCGAACTACCAGCGATTCACCTTCCGTCACCAGAGTGATCCAGCCCAAATCGAAATACCAGCGATTCACCTTCCGTCACCAGAGTGATCCAGACCGCATCGGAGTACCAGCGATTCACCTTCCGTCACCAGAGTGATCCATCCCGCATCGGAGTACCAGCAATTCACCTTCCCTCTCCAGAGTGACCCAGCCCGCATCGGAGGACCAGCAATTCACCTTCCGTCGCCAGAGTGACCCAGCCCGCATCAGAGTACCAGCAATTCAGCTTCCGTCACCAGAGTGATCCAGCCCCCATCGGAGTACCAGCGATTCACCTTCCCTCTCCAGAGTGATCCAGCCTGCATCAGAGTACCAGCGATTCACCTTCCGTCGCCAGAGTGATCGAGCCCGCATCGGAGTACCAGCAATTCACGTTCCGTCACCAGAGTGATCCAGGTCGCATCGGAGTACCAGCAATTCACCTTCCCTCTGCAGAGTGATCCAGCCCGCATCGTAATACCAGGAATTCACCTTCCATCACCAGAGTGATCCAGCCCGCATCGGAGTTCCAGCAATTCACCTTCCGTCGCCAGAGTAACCCAGCCCGCATCGGAGTACCAGCGATTCACATTCTCTCTCCTGAGTGATCCAGCCAGCATCTGAGTACCAGCAATTCACCTTCTGTCGCCAGAGTGATCCAGCCCGCATCGGAGTACCAGCAGTTCACCTTCCCTCACCAGAGTTATCCAGCCCGCATCGGAGTACCAGCAATTCACCTTCCCTCACCAGAGTGATCCAGTCCGCATCGGAGTACCAGCAATTCATCTTCCGTCACCAGAGTGATCCAGCCTGCATCGGAGTACCAGCAATTCACCTTCCGTCACCAGCGTGATCCAGCCCGCATCGGAGAAGCAGCAATACAACTTCCGTCGCCAGAGTGACCCAGCCAGCATCGGAGTACCAGCAATTCACCTTCCCTCTCCAGAGTGATCCAGCCAGCATCAGAGTACCAGCAATTCACCTTCCCTCTCCAGAGTGATCCAGCCAGCATCTGAGTACCAGCAATTCAGCTTCCGTCGCCAGAGTGACCCAGCCCGCATTGGAGTACCAGCGATTCACCTTCCATCACCAGAGTGATCCAGCCAGCATCTGAGTACCAGCAATTCACCTTCCGTCGGCAGAGTGACCCAGCCCACATCGGAGTACCAGCGATTAACCTTCCATCGCCAGAGTGATACAGCCCGCATCGAACTACCAGCGATTCACCTTCCGTCACCAGAGTGATCCAGCCCGCATCGGAGTACCAGCGATTCACCTTCCATCACCAGAGTGATCCAGCCAGAATCTGAGTACCAGCAATTCACCTTCTGTTGCCAGAGTGATCCAGCCCGCATCGGAGTACCAGCAATTCACCTTCCCTCTCCAGAGTGATCCAGCCAGCATCGTAGTACCAGCAATTCACCTTCCCTCTCCAGAGTGATCCAGCCAGCATCTGAGTTCCAGCAATTCACCTTCCGTCGCCAGAGTAACCCAGCCCGCATCGGAGTACCAGCGATTCACATTCTCTCTCCAGAGTGATCCAGCCAGCAACTGAGTACCAGCAATTCACCTTCTGACGCCAGAGTGATCCAGCCCGCATCCGCGTACCAGCAGCTCACCTTCCCTCACCAGAGTTATCCAGCCCGGATCGGAGTACCAGCAATTCACCTTCCCTCACCAGAGTGATCCAGTCCGCATCGGAGTACCAGCAATTCATCTTCCGTCACCAGAGTGATCCAGCCTGCATCGGAGTACCAGCAATTCACCTTCCGTCACCAGCGTGATCCAGCCCGCATCGGAGAAGCAGCAATTCAACTTCCGTCGCCAGAGTGACCCAGCCCGCATCGGAGTACCAGCAATTCACCTTCCCTCTCCAGAGTGATCCAGCCAGCATCAGAGTACCAGCAATTCACCTTCTCTCTCCAGAGTGATCCAGCCAGCATCTGAGTACCAGCAATTCAGCTGCCGTCGCCAGAGTGACCCAGCCCGCATCGGAGTACCAGCGATTCACCTTCCATCACCAGAGTGATCCAGCCAGCATCTGAGTACCAGCAATTCACCTTCCGTCGGCAGAGTGACCCAGCCCGCATCGGAGTACCAGCGATTAACCTTCCATCGCCAGAGTGATACAGCCCGCATCGAACTACCAGCAATTCACCTTCCGTCACCAGAGTGATCCAGCCTGCATCGGAGTACCAGCGATTCACCTTCCCTCTCCAGAGTGATCCAGCCAGCATCTGAGTACCAGCAATTCACCTTCCGTCGGCAGAGTGATCCAGCCCGCATCGGAGTACCAGCGATTCAGCTTCCGTACCAGAGTGATCCAGCCCGCATCGGAGTACCAGCAGTTCACCTTCCCTCACCAGAGTTATCCAGCCCGCATCGGAGTACCAGCGATTCACCTTCCGTCGCCAGAGTGATCCAGCCCGCATCGGAGTACCAGCAATTCACGTTCCGTCACCAGAGTGATCCAGCCAGCATCTGAGTACCAGCAATTCATCTTCCGTCGGCAGAGTGACCCAGCCCGCATCGGAGTACCAGCGATTATCCTTCCATCGCCAGAGTGATACAGCCCGCATCGAACTACCAGCGATTCACCTTCCGTCACCAGAGTGATCCAGCCCAAATCGAAATACCAGCGATTCACCTTCCGTCACCAGAGTGATCCAGACCGCATCGGAGTACCAGCAATTCACCTTCCGTCACCAGAGTGATCCATCCCGCATCGGAGTACCAGCAATTCACCTTCCCTCTCCAGAGTGACCCAGCCCGCATCGGAGGACCAGCAATTCACCTTCCGTCGCCAGAGTGACCCAGCCCGCATCAGAGTACCAGCAATTCAGCTTCCGTCACCAGAGTGATCCAGCCCCCATCGGAGTACCAGCGATTCACCTTCCCTCTCCAGAGTGATCCAGCCTGCATCAGAGTACCAGCGAGTCACCTTCCGTCGCCAGAGTGATCCAGCCCGCATCGGAGTACCAGCAATTCACGTTCCGTCACCAGAGTGATCCAGGTCGCATCGGAGTACCAGCAATTCACCTTCCCTCTGCAGAGTGATCCAGCCCGCATCGGAATACCAGGAATTCACCTTCCATCACCAGAGTGATCCAGCCCGCATCGGAGTACCAGCAATTCACCTTCCGTCGGCAGAGTGACCCAGCCCGCATCGTAGTACCAGCGATTCACCTTCCCTCTCCAGAGTGATCCAGCCAGCATCAGAGTACCAGCAATTCACCTTCCCTCTCCAGAGTGATCCAGCCAGCATCTGAGTACCAGCAATTCAGCTTCCGTCGCCAGAGTGACCCAGCCCGCATTGGAGTACCAGCGATTCACCTTCCATCACCAGAGTGATCCAGCCAGCATCTGAGTACCAGCAATTCACCTTCCGTCGGCAGAGTGACCCAGCCCGCATCGGAGTACCAGCGATTAACCTTCCATCGCCAGAGTGATACAGCCCGCATCGAACTACCAGCGATTCACCTTCCGTCACCAGAGTGATCCAGCCCGCATCGGAGTACCAGCGATTCACCTTCCATCACCAGAGTGATCCAGCCAGAATCTGAGTACCAGCAATTCACCTTCTGTTGCCAGAGTGATCCAGCCCGCATCGGAGTACCAGCAATTCACCTTCCCTCTCCAGAGTGATCCAGCCAGCATCGTAGTACCAGCAATTCACCTTCCCTCTCCAGAGTGATCCAGCCAGCATCTGAGTTCCAGCAATTCACCTTCCGTCGCCAGAGTAACCCAGCCCGCATCGGAGTACCAGCGATTCACATTCTCTCTCCAGAGTGATCCAGCCAGCAACTGAGTACCAGCAATTCACCTTCTGACGCCAGAGTGATCCAGCCCGCATCCGCGTACCAGCAGCTCACCTTCCCTCACCAGAGTTATCCAGCCCGGATCGGAGTACCAGCAATTCACCTTCCCTCACCAGAGTGATCCAGTCCGCATCGGAGTACCAGCAATTCATCTTCCGTCACCAGAGTGATCCAGCCTGCATCGGAGTACCAGCAATTCACCTTCCGTCACCAGCGTGATCCAGCCCGCATCGGAGAAGCAGCAATTCAACTTCCGTCGCCAGAGTGACCCAGCCCGCATCGGAGTACCAGCAATTCACCTTCCCTCTCCAGAGTGATCCAGCCAGCATCAGAGTACCAGCAATTCACCTTCTCTCTCCAGAGTGATCCAGCCAGCATCTGAGTACCAGCAATTCAGCTTCCGTCGCCAGAGTGACCCAGCCCGCATCGGAGTACCAGCGATTCACCTTCCATCACCAGAGTGATCCAGCCAGCATCTGAGTACCAGCAATTCACCTTCCGTCGGCAGAGTGACCCAGCCCGCATCGGAGTACCAGCGATTAACCTTCCATCGCCAGAGTGATACAGCCCGCATCGAACTACCAGCAATTCACCTTCCGTCACCAGAGTGATCCAGCCTGCATCAGAGTACCAGCGATTCACCTTCCCTCTCCAGAGTGATCCAGCCAGCATCTGAGTACCAGCAATTCACCTTCCGTCGGCAGAGTGATCCAGCCCGCATCGGAGTACCAGCGATTCAGCTTCCGTACCAGAGTGATCCAGCCCGCATCGGAGTACCAGCAGTTCACCTTCCCTCACCAGAGTTATCCAGCCCGCATCGGAGTACCAGCGATTCACCTTCCGTCGCCAGAGTGATCCAGCCCGCATCGGAGTACCAGCAATTCACGTTCCGTCACCAGAGTGATCCAGCCAGCATCTGAGTACCAGCAATTCATCTTCCGTCGGCAGAGTGACCCAGCCCGCATCGGAGTACCAGCGATTATCCTTCCATCGCCAGAGTGATACAGCCCGCATCGAACTACCAGCGATTCACCTTCCGTCACCAGAGTGATCCAGCCCAAATCGAAATACCAGCGATTCACCTTCCGTCACCAGAGTGATCCAGACCGCATCGGAGTACCAGCGATTCACCTTCCGTCACCAGAGTGATCCATCCCGCATCGGAGTACCAGCAATTCACCTTCCCTCTCCAGAGTGACCCAGCCCGCATCGGAGGACCAGCAATTCACCTTCCGTCGCCAGAGTGACCCAGCCCGCATCAGAGTACCAGCAATTCACCTTCCGTCACCAGAGTGATCCAGCCCCCATCGGAGTACCAGCGATTCACCTTCCCTCTCCAGAGTGATCCAGCCTGCATCAGAGTACCAGCGATTCACCTTCCGTCGCCAGAGTGATCCAGCCCGCATCGGAGTACCAGCAATTCACGTTCCGTCACCAGAGTGATCCAGGTCGCATCGGAGTACCAGCAATTCACCTTCCCTCTGCAGAGTGATCCAGCCCGCATCGGAATACCAGGAATTCACCTTCCATCACCAGAGTGATCCAGCCCGCATCGGAGTACCAGCAATTCACCTTCCGTCGGCAGAGTGACCCAGCCCGCATCGTAGTACCAGCGATTCACCTTCCCTCTCCAGAGTGATCCAGCCAGCATCTGAGTACCAGCAATTCACCTTCCGTCGCCAGAGTAACCCAGCCCGCATCGGAGTACCAGCGATTCACCTTCCCTCTCCAGAGTGATCCAGCCAGCATCTGAGTACCAGCAATTCACCTTCCGTCGCCAGAGTGATCCAGCCCGCATAGGAGTACCAGCGATTCACCTTCCCTCTCTAGAGTGATGCAGCCAGCATCGGAGTACCAGCAGTTCACCTTCCCGCACCAGAGTTATCCAGCCCGCATCGGAGTACCAGCAATTCACCTTCCCTCACCAGAGTGATACAGCCCGCATCGGAGTACCAGCAATACACCTTCCGTCACGAGAGTGATCCAGCCCGCATCGGAGTACCAGCAATTCACCTTCCGTCACCAGAGTGATCCAGCCCGCATCGGTGAACCAGCAATTCACCTTCCGTCGCCAGAGTGATCCAGCCCGCATCGGAGTACCAGCAATTCACCTTCCTTCTCCAGAGTGATCCAGCCAGCATCGGAGTACCAGCAATTCACCTTCCGTCACAAGAGTGACCCAGCCCGCATCGGAGTACCAGCAATTAACCTTCCCTCTCCAGAGTGATCCAGCCAGCATCTGAGTACCAGCAATTCAGCTTCCGTCGCCAGAGTGACCCAGCCCGCATCGGAGTACCAGCGATTCACCTTCCATCACCAGAGTGATCCAGCCAGAATCTGAGTACCAGCAATTCACCTTCTGTTGCCAGAGTGATCCAGCCCGCATCGGAGTACCAGCAATTCACCTTCCCTCTCCAGAGTGATCCAGACAGCATCGTAGTACCAGCAATTCACCTTCCCTCTCCAGAGTGATCCAGCCAGCATCTGAGTTCCAGCAATTCACCTTCCGTCGCCAGAGTAACCCAGCCCGCATCGGAGTACCAGCGATTCACATTCTCTCTCCTGAGTGATCCAGCCAGCATCTGAGTACCAGCAATTCACCTTCTGTCGCCAGAGTGATCCAGCCCGCATCGGAGTACCAGCAGTTCACCTTCCCTCTCCAGAGTGATCCAGCCAGCATCAGAGTACCAGCAATTCACCTTCTCTCTCCAGAGTGATCCAGCCAGCATCTGAGTACCAGCAATTCAGCTGCCGTCGCCAGAGTGACCCAGCCCGCATCGGAGTACCAGCGATTCACCTTCCATCACCAGAGTGATCCAGCCAGCATCTGAGTACCAGCAATTCACCTTCCGTCGGCAGAGTGACCCAGCCCGCATCGGAGTACCAGCGATTAACCTTCCATCGCCAGAGTGATACAGCCCGCATCGAACTACCAGCAATTCACCTTCCGTCACCAGAGTGATCCAGCCTGCATCGGAGTACCAGCGATTCACCTTCCCTCTCCAGAGTGATCCAGCCAGCATCTGAGTACCAGCAATTCACCTTCCGTCGGCAGAGTGATCCAGCCCGCATCGGAGTACCAGCGATTCAGCTTCCGTACCAGAGTGATCCAGCCCGCATCGGAGTACCAGCAGTTCACCTTCCCTCACCAGAGTTATCCAGCCCGCATCGGAGTACCAGCGATTCACCTTCCGTCGCCAGAGTGATCCAGCCCGCATCGGAGTACCAGCAATTCACGTTCCGTCACCAGAGTGATCCAGCCAGCATCTGAGTACCAGCAATTCATCTTCCGTCGGCAGAGTGACCCAGCCCGCATCGGAGTACCAGCGATTATCCTTCCATCGCCAGAGTGATACAGCCCGCATCGAACTACCAGCGATTCACCTTCCGTCATCAGAGTGATCCAGCCCAAATCGAAATACCAGCGATTCACCTTCCGTCACCAGAGTGATCCAGACCGCATCGGAGTACCAGCGATTCACCTTCCGTCACCAGAGTGATCCATCCCGCATCGGAGTACCAGCAATTCACCTTCCCTCTCCAGAGTGACCCAGCCCGCATCGGAGGACCAGCAATTCACCTTCCGTCGCCAGAGTGACCCAGCCCGCATCAGAGTACCAGCAATTCAGCTTCCGTCACCAGAGTGATCCAGCCCCCATCGGAGTACCAGCGATTCACCTTCCCTCTCCAGAGTGATCCAGCCTGCATCAGAGTACCAGCGATTCACCTTCCGTCGCCAGAGTGATCCAGCCCGCATCGGAGTACCAGCAATTCACGTTCCGTCACCAGAGTGATCCAGGTCGCATCGGAGTACCAGCAATTCACCTTCCCTCTGCAGAGTGAACCAGCCCGCATCGGAATACCAGGAATTCACCTTCCATCACCAGAGTGATCCAGCCCGCATCGGAGTACCAGCAATTCACCTTCCGTCGGCAGAGTGACCCAGCCCGCATCGTAGTACCAGCGATTCACCTTCCCTCTCCAGAGTGATCCAGCCAGCATCAGAGTACCAGCAATTCACCTTCCCTCTCCAGAGTGATCCAGCCAGCATCTGAGTACCAGCAATTCAGCTTCCGTCGCCAGAGTGACCCAGCCCGCATTGGAGTACCAGCGATTCACCTTCCATCACCAGAGTGATCCAGCCAGCATCTGAGTACCAGCAATTCACCTTCCGTCGGCAGAGTGACCCAGCCCGCATCGGAGTACCAGCGATTAACCTTCCATCGCCAGAGTGATACAGCCCGCATCGAACTACCAGCGATTCACCTTCCGTCACCAGAGTGATCCAGCCCGCATCGGAGTACCAGCGATTCACCTTCCATCACCAGAGTGATCCAGCCAGAATCTGAGTACCAGCAATTCACCTTCTGTTGCCAGAGTGATCCAGCCCGCATCGGAGTACCAGCAATTCACCTTCCCTCTCCAGAGTGATCCAGCCAGCATCGTAGTACCAGCAATTCACCTTCCCTCTCCAGAGTGATCCAGCCAGCATCTGAGTTCCAGCAATTCACCTTCCGTCGCCAGAGTAACCCAGCCCGCATCGGAGTACCAGCGATTCACATTCTCTCTCCAGAGTGATCCAGCCAGCAACTGAGTACCAGCAATTCACCTTCTGACGCCAGAGTGATCCAGCCCGCATCCGCGTACCAGCAGCTCACCTTCCCTCACCAGAGTTATCCAGCCCGGATCGGAGTACCAGCAATTCACCTTCCCTCACCAGAGTGATCCAGTCCGCATCGGAGTACCAGCAATTCATCTTCCGTCACCAGAGTGATCCAGCCTGCATCGGAGTACCAGCAATTCACCTTCCGTCACCAGAGTGATCCAGCCCGCATCGGAGAAGCAGCAATTCAACTTCCGTCGCCAGAGTGACCCAGCCCGCATCGGAGTACCAGCAATTCACCTTCCCTCTCCAGAGTGATCCAGCCAGCATCAGAGTACCAGCAATTCACCTTCTCTCTCCAGAGTGATCCAGCCAGCATCTGAGTACCAGCAATTCAGCTTCCGTCGCCAGAGTGACCCAGCCCGCATCGGAGTACCAGCGATTCACCTTCCATCACCAGAGTGATCCAGCCAGCATCTGAGTACCAGCAATTCACCTTCCGTCGGCAGAGTGACCCAGCCCGCATCGGAGTACCAGCGATTAACCTTCCATCGCCAGAGTGATACAGCCCGCATCGAACTACCAGCAATTCACCTTCCGTCACCAGAGTGATCCAGCCTGCATCGGAGTACCAGCGATTCACCTTCCCTTTCCAGAGTGATCCAGCCAGCATCTGAGTACCAGCAATTCACCTTCCGTCAGCAGAGTGATCCAGCCCGCATCGGAGTACCAGCGATTCAGCTTCCGTACCAGAGTGATCCAGCCCGCATCGGAGTACCAGCAGTTCACCTTCCCTCACCAGAGTTATCCAGCCCGCATCGGAGTACCAGCGATTCACCTTCCGTCGCCAGAGTGATCCAGCCCGCATCGGAGTACCAGCAATTCACGTTCCGTCACCAGAGTGATCCAGCCAGCATCTGAGTACCAGCAATTCATCTTCCGTCGGCAGAGTGACCCAGCCCGCATCGGAGTACCAGCGATTATCCTTCCATCGCCAGAGTGATACAGCCCGCATCGAACTACCAGCGATTCACCTTCCGTCACCAGAGTGATCCAGCCCAAATCGAAATACCAGCGATTCACCTTCCGTCACCAGAGTGATCCAGACCGCATCGGAGTACCAGCGATTCACCTTCCGTCACCAGAGTGATCCATCCCGCATCGGAGTACCAGCAATTCACCTTCCCTCTCCAGAGTGACCCAGCCCGCATCGGAGGACCAGCAATTCACCTTCCGTCGCCAGAGTGACCCAGCCCGCATCAGAGTACCAGCAATTCACCTTCCGTCACCAGAGTGATCCAGCCCCCATCGGAGTACCAGCGATTCACCTTCCCTCTCCAGAGTGATCCAGCCTGCATCAGAGTACCAGCGATTCACCTTCCGTCGCCAGAGTGATCCAGCCCGCATCGGAGTACCAGCAATTCACGTTCCGTCACCAGAGTGATCCAGGTCGCATCGGAGTACCAGCAATTCACCTTCCCTCTGCAGAGTGATCCAGCCCGCATCGGAATACCAGGAATTCACCTTCCATCACCAGAGTGATCCAGCCCGCATCGGAGTACCAGCAATTCACCTTCCGTCGGCAGAGTGACCCAGCCCGCATCGTAGTACCAGCGATTCACCTTCCCTCTCCAGAGTGATCCAGCCAGCATCTGAGTACCAGCAATTCACCTTCCGTCGCCAGAGTAACCCAGCCCGCATCGGAGTACCAGCGATTCACCTTCCCTCTCCAGAGTGATCCAGCCAGCATCTGAGTACCAGCAATTCACCTTCCGTCGCCAGAGTGATCCAGCCCGCATAGGAGTACCAGCGATTCAACTTCCCTCTCTAGAGTGATGCAGCCAGCATCGGAGTACCAGCAGTTCACCTTCCCGCACCAGAGTTATCCAGCCCGCATCGGAGTACCAGCAATTCACCTTCCCTCACCAGAGTGATACAGCCCGCATCGGAGTACCAGCAATACACCTTCCGTCACGAGAGTGATCCAGCCCGCATCGGAGTACCAGCAATTCACCTTCCGTCACCAGAGTGATCCAGCCCGCATCGGTGAACCAGCAATTCACCTTCCGTCGCCAGAGTGATCCAGCCCGCATCGGAGTACCAGCAATTCACCTTCCTTCTCCAGAGTGATCCAGCCAGAATCGGAGTACCAGCAATTCACCTTCCGTCACAAGAGTGACCCAGCCCGCATCGGAGTACCAGCAATTAACCTTCCCTCTCCAGAGTGATCCAGCCAGCATCTGAGTACCAGCAATTCAGCTTCCGTCGCCAGAGTGACCCAGCCCGCATCGGAGTACCAGCGATTCACCTTCCATCACCAGAGTGATCCAGCCAGAATCTGAGTACCAGCAATTCACCTTCTGTTGCCAGAGTGATCCAGCCCGCATCGGAGTACCAGCAATTCACCTTCCCTCTCCAGAGTGATCCAGACAGCATCGTAGTACCAGCAATTCACCTTCCCTCTCCAGAGTGATCCAGCCAGCATCTGAGTTCCAGCAATTCACCTTCCGTCGCCAGAGTAACCCAGCCCGCATCGGAGTACCAGCGATTCACATTCTCTCTCCTGAGTGATCCAGCCAGCATTGAAGTACCAGCAATTCACCTTCTGTCGCCAGAGTGATCCAGCCCGCATCGGAGTACCAGCAGTTCACCTTCCCTCACCAGAGTTATCCAGCCCGCATCGGAGTACCAGCAATTCACCTTCCCTCACCAGAGTGATCCAGTCCGCATCGGAGTACCAGCAATTCATCTTCCGTCACCAGAGTGATCCAGCCTGCATCGGAGTACCAGCAATTCACCTTCCGTCACCAGCGTGATCCAGCCCGCATCGGAGAAGCAGCAATTCAACTTCCGTCGCCAGAGTGACCCAGCCCGCATCGGAGTACCAGCAATTCACCTTCCCTCTCCAGAGTGATCCAGCCAGCATCAGAGTACCAGCAATTCACCTTCCCTCTCCAGAGTGATCCAGCCAGCATCTGAGTACCAGCAATTCAGCTTCCGTCGCCAGAGTGACCCAGCCCGCATTGGAGTACCAGCGATTCACCTTCCATCACCAGAGTGATCCAGCCAGCATCTGAGTACCAGCAATTCACCTTCCGTCGGCAGAGTGACCCAGCCCGCATCGGAGTACCAGCGATTAACCTTCCATCGCCAGAGTGATACAGCCCGCATCGAACTACCAGCGATTCACCTTCCGTCACCAGAGGGATCCAGCCCGCATCGGAGTACCAGCGATTCACCTTCCATCACCAGAGTGATCCAGCCAGAATCTGAGTACCAGCAATTCACCTTCTGTTGCCAGAGTGATCCAGCCCGCATCGGAGTACCAGCAATTCAACTTCCCTCTCCAGAGTGATCCAGCCAGCATCGTAGTACCAGCAATTCACCTTCCCTCTCCAGAGTGATCCAGCCAGCATCTGAGTTCCAGCAATTCACCTTCCGTCGCCAGAGTAACCCAGCCCACATCGGAGTACCAGCGATTCACATTCTCTCTCCAGAGTGATCCAGCCAGCAACTGAGTACCAGCAATTCACTTTCTGACGCCAGAGTGATCCAGCCCGCATCCGCGTACCAGCAGTTCACCTTCCCTCACCAGAGTTATCCAGCCCGGATCGGAGTACCAGCAATTCACCTTCCCTCACCAGAGTGATCCAGTCCGCATCGGAGTACCAGCAATTCATCTTCCGTCACCAGAGTGATCCAGCCTGCATCGGAGTACCAGCAATTCACCTTCCGTCACCAGCGTGATCCAGCCCGCATCGGAGAAGCAGCAATTCAACTTCCGTCGCCAGAGTGAAGCAGCCCGCATCGGAGTACCAGCAATTCACCTTCCCTCTCCAGAGTGATCCAGCCAGCATCAGAGTACCAGCAATTCACCTTCTCTCTCCAGAGTGATCCAGCCAGCATCTGAGTACCAGCAATTCAGCTTCCGTCGCCAGAGTGACCCAGCCCGCATCGGAGTACCAGCGATTCACCTTCCATCACCAGAGTGATCCAGCCAGCATCTGAGTACCAGCAATTCACCTTCCGTCGGCAGAGTGACCCAGCCCGCATCGGAGTACCAGCGATTAACCTTCCATCGCCAGAGTGATACAGCCCGCATCGAACTACCAGCAATTCACCTTCCGTCACCAGAGTGATCCAGCCTGCATCGGAGTACCAGCGATTCACCTTCCCTCTCCAGATTGATCCAGCCAGCATCTGAGTACCAGCAATTCACCTTCCGTCGGCAGAGTGATCCAGCCCGCATCGGAGTACCAGCGATTCAGCTTCCGTACCAGAGTGATCCAGCCCGCATCGGAGTTCCAGCAGTTCACCTTCCCTCACCAGAGTTATCCAGCCCTCATCGGAGTACCAGCGATTCACCTTCCGTCGCCAGAGTGATCCAGCCCGCATCGGAGTACCAGCAATTCACGTTCCGTCACCAGAGTGATCCAGGTCGCATCGAAGTACCAGCAATTCACCTTCCCTCTGCAGAGTGATCCAGCCCGCATCGGAATACCAGGAATTCACCTTCCATCACCAGAGTGATCCAGCCCGCATCGGAGTACCAGCAATTCACCTTCCGTCGGCAGAGTGACCCAGCCCGCATCGTAGTACCAGCGATTCACCTTCCCTCTCCAGAGTGATCCAGCCAGCATCTGAGTACCAGCAATTCATCTTCCGTCGGCAGAGTGACCCAGCCCGCATCGGAGTACCAGCGATTATCCTTCCATCGCCAGAGTGATACAGCCCGCATCGAACTACCAGCGATTCACCTTCCGTCACCAGAGTGATCCAGCCCAAATCGAAATACCAGCGATTCACCTTCCGTCACCAGAGTGATCCAGACCGCATCGGAGTACCAGCGATTCACCTTCCGTCACCAGAGTGATCCATCCCGCATCGGAGTACCAGCAATTCACCTTCCCTCTCCAGAGTGACCCAGCCCGCATCGGAGGACCAGCAATTCACCTTCCGTCGCCAGAGTGACCCAGCCCGCATCAGAGTACCAGCAATTCAGCTTCCGTCACCAGAGTGATCCAGCCCCCATCGGAGTACCAGCGATTCACCTTCCCACTCCAGAGTGATCCAGCCTGCATCAGAGTACCAGCGATTCACCTTCCGTCGCCAGAGTGATCCAGCCCGCATCGGAGTACCAGCAATTCACGTTCCGTCACCAGAGTGATCCAGGTCGCATCGGAGTACCAGCAATTCACCTTCCCTCTGCAGAGTGATCCAGCCCGCATCGGAATACCAGGAATTCACCTTCCATCACCAGAGTGATCCAGCCCGCATCGGAGTACCAGCAATTCACCTTCCGTCGGCAGAGTGACCCAGCCCGCATCGTAGTACCAGCGATTCACCTTCCCTCTCCAGAGTGATCCAGCCAGCATCTGAGTACCAGCAATTCACCTTCCGTCGCCAGAGTAACCCAGCCCGCATCGGAGTACCAGCGATTCACCTTCCCTCTCCAGAGTGATCCAGCCAGCATCTGAGTACCAGCAATTCACCTTCCGTCGCCAGAGTGATCCAGCCCGCATAGGAGTACCAGCGATTCACCTTCCCTCTCCAGAGTGATCCAGCCAGCATCGGAGTACCAGCAGTTCACCTTCCCGCACCAGAGTTATCCAGCCCGCATCGGAGTACCAGCAATTCACCTTCCCTCACCAGAGTGATACAGCCCGCATCGGAGTACCAGCAATACACCTTCCGTCACGAGAGTGATCCAGCCCGCATCGGAGTACCAGCAATTCACCTTCCGTCACCAGAGTGATCCAGCCCGCATCGGTGAACCAGCAATTCACCTTCCGTCGCCAGAGTGACCCAGCCCGCATCGGAGTACCAGCAATTCACCTTCCTTCTCCAGAGTGATCCAGCCAGCATCGGAGTACCAGCAATTCACCTTCCGTCACAAGAGTGACCCAGCCCGCATCGGAGTACCAGCAATTAACCTTCCCTCTCCAGAGTGATCCAGCCAGCATCTGAGTACCAGCAATTCAGCTTCCGTCGCCAGAGTGACCCAGCCCGCATCGGAGTACCAGCGATTCACCTTCCATCACCAGAGTGATCCAGCCAGAATCTGAGTACCAGCAATTCACCTTCTGTTGCCAGAGTGATCCAGCCCGCATCGGAGTACCAGCAATTCACCTTCCCTCTCCAGAGTGATCCAGACAGCATCGTAGTACCAGCAATTCACCTTCCCTCTCCAGAGTGATCCAGCCAGCATCTGAGTTCCAGCAATTCACCTTCCGTCGCCAGAGTAACCCAGCCCGCATCGGAGTACCAGCAATTCACCTTCCCTCTCCAGAGTGATCCAGACAGCATCGTAGTACCAGCAATTCACCTTCCCTCTCCAGAGTGATCCAGCCAGCATCTGAGTTCCATCAATTCACCTTCCGTCGCCAGAGTAACCCAGCCCACATCGGAGTACCAGCGATTCACATTCTCTCTCCAGAGTGATCCAGCCAGCAACTGAGTACCAGCAATTCACCTTCTGACGCCAGAGTGATCCAGCCCGCATCCGCGTACCAGCAGTTCACCTTCCCTCACCAGAGTTATCCAGCCCGGATCGGAGTACCAGCAATTCACCTTCCCTCACCAGAGTGATCCAGTCCGCATCGGAGTACCAGCAATTCATCTTCCGTCACCAGAGTGATCCAGCCTGCATCGGAGTACCAGCAATTCACCTTCCGTCACCAGCGTGATCCAGCCCGCATCGGAGAAGCAGCAATTCAACTTCCGTCGCCAGAGTGACCCAGCCCGCATCGGAGTACCAGCAATTCACCTTCCCTCTCCAGAGTGATCCAGCCAGCATCAGAGTACCAGCAATTCACCTTCGCTCTCCAGAGTGATCCAGCCAGCATCTGAGTACCAGCAATTCAGCTTCCGTCGCCAGAGTGACCCAGCCCGCATCGGAGTACCAGCGATTCACCTTCCATCACCAGAGTGATCCAGCCAGCATCTGAGTACCAGCAATTCACCTTCCGTCGGCAGAGTGACCCAGCCCGCATCGGAGTACCAGCGATTAACCTTCCATCGCCAGAGTGATACAGCCCGCATCGAACTACCAGCAATTCACCTTCCGTCACCAGAGTGATCCAGCCTGCATCGGAGTACCAGCGATTCACCTTCCCTGTCCAGATTGATCCAGCCAGCATCTGAGTACCAGCAATTCACCTTCCGTCGGCAGAGTGATCCAGCCCGCATCGGAGTACCAGCGATTCAGCTTCCGTACCAGAGTGATCCAGCCCGCATCGGAGTTCCAGCAGTTCACCTTCCCTCACCAGAGTTATCCAGCCCTCATCGGAGTACCAGCGATTCACCTTCCGTCGCCAGAGTGATCCAGCCCGCATCGGAGTACCAGCAATTCACGTTCCGTCACCAGAGTGATCCAGGTCGCATCGAAGTACCAGCAATTCACCTTCCCTCTGCAGAGTGATCCAGCCCGCATCGGAATACCAGGAATTCACCTTCCATCACCAGAGTGATCCAGCCCGCATCGGAGTACCAGCAATTCACCTTCCGTCGGCAGAGTGACCCAGCCCGCATCGTAGTACCAGCGATTCACCTTCCCTCTCCAGAGTGATCCAGCCAGCATCTGAGTACCAGCAATTCATCTTCCGTCGGCAGAGTGACCCAGCCCGCATCGGAGTACCAGCGATTATCCTTCCATCGCCAGAGTGATACAGCCCGCATCGAACTACCAGCGATTCACCTTCCGTCACCAGAGTGATCCAGCCCAAATCGAAATACCAGCGATTCACCTTCCGTCACCAGAGTGATCCAGACCGCATCGGAGTACCAGCGATTCACCTTCCGTCACCAGAGTGATCCATCCCGCATCGGAGTACCAGCAATTCACCTTCCGTCGCCAGAGTGACCCAGCCCGCATCAGAGTACCAGCAATTCAGCTTCCGTCACCAGAGTGATCCAGCCCCCATCGGAGTACCAGCGATTCACCTTCCCTCTCCAGAGTGATCCAGCCTGCATCAGAGTACCAGCGATTCACCTTCCGTCGCCAGAGTGATCCAGCCCGCATCGGAGTACCAGCAATTCACGTTCCGTCACCAGAGTGATCCAGGTCGCATCGGAGTACCAGCAATTCACCTTCCCTCTGCAGAGTGATCCAGCCCGCATCGGAATACCAGGAATTCACCTTCCATCACCAGAGTGATCCAGCCCGCATCGGAGTACCAGCAATTCACCTTCCGTCGGCAGAGTGACCCAGCCCGCATCGTAGTACCAGCGATTCACCTTCCCTCTCCAGAGTGATCCAGCCAGCATCTGAGTACCAGCAATTCACCTTCCGTCGCCAGAGTAACCCAGCCCGCATCGGAGTACCAGCGATTCACCTTCCCTCTCCAGAGTGATCCAGCCAGCATCTGAGTACCAGCAATTCACCTTCCGTCGCCAGAGTGATCCAGCCCGCATAGGAGTACCAGCGATTCACCTTCCCTCTCCAGAGTGATCCAGCCAGCATCGGAGTACCAGCAGTTCACCTTCCCGCACCAGAGTTATCCAGCCCGCATCGGAGTACCAGCAATTCACCTTCCCTCACCAGAGTGATACAGCCCGCATCGGAGTACCAGCAATACACCTTCCGTCACGAGAGTGATCCAGCCCGCATCGGAGTACCAGCAATTCACCTTCCGTCACCAGAGTGATCCAGCCCGCATCGGTGAACCAGCAATTCACCTTCCGTCGCCAGAGTGACCCAGCCCGCATCGGAGTACCAGCAATTCACCTTCCTTCTCCAGAGTGATCCAGCCAGCATCGGAGTACCAGCAATTCACCTTCCGTCACAAGAGTGACCCAGCCCGCATCGGAGTACCAGCAATTAACCTTCCCTCTCCAGAGTGATCCAGCCAGCATCTGAGTACCAGCAATTCAGCTTCCGTCGCCAGAGTGACCCAGCCCGCATCGGAGTACCAGCGATTCACCTTCCATCACCAGAGTGATCCAGCCAGAATCTGAGTACCAGCAATTCACCTTCTGTTGCCAGAGTGATCCAGCCCGCATCGGAGTACCAGCAATTCACCTTCCCTCTCCAGAGTGATCCAGACAGCATCGTAGTACCAGCAATTCACCTTCCCTCTCCAGAGTGATCCAGCCAGCATCTGAGTTCCAGCAATTCACCTTCCGTCGCCAGAGTAACCCAGCCCGCATCGGAGTACCAGCGATTCACATTCTCTCTCCTGAGTGATCCAGCCAGCATCTGAGTACCAGCAATTCACCTTCTGTCGCCAGAGTGATCCAGCCCGCATCGGAGTACCAGCAGTTCACCTTCCCTCACCAGAGTTATCCAGCCCGCATCGGAGTACCAGCAATTCACCTTCCCTCACCAGAGTGATCCAGTCCGCATCGGAGTACCAGCAATTCATCTTCCGTCACCAGAGTGATCCAGCCTGCATCGGAGTACCAGCAATTCACCTTCCGTCACCAGCGTGATCCAGCCCGCATCGGAGAAGCAGCAATTCAACTTCCTTCGCCAGAGTGACCCAGCCCGCATCGGAGTACCAGCAATTCACCTTCCCTCTCCAGAGTGATCCAGCCAGCATCAGAGTACCAGCAATTCACCTTCCCTCTCCAGAGTGATCCAGCCAGCAGCTGAGTACCAGCAATTCAGCTTCCGTCGCCAGAGTGACCCAGCCCGCATTGGAGTACCAGCGATTCACCTTCCATCACCAGAGTGATCCAGCCAGCATCTGAGTACCAGCAATTCACCTTCCGTCGGCAGAGTGACCCAGCCCGCATCGGAGTACCAGCGATTAACCTTCCATCGCGAGAGTGATACAGCCCGCATCGGAGTACCAGCGATTCACCTTCCCTCTCCAGAGTGATCCAGCCAGCATCTGAGTACCAGCAGTTCACCTTCCCGCACCAGAGTTATCCAGCCCGCATCGGAGTACCAGCAATTCACCTTCCCTCACCAGAGTGATACAGCCCGCATCGGAGTACCAGCAATTCACCTTCCGTCACCAGAGTGATCCAGCCCGCATCGGTGAACCAGCAATTCACCTTCCGTCGCCAGAGTGACCCAGCCCGCATCGGAGTACCAGCAATTCACCTTCCCTCTCCAGAGTGATCCAGCCAGCATCGTAGTACCAGCAATTCACCTTCCCTCTCCAGAGTGATCCAGCCAGCATCTGAGTTCCAGCAATTCACCTTCCGTCGCCAGAGTAACCCAGCCCGCATCGGAGTACCAGCGATTCACATTCTCTCTCCAGAGTGATCCAGCCAGCAACTGAGTACCAGCAATTCACCTTCTGACGCCAGAGTGATCCAGCCCGCATCGGAGTACCAGCAGTTCACCTTCCCTCACCAGAGTTATCCAGCCCGGATCGGAGTACCAGCAATTCACCTTCCCTTACCAGAGTGATCCAGTCCGCGTCGGAGTACCAGCAATTCATCTTCCGTCACCAGAGTGATCCAGCCTGCATCGGAGTACCAGCAATTCACCTTCCGTCACCAGCGTGATCCAGCCCGCATCGGAGAAGCAGCAATTCAACTTCCGTCGCCAGAGTGACCCAGCCCGCATCGGAGTACCAGCAATTCACCTTCCCTCTCCAGAGTGATCCAGCCAGCATCAGAGTACCAGCAATTCACCTTCTCTCTCCAGAGTGATCCAGCCAGCATCTGAGTACCAGCAATTCAGCTTCCGTCGCCAGAGTGACCCAGCCCGCATCGGAGTACCAGCGATTCACGTTCCGTCACCAGAGTGATCCAGGTCGCATCGAAGTACCAGCAATTCAGCTTCCGTACCAGAGTGATCCAGCCCGCATCGGAGTACCAGCAGTTCACCTTCACTCACCAGAGTTATCCAGCCCGCATCGGAGTACCAGCGATTCACCTTCCGTCGCCAGAGTGATCCAGCCCGCATCGGAGTACCAGCAATTCACGTTCCGTCACCAGAGTGATCCAGGTCGCATCGAAGTACCAGCAATTCACCTTCCCTCTGCAGAGTGATCCAGCCCGCATCGGAATACCAGGAATTCACCTTCCATCACCAGAGTGATCCAGCCCGCATCGGAGTACCAGCAATTCACCTTCCGTCGGCAGAGTGACCCAGCCCGCATCGTAGTACCAGCGATTCACCTTCCCTCTCCAGAGTGATCCAGCCAGCATCTGAGTACCAGCAATTCACCTTCCGTCGCCAGAGTAACCCAGCCCGCATCGGAGTACCAGCGATTCACCTTCCCTCTCCAGAGTGATCCAGCCAGCATCTGAGTACCAGCAATTCACCTTCCGTCGCCAGAGTGATCCAGCCCGCATAGGAGTACCAGCGATTCACCTTCCCTCTACAGAGTGATCCAGCCAGCATCGGAGTACCAGCAGTTCACCTTCCCGCACCAGAGTTATCCAGCCCGCATCGGAGTACCAGCAATTCACCTTCCCTCACCAGAGTGATACAGCCCGCATCGGAGTACCAGCAATTCACCTTCCGTCACCAGAGTGATCCAGCCCGCATCGGTGAACCAGCAATTCACCTTCCGTCGCCAGAGTGACCCAGCCCGCATCGGAGTACCAGCAATTCACCTTCCTTCTCCAGAGTGATCCAGCCAGCATCGGAGTACCAGCAATTCACCTTCCGTCACAAGAGTGACCCAGCCCTCATCGGAGTACCAGCAATTAACCTTCCCTCTCCAGAGTGATCCAGCCAGCATCTGAGTACCAGCAATTCAGCTTCCGTCGCCAGAGTGACCCAGCCCGCATCGGAGTACCAGCGATTCACCTTCCATCACCAGAGTGATCCAGCCAGAATCTGACTACCAGCAATTCACCTTCTGTTGCCAGAGTGATCCAGCCCGCATCGGAGTACCAGCAATTCACCTTCCCTCTCCAGAGTGATCCAGACAGCATCGTAGTACCAGCAATTCACCTTCCCTCTCCAGAGTGATCCAGCCAGCATCTGAGTTCCAGCAATTCACCTTCCGTCGCCAGAGTAACCCAGCACGCATCGGAGTACCAGCGATTCACATTCTCTCTCCTGAGTGATCCAGCCAGCATCTGAGTACCAGCAATTCACCTTCTGTCGCCAGAGTGATCCAGCCCGCATCGGAGTACCAGCAGTTCACCTTCCCTCACCAGAGTTATCCAGCCCGCATCGGAGTACCAGCAATTCACCTTCCCTCACCAGAGTGATCCAGTCCGCATCGGAGTACCAGCAATTCATCTTCCGTCACCAGAGTGATCCAGCCTGCATCGGAGTACCAGCAATTCACCTTCCGTCACCAGCGTGATCCAGCCCGCATCGGAGAAGCAGCAATTCAACTTCCGTCGCCAGAGTGACCCAGCCCGCATCGGAGTACCAGCAATTCACCTTCCCTCTCCAGAGTGATCCAGCCAGCATCAGAGTACCAGCAATTCACCTTCCCTCTCCAGAGTGATCCAGCCAGCATCTGAGTACCAGCAATTCAGCTTCCGTCGCCAGAGTGACCCAGCCCGCATCGGAGTACCAGCGATTAACCTTCCATCGCGAGAGTGATACAGCCCGCATCGAACTACCAGCGATTCACCTTCCGTCACCAGAGTGATCCAGCCCGCATCGGAGTACCAGCGATTCACCTTCCATCACCAGAGTGATCCAGTCAGAATCTGAGTACCAGCAATTCACCTTCTGTTGCCAGAGTGATCCAGCCCGCATCGGAGTACCAGCAATTCACCTTCCCTCTCCAGAGTGATCCAGCCAGCATCGTAGTACCAGCAATTCACCTTCCCTCTCCAGAGTGATCCAGCCAGCATCTGAGTTCCAGCAATTCACCTTCCGTCGCCAGAGTAACCCAGCCCGCATCGGAGTACCAGCGATTCACATTCTCTCTCCAGAGTGATCCAGCCAGCAACTGAGTACCAGCAATTCACCTTCTGACGCCAGAGTGATCCAGCCCGCATCCGCGTACCAGCAGCTCACCTTCCCTCACCAGAGTTATCCAGCCCGGATCGGAGTACCAGCAATTCACCTTCCCTCACCAGAGTGATCCAGTCCGCATCGGAGTACCAGCAATTCATCTTGCGTCACCAGAGTGATCCAGCCTGCATCGGAGTACCAGCAATTCACCTTCCGTCACCAGCGTGATCCAGCCCGCATCGGAGAAGCAGCAATTCAACTTCCGTCGCCAGAGTGACCCAGCCCGCATCGGAGTACCAGCAATTCACCTTCCCTCTCCAGAGTGATCCAGCCAGCATCAGAGTACCAGCAATTCACCTTCTGTTGCCAGAGTGATCCAGCCCGCATCGGAGTACCAGCAATTCAACTTCCCTCTCCAGAGTGATCCAGACAGCATCGTAGTACCAGCAATTCACCTTCCCTCTCCAGAGTGATCCAGCCAGCATCTGAGTTCCAGCAATTCACCTTCCGTCGCCAGAGTAACCCAGCCCGCATCGGAGTACCAGCGATTCACATTCTCTCTCCTGAGTGATCCAGCCAGCATCTGAGTACCAGCAATTCACCTTCTGTCGCCAGAGTGATCCAGCCCGCATCGGAGTACCAGCAATTCACCTTCCCTCACCAGAGTGATACAGCCCGCATCGGAGTACCAGCAATACACCTTCCGTCACCAGCGTGATCCAGCACGCATCGGAGAACCAGCAATTCAACTTCCGTCGCCAGAGTGACCCAGCCCGCATCGGAGTACCAGCAATTCACCTTCCCTCTCCAGAGTGATCCAGCCAGCATCAGAGTACCAGGAATTCACCTTCCCTCTCCAGAGTGATCCAGCCAGCATCTGAGTACCAGCAATTCAGCTTCCGTCGCCAGAGTGACCCAGCCCGCATCGGAGTACCAGCGATTCACCTTCCATCACCAGAGTGATCCAGCCAGAATCTGAGTACCAGCAATTCACCTTCTGTTGCCAGAGTGATCCAGCCCGCATCGGAGTACCAGCAATTCACCTTCCCTCTCCAGAGTGATCCAGCCAGCATCGTAGTACCAGCAATTCACCTTCCCTCTCCAGAGTGATCCAGCCAGCATCTGAGTTCCAGCAATTCACCTTCCGTCGCCAGAGTAACCCAGCCCGCATCGGAGTACCAGCGATTCACATTCTCTCTCCAGAGTGATCCAGCCAGCATCTGAGTACCAGCAATTCACCTTCTGTCGCCAGAGTGATCCAGCCCTCATCGGAGTACCAGCAGTTCACCTTCCCTCACCAGAGTTATCCAGCCCGCATCGGAGTACCAGCAATTCACCTTCCCTCACCAGAGTGATCCAGTCCGCATCGGAGTACTTGCAAATCATCTTCCGTCACCAGAGTGATCCAGCCTGCATCGGAGTACCAGCAATTCACCTTCCGTCACCAGCGTGATCCAGCCCGCATCGGAGAAGCAGCAATTCAACTTCCGTCGCCAGAGTGACCCAGCCCGCATCGGAGTACCAGCGATTCACCTTCCATCACCAGAGTGATCCAGCCAGAATCTGAGTACCAGCAATTCACCTTCTGTTGCCAGAGTGATCCAGCCCGCATCGGAGTACCAGCAATTCACCTTCCCTCTCCAGAGTGATCCAGCCAGCATCGTAGTACCAGCAATTCACCTTCCCTCTCCAGAGTGATCCAGCCAGCATCTGAGTTCCAGCAATTCACCTTCCGTCGCCAGAGTAACCCAGCCCGCATCGGAGTACCAGCGATTCACATTCTCTCTCCAGAGTGATCCAGCCAGCATCTGAGTACCAGCAATTCACCTTCTGTCGCCAGAGTGATCCAGCCCTCATCGGAGTACCAGCAGTTCACCTTCCCTCACCAGAGTTATCCAGCCCGCATCGGAGTACCAGCAATTCACCTTCCCTCACCAGAGTGATCCAGTCCGCATCGGAGTACTTGCAAATCATCTTCCGTCACCAGAGTGATCCAGCCTGCATCGGAGTACCAGCAATTCACCTTCCGTCACCAGCGTGATCCAGCCCGCATCGGAGAAGCAGCAATTCAACTTCCGTCGCCAGAGTGACCCAGCCCGCATCGGAGTACCAGCAATTCACCTTCCGTCTCCAGAGTGATCCAGCCAGCATCAGAGTACCAGCAATTCACCTTCCCTCTCCAGAGTGATCCAGCCAGCTTCTGAGTACCAGCAATTCAGCTTCCGTCGCCAGAGTGACCCAGCCCGCATCGGAGTACCAGCGATTCACCTTCCATCACCAGAGTGATCCAGCCAGCATCTGAGTACCAGCAATTCACCTTCCGTCGGCAGAGTGACCCAGCCCGCATCGGAGTACCAGCGATTATCCTCCCATCGCCAGAGTGATACAGCCCGCATCGAACTACCAGCGATTCACCTTCCGTCACCAGAGTGATCCAGCCCAAATCGAAGTACCAGCGATTCACCTTCCGTCACCAGAGTGATCCAGACCGCATCGGAGTACCAGCGATTCACCTTCCGTCACCAGAGTGATCCATCCCGCATCGGAGTACCAGCAATTCACCTTCCCTCTCCAGAGTGACCCAGCCCGCATCGGAGGACCAGCAATTCACCTTCCGTCGCCAGAGTGACCCAGCCCGCATCAGAGTACCAGCAATTCAGCTTCCGTCACCAGAGTGATCCAGCCCCCATCGGAGTACCAGCGATTCACCTTCCCTCTCCAGAGTGATCCAGCCAGCATCAGAGTACCAGCGATTCACCTTCCGTCGCCAGAGTGATCCAGCCCGCATCGGAGTACCAGCAATTCACGTTCCGTCACCAGAGTGATCCAGGTCGCATCGGAGTACCAGCAATTCACCTTCCCTCTGCAGAGTGATCCAGCCCTCATCGGAATACCAGGAATTCACCTTCCATCACCAGAGTGATCCAGCCCGCATCGGAGTACCAGCAATTCACCTTCCGTCGGCAGAGTGACCCAGCCCGCATCGTAGTACCAGCGATTCACCTTCCCTCTCCAGAGTGATCCAGCCAGCATCTGAGTACCAGCAATTCACCTTCCGTCGCCAGAGTAACCCAGCCAGCATCTGAGTTCCAGCAATTCACCTTCCGTCGCCAGAGTAACCCAGCCCGCATCGGAGTACCAGCGATTCACATTCTCTCTCCAGAGTGATCCAGCCAGCAACTGAGTACCAGCAATTCACCTTCTGACGCCAGAGTGATCCAGCCCGCATCGGAGTACCAGCAGTTCACCTTCCCTCACCAGAGTTATCCAGCCCGGATCGGAGTACCAGCAATTCACCTTCCCTTACCAGAGTGATCCAGTCCGCGTCGGAGTACCAGCAATTCATCTTCCGTCACCAGAGTGATCCAGCCTGCATCGGAGTACCAGCAATTCACCTTCCGTCACCAGCGTGATCCAGCCCGCATCGGAGAAGCAGCAATTCAACTTCCGTCGCCAGAGTGACCCAGCCCGCATCGGAGTACCAGCAATTCACCTTCCCTCTCCAGAGTGATCCAGCCAGCATCAGAGTACCAGCAATTCACCTTCTCTCTCCAGAGTGATCCAGCCAGCATCTGAGTACCAGCAATTCAGCTTCCGTCGCCAGAGTGAACCAGCCCGCATCGGAGTACCAGCGATTCACCTTCCATCACCAGAGTGATCCAGCCAGCATCTGAGTACCAGCAATTCACCATCCGTCGGCAGAGTGACCCAGCCCGCATCGGAGTACCAGCGATTAGCCTTCCATCGCCAGAGTGATACAGCCCGCATCGAACTACCAGCAATTCACCTTCCGTCACCAGAGTGATCCAGCCTGCATCGGAGTACCAGCGATTCACCTTCCCTCTCCAGAGTGATCCAGCCAGCATCTGAGTACCAGCAATTCACCTTCCGTCGGCAGAGTGATCCAGCCCGCATCGGAGTACCAGCGATTCAGCTTCCGTACCAGAGTGATCCAGCCCGCATCGGAGTACCAGCAGTTCACCTTCCCTCACCAGAGTTATCCAGCCCGCATCGGAGTACCAGCGATTCACCTTCCGTCGCCAGAGTGATCCAGCCCGCATCGGAGTACCAGCAATTCACGTTCCGTCACCAGAGTGATCCAGGTCGCATCGAAGTACCAGCAATTCACCTTCCCTCTGCAGAGTGATCCAGCCCGCATCGGAATACCAGGAATTCACCTTCCATCACCAGAGTGATCCAGCCCGCATCGGAGTACCAGCAATTCACCTTCCGTCGGCAGAGTGACCCAGCCCGCATCGTAGTACCAGCGATTCACCTTCCCTCTCCAGAGTGATCCAGCCAGCATCTGAGTACCAGCAATTCACCTTCCGTCGCCAGAGTAACCCAGCCCGCATCGGAGTACCAGCGATTCACCTTCCCTCTCCAGAGTGATCCAGCCAGCATCTGAGTACCAGCAATTCACCTTCCGTCGCCAGAGTGATCCAGCCCGCATAGGAGTACCAGCGATTCACCTTCCCTCTACAGAGTGATCCAGCCAGCATCGGAGTACCAGCAGTTCACCTTCCCGCACCAGAGTTATCCAGCCCGCATCGGAGTACCAGCAATTCACCTTCCCTCACCAGAGTGATACAGCCCGCATCGGAGTACCAGCAATTCACCTTCCGTCACCAGAGTGATCCAGCCCGCATCGGTGAACCAGCAATTCACCTTCCGTCGCCAGAGTGACCCAGCCCGCATCGGAGTACCAGCAATTCACCTTCCTTCTCCAGAGTGATCCAGCCAGCATCGGAGTACCAGCAATTCACCTTCCGTCACAAGAGTGACCCAGCCCTCATCGGAGTACCAGCAATTAACCTTCCCTCTCCAGAGTGATCCAGCCAGCATATGAGTACCAGCAATTCAGCTTCCGTCGCCAGAGTGACCCAGCCCGCATCGGAGTACCAGCGATTCACCTTCCATCACCAGAGTGATCCAGCCAGAATCTGACTACCAGCAATTCACCTTCTGTTGCCAGAGTGATCCAGCCCGCATCGGAGTACCAGCAATTCACCTTCCCTCTCCAGAGTGATCCAGACAGCATCGTAGTACCAGCAATTCACCTTCCCTCTCCAGAGTGATCCAGCCAGCATCTGAGTTCCAGCAATTCACCTTCCGTCGCCAGAGTAACCCAGCACGCATCGGAGTACCAGCGATTCACATTCTCTCTCCTGAGTGATCCAGCCAGCATCTGAGTACCAGCAATTCACCTTCTGTCGCCAGAGTGATCCAGCCCGCATCGGAGTACCAGCAGTTCACCTTCCCTCACCAGAGTTATCCAGCCCGCATCGGAGTACCAGCAATTCACCTTCCCTCACCAGAGTGATCCAGTCCGCATCGGAGTACCAGCAATTCATCTTCCGTCACCAGAGTGATCCAGCCTGCATCGGAGTACCAGCAATTCACCTTCCGTCACCAGCGTGATCCAGCCCGCATCGGAGAAGCAGCAATTCAACTTCCGTCGCCAGAGTGACCCAGCCCGCATCGGAGTACCAGCAATTCACCTTCCCTCTCCAGAGTGATCCAGCCAGCATCAGAGTACCAGCAATTCACCTTCCCTCTCCAGAGTGATCCAGCCAGCATCTGAGTACCAGCAATTCAGCTTCCGTCGCCAGAGTGACCCAGCCCGCATTGGAGTACCAGCGATTCACCTTCCATCACCAGAGTGATCCAGCCAGCATCTGAGTACCAGCAATTCACCTTCCGTCGGCAGAGTGACCCAGCCCGCATCGGAGTACCAGCGATTAACCTTCCATCGCGAGAGTGATACAGCCCGCATCGAACTACCAGCGATTCACCTTCCGTCACCAGAGTGATCCAGCCCGCATCGGAGTACCAGCGATTCTCCTTCCATCACCAGAGTGATCCAGTCAGAATCTGAGTACCAGCAATTCACCTTCTGTTGCCAGAGTGATCCAGCCCGCATCGGAGTACCAGCAATTCACCTTCCCTCTCCAGAGTGATCCAGCCAGCATCGTAGTACCAGCAATTCACCTTCCCTCTCCAGAGTGATCCAGCCAGCATCTGAGTTCCAGCAATTCACCTTCCGTCGCCAGAGTAACCCAGCCCGCATCGGAGTACCAGCGATTCACATTCTCTCTCCAGAGTGATCCAGCCAGCAACTGAGTACCAGCAATTCACCTTCTGACGCCAGAGTGATCCAGCCCGCATCCGCGTACCAGCAGCTCACCTTCCCTCACCAGAGTTATCCAGCCCGGATCGGAGTACCAGCAATTCACCTTCCCTCACCAGAGTGATCCAGTCCGCATCGGAGTACCAGCAATTCATCTTGCGTCACCAGAGTGATCCAGCCTGCATCGGAGTACCAGCAATTCACCTTCCGTCACCAGCGTGATCCAGCCCGCATCGGAGAAGCAGCAATTCAACTTCCGTCGCCAGAGTGACCCAGCCCGCATCGGAGTACCAGCAATTCACCTTCCCTCTCCAGAGTGATCCAGCCAGCATCGTAGTACCAGCAATTCACCTTCTCTCTCCAGAGTGATCCAGCCAGCATCTGAGTACCAGCAATTCACCTTCCGTCGCCAGAGTAACCCAGCCCGCATCGGAGTACCAGCGATTCACATTCTCTCTCCTGAGTGATCCAGCCAGCATCTGAGTACCAGCAATTCACCTTCTGTCGCCAGAGTGATCCAGCCCGCATCGGAGTACCAGCAATTCACCTTCCCTCACCAGAGTGATACAGCCCGCATCGGAGTACCAGCAATACACCTTCCGTCACCAGCGTGATCCAGCCCGCATCGGAGAACCAGCAATTCAACTTCCGTCGCCAGAGTGACCCAGCCCGCATCGGAGTACCAGCAATTCACCTTCCCTCTCCAGAGTGATCCAGCCAGCATCAGAGTACCAGGAATTCACCTTCCCTCTCCAGAGTGATCCAGCCAGCATCTGAGTACCAGCAATTCAGCTTCCGTCGCCAGAGTGACCCAGCCCGCATCGGAGTACCAGCGATTCACCTTCCATCACCAGAGTGATCCAGCCAGAATCTGAGTACCAGCAATTCACCTTCTGTTGCCAGAGTGATCCAGCCCGCATCGGAGTACCAGCAATTCACCTTCCCTCTCCAGAGTGATCCAGCCAGCATCGTAGTACCAGCAATTCACCTTCCCTCTCCAGAGTGATCCAGCCAGCATCTGAGTTCCAGCAATTCACCTTCCGTCGCCAGAGTAACCCAGCCCGCATCGGAGTACCAGCGATTCACATTCTCTCTCCAGAGTGATCCAGCCAGCATCTGAGTACCAGCAATTCACCTTCTGTCGCCAGAGTGATCCAGCCCTCATCGGAGTACCAGCAGTTCACCTTCCCTCACCAGAGTTATCCAGCCCGCATCGGAGTACCAGCAATTCACCTTCCCTCACCAGAGTGATCCAGTCCGCAACGGAGTACTTGCAAATCATCTTCCGTCACCAGAGTGATCCAGCCTGCATCGGAGTACCAGCAATTCACCTTCCGTCACCAGCGTGATCCAGCCCGCATCGGAGAAGCAGCAATTCAACTTCCGTCGCCAGAGTGACCCAGCCCGCATCGGAGTACCAGCGATTCACCTTCCATCACCAGAGTGATCCAGCCAGAATCTGAGTACCAGCAATTCACCTTCTGTTGCCAGAGTGATCCAGCCCGCATCGGAGTACCAGCAATTCACCTTCCCTCTCCAGAGTGATCCAGCCAGCATCGTAGTACCAGCAATTCACCTTCCCTCTCCAGAGTGATCCAGCCAGCATCTGAGTTCCAGCAATTCACCTTCCGTCGCCAGAGTAACCCAGCCCGCATCGGAGTACCAGCGATTCACATTCTCTCTCCAGAGTGATCCAGCCAGCATCTGAGTACCAGCAATTCACCTTCTGTCGCCAGAGTGATCCAGCCCTCATCGGAGTACCAGCAGTTCACCTTCCCTCACCAGAGTTATCCAGCCCGCATCGGAGTACCAGCAATTCACCTTCCCTCACCAGAGTGATCCAGTCCGCATCGGAGTACTTGCAAATCATCTTCCGTCACCAGAGTGATCCAGCCTGCATCGGAGTACCAGCAATTCACCTTCCGTCACCAGCGTGATCCAGCCCGCATCGGAGAAGCAGCAATTCAACTTCCGTCGCCAGAGTGACCCAGCCCGCATCGGAGTACCAGCAATTCACCTTCCGTCTCCAGAGTGATCCAGCCAGCATCAGAGTACCAGCAATTCACCTTCCCTCTCCAGAGTGATCCAGCCAGCTTCTGAGTACCAGCAATTCAGCTTCCGTCGCCAGAGTGACCCAGCCCGCATCGGAGTACCAGCGATTCACCTTCCATCACCAGAGTGATCCAGCCAGCATCTGAGTACCAGCAATTCACCTTCCGTCGGCAGAGTGACCCAGCCCGCATCGGAGTACCAGCGATTATCCTCCCATCGCCAGAGTGATACAGCCCGCATCGAACTACCAGCGATTCACCTTCCGTCACCAGAGTGATCCAGCCCAAATCGAAGTACCAGCGATTCACCTTCCGTCACCAGAGTGATCCAGACCGCATCGGAGTACCAGCGATTCACCTTCCGTCACCAGAGTGATCCATCCCGCATCGGAGTACCAGCAATTCACCTTCCCTCTCCAGAGTGACCCAGCCCGCATCGGAGGACCAGCAATTCACCTTCCGTCGCCAGAGTGACCCAGCCCGCATCAGAGTACCAGCAATTCAGCTTCCGTCACCAGAGTGATCCAGCCCCCATCGGAGTACCAGCGATTCACCTTCCCTCTCCAGAGTGATCCAGCCAGCATCAGAGTACCAGCGATTCACCTTCCGTCGCCAGAGTGATCCAGCCCGCATCGGAGTACCAGCAATTCACGTTCCGTCACCAGAGTGATCCAGGTCGCATCGGAGGACCAGCAATTCACCTTCCCTCTGCAGAGTGATCCAGCCCTCATCGGAATACCAGGAATTCACCTTCCATCACCAGAGTGATCCAGCCCGCATCGGAGTACCAGCAATTCACCTTCCGTCGGCAGAGTGACCCAGCCCGCATCGTAGTACCAGCGATTCACCTTCCCTCTCCAGAGTGATCCAGCCAGCATCTGAGTACCAGCAATTCACCTTCCGTCGCCAGAGTAACCCAGCCCGCATCGGAGTACCAGCGATTCACCTTCCCTCTCCAGAGTGATCCAGCCAGCATCTGAGTACCAGCAATTCACCTTCCGTCGCCAGAGTGATCCAGCCCGCATAGGAGTACCAGCGATTCACCTTCCCTCTCCAGAGTGATGCAGCCAGCATCGGAGTACCAGCAGTTCACCTTCCCGCACCAGAGTGATCCAGCCCGCATCGGAGTACCAGCAATTCACCTTCCCTCACCAGAGTGATCCAGCCCGCATCGGAGTACCAGCAATTCACCTTCCCTCTCCAGAGTGATCCAGCCAGCATCAGAGTACCAGGAATTCACCTTCCCTCTCCAGAGTGATCCAGCCAGCATCTGATTACCAGCAATTCAGCTTCCGTCGCCAGAGTGACCCAGCCCGCATCGGAGTACCAGCGATTCACCTTCCATCACCAGAGTGATCCAGCCAGAATCTGAGTACCAGCAATTCACCTTCTGTTGCCAGAGTGATCCAGCCCGCATCGGAGTACCAGCAATTCACCTTCCCTCTCCAGAGTGATCCAGCCAGCATCGTAGTACCAGCAATTCACCTTCCCTCTCCAGAGTGATCCAGCCAGCATCTGAGTTCCAGCAATTCACCTTCCGTCGCCAGAGTAACCCAGCCCGCATCGGAGTACCAGCGATTCACATTCTCTCTCCAGAGTGATCCAGCCAGCATCTGAGTACCAGCAATTCACCTTCTGTCGCCAGAGTGATCCAGCCCTCATCGGAGTACCAGCAGTTCACCTTCCCTCACCAGAGTTATCCAGCCCGCATCGGAGTACCAGCAATTCACCTTCCCTCACCAGAGTGATCCAGTCCGCATCGGAGTACTTGCAAATCATCTTCCGTCACCAGAGTGATCCATCCTGCATCGGAGTACCAGCAATTCACCTTCCGTCACCAGCGTGATCCAGCCCGCATCGGAGAAGCAGCAATTCAACTTCCGTCGCCAGAGTGACCCAGCCCGCATCGGAGTACCAGCAATTCACCTTCCGTCTCCAGAGTGATCCAGCCAGCATCAGAGTACCAGCAATTCACCTTCCCTCTCCAGAGTGATCCAGCCAGCTTCTGAGTACCAGCAATTCAGCTTCCGTCGCCAGAGTGACCCAGCCCGCATCGGAGTACCAGCGATTCACCTTCCATCACCAGAGTGATCCAGCCAGCATCTGAGTACCAGCAATTCACCTTCCGTCGGCAGAGTGACCCAGCCCGCATCGGAGTACCAGCGATTATCCTCCCATCGCCAGAGTGATACAGCCCGCATCGAACTACCAGCGATTCACCTTCCGTCACCAGAGTGATCCAGCCCAAATCGAAGTACCAGCGATTCACCTTCCGTCACCAGAGTGATCCAGACCGCATCGGAGTACCAGCGATTCACCTTCCGTCACCAGAGTGATCCATCCCGCATCGGAGTACCAGCAATTCACCTTCCCTCTCCAGAGTGACCCAGCCCGCATCGGAGGACCAGCAATTCACCTTCCGTCGCCAGAGTGACCCAGCCCGCATCAGAGTACCAGCAATTCAGCTTCCGTCACCAGAGTGATCCAGCCCCCATCGGAGTACCAGCGATTCACCTTCCCTCTCCAGAGTGATCCAGCCAGCATCAGAGTACCAGCGATTCACCTTCCGTCGCCAGAGTGATCCAGCCCGCATCGGAGTACCAGCAATTCACGTTCCGTCACCAGAGTGATCCAGGTCGCATCGGAGTACCAGCAATTCACCTTCCGTCGGCAGAGTGACCCAGCCCGCATCGTAGTACCAGCGATTCACCTTCCCTCTCCAGAGTGATCCAGCCAGCATCTGAGTACCAGCAATTCACCTTCCGTCGCCAGAGTAACCCAGCCCGCATCGGAGTACCAGCGATTCACCTTCCCTCTCCAGAGTGATCCAGCCAGCATCTGAGTACCAGCAATTCACCTTCCGTCGCCAGAGTGATCCAGCCCGCATAGGAGTACCAGCGATTCACCTTCCCTCTCCAGAGTGATGCAGCCAGCATCGGAGTACCAGCAGTTCACCTTCCCGCACCAGAGTGATCCAGCCCGCATCGGAGTACCAGCAATTCACCTTCCCTCACCAGAGTGATCCAGCCCGCATCGGTGAACCAGCAATTCACCTTCCGTCGCCAGAGTGACCCAGCCCGCATCGGAGTACCAGCAATTCACCTTCCTTCTCCAGAGTGATCCAGCCAGCATCGGAGTACCAGCAATTCACCTTCCGTCACAAGAGTGACCCAGCCTGCATCGGAGTACCAGCAATTAACCTTCCCTCTCCAGAGTGATCCAGCCAGCATCTGAGTACCAGCAATTCAGCTTCCGTCGCCAGAGTGACCCAGCCCGCATCGGAGTACCAGCGATTCACCTTCCATCACCAGAGTGATCCAGCCAGAATCTGAGTACCAGCAATTCACCTTCTGTTGCCAGAGTGATCCAGCCCGCATCGGAGTACCAGCAATTCACCTTCCCTCTCCAGAGTGATCCAGACAGCATCGTAGTACCAGCAATTCACCTTCCCTCTCCAGAGTGATCCAGCCAGCATCTGAGTTCCAGCAATTCACCTTCCGTCGCCAGAGTAACCCAGCCCGCATCGGAGTACCAGCGATTCACATTCTCTCTCCTGAGTGATCCAGCCAGCATCTGAGTACCAGCAATTCACCTTCTGTCGCCAGAGTGATCCAGCCCGCATCGGAGTACCAGCAGTTCACCTTCCCTCACCAGAGTTATGCAGCCCGCATCGGAGTACCAGCAATTCACCTTCCCTCACCAGAGTGATCCAGTCCGCATCGGAGTAGCAGCAATTCATCTTCCGTCACCAGAGTGATCCAGCCTGCATCGGAGTACCAGCAATTCACCTTCCGTCACCAGCGTGATCCAGCCCGCATCGGAGAAGCAGCAATTCAACTTCCGTCGCCAGAGTGACCCAGCCCGCATCGGAGTACCAGCAATTCACCTTCCCTCTCCAGAGTGATCCAGCCAGCATCAGAGTACCAGCAATTCACCTTCCCTCTCCAGAGTGATCCAGCCAGCATCTGAGAACCAGCAATTCAGCTTCCGTCGCCAGAGTGACCCAGCCCGCATTGGAGTACCAGCGATTCACCTTCCATCACCAGAGTGATCCAGCCAGCATCTGAGTACCAGCAATTCACCTTCCGTCGGCAGAGTGACCCAGCCCGCATCGGAGTACCAGCGATTAACCTTCCATCGGCAGAGTGATACAGCCCGCATCGAACTACCAGCGATTCACCTTCCGTCACCAGAGTGATCCAGCCCGCATCGGAGTACCAGCGATTCACCTTCCATCACCAGAGTGATCCAGCCAGAATCTGAGTACCAGCAATTCACCTTCTGTTGCCAGAGTGATCCAGCCCGCATCGGAGTACCAGCAATTCACCTTCCCTCTCCAGAGTGATCCAGCCAGCTTCGTAGTACCAGCAATTCACCTTCCCTCTCCAGAGTGATCCAGCCAGCATCTGAGTTCCAGCAATTCACCTTCCGTCGCCAGAGTAACCCAGCCCGCATCGGAGTACCAGCGATTCACATTCTCTCTCCAGAGTGATCCAGCCAGCAACTGAGTACCAGCAATTCACCTTCTGACGCCAGAGTGATCCAGCCCGCATCGGAGTACCAGCAGTTCACCTTCCCTCACCAGAGTTATCCAGCCCGGATCGGAGTACCAGCAATTCACCTTCCCTCACCAGAGTGATCCAGTCCGCATCGGAGTACCAGCAATTCATCTTCCGTCACCAGAGTGATCCAGCCTGCATCGGAGTACCAGCAATTCACCTTCCGTCACCAGCGTGATCCAGCCCGCATCGGAGAAGCAGCAATTCAACTTCCGTCGCCAGAGTGACCCAGCCCGCATCGGATTACCAGCAATTCACCTTCCCTCTCCAGAGTGATACAGCCAGCATCAGAGTACCAGCAATTCACCTTCTCTCTCCAGAGTGATCCAGCAAGCATCTGAGTACCAGCAATTCAGCTTCCGTCGCCAGAGTGACCCAGCCCGCATCGGAGTACCAGCGATTCACCTTCCATCACCAGAGTGATCCAGCCAGCATCTGAGTACCAGCAATTCACCTTCCGTCGGCAGAGTGACCCAGCCGCATCGGAGTTCCAGCGATTAACCTTCCATCGCCAGAGTGATACAGCCCGCATCGAACTACCAGCAATTCACCTTCCGTCACCAGAGTGATCCAGCCTGCATCGGAGTACCAGCGATTCACCTTCCCTCTCCAGAGTGATCCAGCCAGCATCTGAGTACCAGCAATTCACCTTCCGTCGGCAGAGTGATCCAGCCCGCATCGGAGTACCAGCGATTCAGCTTCCGTACCAGAGTGATCCAGCCCGCATCGGAGTACCAGCAGTTCACCTTCCCTCACCAGAGTTATCCAGCCCGCATCGGAGTACCAGCAATTCACCTTCCCTCTCCAGAGTGATCCAGCCAGCTTCGTAGTACCAGCAATTCACCTTCCCTCTCCAGAGTGATCCAGCCAGCATCTGAGTTCCAGCAATTCACCTTCCGTCGCCAGAGTAACACAGCCCGCATCGGAGTACCAGCGATTCACATTCTCTCTCCAGAGTGATCCAGCCAGCAACTGAGTACCAGCAATTCACCTTCTGACGCCAGAGTGATCCAGCCCGCATCGGAGTACCAGCAGTTCACCTTCCCTCACCAGAGTTATCCAGCCCGGATCGGAGTACCAGCAATTCACCTTCCCTCACCAGAGTGATCCAGTCCGCATCGGAGTACCAGCAATTCATCTTCCGTCACCAGAGTGATCCAGCCTGCATCGGAGTACCAGCAATTCACCTTCCGTCACCAGCGTGATCCAGCCCGCATCGGAGAAGCAGCAATTCAACTTCCGTCGCCAGAGTGACCCAGCCCGCATCGGATTACCAGCAATTCACCTTCCCTCTCCAGAGTGATCCAGCCAGCATCAGAGTACCAGCAATTCACCTTCTCTCTCCAGAGTGATCCAGCCAGCATCTGAGTACCAGCAATTCAGCTTCCGTCGCCAGAGTGACCCAGCCCGCATCGGAGTACCAGCGATTCACCTTCCATCACCAGAGTGATCCAGCCAGCATCTGAGTACCAGCAATTCACCTTCCGTCGGCAGAGTGACCCAGCCGCATCGGAGTTCCAGCGATTAACCTTCCATCGCCAGAGTGATACAGCCCGCATCGAACTACCAGCAATTCACCTTCCGTCACCAGAGTGATCCAGCCTGCATCGGAGTACCAGCGATTCACCTTCCCTCTCCAGAGTGATCCAGCCAGCATCTGAGTACCAGCAATTCACCTTCCGTCGGCAGAGTGATCCAGCCCGCATCGGAGTACCAGCGATTCAGCTTCCGTACCAGAGTGATCCAGCCCGCATCGGAGTACCAGCAGTTCACCTTCCCTCACCAGAGTTATCCAGCCCGCATCGGAGTACCAGCGATTCACCTTCCGTCGCCAGAGTGACCCAGCCCGCATCGGAGTACCAGCAATACACCTTCCATCACCAGAGTGATCCAGCCCGCATCGGAGTACCAGCGATTCACCTTCCATCGCCAGAGTGATACAGCCCGCATCGAACTACCAGCGATTCACCTTCCGTCACCAGAGTGATCCAGCCCGAATCGAAGTACCAGCGATTCACCTTCCGTCACCAGAGTGATCCAGACCGCATCGGAGTACCAGCGATTCACCTTCCGTCACCAGAGTGATCCAGCCCGCATCGGACTACCAGCAATTCACCTTCCCTCTCCAGAGTGACCCAGCCCGCATCGGAGGACCAGCAATTCACCTTCCGTCGCCAGAGTGACCCAGCCCGCATCAGAGTACCAGCAATTCACCTTCCGTCACCAGAGTGATCCAGCCCCCATCGGAGTACCAGCGATTCACCTTCGCTCTCCAGAGTGATCCAGCCAGCATCAGAGTACCAGCGATTCACCTTCCGTCGCCAGAGTGATCCAGCCCGCATCGGAGTACCAGCAATTCACGTTCCGTCACCAGAATGATCCAATCCGCATCGGAATACCAGGAATTCACCTTCCATCACCAGAGTGATCCAGCCCGCATCGGAGTACCAGCAATTCACCTTCCGTCGGCAGAGTGACCCAGCCCGCATCGGAGTACCAGCGATTCACCTTCCCTCTCCAGAGTGATCCAGCCAGCATCTGAGTACCAGCAATTCACCTTCCGTCGCCAGAGTAACCCAGCCCGCATCGGAGTACCAGCGATTCACCTTCCCTCTCCAGAGTGATCCAGCCAGCATCTGAGTACCAGCAAATCACCTTCCGTCGCCAGAGTGATCCAGCCCGCATAGGAGTACCAGTGATTCACCTTCTCTCTCCAGAGTGATCCAGCCAGCATCGGAGTACCAGCAGTTCACCTTCCCTCACCAGAGTTATCCAGCCCGCATCGGAGTACCAGCAATTCACCTTCCGTCGCCAGAGTGACCCAGCCCGCATCGGAGTACCAGCAATTCACCTTCCCTCTCCAGAGTGATCCAGCCAGCATCGGAGTACCAGCGATTCACCTTCCATCACCAGAGTGATCCAGCCAGAATCTGAGTACCAGCAATTCACCCTCTGTTGCCAGAGTGATCCAGCCCGCATCGGAGTACCAGCAATTCACCTTCCCTCTCCAGAGTGATCCAGCCAGCATCGTAGTACCAGCAATTCACCTTCCCTCTCCAGAGTGATCCAGCTAGCATCTGAGTTCCAGCAATTCACCTTCCGTCGCCAGAGTTACCCAGCCCGCATCGGAGTACCAGCGATTCACATTCTCTCTCCAGAGTGATCCAGCCAGCATCTGAGTACCAGCAATTCACCTTCTGTCGCCAGAGTGATCCAGCCCGCATCGGAGTACCAGCAGTTCACCTTCGCTCACCAGAGTTATCCAGCCCGCATCGGAGTACCAGCAATTCACCTTCCCTCACCAGAGTGATCCAGTCCGCATCGGAGTACCAGCAATTCATCTTCCGTCACCAGAGTGATCCAGCCTGCATCGGAGTACCAGCAATTCAGCTTCAGTCACCAGCGTGATCCAGCCCGCATCGGAGAAGCAGCAATTCAACTTCCGTCGCCAGAGTGAACCAGCCCGCATCGGAGTACCAGCAATTCACCTTCCCTCTCCAGAGTGATCCAGCCAGCATCAGAGTACCAGCAATTCACCTTCCCTCTCCAGAGTGATCCAGCCAGCATCTGAGTACCAGCAATTCAGCTTCCGTCGCCAGAGTGACCCAGCCCGCATCGGAGTACCAGCGATTCACCTTCCATCACCAGAGTGATCCAGCCAGCATCTGAGTACCAGCAATTCACCTTCCGTCGGCAGAGTGACCCAGCCCGCATCGGAGTACCAGAGATTAACCTTCCATCGCCAGAGTGATAGAGCCCGCATCGAACTACCAGCGATTCACCTTCCCTCTCCAGAGTGATCCAGCCAGCATCAGAGTACCAGCGATTCACCTTCCGTCGCCAGAATGATCCAGCCCACATCGGAGTACCAGCAATTCACGTTCCGTCACCAGAGTGATCCAGGTCGCATCGGAGTACCAGCAATTCACCTTCCCTCTCCAGAGTGATCCATCCCGCCTCGGAATACCAGGAATTCACCTTCCATCACCAGAGTGATCCAGCCCGCATCGGAGTACCAGCAATTCACCTTCCGTCGGCAGAGTGACCCAGCCCGCATCGGAGTACCAGCGATTCACCTTCCCTCTCCAGAGTGAACCAGCCAGCATCTGAGTACCAGCAATTCACCTTCCGTCGCCAGAGTAACCCAGCCCTCATCGGAGTACCAGCGATTCACCTTCCCTCTCCAGAGTGATCCAGCCAGCATCTGAGTACCAGCAATTCACCTTCCGTCGCCAGAGTGATCCAGCCCGCATAGGAGTACCAGCGATTCACCTTCCCTCTCCAGAGTGATCCAGCCAGCATCGGAGTACCAGCGATTCACCTTCCGACGCCAGAATGATCCAGCCCGCATCGGAGTACCAGCAATTCACGTTCCGTCACCAGAGTGATCCAGGTCGCATCGGAGTACCAGCAATTCACCTTCCCTCTCCAGAGTGATCCAGCCAGCATCAGAGTACCAGCGATTCACCTTCCGTCGCCAGAATGATCCAGCCCGCATCGGAGTACCAGCAATTCACGTTCCGTCACCAGAGTGATCCAGGTCGCATCGGAGTACCAGCAATTCACCTTCCCTCTCCAGAGTGATCCAGCCCGCCTCGGAATACCAGGAATTCACCTTCCATCACCAGAGTGACCCAGCCCGCATCGGAGTACCAGCGATTCACCTTCCCTCTCCAGAGTGAACCAGCCAGCATCTGAGTACCAGCAATTCACCTTCCGTCGCCAGAGTAACCCAGCCCTCATCGGAGTACCAGCGATTCACCTTCCCTCTCCAGAGTGATCCAGCCAGCATCTGAGTACCAGCAATTCACCTTCCGTCGCCAGAGTGATCCAGCCAGCATCTGAGTATCAGCAATTCACCTTCCGTCGCCAGAGTGATCCAGCCCGCATAGGAGTACCAGCGATTCACCTTCCCTCTCCAGAGTGATCCAGCCAGCATCGGAGTACCAGCAGTTCACCTTCCCTCACCAGAGTTATCCAGCCCGCATCGGAGTACCAGCAATTCACCTTCCCTCACCAGAGTGATCCAGCCCGCATCGGAGTACCAGCAATACACCTTCCGTCACGAGAGTGATCCAGCCCGCATCGGAGTACCAGCAATTCACCTTCCGTCACCAGAGTGATCCAGCCCGCATCGGAGTACCAGCAATTCACCTTCCCTCTCCAGAGTGATCCAGCCAGCATCGGAGTACCAGCAATTCACCTTCCTTCACAAGAGTGACCCAGCCCGCATCGGAGTACCAGCAATTCACCTTCCCTCTCCAGAGTGATGCACCCAGCATCGGAGTACCAGCAATTCACCTTCCGTCACAAGAGTGACCCAGCCCGCATCGGAGTACCAGCAATTCACCTTCCCTCTCCAGAGTGATCCAGCCAGCATCGGAGTACCAGCAATTCACCTTCCGTCGCCAGAATGATCCAGCCCACATCGGAGTACCAGCAATTCACGTTCCGTCACCAGAGTGATCCAGGTCGCATCGGAGTACCAGCAATTCACCTTCCCTCTCCAGAGTGATCCATCCCGCCTCGGAATACCAGGAATTCACCTTCCATCACCAGAGTGATCCAGCCCGCATCGGAGTACCAGCAATTCACCTTCCGTCGGCAGAGTGACCCAGCCCGCATCGGAGTACCAGCGATTCACCTTCCCTCTCCAGAGTGAACCAGCCAGCATCTGAGTACCAGCAATTCACCTTCTGTCGCCAGAGTGATCCAGCCCGCATCGGAGTACCAGCAGTTCACCTTCCCTCACCAGAGTTATGCAGCCCGCATCGGAGTACCAGCAATTCACCTTCCCTCACCAGAGTGATCCAGTCCGCATCGGAGTAGCAGCAATTCATCTTCCGTCACCAGAGTGATCCAGCCTGCATCGGAGTACCAGCAATTCACCTTCCGTCACCAGCGTGATCCAGCCCGCATCGGAGAAGCAGCAATTCAACTTCCGTCGCCAGAGTGACCCAGCCCGCATCGGAGTACCAGCAATTCACCTTCCCTCTCCAGAGTGATCCAGCCAGCATCAGAGTACCAGCAATTCACCTTCCCTCTCCAGAGTGATCCAGCCAGCATCTGAGAACCAGCAATTCAGCTTCCGTCGCCAGAGTGACCCAGCCCGCATTGGAGTACCAGCGATTCACCTTCCATCACCAGAGTGATCCAGCCAGCATCTGAGTACCAGCAATTCACCTTCCGTCGGCAGAGTGACCCAGCCCGCATCGGAGTACCAGCGATTAACCTTCCATCGGCAGAGTGATACAGCCCGCATCGAACTACCAGCGATTCACCTTCCGTCACCAGAGTGATCCAGCCCGCATCGGAGTACCAGCGATTCACCTTCCATCACCAGAGTGATCCAGCCAGAATCTGAGTACCAGCAATTCACCTTCTGTTGCCAGAGTGATCCAGCCCGCATCGGAGTACCAGCAATTCACCTTCCCTCTCCAGAGTGATCCAGCCAGCTTCGTAGTACCAGCAATTCACCTTCCCTCTCCAGAGTGATCCAGCCAGCATCTGAGTTCCAGCAATTCACCTTCCGTCGCCAGAGTAACCCAGCCCGCATCGGAGTACCAGCGATTCACATTCTCTCTCCAGAGTGATCCAGCCAGCAACTGAGTACCAGCAATTCACCTTCTGACGCCAGAGTGATCCAGCCCGCATCGGAGTACCAGCAGTTCACCTTCCCTCACCAGAGTTATCCAGCCCGGATCGGAGTACCAGCAATTCACCTTCCCTCACCAGAGTGATCCAGTCCGCATCGGAGTACCAGCAATTCATCTTCCGTCACCAGAGTGATCCAGCCTGCATCGGAGTACCAGCAATTCACCTTCCGTCACCAGCGTGATCCAGCCCGCATCGGAGAAGCAGCAATTCAACTTCCGTCGCCAGAGTGACCCAGCCCGCATCGGATTACCAGCAATTCACCTTCCCTCTCCAGAGTGATACAGCCAGCATCAGAGTACCAGCAATTCACCTTCTCTCTCCAGAGTGATCCAGCAAGCATCTGAGTACCAGCAATTCAGCTTCCGTCGCCAGAGTGACCCAGCCCGCATCGGAGTACCAGCGATTCACCTTCCATCACCAGAGTGATCCAGCCAGCATCTGAGTACCAGCAATTCACCTTCCGTCGGCAGAGTGACCCAGCCGCATCGGAGTTCCAGCGATTAACCTTCCATCGCCAGAGTGATACAGCCCGCATCGAACTACCAGCAATTCACCTTCCGTCACCAGAGTGATCCAGCCTGCATCGGAGTACCAGCGATTCACCTTCCCTCTCCAGAGTGATCCAGCCAGCATCTGAGTACCAGCAATTCACCTTCCGTCGGCAGAGTGATCCAGCCCGCATCGGAGTACCAGCGATTCAGCTTCCGTACCAGAGTGATCCAGCCCGCATCGGAGTACCAGCAGTTCACCTTCCCTCACCAGAGTTATCCAGCCCGCATCGGAGTACCAGCAATTCACCTTCCCTCTCCAGAGTGATCCAGCCAGCTTCGTAGTACCAGCAATTCACCTTCCCTCTCCAGAGTGATCCAGCCAGCATCTGAGTTCCAGCAATTCACCTTCCGTCGCCAGAGTAACACAGCCCGCATCGGAGTACCAGCGATTCACATTCTCTCTCCAGAGTGATCCAGCCAGCAACTGAGTACCAGCAATTCACCTTCTGACGCCAGAGTGATCCAGCCCGCATCGGAGTACCAGCAGTTCACCTTCCCTCACCAGAGTTATCCAGCCCGGATCGGAGTACCAGCAATTCACCTTCCCTCACCAGAGTGATCCAGTCCGCATCGGAGTACCAGCAATTCATCTTCCGTCACCAGAGTGATCCAGCCTGCATCGGAGTACCAGCAATTCACCTTCCGTCACCAGCGTGATCCAGCCCGCATCGGAGAAGCAGCAATTCAACTTCCGTCGCCAGAGTGACCCAGCCCGCATCGGATTACCAGCAATTCACCTTCCCTCTCCAGAGTGATCCAGCCAGCATCAGAGTACCAGCAATTCACCTTCTCTCTCCAGAGTGATCCAGCCAGCATCTGAGTACCAGCAATTCAGCTTCCGTCGCCAGAGTGACCCAGCCCGCATCGGAGTACCAGCGATTCACCTTCCATCACCAGAGTGATCCAGCCAGCATCTGAGTACCAGCAATTCACCTTCCGTCGGCAGAGTGACCCAGCCGCATCGGAGTTCCAGCGATTAACCTTCCATCGCCAGAGTGATACAGCCCGCATCGAACTACCAGCAATTCACCTTCCGTCACCAGAGTGATCCAGCCTGCATCGGAGTACCAGCGATTCACCTTCCCTCTCCAGAGTGATCCAGCCAGCATCTGAGTACCAGCAATTCACCTTCCGTCGGCAGAGTGATCCAGCCCGCATCGGAGTACCAGCGATTCAGCTTCCGTACCAGAGTGATCCAGCCCGCATCGGAGTACCAGCAGTTCACCTTCCCTCACCAGAGTTATCCAGCCCGCATCGGAGTACCAGCGATTCACCTTCCGTCGCCAGAGTGACCCAGCCCGCATCGGAGTACCAGCAATACACCTTCCATCACCAGAGTGATCCAGCCCGCATCGGAGTACCAGCGATTCACCTTCCATCGCCAGAGTGATACAGCCCGCATCGAACTACCAGCGATTCACCTTCCGTCACCAGAGTGATCCAGCCCGAATCGAAGTACCAGCGATTCACCTTCCGTCACCAGAGTGATCCAGACCGCATCGGAGTACCAGCGATTCACCTTCCGTCACCAGAGTGATCCAGCCCGCATCGGACTACCAGCAATTCACCTTCCCTCTCCAGAGTGACCCAGCCCGCATCGGAGGACCAGCAATTCACCTTCCGTCGCCAGAGTGACCCAGCCCGCATCAGAGTACCAGCAATTCACCTTCCGTCACCAGAGTGATCCAGCCCCCATCGGAGTACCAGCGATTCACCTTCGCTCTCCAGAGTGATCCAGCCAGCATCAGAGTACCAGCGATTCACCTTCCGTCGCCAGAGTGATCCAGCCCGCATCGGAGTACCAGCAATTCACGTTCCGTCACCAGAATGATCCAATCCGCATCGGAATACCAGGAATTCACCTTCCATCACCAGAGTGATCCAGCCCGCATCGGAGTACCAGCAATTCACCTTCCGTCGGCAGAGTGACCCAGCCCGCATCGGAGTACCAGCGATTCACCTTCCCTCTCCAGAGTGATCCAGCCAGCATCTGAGTACCAGCAATTCACCTTCCGTCGCCAGAGTAACCCAGCCCGCATCGGAGTACCAGCGATTCACCTTCCCTCTCCAGAGTGATCCAGCCAGCATCTGAGTACCAGCAAATCACCTTCCGTCGCCAGAGTGATCCAGCCCGCATAGGAGTACCAGTGATTCACCTTCTCTCTCCAGAGTGATCCAGCCAGCATCGGAGTACCAGCAGTTCACCTTCCCTCACCAGAGTTATCCAGCCCGCATCGGAGTACCAGCAATTCACCTTCCGTCGCCAGAGTGACCCAGCCCGCATCGGAGTACCAGCAATTCACCTTCCCTCTCCAGAGTGATCCAGCCAGCATCGGAGTACCAGCGATTCACCTTCCATCACCAGAGTGATCCAGCCAGAATCTGAGTACCAGCAATTCACCCTCTGTTGCCAGAGTGATCCAGCCCGCATCGGAGTACCAGCAATTCACCTTCCCTCTCCAGAGTGATCCAGCCAGCATCGTAGTACCAGCAATTCACCTTCCCTCTCCAGAGTGATCCAGCTAGCATCTGAGTTCCAGCAATTCACCTTCCGTCGCCAGAGTTACCCAGCCCGCATCGGAGTACCAGCGATTCACATTCTCTCTCCAGAGTGATCCAGCCAGCATCTGAGTACCAGCAATTCACCTTCTGTCGCCAGAGTGATCCAGCCCGCATCGGAGTACCAGCAGTTCACCTTCGCTCACCAGAGTTATCCAGCCCGCATCGGAGTACCAGCAATTCACCTTCCCTCACCAGAGTGATCCAGTCCGCATCGGAGTACCAGCAATTCATCTTCCGTCACCAGAGTGATCCAGCCTGCATCGGAGTACCAGCAATTCAGCTTCAGTCACCAGCGTGATCCAGCCCGCATCGGAGAAGCAGCAATTCAACTTCCGTCGCCAGAGTGAACCAGCCCGCATCGGAGTACCAGCAATTCACCTTCCCTCTCCAGAGTGATCCAGCCAGCATCAGAGTACCAGCAATTCACCTTCCCTCTCCAGAGTGATCCAGCCAGCATCTGAGTACCAGCAATTCAGCTTCCGTCGCCAGAGTGACCCAGCCCGCATCGGAGTACCAGCGATTCACCTTCCATCACCAGAGTGATCCAGCCAGCATCTGAGTACCAGCAATTCACCTTCCGTCGGCAGAGTGACCCAGCCCGCATCGGAGTACCAGAGATTAACCTTCCATCGCCAGAGTGATAGAGCCCGCATCGAACTACCAGCGATTCACCTTCCCTCTCCAGAGTGATCCAGCCAGCATCAGAGTACCAGCGATTCACCTTCCGTCGCCAGAATGATCCAGCCCACATCGGAGTACCAGCAATTCACGTTCCGTCACCAGAGTGATCCAGGTCGCATCGGAGTACCAGCAATTCACCTTCCCTCTCCAGAGTGATCCATCCCGCCTCGGAATACCAGGAATTCACCTTCCATCACCAGAGTGATCCAGCCCGCATCGGAGTACCAGCAATTCACCTTCCGTCGGCAGAGTGACCCAGCCCGCATCGGAGTACCAGCGATTCACCTTCCCTCTCCAGAGTGAACCAGCCAGCATCTGAGTACCAGCAATTCACCTTCCGTCGCCAGAGTAACCCAGCCCTCATCGGAGTACCAGCGATTCACCTTCCCTCTCCAGAGTGATCCAGCCAGCATCTGAGTACCAGCAATTCACCTTCCGTCGCCAGAGTGATCCAGCCCGCATAGGAGTACCAGCGATTCACCTTCCCTCTCCAGAGTGATCCAGCCAGCATCGGAGTACCAGCGATTCACCTTCCGACGCCAGAATGATCCAGCCCGCATCGGAGTACCAGCAATTCACGTTCCGTCACCAGAGTGATCCAGGTCGCATCGGAGTACCAGCAATTCACCTTCCCTCTCCAGAGTGATCCAGCCAGCATCAGAGTACCAGCGATTCACCTTCCGTCGCCAGAATGATCCAGCCCGCATCGGAGTACCAGCAATTCACGTTCCGTCACCAGAGTGATCCAGGTCGCATCGGAGTACCAGCAATTCACCTTCCCTCTCCAGAGTGATCCAGCCCGCCTCGGAATACCAGGAATTCACCTTCCATCACCAGAGTGACCCAGCCCGCATCGGAGTACCAGCGATTCACCTTCCCTCTCCAGAGTGAACCAGCCAGCATCTGAGTACCAGCAATTCACCTTCCGTCGCCAGAGTAACCCAGCCCTCATCGGAGTACCAGCGATTCACCTTCCCTCTCCAGAGTGATCCAGCCAGCATCTGAGTACCAGCAATTCACCTTCCGTCGCCAGAGTGATCCAGCCAGCATCTGAGTATCAGCAATTCACCTTCCGTCGCCAGAGTGATCCAGCCCGCATAGGAGTACCAGCGATTCACCTTCCCTCTCCAGAGTGATCCAGCCAGCATCGGAGTACCAGCAGTTCACCTTCCCTCACCAGAGTTATCCAGCCCGCATCGGAGTACCAGCAATTCACCTTCCCTCACCAGAGTGATCCAGCCCGCATCGGAGTACCAGCAATACACCTTCCGTCACGAGAGTGATCCAGCCCGCATCGGAGTACCAGCAATTCACCTTCCGTCACCAGAGTGATCCAGCCCGCATCGGAGTACCAGCAATTCACCTTCCCTCTCCAGAGTGATCCAGCCAGCATCGGAGTACCAGCAATTCACCTTCCTTCACAAGAGTGACCCAGCCCGCATCGGAGTACCAGCAATTCACCTTCCCTCTCCAGAGTGATGCACCCAGCATCGGAGTACCAGCAATTCACCTTCCGTCACAAGAGTGACCCAGCCCGCATCGGAGTACCAGCAATTCACCTTCCCTCTCCAGAGTGATCCAGCCAGCATCGGAGTACCAGCAATTCACCTTCCGTCACAAGAGTGACCCAGCCCGCATCGGAGTACCAGCAATTCACGTTCCGTCACCAGAGTGATCCAGGTCGCATCGGAGGACCAGCAATTCACCTTCCGTCACCAGAGTGATCCAGCCAGCATCAGAGTACCAGCGATTCACCTTCCGTCGCCAGAGTGATCCAGCCCGCATCGGAGTACCAGCAATTCACGTTCCGTCACCAGAGTGACCCAGCCCGCATCGGAGGACCAGCAATTCACCTTCCGTCACCAGAGTGATCCAGCCAGCATCAGAGTACCAGCGATTCACCTTCCGTCGCCAGAGTGATCCAGCCCGCATCGGAGTACCAGCAATTCACCTTCCCTCTCCAGAGTGATCCAGCCCGCATCGGAATACCAGGAATTCACCTTCCATCACCAGAGTGATCCAGCCCGCATCGGAGTACCAGCAATTCACCTTCCGTCGGCAGAGTGACCCAGCCCGCATCGGAGTACCAGCGATTCACCTTCCCTCTCCAGAGTGATCCAGCCAGCATCTGAGTACCAGCAATTCACCTTCCGTCGCCAGAGTAACCCAGCCCGCATCGGAGTACCAGCGATTCACCTTCCCTCTCCAGAGTGATCCAGCCAGCATCTGAGTACCAGCAATTCACCTTCCGTCGCCAGAGTGATCCAGCCCGCATAGGAGTACCAGCGATTCACCTTCTCTCTACAGAGTGATCCAGCCAGCATCGGAGTACCAGCAGTTCACCTTCCCTCACCAGAGTTATCCAGCCCGCATCGGAGTACCAGCAATTCACCTTCCCTCACCAGAGTGATCCAGCCCGCATCGGAGTACCAGCAATTCACCTTCCGTCACCAGAGTGATCCAGCCCGCATCGGTGAACCAGCAATTCACCTTCCGTCGCCAGAGTGACCCAGCCCGCATCGGAGTACCAGCAATTCACCTTCCCTCTCCAGAGTGATCCAGCCAGCATCGGAGTACCAGCAATTCACCTTCCGTCACAAGAGTGACCCAGCCCGCATCGGAGTACCAGCAATTCACCTTCCCTCTCCAGAGTGATCCAGCCAGCATCTGAGTACCAGCAATTCACCTACCGTCGCCAGAGTGATCCAGCCCGCATCGGAGTACCAGCGATTCACCTTCCCTCTCCAGAGTGATCCACCCAGCATCTGAGTACCAGCAATTCAGCTTCCGTCGCCAGAGTGATCCAGACCGCATCGGAGTACCAGCGATTCACCTTCCATCACCAGAGTGATCCAGCCAGAATCTGAGTACCAGCAATTCACCTTCTGTTGCCAGAGTGATCCAGCCCGCATCGGAGTACCAGCAATTCACCTTCCCTCTCCAGAGTGATCCAGCCAGCATCTGAGTACCAGCAATTCACCTTCCGTCACCAGAGTAACCCAGCCCGCATCGGAGTACCAGCAATTCACCTTCCGTCACCAGAGTGATCCAGCCCGCATCGGTGAACCAGCAATTCACCTTCCGTCGCCAGAGTGACCCAGCCCGCATCGGAGTACCAGCAATTCACCTTCCCTCTCCAGAGTGATCCAGCCAGCATCGGAGTACCAGCAATTCACCTTCCGTCACAAGAGTGACCCAGCCCGCATCGGAGTACCAGCAATTCACCTTCCCTCTCCAGAGTGATCCAGCCAGCATCTGAGTACCAGCAATTCACCTACCGTCGCCAGAGTGATCCAGCCCGCATCGGAGTACCAGCGATTCTCCTTCCCTCTCCAGAGTGATCCACCCAGCATCTGAGTACCAGCAATTCAGCTTCCGTCGCCAGAGTGACCCAGCCCGCATCGGAGTACCAGCGATTCACCTTCCATCACCAGAGTGATCCAGCCAGAATCTGAGTACCAGCAATTCACCTTCTGTTGCCAGAGTGATCCAGCCCGCATCGGAGTACCAGCAATTCACCTTCCCTCTCCAGAGTGATCCAGCCAGCATCTGAGTACCAGCAATTCACCTTCCGTCACCAGAGTAACCCAGCCCTCATCGGAGTACCAGCGATTCACCTTCCCTCTCCAGAGTGATCCAGCCAGCATCTGAGTACCAGCAATTCACCTTCCGTCGCCAGAGTGATCCAGCCCGCATAGGAGTACCAGTGATTCACCTTCCCTCTCCAGAGTGATCCAGCCAGCATCGGAGTACCAGCAGTTCACCTTCCCTCACCAGAGTTATCCAGCCCGCATCGGAGTACCAGCAATTCACCTTCCCTCACCAGAGTGATCCAGCCCGCATCGGAGTACCAGCAATACACCTTCCGTCACGAGAGTGATCCAGCCCGCATCGGAGTACCAGCAATTCACCTTCCGTCACCAGAGTGATCCAGCCCGCATCGGAGTACCAGCAATTCACCTTCCCTCTCCAGAGTGATCCAGCCAGCATCGCAGTACCAGCAATTCACCTTCCCTCTCCAGAGTGATCCAGCCAGCATCTGAGTTCCAGCAATTCACCTTCCGTCGCCAGAGTAACCCAGCCAGCATCGGAGTACCGTCGATTCACATTCTCTCTCCAGAGTGATCCAGCCAGCATCTGAGTACCAGCAATTCACCTTCTGTCGCCAGAGTGATCCAGCCCGCATCGGAGTACCAGCAGTTCACCTTCCCTCACCAGAGTTATCCAGCCCGCATCGGAGTACCAGCAATTCACCTTCCCTCACCAGAGTGATCCAGTCCGCATCGGAGTACCAGCAATTCATCTTCCGTCACCAGAGTGATCCAGCCTGCATCGGAGTACCAGCAATTCAACTTCCGTCACCAGCGTGATCCAGCCCGCATCGGAGAAGCAGCAATTCAACTTCCGTCGCCAGAGTGAACCAGCCCGCATCGGAGTACCAGCAATTCACCTTCCCTCTCCAGAGTGATCCAGCCAGCATCAGAGTACCAGCAATTCACCTTCCCTCTCCAGAGTGATCCAGCCAGCATCTGAGTACCAGCAATTCAGCTTCCGTCGCCAAAGTGACCCAGCCCGCATCGGAGTACCAGCGATTCACCTTCCATCACCAGAGTGATCCAGCCAGCATCTGAGTACCAGCAATTCACCTTCCGTTGGCAGAGTGACCCAGCCCGCATCGGAGTACCAGCGATTAACCTTCCATCGCCAGAGTGATACAGCCCGCATCGAACTACCAGCGATTCACCTTCCCTCTCCAGAGTGATCCAGCCAGCATCAGAGTACCAGCGATTCACCTTCCGTCGCCAGAGTGATCCAGCCCGCATCGGAGTACCAGCAATTCACGTTCCGTCACCAGAGTGATCCAGGTCGCATCGGAGTACCAGCAATTCACCTTCCCTCTCCAGAGTGATCCAGCCAGCATCGGAGTACCAGCAATTCACCTTCCGTCACAAGAGTGACCCAGCCCACATCGGAGTACCAGCAATTCACCTTCCCTCTCCAGAGTGATCCAGCCAGCATCTGAGTACCAGCAATTCACCTACCGTCGCCAGAGTGATCCAGCCCGCATCGGAGTACCAGCGATTCACCTTCCCTCTCCAGAGTGATCCACCCAGCATCGGAATACCAGCAATTCACCTTCCATCACCAGAGTGATCCAGCCAGCATCGTAGTACCAGCAATTCACCTTCCCTCACCAGAGTGATCCAGTCCGCATCGGAGTACCAGCAATTCATCTTCCGTCACCAGAGTGATCCAGCCCGCATCGGAGTACCAGCAATTCACCTTCCGTCACCAGCGTGATCCAGCCCGCATCGGAGAACCAGCAATTCAACTTCCGTCGCCAGAGTGAACCAGCCAGCATCTGAGTACCAGCAATTCACCTTCCGTCGCCAGAGTAACCCAGCCCTCATCGGAGTACCAGCGATTCACCTTCCCTCTCCAGAGTGATCCAGCCAGCATCTGAGTACCAGCAATTCACCTTCCGTCGCCAGAGTGATCCAGCCCGCATAGGAGTACCAGCGATTCACCTTCCCTCTCCAGAGTGATCCAGCCAGCATCGGAGTACCAGCGATTCACCTTCCGTCGCCAGAATGATCCAGCCCGCATCGGAGTACCAGCAATTCACGTTCCGTCACCAGAGTGATCCAGGTCGCATCGGAGTACCAGCAATTCACCTTCCCTCTCCAGAGTGATCCAGCCAGCATCAGAGTACCAGCGATTCACCTTCCGTCGCCAGAATGATCCAGCCCGCATCGGAGTACCAGCAATTCACGTTCCGTCACCAGAGTGATCCAGGTCGCATCGGAGTACCAGCAATTCACCTTCCCTCTCCAGAGTGATCCAGCCCGCCTCGGAATACCAGGAATTCACCTTCCATCACCAGAGTGACCCAGCCCGCATCGGAGTACCAGCGATTCACCTTCACTCTCCAGAGTGAACCAGCCAGCATCTGAGTACCAGCAATTCACCTTCCGTCGCCAGAGTAACCCAGCCCTCATCGGAGTACCAGCGATTCACCTTCCCTCTCCAGAGTGATCCAGCCAGCATCTGAGTACCAGCAATTCACCTTCCGTCGCCAGAGTGATCCAGCCAGCATCTGAGTACCAGCAATTCACCTTCCGTCGCCAGAGTGATCCAGCCCGCATAGGAGTACCAGCGATTCACCTTCCCTCTCCAGAGTGATCCAGCCAGCATCGGAGTACCAGCAGTTCACCTTCCCTCACCAGAGTTATCCAGCCCGCATCGGAGTACCAGCAATTCACCTTCCCTCACCAGAGTGATCCAGCCCGCATCGGAGTACCAGCAATACACCTTCCGTCACGAGAGTGATCCAGCCCGCATCGGAGTACCAGCAATTCACCTTCCGTCACCAGAGTGATCCAGCCCGCATCGGAGTACCAGCAATTCACCTTCCCTCTCCAGAGTGATCCAGCCAGCATCGGAGTACCAGCAATTCACCTTCCTTCACAAGAGTGACCCAGCCCGCATCGGAGTACCAGCAATTCACCTTCCCTCTCCAGAGTGATGCACCCAGCATCGGAGTACCAGCAATTCACCTTCCGTCACAAGAGTGACCCAGCCCGCATCGGAGTACCAGCAATTCACCTTCCCTCTCCAGAGTGATCCAGCCAGCATCGGAGTACCAGCAATTCACCTTCCGTCACAAGAGTGACCCAGCCCGCATCGGAGTACCAGCAATTCACGTTCCGTCACCAGAGTGATCCAGGTCGCATCGGAGGACCAGCAATTCACCTTCCGTCACCAGAGTGATCCAGCCAGCATCAGAGTACCAGCGATTCACCTTCCGTCGCCAGAGTGATCCAGCCCGCATCGGAGTACCAGCAATTCACGTTCCGTCACCAGAGTGACCCAGCCCGCATCGGAGGACCAGCAATTCACCTTCCGTCACCAGAGTGATCCAGCCAGCATCAGAGTACCAGCGATTCACCTTCCGTCGCCAGAGTGATCCAGCCCGCATCGGAGTACCAGCAATTCACCTTCCCTCTCCAGAGTGATCCAGCCCGCATCGGAATACCAGGAATTCACCTTCCATCACCAGAGTGATCCAGCCCGCATCGGAGTACCAGCAATTCACCTTCCGTCGGCAGAGTGACCCAGCCCGCATCGGAGTACCAGCGATTCACCTTCCCTCTCCAGAGTGATCCAGCCAGCATCTGAGTACCAGCAATTCACCTTCCGTCGCCAGAGTAACCCAGCCCGCATCGGAGTACCAGCGATTCACGTTCCCTCTCCAGAGTGATCCAGCCAGCATCTGAGTACCAGCAATTCACCTTCCGTCGCCAGAGTGATCCAGCCCGCATAGGAGTACCAGCGATTCACCTTCTCTCTACAGAGTGATCCAGCCAGCATCGGAGTACCAGCAGTTCACCTTCCCTCACCAGAGTTATCCAGCCCGCATCGGAGTACCAGCAATTCACCTTCCCTCACCAGAGTGATCCAGCCCGCATCGGAGTACCAGCAATACACCTTCCGTCACGAGAGTGATCCAGCCCGCATCGGAGTACCAGCAATTCACCTTCCGTCACCAGAGTGATCCAGCCCGCATCGGTGAACCAGCAATTCACCTTCCGTCGCCAGAGTGACCCAGCCCGCATCGGAGTACCAGCAATTCACCTTCCCTCTCCAGAGTGATCCAGCCAGCATCGGAGTACCAGCAATTCACCTTCCGTCACAAGAGTGACCCAGCCCGCATCGGAGTACCAGCAATTCACCTTCCCTCTCCAGAGTGATCCAGCCAGCATCTGAGTACCAGCAATTCACCTACCGTCGCCAGAGTGATCCAGCCCGCATCGGAGTACCAGCGATTCACCTTCCCTCTCCAGAGTGATCCACCCAGCATCTGAGTACCAGCAATTCAGCTTCCGTCGCCAGAGTGACCCAGCCCGCATCGGAGTACCAGCGATTCACCTTCCATCACCAGAGTGATCCAGCCAGAATCTGAGTACCAGCAATTCACCTTCTGTTGCCAGAGTGATCCAGCCCGCATCGGAGTACCAGCAATTCACCTTCCCTCTCCAGAGTGATCCAGCCAGCATCTGAGTACCAGCAATTCACCTTCCGTCACCAGAGTAACCCAGCCCGCATCGGAGTACCAGCAATTCACCTTCCGTCACCAGAGTGATCCAGCCCGCATCGGTGAACCAGCAATTCACCTTCCGTCGCCAGAGTGACCCAGCCCGCATCGGAGTACCAGCAATTCACCTTCCCTCTCCAGAGTGATCCAGCCAGCATCGGAGTACCAGCAATTCACCTTCCGTCACAAGAGTGACCCAGCCCGCATCGGAGTACCAGCAATTCACCTTCCCTCTCCAGAGTGATCCAGCCAGCATCTGAGTACCAGCAATTCACCTACCGTCGCCAGAGTGATCCAGCCCGCATCGGAGTACCAGCGATTCTCCTTCCCTCTCCAGAGTGATCCACCCAGCATCTGAGTACCAGCAATTCAGCTTCCGTCGCCAGAGTGACCCAGCCCGCATCGGAGTACCAGCGATTCACCTTCCATCACCAGAGTGATCCAGCCAGAATCTGAGTACCAGCAATTCAGCTTCCGTCGCCAGAGTGATCCAGCCCGCATCGGAGTACCAGCAATTCACCTTCCCTCTCCAGAGTGATCCAGCCAGCATCGCAGTACCAGCAATTCACCTTCCCTCTCCAGAGTGATCCAGCCAGCATCTGAGTTCCAGCAATTCACCTTCCGTCGCCAGAGTAACCCAGCCAGCATCGGAGTACCGTCGATTCACATTCTCTCTCCAGAGTGATCCAGCCAGCATCTGAGTACCAGCAATTCACCTTCTGTCGCCAGAGTGATCCAGCCCGCATCGGAGTACCAGCAGTTCACCTTCCCTCACCAGAGTTATCCAGCCCGCATCGGAGTACCAGCAATTCACCTTCCCTCACCAGAGTGATCCAGTCCGCATCGGAGTACCAGCAATTCATCTTCCGTCACCAGAGTGATCCAGCCTGCATCGGAGTACCAGCAATTCAACTTCCGTCACCAGCGTGATCCAGCCCGCATCGGAGAAGCAGCAATTCAACTTCCGTCGCCAGAGTGAACCAGCCCGCATCGGAGTACCAGCAATTCACCTTCCCTCTCCAGAGTGATCCAGCCAGCATCAGAGTACCAGCAATTCACCTTCCCTCTCCAGAGTGATCCAGCCAGCATCTGAGTACCAGCAATTCAGCTTCCGTCGCCAAAGTGACCCAGCCCGCATCGGAGTACCAGCGATTCACCTTCCATCACCAGAGTGATCCAGCCAGCATCTGAGTACCAGCAATTCACCTTCCGTTGGCAGAGTGACCCAGCCCGCATCGGAGTACCAGCGATTAACCTTCCATCGCCAGAGTGATACAGCCCGCATCGAACTACCAGCGATTCACCTTCCCTCTCCAGAGTGATCCAGCCAGCATCAGAGTACCAGCGATTCACCTTCCGTCGCCAGAGTGATCCAGCCCGCATCGGAGTACCAGCAATTCACGTTCCGTCACCAGAGTGATCCAGGTCGCATCGGAGTACCAGCAATTCACCTTCCCTCTCCAGAGTGATCCAGCCAGCATCGGAGTACCAGCAATTCACCTTCCGTCACAAGAGTGACCCAGCCCACATCGGAGTACCAGCAATTCACCTTCCCTCTCCAGAGTGATCCAGCCAGCATCTGAGTACCAGCAATTCACCTACCGTCGCCAGAGTGATCCAGCCCGCATCGGAGTACCAGCGATTCACCTTCCCTCTCCAGAGTGATCCACCCAGCATCGGAATACCAGCAATTCACCTTCCATCACCAGAGTGATCCAGCCAGCATCGTAGTACCAGCAATTCACCTTCCCTCACCAGAGTGATCCAGTCCGCATCGGAGTACCAGCAATTCATCTTCCGTCACCAGAGTGATCCAGCCCGCATCGGAGTACCAGCAATTCACCTTCCGTCACCAGCGTGATCCAGCCCGCATCGGAGAACCAGCAATTCAACTTCCGTCGCCAGAGTGACCGAGCCCGCATCGGAGTACCAGCAATTCGCCTTCCCTCTCCAGAGTGATCCAGCCAGCATCAGAGTACCAGGAATTCACCTTCCCTCTCCAGAGTGATCCAGCCAGCATCTGAGTACCAGCAATTCAGCTTCCGTCGCCAGAGTGACCCAGCCCGCATCGGAGTACCAGCGATTCACCTTCCATCACCAGAGTGATCCAGCCAGAATCTGAGTACCAGCAATTCACCTTCTGTTGCCAGAGTGATCCAGCCCGCATCGGAGTACCAGCAATTCACCTTCCCTCTCCAGAGTGATCCAGCCAGCATCGTAGTACCAGCAATTCACCTTCCCTCTCCAGAGTGATCCAGCCAGTATCTGAGTTCCAGCAATTCACCTTCCGTCGCCAGAGTAACCCAGCCCGCATCGGAGTACCAGCGATTCACATTCTCTCTCCAGAGTGATCCAGCCAGCATCTGAGTACCAGCAATTCACCTTCTGTCGCCAGAGTGATCCAGCCCGCATCGGTGTACCAGCAGTTCACCTTCCCTCACCAGAGTTATCCAGCCCGCATCGGAGTACCAGCAATTCACCTTCCCTCACCAGAGTGATCCAGTCCGCATCGGAGTACCAGCAATTCATCTTCCGTCACCAGAGTGATCCAGCCTGCATCGGAGTACCAGCAATTCACCTTCCGTCACCAGCGTGATCCAGCCCGCATCGGAGAAGCAGCAATTCAACTTCCGTCGCCAGAGTGACCCAGCCCGCATCGGAGTACCAGCAATTCACCTTCCCTCTCCAGAGTGATCCAGCCAGCATCAGAGTATCAGCAATTCACCTTCCCTCTCCAGAGTGATCCAGCCAGCATCTGAGTACCAGCAATTCACCTTCCGTCGGCAGAGTGACCCAGCCCGCATCGGAGTACCAGCGATTAACCTTCCATCGCCAGAGTGATACAGCCCGCATCGAACTACCAGCGATTCACCTTCCGTCACCAGAGTGATCCAGCCCGAATCGAAGTACCAGCGATTCACCTTCCGTCACCAGAGTGATCCAGCCCGCATCGGAGTACCAGCGATTCACCTTCCGTCACCAGAGTGATCCATCCCGCATCGGAGTACCAGCAATTCACCTTCCCTCTCCAGAGTGACCCAGCCCGCATCGGAGGACCAGCAATTCACCTTCCGTCGCCAGAGTGACCCAGCCCGCATCAGAGTTCCAGCAATTCACCTTCCGTCACCAGAGTGATCCAGCCCCCATCGGATTACCAGCGATTCACCTTCCCTCTCCAGAGTGATCCAGCCAGCATCAGAGTACCAGCGATTCACCTTCCGTCGCCAGAGTGATCCAGCCCGCATCGGAGTACCAGCAATTCACGTTCCGTCACCAGAGTGATCCAGGTCGCATCGGAGTACCAGCAATTCACCTTCCCTCTGCAGAGTGATCCAGCCCGCATCGGAATACCAGGAATTCACCTTCCATCACCAGAGTGATCCAGCCCGCATCGGAGTACCAGCAATTCACCTTCCGTCGGCAGAGTGACCCAGCCCGCATCGGAGTACCAGCGATTCACCTTCCCTCTCCAGAGTGATCCAGCCAGCATCTGAGTACCGGCAATTCACCTTCCGTCGCCAGAGTAACCCAGCCCGCATCGGAGTACCAGCGATTCACCTTCCCTCTCCAGAGTGATCCAGCCAGCATCTGAGTACCAGCAATTCACCTTCCGTCGCCAGAGTGATCCAGCCCGCATAGGAGTACCAGCGATTCACCTTCGCTCTCCAGAGTGATCCAGCCAGCATCGGAGTACCAGCAGTTCACCTTCCCGCACCAGAGTTATCCAGCCCGCATCGGAGTACCAGCAATTCACCTTCCCTCACCAGAGTGATACAGCCCGCATCGGAGTACCAGCAATACACCTTCCGTCACGAGAGTGATCCAGCCCGCATCGGTGAACCAGCAATTCACCTTCCGTCACCAGAGTGATCCAGCCCGCATCGGTGAACCAGCAATTCACCTTCCGTCGCCAGAGTGACCCAGCCCGCATCGGAGTACCAGCAATTCACCTTCCCTCTCCAGAGTGATCCAGCCAGCATCGGAGTACCAGCAATTCACCTTCCGTCACAAGAGTGACCCAGCCCGCATCGGAGTACCAGCAATTCACCTTTCCTCTCCAGAGTGATCCAGCCAGCATCTGAGTACCAGCAATTCAGCTTCCGTCGCCAGAGTGACCCAGCCCGCATCGGAGTACCAGCGATTCACCTTCCATCACCAGAGTGATCCAGCCAGAATCTGAGTACCAGCAATTCACCTTCTGTTGCCAGAGTGATCCAGCCCGCATCGGAGTACCAGCAATTCACCTTCCCTCTCCAGAGTGATCCAGCCAGCATCGTAGTACCAGCAATTCACCTTCCCTCTCCAGAGTGATCCAGCCAGCATCTGAGTTCCAGCAATTCACCTTCCGTCGCCAGAGTAACCCAGCCCGCATCGGAGTACCAGCAATTCACCTTCCCTCTCCAGAGTGATCCAGCCAGCATCGGAGTACCAGCAATTCACCTTCCGTCGCCAGAGTAACCCAGCCCTCATCGGAGTACCAGCGATTCACCTTCCCTCTCCAGAGTGATCCAGCCCGCATCGGAGTACCAGCGATTCACCTTCCATCACCAGAGTGATCCAGCCAGAATCTGAGTACCAGCAATTCACCTTCTGTTGCCAGAGTGATCCAGCCCGCATCGGAGTACCAGCAATTCACCTTCCCTCTCCAGAGTGATCCAGCCAGCATCGTAGTACCAGCAATTCACCTTCCCTCTCCAGAGTGATCCAGCCAGCATCTGAGTTCCAGCAATTCACCTTCCGTCGCCAGAGTAACCCAGCCCGCATCGGAGTACCAGCGATTCACATTCTCTCTCCAGAGTGATCCAGCCAGCATCTGAGTACCAGCAATTCACCTTCTGTCGCCAGAGTGATCCAGCCCGCATCGGAGTACCAGCAGTTCACCTTCCCTCACCAGAGTTATCCAGCCCGCATCGGAGTACCAGCAATTCACCTTCCCTCACCAGAGTGATCCAGTCCGCATCGGAGTACCAGCAATTCATCTTCCGTCACCAGAGTGATCCAGCTTGCATCGGAGTACCAACAATTCACCTTCCGTCACCAGCGTGATCCAGCCCGCATCGGAGAAGCAGCAATTCAACTTCCGTCGCCAGAGTGACCCAGCCCGCATCGGAGTACCAGCAATTCACCTTCCCTCTCCAGAGTGATCCAGCCAGCATCAGAGTACCAGCAATTCACCTTCCCTCTCCAGAGTGATCCAGCCAGCATCTGAGTACCAGCAATTCAGCTTCCGTCGCCAGAGTGACCCAGCCCGCATCGGAGTACCAGTGATTCACCTTCCATCACCAGAGTGATCCAGCCAGCATCTGAGTACCAGCAATTCACCTTCCGTCGGCAGAGTGACCCAGCCCGCATCGGAGTACCAGCGATTAACCTTCCATCGCCAGAGTGATACAGCCCGCATCGAACTACCAGCGATTCACCTTCCGTCACCAGAGTGATCCAGCCCGAATCGAAGTACCAGCGATTCACCTTCCGTCACCAGAGTGATCCAGCCCGCATCGGAGTACCAGCGATTCACCTTCCGTCACCAGAGTGATCCATCCCGCATCGGAGTACCAGCAATTCACCTTCCCTCTCCAGAGTGACCCAGCCCGCATCGGAGGACCAGCAATTCACCTTCCGTCGCCAGAGTGACCCAGCCCGCATCAGAGTACCAGCAATTCACCTTCCGTCACCAGAGTGATCCAGCCCCCATCGGATTACCAGCGATTCACCTTCCCTCTCCAGAGTGATCCAGCCAGCATCAGAGTACCAGCGATTCACCTTCCGTCGCCAGAGTGATCCAGCCCGCATCGGAGTACCAGCAATTCACGTTCCGTCACCAGAGTGATCCAGGTCGCATCGGAGTACCAGCAATTCACCTTCCCTCTGCAGAGTGATCCAGCCCGCATCGGAATACCAGGAATTCACCTTCCATCACCAGAGTGATCCAGCCCGCATCGGAGTACCAGCAATTCACCTTCCGTCGGCAGAGTGACCGAGCCCGCATCGGAGTACCAGCGATTCACCTTCCCTCTCCAGAGTGATCCAGCCAGCATCTGAGTACCAGCAATTCACCTTCCGTCGCCAGAGTAACCCAGCCCGCATCGGAGTACCAGCGATTCACCTTCCCTCTCCAGAGTGATCCAGCCAGCATCTGAGTACCAGCAATTCACCTTCCGTCGCCAGAGTGATCCAGCCCGCATAGGAGTACCAGCGATTCACCTTCGCTCTCCAGAGTGATCCAGCCAGCATCGGAGTACCAGCAGTTCACCTTCCCGCACCAGAGTTATCCAGCCCGCATCGGAGTACCAGCAATTCACCTTCCCTCACCAGAGTGATACAGCCCGCATCGGAGTACCAGCAATACACCTTCCGTCACGAGAGTGATCCAGCCCGCATCGGAGTACCAGCAATTCACCTTCGCTCTCCAGAGTGATCCAGCCAGCATCGGAGTACCAGCAGTTCACCTTCCCGCACCAGAGTTATCCAGCCCGCATCGGAGTACCAGCAATTCACCTTCCCTCACCAGAGTGATACAGCCCGCATCGGAGTACCAGCAATACACCTTCCGTCACGAGAGTGATCCAGCCCGCATCGGAGTACCAGCAATTCACCTTCCGTCACCAGAGTGATCCAGCCCGCATCGGTGAACCAGCAATTCACCTTCCGTCGCCAGAGTGACCCAGCCCGCATCGGAGTACCAGCAATTCACCTTCCCTCTCCAGAGTGATCCAGCCAGCATCGGAGTACCAGCAATTCACCTTCCGTCACAAGAGTGACCCAGCCCGCATCGGAGTACCAGCAATTCACCTTCCCTCTCCAGAGTGATCCAGCCAGCATCTGAGTACCAGCAATTCAGCTTCCGTCGCCAGAGTGACCCAGCCCGCTTCGGAGTACCAGCGATTCACCTTCCATCACCAGAGTGATCCAGCCAGAATCTGAGTACCAGCAATTCACCTCCTGTTGCCAGAGTGATCCAGCCCGCATCGGAGTACCAGCAATTCACCTTCCCTCTCCAGAGTGATCCAGCCAGCATCGTAGTACCAGCAATTCACCTTCCCTCTCCAGAGTGATCCAGCCAGCATCTGAGTTCCAGCAATTCACCTTCCGTCGCCAGAGTAACCCAGCCCGCATCGGAGTACCAGCAATTCACGTTCCCTCTCCAGAGTGATCCAGCCAGCATCTGAGTACCAGCAATTCACCTTCCGTCGCCAGAGTAACCCAGCCCTCATCGGAGTACCAGCGATTCACCTTCCCTCTCCAGAGTGATCCAGCCCGCATCGGAGTACCAGCGATTCACCTTCCATCACCAGAGTGTTCCAGCCAGAATCTGAGTACCAGCAATTCACCTTCTGTTGCGAGAGTGATCCAGCCCGCATCGGAGTACCAGCAATTCACCTTCCCTCTCCAGAGTGATCCAGCCAGCATCGTAGTACCAGCAATTCACCTTCCCTCTCCAGAGTGATCCAGCCAGCATCTGAGTTCCAGCAATTCACCTTCCGTCGCCAGAGTAACCCAGCCCGCATCGGAGTACCAGCGATTCACATTCTCTCTCCAGAGTGATCCAGCCAGCATCTGAGTACCAGCAATTCACCTTCTGTCGCCAGAGTGATCCAACCCGCATCGGAGTACCAGCAGTTCACCTTCCCTCACCAGAGTTATCCAGCCCGCATCGGAGTACCAGCAATTCACCTTCCCTCACCAGAGTGATCCAGTCCGCATCGGAGTACCAGCAATTCATCTTCCGTCACCAGAGTGATCCAGCTTGCATCGGAGTACCAACAATTCACCTTCCGTCACCAGCGTGATCCAGCCCGCATCGGAGAAGCAGCAATTCAACTTCCGTCGCCAGAGTGACCCAGCCCGCATCGGAGTACCAGCAATTCACCTTCCCTCTCCAGAGTGATCCAGCCAGCATCAGAGTACCAGCAATTCACCTTCCCTCTCCAGAGTGATCCAGCCAGCATCTGAGTACCAGCAATTCAGCTTCCGTCGCCAGAGTGACCCAGCCCGCATCGGTGTACCAGCGATTCACCTTCCATCACCAGAGTGATCCAGCCAGCATCTGAGTACCAGCAATTCACCTTCCGTCGGCAGAGTGACCCACCCCGCATCGGAGTACCAGCGATTAACCTTCCATCGCCAGAGTGATACAGCCCGCATCGAACTACCAGCGATTCACCTTCCGTCACCAGAGTGATCCAGCCCGAATCGAAGTACCAGCGATTCACCTTCCGTCACCAGAGTGATCCAGCCCGCCTCGGAGTACCAGCGATTCACCTTCCGTCACCAGAGTGATCCAGCCCGCATCGGAGTACCAGCAATTCACCTTCCCTCTCCAGAGTGACCCAGCCCGCATCGGAGGACCAGCAATTCACCTTCCGTCGCCAGAGTGACCCAGCCCGCATCAGAGTACCAGCAATTCACCTTCCGTCACCAGAGTGATCCAGCCCCCATCGGATTACCAGCGATTCACCTTCCCTCTCCAGAGTGATCCAGCCAGCATCAGAGTACCAGCGATTCACCTTCCGTCGCCAGAGTGATCCAGCCCGCATCGGAGTACCAGCAATTCATGTTCCGTCACCAGAGTGATCCAGGTCGCATCGGAGTACCAGCAATTCACCTTCCCTCTGCAGAGTGATCCAGCCCGCATCGGAATACCAGGAATTCACCTTCCATCACCAGAGTGATCCAGCCCGCATCGGAGTACCAGCAATTCACCTTCCGTCGGCAGAGTGACCCAGCCCGCATCGGAGTACCAGCGATTCACCTTCCCTCTCCAGAGTGATCCAGCCAGCATCTGAGTACCAGCAATTCACCTTCCGTCGCCAGAGTAACCCAGCCCGCATCGGAGTACCAGCGATTCACCTTCCCTCTCCAGAGTGATCCAGCCAGCATCTGAGTACCAGCAATTCACCTTCCGTCGCCAGAGTGATCCAGCCCGCATAGGAGTACCAGCGATTCACCTTCCCTCTGCAGAGTGATCCAGCCAGCATCGGAGTACCAGCAGTTCACCTTCCCGCACCAGAGTTATCCAGCCCGCATCGGAGTACCAGCAATTCACCTTCCCTCACCAGAGTGATACAGCCCGCATCGGAGTACCAGCAATACACCTTCCGTCACGAGAGTGATCCAGCCCGCATCGGAGTACCAGCAATTCACCTTCCGTCACCAGAGTGATCCAGCCCGCATCGGTGAACCAGCAATTCACCTTCCGTCGCCAGAGTGACCCAGCCCGCATCGGAGTACCAGCAATTCACCTTCCCTCTCCAGAGTGATCCAGCCAGCATCGGAGTACCAGCAATTCACCTTCCGTCACAAGAGTGACCCAGCCCGCATCGGAGTACCAGCAATTCACCTTCCCTCTCCAGAGTGATCCAGCCAGCATCTGAGTACCAGCAATTCAGCTTCCGTCGCCAGAGTGACCCAGCCCGCATCGGAGTACCAGCGATTCACCTTCCATCACCAGAGTGATCCAGCCAGAATCTGAGTACCAGCAATTCACCTTCTGTTGCCAGAGTGATCCAGCCCGCATCGGAGTACCAGCAATTCACCTTCCCTCTCCAGAGTGATCCAGCCAGCATCGTAGTACCAGCAATTCACCTTCCCTCTCCAGAGTGATCCAGCCAGCATCTGAGTTCCAGCAATTCACCTTCCGTCGCCAGAGTAACCCAGCCCGCATCGGAGTACGAGCAATTCACCTTCCCTCTCCAGAGTGATCCAGCCAGCATCTGAGTACCAGCAATTCACCTTCCGTCGCCAGAGTAACCCAGCCCTCATCGGAGTACCAGCGATTCACCTTCCCTCTCCAGAGTGATCCAGCCAGCATCTGAGTACCAGCAATTCACCTTCCCTCACCAGAGTGATCCAGTCCGCATCGGAGTACCAGCAATTCATCTTCCGTCACCATAGTGATCCAGCCTGCATCGGAGTACCAACAATTCACCTTCCGTCACCAGCGTGATCAAGCCCGCATCGGAGAAGCAGCAATTCAACTTCCGTCGCCAGAGTGACCCAGCCCGCATCGGAGTACCAGCAATTCACCTTCCCTCTCCAGAGTGATCCAGCCAGCATCAGAGTACCAGCAATTCACCTTCCCTCTCCAGAGTGATCCAGCCAGCATCTGAGTACCAGCAATTCAGCTTCCGTCGCCAGAGTGACCCAGCCCGCATCGGAGTACCAGCGATTCACCTTCCATCACCAGAGTGATCCAGCCAGCATCTGAGTACCAGCAATTCACCTTCCGTCGGCAGAGTGACCCAGCCCGCATCGGAGTACCAGCGATTAACCTTCCATCGCCAGAGTGATACAGCCCGCATCGAACTACCAGCGATTCACCTTCCGTCACCAGAGTGATCCAGCCCGAATCGAAGTACCAGCGATTCACCTTCCGTCACCAGAGTGATCCATCCCGCATCGGAGTACCAGCAATTCACCTTCCCTCTCTAGAGGGACCCAGCCCGCATCGGAGGACCAGCAATTCACCTTCCGTCGCCAGAGTGACCCAGCCCGCATCAGAGTACCAGCAATTCAGCTTCCGTCACCAGAGTGATCCAGTCCGCATCGGAGTACCAGCAATTCATCTTCCGTCACCAGAGTGATCCAGCTTGCATCGGAGTACCAACAATTCACCTTCCGTCACCAGCGTGATCCAGCCCGCATCGGAGAAGCAGCAATTCAACTTCCGTCGCCAGAGTGACCCAGCCCGCATCGGAGTACCAGCAATTCACCTTCCCTCTCCAGAGTGATCCAGCCAGCATCAGAGTACCAGCAATTCACCTTCCCTCTCCAGAGTGATCCAGCCAGCATCTGAGTACCAGCAATTCAGCTTCCGTCGCCAGAGTGACCCAGCCCGCATCGGTGTACCAGCGATTCACCTTCCATCACCAGAGTGATCCAGCCAGCATCTGAGTACCAGCAATTCACCTTCCGTCGGCAGAGTGACCCACCCCGCATCGGAGTACCAGCGATTAACCTTCCATCGCCAGAGTGATACAGCCCGCATCAAACTACCAGCGATTCACCTTCCGTCACCAGAGTGTTCCAGCCCGAATCGAAGTACCAGCGATTCACCTTCCGTCACCAGAGTGATCCAGCCCGCCTCGGAGTACCAGCGATTCACCTTCCGTCACCAGAGTGATCCAGCCCGCATCGGAGTACCAGCAATTCACCTTCCCTCTCCAGAGTGACCCAGCCCGCATCGGAGGACCAGCAATTCACCTTCCGTCGCCAGAGTGACCCAGCCCGCATCAGAGTACCAGCAATTCACCTTCCGTCACCAGAGTGATCCAGCCCCCATCGGATTACCAGCGATTCACCTTCCCTCTCCAGAGTGATCCAGCCAGCATCAGAGTACCAGCGATTCACCTTCCGTCGCCAGAGTGATCCAGCCCGCATCGGAGTACCAGCAATTCATGTTCCGTCACCAGAGTGATCCAGGTCGCATCGGAGTACCAGCAATTCACCTTCCCTCTGCAGAGTGATCCAGCCCGCATCGGAATACCAGGAATTCACCTTCCATCACCAGAGTGATCCAGCCCGCATCGGAGTACCAGCAATTCACCTTCCGTCGGCAGAGTGACCCAGCCCGCATCGGAGTACCAGCGATTCACCTTCCCTCTCCAGAGTGATCCAGCCAGCATCTGAGTACCAGCAATTCACCTTCCGTCGCCAGAGTAACCCAGCCCGCATCGGAGTACCAGCGATTCACCTTCCCTCTCCAGAGTGATCCAGCCAGCATCTGAGTACCAGCAATTCACCTTCCGTCGCCAGAGTGATCCAGCCCGCATAGGAATACCAGCGATTCACCTTCCCTCTGCAGAGTGATCCAGCCAGCATCGGAGTACCAGCAGTTCACCTTCCCGCACCAGAGTTATCCAGCCCGCATCGGAGTACCAGCAATTCACCTTCCCTCACCAGAGTGATACAGCCCGCATCGGAGTACCAGCAATACACCTTCCGTCACGAGAGTGATCCAGCCCGCATCGGAGTACCAGCAATTCACCTTCCGTCACCAGAGTGATCCAGCCCGCATCGGTGAACCAGCAATTCACCTTCCGTCGCCAGAGTGACCCAGCCCGCATCGGAGTACCAGCAATTCACCTTCCCTCTCCAGAGTGATCCAGCCAGCATCGGAGTACCAGCAATTCACCTTCCGTCACAAGAGTGACCCAGCCCGCATCGGAGTACCAGCAATTCACCTTCCCTCTCCAGAGTGATCCAGCCAGCATCTGAGTACCAGCAATTCAGCTTCCGTCGCCAGAGTGACCCAGCCCGCATCGGAGTACCAGCGATTCACCTTCCATCACCAGAGTGATCCAGCCAGAATCTGAGTACCAGCAATTCACCTTCTGTTGCCAGAGTGATCCAGCCCGCATCGGAGTACCAGCAATTCACCTTCCCTCTCCAGAGTGATCCAGCCAGCATCGTAGTACCAGCAATTCACCTTCCCTCTCCAGAGTGATCCAGCCAGCATCTGAGTTCCAGCAATTCACCTTCCGTCGCCAGAGTAACCCAGCCCGCATCGGAGTACCAGCAATTCACCTTCCCTCTCCAGAGTGATCCAGCCAGCATCTGAGTACCAGCAATTCACCTTCCGTCGCCAGAGTAACCCAGCCCTCATCGGAGTACCAGCGATTCACCTTCCCTCTCCAGAGTGATCCAGCCAGCATCTGAGTACCAGCAATTCACCTTCCCTCACCAGAGTGATCCAGTCCGCATCGGAGTACCAGCAATTCATCTTCCGTCACCATAGTGATCCAGCCTGCATCGGAGTACCAACAATTCACCTTCCGTCACCAGCGTGATCCAGCCCGCATCGGAGAAGCAGCAATTCAACTTCCGTCGCCAGAGTGACCCAGCCCGCATCGGAGTACCAGCAATTCACCTTCCCTCTCCAGAGTGATCCAGCCAGCATCAGAGTACCAGCAATTCACCTTCCCTCTCCAGAGTGATCCAGCCAGCATCTGAGTACCAGCAATTCAGCTTCCGTCGCCAGAGTGACCCAGCCCGCATCGGAGTACCAGCGATTCACCTTCCATCACCAGAGTGATCCAGCCAGCATCTGAGTACCAGCAATTCACCTTCCGTCGGCAGAGTGACCCAGCCCGCATCGGAGTACCAGCGATTAACCTTCCATCGCCAGAGTGATACAGCCCGCATCGAACTACCAGCGATTCACCTTCCGTCACCAGAGTGATCCAGCCCGAATCGAAGTACCAGCGATTCACCTTCCGTCACCAGAGTGATCCATCCCGCATCGGAGTACCAGCAATTCACCTTCCCTCTCTAGAGGGACCCAGCCCGCATCGGAGGACCAGCAATTCACCTTCCGTCGCCAGAGTGACCCAGCCCGCATCAGAGTACCAGCAATTCAGCTTCCGTCACCAGAGTGATCCAGCCGCCATCGGATTACCAGCGATTCACCTTCCCTCTCCAGAGTGATCCAGCCAGCATCAGAGTACCAGCGTTTACCTTCCGTCGCCAGAGTGATCCAGCCCGCATCGGAGTACCAGCAATTCACGTTCCGTCACCAGAGTGATCCAGGTCGCATCGGAGTACCAGCAATTCACCTTCCCTCTGCAGAGTGATCCAGCCCGCATCGGAATACCAGGAATTCACCTTCCTTCACCAGAGTGATCCAGCCCGCATCGGAGTACCAGCAATTCACCTTCCGTCGGCAGAGTGACCCAGCCCGCATCGGAGTACCAGCGATTCACCTTCCCTCTCCAGAGTGATCCAGCCAGCATCTGAGTACCAGCAATTCACCTTCCGTCGCCAGAGTAACCCAGCCCGCATCGGAGTACCAGCGATTCACCTTCCCTCTCCAGAGTGATCCAGCCAGCATCTGAGTACCAGCAATTCACCTTCCGTCGCCAGAGTGATCCAGCCCGCATAGGAGTACCAGCGATTCACCTTCCCTCTCCAGAGTGATCCAGCCAGCATCGGAGTACCAGCAGTTCACCTTCCCGCACCAGAGTTATCCAGCCCGCATCGGAGTACCAGCAATTCACCTTCCCTCACCAGAGTGATACAGCCCGCATCGGAGTACCAGCAATACACCTTCCGTCACGAGAGTGATCCAGCCCGCATCGGAGTACCAGCAATTCACCTTCCGTCACCAGAGTGATCCAGCCCGCATTGGTGAACCAGCAATTCACCTTCCGTCGCCAGAGTGACCCAGCCCGCATCGGAGTACCAGCAATTCACCTTCCCTCTCCAGAGTGATCCAGCCAGCATCGGAGTACCAGCAATTCACCTTCCGTCACAAGAGTGACCCAGCCCGCATCGGAGTACCAGCAATTCACCTTCCCTCTCCAGAGTGATCCAGCCAGCATCTGAGTACCAGCAATTCAGCTTCCGTCGCCAGAGTGACCCAGCCCGCATCGGAGTACCAGCGATTCACCTTCCATCACCAGAGTGATCCAGCCAGAATCTGAGTACCAGCAATTCACCTTCTGTTGCCAGAGTGATCCAGCCCGCATCGGAGTACCAGCAATTCACCTTCCCTCTCCAGAGTGATCCAGCCAGCATCGTAGTACCAGCAATTCACCTTCCCTCTCCAGAGTGATCCAGCCAGCATCTGAGTTCCAGCAATTCACCTTCCGTCGCCAGAGTAACCCAGCCCGCATCGGAGTACGAGCAATTCACCTTCCCTCTCCAGAGTGATCCAGCCAGCATCTGAGTACCAGCAATTCACCTTCCGTCGCCAGAGTAACCCAGCCCTCATCGGAGTACCAGCGATTCACCTTCCCTCTCCAGAGTGATCCAGCCAGCATCTGAGTACCAGCAATTCACCTTCCGTCGCCAGAGTGATCCAGCCCGCATAGGAGTACCAGCGATTCACCTTCCCTCTCCAGAGTGATCCAGCCAGCATCGGAGTACCAGCAGTTCACCTTCCCTCACCAGAGTTATCCAGCCCGCATCGGAGTACCAGCAATTCACCTTCCCTCACCAGAGTGATCCAGCCCGCATCTGAGTACCAGCAATACACCTTCCGTCACGAGAGTGATCCAGCCCGCATCGGAGTACCAGCAATTCACCTTCCGTCACCAGAGTGATCCAGCCCGCATCGGTGAACCAGCAATTCACCTTCCGTCGCAAGAGTGACCCACCCCGCATCGGAGTACCAGCAATTCACCTTCCCTCTCCAGAGTGATCCAGCCAGCATCTGAGTACCAGCAATTCACCTTCCGTCACAAGAGTGACCCAGCCCACATCGGAGTACCAGCAATTCACCTTCCCTCTCCAGAGTGATCCAGCCAGCATCTGAGTGCCAGCAATTCACCTACCGTCGCCAGAGTGATCCAGCCCGCATCGGAGTACCAGCGATTCACCTTCCCTCTCCTGAGTGATCCACCCAGCATCGGAATACCAGCAATTCACCTTCCATCACCAGAGTGATCCAGCCCGCATCGGAGTACCAGCAATTCACCTTCCCTCACCAGAGTGATCCAGTCCGCATCGGAGTACCAGCAATTCATCTTCCGTCACCAGAGTGATCCAGCCCGCATTGGAGTACCAGCAATTCACCTTCCGTCACCAGCGTGATCCAGCCCGCATCTGAGAACCAGCAATTCAACTTCCGTCGCCAGAGTGACCCAGCCCGCATCGGAGTACCAGCAATTCACCTTCCCTCTCCAGAGTGATCCAGCCAGCATCAGAGTACCAGGAATTCACCTTCCGTCGGCAGAGTGATCCAGCCCGCATCGGAGTACCAGCAATTCACCTTCCCTCTCCAGAGTGATCCAGCCAGCATCTGAGTACCAGCAATTCACCTTCCGTCGCCAGAGTAACCCAGCCCGAATCGGAGTACCAGCGATTCACCTTCCCTCTCCAGAGTGATCCAGCCAGCATCTGAGTACCAGCAATTCACCTTCCGTCGCCAGAGTGATCCAGCCCGCATAGGAGTACCAGCGATTCACCTTCGCTCTCCAGAGTGATCCAGCCAGCATCGGAGTACCAGCAGTTCACCTTCCCGCACCAGAGTTATCCAGCCCGCATCGGAGTACCAGCAATTCACCTTCCCTCACCAGAGTGATACAGCCCGCATCGGAGTACCAGCAATACACCTTCCGTCACGAGAGTGATCCAGCCCGCATCGGAGTACCAGCAATTCACCTTCGCTCTCCAGAGTGATCCAGCCAGCATCGGAGTACCAGCAGTTCACCTTCCCGCACCAGAGTTATCCAGCCCGCATCGGAGTACCAGCAATTCACCTTCCCTCACCAGAGTGATACAGCCCGCATCGGAGTACCAGCAATACACCTTCCGTCACGAGAGTGATCCAGCCCGCATCGGAGTACCAGCAATTCACCTTCCGTCACCAGAGTGATCCAGCCCGCATCGGTGAACCAGCAATTCACCTTCCGTCGCCAGAGTGACCCAGCCCGCATCGGAGTACCAGCAATTCACCTTCCCTCTCCAGAGTGATCCAGCCAGCATCGGAGTACCAGCAATTCACCTTCCGTCACAAGAGTGACCCAGCCCGCATCGGAGTACCAGCAATTCACCTTCCCTCTCCAGAGTGATCCAGCCAGCATCTGAGTACCAGCAATTCAGCTTCCGTCGCCAGAGTGACCCAGCCCGCTTCGGAGTACCAGCGATTCACCTTCCATCACCAGAGTGATCCAGCCAGAATCTGAGTACCAGCAATTCACCTTCTGTTGCCAGAGTGATCCAGCCCGCATCGGAGTACCAGCAATTCACCTTCCCTCTCCAGAGTGATCCAGCCAGCATCGTAGTACCAGCAATTCACCTTCTCTCTCCAGAGTGATCCAGCCAGCATCTGAGTTCCAGCAATTCACCTTCCGTCGCCAGAGTAACCCAGCCCGCATCGGAGTACCAGCAATTCACCTTCCCTCTCCAGAGTGATCCAGCCAGCATCTGAGTACCAGCAATTCACCTTCCGTCGCCAGAGTAACCCAGCCCTCATCGGAGTACCAGCGATTCACCTTCCCTCTCCAGAGTGATCCAGCCCGCATCGGAGTACCAGCGATTCACCTTCCATCACCAGAGTGATCCAGCCAGAATCTGAGTACCAGCAATTCACCTTCTGTTGCGAGAGTGATCCAGCCCGCATCGGAGTACCAGCAATTCACCTTCCCTCTCCAGAGTGATCCAGCCAGCATCGTAGTACCAGCAATTCACCTTCCCTCTCCAGAGTGATCCAGCCAGCATCTGAGTTCCAGCAATTCACCTTCCGTCGCCAGAGTAACCCAGCCCGCATCGGAGTACCAGCGATTCACATTCTCTCTCCAGAGTGATCCAGCCAGCATCTGAGTACCAGCAATTCACCTTCTGTCGCCAGAGTGATCCAACCCGCATCGGAGTACCAGCAGTTCACCTTCCCTCACCAGAGTTATCCAGCCCGCATCGGAGTACCAGCAATTCACCTTCCCTCACCAGAGTGATCCAGTCCGCATCGGAGTACCAGCAATTCATCTTCCGTCACCAGAGTGATCCAGCTTGCATCGGAGTACCAACAATTCACCTTCCGTCACCAGCGTGATCCAGCCCGCATCGGAGAAGCAGCAATTCAACTTCCGTCGCCAGAGTGACCCAGCCCGCATCGGAGTACCAGCAATTCACCTTCCCTCTCCAGAGTGATCCAGCCAGCATCAGAGTACCAGCAATTCACCTTCCCTCTCCAGAGTGATCCAGCCAGCATCTGAGTACCAGCAATTCAGCTTACGTCGCCAGAGTGACCCAGCCCGCATCGGAGTACCAGCGATTCACCTTCCATCACCAGAGTGATCCAGCCAGCATCTGAGTACCAGCAATTCACCTTCCGTCGGCAGAGTGACCCACCCCGCATCGGAGTACCAGCGATTAACCTTCCATCGCCAGAGTGATACAGCCCGCATCGAACTACCAGCGATTCACCTTCCGTCACCAGAGTGATCCAGCCCGCCTCGGAGTACCAGCGATTCACCTTCCGTCACCAGAGTGATCCATCCCGCATCGGAGTACCAGCAATTCACCTTCCCTCTCCAGAGTGACCCAGCCCGCATCGGAGGACCAGCAATTCACCTTCCGTCGCCAGAGTGACCCAGCCCGCATCAGAGTACCAGCAATTCACCTTCCGTCACCAGAGTGATCCAGCCCCCATCGGATTACCAGCGATTCACCTTCCCTCTCCAGAGTGATCCAGCCAGCATCAGAGTACCAGCGATTCACCTTCCGTCGCCAGAGTGATCCAGCCCGCATCGGAGTACCAGCAATTCATGTTCCGTCACCAGAGTGATCCAGGTCGCATCGGAGTACCAGCAATTCACCTTCCCTCTGCAGAGTGATCCAGCCCGCATCGGAATACCAGGAATTCACCTTCCATCACCAGAGTGATCCAGTCCGCATCGGAGTACCAGCAATTCACCTTCCGTCGGCAGAGTGACCCAGCCCGCATCGGAGTACCAGCGATTCACCTTCCCTCTCCAGAGTGATCCAGCCAGCATCTGAGTACCAGCAATTCACCTTCCGTCGCCAGAGTAACCCAGCCCGCATCGGAGTACCAGCGATTCACCTTCCCTCTCCAGAGTGATCCAGCCAGCATCTGAGTACCAGCAATTCACCTTCCGTCGCCAGAGTGATCCAGCCCGCATAGGAGTACCAGCGATTCACCTTCCCTCTGCAGAGTGATCCAGCCAGCATCGGAGTACCAGCAGTTCACCTTCCCGCACCAGAGTTATCCAGCCCGCATCGGAGTACCAGCAATTCACCTTCCCTCACCAGAGTGATACAGCCCGCATCGGAGTACCAGCAATACACCTTCCGTCACGAGAGTGATCCAGCCCGCATCGGAGTACCAGCAATTCACCTTCCGTCACCAGAGTGATCCAGCCCGCATCGGTGAACCAGCAATTCACCTTCCGTCGCCAGAGTGACCCAGCCCGCATCGGAGTACCAGCAATTCACCTTCCCTCTCCAGAGTGATCCAGCCAGCATCGGAGTACCAGCAATTCACCTTCCGTCACAAGAGTGACCCAGCCCGCATCGGAGTACCAGCAATTCACCTTCCCTCTCCAGAGTGATCCAGCCAGCATCTGAGTACCAGCAATTCAGCTTCCGTCGCCAGAGTGACCCAGCCCGCATCGGAGTACCAGCGATTCACCTTCCATCACCAGAGTGATCCAGCCAGAATCTGAGTACCAGCAATTCACCTTCTGTTGCCAGAGTGATCCAGCCCGCATCGGAGTACCAGCAATTCACCTTCCCTCTCCAGAGTGATCCAGCCAGCATCGTAGTACCAGCAATTCACCTTCCCTCTCCAGAGTGATCCAGCCAGCATCTGAGTTCCAGCAATTCACCTTCCGTCGCCAGAGTAACCCAGCCCGCATCGGAGTACGAGCAATTCACCTTCCCTCTCCAGAGTCATCCAGCCAGCATCTGAGTACCAGCAATTCACCTTCCGTCGCCAGAGTAACCCAGCCCTCATCGGAGTACCAGCGATTCACCTTCCCTCTCCAGAGTGATCCAGCCAGCATCTGAGTACCAGCAATTCACCTTCCCTCACCAGAGTGATCCAGTCCGCATCGGAGTACCAGCAATTCATCTTCCGTCACCATAGTGATCCAGCCTGCATCGGAGTACCAACAATTCACCTTCCGTCACCAGCGTGATCCAGCCCGCATCGGAGAAGCAGCAATTCAACTTCCGTCGCCAGAGTGACCCAGCCCGCATCGGAGTACCAGCAATTCACCTTCCCTCTCCAGAGTGATCCAGCCAGCATCAGAGTACCAGCAATTCACCTTCCCTCTCCAGAGTGATCCAGCCAGCATCTGAGTACCAGCAATTCAGCTTCCGTCGCCAGAGTGACCCAGCCCGCATCGGAGTACCAGCGATTCACCTTCCATCACCAGAGTGATCCAGCCAGCATCTGAGTACCAGCAATTCACCTTCCGTCGGCAGAGTGACCCAGCCCGCATCGGAGTACCAGCGATTAACCTTCCATCGCCAGAGTGATACAGCCCGCATCGAACTACCAGCGATTCACCTTCCGTCACCAGAGTGATCCAGCCCGAATCGAAGTACCAGCGATTCACCTTCCGTCACCAGAGTGATCCATCCCGCATCGGAGTACCAGCAATTCACCTTCCCTCTCTAGAGGGACCCAGCCCGCATCGGAGGACCAGCAATTCACCTTCCGTCGCCAGAGTGACCCAGCCCGCATCAGAGTACCAGCAATTCAGCTTCCGTCACCAGAGTGATCCAGCCGCCATCGGATTACCAGCGATTCACCTTCCCTCTCCAGAGTGATCCAGCCAGCATCAGAGTACCAGCGTTTACCTTCCGTCGCCAGAGTGATCCAGCCCGCATCGGAGTACCAGCAATTCACGTTCCGTCACCAGAGTGATCCAGGTCGCATCGGAGTACCAGCAATTCACCTTCCCTCTGCAGAGTGATCCAGCCCGCATCGGAATACCAGGAATTCACCTTCCTTCACCAGAGTGATCCAGCCCGCATCGGAGTACCAGCAATTCACCTTCCGTCGGCAGAGTGACCCAGCCCGCATCGGAGTACCAGCGATTCACCTTCCCTCTCCAGAGTGATCCAGCCAGCATCTGAGTACCAGCAATTCACCTTCCGTCGCCAGAGTAACCCAGCCCGCATCGGAGTACCAGCGATTCACCTTCCCTCTCCAGAGTGATCCAGCCAGCATCTGAGTACCAGCAATTCACCTTCCGTCGCCAGAGTGATCCAGCCCGCATAGGAGTACCAGCGATTCACCTTCCCTCTCCAGAGTGATCCAGCCAGCATCGGAGTACCAGCAGTTCACCTTCCCGCACCAGAGTTATCCAGCCCGCATCGGAGTACCAGCAATTCACCTTCCCTCACCAGAGTGATACAGCCCGCATCGGAGTACCAGCAATACACCTTCCGTCACGAGAGTGATCCAGCCCGCATCGGAGTACCAGCAATTCACCTTCCCTCTCCAGAGTGATCCAGCCAGCATCAGAGTACCAGGAATTCACCTTCCGTCGGCAGAGTGATCCAGCCCGCATTGGAGTACCAGCAATTCACCTTCCCTCTCCAGAGTGATCCAGCCAGCATCTGAGTACCAGCAATTCAGCTTCCGTCGCCAGATTGACCCAGCCCGCATCGGAGTACCAGCGATTCACCTTCCATCACCAGAGTGATCCAGCCAGAATCTGAGTACCAGCAATTCACCTTCTGTTGCCAGAGTGATCCAGCCCGCATCGGAATACCAGCAATTCACCTTCCCTCTCCAGAGTGATCCAGCCAGCATCGTAGTACCAGCAATTCACCTTCCCTCTCCAGAGTGATCCAGCCAGCATCTGAGTTCCAGCAATTCACCTTCCGTCACCAGAGTAACCCAGCCCGCATGGGAGTACCAGCGATTCACATTCTCTCTCCAGAGTGATCCAGCCAGCATCTGAGTACCAGCAATTCACCTTCTGTCGCCAGAGTGATCCAGCCCGCATCGGAGTACCAGCAGTTCACCTTCCCTCACCAGAGTTATCCAGCCCGCATCGGAGTACCAGCAATTCACCTTCCCTCACCAGAGTGATCCAGTCCGCATCGGAGTACCAGCAATTCATCTTCCGTCACCAGAGTGATCCAGCCTGCATCGGAGTACCAGCAATTCACCTTCCGTCACCAGCGTGATCCAGCCCGCATCGGAGAAGCAGCAATTCAACTTCCGTCGCCAGTGTGACCCAGCCCGCATCGGAGTACCATCAATTCACCTTCCCTCTCCAGAGTGATCCAGCCAGCATCAGAGTACCAGCAATTCACCTTCCCTCTCCAGAGTGACCCAGCCCGCATCGGAGTACCAGCGATTCACCTTCCATCACCAGAGTGATCCAGCCAGCATCTGAGTACCAGCAATTCACCTTCCGTCGGCAGAGTGACCCAGCCCGCATCGGAGTACCAGCGATTAACCTTCCATCGCCAGAGTGATCCAGCCCGAATCGAAGTACCAGCGATTCACCTTCCGTCACCAGAGTGATCCAGCCCGCATCGGAGTACCAGCAATTCACCTTCCCTCTCCAGAGTGACCCAGCCCGCATCGGAGGACCAGCAATTCACCTTCCGTCGCCAGAGTGACCCAGCCCGCATCAGAGTACCAGCAATTAACCTTCCGTCACCAGAGTGATCCAGCCCCCATCGGATTACCAGCGATTCACCTTCCCTCTCCAGAGTGATCCAGCCAGCATCAGAGTACCAGCGATTCACCTTCCATCGCCAGAGTGATCCAGCCCACATCGGAGTACCAGCAATTCACGTTCCGTCACCAGAGTGATCCAGGTCGCATCGGAGTACCAGCAATTCACCTTCCCTCTGCAGAGTGATCCAGCCCGCATCGGAATACCAGGAATTCACCTTCCATCACCAGAGTGATCCAGCCCGCATCGGAGTACCAGCGATTAACCTTCCATCGCCAGAGTGATACAGCCCGCATCGAACTACCAGCGATTCACCTTCCGTCACCAGAGTGATCCAGCCCGAATCGAAGTACCAGCGATTCACCTTCCGTCACCAGAGTGATCCATCCCGCATCGGAGTACCAGCAATTCACCTTCCGTCACCAGAGTGATCCAGCCCCCATCGGATTACCAGCGATTCACCTTCCCTCTCCAGAGTGATCCAGCCAGCATCAGAGTACCAGCGATTCACCTTCCGTCGCCAGAGTGATCCAGCCCGCATCGGAGTACCAGCAATTCACGTTCCGTCACCAGAGTGATCCAGGTCGCATCGGAGTACCAGCAATTCACCTTCCCTCTGCAGAGTGATCCAGCCCGCATCGGAATACCAGGAATTCACCTTCCATCACCAGAGTGATCCAGCCCGCATCGGAGTACCAGCAATTCACCTTCCGTCGGCAGAGTGACCCAGCCCGCATCGGAGTACCAGCGATTCACCTTCCCTCTCCAGAGTGATCCAGCCAGCATCTGAGTACCAGCAATTCACCTTCCGTCGCCAGAGTTACCCAGCCCGCATCGGAGTACCAGCGATTCACCTTCCCTCTCCAGAGTGATCCAGCCAGCATCTGAGTACCAGCAATTCACCTTCCGTCGCCAGAGTGATCCAGCCCGCATAGGAGTACCAGCGATTCACCTTCCCTCTCCAGAGTGATCCAGCCAGCATCGGAGTACCAGCAGTTCACCTTCCTGCACCAGAGTTATCCAGCCCGCATCGGAGTACCAGCAATTCACCTTCCTTCACCAGAGTGATACAGCCCGCATCGGAGTACCAGCAATACACCTTCCGTCACGAGAGTGATCCAGCCCGCATCGGAGTACCAGCAATTCACCTTCCGTCACCAGAGTGATCCAGCCCGCATCGGTGAACCAGCAATTCACCTTCCGTCGCCAGAGTGACCCAGCCCGCATCGGAGTACCAGCAATTCACCTTCCCTCTCCAGAGTGATCCAGCCAGCATCGGAGTACCAGCAATTCACCTTCCGTCACAAGAGTGACCCAGCCCGCATCGGAGTACCAGCAATTCACCTTCCCTCTCCAGAGTGATCCAGCCAGCATCTGAGTACCAGCAATTCAGCTTCCGTCGCCAGAGTGACCCAGCCCGCATCGGAGTACCAGCGATTCACCTTCCATCACCAGAGTGATCCAGCCAGAATCTGAGTACCAGCAATTCACCTTCTGTTGCCAGAGTGATACAGCCCGCATCGGAGTACCAGCAATTCACCTTCCCTCTCCAGAGTGATCCAGCCAGCATCGTAGTACCAGCAATTCACCTTCCCTCTCCAGAGTGATCCAGCCAGCATCTGAGTTCCAGCAATTCACCTTCCGTCGCCAGAGTAACCCAGCCCGCATCGGAGTACCGGCGATTCACATTCTCTCTCCAGAGTGATCCAGCCAGCATCTGAGTACCAGCAATTCACCTTCTGTCGCCAGAGTGATCCAGCCCGCATCGGAGTACCAGCAGTTCACCTTCCCTCACCAGAGTTATCCAGCCCGCATCGGAGTACCAGCAATTCACCTTCCCTCACCAGAGTGATCCAGTCCGCATCGGAGTACCAGCAATTCATCTTCCGTCACCAGAGTGATCCAGCCTGCATCGGAGTACCAGCAATTCAACTTCCGTCACCAGCGTGATCCAGCCCGCATCGGAGAAGCAGCAATTCAACTTCCGTCGCCAGAGTGAACCAGCCCGCATCGGAGTACCAGCAATTCACCTTCCCTCTCCAGAGTGATCCAGCCAGCATCAGAGTACCAGCAATTCACCTTCCCTCTCCAGAGTGATCCAGCCAGCATCTGAGTACCAGCAATTCAGCTTCCGTCGCCAGAGTGACCCAGCCCGCATCGGAGTACCAGCGATTCACCTTCCATCACCAGAGTGATCCAGCCAGCATCTGAGTACCAGCAATTCACCTTCCGTCGGCAGAGTGACCCAGCCCGCATCGGAGTACCAGCGATTCACCTTCCCTCTCCAGAGTGATCCAGCCAGCATCAGAGTACCAGCGATTCACCTTCCGTCGCTAGAGTGATCCAGCCCGCATCGGAGTACCAGCGATTCACCTTCCCTCTCCAGAGTGATCCAGCCAGCATCTGAGTACCAGCAATTCCCCTTCCGTCGCCAGAGTAACCCAGCCCTCATCGGAGTACCAGCGATTCACCTTCACTCTCCAGAGTGATCCAGCCAGCATCTGAGTACCAGCAATTCAACTTCTGATGCCAGAGTGACCCAGCCCGCATCGGAGTACCAGCGATTCACCTTCCATCACCAGAGTGATCCAGCCAGAATCTGAGTACCAGCAATTCACCTTCTGTTGCCAGAGTGATCCAGCCCGCATCGGAGGACCAGCGATTCACCTTCCCTCTCCAGAGTGATCCAGCCAGCATCAGAGTACCAGCGATTCACCTTCCGTCGCCAGAGTGATCCAGCCCGCATCGGAGTACCAGCAATTCACGTTCCGTCACCAGAGTGATCCAGCCCGCATCGGAGAAGCAGCAATTCAACTTCCGTCGCCAGAGTGACCCAGCCCGCATCGGAGTACCATCAATTCACCTTCCGTCACCAGAGTGATCCAGCCTGCATCGGAGTACCAGCAATTCACCTTCCGTCACCAGCGTGATCCAGCCCGCATCGGAGAAGCAGCAATTCAACTTCCGTCGCCAGAGTGACCCAGCCCGCATCGGAGTACCATCAATTCACCTTCCCGCTCCAGAGTGATCCAGCCAGCATCAGAGTACCAGCAATTCACCTTCCCTCTCCAGAGTGATCCAGCCAGCATCTGAGTACCAGCAATTCAGCTTCCGTCGCCAGAGTGACCCAGCCCGCATCGGAGTACCAGCGATTCACCTTCCATCACCAGAGTGATCCAGCCAGCATCTGAGTACCAGCAATTCACCTTCCGTCGGCAGAGTGACCCAGCCCGCATCGGAGTACCAGCAATTCACCTTCCCTCTCCAGAGTGATCCAGCCAGCATCTGAGTACCAGCAATTCAGCTTCCGTTGCCAGAGTGACCCAGCCCGCATCGGAGTACCAGCGATTCACCTTCCATCACCAGAGTGATCCAGCCAGAATCTGAGTACCAGCAATTCACCTTCTGTTGCCAGAGTGATCCAGCCCGCATCGGAATACCAGCAATTCACCTTCCCTCTCCAGAGTGATCCAGCCAGCATCGTAGTACCAGCAATTCACCTTCCCTCTCCAGAGTGATCCAGCCAGCATCTGAGTTCCAGCAATTCACCTTCCGTCACCAGAGTAACCCAGCCCGCATCGGAGTACCAGCGATTCACATTCTCTCCAGAGTGATCCAGCCAGCATCTGAGTACCAGCAATTCACCTTCTGTCGCCAGAGTGATCCAGCCCGCATCGGAGTACCAGCAGTTCACCTTCCCTCACCAGAGTTATCCAGCCGGCATCGGAGTACCAGCAATTCACCTTCCCTCACCAGAGTGATCCAGTCCGCATCGGTGTACCAGCAATTCATCTTCCGTCACCAGAGTGATCCAGCCTGCATCGGAGTACCAGCAATTCACCTTCCGTCACCAGCGTGATCCAGCCCGCATCGGAGAAGCAGCAATTCAACTTCCGTCGCCAGAGTGACCCAGCCCGCATCGGAGTACCATCAATTCACCTTCCCTCTCCAGAGTGATCCAGCCAGCATCAGAGTACCAGCAATTCACCTTCCCTCTCCAGAGTGACCCAGCCCGCATCGGAGTACCAGCGATTCACCTTCCATCACCAGAGTGATCCAGCCAGCATCTGAGTACCAGCAATTCACCTTCCGTCGGCAGAGTGACCCAGCCCGCATCGGAGTACCAGCGATTAACCTTCCATCGCCAGAGTGATACAGCCCGCATCGAACTACCAGCGATTCACCTTCCGTCACCAGAGTGATCCAGCCCGAATCGAAGTACCAGCGATTCACCTGTCGTCACCAGAGTGATCCAGCCCGCATTGGAGTACCAGCAATTCACCTTCCCTCTCCAGAGTGACCCAGCCCGCATCGGAGGACCAGCAATTCACCTTCCGTCGCCAGAGTGACCCAGCCCGCATCAGAGTACCAGCAATTCACCTTCCGTCACCAGAGTGATCCAGCCCCCATCGGATTACCAGCGATTCACCTTCCCTCTCCAGAGTGATCCAGCCAGCATCAGAGTACCAGCGATTCACCTTCCGTCGCCAGAGTGATCCAGCCCGCATCGGAGTACCAGCAATTCACGTTCCGTCACCAGAGTGATCCAGGTCGCATCGGAGTACCAGCAATTCACCTTCCCTCTGCAGAGTGATCCAGCCCGCATCGGAATACCAGGAATTCACCTTCCATCACCAGAGTGATCCAGCCCGCATCGGAGTACCAGCGATTAACCTTCCATCGCCAGAGTGATACAGCCCGCATCGAACTACCAGCGATTCACCTTCCGTCACCAGAGTGATCCAGCCCGAATCGAAGTACCAGCGATTCACCTTCCGTCACCAGAGTGATCCATCCCGCATCGGAGTACCAGCAATTCACCTTCCCTCTCCAGACTGACCCAGCCCGCATCGGAGGACCAGCAATTCACCTTCCGTCGCCAGAGTGACCCAGCCCGCATCAGAGTACCAGCAATTCACCTTCCGTCACCAGAGTGATCCAGCCCCCATCGGATTACCAGCGATTCACCTTCCCTCTCCAGAGTGATCCAGCCAGCATCAGAGTACCAGCGATTCACCTTCCGTCGCCAGAGTGATCCAGCCCGCATCGGAGTACCAGCAATTCACGTTCCGTCACCAGAGTGATCCAGGTCGCATCGGAGTACCAGCAATTCACCTTCCCTCTGCAGAGTGATCCAGCCCGCATCGGAATACCAGGAATTCACCTTCCATCACCAGAGTGATCCAGCCCGCATCGGAGTACCAGCAATTCACCTTCCGTCGGCAGAGTGACCCAGCCCGCATCGGAGTACCAGCGATTCACCTTCCCTCTCCAGAGTGATCCAGCCAGCATCTGAGTACCAGCAATTCACCTTCCGTCGCCAGAGTAACCCAGCCCGCATCGGAGTACCAGCGATTCACCTTCCCTCTCCAGAGTGATCCAGCCAGCATCTGAGTACCAGCAATTCACCTTCCGTCGCCAGAGTGATCCAGCCCGCATAGGAGTACCAGCGATTCACCTTCCCTCTCCAGAGTGATCCAGCCAGCATCGGAGTACCAGCAGTTCACCTTCCTGCACCAGAGTTATCCAGCCCGCATCGGAGTACCAGCAATTCACCTTCCCTCACCAGAGTGATACAGCCCGCATCGGAGTACCAGCAATACACCTTCCGTCACGAGAGTGATCCAGCCCGCATCGGAGTTCCAGCAATTCACCTTCCGTCACCAGAGTGATCCAGCCCGCATCGGTGAACCAGCAATTCACCTTCCGTCGCCAGAGTGACCCAGCCCGCATCGGAGTACCAGCAATTCACCTTCCCTCTCCAGAGTGATCCAGCCAGCATCGGAGTACCAGCAATTCACCTTCCGTCACAAGAGTGACCCAGCCCGCATCGGAGTACCAGCAATTCACCTTCCCTCTCCAGAGTGATCCAGCCAGCATCTGAGTACCAGCAATTCAGCTTCCGTCGCCAGAGTGACCCAGCCCGCATCGGAGTACCAGCGATTCACCTTCCATCACCAGAGTGATCCAGCCAGAATCTGAGTACCAGCAATTCACCTTCTGTTGCCAGAGTGATCCAGCCCGCATCGGAGTACCAGCAATTCACCTTCCCTCTCCAGAGTGATCCAGCCAGCATCGTAGTACCAGCAATTCACCTTCCCTCTCCAGAGTGATCCAGCCAGCATCTGAGTTCCAGCAATTCACCTTCCGTCGCCAGAGTAACCCAGCCCGCATCGGAGTACCGGCGATTCACATTCTCTCTCCAGAGTGATCCAGCCAGCATCTGAGTACCAGCAATTCACCTTCTGTCGCCAGAGTGATCCAGCCCGCATCGGAGTACCAGCAGTTCACCTTCCCTCACCAGAGTTATCCAGCCCGCATCGGAGTACCAGCAATTCACCTTCCCTCACCAGAGTGATCCAGTCCGCATCGGAGTACCAGCAATTCATCTTCCGTCACCAGAGTGATCCAGCCTGCATCGGAGTACCAGCAATTCAACTTCCGTCACCAGCGTGATCCAGCCCGCATCGGAGAAGCAGCAATTCAACTTCCGTCGCCAGAGTGAACCAGCCCGCATCGGAGTACCAGCAATTCACCTTCCTTCTCCAGAGTGATCCAGCCAGCATCAGAGTACCAGCAATTCACCTTCCCTCTCCAGAGTGATCCAGCCAGCATCTGAGTACCAGCAATTCAGCTTCCGTCGCCAGAGTGACCCAGCCCGCATCGGAGTACCAGCGATTCACCTTCCATCACCAGAGTGATCCAGCCAGCATCTGAGTACCAGCAATTCACCTTCCGTCGGCAGAGTGACCCAGCCCGCATCGGAGTACCAGCAATTCACCTTCCCTCTCCAGAGTGATCCAGCCAGCATCAGAGTACCAGCGATTCACCTTCCGTCGCCAGAGAGATCCAGCCCGCATCGGAGTACCAGCAATTCACGTTCCGTCACCAGAGTGATCCAGGTCGCATCGGAGTACCAGCAATTCACCTTCCCTCTTCAGAGTGATCCAGCCCGCCTCGGAATACCAGGAATTCACCTTCCATCACCAGAGTGATCCAGCCCGCATCGGAGTACCAGCAATTCACCTTCCGTCGGCAGAGTGACCCAGCCCGCATCGGAGTACCAGCGATTCACCTTCCCTCTCCAGAGTGATCCAGCCAGCATCTGAGTACCAGCAATTCCCCTTCCGTCGCCAGAGTAACCCAGCCCTCATCGGAGTACCAGCGATTCACCTTCACTCTCCAGAGTGATCCAGCCAGCATCTGAGTACCAGCAATTCAACTTCTGCTGCCAGAGTGACCCAGCCCGCATCGGAGTACCAGCGATTCACCTTCCATCACCAGAGTGATCCAGCCAGAATCTGAGTACCAGCAATTCACCTTCTGTTGCCAGAGTGATCCAGCCCGCATCGGAGTACCAGCGATTCACCTTCCCTCTCCAGAGTGATCCAGCCAGCATCAGAGTACCAGCGATTCACCTTCCGTCGCCAGAGTGATCCAGCCCGCATCGGAGTACCAGCAATTCACGTTCCGTCACCAGAGTGATCCAGCCCGCATCGGAGAAGCAGCAATTCAACTTCCGTCGCCAGAGTGACCCAGCCCGCATCGGAGTACCATCAATTCACCTTCCGTCACCAGAGTGATCCAGCCTGCATCGGAGTACCAGCAATTCACCTTCCGTCACCAGCGTGATCCAGCCCGCATCGGAGAAGCAGCAATTCAACTTCCGTCGCCAGAGTGACCCAGCCCGCATCGGAGTACCATCAATTCACCTTCCCGCTCCAGAGTGATCCAGCCAGCATCAGAGTACCAGCAATTCACCTTCCCTCTCCAGAGTGATCCAGCCAGCATCTGAGTACCAGCAATTCAGCTTCCGTCGCCAGAGTGACCCAGCCCGCATCGGAGTACCAGCGATTCACCTTCCATCACCAGAGTGATCCAGCCAGCATCTGAGTACCAGCAATTCACCTTCCGTCGGCAGAGTGACCCAGCCCGCATCGGAGTACCAGCGATTAACCTTCCATCGCCAGAGTGATACAGCCCGCATCGAACTACCAGCGATTCACCTTCCGTCACCAGAGTGATCCAGCCCGAATCGAAGTACCAGCGATTCACCTTCCGTCATCAGAGTGATCCAGCCCGCATCGGAGTACCAGCGATTCACCTTCCGTCACCAGAGTGATCCATCCCGCATCGGAGTACCAGCAATTCACCTTCCCTCTCCAGAGTGACCCAGCCCGCATCGGAGGACCAGCAATTCACCTTCCGTCGCCAGAGTGACCCATTCCGCATCAGAGTACCAGCAATTCACCTTCCGTCACCAGAGTGATCCAGCCCCCATCGGATATCCAGCGATTCACCTTCCCTCTCCAGAGTGATCCAGCCAGCATCAGAGTACCAGCGATTCACCTTCCGTCGCCAGAGTGATCCAGCCCGCATCGAAGTACCAGCAATTCACGTTCCGTCACCAGAGTGATCCAGGTCGCATCGGAGTACCAGCAATTCACCTTCCCTCTGCAGAGTGATCCAGCCCGCATCGGAATACCAGGAATTCACCTTCCATCACCAGAGTGATCCAGCCCGCTTCGGAGTACCAGCAATTCACCTTCCGTCGGCAGAGTGACCCAGCCCGCATCGGAGTACCAGCGATTCACCTTCCCTCTCCAGAGTGATCCAGCCAGCATCTGAGTACCAGCAATTCACCTTCCGTCGCCAGAGTGATCCAGCCCGCATAGGAGTACCAGCGATTCACCTTCCCTCTCCAGAGTGATCCAGCCAGCATCGGAGTACCAGCAGTTCACCTTCCTGCACCAGAGTTATCCAGCCCGCATCGGAGTACCAGCAATTCACCTTCCCTCACCAGAGTGATACAGCCCGCATCGGAGTACCAGCAATACACCTTCCGTCACGAGAGTGATCCAGCCCGCATCGGAGTACCAGCAATTCACCTTCCGTCACCAGAATGATCCAGCCCGCATCGGTGAACCAGCAATTCACCTTCCGTCGCCAGAGTGACCCAGCCAGCATCGGAGTACCAGCAATTCACCTTCCGTCACAAGAGTGACCCAGCCCGCATCGGAGTACCAGCGATTCACCTTCCATCACCAGAGTGATCCAGCCAGCATCAGAGTACCAGCGATTCACCTTCCGTCGCCAGAGTGATCCAGCCCGCATCGGAGTACCAGCAATTCACGTTCCGTCACCAGAGTGATCCAGGTCGCATCGGAGTACCAGCAATTCACCTTCCCTCTGCAGAGTGATCCAGCCCGCATCGGAATACCAGGAATTCACCTTCCATCACCAGAGTGATCCAGCCCGCATCGGAGTACCAGCAATTCACCTTCCGTCGGCAGAGTGACCCAGCCCGCATCGGAGTACCAGCGATTCACCTTCCCTCTCCAGAGTGATCCAGCCAGCATCTGAGTACCAGCAATTCACCTTCCGTCGCCAGAGTAACCCAGCCCGCATCGGAGTACCAGCGATTCACCTTCCCTCTCCAGAGTGATCCAGCCAGCATCTGAGTACCAGCAATTCACCTTCCGTCGCCAGAGTGATCCAGCCCGCATAGGAGTACCAGCGATTCACCTTCCCTCTCCAGAGTGATCCAGCCAGCATCGGAGTACCAGCAGTTCACCTTCCTGCACCAGAGTTATCCAGCCCGCATCGGAGTACCAGCAATTCACCTTCCCTCACCAGAGTGATACAGCCCGCATCGGAGTACCAGCAATACACCTTCCGTCACGAGAGTGATCCAGCCCGCATCGGAGTTCCAGCAATTCACCTTCCGTCACCAGAGTGATCCAGCCCGCATCGGTGAACCAGCAATTCACCTTCCGTCGCCAGAGTGACCCAGCCCGCATCGGAGTACCAGCAATTCACCTTCCCTCTCCAGAGTGATCCAGCCAGCATCGGAGTACCAGCAATTCACCTTCCGTCACAAGAGTGACCCAGCCCGCATCGGAGTACCAGCAATTCACCTTCCCTCTCCAGAGTGATCCAGCCAGCATCTGAGTACCAGCAATTCAGCTTCCGTCGCCAGAGTGACCCAGCCCGCATCGGAGTACCAGCGATTCACCTTCCATCACCAGAGTGATCCAGCCAGAATCTGAGTACCAGCAATTCACCTTCTGTTGCCAGAGTGATCCAGCCCGCATCGGAGTACCAGCAATTCACCTTCCCTCTCCAGAGTGATCCAGCCAGCATCGTAGTACCAGCAATTCACCTTCCCTCTCCAGAGTGATCCAGCCAGCATCTGAGTTCCAGCAATTCACCTTCCGTCGCCAGAGTAACCCAGCCCGCATCGGAGTACCGGCGATTCACATTCTCTCTCCAGAGTGATCCAGCCAGCATCTGAGTACCAGCAATTCACCTTCTGTCGCCAGAGTGATCCAGCCCGCATCGGAGTACCAGCAGTTCACCTTCCCTCACCAGAGTTATCCAGCCCGCATCGGAGTACCAGCAATTCACCTTCCCTCACCAGAGTGATCCAGTCCGCATCGGAGTACCAGCAATTCATCTTCCGTCACCAGAGTGATCCAGCCTGCATCGGAGTACCAGCAATTCAACTTCCGTCACCAGCGTGATCCAGCCCGCATCGGAGAAGCAGCAATTCAACTTCCGTCGCCAGAGTGAACCAGCCCGCATCGGAGTACCAGCAATTCACCTTCCTTCTCCAGAGTGATCCAGCCAGCATCAGAGTACCAGCAATTCACCTTCCCTCTCCAGAGTGATCCAGCCAGCATCTGAGTACCAGCAATTCAGCTTCCGTCGCCAGAGTGACCCAGCCCGCATCGGAGTACCAGCGATTCACCTTCCATCACCAGAGTGATCCAGCCAGCATCTGAGTACCAGCAATTCACCTTCCGTCGGCAGAGTGACCCAGCCCGCATCGGAGTACCAGCAATTCACCTTCCCTCTCCAGAGTGATCCAGCCAGCATCAGAGTACCAGCGATTCACCTTCCGTCGCCAGAGAGATCCAGCCCGCATCGGAGTACCAGCAATTCACGTTCCGTCACCAGAGTGATCCAGGTCGCATCGGAGTACCAGCAATTCACCTTCCCTCTTCAGAGTGATCCAGCCCGCCTCGGAATACCAGGAATTCACCTTCCATCACCAGAGTGATCCAGCCCGCATCGGAGTACCAGCAATTCACCTTCCGTCGGCAGAGTGACCCAGCCCGCATCGGAGTACCAGCGATTCACCTTCCCTCTCCAGAGTGATCCAGCCAGCATCTGAGTACCAGCAATTCCCCTTCCGTCGCCAGAGTAACCCAGCCCTCATCGGAGTACCAGCGATTCACCTTCACTCTCCAGAGTGATCCAGCCAGCATCTGAGTACCAGCAATTCAACTTCTGCTGCCAGAGTGACCCAGCCCGCATCGGAGTACCAGCGATTCACCTTCCATCACCAGAGTGATCCAGCCAGAATCTGAGTACCAGCAATTCACCTTCTGTTGCCAGAGTGATCCAGCCCGCATCGGAGTACCAGCGATTCACCTTCCCTCTCCAGAGTGATCCAGCCAGCATCAGAGTACCAGCGATTCACCTTCCGTCGCCAGAGTGATCCAGCCCGCATCGGAGTACCAGCAATTCACGTTCCGTCACCAGAGTGATCCAGCCCGCATCGGAGAAGCAGCAATTCAACTTCCGTCGCCAGAGTGACCCAGCCCGCATCGGAGTACCATCAATTCACCTTCCGTCACCAGAGTGATCCAGCCTGCATCGGAGTACCAGCAATTCACCTTCCGTCACCAGCGTGATCCAGCCCGCATCGGAGAAGCAGCAATTCAACTTCCGTCGCCAGAGTGACCCAGCCCGCATCGGAGTACCATCAATTCACCTTCCCGCTCCAGAGTGATCCAGCCAGCATCAGAGTACCAGCAATTCACCTTCCCTCTCCAGAGTGATCCAGCCAGCATCTGAGTACCAGCAATTCAGCTTCCGTCGCCAGAGTGACCCAGCCCGCATCGGAGTACCAGCGATTCACCTTCCATCACCAGAGTGATCCAGCCAGCATCTGAGTACCAGCAATTCACCTTCCGTCGGCAGAGTGACCCAGCCCGCATCGGAGTACCAGCGATTAACCTTCCATCGCCAGAGTGATACAGCCCGCATCGAACTACCAGCGATTCACCTTCCGTCACCAGAGTGATCCAGCCCGAATCGAAGTACCAGCGATTCACCTTCCGTCATCAGAGTGATCCAGCCCGCATCGGAGTACCAGCGATTCACCTTCCGTCACCAGAGTGATCCATCCCGCATCGGAGTACCAGCAATTCACCTACCCTCTCCAGAGTGACCCAGCCCGCATCGGAGGACCAGCAATTCACCTTCCGTCGCCAGAGTGACCCATTCCGCATCAGAGTACCAGCAATTCACCTTCCGTCACCAGAGTGATCCAGCCCCCATCGGATATCCAGCGATTCACCTTCCCTCTCCAGAGTGATCCAGCCAGCATCAGAGTACCAGCGATTCACCTTCCGTCGCCAGAGTGATCCAGCCCGCATCGAAGTACCAGCAATTCACGTTCCGTCACCAGAGTGATCCAGGTCGCATCGGAGTACCAGCAATTCACCTTCCCTCTGCAGAGTGATCCAGCCCGCATCGGAATACCAGGAATTCACCTTCCATCACCAGAGTGATCCAGCCCGCTTCGGAGTACCAGCAATTCACCTTCCGTCGGCAGAGTGACCCAGCCCGCATCGGAGTACCAGCGATTCACCTTCCCTCTCCAGAGTGATCCAGCCAGCATCTGAGTACCAGCAATTCACCTTCCGTCGCCAGAGTGATCCAGCCCGCATAGGAGTACCAGCGATTCACCTTCCCTCTCCAGAGTGATCCAGCCAGCATCGGAGTACCAGCAGTTCACCTTCCTGCACCAGAGTTATCCAGCCCGCATCGGAGTACCAGCAATTCACCTTCCCTCACCAGAGTGATACAGCCCGCATCGGAGTACCAGCAATACACCTTCCGTCACGAGAGTGATCCAGCCCGCATCGGAGTACCAGCAATTCACCTTCCGTCACCAGAATGATCCAGCCCGCATCGGTGAACCAGCAATTCACCTTCCGTCGCCAGAGTGACCCAGCCAGCATCGGAGTACCAGCAATTCACCTTCCGTCACAAGAGTGACCCAGCCCGCATCGGAGTACCAGCGATTCACCTTCCATCACCAGAGTGATCCAGCCAGAATCTGAGTACCAGCAATTCACCTTCTGTTGCCAGAGTGATCCAGCCCGCATCGGAGTACCAGCAATTCACCTTCCCTCTCCAGAGTGATCCAGCCAGCATCGTAGTACCAGCAATTCACCTTCCCTCTCCAGAGTGATCCAGCCAGCATCTGAGTTCCAGCAATTCACCTTCCGTCGCCAGAGTAACCCAGCCCGCATCGGAGTACCGACGATTCACATTCTCTCTCCAGAGTGATCCAGCCAGCATCTGAGTACCAGCAATTCACCTTCTGTCGCCAGAGTGATCCAGCCCGCATCGGAGTACCAGCAGTTCACCTTCCCTCACCAGAGTTATCCAGCCCGCATCGGAGTACCAGCAATTCACCTTCCCTCACCAGAGTGATCCAGTCCGCATCGGAGTACCAGCAATTCATCTTCCGTCACCAGAGTGATCCAGCCTGCATCGGAGTACCAGCAATTCAACTTCCGTCACCAGCGTGATCCAGCCCGCATCGGAGAAGCAGCAATACAACTTCCGTCGCCAGAGTGAACCAGCCCGCATCGGAGTACCAGCAATTCACCTTCCCTCTCCAGAGTGATCCAGCCAGCATCAGAGTACCAGCAATTCACCTTCCCTCTCCAGAGTGATCCAGCCAGCATCTGAGTACCAGCAATTCAGCTTCCGTCGCCAGAGTGACCCAGCCCGCATCGGAGTACCAGCGATTCACCTTCCATCACCAGAGTGATCCAGCCAGCATCTGAGTTCCAGCAATTCACCTTCCGTCGGCAGAGTGACACAGCCCGCATCGGAGTACCAGCGATTCACCTTCCCTCTCCAGAGTGATCCAGCCAGCATCTGAGTACCAGCAATTCCCCTTCCGTCGCCAGAGTAACCCAGCCCTCATCGGAGTACCAGCGATTCACCTTCACTCTCCAGAGTGATCCAGCCAGCATCTGAGTACCAGCAATTCAACTTCTGATGCCAGAGTGACCCAGCCCGCATCGGAGTACCAGCGATTCACCTTCCATCACCAGAGTGATCCAGCCAGAATCTGAGTACCAGCAATACACCTTTTGTTGCCAGAGTGATCCAGCCCGCATCGGAGTACCAGCGATTCACCTTCCCTCTCCAGAGTGATCCAGCCAGCATCAGAGTACCAGCGATTCACCTTCCGTCGCCAGAGTGATCCAGCCCGCATCGGAGTACCAGCAATTCACGTTCCGTCACCAGAGTGATCCAGGTCGCATCGGAGTACCAGCAATTCACCTTCCCTCTCCAGAGTGATCCAGTCCGCCTCGGAATACCAGGAATTCACCTTCCATCACCAGAGTGATCCAGCCCGCATCGGAGTACCAGCAATTCACCTTCCGTCGGCAGAGTGACCCAGCCCGCATCGGAGTACCAGCGATTCACCTTCCCACTCCAGAGTGATCCAGCCAGCATCTGAGTACCAGCAATTCCCCTTCCGTCGCCAGAGTAACCCAGCCCTCATCGGAGTACCAGCGATTCACCTTCCCTCACCAGAGTGATCCAGCCAGCATCTGAGTACCAGCAGTTCACCTTCCGTCGCCAGAGTGATCCAGCCCGCATAGGAGTACCAGCGATTCACCTTCCCTCTCCAGAGTGATCCAGCCAGCATCGGAGTACCAGCAGTTCACCTTCCCTCACCAGAGTTATCCAGCCCGCATCGGAGTACCAGCAATTCACTTTCCCTCACCAGAGTGATCCAGCCCGCATCGGAGTACCAGCAATACACCTTCCGTCACGAGAGTGATCCAGCCCGCATCGGAGTACCAGCAATTCACCTTCCGTCACCAGAGTGATCCAGCCCGCATCGGTGAACCAGCAATTCACCTTCCGTCGCCAGAGTGACCCAGCCCGCATCGGATTACCAGCAATTCACCTTCCCTCTCGAGAGTGATCCAGCCAGCATCGGAGTACCAGCAATTCACATTCCGTCCCAAGAGTGACCCAGCCCGCATCGGAGTACCAGCAATTCACCTTCCCTCTCCAGAGTGATCCAGCCAGCATCTGAGTACCAGCAATTCACCTACCGTCGCCAGAGTGATCCAGCCCGCATCGGAGTACCAGCGATTCACCTTCCCTCTCCAGAGTGATCCACCCAGCAACGGAATACCAGCAATTCACCTTCCATCACCAGAGTGATCCAGCCCGCATCGGAGTACCAGCAATTCACCTTCCCTCACCAGAGTGATCCAGTCCGCATCGGAGTACCAGCAATTCATCTTCCATCACCAGAGTGATCCAGCCCGCATCGGAGTACCAGCAATTCACCTTCCGTCACCAGTGTGATCCAGCCCGCATCGGAGAACCAGCAATTCAACTTCCGTCGCCAGAGTGACCCAGCCCGCATCGGAGTACCAGCAATTCACCTTCCCTCTCCAGAGTGATCCAGCCAGCATCAGAGTACCAGGAATTCACCTTCCCTCTCCAGAGTGATCCAGCCAGCATCTGAGTACCAGCAATTCAGCTTCCGTCGCCAGATTGACCCAGCCCGGATCGGAGTACCAGCGATTCACCTTCCATCACCAGAGTGATCCAGCCAGAATCTGAGTACCAGCAATTCACCTTCTGTTGCCAGAGTGATCCAGCCCGCATCGGAGTACCAGCAATTCACCTTCCCTCTCCAGAGTGATCCAGCCAGCATCGTAGTACCAGCAATTCACCTTCCCTCTCCAGAGTGATCCAGCCAGCATCTGAGTTCCAGCAATTCACCTTCCGTCGCCAGAGCAACCCAGCCCGCATCGGAGTACCAGCGATTCACATTCTCTCTCCAGAGTGATCCAGCCAGCATCTGAGTACCAGCAATTCACCTTCTGTCGCCAGAGTGATCCAGCCCGCATCGGAGTACCAGCAGTTCACCTTCCCTCACCAGAGTTATCCAGCCCGCATCGGAGTTCCAGCAATTCACCTTCCCTCACCAGAGTGATCCAGTCCGCATCGGAGTACCAGCAATTCACCTTCCGTCACCAGCGTGATCCAGCCCGCATCGGAGAAGCAGCAATTCAACTTCCGTCCCCAGAGTGACCCAGCCCGCATCGGAGTACCAGCAATTCACCTTCCCTCTCCAGAGTGATTCAGCCAGCATCAGAGTACCAGCAATTCACCTTCCCTCTCCAGAGTGATCCAGCCCGCATCGGAGTACCAGCGATTCACCTTCCGTCACCAGAGTGATCCATCCCGCATCGGAGTACCAGCAATTCACCTTCCCTCTCCAGAGTGACCCAGCCCGCATCGGAGGACCAGCAATTCACCTTCCGTCGCCAGAGTGACCCAGCCCGCATCAGAGTACCAGCAATTCACCTTCCGTCACCAGTGTGATCCAGCCCCCATCGGAGTACCAGCGATTCACCTTCCCTCTCCAGAGTGATCCAGCCAGCATCAGAGTACCAGCGATTCACCTTCCGTCGCCAGAGTGATCCAGCCTGCATCGGAGTACCAGCAATTCACGTTCCGTCACCAGAGTGATCCAGGTCGCATCGGAGTACCAGCAATTCAGCTTCCGTCGCCAGAGTGACCCAGCCCGCATCGGAGTACCAGCGATTCACCTTCCATCACCAGAGTGATCCAGCCAGCATCTGAGTACCAGCAATTCACCTTCCGTCGGCAGAGTGACCCAGCCCGCATGGGAGTACCAGCGATTAACCTTCCATCGCCAGAGTGATACAGCCCGCATCGAACTACCAGCGATTCACCTTCCGTCAGCAGAGTGATCCAGCCCGAATCGAAGTACCAGCGATTCACCTTCCGTCACCAGAGTGATCCAGCCCGCATCGGAGTACCAGCGATTCACCATCCGTCACCAGAGTGATCCATCCCGCATCGGAGTACCAGCAATTCACCTTCCCTCTCCAGAGTGACCCAGCCCGCATCGGAGGACCAGCAATTCACCTTCCGTCGCCAGAGTGACCCAGCCCGCATCAGAGTACCAGCAATTCACCTTCCGTCACCAGAGTGATCCAGCCCCCATCGGAGTACCAGCGATTCACCTTCCCTCTCCAGAGTGATCCAGCCAGCATCAGAGTACCAGCGATTCACCTTCCGTCGCCAGAGTGATCCAGCCTGCATCGGAGTACCAGCAATTCACGTTCCGTCACCAGAGTGATCCAGGTCGCATCGGAGTACCAGCAATTCACCTTCCCTCTGCAGAGTGATCCAGCCCGCATCGTAATACCAGGAATTCACCTTCCATCACCAGATTGATCCAGCCCGCATCGGAGTACCAGCAATTCACCTTCTGTCGGCAGAGTGACCCAGCCCGCATCGGAGTACCAGCGATTCACCTTCCCTCTCCAGAGTGATCCAGCCAGCATCTGAGTACCAGCAATTCACCTTCCGTCGCCAGAGTAACCCAGCCCGCATCGGAGTACCAGCGATTCACCTTCCCTCTCCAGAGTGATCCAGCCAGCATCTGAGTACCAGCAATTCACCTTCCGTCGCCAGAGTGATCCAGCCCGCATAGGAGTACCAGCGATTCACCTTCCCTCTCCAGAGTGATCCAGCCAGCATCGGAGTACCAGCAGATCACCTTCCCGCACCAGAGTTATCCAGCCCGCATCGGAGTACCAGCAATTCACCTTCCCTCACCAGAGTGATACAGCCCGCATCGGAGTACCAGCAATACACCTTCCGTCACGAGAGTGATCCAGCCCGCATCGGAGTACCAGCAATTCACCTTCCGTCACCAGAGTGATCCAGCCCGCATCGGTGAACCAGCAATTCACCTTCCGTCACAAGAGTGACCCAGCCCGCATCGGAGTACCAGCAATTCACCTTCCCTCTCCAGAGTGATCCAGCCCGCATCGGAGTACCAGCGATTCACCTTCCATCACCAGAGTGATCCAGCCAGAATCTGAGTACCAGCAATTCACCTTCTGTTGCCAGAGTGATCCAGCCCGCATCGGAGTACCAGCAATTCACCTTCCCTCTCCAGAGTGATCCAGCCAGCATCGTAGTACCAGCAATTCACCTTCCCTCTCCAGAGTGATCCAGCCAGCATCTGAGTTCCAGCAATTCACCTTCCGTCGCCAGAGTAACCCAGCCCGCATCGGAGTACCAGCGATTCACATTCTCTCTCCAGAGTGATCCAGCCAGCATCTGAGTACCAGCAATTCACCTTCTGTCGCCAGAGTGATCCAGCCCGCATCGGAGTACCAGCAGTTCACCTTCCCTAACCAGAGTTATCCAGCCAGCATCGGAGTACCAGCAATTCACCTTCCCTCACCAGAGTGATCCAGTCCGCATCGGAGTACCAGCAATTCAACTTCCGTCACCAGAGTGATCCAGCCTGCATCGGAGTACCAGCAATTCACCTTCCGTCACCAGCGTGAACCAGCCCGCATCGGAGAAGCAGCAATTCAACTTCCGTCGCCAGAATGACCCAGCCCGCATCGGAGTACCAGCAATTCACCTTCCCTCTCCAGAGTGATCCAGCCAGCATCAGAGTACCAGCAATTCACCTTCCCTCTCCAGAGTGATCCAGCCAGCATCTGAGTACCAGCAATTCAGCTTCCGTCGCCAGAGTGACCCAGCCCGCATCGGAGTACCAGCGATTCACCTTCCATCACCAGAGTGATCCAGCCAGCATCTGAGTACCAGCAATTCACCTTCCGTCGGCAGAGTGACCCAGCCCGCATCGGAGTACCAGCGATTAACCTTCCATCGCCAGAGTGATACAGCCCGCATCGAACTACCAGCGATTCACCTTCCGTCACCAGAGTGATCCAGCCCGCATCGGAGTACCAGCGATTCACCTTCCATCACCAGAGTGATCCAGCCAGAATCTGAGTACCAGCAATTCACCTTCTGATGCCAGAGTGACCCAGCCCGCATCGGAGTACCAGCGATTCACCTTCCATCACCAGAGTGATCCAGCCAGAATCTGAGTACCAGCAATTCACCTTCTGTTGCCAGATTGATCCAGCCCGCATCGGAGTACCAGCAATTCACCTTCCCTCTCCAGAGTGATCCAGCCAGCATCGTAGTACCAGCAATTCACCTTCCCTCACCAGAGTGATCCAGTCCGCATCGGAGTACCAGCAATTCATCTTCCGTCACCAGAGTGATCCAGCCTGCATCGGAGTACCAGCAATTCAACTTCCGTCACCAGCGTGATCCAGCCCGCATCGGAGAAGCAGCAATACAACTTCCGTCGCCAGAGTGAACCAGCCCGCATCGGAGTACCAGCAATTCACCTTCCCTCTCCAGAGTGATCCAGCCAGCATCAGAGTACCAGCAATTCACCTTCCCTCTCCAGAGTGATCCAGCCAGCATCTGAGTACCAGCAATTCAGCTTCCGTCGCCAGAGTGACCCAGCCCGCATCGGAGTACCAGCGATTCACCTTCCATCACCAGAGTGATCCAGCCAGCATCTGAGTTCCAGCAATTCACCTTCCGTCGGCAGAGTGACCCAGCCCGCATCGGAGTACCAGCGATTCACCTTCCCTCTCCAGAGTGATCCAGCCAGCATCTGAGTACCAGCAATTCCCCTTCCGTCGCCAGAGTAACCCAGCCCTCATCGGAGTACCAGCGATTCACCTTCACTCTCCAGAGTGATCCAGCCAGCATCTGAGTACCAGCAATTCAACATCTGATGCCAGAGTGACCCAGCCCGCATCGGAGTACCAGCGATTCACCTTCCATCACCAGAGTGATCCAGCCAGAATCTGAGTACCAGCAATACACCTTTTGTTGCCAGAGTGATCCAGCCCGCATCGGAGTACCAGCGATTCACCTTCCCTCTCCAGAGTGATCCAGCCAGCATCAGAGTACCAGCGATTCACCTTCCGTCGCCAGAGTGATCCAGCCCGCATCGGAGTACCAGCAATTCACGTTCCGTCACCAGAGTGATCCAGGTCGCATCGGAGTACCATCAATTCACCTTCCCTCTCCAGAGTGATCCAGCCCGCCTCGGAATACCAGGAATTCACCTTCCATCACCAGAGTGATCCAGCCCGCATCGGAGTACCAGCAATTCACCTTCCGTCGGCAGAGTGACCCAGCCCGCATCGGAGTACCAGCGATTCACCTTCCCACTCCAGAGTGATCCAGCCAGCATCTGAGTACCAGCAATTCCCCTTCCGTCGCCAGAGTAACCCAGCCCTCATCGGAGTACCAGCGATTCACCTTCCCTCACCAGAGTGATCCAGCCAGCATCTGAGTACCAGCAGTTCACCTTCCGTCGCCAGAGTGATCCAGCCCGCATAGGAGTACCAGCGATTCACCTTCCCTCTCCAGAGTGATCCAGCCAGCATCGGAGTACCAGCAGTTCACCTTCCCTCACCAGAGTTATCCAGCCCGCATCGGAGTACCAGCAATTCACTTTCCCTCACCAGAGTGATCCAGCCCGCATCGGAGTACCAGCAATACACCTTCCGTCACGAGAGTGATCCAGCCCGCATCGGAGTACCAGCAATTCACCTTCCGTCACCAGAGTGATCCAGCCCGCATCGGTGAACCAGCAATTCACCTTCCATCGCCAGAGTGACCCAGCCCGCATCGGAGTACCAGCAATTCACCTTCCCTCTCGAGAGTGATCCAGCCAGCATCGGAGTACCAGCAATTCACATTCCGTCCCAAGAGTGACCCAGCCCGCATCGGAGTACCAGCAATTCACCTTCCCTCTCCAGAGTGATCCAGCCAGCATCTGAGTACCAGCAATTCACCTACCGTCGCCAGAGTGATCCAGCCCGCATCGGAGTACCAGCGATTCACCTTCCCTCTCCAGAGTGATCCACCCAGCAACGGAATACCAGCAATTCACCTTCCATCACCAGAGTGATCCAGCCCGCATCGGAGTACCAGCAATTCACCTTCCCTCACCAGAGTGATCCAGTCCGCATCGGAGTACCAGCAATTCATCTTCCATCACCAGAGTGATCCAGCCCGCATCGGAGTACCAGCAATTCACCTTCCGTCACCAGTGTGATCCAGCCCGCATCGGAGAACCAGCAATTCAACTTCCGTCGCCAGAGTGACCCAGCCCGCATCGGAGTACCAGCAATTCACCTTCCCTCTCCAGAGTGATCCAGCCAGCATCAGAGTACCAGGAATTCACCTTCCCTCTCCAGAGTGATCCAGCCAGCATCTGAGTACCAGCAATTCAGCTTCCGTCGCCAGATTGACCCAGCCCGGATCGGAGTACCAGCGATTCACCTTCCATCACCAGAGTGATCCAGCCAGAATCTGAGTACCAGCAATTCACCTTCTGTTGCCAGAGTGATCCAGCCCGCATCGGAGTACCAGCAATTCACCTTCCCTCTCCAGAGTGATCCAGCCAGCATCGTAGTACCAGCAATTCACCTTCCCTCTCCAGAGTGATCCAGCCAGCATCTGAGTTCCAGCAATTCACCTTCCGTCGCCAGAGCAACCCAGCCCGCATCGGAGTACCAGCGATTCACATTCTCTCTCCAGAGTGATCCAGCCAGCATCTGAGTACCAGCAATTCACCTTCTGTCGCCAGAGTGATCCAGCCCGCATCGGAGTACCAGCAGTTCACCTTCCCTCACCAGAGTTATCCAGCCCGCATCGGAGTTCCAGCAATTCACCTTCCCTCACCAGAGTGATCCAGTCCGCATCGGAGTACCAGCAATTCACCTTCCGTCACCAGCGTGATCCAGCCCGCATCGGAGAAGCAGCAATTCAACTTCCGTCGCCAGAGTGACCCAGCCCGCATCGGAGTACCAGCAATTCACCTTCCCTCTCCAGAGTGATTCAGCCAGCATCAGAGTACCAGCAATTCACCTTCCCTCTCCAGAGTGATCCAGCCAGCATCTGAGTACCAGCAATTCAGCTTCCGTCGCCAGAGTGACCCAGCCCGCATCGGAGTACCAGCGATTCACCTTCCATCACCAGAGTGATCCAGCCAGCATCTGAGTACCAGCAATTCACCTTCCGTCGGCAGAGTGACCCAGCCCGCATGGGAGTACCAGCGATTAACCTTCCATCGCCAGAGTGATACAGCCCGCATCGAACTACCAGCGATTCACCTTCCGTCAGCAGAGTGATCCAGCCCGAATCGAAGTACCAGCGATTCACCTTCCGTCACCAGAGTGATCCAGCCCGCATCGGAGTACCAGCGATTCACCTTCCGTCACCAGAGTGATCCATCCCGCATCGGAGTACCAGCAATTCACCTTCCCTCTCCAGAGTGACCCAGCCCGCATCGGAGGACCAGCAATTCACCTTCCGTCGCCAGAGTGACCCAGCCCGCATCAGAGTACCAGCAATTCACCTTCCGTCACCAGAGTGATCCAGCCCCCATCGGAGTACCAGCGATTCACCTTCCCTCTCCAGAGTGATCCAGCCAGCATCAGAGTACCAGCGATTCACCTTCCGTCGCCAGAGTGATCCAGCCTGCATCGGAGTACCAGCAATTCACGTTCCGTCACCAGAGTGATCCAGGTCGCATCGGAGTACCAGCAATTCACCTTCCCTCTGCAGAGTGATCCAGCCCGCATCGTAATACCAGGAATTCACCTTCCATCACCAGATTGATCCAGCCCGCATCGGAGTACCAGCAATTCACCTTCTGTCGGCAGAATGACCCAGCCCGCATCGGAGTACCAGCGATTCACCTTCCCTCTCCAGAGTGATCCAGCCAGCATCTGAGTACCAGCAATTCACCTTCCGTCGCCAGAGTAACCCAGCCCGCATCGGAGTACCAGCGATTCACCTTCCCTCTCCAGAGTGATCCAGCCAGCATCTGAGTACCAGCAATTCACCTTCCGTCGCCAGAGTGATCCAGCCCGCATAGGAGTACCAGCGATTCACCTTCCCTCTCCAGAGTGATCCAGCCAGCATCGGAGTACCAGCAGTTCACCTTCCCGCACCAGAGTTATCCAGCCCGCATCGGAGTACCAGCAATTCACCTTCCCTCACCAGAGTGATACAGCCCGCATCGGAGTACCAGCAATACACCTTCCGTCACGAGAGTGATCCAGCCCGCATCGGAGTACCAGCAATTCACCTTCCGTCACCAGAGTGATCCAGCCCGCATCGATGAACCAGCAATTCACCTTCCGTCACAAGAGTGACCCAGCCCGCATCGGAGTACCAGCAATTCACCTTCCCTCTCCAGAGTGATCCAGCCCGCATCGGAGTACCAGCGATTCACCTTCCATCACCAGAGTGATCCAGCCAGAATCTGAGTACCAGCAATTCACCTTCTGTTGCCAGAGTGATCCAGCCCGCATCGGAGTACCAGCAATTCACCTTCCCTCTCCAGAGTGATCCAGCCAGCATCGTAGTACCAGCAATTCACCTTCCCTCTCCAGAGTGATCCAGCCAGCATCTGAGTTCCAGCAATTCACCTTCCGTCGCCAGAGTAACCCAGCCCGCATCGGAGTACCAGCGATTCACATTCTCTCTCCAGAGTGATCCAGCCAGCATCTGAGTACCAGCAATTCACCTTCTGTCGCCAGAGTGATCCAGCCCGCATCGGAGTACCAGCAGTTCACCTTCCCTAACCAGAGTTATCCAGCCAGCATCGGAGTACCAGCAATTCACCTTCCCTCACCAGAGTGATCCAGTCCGCATCGGAGTACCAGCAATTCAACTTCCGTCACCAGAGTGATCCAGCCTGCATCGGAGTACCAGCAATTCACCTTCCGTCACCAGCGTGAACCAGCCCGCATCGGAGAAGCAGCAATTCAACTTCCGTCGCCAGAATGACCCAGCCCGCATCGGAGTACCAGCAATTCACCTTCCCTCTCCAGAGTGATCCAGCCAGCATCAGAGTACCAGCAATTCACCTTCCCTCTCCAGAGTGATCCAGCCAGCATCTGAGTACCAGCAATTCAGCTTCCGTCGCCAGAGTGACCCAGCCCGCATCGGAGTACCAGCGATTCACCTTCCATCACCAGAGTGATCCAGCCAGCATCTGAGTACCAGCAATTCACCTTCCGTCGGCAGAGTGACCCAGCCCGCATCGGAGTACCAGCGATTAACCTTCCATCGCCAGAGTGATACAGCCCGCATCGAACTACCAGCGATTCACCTTCCGTCACCAGAGTGATCCAGCCCGCATCGGAGTACCAGCGATTCACCTTCCATCACCAGAGTGATCCAGCCAGAATCTGAGTACCAGCAATTCACCTTCTGATGCCAGAGTGACCCAGCCCGCATCGGAGTACCAGCGATTCACCTTCCATCACCAGAGTTGATCCAGCCAGAATCTGAGTACCAGCAATTCACCTTCTGTTGCCAGATTGATCCAGCCCGCATCGGAGTACCAGCAATTCACCTTCCCTCTCCAGAGTGATCCAGCCAGCATCGTAGTACCAGCAATTCACCTTCCCTCTCCAGAGTGATCCAGCCAGCATCTGAGTACCAGCAATTCACCTTCTGTCGCCAGAGTGATCCAGCCCGCATCGGAGTACCAGCAGTTCACCTTCCCTCACCAGATTTATTCAGCCCGCATCGGAGTACCAGCAATTCACCTTCCCTCACCAGAGTGATCCAGTCCGCATCGGAGTAGCAGCAATTCATCTTCCGTCACCAGAGTGATCCAGCCTGCATCGGAGTACCAGCAATTCAACTTCCGTCACCAGCGTGATCCAGCCCGCATCGGAGAAGCAGCAATTCAACTTCCGTCGCCAGAGTGAACCAGCCCGCATCGGAGTACCAGCAATTCACCTTCCCTCTCCAGAGTGATCCAGCCAGCATCAGAGTACCAGCAATTCACCTTCCCTCTCCAGAGTGATCCAGCCAGCATCTGAGTACCAGCAATTCAGCATCCGTCGCCAGAGTGACCCAGCCCGCATCGGAGTACCAGCGATTCACCTTCCGTCACGAGAGTGACCCAGCCCGCATCGGAGTACCAGCAATACACCTTCCGTCACGAGAGTGATCCAGCCAGCATCGGAGTACCAGCAATTCACCTTCCGTCACCAGAGTGATCCAGCCCGCATCGGTGAACCAGCAATTCACCTTCCGTCGCCAGAGTGACCCAGCCCGCATCGGAGTACCAGCAATTCACCTTCCGTCACAAGAGTGACCCAGCCCGCATCGGAGTACCAGCAATTCACCTTCCCTCTCCAGAGTGATCCAGCCCGCATCGGAGAACCAGCAATTCAACTTCCGTCGCCAGAGTGACCCAGCCCGCATCGGAGTACCAGCAATTCACCTTCCCTCTCCAGAGTGATCCAGCCAGCATCAGAGTACCAGGAATTCACCTTCCCTCTCCAGAGTGATCCAGCCAGCATCTGAGTACCAGCAATTCAGCTTCCGTCGCCAGAGTGACCCAGCCCGCATCGGAGTACCAGCGATTCACCTTCCCTCTCCAGAGTGATCCAGCCAGCATCTGAGTACCAGCAATTCACCTTCCGTCGCCAGAGTGATCCAGCCCGCATAGGAGTACCAGCGATTCACCTTCCCTCTCCAGAGTGATCCAGCCAGCATCGGAGTACCAGCAGTTCACCTTCCCGCACCAGAGTTATCCAGCCCGCATCGGAGTACCAGCAATTCACCTTCCCTCACCAGAGTGATACAGCCCGCATCGGAGTACCAGCAATACACCTTCCGTCACGAGAGTGATCCAGCCCGCATCGGAGTACCAGCAATTCACCTTCCGTCACCAGAGTGATCCAGCCCGCATCGGTGAACCAGCAATTCACCTTCCGTCACAAGAGTGACCCAGCCCGCATCGGAGTACCAGCAATTCACCTTCCCTCTCCAGAGTGATCCAGCCCGCATCGGAGTACCAGCGATTCACCTTCCGTCACCAGAGTGATCCAGCCAGAATCTGAGTACCAGCAATTCACCTTCTGTTGCCAGAGTGATCCAGCCCGCATCGGAGTACCAGCAATTCACCTTCCCTCTCCAGAGTGATCCAGCCAGCATCGTAGTACCAGCAATTCACCTTCCCTCTCCAGAGTGATCCAGCCAGCATCTGAGTTCCAGCAATTCACCTTCCGTCGCCAGAGTAACCCAGCCCGCATCGGAGTACCAGCGATTCACATTCTCTCTCCAGAGTGATCCAGCCAGCATCTGAGTACCAGCAATTCACCTTCTGTCGCCAGAGTGATCCAGCCCGCATCGGAGTACCAGCAGTTCACCTTCCCTAACCAGAGTTATCCAGCCAGCATCGGAGTACCAGCAATTCACCTTCCCTCACCAGAGTGATCCAGTCCGCATCGGAGTACCAGCAATTCAACTTCCGTCACCAGAGTGATCCAGCCTGCATCGGAGTACCAGCAATTCACCTTCCGTCACCAGCGTGAACCAGCCCGCATCGGAGAAGCAGCAATTCAACTTCCGTCGCCAGAATGACCCAGCCCGCATCGGAGTACCAGCAATTCACCTTCCCTCTCCAGAGTGATCCAGCCAGCATCAGAGTACCAGCAATTCACCTTCCCTCTCCAGAGTGATCCAGCCAGCATCTGAGTACCAGCAATTCAGCTTCCGTCGCCAGAGTGACCCAGCCCGCATCGGAGTACCAGCGATTCACCTTCCATCACCAGAGTGATCCAGCCAGCATCTGAGTACCAGCAATTCACCTTCCGTCGGCAGAGTGACCCAGCCCGCATCGGAGTACCAGCGATTAACCTTCCATCGCCAGAGTGATACAGCCCGCATCGAACTACCAGCGATTCACCTTCCGTCACCAGAGTGATCCAGCCCGCATCGGAGTACCAGCGATTCACCTTCCATCACCAGAGTGATCCAGCCAGAATCTGAGTACCAGCAATTCACCTTCTGATGCCAGAGTGACCCAGCCCGCATCGGAGTACCAGCGATTCACCTTCCATCACCAGAGTGATCCAGCCAGAATCTGAGTACCAGCAATTCACCTTCTGTTGCCAGATTGATCCAGCCCGCATCGGAGTACCAGCAATTCACCTTCCCTCTCCAGAGTGATCCAGCCAGCATCGTAGTACCAGCAATTCACCTTCCCTCTCCAGAGTGATCCAGCCAGCATCTGAGTACCAGCAATTCACCTTCTGTCGCCAGAGTGATCCAGCCCGCATCGGAGTACCAGCAGTTCACCTTCCCTCACCAGAGTTATTCAGCCCGCATCGGAGTACCAGCAATTCATCTTCCGTCACCAGAGTGATCCAGCCTGCATCGGAGTACCAGTAATTCAACTTCCGTCACCAGCGTGATCCAGCCCGCATCGGAGAAGCAGCAATTCAACTTCCGTCGCCAGAGTGAACCAGCCCGCATCGGAGTACCAGCAATTCACCTTCCCTCTCCAGAGTGATCCAGCCAGCATCAGAGTACCAGCAATTCACCTTCCCTCTCCAGAGTGATCCAGCCAGCATCTGAGTACCAGCAATTCAGCATCCGTCGCCAGAGTGACCCAGCCCGCATCGGAGTACCAGCGATTCACCTTCCGTCACGAGAGTGACCCAGCCCGCATCGGAGTACCAGCAATACACCTTCCGTCACGAGAGTGATCCAGCCCGCATCGGAGTACCAGCAATTCACCTTCCGTCACCAGAGTGATCCAGCCCGCATCGGTGAACCAGCAATTCACCTTCCGTCGCCAGAGTGACCCAGCCCGCATCGGAGTACCAGCAATTCACCTTCCGTCACAAGAGTGACCCAGCCCGCATCGGAGTACCAGCAATTCACCTTCCCTCTCCAGAGTGATCCAGCCCGCATCGGAGAACCAGCAATTCAACTTCCGTCGCCAGAGTGACCCAGCCCGCATCGGAGTACCAGCAATTCACCTTCCCTCTCCAGAGTGATCCAGCCAGCATCAGAGTACCAGGAATTCACCTTCCCTCTCCAGAGTGATCCAGCCAGCATCTGAGTACCAGCAATTCAGCTTCCGTCGCCAGAGTGACCCAGCCCGCATCGGAGTACCAGCGATTCACCTTCCCTCTCCAGAGTGATCCAGCCAGCATCTGAGTACCAGCAATTCACCTTCCGTCGCCAGAGTGATCCAGCCCGCATAGGAGTACCAGCGATTCACCTTGCCTCTCCAGAGTGATCCAGCCAGCATCGGAGTACCAGCAGTTCACCTTCCCGCACCAGAGTTATCCAGCCCGCATCGGAGTACCAGCAATTCACCTTCCCTCACCAGAGTGATACAGCCCGCATCGGAGTACCAGCAATACACCTTCCGTCACGAGAGTGATCCAGCCCGCATCGGAGTACCAGCAATTCACCTTCCGTCACCAGAGTGATCCAGCCCGCATCGGTGAACCAGCAATTCACCTTCCGTCACAAGAGTGACCCAGCCCGCATCGGAGTACCAGCAATTCACCTTCCCTCTCCAGAGTGATCCAGCCCGCATCGGAGTACCAGCGATTCACCTTCCATCACCAGAGTGATCCAGCCAGAATCTGAGTACCAGCAATTCACCTTCTGTTGCCAGAGTGATCCAGCCCGCATCGGAGTACCAGCAATTCACCTTCCCTCTCCAGAGTGATCCAGCCAGCATCGTAGTACCAGCAATTCACCTTCCCTCTCCAGAGTGATCCAGCCAGCATCTGAGTTCCAGCAATTCAACTTCCGTCGCCAGAGTAACCCAGCCCGCATCGGAGTACCAGCGATTCACATTCTCTCTCCAGAGTGATCCAGCCAGCATCTGAGTACCAGCAATTCACCTTCTGTCGCCAGAGTGATCCAGCCCGCATCGGAGTACCAGCAGTTCACCTTCCCTAACCAGAGTTATCCAGCCAGCATCGGAGTACCAGCAATTCACCTTCCCTCACCAGAGTGATCCAGTCCGCATCGGAGTACCAGCAATTCAACTTCCGTCACCAGAGTGATCCAGCCTGCATCGGAGTACCAGCAATTCACCTTCCGTCACCAGCGTGAACCAGCCCGCATCGGAGAAGCAGCAATTCAACTTCCGTCGCCAGAATGACCCAGCCCGCATCGGAGTACCAGCAATTCACCTTCCCTCTCCAGAGTGATCCAGCCAGCATCAGAGTACCAGCAATTCACCTTCCCTCTCCAGAGTGATCCAGCCAGCATCTGAGTACCAGCAATTCAGCTTCCGTCGCCAGAGTGACCCAGCCCGCATCGGAGTACCAGCGATTCACCTTCCATCACCAGAGTGATCCAGCCAGCATCTGAGTACCAGCAATTCACCTTCCGTCGGCAGAGTGACCCAGCCCGCATCGGAGTACCAGCGATTAACCTTCCATCGCCAGAGTGATACAGCCCGCATCGAACTACCAGCGATTCACCTTCCGTCACCAGAGTGATCCAGCCCGCATCGGAGTACCAGCGATTCACCTTCCATCACCAGAGTGATCCAGCCAGAATCTGAGTACCAGCAATTCACCTTCTGATGCCAGAGTGACCCAGCCCGCATCGGAGTACCAGCGATTCACCTTCCATCACCAGAGTGATCCAGCCAGAATCTGAGTACCAGCAATTCACCTTCTGTTGCCAGATTGATCCAGCCCGCATCGGAGTACCAGCAATTCACCTTCCCTCTCCAGAGTGATCCAGCCAGCATCGTAGTACCAGCAATTCACCTTCCCTCTCCAGAGTGATCCAGCCAGCATCTGAGTACCAGCAATTCACCTTCTGTCGCCAGAGTGATCCAGCCCGCATCGGAGTACCAGCAGTTCACCTTCCCTCACCAGAGTTATTCAGCCCGCATCGGAGTACCAGCAATTCACCTTCCCTCACCAGAGTGATCCAGTCCGCATCGGAGTAGCAGCAATTCATCTTCCGTCACCAGAGTGATCCAGCCTGCATCGGAGTACCAGCAATTCAACTTCCGTCACCAGCGTGATCCAGCCCGCATCGGAGAAGCAGCAATTCAACTTCCGTCGCCAGAGTGAACCAGCCCGCATCGGAGTACCAGCAATTCACCTTCCCTCTCCAGAGTGATCCAGCCAGCATCAGAGTACCAGCAATTCACCTTCCCTCTCCAGAGTGATCCAGCCAGCATCTGAGTACCAGCAATTCAGCATCCGTCGCCAGAGTGACCCAGCCCGCATCGGAGTACCAGCGATTCACCTTCCGTCACGAGAGTGACCCAGCCCGCATCGGAGTACCAGCAATACACCTTCCGTCACGAGAGTGATCCAGCCCGCATCGGAGTACCAGCAATTCACCTTCCGTCACCAGAGTGATCCAGCCCGCATCGGTGAACCAGCAATTCACCTTCCGTCGCCAGAGTGACCCAGCCCGCATCGGAGTACCAGCAATTCACCTTCCGTCACAAGAGTGACCCAGCCCGCATCGGAGTACCAGCAATTCACCTTCCCTCTCCAGAGTGATCCAGCCCGCATCGGAGAACCAGCAATTCAACTTCCGTCGCCAGAGTGACCCAGCCCGCATCGGAGTACCAGCAATTCACCTTCCCTCTCCAGAGTGATCCAGCCAGCATCTGAGTACCAGCAATTCAGCTTCCGTTGCCACAGTGACCTAGCCTGCATCGGAGTACCAGCGATTCACCTTCCCTCTCCAGAGTGATCCAGCCAGCATCTGAGTACCAGCAATTCACCTTCCGTCGGCAGAGTGATCCAGCCCGCATCGGAGTACCAGCGATTCAGCTTCCGTACCAGGGTGATCCAGCCCGCATCGGAGTACCAGCAGTTCACCTTCCCTCACCAGAGTTATCCAGCCCGCATCGGAGTACCAGCGATTCACCTTCCGTCGCCAGAGTAACCCAGCCCGCATTGGAGTACCAGCAATACACCTTCCATCACCAGAGTGATCCAGCCCGCATCGGAGTACCAGCGATTCACCTTCCATCGCCAGCGTGATCCAGCCCGCATCGGAGAACCAGCAATTCAACTTCCGTCGCCAGAGTGACCCAGCCCGCATCGGAGTACCAGCAATTCACCTTCCCTCTCCAGAGTGATCCAGCCAGCATCAGAGTACCAGCAATTCACCTTCTGTCGCCAGAGTGATCCAGCCCGCATCGGAGTACCAGCGATTCACATTCCCTCTCCAGAGTGATACAGCCAGCATCTGAGTACCAGCAATTCACCTTCTGTTGCCAGAGTGATCCAACCAGCATCTGAGTACCAGCAATTTACCTTCTGTCGCCAGAGTGATCCAGCCCGCATCGGAGTACCAGCGATTCACATTCCCTCTCCAGAGTGATCCAGCCAGCATCTGAGTACCAGCAATTCACCTTCTGTTTCCAGAGTGATCCAGCCCGCATCGGAGTACCAGCAATTCACCTTCCCTCTCCAGAGTGATCCAGCCAGCATCGGAGTACCAGCAATTCACCTTCCCTCTCCAGTGTGATCCAGCCCGCATCGGAGTACCAGCAATTCACCTTCCCTCTCCAGAGTGATCCAGCCAGCATCGGAGTACCAGCAATTCACCTTCCCTCTCCAGAGTGATCCAGCCAGCATCGGAGTACCAGCAATTCACCTTCCATCACCAGAGTGATCCAGCCAGCATCAGAGTACCAGGAATTCACCTTCCCTCTCCAGAGTGATCCAGCCAGCATCTGAGTACCAGCAATTCAGCTTCCGTCGCCAGAGTGACCCAGCCCGCATCGGAGTACCAGCGATTCACCTTCCATCACCAGAGTGATCCAGCCAGAATCTGAGTACCAGCAATTCACCTTCTGTTGCCAGAGTGATCCAGCCCGCATCGGAGTACCAGCAATTCACCTTCCCTCTCCAGAGTGATCCAGCCAGCATCGTAGTACCAGCAATTCACCTTCCCTCTCCAGAGTGATCCAGCCAGCATCTGAGTTCCAGCAATTCACCTTCCGTCGCCAGAGTAACCCAGCCCGCATCGGAGTACCAGCGATTCACATTCTCTCTCCAGAGTGATCCAGCCAGCATCTGAGTACCAGCAATTCACCTTCTGTCGCCAGAGTGATCCAGCCCGCATCGGAGTACCAGCAGTTCAGCTTTCCTCACCAGAGTTATCCAGCCCGCATCGGAGTACCAGCAATTCACCTTCCCTCACCAGAGTGATCCAGTCCGCATCGGAGTACCAGCAATTCATCTTCCGTCACCAGAGTGATCCAGCCTGCATCGGAGTACCAGCAATTCACCTTCCGTCACCAGCGTGATCCAGCCCGCATCGGAGAAGCAGCAATTCAACTTCCGTCGCCAGAGTGACCCAGCCCGCATCGGAGTACCAGCGATTCACATTCTCTCTCCAGAGTGATCCAGCCAGCACCTGAGTACCAGCAATTCACCTTCCGTCGCCAGAGTAACCCAGCCCGCATCGGAGTACCAGCGATTCACATTCTCTCTCCAGATTGATCCAGCCAGCATCTGAGTACCAGCAATTCACCTTCCCTCTCCAGAGTGATCCAGCCAGCATCTGAGTACCAGCAATTCAGCTTCCGTTGCCACAGTGACCCAGCCTGCATCGGAGTACCAGCGATTCACCTTCCCTCTCCAGAGTGATCCAGCCAGCATCTGAGTACCAGCAATTCACCTTCCGTCGGCAGAGTGATCCAGCCCGCATCGGAGTACCAGCGATTCAGCTTCCGTACCAGGGTGATCCAGCCCGCATCGGAGTACCAGCAGTTCACCTTCCATCACCAGAGTTATCCAGCCCGCATCGGAGTACCAGCGATTCACCATCCGTCGCCAGAGTAACCCAGCCCGCATTGGAGTACCAGCAATACACCTTCCATCACCAGAGTGATCCAGCCCGCATCGGAGTACCAGCGATTCACCTTCCATCGCCAGCGTGATCCAGCCCGCATCGGAGAACCAGCAATTCAACTTCCGTCGCCAGAGTGACCCAGCCCGCATCGGAGTACCAGCAATTCACCTTCCCTCTCCAGAGTGATCCAGCCAGCATCAGAGTACCAGCAATTCACCTTCTGTCGCCAGAGTGATCCAGCCCGCATCGGAGTACCAGCGATTCACATTCCCTCTCCAGAGTGATACAGCCAGCATCTGAGTACCAGCAATTCACCTTCTGTTGCCAGAGTGATCCAACCAGCATCTGAGTACCAGCAATTTACCTTCTGTCGCCAGAGTGATCCAGCCCGCATCGGAGTACCAGCGATTCACATTCCCTCTCCAGAGTGATCCAGCCAGCATCTGAGTACCAGCAATTCACCTTCTGTTTCCAGAGTGATCCAGCCCGCATCGGAGTACCAGCAATTCACCTTCCCTCTCCAGAGTGATCCAGCCAGCATCGGAGTACCAGCAATTCACCTTCCCTCTCCAGTGTGATCCAGCCCGCATCGGAGTACCAGCAATTCACCTTCCCTCTCCAGAGTGATCCAGCCAGCATCGGAGTACCAGCAATTCACCTTCCCTCTCCAGAGTGATCCAGCCAGCATCGGAGTACCAGCAATTCACCTTCCATCACCAGAGTGATCCAGCCAGCATCAGAGTACCAGGAATTCACCTTCCCTCTCCAGAGTGATCCAGCCAGCATCTGAGTACCAGCAATTCAGCTTCCGTCGCCAGAGTGACCCAGCCCGCATCGGAGTACCAGCGATTCACCTTCCATCACCAGAGTGATCCAGCCAGAATCTGAGTACCAGCAATTCACCTTCTGTTGCCAGAGTGATCCAGCCCGCATCGGAGTACCAGCAATTCACCTTCCCTCTCCAGAGTGATCCAGCCAGCATCGTAGTACCAGCAATTCACCTTCCCTCTCCAGAGTGATCCAGCCAGCATCTGAGTTCCAGCAATTCACCTTCCGTCGCCAGAGTAACCCAGCCCGCATCGGAGTACCAGCGATTCACATTCTCTCTCCAGAGTGATCCAGCCAGCATCTGAGTACCAGCAATTCACCTTCTGTCGCCAGAGTGATCCAGCCCGCATCGGAGTACCAGCAGTTCAGCTTTCCTCACCAGAGTTATCCAGCCCGCATCGGAGTACCAGCAATTCACCTTCCCTCACCAGAGTGATCCAGTCCGCATCGGAGTACCAGCAATTCATCTTCCGTCACCAGAGTGATCCAGCCTGCATCGGAGTACCAGCAATTCACCTTCCGTCACCAGAGTGATCCAGCCCGCATCGGAGAAGCAGCAATTCAACTTCCGTCGCCAGAGTGACCCAGCCCGCATCGGAGTACCAGCGATTCACATTCTCTCTCCAGAGTGATCCAGCCAGCACCTGAGTACCAGCAATTCACCTTCCGTCGCCAGAGTAACCCAGCCCGCATCGGAGTACCAGCGATTCACATTCTCTCTCCAGATTGATCCAGCCAGCATCTGAGTACCAGCAATTCACCTTCCCTCTCCAGAGTGATCCAGCCAGCATCTGAGTACCAGCAATTCAGCTTCCGTTGCCACAGTGACCCAGCCTGCATCGGAGTACCAGCGATTCACCTTCCCTCTCCAGAGTGATCCAGCCAGCATCTGAGTACCAGCAATTCACCTTCCGTCGGCAGAGTGATCCAGCCCGCATCGGAGTACCAGCGATTCAGCTTCCGTACCAGGGTGATCCAGCCCGCATCGGAGTACCAGCAGTTCACCTTCCCTCACCAGAGTTATCCAGCCCGCATCGGAGTACCAGCAATTCACCTTCCCTCACCAGAGTGATCCAGTCCGCATCGGAGTACCAGCAATTCATCTTCCGTCACCAGAGTGATCCAGCCTGCATCGGAGTACCAGCAATTCACCTTCCGTCACCAGAGTGATCCAGCCCGCATCGGAGAAGCAGCAATTCAACTTCCGTCGCCAGAGTGACCCAGCCCGCATCGGAGTACCAGCGATTCACATTCTCTCTCCAGAGTGATCCAGCCAGCACCTGAGTACCAGCAATTCACCTTCCGTCGCCAGAGTAACCCAGCCCGCATCGGAGTACCAGCGATTCACATTCTCTCTCCAGATTGATCCAGCCAGCATCTGAGTACCAGCAATTCACCTTCCCTCTCCAGAGTGATCCAGCCAGCATCTGAGTACCAGCAATTCAGCTTCCGTTGCCACAGTGACCTAGCCTGCATCGGAGTACCAGCGATTCACCTTCCCTCTCCAGAGTGATCCAGCCAGCATCTGAGTACCAGCAATTCACCTTCCGTCGGCAGAGTGATCCAGCCCGCATCGGAGTACCAGCGATTCAGCTTCCGTACCAGGGTGATCCAGCCCGCATCGGAGTACCAGCAGTTCACCTTCCCTCACCAGAGTTATCCAGCCAGCATCGGAGTACCAGCGATTCACCTTCCGTCGCCAGAGTAACCCAGCCCGCATTGGAGTACCAGCAATACACCTTCCATCACCAGAGTGATCCAGCCCGCATCGGAGTACCAGCGATTCACCTTCCATCGCCAGCGTGATCCAGCCCGCATCGGAGAACCAGCAATTCAACTTCCGTCGCCAGAGTGACCCAGCCCGCATCGGAGTACCAGCAATTCACCTTCCCTCTCCAGAGTGATCCAGCCAGCATCAGAGTACCAGCAATTCACCTTCTGTCGCCAGAGTGATCCAGCCCGCATCGGAGTACCAGCGATTCACATTCCCTCTCCAGAGTGATCCAGCCAGCATCTGAGTACCAGCAATTCACCTTCTGTTTCCAGAGTGATCCAGCCCGCATCGGAGTACCAGCAATTCACCTTCCCTCTCCAGAGTGATCCAGCCAGCATCGGAGTACCAGCAATTCACCTTCCCTCTCCAGTGTGATCCAGCCCGCATCGGAGTACCAGCAATTCACCTTCCCTCTCCAGAGTGATCCAGCCAGCATCGGAGTACCAGCAATTCACCTTCCCTCTCCAGAGTGATCCAGCCAGCATCGGAGTACCAGCAATTCACCTTCCATCACCAGAGTGATCCAGCCAGCATCAGAGTACCAGGAATTCACCTTCCCTCTCCAGAGTGATCCAGCCAGCATCTGAGTACCAGCAATTCAGCTTCCGTCGCCAGAGTGACCCAGCCCGCATCGGAGTACCAGCGATTCACCTTCCATCACCAGAGTGATCCAGCCAGAATCTGAGTACCAGCAATTCACCTTCTGTTGCCAGAGTGATCCAGCCCGCATCGGAGTACCAGCAATTCACCTTCCCTCTCCAGAGTGATCCAGCCAGCATCGTAGTACCAGCAATTCACCTTCCCTCTCCAGAGTGATCCAGCCAGCATTTGAGTTCCAGCAATTCACCTTCCGTCGCCAGAGTAACCCAGCCCGCATCGGAGTACCAGCGATTCACATTCTCTCTCCAGAGTGATCCAGCCAGCATCTGAGTACCAGCAATTCACCTTCTGTCGCCAGAGTGATCCAGCCCGCATCGGAGTACCAGCAGTTCAGCTTTCCTCACCAGAGTTATCCAGCCCACATCGGAGTACCAGCAATTCACCTTCCCTCACCAGAGTGATCCAGTCCGCATCGGAGTACCAGCAATTCATCTTCCGTCACCAGAGTGATCCAGCCTGCATCGGAGTACCAGCAATTCACCTTCCGTCACCAGCGTGATCCAGCCCGCATCGGAGAAGCAGCAATTCAACTTCCGTCGCCAGAGTGACCCAGCCCGCATCGGAGTACCAGCGATTCACATTCTCTCTCCAGAGTGATCCAGCCAGCACCTGAGTACCAGCAATTCACCTTCCGTCGCCAGAGTAACCCAGCCCGCATCGGAGTACCAGCGATTCACATTCTCTCTCCAGATTGATCCAGCCAGCATCTGAGTACCAGCAATTCACCTTCCCTCTCCAGAGTGATCCAGCCAGCATCTGAGTACCAGCAATTCAGCTTCCGTTGCCACAGTGACCCAGCCTGCATCGGAGTACCAGCGATTCACCTTCCCTCTCCAGAGTGATCCAGCCAGCATCTGAGTACCAGCAATTCACCTTCCGTCGGCAGAGTGATCCAGCCCGCATCGGAGTACCAGCGATTCAGCTTCCGTACCAGGGTGATCCAGCCCGCATCGGAGTACCAGCAGTTCACCTTCCCTCACCAGAGTTATCCAGCCCGCATCGGAGTACCAGCGATTCACCATCCGTCGCCAGAGTAACCCAGCCCGCATTGGAGTACCAGCAATACACCTTCCATCACCAGAGTGATCCAGCCCGCATCGGAGTACCAGCGATTCACCTTCCATCGCCAGCGTGATCCAGCCCGCATCGGAGAACCAGCAATTCAACTTCCGTCGCCAGAGTGACCCAGCCCGCATCGGAGTACCAGCAATTCACCTTCCCTCTCCAGAGTGATCCAGCCAGCATCAGAGTACCAGCAATTCACCTTCTGTCGCCAGAGTGATCCAGCCCGCATCGGAGTACCAGCGATTCACATTCCCTCTCCAGAGTGATACAGCCAGCATCTGAGTACCAGCAATTCACCTTCTGTTGCCAGAGTGATCCAACCAGCATCTGAGTACCAGCAATTTACCTTCTGTCGCCAGAGTGATCCAGCCCGCATCGGAGTACCAGCGATTCACATTCCCTCTCCAGAGTGATCCAGCCAGCATCTGAGTACCAGCAATTCACCTTCTGTTTCCAGAGTGATCCAGCCCGCATCGGAGTACCAGCAATTCACCTTCCCTCTCCAGAGTGATCCAGCCAGCATCGGAGTACCAGCAATTCACCTTCCCTCTCCAGTGTGATCCAGCCCGCATCAGAGTACCAGCAATTCACCTTCCCTCTCCAGAGTGATCCAGCCAGCATCGGAGTACCAGCAATTCACCTTCCCTCTCCAGAGTGATCCAGCCAGCATCGGAGTACCAGCAATTCACCTTCCATCACCAGAGTGATCCAGCCAGCATCAGAGTACCAGGAATTCACCTTCCCTCTCCAGAGTGATCCAGCCAGCATCTGAGTACCAGCAATATAGCTTCCGTCGCCAGAGTGACCCAGCCCGCATCGGAGTACCAGCGATTCACCTTCCATCACCAGAGTGATCCAGCCAGAATCTGAGTACCAGCAATTCACCTTCTGTTGCCAGAGTGATCCAGCCCGCATCGGAGTACCAGCAATTCACCTTCCCTCTCCAGAGTGATCCAGCCAGCATCGTAGTACCAGCAATTCACCTTCCCTCTCCAGAGTGATCCAGCCAGCATCTGAGTTCCAGCAATTCACCTTCCGTCGCCAGAGTAACCCAGCCCGCATCGGAGTACCAGCGATTCACATTCTCTCTCCAGAGTGATCCAGCCAGCATCTGAGTACCAGCAATTCACCTTCTGTCGCCAGAGTGATCCAGCCCGCATCGGAGTACCAGCAGTTCAGCTTTCCTCACCAGAGTTATCCAGCCCGCATCGGAGTACCAGCAATTCACCTTCCCTCACCAGAGTGATCCAGTCCGCATCGGAGTACCAGCAATTCATCTTCCGTCACCAGAGTGATCCAGCCTGCATCGGAGTACCAGCAATTCACCTTCCGTCACCAGAGTGATCCAGCCCGCATCGGAGAAGCAGCAATTCAACTTCCGTCGCCAGAGTGACCCAGCCCGCATCGGAGTACCAGCGATTCACATTCTCTCTCCAGAGTGATCCAGCCAGCACCTGAGTACCAGCAATTCACCTTCCGTCGCCAGAGTAACCCAGCCCGCATCGGAGTACCAGCGATTCACATTCTCTCTCCAGATTGATCCAGCCAGCATCTGAGTACCAGCAATTCACCTTCCCTCTCCAGAGTGATCCAGCCAGCATCTGAGTACCAGCAATTCAGCTTCCGTTGCCACAGTGACCCAGCCTGCATCGGAGTACCAGCGATTCACCTTCCCTCTCCAGAGTGATCCAGCCAGCATCTGAGTACCAGCAATTCACCTTCCGTCGGCAGAGTGATCCAGCCCGCATCGGAGTACCAGCGATTCAGCTTCCGTACCAGGGTGATCCAGCCCGCATCGGAGTACCAGCAGTTCACCTTCCCTCACCAGAGTTATCCAGCCCGCATCGGAGTACCAGCGATTCACCTTCCGTCGCCAGAGTAACCCAGCCCGCATTGGAGTACCAGCAATACACCTTCCATCACCAGAGTGATCCAGCCCGCATCGGAGTACCAGCGATTCACCTTCCATCGCCAGCGTGATCCAGCCCGCATCGGAGAACCAGCAATTCAACTTCCGTCGCCAGAGTGACCCAGCCCGCATCGGAGTACCAGCAATTCACCTTCCCTCTCCAGAGTGATCCAGCCAGCATCAGAGTACCAGCAATTCACCTTCTGTCGCCAGAGTGATCCAGCCCGCATCGGAGTACCAGCGATTCACATTCCCTCTCCAGAGTGATACAGCCAGCATCTGAGTACCAGCAATTCACCTTCTGTTGCCAGAGTGATCCAACCAGCATCTGAGTACCAGCAATTTACCTTCTGTGGCCAGAGTGATCCAGCCCGCATCGGAGTACCAGCGATTCACATTCCCTCTCCAGAGTGATCCAGCCAGCATCTGAGTACCAGCAATTCACCTTCTGTTTCCAGAGTGATCCAGCCCGCATCGGAGTACCAGCAATTCACCTTCCCTCTCCAGAGTGATCCAGCCAGCATCGGAGTACCAGCAATTCACCTTCCCTCTCCAGTGTGATCCAGCCCGCATCGGAGTACCAGCAATTCACCTTCCCTCTCCAGAGTGATCCAGCCAGCATCGGAGTACCAGCAATTCACCTTCCCTCTCCAGAGTGATCCAGCCAGCATCGGAGTACCAGCAATTCACCTTCCGTCGCCAGAGTAACCCAGCCCGCATCGGAGTACCAGCGATTCACATTCTCTCTCCAGAGTGATCCGGCCAGCATCTGAGTACCAGCAATTCACCTTCTGTCACCAGAGTGATCCAGCCCGAATCGGAGTACCAGCTATTCACCTTCCGTCACCAGCGTGATCCAGCCCGCATCGGAGAACCAGCAATTCAACTTCCGTCGCCAGAGTGACCCAGCCTGCATCGGAGTACCAGCAATTCACCTTCCCTCTCCAGAGTGATCCAGCCAGCATCAGAGTACCAGCAATTCACCTTCCCTCTCCAGAGTGATCCAGCCAGCATCTGAGTACCAGCAATTCAGCTTCCGTCGCCAGAGTGACCCAGCCCGCATCGGAGTACCAGCGATTCACCTTCCATCACCAGAGTGATCCAGCCAGCATCTGAGTACCAGCAATTCACCTTCCGTCGGCAGAGTGACCCAGCCCGCATCGGAGTACAAGCGATTCACATTCCCTCTCCAGAGTGATCCAGCCCGCATCGGAGTACCAGCAATTCACCTTCCCTCTCCAGAGTGATCCAGCCAGCATCGGAGTACCAGCAATTCACCTTCCCGCTCCAGAGTGATCCAGCCAGCTCCTGAGTACCAGCAATTCAACTTCCGTCGCCAGAGTAACCCACCCCGCATCGGAGTACCAGCGATTCACATTCTCTCTCCAGATTGATCCAGCCAGCATCTGAGTACCAGCAATTCACCTTCCCTCTCCAGAGTGATCCAGCCAGCATCTGAGTACCAGCAATTCAGCTTCCGTTGTCACAGTGACCCAGCCTGCATCAGAGTACCAGCGATTCACCTTCCCTCTCCAGAGAGATCCAGCCAGCATCTGAGTACCAACAATTCACCTTCCGTCGGCAGAGTGATCCAGCCCGCATCGGAGTACCAGCGATTCAGCTTCCGTACCAGAGTGATCCAGCCAGCATCAGAGTACCAGCAATTCACGTTCCGTCACCAGAGTGATCCAGGTCGCATCTGAGTATCAGCAATTCACCTTCCCTCTCCAGAGTGATCCAGCCCGCATCGGAATACCAGTAATTCAACTTCCATCACCAGAGTGATCCAGCCCGCATCGGAGTACCAGCAATTCACCTTCCGTCGGCAGAGTGTCCCAGCCCGCATCGGAGTAGCAGCGATTCACCTTCCCTCTCCAGAGTGATCCAGCCAGCATCTGTGTACCAGCAATTCACCTTCCGTCGCCAGAGTAACCCAGCCCGCATCGGAGTACCAGCGATTCACCTTCCCTCTCCAGAATGATCCAGCCAGCATCTGAGTACCAGCAATTCACCTTCCGTCGCCAGAGTGATCCAGCCCGCATCGGAGTATCAGCGATTCACCTTCCCTCTCCAGAGTGATCCAGCCAGCATCGGAGTACCAGCAGTTCACCTTCCCTCACCAGAGTTATCCAGCCCGCATCGGAGTACCAGCAATTCACCTTCCGTCACGAGAGTGATCCAGCCCGCATCGGAGTACCAGCAATTCACCTTCCGTCACCAGAGTGATCCAGACCGCATCGGTGAACCAGCAATTCACCTTCCGTCACCAGAGTGATCCAGACCGCATCGGTGAACCAGCAATTCACCTTCCGTCGCCAGAGTGACCCAGCCCGCATCGGAGTACCAGCAATTCAACTTCCCTCTCCAGAGTTATCCAGCCAGCATCGGAGTACCAGCAATTCACCTTCCGACACAAGAGTGACCCAGCCCGCATCGGAGTACCAGCAATTCACCTTCCCTCTCCAGAGTGATCCAGCCAGCATCTGAGTACCAGCAATTCACCTTCCGTCGCCAGAGTGATCCAGCCCGCATCGGAGTACCAGCGATTCACCTTCCCTCTCCAGAGTGATCCACCCAGCATCGGAATACCAGCAAGTCACCTTCCATCACCAGAGTGATCCAGCCCGCATCGGAGTACCAGCAGTTCACCTTCCCTCACCAGAGTTTTCCAGCACGCATAGGAGTACCAGCAATTCACCTTCCCTCACCAGAGTGATCCAGTCCGCATCGGAGTACCAGCAATTCATCTTCCGTCACCAGAGTGATCCAGCCCGCATCGGAGTACCAGCAATTCACCTTCCGTCACCAGCGTGATCCAGCCCGCATCGGAGAACCAGCAATTCAACTTCCGTCGCCAGAGTGACCCAGCCTGCATCGGAGTACCAGCAATTCACCTTCCCTCTCCAGAGTGATCCAGCCAGCATCAGAGTACCAGCAATTCACCTTCCCTCTCCAGAGTGATCCAGCCAGCATCTGAGTACCAGCAATTCAGCTTCCGTCGCCAGAGTGACCCAGCCCGCATCGGAGTACCAGCGATTCACCTTCCATCACCAGAGTGATCCAGCCAGCATCTGAGTACCAGCAATTCACCTTCCGTCGGCAGAGTGACCCAGCCCGCATCGGAGTACAAGCGATTCACATTCCCTCTCCAGAGTGATACAGCCAGCATCGGAGTACCAGCAATTCACCTTCCCTCTCCAGAGTGATCCAGCCCGCATCGGAGTACCAGCGATTCACCTTCCATCACCAGAGTGATCCAGCCAGAATCTGAGTACCAGCAATTCACCTTCTGTTGCCAGAGTGATCCAGCCCGCATCGGAGTACCAGCTATTCACCTTCCCTCTCCAGAGTGATCCAGCCAGCATCGTAGTACCAGCAATTCACCTTCACTCTCCAGAGTGATCCAGCCAGCATCTGAGTTCCAGCAATTCACCTTCCGTCGCCAGAGTAACCCAGCCCGCATCGGAATACCAGCCATTCACATTCTCTCTCCAGAGTGATCCAGCCAGCATCTGAGTACCAGCAATTCACCTTCTGTCGCCAGAGTGATCCAGCCCGCATCGGAGTACCAGCAGTTCACCTTCCCTCACCAGAGTTATCCAGCCAGCATCGGAGTACCAGCAATTCACCTTCCCTCACCAGAGTGATCCAGTCCGCATCGGAGTACCAGCAATTCAACTTCCGTCACCAGAGTGATCCAGCCTGCATCGGAGTACCAGCAATTCACCTTCCGTCACCAGCGTGAACCAGCCCGCATCGGAGAAGCAGCAATTCAACTTCCGTCGCCAGAATGACCCAGCCCGCATCGGAGTACCAGCAATTCACCTTCCGTCGCCAGAGTGACCCAGCCCGCATCGGAGTACCAGCAATTCACCTTCCCTCTCCAGAGTGATCCAGCCAGCATCAGAGTACCAGCAATTCACCTTCTGTCGCCAGAGTGATCCAGCCCGCATCGGAGTATCAGCAATTCACCTTCCCTCTCCAGAGTGATCCAGCCCGCATCGGAATACCAGTAATTCAACTTCCATCACCAGAGTGATCCAGCCCGCATCGGAGTACCAGCAATTCACCTTCCGTCGGCAGAGTGTCCCAGCCCGCATCGGAGTAGCAGCGATTCACCTTCCCTCTCCAGAGTGATCCAGCCAGCATCTGTGTACCAGCAATTCACCTTCCGTCGCCAGAGTAACCCAGCCCGCATCGGAGTACCAGCGATTCACCTTCCCTCTCCAGAATGATCCAGCCAGCATCTGAGTACCAGCAATTCACCTTCCGTCGCCAGAGTGATCCAGCCCGCATCGGAGTATCAGCGATTCACCTTCCCTCTCCAGAGTGATCCAGCCAGCATCGGAGTACCAGCAGTTCACCTTCCCTCACCAGAGTTATCCAGCCCGCATCGGAGTACCAGCAATTCACCTTCCGTCACGAGAGTGATCCAGCCCGCATCGGAGTACCAGCAATTCACCTTCCGTCACCAGAGTGATCCAGACCGCATCGGTGAACCAGCAATTCACCTTCCGTCACCAGAGTGATCCAGACCGCATCGGTGAACCAGCAATTCACCTTCCGTCGCCAGAGTGACCCAGCCCGCATCGGAGTACCAGCAATTCAACTTCCCTCTCCAGAGTTATCCAGCCAGCATCGGAGTACCAGCAATTCACCTTCCGACACAAGAGTGACCCAGCCCGCATCGGAGTACCAGCAATTCACCTTCCCTCTCCAGAGTGATCCAGCCAGCATCTGAGTACCAGCAATTCACCTTCCGTCGCCAGAGTGATCCAGCCCGCATCGGAGTACCAGCGATTCACCTTCCCTCTCCAGAGTGATCCACCCAGCATCGGAATACCAGCAAGTCACCTTCCATCACCAGAGTGATCCAGCCCGCATCGGAGTACCAGCAGTTCACCTTCCCTCACCAGAGTTTTCCAGCACGCATAGGAGTACCAGCAATTCACCTTCCCTCACCAGAGTGATCCAGTCCGCATCGGAGTACCAGCAATTCATCTTCCGTCACCAGAGTGATCCAGCCCGCATCGGAGTACCAGCAATTCACCTTCCGTCACCAGCGTGATCCAGCCCGCATCGGAGAACCAGCAATTCAACTTCCGTCGCCAGAGTGACCCAGCCTGCATCGGAGTACCAGCAATTCACCTTCCCTCTCCAGAGTGATCCAGCCAGCATCAGAGTACCAGCAATTCACCTTCCCTCTCCAGAGTGATCCAGCCAGCTTCTGAGTACCAGCAATTCAGCTTCCGTCGCCAGAGTGACCCAGCCCGCATCGGAGTACCAGCGATTCACCTTCCATCACCAGAGTGATCCAGCCAGCATCTGAGTACCAGCAATTCACCTTCCGTCGGCAGAGTGACCCAGCCCGCATCGGAGTACAAGCGATTCACATTCCCTCTCCAGAGTGATACAGCCAGCATCGGAGTACCAGCAATTCACCTTCCCTCTCCAGAGTGATCCAGCCCGCATCGGAGTACCAGCAATTCACCTTCCGTCGCCAGAGTAACCCAGCCCGCATCGGAATACCAGCGATTCACATTCTCTCTCCAGAGTGATCCAGCCAGCATCTGAGTACCAGCAATTCACCTTCTGTCGCCAGAGTGATCCAGCCCGCATCGGAGTACCAGCAGTTCACCTTCCCTCACCAGAGTTATCCAGCCAGCATCGGAGTACCAGCAATTCACCTTCCCTCACCAGAGTGATCCAGTCCGCATCGGAGTACCAGCAATTCAACTTCCGTCACCAGAGTGATCCAGCCTGCATCGGAGTACCAGCAATTCACCTTCCGTCACCAGCGTGAACCAGCCCGCATCGGAGAAGCAGCAATTCAACTTCCGTCGCCAGAATGACCCAGCCCGCATCGGAGTACCAGCAATTCACCTTCCGTCGCCAGAGTGACCCAGCCCGCATCGGAGTACCAGCAATTCACCTTCCCTCTCCAGAGTGATCCAGCCAGCATCAGAGTACCAGCAATTCACCTTCTGTCGCCAGAGTGATCCAGCCCGCATCGGAGTACCAGCGATTCACATTCCCTCTCCAGAGTGATACAGCCAGCATCTGAGTACCAGCAATTCACCTTCTGTTGCCAGAGTGATCCAACCAGCATCTGAGTACCAGCAATTTACCTTCTGTCGCCAGAGTGATCCAGCCCGCATCGGAGTACCAGCGATTCACATTCCCTCTCCAGAGTGATCCAGCCAGCATCTGAGTACCAGCAATTCACCTTCTGTTTCCAGAGTGATCCAGCCCGCATCGGAGTACCAGCAATTCACCTTCCCTCTCCAGAGTGATCCAGCCAGCATCGGAGTACCAGCAATTCACCTTCCCTCTCCAGAGTGATCCAGCCCGCATCGGAGTACCAGCAATTCACCTTCCCTCTCCAGAGTGATCCAGCCAGCATCGGAGTACCAGCAATTCACCTTCCCTCTCCTGAGTGATCCAGCCAGCATCGGAGTACCAGCAATTCACCTTCCGTCGCCAGAGTAACCCAGCCCGCATCGGAGTACCAGCGATTCACATTCTCTCTCCAGAGTGATCCGGCCAGCATCTGAGTACCAGCAATTCACCTTCTGTCACCAGAGTGATCCAGCCCGAATCGGAGTACCAGCTATTCACCTTCCGTCACCAGCGTGATCCAGCCCGCATCGGAGAACCAGCAATTCAACTTCCGTCGCCAGAGTGACCCAGCCTGCATCGGAGTACCAGCAATTCACCTTCCCTCTCCAGAGTGATCCAGCCAGCATCAGAGTACCAGCAATTCACCTTCCCTCTCCAGAGTGATCCAGCCAGCATCTGAGTACCAGCAATTCAGCTTCCGTCGCCAGAGTGACACAGCCCGCATCGGAGTACCAGCGATTCACCTTCCATCACCAGAGTGATCCAGCCAGCATCTGAGTACCAGCAATTCACCTTCCGTCGGCAGAGTGACCCAGCCCGCATCGGAGTACAAGCGATTCACATTCCCTCTCCAGAGTGATCCAGCCCGCATCGGAGTACCAGCAATTCACCTTCCCTCTCCAGAGTGATCCAGCCAGCATCGGAGTACCAGCAATTCACCTTCCCGCTCCAGAGTGATCCAGCCAGCTCCTGAGTACCAGCAATTCAACTTCCGTCGCCAGAGTAACCCAGCCCGCATCGGAGTACCAGCGATTCACATTCTCTCTCCAGATTGATCCAGCCAGCATCTGAGTACCAGCAATTCACCTTCCCTCTCCAGAGTGATCCAGCCAGCATCTGAGTACCAGCAATTCAGCTTCCGTTGCCACAGTGACCCAGCCTGCATCAGAGTACCAGCGATTCACCTTCCCTCTCCAGAGAGATCCAGCCAGCATCTGAGTACCAGCAATTCACCTTCCGTCGGCAGAGTGATCCAGCCCGCATCGGAGTACCAGCGATTCAGCTTCCGTACCAGAGTGATCCAGCCAGCATCAGAGTACCAGCAATTCACGTTCCGTCACCAGAGTGATCCAGGTCGCGTCGGAGTATCAGCAATTCACCTTCCCTCTCCAGAGTGATCCAGCCCGCATCGGAATACCAGTAATTCACCTTCCATCACCAGAGTGATCCAGCCCGCATCGGAGTACCAGCAATTCACCTTCCGTCGGCAGAGTGTCCCAGCCCGCATCGGAGTAGCAGCGATTCACCTTCCCTCTCCAGAGTGATCCAGCCAGCATCTGTGTACCAGCAATTCACCTTCCGTCGCCAGAGTAACCCAGCCCGCATCGGAGTACCAGCGATTCACCTTCCCTCTCCAGAATGATCCAGCCAGCATCTGAGTACCAGCAATTCACCTTCCGTCGCCAGAGTGATCCAGCCCGCATCGGAGTATCAGCGATTCACCTTCCCTCTCCAGAGTGATCCAGCCAGCATCGGAGTACCAGCAGTTCACCTTCCCTCACCAGAGTTATCCAGCCCGCATCGGAGTACCAGCAATTCACCTTCCGTCACGAGAGTGATCCAGCCCGCATCGGAGTACCAGCAATTCACCTTCCGTCACCAGAGTGATCCAGACCGCATCGGTGAACCAGCAATTCACCATCCGTCACCAGAGTGATCCAGACCGCATCGGTGAACCAGCAATTCACCTTCCGTCGCCAGAGTGACCCAGCCCGCATCGGAGTACCAGCAATTCAACTTCCCTCTCCAGAGTTATCCAGCCAGCATCGGAGTACCAGCAATTCACCTTCCGACACAAGAGTGACCCAGCCCGCATCGGAGTACCAGCAATTCACCTTCCCTCTCCAGAATGATCCAGCCAGCATCTGAGTACCAGCAATTCACCTTCCGTCGCCAGAGTGATCCAGCCCGAATCGGAGTACCAGCGATTCACCTTCCCTCTCCAGAGTGATCCACCCAGCATCGGAATACCAGCAAGTCACCTTCCATCACCAGAGTGATCCAGCCCGCATCGGAGTACCAGCAGTTCACCTTCCCTCACCAGAGTTTTCCAGCACGCATAGGAGTACCAGCAATTCACCTTCCCTCACCAGAGTGATCCAGTCCGCATCGGAGTACCAGCAATTCATCTTCCGTCACCAGAGTGATCCAGCCCGCATCCGTGTACCAGCAATTCACCTTCCGTCACCAGCGTGATCCAGCCCGCATCGGAGAACCAGCAATTCAACTTCCGTCGCCAGAGTGACCCAGCCTGCATCGGAGTACCAGCAATTCACCTTCCCTCTCCAGAGTGATCCAGCCAGCATCAGAGTACCAGCAATTCTCCTTCCCTCTCCAGAGTGATCCAGCCAGCATCTGAGTACCAGCAATTCAGCTTCCGTCGCCAGAGTGACCCAGCCCGCATCGGAGTACCAGCGATTCACCTTCCATCACCAGAGTGATCCAGCCAGCATCTGAGTACCAGCAATTCACCTTCCGTCGGCAGAGTGACCCAGCCCGCATCGGAGTACAAGCGATTCACATTCCCTCTCCAGAGTGATCCAGCCCGCATCGGAGTACCAGCAATTCACCTTCCCTCTCCAGAGTGATCCAGCCCGCATCGGAGTACCAGCGATTCACCTTCCATCACCAGAGTGATCCAGCCAGAATCTGAGTACCAGCAATTCACCTTCTGTTGCCAGAGTGATCCAGCCCGCATCGGAGTACCAGCAATTCACCTTCCCTCTCCAGAGTGATCCAGCCAGCATCGTAGTACCAGCAATTCACCTTCCCTCTCCAGAGTGATCCAGCCAGCATCTGAGTTCCAGCAATTCACCTTCCGTCGCCAGAGTAACCCAGCCCGCATCGGAATACCAGCGATTCACATTCTCTCTCCAGAGTGATCCAGCCAGCATCTGAGTACCAGCAATTCACCTTCTGTCGCCAGAGTGATCCAGCCCGCATCGGAGTACCAGCAGTTCACCTTCCCTCACCAGAGTTATCCAGCCAGCATCGGAGTACCAGCAATTCACCTTCCCTCACCAGAGTGATCCAGTCCGCATCGGAGTACCAGCAATTCAACTTCCGTCACCAGAGTGATCCAGCCTGCATCGGAGTACCAGCAATTCACCTTCCGTCACCAGCGTGAACCAGCCCGCATCGGAGAAGCAGCAATTCAACTTCCGTCGCCAGAATGACCCAGCCCGCATCGGAGTACCAGCAATTCACCTTCCCTCTCCAGAGTGATCCAGCCAGCATCAGAGTACCAGCAATTCACCTTCCCTCTCCAGAGTGATCCAGCCAGCATCTGAGTACCAGCAATTCAGCTTCCGTCGCCAGAGTGACCCAGCCCGCATCGGAGTACCAGCGATTCACCTTCCATCACCAGAGTGATCCAGCCAGCATCTGAGTACCAGCAATTCACCTTCCGTCGGCAGAGTGACCCAGCCCGCATCGGAGTACCAGCGATTAACCTTCCATCGCCAGAGTGATACAGCCCGCATCGAACTACCAGCGATTCACCTTCCGTCACCAGAGTGATCCAGCCCGCATCGGAGTACCAGCGATTCACCTTCCATCACCAGAGTGATCCAGCCAGAATCTGAGTACCAGCAATTCACCTTCTGATGCCAGAGTGACCCAGCCCGCATCGGAGTACCAGCGATTCACCTTCCATCACCAGAGTGATCCAGCCAGAATCTGAGTACCAGCAATTCACCTTCTGTTGCCAGAGTGATCCAGCCCGCATCGGAGTACCAGCAATTCACCTTCCCTCTCCAGAGTGATCCAGCCAGCATCGTAGTACCAGCAATTCACCTTCCCTCTCCAGAGTGATCCAGCCAGCATCTGAGTTCCAGCAATTCACCTTCCGTCGCCAGAGTAACCCAGCCCGCATCGGAGTACCGGCGATTCACATTCTCTCTCCAGAGTGATCCAGCCAGCATCTGAGTACCAGCAATTCACCTTCTGTCGCCAGAGTGATCCAGCCCGCATCGGAGTACCAGCAGTTCACCTTCCCTCACCAGAGTTATCCAGCCCGCATCGGAGTACCAGCAATTCACCTTCCCTCACCAGAGTGATCCAGTCCGCATCGGAGTACCAGCAATTCATCTTCCGTCACCAGAGTGATCCAGCCTGCATCGGAGTACCAGCAATTCAACTTCCGTCACCAGCGTGATCCAGCCCGCATCGGAGAAGCAGCAATTCAACTTCCGTCGCCAGAGTGAACCAGCCCGCATCGGAGTACCAGCAATTCACCTTCCCTCTCCAGAGTGATCCAGCCAGCATCAGAGTATCAGCAATTCACCTTCCCTCTCCAGAGTGATCCAGCCAGCATCTGAGTACCAGCAATTCAGCATCCGTCGCCAGAGTGACCCAGCCCGCATCGGAGTACCAGCGATTCACCTTCCGTCACGAGAGTGACCCAGCCCGCATCGGAGTACCAGCAATACACCTTCCGTCACGAGAGTGATCCAGCCCGCATCGGAGTACCAGCAATTCACCTTCCGTCACCAGAGTGATCCAGCCCGCATCGGTGAACCAGCAATTCACCTTCCGTCGCCAGAGTGACCCAGCCCGCATCGGAGTACCAGCAATTCACCTTCCCTCTCCAGAGTGATCCAGCCAGCATCGGAGTACCAGCAATTCACCTTCCGTCACAAGAGTGACCCAGCCCGCATCGGAGTACCAGCAATTCACCTTCCCTCTCCAGAGTGATCCAGCCCGCATCGGAGAACCAGCAATACAACTTCCGTCGCCAGAGTGACCCAGCCCGCATCGGAGTACCAGCAATTCACCTTCCCTCTCCAGAGTGATCCAGCCAGCATCAGAGTACCAGGAATTCACCTTCCCTCTCCAGAGTGATCCAGCCAGCATCTGAGTACCAGCAATTCAGCTTCCGTCGCCAGAGTGACCCAGCCCGCATCGGAGTACCAGCGATTCACCTTCCATCACCAGAGTGATCCAGCCAGAATCTGAGTACCAGCAATTCACCTTCTGTCGCCAGAGTGATCCAGCCCGCATCGGAGTACCAGCAATTCACCTTCCCTCTCCAGAGTGATCCAGCCAGCATCGTAGTACCAGCAATTCACCTTCCCTCTCCAGAGTGATCCAGCCAGCATCTGAGATCCAGCAATTCACCTTCCGTCGCCAGAGTAACCCAGCCCGCATCGGAGTACCAGCGATTCACATTCTCTCTCCAGAGTGATCCAGCCAGCATCTGAGTACCAGCAATTCACCTTCTGTCGCCAGAGTGATCCAGCCCGCATCGGAGTACCAGCAGTTCACCTTCCCTCACCAGAGTTATCCAGCCCGCATCGGAGTACCAGCAATTCACCTTCCCTCACCAGAGTGATCCAGTCCGCATCGGAGTACCAGCAATTCATCTTCCGTCACCAGAGTGATCCAGCCTGCATCGGAGTACCAGCAATTCACCTTCCGTCACCAGCGTGATCCAGCCCGCATCGGAGAAGCAGCAATTCAACTTCCGTCGCCAGAGTGACCCAGCCCGCATCGGAGTACCAGCGATTCACATTCTCTCTCCAGAGTGATCCAGCCAGCACCTGAGTACCAGCAATTCACCTTCCGTCGCCAGAGTAACCCAGCCCGCATCGGAGTACCAGCGATTCACATTCTCTCTCCAGATTGATCCAGCCAGCATCTGAGTACCAGCAATTCACCTTCCCTCTCCAGAGTGATCCAGCCAGCATCTGAGTACCAGCAATTCAGCTTCCGTTGCCACAGTGACCCAGCCTGCATCGGAGTACCAGCGATTCACCTTCCCTCTCCAGAGTGATCCAGCCAGCATCTGAGTACCAGCAATTCACCTTCCGTCGGCAGAGTGATCCAGCCCGCATCGGAGTACCAGCGATTCAGCTTCCGTACCAGGGTGATCCAGCCCGCATCGGAGTACCAGCAGTTCACCTTCCCTCACCAGAGTTATCCAGCCCGCATCGGAGTACCAGCGATTCACCTTCCGTCGCCAGAGTAACCCAGCCCGCATTGGAGTACCAGCAGTTCACCTTCCCTCACCAGAGTTATCCAGCCCGCATCGGAGTACCAGCAATTCACCTTCCCTCACCAGAGTGATCCAGTCCGCATCGGAGTACCAGCAATTCATCTTCCGTCACCAGAGTGATCCAGCCTGCATCGGAGTACCAGCAATTCAACTTCCGTCACCAGCGTGATCCAGCCCGCATCGGAGAAGCAGCAATTCAACTTCCGTCGCCAGAGTGACCCAGCCCGCATCGGAGTACCAGCAATTCACCTTCCCTCTCCAGAGTGATCCAGCCAGCATCAGAGTATCAGCAATTCACCTTCCCTCTCCAGAGTGATCCAGCCAGCATCTGAGTACCAGCAATTCAGCATCCGTCGCCAGAGTGACCCAGCCCGCATCGGAGTACCAGCGATTCACCTTCCGTCACGAGAGTGACCCAGCCCGCATCGGAGTACCAGCAATACACCTTCCGTCACGAGAGTGATCCAGCCCGCATCGGAGTACCAGCAATTCACCTTCCGTCACCAGAGTGATCCAGCCCGCATCGGTGAACCAGCAATTCACCTTCCGTCGCCAGAGTGACCCAGCCCGCATCGGAGTACCAGCAATTCACCTTCCCTCTCCAGAGTGATCCAGCCAGCATCGGAGTACCAGCAATTCACCTTCCGTCACAAGAGTGACCCAGCCCGCATCGGAGTACCAGCAATTCACCTTCCCTCTCCAGAGTGATCCAGCCCGCATCGGAGAACCAGCAATACAACTTCCGTCGCCAGAGTGACCCAGCCTGCATCGGAGTACCAGCAATTCACCTTCCCTCTCCAGAGTGATCCAGCCAGCATCAGAGTACCAGGAATTCACCTTCCCTCTCCAGAGTGATCCAGCCAGCATCTGAGTACCAGCAATTCAGCTTCCGTCGCCAGAGTGACCCAGCCCGCATCGGAGTACCAGCGATTCACCTTCCATCACCAGAGTGATCCAGCCAGAATCTGAGTACCAGCAATTCACCTTCTGTCGCCAGAGTGATCCAGCCCGCATCGGAGTACCAGCAATTCACCTTCCCTCTCCAGAGTGATCCAGCCAGCATCGTAGTACCAGCAATTCACCTTCCCTCTCCAGAGTGATCCAGCCAGCATCTGAGATCCAGCAATTCACCTTCCGTCGCCAGAGTAACCCAGCCCGCATCGGAGTACCAGCGATTCACATTCTCTCTCCAGAGTGATCCAGCCAGCATCTGAGTACCAGCAATTCACCTTCTGTCGCCAGAGTGATCCAGCCCGCATCGGAGTACCAGCAGTTCACCTTCCCTCACCAGAGTTATCCAGCCCGCATCGGAGTACCAGCAATTCACCTTCCCTCACCAGAGTGATCCAGTCCGCATCGGAGTACCAGCAATTCATCTTCCGTCACCAGAGTGATCCAGCCTGCATCGGAGTACCAGCAATTCACCTTCCGTCACCAGCGTGATCCAGCCCGCATCGGAGAAGCAGCAATTCAACTTCCGTCGCCAGAGTGACCCTGCCCGCATCGGAGTACCAGCGATTCACATTCTCTCTCCAGAGTGATCCAGCCAGCACCTGAGTACCAGCAATTCACCTTCCGTCGCCAGAGTAACCCAGCCCGCATCGGAGTACCAGCGATTCACATTCTCTCTCCAGATTGATCCAGCCAGCATCTGAGTACCAGCAATTCACCTTCCCTCTCCAGAGTGATCCAGCCAGCATCTGAGTACCAGCAATTCAGCTTCCGTTGCCACAGTGACCCAGCCTGCATCGGAGTACCAGCGATTCACCTTCCCTCTCCAGAGTGATCCAGCCAGCATCTGAGTACCAGCAATTCACCTTCCGTCGGCAGAGTGATCCAGCCCGCATCGGAGTACCAGCGATTCAGCTTCCGTACCAGGGTGATCCAGCCCGCATCGGAGTACCAGCAGTTCACCTTCCCTCACCAGAGTTATCCAGCCCGCATCGGAGTACCAGCGATTCACCTTCCGTCGCCAGAGTAACCCAGCCCGCATTGGAGTACCAGCAATACACCTTCCATCACCAGAGTGATCCAGCCCGCATCGGAGTACCAGCGATTCACCTTCCATCGCCAGCGTGATCCAGCCCGCATCGGAGAACCAGCAATTCAACTTCCGTCGCCAGAGTGACCCAGCCCGCATCGGTGTACCAGCAATTCACCTTCCCTCTCCAGAGTGATCCAGCCAGCATCAGAGTACCAGCAATTCAGATTCCGTCGCCAGAGTGACCCAGCCCGCATCGGAGTACCAGCGATTCACCTTCCATCACCAGAGTGATCCAGCCAGCATCTGAGTACCAGCAATTCACCTTCCGTCGGCAGAGTGACCCAGCCCGCATCGGAGTACCAGCGATTCACATTCCCTCTCCAGAGTGATCCAGCCAGCATCTGAGTACCAGCAATTCACCTTCTGTCGCCAGAGTGATCCAGCCCGCATCGGAGTACCAGCGATTCACATTCCCTCTCCAGAGTGATACAGCCAGCATCTGAGTACCAGCAATTCACCTTCTGTTGCCAGAGTGATCCAACCAGCATCTGAGTACCAGCAATTTACCTTCTGTCGCCAGAGTGATCCAGCCCGCATCGGAGTACCAGCGATTCACATTCCCTCTCCAGAGTGATCCAGCCAGCATCTGAGTACCAGCAATTCACCTTCTGTTTCCAGAGTGATCCAGCCCGCATCGGAGTACCAGCAATTCACCTTCCCTCTCCAGAGTGATCCAGCCAGCATCGGAGTACCAGCAATTCACCTTCCCTCTCCAGTGTGATCCAGCCCGCATCGGAGTACCAGCAATTCACCTTCCCTCTCCAGAGTGATCCAGCCAGCATCAGAGTACCAGGAATTCAACTTCCCTCTCCAGAGTGATCCAGCCAGCATCTGAGTACCAGCAATTCAGCTTCCGTCGCCAGAGTGACCCAGCCCGCATCGGAGTACCAGCGATTCACCTTCCATCACCAGAGTGATCCAGCCAGAATCTGAGTACCAGCAATTCACCTTCTGTCGCCAGAGTGATCCAGCCCGCATCGGAGTACCAGCAATTCACCTTCCCTCTCCAGAGTGATCCAGCCAGCATCGTAGTACCAGCAATTCACCTTCCCTCTCCAGAGAGATCCAGCCAGCATCTGAGATCCAGCAATTCACCTTCCGTCGCCAGAGTAACCCAGCCCGCATCGGAGTACCAGCGATTCACATTCTCTCTCCAGAGTGATCCAGCCAGCATCTGAGTACCAGCAATTCACCTTCTGTCGCCAGAGTGATCCAGCCCGCATCGGAGTACCAGCAGTTCACCTTCCCTCACCAGAGTTATCCAGCCCGCATCGGAGTACCAGCAATTCACCTTCCCTCACCAGAGTGATCCAGTCCGCATCGGAGTACCAGCAATTCATCTTCCGTCACCAGAGTGATCCAGCCTGCATCGGAGTACCAGCAATTCACCTTCCGTCACCAGCGTGATCCAGCCCGCATCGGAGAAGCAGCAATTCAACTTCCGTCGCCAGAGTGACCCAGCCCGCATCGGAGTACCAGCGAATCACATTCTCTCTCCAGAGTGATCCAGCCAGCACCTGAGTACCAGCAATTCACCTTCCGTCGCCAGAGTAACCCAGCCCGCATCGGAGTACCAGCGATTCACATTCTCTCTCCAGATTGATCCAGCCAGCATCTGAGTACCAGCAATTCACCTTCCCTCTCCAGAGTGATCCAGCCAGCATCTGAGTACCAGCAATTCAGCTTCCGTTGCCACAGTGACCCAGCCTGCATCGGAGTACCAGCTATTCACCTTCCCTCTCCAGAGTGATCCAGCCAGCATCTGAGTACCAGCAATTCACCTTCCGTCGGCAGAGTGATCCAGCCCGCATCGGAGTACCAGCGATTCAGCTTCCGTACCAGGGTGATCCAGCCCGCATCGGAGTACCAGCAGTTCACCTTCCCTCACCAGAGTTATCCAGCCCGCATCGGAGTACCAGCGATTCACCTTCCGTCGCCTGAGTAACCCAGCCCGCATTGGAGTACCAGCAATACACCTTCCATCACCAGAGTGATCCAGCCCGCATCGGAGTACCAGCGATTCACCTTCCATCGCCAGCGTGATCCAGCCCGCATCGGAGAACCAGCAATTCAACTTCCGTCGCCAGAGTGACCCAGCCCGCATCGGTGTACCAGCAATTCACCTTCCCTCTCCAGAGTGATCCAGCCAGCATCAGAGTACCAGCAATTCAGATTCCGTCGCCAGAGTGACCCAGCCCGCATCGGAGTACCAGCGATTCACCTTCCATCACCAGAGTGATCCAGCCAGCATCTGAGTACCAGCAATTCACCTTCCGTCGGCAGAGTGACCCAGCCCGCATCGGAGTACCAGCGATTCACATTCCCTCTCCAGAGTGATCCAGCCAGCATCTGAGTACCAGCAATTCACCTTCTGTCGCCAGAGTGATCCAGCCCGCATCGGAGTACCAGCGATTCACATTCCCTCTCCAGAGTGATACAGCCAGCATCTGAGTACCAGCAATTCACCTTCTGTTGCCAGAGTGATCCAACCAGCATCTGAGTACCAGCAATTTACCTTCTGTCGCCAGAGTGATCCAGCCCGCATCGGAGTACCAGCGATTCACATTCCCTCTCCAGAGTGATCCAGCCAGCATCTGAGTACCAGCAATTCACCTTCTGTTTCCAGAGTGATCCAGCCCGCATCGGAGTACCAGCAATTCACCTTCCCTCTCCAGAGTGATCCAGCCAGCATCGGAGTACCAGCAATTCACCTTCCCTCTCCAGTGTGATCCAGCCCGCATCGGAGTACCAGCAATTCACCTTCCCTCTCCAGAGTGATCCAGCCAGCATCGGAGTACCAGCAATTCACCTTCCCTCTCCAGAGTGATCCAGCCAGCATCGGAGTACCAGCAATTCACCTTCCGTCGCCAGAGTAACCCAGCCCGCATCGGAGTACCAGCGATTCACATTCTCTCTCCAGAGTGATCCGGCCAGCATCTGAGTACCAGCAATTCACCTTCTGTCACCAGAGTGATCCAGCCCGAATCGGAGTACCAGCTATTCACCTTCCGTCACCAGCGTGATCCAGCCCGCATCGGAGAACCAGCAATTCAACTTCCGTCGCCAGAGTGACCCAGCCTGCATCGGAGTACCAGCAATTCACCTTCCCTCTCCAGAGTGATCCAGCCAGCATCAGAGTACCAGCAATTCACCTTCCCTCTCCAGAGTGATCCAGCCAGCATCTGAGTACCAGCAATTCAGCTTCCGTCGCCAGAGTGACCCAGCCCGCATCGGAGTACCAGCGATTCACCTTCCATCACCAGAGTGATCCAGCCAGCATCTGAGTACCAGCAATTCACCTTCCGTCGGCAGAGTGACCCAGCCCGCATCGGAGTACAAGCGATTCACATTCCCTCTCCAGAGTGATCCAGCCCGCATCGGAGTACCAGCAATTCACCTTCCCTCTCCAGAGTGATCCAGCCAGCATCGGAGTACCAGCAATTCACCTTCCCGCTCCAGAGTGATCCAGCCAGCTCCTGAGTACCAGCAATTCAACTTCCGTCGCCAGAGTAACCCAGCCCGCATCGGAGTACCAGCGATTCACATTCTCTCTCCAGATTGATCCAGCCAGCATCTGAGTACCAGCAATTCACCTTCCCTCTCCAGAGTGATCCAGCCAGCATCTGAGTACCAGCAATTCAGCTTCCGTTGCCACAGTGACCCAGCCTGCATCAGAGTACCAGCGATTCACCTTCCCTCTCCAGAGTGATCCAGCCAGCATCTGAGTACCAGCAATTCACATTCCGTCGGCAGAGTGATCCAGCCCGCATCGGAGTACCAGCGATTCAGCTTCCGTACCAGAGTGATCCAGCCAGCATCAGAGTACCAGCAATTCACGTTCCGTCACCAGAGTGATCCAGGTCGCATCGGAGTATCAGCAATTCACCTTCCCTCTCCAGAGTGATCCAGCCCGCATCGGAATACCAGTAATTCACCTTCCATCACCAGAGTGATCCAGCCCGCATCGGAGTACCAGCAATTCACCTTCCGTCGGCAGAGTGACCCAGCCCGCATCGGAGTAGCAGCGATTCACCTTCCCTCTCCAGAGTGATCCAGCCAGCATCTGTGTACCAGCAATTCACCTTCCGTCGCCAGAGTAACCCAGCCCGCATCGGTGTACCACCGATTCACCTTCCCTCTCCAGAATGATCCAGCCAGCATCTGAGTACCAGCAATTCACCTTCCGTCGCCAGAGTGATCCAGCCCGCATCGGAGTATCAGAAATTCACCTTCCCTCTCCAGAGTGATCCAGCCAGCATCGGAGTACCAGCAGTTCACCTTCCCTCACCAGAGTGATCCAGGCCGCATCGGAGTACCAGCAATTCACCTTCCCTCTCCAGAGTGATCCAGCCCGCATCGGAGTACCAGCAATTCACCTTCCGTCACCAGAGTGATCCAGACCGCAATGGTGAACCAGCAATTCACCTTCCGTCACCAGAGTGATCCAGACCGCATCGGTGAACCAGCAATTCACCTTCCGTCGCCAGAGTGACCCAGCCCGCATCGGAGTACCAGCAATTCAACTTCCCTCTCCAGAGTTATCCAGCCAGCATCGGAGTACCAGCAATTCACCTTCCGACACAAGAGTGACCCAGCCCGCATCGGAGTACCAGCAATTCACCTTCCCTCTCCAGAGTGATCCAGCCAGCATCGGAGTACCAGCAATTCACCTTCCCGCTCCAGAGTGATCCAGCCAGCTCCTGAGTACCAGCAATTCAACTTCCGTCGCCAGAGTAACCCAGCCCGCATCGGAGTACCAGCGATTCACATTCTCTCTCCAGATTGATCCAGCCAGCATCTGAGTACCAGCAATTCACCTTCCCTCTCCAGAGTGATCCAGCCAGCATCTGAGTACCAGCAATTCAGCTTCCGTTGCCACAGTGACCCAGCCTGCATCAGAGTACCAGCGATTCACCTTCCCTCTCCAGAGTGATCCAGCCAGCATCTGAGTACCAGCAATTCACCTTCCGTCGGCAGAGTGATCCAGCCCGCATCGGAGTACCAGCGATTCAGCTTCCGTACCAGAGTGATCCAGCCAGCATCAGAGTACCAGCAATTCACGTTCCGTCACCAGAGTGATCCAGGTCGCATCGGAGTATCAGCAATTCACCTTCCCTCTCCAGAGTGATCCAGCCCGCATCGGAATACCAGTAATTCACCTTCCATCACCAGAGTGATCCAGCCCGCATCGGAGTACCAGCAATTCACCTTCCGTCGGCAGAGTGACCCAGCCCGCATCGGAGTAGCAGCGATTCACCTTCCCTCTCCAGAGTGATCCAGCCAGCATCTGTGTACCAGCAATTCACCTTCCGTCGCCAGAGTAACCCAGCCCGCATCGGTGTACCACCGATTCACCTTCCCTCTCCAGAATGATCCAGCCAGCATCTGAGTACCAGCAATTCACCTTCCGTCGCCAGAGTGATCCAGCCCGCATCGGAGTATCAGAAATTCACCTTCCCTCTCCAGAGTGATCCAGCCAGCATCGGAGTACCAGCAGTTCACCTTCCCTCACCAGAGTGATCCAGGCCGCATCGGAGTACCAGCAATTCACGTTCCCTCTCCAGAGTGATCCAGCCCGCATCGGAGTACCAGCAATTCACCTTCCGTCACCAGAGTGATCCAGACCGCAATGGTGAACCAGCAATTCACCTTCCGTCACCAGAGTGATCCAGACCGCATCGGTGAACCAGCAATTCACCTTCCGTCGCCAGAGTGACCCAGCCCGCATCGGAGTACCAGCAATTCAACTTCCCTCTCCAGAGTTATCCAGCCAGCATCGGAGTACCAGCAATTCACCTTCCGACACAAGAGTGACCCAGCCCGCATCGGAGTACCAGCAATTCACCTTCCCTCTCCAGAGTGATCCAGCCAGCATCGGAGTACCAGCAATTCACCTTCCCGCTCCAGAGTGATCCAGCCAGCTCCTGAGTACCAGCAATTCAACTTCCGTCGCCAGAGTAACCCAGCCCGCATCGGAGTACCAGCGATTCACATTCTCTCTCCAGATTGATCCAGCCAGCATCTGAGTACCAGCAATTCACCTTCCCTCTCCAGAGTGATCCAGCCAGCATCTGAGTACCAGCAATTCAGCTTCCGTTGCCACAGTGACCCAGCCTGCATCAGAGTACCAGCGATTCACCTTCCCTCTCCAGAGTGATCCAGCCAGCATCTGAGTACCAGCAATTCACCTTCCGTCGGCAGAGTGATCCAGCCCGCATCGGAGTACCAGCGATTCAGCTTCCGTACCAGAGTGATCCAGCCAGCATCAGAGTACCAGCAATTCACGTTCCGTCACCAGAGTGATCCAGGTCGCATCGGAGTATCAGCAATTCACCTTCCCTCTCCAGAGTGATCCAGCCCGCATCGGAATACCAGTAATTCACCTTCCATCACCAGAGTGATCCAGCCCGCATCGGAGTACCAGCAATTCACCTTCCGTCGGCAGAGTGACCCAGCCCGCATCGGAGTAGCAGCGATTCACCTTCCCTCTCCAGAGTGATCCAGCCAGCATCTGTGTACCAGCAATTCACCTTCCGTCGCCAGAGTAACCCAGCCCGCATCGGTGTACCACCGATTCACCTTCCCTCTCCAGAATGATCCAGCCAGCATCTGAGTACCAGCAATTCACCTTCCGTCGCCAGAGTGATCCAGCCCGCATCGGAGTATCAGAAATTCACCTTCCCTCTCCAGAGTGATCCAGCCAGCATCGGAGTACCAGCAGTTCACCTTCCCTCACCAGAGTGATCCAGGCCGCATCGGAGTACCAGCAATTCACCTTCCCTCTCCAGAGTGATCCAGCCCGCATCGGAGTACCAGCAATTCACCTTCCGTCACCAGAGTGATCCAGACCGCAATGGTGAACCAGCAATTCACCTTCCGTCACCAGAGTGATCCAGACCGCATCGGTGAACCAGCAATTCACCTTCCGTCGCCAGAGTGACCCAGCCCGCATCGGAGTACCAGCAATTCAACTTCCCTCTCCAGAGTTATCCAGCCAGCATCGGAGTACCAGCAATTCACCTTCCGACACAAGAGTGACCCAGCCCGCATCGGAGTACCAGCAATTCACCTTCCCTCTCCAGAGTGATCCAGCCAGCATCTGAGTACCAGCAATTCACCTTCCGTCGCCAGAGTGATCCAGCCCGCATCGGAGTACCAGCGATTCACCTTCCCTCTCCAGAGTGATCCACCCAGCATCGGAATACCAGCAAGTCACCTTCCATCACCAGAGTGATCCAGCCCGCATCGGAGTACCAGCAGTTCACCTTCCCTCACCAGAGTTATACAGCACACATAGGAGTACCAGCAATTCACCTTCCCTCACCAGAGTGATCCAGTCCGCATCGGAGTACCAGCAATTCATCTTCCGTCACCAGAGTGATCCAGCCCGCATCGGAGTACCAGCAATTCACCTTCCGTCACCAGCGTGATCCAGCCCGCATCGGAGAACCAGCAATTCAACTTCCATCGCCAGAGAGACCCACCCGCATCGGAGTACCAGCGATTCACATTCCCTCTCCAGAGTGATCCAGCCAGCATCTGAGTACCAGCAATTCACCTTCTGTCGCCAGAGTGATCCAGCCCGCATCGGAGTACCAGCGATTCACATTCCCTCTCCAGAGTGATACAGCCAGCATCTGAGTACCAGCAATTCACCTTCTGTTGCCAGAGTGATCCAGCCAGCATCTGAGTACCAGCAATTCACCTTCTGCCGCCAGAGTGATCCAGCCCGCATCGGAGTACCAGCGATTCACATTCCCTCTCCAGAGTGATCCAGCCAGCATCTGAGTACCAGCAATTCACCTTCTGTTGCCAGAGTGATCCAGCCCGCATCGGAGTACCAGCAATTCACCTTCCCTCTCCAGAGTGATCCAGCCAGCATCGGAGTACCAGCAATTCACCTTCCGTCGCCAGAGTAACCCAGCCCGCATCGGAGTACCAGCGATTCACATTCTCTCTCCAGAGTGATCTAGCCCGCATCGGAGTACCAGCAGTTCACCTTCCCTCACCAGAGTGATCCAGGCCGCATCGGAGTACCAGCAATTCACCTTCCCTCTCCAGAGTGATCCAGCCCGCATCGGAGTACCAGCAATTCACCTTCCGTCACCAGAGTGATCCAGACCGCAATGGTGAACCAGCAATTCACCTTCCGTCACCAGAGTGATCCAGACCGCATCGGTGAACCAGCAATTCACCTTCCGTCGCCAGAGTGACCCAGCCCGCATCGGAGTACCAGCAATTCAACTTCCCTCTCCAGAGTTATCCAGCCAGCATCGGAGTACCAGCAATTCACCTTCCGACACAAGAGTGACCCAGCCCGCATCGGAGTACCAGCAATTCACCTTCCCTCTCCAGAGTGATCCAGCCAGCATCGGAGTACCAGCAATTCACCTTCCCGCTCCAGAGTGATCCAGCCAGCTCCTGAGTACCAGCAATTCAACTTCCGTCGCCAGAGTAACCCAGCCCGCATCGGAGTACCAGCGATTCACATTCTCTCTCCAGATTGATCCAGCCAGCATCTGAGTACCAGCAATTCACCTTCCCTCTCCAGAGTGATCCAGCCAGCATCTGAGTACCAGCAATTCAGCTTCCGTTGCCACAGTGACCCAGCCTGCATCAGAGTACCAGCGATTCACCTTCCCTCTCCAGAGTGATCCAGCCAGCATCTGAGTACCAGCAATTCACCTTCCGTCGGCAGAGTGATCCAGCCCGCATCGGAGTACCAGCGATTCAGCTTCCGTACCAGAGTGATCCAGCCAGCATCAGAGTACCAGCAATTCACGTTCCGTCACCAGAGTGATCCAGGTCGCATCGGAGTATCAGCAATTCACCTTCCCTCTCCAGAGTGATCCAGCCCGCATCGGAATACCAGTAATTCACCTTCCATCACCAGAGTGATCCAGCCCGCATCGGAGTACCAGCAATTCACCTTCCGTCGGCAGAGTGACCCAGCCCGCATCGGAGTAGCAGCGATTCACCTTCCCTCTCCAGAGTGATCCAGCCAGCATCTGTGTACCAGCAATTCACCTTCCGTCGCCAGAGTAACCCAGCCCGCATCGGTGTACCACCGATTCACCTTCCCTCTCCAGAATGATCCAGCCAGCATCTGAGTACCAGCAATTCACCTTCCGTCGCCAGAGTGATCCAGCCCGCATCGGAGTATCAGAAATTCACCTTCCCTCTCCAGAGTGATCCAGCCAGCATCGGAGTACCAGCAGTTCACCTTCCCTCACCAGAGTGATCCAGGCCGCATCGGAGTACCAGCAATTCACCTTCCCTCTCCAGAGTGATCCAGCCCGCATCGGAGTACCAGCAATTCACCTTCCGTCACCAGAGTGATCCAGACCGCAATGGTGAACCAGCAATTCACCTTCCGTCACCAGACTGATCCAGACCGCATCGGTGAACCAGCAATTCACCTTCCGTCGCCAGAGTGACCCAGCCCGCATCGGAGTACCAGCAATTCAACTTCCCTCTCCAGAGTTATCCAGCCAGCATCGGAGTACCAGCAATTCACCTTCCGACACAAGAGTGACCCAGCCCGCATCGGAGTACCAGCAATTCACCTTCCCTCTCCAGAGTGATCCAGCCAGCATCGGAGTACCAGCAATTCACCTTCCCGCTCCAGAGTGATCCAGCCAGCTCCTGAGTACCAGCAATTCAACTTCCGTCGCCAGAGTAACCCAGCCCGCATCGGAGTACCAGCGATTCACATTCTCTCTCCAGATTGATCCAGCCAGCATCTGAGTACCAGCAATTCACCTTCCCTCTCCAGAGTGATCCAGCCAGCATCTGAGTACCAGCAATTCAGCTTCCGTTGCCACAGTGACCCAGCCTGCATCAGAGTACCAGCGATTCACCTTCCCTCTCCAGAGTGATCCAGCCAGCATCTGAGTACCAGCAATTCACCTTCCGTCGGCAGAGTGATCCAGCCCGCATCGGAGTACCAGCGATTCAGCTTCCGTACCAGAGTGATCCAGCCAGCATCAGAGTACCAGCAATTCACGTTCCGTCACCAGAGTGATCCAGGTCGCATCGGAGTATCAGCAATTCACCTTCCCTCTCCAGAGTGATCCAGCCCGCATCGGAATACCAGTAATTCACCTTCCATCACCAGAGTGATCCAGCCCGCATCGGAGTACCAGCAATTCACCTTCCGTCGGCAGAGTGACCCAGCCCGCATCGGAGTAGCAGCGATTCACCTTCCCTCTCCAGAGTGATCCAGCCAGCATCTGTGTACCAGCAATTCACCTTCCGTCGCCAGAGTAACCCAGCCCGCATCGGTGTACCACCGATTCACCTTCCCTCTCCAGAATGATCCAGCCAGCATCTGAGTACCAGCAATTCACCTTCCGTCGCCAGAGTGATCCAGCCCGCATCGGAGTATCAGAAATTCACCTTCCCTCTCCAGAGTGATCCAGCCAGCATCGGAGTACCAGCAGTTCACCTTCCCTCACCAGAGTGATCCAGGCCGCATCGGAGTACCAGCAATTCACCTTCCCTCTCCAGAGTGATCCAGCCCGCATCGGAGTACCAGCAATTCACCTTCCGTCACCAGAGTGATCCAGACCGCAATGGTGAACCAGCAATTCACCTTCCGTCACCAGAGTGATCCAGACCGCATCGGTGAACCAGCAATTCACCTTCCGTCGCCAGAGTGACCCAGCCCGCATCGGAGTACCAGCAATTCAACTTCCCTCTCCAGAGTTATCCAGCCAGCATCGGAGTACCAGCAATTCACCTTCCGACACAAGAGTGACCCAGCCCGCATCGGAGTACCAGCAATTCACCTTCCCTCTCCAGAGTGATCCAGCCAGCATCTGAGTACCAGCAATTCACCTTCCGTCGCCAGAGTGATCCAGCCCGCATCGGAGTACCAGCGATTCACCTTCCCTCTCCAGAGTGATCCACCCAGCATCGGAATACCAGCAAGTCACCTTCCATCACCAGAGTGATCCAGCCCGCATCGGAGTACCAGCAGTTCACCTTCCCTCACCAGAGTTATACAGCACGCATAGGAGTACCAGCAATTCACCTTCCCTCACCAGAGTGATCCAGTCCGCATCGGAGTACCAGCAATTCATCTTCCGTCACCAGAGTGATCCAGCCCGCATCGGAGTACCAGCAATTCACCTTCCGTCACCAGCGTGATCCAGCCCGCATCGGAGAACCAGCAATTCAACTTCCATCGCCAGAGAGACCCACCCGCATCGGAGTACCAGCGATTCACATTCCCTCTCCAGAGTGATCCAGCCAGCATCTGAGTACCAGCAATTCACCTTCTGTCGCCAGAGTGATCCAGCCCGCATCGGAGTACCAGCGATTCACATTCCCTCTCCAGAGTGATACAGCCAGCATCTGAGTACCAGCAATTCACCTTCTGTTGCCAGAGTGATCCAGCCAGCATCTGAGTACCAGCAATTCACCTTCTGTCGCCAGAGTGATCCAGCCCGCATCGGAGTACCAGCGATTCACATTCCCTCTCCAGAGTGATCCAGCCAGCATCTGAGTACCAGCAATTCACCTTCTGTTGCCAGAGTGATCCAGCCCGCATCGGAGTACCAGCAATTCACCTTCCCTCTCCAGAGTGATCCAGCCAGCATCGGAGTACCAGCAATTCACCTTCCGTCGCCAGAGTAACCCAGCCCGCATCGGAGTACCAGCGATTCACATTCTCTCTCCAGAGTGATCTAGCCCGCATCGGAGTACCAGCAGTTCACCTTCCCTCACCAGAGTTATCCAGCCCACATCGGAGTACCAACAATTCACCTTCCCTCACCAGAGTGATCCAGTCCGCATCGGAGTACCAGCAATTCATCTTCCGTAACCAGAGTGATCCAACCCGCATCGGAGTACCAGCAATTCACCTTCCGTCACCAGCGTGATCCAGCCCGCATCGGAGAACCAGCAATTCAACTTCCGTCGCCAGAGTGACCCAGCCCGAATCGGAGTACCAGCAATTCACCTTCCCTCTCCAGAGTGATCCAGCCAGCATCAGAGTACCAGCAATTCACCTTCCATCGCCAGAGTAACCCAGCCTGCATCGGAGTACCAGCGATTCACATTCTCTCTCCAGAGTGATCCAGCCAGCACCTGAGTACCAGCAATTCACCTTCCGTCGCCAGAGTAACCCAGCCCGCATCGGAGTACCAGCGATTCACATTCTCTCTCCAGATTGATCCAGCCAGCATCTGAGTACCAGCAATTCACCTTCCCTCTCCAGAGTGATCCAGCCAGCATCTGAGTACCAGCAATTCAGCTTCCGTTGCCACAGTGACCCAGCCTGCATCGGAGTACCAGCGATTCACCTTCCCTCTCCAGAGTGATCCAGCCAGCATCTGAGTACCAGCAATTCACCTTCCGTCGGCAGAGTGATCCAGCCCGCATCGGAGTACCAGCGATTCAGCTTCCGTACCAGGGTGATCCAGCCCGCATCGGAGTACCAGCAGTTCACCTTCCCTCACCAGAGTTATCCAGCCCGCATCGGAGTACCAGCGATTAACCTTCCGTCGCCAGAGTAACCCAGCCCGCATTGGAGTACCAGCAATACACCTTCCATCACCAGAGTGATCCAGCCCGCATCGGAGTACCAGCGATTCACATTCCCTCTCCAGAGTGATCCAGCCCGCATCGGAGTACCAGCAATTCACCTTCCCTCTCCAGAGTGATCCAGCCAGCATCGGAGTACCAGCAATTCACCTTCCCGCTCCAGAGTGATCCAGCCAGCTCCTGAGTACCAGCAATTCAACTTCCGTCGCCAGAGTAACCCAGCCCGCATCGGAGTACCAGCGATTCACATTCTCTCTCCAGATTGATCCAGCCAGCATCTGAGTACCAGCAATTCACCTTCCCTCTCCAGAGTGATCCAGCCAGCATCTGAGTACCAGCAATTCAGCTTCCGTTGCCACAGTGACCCAGCCTGCATCAGAGTACCAGCGATTCACCTTCCCTCTCCAGAGTGATCCAGCCAGCATCTGAGTACCAGCAATTCACCTTCCGTCGGCAGAGTGATCCAGCCCGCATCGGAGTACCAGCGATTCAGCTTCCGTACCAGAGTGATCCAGCCAGCATCAGAGTACCAGCAATTCACGTTCCGTCACCAGAGTGATCCAGGTCGCATCGGAGTATCAGCAATTCACCTTCCCTCTCCAGAGTGATCCAGCCCGCATCGGAATACCAGTAATTCACCTTCCATCACCAGAGTGATCCAGCCCGCATCGGAGTACCAGCAATTCACCTTCCGTCGGCAGAGTGACCCAGCCCGCATCGGAGTAGCAGCGATTCACCTTCCCTCTCCAGAGTGATCCAGCCAGCATCTGTGTACCAGCAATTCACCTTCCGTCGCCAGAGTAACCCAGCCCGCATCGGTGTACCAGCGATTCACCTTCCGTCGCCAGAGTGATCCAGCCCGCATCGGAGTATCAGAAATTCACCTTCCCTCTCCAGAGTGATCCAGCCAGCATCGGAGTACCAGCAGTTCACCTTCCCTCACCAGAGTTATCCAGCCCGCATCGGAGTACCAGCAATTCACCTTCCCTCTCCAGAGTGATCCAGCCCGCATCGGAGTACCAGCAATTCACCTTCCGTCACCAGAGTGATCCAGACCGCAATGGTGAACCAGCAATTCACCTTCCGTCACCAGAGTGATCCAGACCGCATCGGTGAACCAGCAATTCACCTTCCGTCGCCAGAGTGACCCAGCCCGCATCGGAGTACCAGCAATTCAACTTCCCTCTCCAGAGTTATCCAGCCAGCATCGGAGTACCAGCAATTCACCTTCCGACACAAGAGTGACCCAGCCCGCATCGGAGTACCAGCAATTCACCTTCCCTCTCCAGAGTGATCCAGCCAGCATCTGAGTACCAGCAATTCACCTTCCGTCGCCAGAGTGATCCAGCCCGCATCGGAGTACCAGCGATTCACCTTCCCTCTCCAGAGTGATCCACCCAGCATCGGAATACCAGCAAGTCACCTTCCATCACCAGAGTGATCCAGCCCGCATCGGAGTACCAGCAGTTCACCTTCCCTCACCAGAGTTATACAGCACGCATAGGAGTACCAGCAATTCACCTTCCCTCACCAGAGTGATCCAGTCCGCATCGGAGTACCAGCAATTCATCTTCCGTCACCAGAGTGATCCAGCCCGCATCGGAGTACCAGCAATTCACCTTCCGTCACCAGCGTGATCCAGCCCGCATCGGAGAACCAGCAATTCAACTTCCATCGCCAGAGAGACCCACCCGCATCGGAGTACCAGCGATTCACATTCCCTCTCCAGAGTGATCCAGCCAGCATCTGAGTACCAGCAATTCACCTTCTGTCGCCAGAGTGATCCAGCCCGCATCGGAGTACCAGCGATTCACATTCCCTCTCCAGAGTGATACAGCCAGCATCTGAGTACCAGCAATTCACCTTCTGTTGCCAGAGTGATCCAGCCAGCATCTGAGTACCAGCAATTCACCTTCTGTCGCCAGAGTGATCCAGCCCGCATCGGAGTACCAGCGATTCACATTCCCTCTCCAGAGTGATCCAGCCAGCATCTGAGTACCAGCAATTCACCTTCTGTTGCCAGAGTGATCCAGCCCGCATCGGAGTACCAGCAATTCACCTTCCCTCTCCAGAGTGATCCAGCCAGCATCGGAGTACCAGCAATTCACCTTCCGTCGCCAGAGTAACCCAGCCCGCATCGGAGTACCAGCGATTCACATTCTCTCTCCAGAGTGATCTAGCCCGCATCGGAGTACCAGCAGTTCACCTTCCCTCACCAGAGTTATCCAGCCCACATCGGAGTACCAACAATTCACCTTCCCTCACCAGAGTGATCCAGTCCGCATCGGAGTACCAGCAATTCATCTTCCGTCACCAGAGTGATCCAACCCGCATCGGAGTACCAGCAATTCACCTTCCGTCACCAGCGTGATCCAGCCCGCATCGGAGAACCAGCAATTCAACTTCCGTCGCCAGAGTGACCCAGCCCGAATCGGAGTACCAGCAATTCACCTTCCCTCTCCAGAGTGATCCAGCCAGCATCAGAGTACCAGCAATTCACCTTCCATCGCCAGAGTAACCCAGCCTGCATCGGAGTACCAGCGATTCACATTCTCTCTCCAGAGTGATCCAGCCAGCACCTGAGTACCAGCAATTCACATTCCGTCGCCAGAGTAACCCAGCCCGCATCGGAGTACCAGCGATTCACATTCTCTCTCCAGATTGATCCAGCCAGCATCTGAGTACCAGCAATTCACCTTCCCTCTCCAGAGTGATCCAGCCAGCATCTGAGTACCAGCAATTCAGCTTCCGTTGCCACAGTGACCCAGCCTGCATCGGAGTACCAGCGATTCACCTTCCCTCTCCAGAGTGATCCAGCCAGCATCTGAGTACCAGCAATTCACCTTCCGTCGGCAGAGTGATCCAGCCCGCATCGGAGTACCAGCGATTCAGCTTCCGTACCAGGGTGATCCAGCCCGCATCGGAGTACCAGCAGTTCACCTTCCCTCACCAGAGTTATCCAGCCCGCATCGGAGTACCAGCGATTAACCTTCCGTCGCCAGAGTAACCCAGCCCGCATTGGAGTACCAGCAATACACCTTCCATCACCAGAGTGATCCAGCCCGCATCGGAGTACCAGCGATTCACCTTCCATCGCCAGCGTGATCCAGCCCGCATCGGAGAACCAGCAATTCAACTTCCGTCGCCAGAGTGACCCAGCCCGCATCGGAGTACCAGCAATTCACCTTCCCTCTCCAGAGTGATCCAGCCAGCATCAGAGTACCAGCAATTCAGCTTCCGTCGCCAGAGTGACCCAGCCCGCATCGGAGTACCAGCGATTCACCTTCCATCACCAGAGTGATCCAGCCAGCATCTGAGTACCAGCAATTCACCTTCCGTCGGCAGAGTGACCCAGCCCGCATCGCAGTACCAGCGATTCACATTCCCTCTCCAGAGTGATCCAGCCAGCATCTGAGTACCAGCAATTCACCTTCTGTCGCCAGAGTGATCCAGCCCGCATCGGAGTACCAGCGATTCACATTCCCTCTCCAGAGTGATACAGCCAGCATCTGAGTACCAGCAATTCATCTTCTGTTGCCAGAGTGATCCAACCAGCATCTGAGTACCAGCAATTTACCTTCTGTCGCCAGAGTGATCCAGCCCGCATCGGAGTACCAGCGATTCACATTCCCTCTCCAGAGTGATCCAGCCAGCATCTGAGTACCAGCAATTCACCTTCCCTCTCCAGAGTGATCCAGCCAGCATCGGAGTACCAGCAATTCACCTTCTGTCTCCAGAGTGATCCAGCCCGCATCGGAGTACCAGCTATTCACCTTCCGTCACCAGCGTGATCCAGCCCGCATCGGAGAACCAGCAATTCAACTTCCGTCGCCAGAGTGACCCAGCCTGCATCGGAGTACCAGCAATTCACCTTCCCTCTCCAGAGTGATCCAGCCAGCATCAGAGTACCAGCAATTCACATTCCCTCTCCAGAGTGATCCAGCCAGCATCTGAGTACCAGCAATTCAGCTTCCGTCGCCAGAGTGACCCAGCCCGCATCGGAGTACCAGCGATTCACCTTCCATCACCAGAGTGATCCAGCCAGCATCTGAGTACCAGCAATTCACCTTCCGTCGGCAGAGTGACCCAGCCCGCATCGGAGTACCAGCGTTTCACATTCCCTCTCCAGAGTGATACAGCCAGCATCTGAGTACCAGCAATTCACCTTCTGTTGCCAGAGTGATCCAACCAGCATCTGAGTACCAGCAATTTACCTTCTGTCGCCAGAGTGATCCAGCCCGCATCGGAGTACCATCGATTCACATTCCCTCTCCAGAGTGATCCAGCCAGCATCTGAGTACCAGCAATTCACCTTCTGTTTCCAGAGTGATCCAGCCGGCATCGGAGTACCAGCAATTCACCTTCCCTCTCCAGAGTGATCCAGCCAGCATCGGAGTACCAGCAATTCACCTTCCGTCGCCAGAGTAACCCAGCCCGCATCGGAGTACCAGCGATTCACATTCTCTCTCCAGAGTGATCCGGCCAGCATCTGAGTACCAGCAATTCACCTTCTGTCTCCAGAGTGATCCAGCCCGCATCGGAGTACCAGCTATTCACCTTCCGTCACCAGCGTGATCCAGCCCGCATCGGAGAACCAGCAATTCAACTTCCGTCGCCAGAGTGACCCAGCCTGCATCGGAGTACCAGCAATTCACCTTCCCTCTCCAGAGTGATCCAGCCAGCATCAGAGTACCAGCAATTCACATTCCCTCTCCAGAGTGATCCAGCAAGCATCTGAGTACCAGCAATTCAGCTTCCGTCGCCAGAGTGACCCAGCCCGCATCGGAGTACCAGCGATTCACCTTCCATCACCAGAGTGATCCAGCCAGCATCTGAGTACCAGCAATTCACCTTCCGTCGGCAGAGTGACCCAGCCCGCATCGGAGTACAAGCGATTCACATTCCCTCTCCAGAGTGATCCAGCCCGCATCGGAGTACCAGCAATTCACCTTCCCTCTCCAGAGTGATCCAGCCAGCATCGGAGTACCAGCAATTCACCTTCCCTCTCCAGAGTGATCCAGCCAGCATCTGAGTACCAGCAATTCAGCTTCCGTCGCCAGAGTGACCCAGCCCGCATCGGAGTACCAGCGATTCACCTTCCATCACCAGAGTGATCCAGCCAGCATCTGAGTACCAGCAATTCACCTTCCGTCGGCAGAGTGACCCAGCCCGCATCGGAGTACCAGCGATTCACATTCCCTCTCCAGAGTGATCCAGCCAGCATCTGAGTACCAGCAATTCACCTTCTGTCGCCAGAGTGATCCAGCCCGCATCGGAGTACCAGCGTTTCACATTCCCTCTCCAGAGTGATACAGCCAGCATCTGAGTACCAGCAATTCACCTTCTGTTGCCAGAGTGATCCAACCAGCATCTGAGTACCAGCAATTTACCTTCTGTCGCCAGAGTGATCCAGCCCGCATCGGAGTACCAGCGATTCACATTCCCTCTCCAGAGTGATCCAGCCAGCATCTGAGTACCAGCAATTCACCTTCTGTTTCCAGAGTGATCCAGCCGGCATCGGAGTACCAGCAATTCACCTTCCCTCTCCAGAGTGATCCAGCCCGCATCGGAGTACCAGCAGTTCACCTTCCCTCACCAGAGTTATCCAGCACGCATCGGAGTACCAGCAATTCATCTTCCGTCACCAGAGTGATCCAGCCCGCATCGGAGTAGCAGCAATTCACCTTCCGTCACCAGCGTGATCCAGCCCGCATCGGAGAACCAGCAATTCAACTTCCATCGCCAGAGAGACCCAGCCCGCATCGGAGTACCAGCAATTCACCTTCCCTCTCCAGAGTGATCCAGCCAGCATCAGAGTACCAGCAATTCAGCTTCCGTCGCCAGAGTGACCCAGCCCGCATCGGAGTACCAGCGATTCACATTCCCTCTCCAGAGTGATCCAGCCAGCATCTGAGTACCAGCAATTCACCTTCTGTCGCCAGAGTGATCCAGCCCGCATCGGAGTACCAGCGATGCACATTCCCTCTCCAGAGTGATACAGCCAGCATCTGAGTACCAGCAATTCACCTTCTGTTGTCAGAGTGATCCAGCCAGCATCTGAGTACCAGCAATTCACCTTCTGTCGCCAGAGTGATCCAGCCCGCATCGGAGTACCAGCGATTCACATTCCCTCTCCAGAGTGATCCAGCCAACATCTGAGTACCAGCAATTCACCTTCTGTTGCCAGAGTGATCCAGCCCGCATCGGAGTACCAGCAATTCACCTTCCGCCGCCAGAGTAACCCAGCCCGCATCGGAGTACCAGCGATTCACATTCTCTCTCCAGAGTGATCTAGCCCGCATCGGAGTACCAGCAGTTCACCTTCCCTCACCAGAGTTATCCAGCCCACATCGGAGTACCAACAATTCACCTTCCCTCACCAGAGTGATCCAGTCCGCATCGGAGTACCAGCAATTCATCTTCCGTCACCAGAGTGATCCAACCCGCATCGGAGTACCAGCAATTCACCTTCCGTCACCAGCGTGATCCAGCCCGCATCGGAGAACCAGCAATTCAACTTCCGTCGCCAGAGTGACCCAGCCCGCATCGGAGTACCAGCAATTCACCTTCCCTCTCCAGAGTGATCCAGCCAGCATCAGAGTACCAGCAATTCACCTTCCATCGCCAGAGTAACCCAGCCCGCATCGGAGTACCAGCGATTCACATTCTCTCTCCAGAGTGATCCAGCCAGCACCTGAGTACCAGCAATTCACCTTCCGTCGCCAGAGTAACCCAGCCCGCATCGGAGTACCAGCGATTCACATTCTCTCTCCAGATTGATCCAGCCAGCATCTGAGTACCAGCAATTCACCTTCCCTCTCCAGAGTGATCCAGCCAGCATCTGAGTACCAGCAATTCAGCTTCCGTTGCCACAGTGACCCAGCCTGCATCGGAGTACCAGCGATTCACCTTCCCTCTCCAGAGTGATCCAGCCAGCATCTGATTACCAGCAATTCACCTTCCGTCGGCAGAGTGATCCAGCCCGCATCGGAGTACCAGCGATTCAGCTTCCGTACCAGGGTGATCCAGCCCGCATCGGAGTACCAGCAGTTCACCTTCCCTCACCAGAGTTATCCAGCCCGCATCGGAGTACCAGCGATTCACCTTCCGTCGCCAGAGTGATCCAGCCCGCATTGGAGTACCAGCAATACACCTTCCATCACCAGAGTGATAAAAGCCCGCATCGGAGTACCAGCGATTCACCTTCCATCGCCAGCGTGATCCAGCCCGCATCGGAGAACCAGCAATTCAACTTCCGTCGCCAGAGTGACCCAGCCCGCATCGGAGTACCAGCAATTCACCTTCCCTCTCCAGAGTGATCCAGCCAGCATCAGAGTACCAGCAATTCAGCTTCCGTCGCCAGAGTGACCCAGCCCGCATCGGAGTACCAGCGATTCACCTTCCATCACCAGAGTGATCCAGCCAGCATCTGAGTACCAGCAATTCACCTTCCGTCGGCAGAGTGACCCAGCCCGCATCGGAGTACCAGCGATTCACATTCCCTCTCCAGAGTGATCCAGCCAGCATCTGAGTACCAGCAATTCACCTTCTGTCGCCAGAGTGATCCAGCCCGCATCGGAGTACCAGCGATTCACATTCCCTCTCCAGAGTGATACAGCCAGCATCTGAGTACCAGCAATTCACCTTCTGTTGCCAGAGTGATCCAACCAGCATCTGAGTACCAGCAATTTACCTTCTGTCGCCAGAGTGATCCAGCCCGCATCGGAGTACCAGCGATTCACATTCCCTCTCCAGAGTGATCCAGCCAGCATCTGAGTACCAGCAATTCACCTTCTGTTTCCAGAGTGATCCAGCCCGCATCGGAGTACCAGCAATTCACCTTCCCTCTCCAGAGTGATCCAGCCAGCATCGGAGTACCAGCAATTCACCTTCTTTTTCCAGAGTGATCCAGCCCGCATCGGAGTACCAGCAATTCACCTTCCCTCTCCAGAGTGATCCAGCCCGCATCGGAGTACCAGCAATTCACCTTCCCTCTCCAGAGTGATCCAGCCCGCATCGGAGTACCAGCAATTCACCTACCCTCCACAGAGTGATCCAGCCAGCATCGGAGTACCAGCAATTCACCTTCCCTCTCCAGAGTGATCCAGCCCGCATCGGAGTACCAGCGATTCACCTTCCCTCTCCAGAGTGACCCAGCCCGCATCGGAGTACCAGCGATTCACATTCCCTCTCCAGAGTGATCCAGCCAGCATCTGAGTACCAGCAATTCACCTTCTGTCGCCAGAGTGATCCAGCCCGCATCTGAGTACCAGCAATTCACCTTCTGTCGCCAGAGTGATCCAGCCAGCATCTGAGTACCAGCAATTCACCTTCTGTTGCCAGAGTGATCCAGCCAGCATCTGAGTACCAGCAATTTACCTTCTGTCGCCAGAGTGATCCAGCCCGCATCGGAGTACCAGCGATTCACATTCCCTCTCCAGAGTGATCCAGCCAGCATCTGAGTACCAGCAATTCACCTTCTGTTTCCAGAGTGATCCAGCCCGCATCGGAGTACCAGCAATTCACCTTCCCTCTCCAGAGTGATCCAGCCCGCATCGGAGTACCAGCAATTCACCTTCCCTCTCCAGAGTGATCCAGCCAGCATCGGAGTACCTGCAATTCACCTTCCCTCTCCAGAGTGATCCAGCCAGCATCGGAGTACCAGCAATTCACCTTCCGTCGCCAGAGTAACCCAGCCCGCATCGGAGTACCAGCGATTCACATTCTCTCTCCAGAGTGATCCGGCCAGCATCTGAGTACCAGCAATTCACCTTCTGTCTCCAGAGTGATCCAGCCCGCATCGGAGTACCAGCTATTCACCTTCCGTCACCAGCGTGATCCAGCCCGCATCGGAGAACCAGCAATTCAACTTCTGTCGCCAGAGTGACCCAGCCTGCATCGGAGTACCAGCAATTCACCTTCCCTCTCCAGAGTGATCCAGCCAGCATCAGAGTACCAGCAATTCACCTTCCCTCTCCAGAGTGATCCAGCCAGCATCTGAGTACCAGCAATTCAGCTTCCGTCGCCAGAGTGACCCAGCCCGCATCGGAGTACCAGCGATTCACCTTCCATCACCAGAGTGATCCAGCCAGCATCTGAGTACCAGCAATTCACCTTCCGTCGGCAGAGTGACCCAGCCCGCATCGGAGTACAAGCGATTCACATTCCCTCTCCAGAGTGATCCAGCCCGCATCGGAGTACCAGCAATTCACCTTCCCTCTCCAGAGTGATCCAGCCAGCATCGGAGTACCAGCAATTCACCTTCCCTCTCCAGAGTGATCCAGCCAGCATCAGAGTACCAGCAATTCAGCTTCCGTCGCCAGAGTGACCCAGCCCGCATCGGAGTACCAGCGATTCACCTTCCATCACCAGAGTGATCCAGCCAGCATCTGAGTACCAGCAATTCACCTTCCGTCGGCAGAGTGACCCAGCCCGCATCGGAGTACCAGCGATTCACATTCCCTCTCCAGAGTGATCCAGCCAGCATCTGAGTACCAGCAATTCACCTTCTGTCGCCAGAGTGATCCAGCCCGCATCGGAGTACCAGCGTTTCACATTCCCTCTCCAGAGTGATACAGCCAGCATCTGAGTACCAGCAATTCACCTTCTGTTGCCAGAGTGATCCAACCAGCATCTGAGTACCAGCAATTTACCTTCTGTCGCCAGAGTGATCCAGCCCGCATCGGAGTACCAGCGATTCACATTCCCTCTCCAGAGTGATCCAGCCAGCATCTGAGTACCAGCAATTCACCTTCTGTTTCCAGAGTGATCCAGCCCGCATCGGAGTACCAGCAATTCACCTTCCCTCTCCAGAGTGATCCAGCCAGCATCGGAGTACCAGCAATTCACCTTCTGTTTCCAGAGTGATCCAGCCCGCATCGGAGTACCAGCAATTCACCTTCCCTCTCCAGAGTGATCCAGCCCGCATCGGAGTACCAGCAATTCACCTTCCCTCTCCAGAGTGATCCAGCCAGCATCGGAGTACCAGCAATTCACCTTCCCTCTCCAGAGTGATCCAGCCAGCATCGGAGTACCAGCAATTCACCTTCCGTCGCCAGAGTGATCCAGCCCGCATCGCAGTACCAGCAATTCACCTTCCCTCCCCAGAGTGATCCAGCCAGCATCGGAGTACCAGCAATTCACCTTCCCTCTCCAGAGTGATCCAGCCCGCATCGGAGTACCAGCGATTCACCTTCCCTCTCCAGAGTGACCCAGCCCGCATCGTAGTACCAGCGATTCACATTCCCTCTCCAGAGTGATCCAGCCAGCATCTGAGTACCAGCAATTCACCTTCTGTTGCCAGAGTGATCCAGCCCGCATCGGAGTACCAGCGATTCACATTCCCTCTCCAGAGTGATACAGCCAGCATCTGAGTACCAGCAATTCACCTTCTTTTGCCAGAGTGATCCAGCCAGCATCTGAGTACCAGCAATTTACCTTCTGTCGCCAGAGTGATCCAGCCCGCATCGGAGTACCAGCGATTCACATTCCCTCTCCAGAGTGATCCAGCCAGCATCTGAGTACCAGCAATTCACCTTCTGTTTCCAGAGTGATCCAGCCCACATCGGAGTACCAGCAATTCACCTTCCCTCTCCAGAGTGATCCAGCCCGCATCGGAGTACCAGCAATTCACCTTCCCTCTCCAGAATGATCCAGCCAGCATCGGAGTACCAGCAATTCACCTTCCCTCTCCAGAGTGATCCAGCCAGCATCGGAGTACCAGCAATTCACCTTCCGTCGCCAGAGTAACCCAGCCCGCATCGGAGTACCAGCGATTCACATTCTCTCTCCAGAGTGATCCGGCCAGCATCTGAGTACCAGCAATTCACCTTCTGTCTCCAGAGTGATCCAGCCCGCATCGGAGTACCAGCAATTCACCTTCCCTCTCCAGAGTGATCCAGCCAGCATCGGAGTACCAGCAATTCACCTTCCCGCTCCAGAGTGATCCAGCCAGCTCCTGAGTACCAGCAATTCAACTTCCGTCGCCAGAGTAACCCAGCCCGCATCGGAGTACCAGCGATTCACATTCTCTCTCCAGATTGATCCAGCCAGCATCTGAGTACCAGCAATTCACCTTCCCTCTCCAGAGTGATCCAGCCAGCATCTGAGTACCAGCAATTCAGCTTCCGTTGCCACAGTGACCCAGCCTGCATCAGAGTACCAGCGATTCACCTTCCCTCTCCAGAGTGATCCAGCCAGCATCTGAGTACCAGCAATTCACCTTCCGTCGGCAGAGTGATCCAGCCCGCATCGGAGTACCAGCGATTCAGCTTCCGTACCAGAGTGATCCAGCCAGCATCAGAGTACCAGCAATTCACGTTCCGTCACCAGAGTGATCCAGGTCGCATCGGAGTATCAGCAATTCACCTTCCCTCTCCAGAGTGATCCAGCCCGCATCGGAATACCAGTAATTCACCTTCCATCACCAGAGTGATCCAGCCCGCATCGGAGTACCAGCAATTCACCTTCCGTCGGCAGAGTGACCCAGCCCGCATCGGAGTAGCAGCGATTCACCTTCCCTCTCCAGAGTGATCCAGCCAGCATCTGTGTACCAGCAATTCACCTTCCGTCGCCAGAGTAACCCAGCCCGCATCGGAGTACCAGCGATTCACCTTCCCTCTCCAGAATGATCCAGCCAGCATCTGAGTACCAGCAATTCACCTTCCGTCGCCAGAGTGATCCAGCCCGCATCGGAGTATCAGAAATTCACCTTCCCTCTCCAGAGTGATCCAGCCAGCATCGGAGTACCAGCAGTTCACCTTCCCTCACCAGAGTTATCCAGCCCGCATCGGAGTACCAGCAATTCACCTTCCCTCTCCAGAGTGATCCAGCCCGCATCGGAGTACCAGCAATTCACCTTCCGTCACCAGAGTGATCCAGACCGCAATGGTGAACCAGCAATTCACCTTCCGTCACCAGAGTGATCCAGACCGCATCGGTGAACCAGCAATTCACCTTCCGTCGCCAGAGTGACCCAGCCCGCATCGGAGTACCAGCAATTCAACTTCCCTCTCCAGAGTTATCCAGCCAGCATCGGAGTACCAGCAATTCACCTTCCGACACAAGAGTGACCCAGCCCGCATCGGAGTACCAGCAATTCACCTTCCCTCTCCAGAGTGATCCAGCCAGCATCTGAGTACCAGCAATTCACCTTCCGTCGCCAGAGTGATCCAGCCCGCATCGGAGTACCAGCGATTCACCTTCCCTCTCCAGAGTGATCCACCCAGCATCGGAATACCAGCAAGTCACCTTCCATCACCAGAGTGATCCAGCCCGCATCGGAGTACCAGCAGTTCACGTTCCGTCACCAGAGTGATCCAGGTCGCATCGGAGTACCAGCAATTCACCTTCCCTCTGCAGAGTGATCCAGCCCGCATCGGAATACCAGGAATTCACCTTCCATCACCAGAGTGATCCAGCCCGCATCGGAGTAGCAGCGATTCACCTTCCCTCTCCAGAATGATCCAGCCAGCATCTGAGTACCAGCAATTCACCTTCCGTCGCCAGAGTGATCCAGCCCGCATCGGAGAATCAGCGATTCACCTTCCCTCTCCAGAGTGATCCAGCCAGCATCGGAGTACCAGCAGTTCACCTTCCCTCACCGGAGTTATCCAGCCCGCATCGGAGTACCAGCAATTCACCTTCCCTCACCAGAGTGATCCAGCCCGCATCGGAGTACCAGCAATACACCTTCTGTCACGAGAGTGATCCAGCCCGCATCGGTGTACCTGCAATTCACCTTCCGTCACCAGAGTGATCCAGCCCGCATCGGTGAACCAGCAATTCACCTTCCCTCACCAGAGTGATCCAGTCCGCATCGGAGTACCAGCAATTCACCTTCCCTCTCCAGAGTGATCCAGCCAGCATCGGAGTACCAGCAATTCACCTTACCTCTCCAGAGTGATCCAGCCAGCATCAGAGTACCAGCAATTCACCTTCCGTCACCAGCGTGATCCAGCCCGCATCGGAGTACCAGCAATTCACCTTCCCTCTCCAGAGTGATTCAGCCAGCATCAGAGTACCAGCAATTCAGCTTCCGTCGCCAGCGTGACCCAGCCCGCATCGGAGTACCAGCGATTCACATTCCCTCTCCAGAGTGATCCAGCCAGCATCTGAGTACCAGCAATACACCTTCCGTCACCAGAGTGACCCAGCCCGCATCGGAGTACCAGCGATTCACATTCCCTCTCCAGAGTGATCCAGCCCGCATCGGAGTACCAGCAATTCACCTTCTGTCTCCAGAGTGATCCAGACCGCATCGGTGTACCAGCGATTCACCTTCCCTCTCCAGAGTGATCCAGCCAGCATCGGAGTACCAGCAATTCACCTTCCCTCTCCAGAGTGATCCAGCCAGCATCGGAGTACCAGCAATTCACCTTCCGTCGCCAGAGTGATCCAGCCCGCATCGGAGTACCAGCAATTCACGTTCCGTCACCAGAGTGATCCAGGTCGCATCGGAGTACCAGCAATTCACCTTCCCTCTGCAGAGTGATCCAGCCCGCATCGGAATACCAGGAATTCACCTTCCATCACCAGAGTGATCCAGCCCGCATCGGAGTAGCAGCGATTCACCTTCCCTCTCCAGAATGATCCAGCCAGCATCTGAGTACCAGCAATTCACCTTCCGTCGCCAGAGTGATCCAGCCCGCATCGGAGAATCAGCGATTCACCTTCCCTCTCCAGAGTGATCCAGCCAGCATCGGAGTACCAGCAGTTCACCTTCCCTCACCGGAGTTATCCAGCCCGCATCGGAGTACCAGCAATTCACCTTACCTCACCAGAGTGATCCAGCCCGCATCGGAGAACCAGCAATACACCTTCTGTCACGAGAGTGATCCAGCCCGCATCGGTGTACCTGCAATTCACCTTCCGTCACCAGAGTGATCCAGCCCGCATCGGTGAACCAGCAATTCACCTTCCCTCACCAGAGTGATCCAGTCCGCATCGGAGTACCAGCAATTCACCTTCCCTCTCCAGAGTGATCCAGCCAGCATCGGAGTACCAGCAATTCACCTTACCTCTCCAGAGTGATCCAGCCAGCATCAGAGTACCAGCAATTCACCTTCCGTCACCAGCGTGATCCAGCCCGCATCGGAGTACCAGCAATTCACCTTCCCTCTCCAGAGTGATCCAGCCAGCATCAGAGTACCAGCAATTCAGCTTCCGTCGCCAGCGTGACCCAGCCCGCATCGGAGTACCAGCGATTCACATTCCCTCTCCAGAGTGATCCAGCCAGCATCTGAGTACCAGCAATACACCTTCCGTCACCAGAGTGACCCAGCCCGCATCGGAGTACCAGCGATTCACATTCCCTCTCCAGAGTGATCCAGCTCGCATCGGAGTACCAGCAATTCACCTTCTGTCTCCAGAGTGATCCAGCCCGCATCGGTGTACCAGCAATTCTCCTTCCGTCACCAGAGTGATCCAGCCCCCATCTGAGTACCAGCGATTCACCTTCCCTCTCCAGAGTGATCCAGCCAGCATCAGAGTACCAGCGATTCACCTTCCGTCGCCAGAGTGATCCAGCCCGCATCGGAGTACCAGCAATTCACGTTCCGTCACCAGAGTGATCCAGGTCGCATCGGAGTACCAGCAATTCACCTTCCCTCTCCAGAGTTATCCAGCCCGCATCGGAGTACCAGCAATTCACCTTCCGTCACCAGAGTGATCCAGACCGCATCGGTGAACCAGCAATTCACCTTCCGTCGCCAGAGTGACCCAGCCCGCATCGGAATACCAGCAATTCAACTTCCCTCTCCAGAGTGATCCAGCCAGCATCTGAGCACCAGCAATTCACCTTCCGTCGCCAGAGTGATCCAGCCCGCATCGGAGTACCAGCGATTCACCTTCCCTCTCCAGAGTGATCCACCCAGCATCGGAATACCAGCAATTCACCTTCCATCACCAGAGTGATCCAGCCCGCATCGGAGTACCAGCAGTTCACCTTCCCTCACCAGAGTTATCCAGCCCGCATAGGAGTACCAGCAATTCAGCTTCCCTCACCAGAGTGATCCAGTCCGCATCGGAGTACCAGCAATTCATCTTCCGTCACCAGAGTGATCCAGCCCGCATCGGAGTACCAGCAATTCACCTTCCGTCACCAGCGTGATCCAGCCCGCATCGGAGAACCAGCAATTCAACTTCCGTCGCCAGAGTGACCCAGCCCGCATCGGAGTACCAGCAATTCACCTTCCCTCTCCAGAGTGATCCAGCCAGCATCAGAGTACCAGCAATTCAGCTTCCGTCGCCAGAGTGACCCAGCCCGCATCGGAGTACCAGCGATTCACCTTCCATCACCAGAGTGATCCAGCCAGCATCTGAGTAACAGCAATTCACCTTCCGTCGCCAGAGTGACCCAGCCCGCATCGGAGTACCAGCAATTCACCTTCCCTCACCAGAGTGATCCAGCCTGCTTCGGAGTACCAGCAATTCACCTTCTGTCACCAGAGTGATCCAGCCCGCATCGGAGTACCAGCAATTCACCTTCCGTCACCAGAGTGATCCAGCCCGTATCGGAGTACCAGCAATTAACCTTCTGTCACCAGAGTGATCCAGCCCGCATCGGAGTACCAGCAATTCACCTTCCGTCACCAGAGTGATCCAGCCCGTATCGGAGTACCAGCAATTCACCTTCCGTCGCCAGAGTGATCCAGCGCGCATCGTAATACGAGCAATTCTCCTTCCCTCTCCAGAGTGATCCAGCCAGCATCGGAGTACCAGCAATTCACCTTCCGTCGCCAGAGTGACCCAGCCCGCATCAGAGTACCAGCAATTCACCTTCCGTCACCAGAGTGATCCAGCCCGCATCGGAGTACCAGCGATTCACCTTCCCTCTCCAGAGTGATCCAGCCAGCATCTGAGTACCAGCGATTCACCTTCCGTCGACAGAGTGATCCAGCCCGCATCGGAGTACCAGCAATTCACGTTCCGTCACCAGAGTGATCCAGCTCGCATCGAACTACCAGCGATTCACCTTCCGTCACCAGAGTGATCCAGCCCGAATCGAAGTACCAGCGATTCACCTTCCATCACCAGAGTGATCCAGCCCGCATCGGAGTACCAGCAATTCACCTTCCCTCTCCAGAGTGACCCAGCCCGCATCGGAGGACCAGCAATTCACCTTCCGTCGCCAGAGTGACCCAGCCCGCATCAGAGTACCAGCAATTCACCTTCCGTCACCAGAGTGATCCAGCCCACATCGGAGTACCAGCGATTCACCTTCCCTCTCCAGAGTGATCCAGCCAGCATCAGAGTACCAGCGATTCACCTTCCGTCGCCAGAGTGATCCAGCCCGCATCGGAGTACCAGCAATTCACGTTCCGTCACCAGAGTGATCCAGGTCGCATCGGAGTACCAGCAATTCACCTTCCCTCTGCAGAGTGATCCAGCCCGCATCGGAATACCAGGAATTCACCTTCCATCACCAGAGTGATCCAGCCCGCATCGGAGTAGCAGCGATTCACCTTCCCTCTCCAGAATGATCCAGCCAGCATCTGAGTACCAGCAATTCACCTTCCGTCGCCAGAGTGATCCAGCCCGCATCGGAGAATCAGCGATTCACCTTCCCTCTCCAGAGTGATCCAGCCAGCATCGGAGTACCAGCAGTTCACCTTCCCTCACCGGAGTTATCCAGCCCGCATCGGAGTACCAGCAATTCACCTTCCCTCACCAGAGTGATCCAGCCCGCATCGGAGTACCAGCAATACACCTTCTGTCACGAGAGTGATCCAGCCCGCATCGGTGTACCTGCAATTCACCTTCCGTCACCAGAGTGATCCAGCCCGCATCGGTGAACCAGCAATTCACCTTCCCTCACCAGAGTGATCCAGTCCGCATCGGAGTACCAGCAATTCACCTTCCCTCTCCAGAGTGATCCAGCCAGCATCGGAGTACCAGCAATTCACCTTACCTCTCCAGAGTGATCCAGCCAGCATCAGAGTACCAGCAATTCACCTTCCGTCACCAGCGTGATCCAGCCCGCATCGGAGTACCAGCATTTCACCTTCCCTCTCCAGAGTGATCCAGCCTGCATCAGAGTACCAGCAATTCAGCTTCCGTCGCCAGCGTGACCCAGCCCGCATCGGAGTACCAGCGATTCACATTCCCTCTCCAGAGTGATCCACCCAGCATCGGAATACCAGCAATTCACCTTCCATCACCAGAGTGATCCAGCCCGCATCGGAGTACCAGCCGTTCACCTTCCCTCACCAGAGTTATCCAGCCCGCATAGGAGTACCAGCAATTCAGCTTCCCTCACCAGAGTGATCCAGTCCGCATCGGAGTACCAGCAATTCATCTTCCGTCACCAGAGTGATCCAGCCCGCATCGGAGTACCAGCAATTCACCTTCCGTCACCAGCGTGATCCAGCCCGCATCGGAGAACCAGCAATTCAACTTCCGTCGCCAGAGTGACCCAGCCCGCATCGGAGTACCAGCAATTCACCTTCCCTCTCCAGAGTGATCCAGCCAGCATCAGAGTACCAGCAATTCAGCTTCCGTCGCCAGAGTGACCCAGCCCGCATCGGAGTACCAGCGATTCACCTTCCATCACCAGAGTGATCCAGCCAGCATCTGAGTAACAGCAATTCACCTTCCGTCGCCAGAGTGACCGAGCCCGCATCGGAGTACCAGCAATTCACCTTCCCTCACCAGAGTGATCCAGCCTGCTTCGGAGTACCAGCAATTCACCTTCTGTCACCAGAGTGATCCAGCCCGCATCGGAGTACCAGCAATTCACCTTCCGTCACCAGAGTGATCCAGCCCGTATCGGAGTACCAGCAATTAACCTTCTGTCACCAGAGTGATCCAGCCCGCATCGGAGTACCAGCAATTCACCTTCCGTCACCAGAGTGATCCAGCCCGTATCGGAGTACCAGCAATTCACCTTCCGTCGCCAGAGTGATCCAGCGCGCATCGTAATACGAGCAATTCTCCTTCCCACTCCAGAGTGATCCAGCCAGCATCGGAGTACCAGCAATTCACCTTCCGTCGCCAGAGTGACCCAGCCCGCATCAGAGTACCAGCAATTCACCTTCCGTCACCAGAGTGATCCAGCCCGCATCGGAGTACCAGCGATTCACCTTCCCTCTCCAGAGTGATCCAGCCAGCATCTGAGTACCAGCGATTCACCTTCCGTCGACAGAGTGATCCAGCCCGCATCGGAGTACCAGCAATTCACGTTCCGTCACCAGAGTGATCCAGCTCGCATCGAACTACCAGCGATTCACCTTCCGTCACCAGAGTGATCCAGCCCGAATCGAAGTACCAGCGATTCACCTTCCATCACCAGAGTGATCCAGCCCGCATCGGAGTACCAGCGATTCACCTTCCGTCACCAGAGTGATCCAGCCCGCATCGGAGTACCAGCAATTCACCTTCCCTCTCCAGAGTGACCCAGCCCGCATCGGAGGACCAGCAATTCACCTTCCGTCGCCAGAGTGACCCAGCCCGCATCAGAGTACCAGCAATTCACCTTCCGTCACCAGAGTGATCCAGCCCACATCGGAGTACCAGCGATTCACCTTCCCTCTCCAGAGTGATCCAGCCAGCATCAGAGTACCAGCGATTCACCTTCCGTCGCCAGAGTGATCCAGCCCGCATCGGAGTACCAGCAATTCACGTTCCGTCACCAGAGTGATCCAGGTCGCATCGGAGTACCAGCAATTCACCTTCCCTCTGCAGAGTGATCCAGCCCGCATCGGAATACCAGGAATTCACCTTCCATCACCAGAGTGATCCAGCCCGCATCGGAGTAGCAGCGATTCACCTTCCCTCTCCAGAATGATCCAGCCAGCATCTGAGTACCAGCAATTCACCTTCCGTCGCCAGAGTGATCCAGCCCGCATCGGAGAATCAGCGATTCACCTTCCCTCTCCAGAGTGATCCAGCCAGCATCGGAGTACCAGCAGTTCACCTTCCCTCACCGGAGTTATCCAGCCCGCATCGGAGTACCAGCAATTCACCTTCCCTCACCAGAGTGATCCAGCCCGCATCGGAGTACCAGCAATACACCTTCTGTCACGAGAGTGATCCAGCCCGCATCGGTGTACCTGCAATTCACCTTCCGTCACCAGAGTGATCCAGCCCGCATCGGTGAACCAGCAATTCGCCTTCCCTCACCAGAGTGATCCAGTCCGCATCGGAGTACCAGCAATTCACCTTCCCTCTCCAGAGTGATCCAGCCAGCATCGGAGTACCAGCAATTCACCTTACCTCTCCAGAGTGATCCAGCCAGCATCAGAGTACCAGCAATTCACCTTCCGTCACCAGCGTGATCCAGCCCGCATCGGAGTACCAGCAATTCACCTTCCCTCTCCAGAGTGATCCAGCCAGCATCAGAGTACCAGCAATTCAGCTTCCGTCGCCAGCGTGACCCAGCCCGCATCGGAGTACCAGCGATTCACCTTCCCTCTCCAGAGTGATCCAGCCAGCATCTGAGTACCAGCAATACACCTTCCGTCACCAGAGTGACCCAGCCCGCATCGGAGTACCAGCGATTCACATTCCCTCTCCAGAGTGATCCAGCCCGCATCGGAGTACCAGCAATTCACCTTCTGTCTCCAGAGTGATCCAGACCGCATCGGTGTACCAGCGATTCACCTTCCCTCTCCAGAGTGATCCAGCCAGCATCGGAGTACCAGCAATTCACCTTCCCTCTCCAGAGTGATCCAGCCAGCATCGGAGTACCAGCAATTCACCTTCCGTCGCCAGAGTGATCCAGCCCGCATCGGAGTACCAGCAATTCACGTTCCGTCACCAGAGTGATCCAGGTCGCATCGGAGTACCAGCAATTCACCTTCCCTCTGCAGAGTGATCCAGCCCGCATCGGAATACCAGGAATTCACCTTCCATCACCAGAGTGATCCAGCCCGCATCGGAGTAGCAGCGATTCACCTTCCCTCTCCAGAATGATCCAGCCAGCATCTGAGTACCAGCAATTCACCTTCCGTCGCCAGAGTGATCCAGCCCGCATCGGAGAATCAGCGATTCACCTTCCCTCTCCAGAGTGATCCAGCCAGCATCGGAGTACCAGCAGTTCACCTTCCCTCACCGGAGTTATCCAGCCCGCATCGGAGTACCAGCAATTCACCTTACCTCACCAGAGTGATCCAGCCCGCATCGGAGAACCAGCAATACACCTTCTGTCACGAGAGTGATCCAGCCCGCATCGGTGTACCTGCAATTCACCTTCCGTCACCAGAGTGATCCAGCCCGCATCGGTGAACCAGCAATTCACCTTCCCTCACCAGAGTGATCCAGTCCGCATCGGAGTACCAGCAATTCACCTTCCCTCTCCAGAGTGATCCAGCCAGCATCGGAGTACCAGCAATTCACGTTCCGTCACCAGAGTGATCCAGGTCGCATCGGAGTACCAGCAATTCACCTTCCCTCTCCAGAGTTATCCAGCCCGCATCGGAGTACCAGCAATTCACCTTCCGTCACCAGAGTGATCCAGACCGCATCGGTGAACCAGCAATTCACCTTCCGTCGCCAGAGTGACCCAGCCCGCATCGGAATACCAGCAATTCAACTTCCCTCTCCAGAGTTATCCAGCCAGCATCGGAGTACCAGCAATTCACCTTCCGACACAAGAGTGACCCAGCCCGCATCGGAGTACCAGCAATTCACCTTCCCTCTCCAGAGTGATCCAGCCAGCATCTGAGTACCAGCAATTCACCTTCCGTCGCCAGAGTGAAACAGCCCGCATCGGAGTACCAGCGATTCACCTTCCCTCTCCAGAGTGATCCACCCAGCATCGGAATACCAGCAATTCACCTTCCATCACCAGAGTGATCCAGCCCGCATCGGAGTACCAGCAGTTCACCTTCCCTCACCAGAGTTATCCAGCCCGCATAGGAGTACCAGCAATTCAGCTTCCCTCACCAGAGTGATCCAGTCCGCATCGGAGTACCAGCAATTCATCTTCCGTCACCAGAGTGATCCAGCCCGCATCGGAGTACCAGCAATTCACCTTCCGTCACCAGCGTGATCCAGCCCGCATCGGAGAACCAGCAATTCAACTTCCGTCGCCAGAGTGACCCAGCCCGCATCGGAGTACCAGCAATTCACCTTCCCTCTCCAGAGTGATCCAGCCAGCATCAGAGTACCAGCAATTCAGCTTCCGTCGCCAGAGTGACCCAGCCCGCATCGGAGTACCAGCGATTCACCTTCCATCACCAGAGTGATCCAGCCAGCATCTGAGTAACAGCAATTCACCTTCCGTCGCCAGAGTGACCCAGCCCGCATCGGAGTACCAGCAATTCACCTTCCCTCACCAGAGTGATCCAGCCTGCTTCGGAGTACCAGCAATTCACCTTCTGTCACCAGAGTGATCCAGCCCGCATCGGAGTACCAGCAATTCACCTTCCGTCACCAGAGTGATCCAGCCCGTATCGGAGTACCAGCAATTAACCTTCTGTCACCAGAGTGATCCAGCCCGCATCGGAGTACCAGCAATTCACCTTCCGTCACCAGAGTGATCCAGCCCGTATCGGAGTACCAGCAATTCACCTTCCGTCGCCAGAGTGATCCAGCGCGCATCGTAATACGAGCAATTCTCCTTCCCTCTCCAGAGTGATCCAGCCAGCATCGGAGTACCAGCAATTCACCTTCCGTCACCAGAGTGACCCAGCCCGCATCAGAGTACCAGCAATTCACCTTCCGTCACCAGAGTGATCCAGCCCGCATCGGAGTACCAGCGATTCACCTTCCCTCTCCAGAGTGATCCAGCCAGCATCTGAGTACCAGCGATTCACCTTCCGTCGACAGAGTGATCCAGCCCGCATCGGAGTACCAGCAATTCACGTTCCGTCACCAGAGTGATCCAGCTCGCATCGAACTACCAGCGATTCACCTTCCGTCACCAGAGTGATCCAGCCCGAATCGAAGTACCAGCGATTCACCTTCCATCACCAGAGTGATCCAGCCCGCATCGGAGTACCAGCGATTCACCTTCCGTCACCAGAGTGATCCAGCCCGCATCGGAGTACCAGCAATTCACCTTCCCTCTCCAGAGTGACCCAGCCCGCATCGGAGGACCAGCAATTCACCTTCCGTCGCCAGAGTGACCCAGCCCGCATCAGAGTACCAGCAATTCACCTTCCGTCACCAGAGTGATCCAGCCCACATCGGAGTACCAGCGATTCACCTTCCCTCTCCAGAGTGATCCAGCCAGCATCAGAGTACCAGCGATTCACCTTCCGTCGCCAGAGTGATCCAGCCCGCATCGGAGTACCAGCAATTCACGTTCCGTCACCAGAGTGATCCAGGTCGCATCGGAGTACCAGCAATTCACCTTCCCTCTGCAGAGTGATCCAGCCCGCATCGGAATACCAGGAATTCACCTTCCATCACCAGAGTGATCCAGCCCGCATCGGAGTAGCAGCGATTCACCTTCCCTCTCCAGAATGATCCAGCCAGCATCTGAGTACCAGCAATTCACCTTCCGTCGCCAGAGTGATCCAGCCCGCATCGGAGAATCAGCGATTCACCTTCCCTCTCCAGAGTGATCCAGCCAGCATCGGAGTACCAGCAGTTCACCTTCCCTCACCGGAGTTATCCAGCCCGCATCGGAGTACCAGCAATTCACCTTCCCTCACCAGAGTGATCCAGCCCGCATCGGAGTACCAGCAATACACCTTCTGTCACGAGAGTGATCCAGCCCGCATCGGTGTACCTGCAATTCACCTTCCGTCACCAGAGTGATCCAGCCCGCATCGGTGAACCAGCAATTCACCTTCCCTCACCAGAGTGATCCAGTCCGCATCGGAGTACCAGCAATTCACCTTCCCTCTCCAGAGTGATCCAGCCAGCATCGGAGTACCAGCAATTCACCTTACCTCTCCAGAGTGATCCAGCCAGCATCAGAGTACCAGCAATTCACCTTCCGTCACCAGCGTGATCCAGCCCGCATCGGAGTACCAGCAATTCACCTTCCCTCTCCAGAGTGATCCAGCCAGCATCAGAGTACCAGCAATTCAGCTTCCGTCGCCAGCGTGACCCAGCCCGCATCGGAGTACCAGCGATTCACATTCCCTCTCCAGAGTGATCCAGCCAGCATCTGAGTACCAGCAATACACCTTCCGTCACCAGAGTGACCCAGCCCGCATCGGAGTACCAGCGATTCACATTCCCTCTCCAGAGTGATCCAGCCCGCATCGGAGTACCAGCAATTCACCTTCTGTCTCCAGAGTGATCCAGACCGCATCGGTGTACCAGCGATTCACCTTCCCTCTCCAGAGTGATCCAGCCAGCATCGGAGTACCAGCAATTCACCTTCCCTCTCCAGAGTGATCCAGCCAGCATCGGAGTACCAGCAATTCACCTTCCGTCGCCAGAGTGATCCAGCCCGCATCGGAGTACCAGCAATTCACGTTCCGTCACCAGAGTGATCCAGGTCGCATCGGAGTACCAGCAATTCACCTTCCCTCTGCAGAGTGATCCAGCCCGCATCGGAATACCAGGAATTCACCTTCCATCACCAGAGTGATCCAGCCCGCATCGGAGTAGCAGCGATTCACCTTCCCTCTCCAGAATGATCCAGCCAGCATCTGAGTACCAGCAATTCACCTTCCGTCGCCAGAGTGATCCAGCCCGCATCGGAGAATCAGCGATTCACCTTCCCTCTCCAGAGTGATCCAGCCAGCATCGGAGTACCAGCAGTTCACCTTCCCTCACCGGAGTTATCCAGCCCGCATCGGAGTACCAGCAATTCACCTTACCTCACCAGAGTGATCCAGCCCGCATCGGAGAACCAGCAATACACCTTCTGTCACGAGAGTGATCCAGCCCGCATCGGTGTACCTGCAATTCACCTTCCGTCACCAGAGTGATCCAGCCCGCATCGGTGAACCAGCAATTCACCTTCCCTCACCAGAGTGATCCAGTCCGCATCGGAGTACCAGCAATTCACCTTCCCTCTCCAGAGTGATCCAGCCAGCATCGGAGTACCAGCAATTCACCTTACCTCTCCAGAGTGATCCAGCCAGCATCAGAGTACCAGCAATTCACCTTCCGTCACCAGCGTGATCCAGCCCGCATCGGAGTACCAGCAATTCACCTTCCCTCTCCAGAGTGATCCAGCCAGCATCAGAGTACCAGCAATTCAGCTTCCGTCGCCAGCGTGACCCAGCCCGCATCGGAGTACCAGCGATTCACATTCCCTCTCCAGAGTGATCCAGCCAGCATCTGAGTACCAGCAATACACCTTCCGTCACCAGAGTGACCCAGCCCGCATCGGAGTACCAGCGATTCACATTCCCTCTCCAGAGTGATCCAGCTCGCATCGGAGTACCAGCAATTCACCTTCTGTCTCCAGAGTGATCCAGCCCGCATCGGTGTACCAGCAATTCACCTTCCGTCACCAGAGTGATCCAGCCCCCATCGGAGTACCAGCGATTCACCTTCCCTCTCCAGAGTGATCCAGCCAGCATCAGAGTACCAGCGATTCACCTTCCGTCGCCAGAGTGATCCAGCCCGCATCGGAGTACCAGCAATTCACGTTCCGTCACCAGAGTGATCCAGGTCGCATCGGAGTACCAGCAATTCACCTTCCCTCTCCAGAGTTATCCAGCCCGCATCGGAGTACCAGCAATTCACCTTCCGTCACCAGAGTGATCCAGACCGCATCGGTGAACCAGCAATTCACCTTCCGTCGCCAGAGTGACCCAGCCCGCATCGGAATACCAGCAATTCAACTTCCCTCTCCAGAGTGATCCAGCCAGCATCTGAGCACCAGCAATTCACCTTCCGTCGCCAGAGTGATCCAGCCCGCATCGGAGTACCAGCGATTCACCTTCCCTCTCCAGAGTGATCCACCCAGCATCGGAATACCAGCAATTCACCTTCCATCACCAGAGTGATCCAGCCCGCATCGGAGTACCAGCAGTTCACCTTCCCTCACCAGAGTTATCCAGCCCGCATAGGAGTACCAGCAATTCAGCTTCCCTCACCAGAGTGATCCAGTCCGCATCGGAGTACCAGCAATTCATCTTCCGTCAACAGAGTGATCCAGCCCGCATCGGAGTACCAGCAATTCACCTTCCGTCACCAGCGTGATCCAGCCCGCATCGGAGAACCAGCAATTCAACTTCCGTCGCCAGAGTGACCCAGCCCGCATCGGAGTACCAGCAATTCACCTTCCCTCTCCAGAGTGATCCAGCCAGCATCAGAGTACCAGCAATTCAGCTTCCGTCGCCAGAGTGACCCAGCCCGCATCGGAGTACCAGCGATTCACCTTCCATCACCAGAGTGATCCAGCCAGCATCTGAGTAACAGCAATTCACCTTCCGTCGCCAGAGTGACCCAGCCCGCATCGGAGTACCAGCAATTCACCTTCCCTCACCAGAGTGATCCAGCCTGCTTCGGAGTACCAGCAATTCACCTTCTGTCACCAGAGTGATCCAGCCCGCATCGGAGTACCAGCAATTCACCTTCCGTCACCAGAGTGATCCAGCCCGTATCGGAGTACCAGCAATTAACCTTCTGTCACCAGAGTGATCCAGCCCGCATCGGAGTACCAGCAATTCACCTTCCGTCACCAGAGTGATCCAGCCCGTATCGGAGTACCAGCAATTCACCTTCCGTCGCCAGAGTGATCCAGCGCGCATCGTAATACGAGCAATTCTCCTTCCCTCTCCAGAGTGATCCAGCCAGCATCGGAGTACCAGCAATTCACCTTCCGTCGCCAGAGTGACCCAGCCCGCATCAGAGTACCAGCAATTCACCTTCCGTCACCAGAGTGATCCAGCCCGCATCGGAGTACCAGCGATTCACCTTCCCTCTCCAGAGTGATCCAGCCAGCATCTGAGTACCAGCGATTCACCTTCCGTCGACAGAGTGATCCAGCCCGCATCGGAGTACCAGCAATTCACGTTCCGTCACCAGAGTGATCCAGCTCGCATCGAACTACCAGCGATTCACCTTCCGTCACCAGAGTGATCCAGCCCGAATCGAAGTACCAGCGATTCACCTTCCATCACCAGAGTGATCCAGCCCGCATCGGAGTACCAGCAATTCACCTTCCCTCTCCAGAGTGACCCAGCCCGCATCGGAGGACCAGCAATTCACCTTCCGTCGCCAGAGTGACCCAGCCCGCATCAGAGTACCAGCAATTCACCTTCCGTCACCAGAGTGATCCAGCCCACATCGGAGTACCAGCGATTCACCTTCCCTCTCCAGAGTGATCCAGCCAGCATCAGAGTACCAGCGATTCACCTTCCGTCGCCAGAGTGATCCAGCCCGCATCGGAGTACCAGCAATTCACGTTCCGTCACCAGAGTGATCCAGGTCGCATCGGAGTACCAGCAATTCACCTTCCCTCTGCAGAGTGATCCAGCCCGCATCGGAATACCAGGAATTCACCTTCCATCACCAGAGTGATCCAGCCCGCATCGGAGTAGCAGCGATTCACCTTCCCTCTCCAGAATGATCCAGCCAGCATCTGAGTACCAGCAATTCACCTTCCGTCGCCAGAGTGATCCAGCCCGCATCGGAGAATCAGCGATTCACCTTCCCTCTCCAGAGTGATCCAGCCAGCATCGGAGTACCAGCAGTTCACCTTCCCTCACCGGAGTTATCCAGCCCGCATCGGAGTACCAGCAATTCACCTTCCCTCACCAGAGTGATCCAGCCCGCATCGGAGTACCAGCAATACACCTTCTGTCACGAGAGTGATCCAGCCCGCATCGGTGTACCTGCAATTCACCTTCCGTCACCAGAGTGATCCAGCCCGCATCGGTGAACCAGCAATTCACCTTCCCTCACCAGAGTGATCCAATCCGCATCGGAGTACCAGCAATTCACCTTCCCTCTCCAGAGTGATCCAGCCAGCATCGGAGTACCAGCAATTCACCTTACCTCTCCAGAGTGATCCAGCCAGCATCAGAGTACCAGCAATTCACCTTCCGTCACCAGCGTGATCCAGCCCGCATCGGAGTACCAGCATTTCACCTTCCCTCTCCAGAGTGATCCAGCCTGCATCAGAGTACCAGCAATTCAGCTTCCGTCGCCAGCGTGACCCAGCCCGCATCGGAGTACCAGCGATTCACATTCCCTCTCCAGAGTGATCCACCCAGCATCGGAATACCAGCAATTCACCTTCCATCACCAGAGTGATCCAGCCCGCATCGGAGTACCAGCCGTTCACCTTCCCTCACCAGAGTTATCCAGCCCGCATAGGAGTACCAGCAATTCAGCTTCCCTCACCAGAGTGATCCAGTCCGCATCGGAGTACCAGCAATTCATCTTCCGTCACCAGAGTGATCCAGCCCGCATCGGAGTACCAGCAATTCACCTTCCGTCACCAGCGTGATCCAGCCCGCATCGGAGAACCAGCAATTCAACTTCCGTCGCCAGAGTGACCCAGCCCGCATCGGAGTACCAGCAATTCACCTTCCCTCTCCAGAGTGATCCAGCCAGCATCAGAGTACCAGCAATTCAGCTTCCGTCGCCAGAGTGACCCAGCCCGCATCGGAGTACCAGCGATTCACCTTCCATCACCAGAGTGATCCAGCCAGCATCTGAGTAACAGCAATTCACCTTCCGTCGCCAGAGTGACCCAGCCCGCATCGGAGTACCAGCAATTCACCTTCCCTCACCAGAGTGATCCAGCCTGCTTCGGAGTACCAGCAATTCACCTTCTGTCACCAGAGTGATCCAGCCCGCATCGGAGTACCAGCAATTCACCTTCCGTCACCAGAGTGATCCAGCCCGTATCGGAGTACCAGCAATTAACCTTCTGTCACCAGAGTGATCCAGCCCGCATCGGAGTACCAGCAATTCACCTTCCGTCACCAGAGTGATCCAGCCCGTATCGGAGTACCAGCAATTCACCTTCCGTCGCCAGAGTGATCCAGCGCGCATCGTAATACGAGCAATTCTCCTTCCCACTCCAGAGTGATCCAGCCAGCATCGGAGTACCAGCAATTCACCTTCCGTCGCCAGAGTGACCCAGCCCGCATCAGAGTACCAGCAATTCACCTTCCGTCACCAGAGTGATCCAGCCCGCATCGGAGTACCAGCGATTCACCTTCCCTCTCCAGAGTGATCCAGCCAGCATCTGAGTACCAGCGATTCACCTTCCGTCGACAGAGTGATCCAGCCCGCATCGGAGTACCAGCAATTCACGTTCCGTCACCAGAGTGATCCAGCTCGCATCGAACTACCAGCGATTCACCTTCCGTCACCAGAGTGATCCAGCCCGAATCGAAGTACCAGCGATTCACCTTCCATCACCAGAGTGATCCAGCCCGCATCGGAGTACCAGCGATTCACCTTCCGTCACCAGAGTGATCCAGCCCGCATCGGAGTACCAGCAATTCACCTTCCCTCTCCAGAGTGACCCAGCCCGCATCGGAGGACCAGCAATTCACCTTCCGTCGCCAGAGTGACCCAGCCCGCATCAGAGTACCAGCAATTCACCTTCCGTCACCAGAGTGATCCAGCCCACATCGGAGTACCAGCGATTCACCTTCCCTCTCCAGAGTGATCCAGCCAGCATCAGAGTACCAGCGATTCACCTTCCGTCGCCAGAGTGATCCAGCCCGCATCGGAGTACCAGCAATTCACGTTCCGTCACCAGAGTGATCCAGGTCGCATCGGAGTACCAGCAATTCACCTTCCCTCTGCAGAGTGATCCAGCCCGCATCGGAATACCAGGAATTCACCTTCCATCACCAGAGTGATCCAGCCCGCATCGGAGTAGCAGCGATTCACCTTCCCTCTCCAGAATGATCCAGCCAGCATCTGAGTACCAGCAATTCACCTTCCGTCGCCAGAGTGATCCAGCCCGCATCGGAGAATCAGCGATTCACCTTCCCTCTCCAGAGTGATCCAGCCAGCATCGGAGTACCAGCAGTTCACCTTCCCTCACCGGAGTTATCCAGCCCGCATCGGAGTACCAGCAATTCACCTTCCCTCACCAGAGTGATCCAGCCCGCATCGGAGTACCAGCAATACACCTTCTGTCACGAGAGTGATCCAGCCCGCATCGGTGTACCTGCAATTCACCTTCCGTCACCAGAGTGATCCAGCCCGCATCGGTGAACCAGCAATTCGCCTTCCCTCACCAGAGTGATCCAGTCCGCATCGGAGTACCAGCAATTCACCTTCCCTCTCCAGAGTGATCCAGCCAGCATCGGAGTACCAGCAATTCACCTTACCTCTCCAGAGTGATCCAGCCTGCATCAGAGTACCAGCAATTCACCTTCCGTCACCAGCGTGATCCAGCCCGCATCGGAGTACCAGCAATTCACCTTCCCTCTCCAGAGTGATCCAGCCAGCATCAGAGTACCAGCAATTCAGCTTCCGTCGCCAGCGTGACCCAGCCCGCATCGGAGTACCAGCGATTCACCTTCCCTCTCCAGAGTGATCCAGCCAGCATCTGAGTACCAGCAATACACCTTCCGTCACCAGAGTGACCCAGCCCGCATCGGAGTACCAGCGATTCACATTCCCTCTCCAGAGTGATCCAGCCCGCATCGGAGTACCAGCAATTCACCTTCTGTCTCCAGAGTGATCCAGACCGCATCGGTGTACCAGCGATTCACCTTCCCTCTCCAGAGTGATCCAGCCAGCATCGGAGTACCAGCAATTCACCTTCCCTCTCCAGAGTGATCCAGCCAGCATCGGAGTACCAGCAATTCACCTTCCGTCGCCAGAGTGATCCAGCCCGCATCGGAGTACCAGCAATTCACGTTCCGTCACCAGAGTGATCCAGGTCGCATCGGAGTACCAGCAATTCACCTTCCCTCTGCAGAGTGATCCAGCCCGCATCGGAATACCAGGAATTCACCTTCCATCACCAGAGTGATCCAGCCCGCATCGGAGTAGCAGCGATTCACCTTCCCTCTCCAGAATGATCCAGCCAGCATCTGAGTACCAGCAATTCACCTTCCGTCGCCAGAGTGATCCAGCCCGCATCGGAGAATCAGCGATTCACCTTCCCTCTCCAGAGTGATCCAGCCAGCATCGGAGTACCAGCAGTTCACCTTCCCTCACCGGAGTTATCCAGCCCGCATCGGAGTACCAGCAATTCACCTTACCTCACCAGAGTGATCCAGCCCGCATCGGAGAACCAGCAATACACCTTCTGTCACGAGAGTGATCCAGCCCGCATCGGTGTACCTGCAATTCACCTTCCGTCACCAGAGTGATCCAGCCCGCATCGGTGAACCAGCAATTCACCTTCCCTCACCAGAGTGATCCAGTCCGCATCGGAGTACCAGCAATTCACCTTCCCTCTCCAGAGTGATCCAGCCAGCATCGGAGTACCAGCAATTCACCTTACCTCTCCAGAGTGATCCAGCCAGCATCAGAGTACCAGCAATTCACCTTCCGTCACCAGCGTGATCCAGCCCGCATCGGAGTACCAGCAATTCACCTTCCCTCTCCAGAGTGATCCAGCCAGCATCAGAGTACCAGCAATTCAGCTTCCGTCGCCAGCGTGACCCAGCCCGCATCGGAGTACCAGCGATTCACATTCCCTCTCCAGAGTGATCAAGCCAGCATCTGAGTACCAGCAATACACCTTCCGTCACCAGAGTGACCCAGCCCGCATCGGAGTACCAGCGATTCACATTCCCTCTCCAGAGTGATCCAGCCCGCATCGGAGTACCAGCAATTCACCTTCCGTCACCAGAGTGATCCAGCCCGCATCGGAGTACCAGCAATTCACCTTCCGTCACCAGCGTGATCCAGCCCGCATCGGAGAACCAGCAATTCAGCTTCCGTCGCCAGAGTAACCCAGCCTGCATCGGAGTACCAGCAATTCACCTTCCCTCTCCAGAGTGATTCAGCCAGCATCAGAGTACCAGCAATTCACCTTCCCTCTCCAGAGTGATCCAGCCAGCATCGGAGTACCAGCAATTCACCTTCCCTCTCCAGAGTGACCCAGCCCGCATCTGAGTACCAGTAATTCACCTTCTGTCGCCAGAGTGATCCAGCCCGCATCGGAGTACCAGCGATTCACATTCCCTCTCCAGAGTGATCCAGCCCGCATCGGAGTACCAGCAATACACCTTCCGTCACGAGAGTGATCCAGCCCGCATCGGTGTACCAGCAATTCACCTTCCGTCACCAGAGTGATCCAGCCCCCATCGGAGTACCAGCGATTCACCTTCCCTCTCCAGAGTGATCCAGCCAGCATCAGAGTACCAGCGATTCACCTTCCGTCGCCAGAGTGATCCAGCCCGCATCGGAGTACCAGCAATTCACGTTCCGTCACCAGAGTGATCCAGGTCGCATCGGAGTACCAGCAATTCACCTTCCCTCTCCAGAGTTATCCAGCCCGCATCGGAGTACCAGCAATTCACCGTCCGTCACCAGAGTGATCCAGACCGCATCGGTGAACCAGCAATTCACCTTCTGTCGCCAGAGTGACCCAGCCCGCATCGGAATACCAGCAATTCAACTTCCCTCTCCAGAGTTATCCAGCCAGCATCTGAGTACCAGCAATTCACCTTCCGTCGCCAGAGTGATCCAGCCCGCATCGGAGTACCAGCGATTCACCTTCCCTCTCCAGAGTGATCCACCCAGCATCGGAATACCAGCAATTCACCTTCCATCACCAGAGTGATCCAGCCCGCATCGGAGTACCAGCAGTTCACCTTCCCTCACCAGAGTTATCCAGCCCGCATAGGAGTACCAGCAATTCACCTTCCCTCACCAGAGTGATCCAGTCCGCATCGGAGTACCAGCAATTCATCTTCCGTCACCAGAGTGATCCAGCCCGCATCGGAGTACCAGCAATTCACCTTCCGTCACCAGCGTGATCCAGCCCGCATCGGAGAACCAGCAATTCAACTTCCGTCGCCAGAGTGACCCAGCCCGCATCGGAGTACCAGCAATTCACCTTCCCTCTCCAGAGTGATCCAGCCAGCATCAGAGTACCAGCAATTCAGCTTCCGTCGCCAGAGTGACCCAGCCCGCATCGGAGTACCAGCGATTCACCTTCCATCACCAGAGTGATCCAGCCAGCATCTGAGTAACAGCAATTCACCTTCCGTCGCCAGAGTGACCCAGCCCGCATCGGAGTACCAGCAATTCACCTTCCCTCACCAGAGTGATCCAGCCTGCTTCGGAGTACCAGCAATTCACCTTCTGTCACCAGAGTGATCCAGCCCGCATCGGAGTACCAGCAATTCACCTTACGTCACCAGAGTGATCCAGCCCGTATCGGAGTACCAGCAATTAACCTTCTGTCACCAGAGTGATCCAGCCCGCATCGGAGTACCAGCAATTCACCTTCCGTCACCAGAGTGATCCAGCCCGTATCGGAGTACCAGCAATTCACCTTCCGTCGCCAGAGTGATCCAGCGCGCATCGTAATACGAGCAATTCTCCTTCCCTCTCCAGAGAGATCCAGCCAGCATCGGAGTACCAGCAATTCACCTTCCGTCGCCAGAGTGACCCAGCCCGCATCAGAGTACCAGCAATTCACCTTCCGTCACCAGAGTGATCCAGTCCGCATCGGAGTACCAGCGATTCACCTTCCCTCTCCAGAGTGATCCAGCCAGCATCTGAGTACCAGCGATTCACCTTCCGTCGCCAGAGTGATCCAGCCCGCATCGGAGTACCAGCAATTCACGTTCCGTCACCAGAGTGATCCAGCTCGCATCGAACTACCAGCGATTCACCTTCCGTCACCAGAGTGATCCAGCCCGAATCGAAGTACCAGCGATTCACCTTCCGTCACCAGAGTGATCCAGCCCGCATCGGAGTACCAGCGATTCACCTTCCGTCACCAGAGTGATCCAGCCCGCATCGGAGTACCAGCAATTCACCTTCCCTCTCCAGAGTGACCCAGCCCGCATCGGAGGACCAGCAATTCACCTTCCGTCGCCAGAGTGACCCAGCCCGCATCAGAGTACCAGCAATTCACCTTCCGTCACCAGAGTGATCCAGCCCACATCGGAGTACCAGCGATTCACCTTCCCTCTCCAGAGTGATCCAGCCAGCATCAGAGTACCAGCGATTCACCTTCCGTCGCCAGAGTGATCCAGCCCGCATCGGAGTACCAGCAATTCACGTTCCGTCACCAGAGTGATCCAGGTCGCATCGGAGTACCAGCAATTCACCTTCCCTCTGCAGAGTGATCCAGCCCGCATCGGAATACCAGGAATTCACCTTCCATCACCAGAGTGATCCAGCCCGCATCGGAGTAGCAGCGATTCACCTTCCCTCTCCAGAATGATCCAGCCAGCATCTGAGTACCAGCAATTCACCTTCCGTCGCCAGAGTGATCCAGCCCGCATCGGAGAATCAGCGATTCACCTTCCCTCTCCAGAGTGATCCAGCCAGCATCGGAGTACCAGCAGTTCACCTTCCCTCACCGGAGTTATCCAGCCCGCATCGGAGTACCAGCAATTCACCTTACCTCACCAGAGTGATCCAGCCCGCATCGGAGAACCAGCAATACACCTTCTGTCACGAGAGTGATCCAGCCCGCATCGGTGTACCTGCAATTCACCTTCCGTCACCAGAGTGATCCAGCCCGCATCGGTGAACCAGCAATTCACCTTCCCTCACCAGAGTGATCCAGTCCGCATCGGAGTACCAGCAATTCACCTTCCCTCTCCAGAGTGATCCAGCCAGCATCGAAGTACCAGCAATTCACCTTACCTCTCCAGAGTGATCCAGCCAGCATCAGAGTACCAGCAATTCACCTTCCGTCACCAGCGTGATCCAGCCCGCATCGGAGTACCAGCAATTCACCTTCCCTCTCCAGAGTGATCCAGCCAGCATCAGAGTACCAGCAATTCAGCTTCCGTCGCCAGCGTGACCCAGCCCGCATCGGAGTACCAGCGATTCACATTCCCTCTCCAGAGTGATCCAGCCAGCATCTGAGTACCAGCAATTCACCTTCCCTCTCCAGAGTGATCCAGCCAGCATCGGAGTACCAGCAATTCACCTTCCGTCGCCAGAGTGATCCAGCCCGCATCGGAGTACCAGCAATTCACGTTCCGTCACCAGAGTGATCCAGCCAGCATCGGAGTACCAGCAATTCACCTTCCGTCGCCAGAGTGACCCAGCCCGCATCAGAGTACCAGCAATTCACCTTCCGTCACCAGAGTGATCCAGTCCGCATCGGAGTACCAGCGATTCACCTTCCCTCTCCAGAGTGATCCAGCCAGCATCTGAGTACCAGCGATTCACCTTCCGTCGCCAGAGTGATCCAGCCCGCATCGGAGTACCAGCAATTCACGTTCCGTCACCAGAGTGATCCAGCTCGCATCGAACTACCAGCGATTCACCTTCCGTCACCAGAGTGATCCAGCCCGAATCGAAGTACCAGCGATTCACCTTCCGTCACCAGAGTGATCCAGCCCGCATCGGAGTACCAGCGATTCACCTTCCGTCACCAGAGTGATCCAGCCCGCATCGGAGTACCAGCAATTCACCTTCCGTCGCCAGAGTGACCCAGCCCGCATCAGAGTACCAGCAATTCACCTTCCGTCACCAGAGTGATCCAGCCCACATCGGAGTACCAGCGATTCACCTTCCCTCTCCAGAGTGATCCAGCCAGCATCAGAGTACCAGCGATTCACCTTCCGTCGCCAGAGTGATCCAGCCCGCATCGGAGTACCAGCAATTCACGTTCCGTCACCAGAGTGATCCAGGTCGCATCGGAGTACCAGCAATTCACCTTCCCTCTGCAGAGTGATCCAGCCCGCATCGGAATACCAGGAATTCACCTTCCATCACCAGAGTGATCCAGCCCGCATCGGAGTAGCAGCGATTCACCTTCCCTCTCCAGAATGATCCAGCCAGCATCTGAGTACCAGCAATTCACCTTCCGTCGCCAGAGTGATCCAGCCCGCATCGGAGAATCAGCGATTCACCTTCCCTCTCCAGAGTGATCCAGCCAGCATCGGAGTACCAGCAGTTCACCTTCCCTCACCGGAGTTATCCAGCCCGCATCGGAGTACCAGCAATTCACCTTACCTCACCAGAGTGATCCAGCCCGCATCGGAGAACCAGCAATACACCTTCTGTCACGAGAGTGATCCAGCCCGCATCGGTGTACCTGCAATTCACCTTCCGTCACCAGAGTGATCCAGCCCGCATCGGTGAACCAGCAATTCACCTTCCCTCACCAGAGTGATCCAGTCCGCATCGGAGTACCAGCAATTCACCTTCCCTCTCCAGAGTGATCCAGCCAGCATCGAAGTACCAGCAATTCACCTTACCTCTCCAGAGTGATCCAGCCAGCATCAGAGTACCAGCAATTCACCTTCCGTCACCAGCGTGATCCAGCCCGCATTCGAGTACCAGCAATTCACCTTCCCTCTCCAGAGTGATCCAGCCAGCATCAGAGTACCAGCAATTCAGCTTCCGTCGCCAGCGTGACCCAGCCCGCATCGGAGTACCAGCGATTCACATTCCCTCTCCAGAGTGATCCAGCCAGCATCTGAGTACCAGCAATTCACCTTCCCTCTCCAGAGTGATCCAGCCAGCATCGGAGTACCAGCAATTCACCTTCCGTCGCCAGAGTGATCCAGCCCGCATCGGAGTACCAGCAATTCACGTTCCGTCACCAGAGTGATCCAGGTCGCATCGGAGTACCAGCAATTCACCTTCCCTCTGCAGAGTGATCCAGCCCGCATCGGAATACCAGGAATTCACCTTCCATCACCAGAGTGATCCAGCCCGCATCGGAGTAGCAGCGATTCACCTTCCCTCTCCAGAATGATCCAGCCAGCATCTGAGTACCAGCAATTCACCTTCCGTCGCCAGAGTGATCCAGCCCGCATCGGAGAATCAGCGATTCACCTTCCCTCTCCAGAGTGATCCAGCCAGCATCGGAGTACCAGCAGTTCACCTTCCCTCACCGGAGTTATCCAGCCCGCATCGGAGTACCAGCAATTCACCTTACCTCACCAGAGTGATCCAGCCCGCATCGGAGAACCAGCAATACACCTTCTGTCACGAGAGTGATCCAGCCCGCATCGGTGTACCTGCAATTCACCTTCCGTCACCAGAGTGATCCAGCCCGCATCGGTGAACCAGCAATTCACCTTCCCTCACCAGAGTGATCCAGTCCGCATCGGAGTACCAGCAATTCACCTTCCCTCTCCAGAGTGATCCAGCCAGCATCGGAGTACCAGCAATTCACCTTACCTCTCCAGAGTGATCCAGCCAGCATCAGAGTACCAGCAATTCACCTTCCGTCACCAGCGTGATCCAGCCCGCATCGGAGTACCAGCAATTCACCTTCCCTCTCCAGAGTGATCCAGCCAGCATCAGAGTACCAGCAATTCAGCTTCCGTCGCCAGCGTGACCCAGCCCGCATCGGAGTACCAGCGATTCACATTCCCTCTCCAGAGTGATCAAGCCAGCATCTGAGTACCAGCAATACACCTTCCGTCACCAGAGTGACCCAGCCCGCATCGGAGTACCAGCGATTCACATTCCCTCTCCAGAGTGATCCAGCCCGCATCGGAGTACCAGCAATTCACCTTCCGTCACCAGAGTGATCCAGCCCGCATCGGAGTACCAGCAATTCACCTTCCGTCACCAGCGTGATCCAGCCCGCATCGGAGAACCAGCAATTCAGCTTCCGTCGCCAGAGTAACCCAGCCTGCATCGGAGTACCAGCAATTCACCTTCCCTCTCCAGAGTGATTCAGCCAGCATCAGAGTACCAGCAATTCACCTTCCCTCTCCAGAGTGATCCAGCCAGCATCGGAGTACCAGCAATTCACCTTCCCTCTCCAGAGTGACCCAGCCCGCATCTGAGTACCAGTAATTCACCTTCTGTCGCCAGAGTGATCCAGCCCGCATCGGAGTACCAGCGATTCACATTCCCTCTCCAGAGTGATCCAGCCCGCATCGGAGTACCAGCAATACACCTTCCGTCACGAGAGTGATCCAGCCCGCATCGGTGTACCAGCAATTCACCTTCCGTCACCAGAGTGATCCAGCCCCCATCGGAGTACCAGCGATTCACCTTCCCTCTCCAGAGTGATCCAGCCAGCATCAGAGTACCAGCGATTCACCTTCCGTCGCCAGAGTGATCCAGCCCGCATCGGAGTACCAGCAATTCACGTTCCGTCACCAGAGTGATCCAGGTCGCATCGGAGTACCAGCAATTCACCTTCCCTCTCCAGAGTTATCCAGCCCGCATCGGAGTACCAGCAATTCACCGTCCGTCACCAGAGTGATCCAGACCGCATCGGTGAACCAGCAATTCACCTTCCGTCGCCAGAGTGACCCAGCCCGCATCGGAATACCAGCAATTCAACTTCCCTCTCCAGAGTTATCCAGCCAGCATCTGAGTACCAGCAATTCACCTTCCGTCGCCAGAGTGATCCAGCCCGCATCGGAGTACCAGCGATTCACCTTCCCTCTCCAGAGTGATCCACCCAGCATCGGAATACCAGCAATTCACCTTCCATCACCAGAGTGATCCAGCCCGCATCGGAGTACCAGCAGTTCACCTTCCCTCACCAGAGTTATCCAGCCCGCATAGGAGTACCAGCAATTCACCTTACCTCACCAGAGTGATCCAGCCCGCATCGGAGAACCAGCAATACACCTTCTGTCACGAGAGTGATCCAGCCCGCATCGGTGTACCTGCAATTCACCTTCCGTCACCAGAGTGATCCAGCCCGCATCGGTGAACCAGCAATTCACCTTCCCTCACCAGAGTGATCCAGTCCGCATCGGAGTACCAGCAATTCACCTTCCCTCTCCAGAGTGATCCAGCCAGCATCGGAGTACCAGCAATTCACCTTACCTCTCCAGAGTGATCCAGCCAGCATCAGAGTACCAGCAATTCACCTTCCGTCACCAGCGTGATCCAGCCCGCATCGGAGTACCAGCAATTCACCTTCCCTCTCCAGAGTGATCCAGCCAGCATCAGAGTACCAGCAATTCAGCTTCCGTCGCCAGCGTGACCCAGCCCGCATCGGAGTACCAGCGATTCACATTCCCTCTCCAGAGTGATCAAGCCAGCATCTGAGTACCAGCAATACACCTTCCGTCACCAGAGTGACCCAGCCCGCATCGGAGTACCAGCGATTCACATTCCCTCTCCAGAGTGATCCAGCCCGCATCGGAGTACCAGCAATTCACCTTCCGTCACCAGAGTGATCCAGCCCGCATCGGAGTACCAGCAATTCACCTTCCGTCACCAGCGTGATCCAGCCCGCATCGGAGAACCAGCAATTCAGCTTCCGTCGCCAGAGTAACCCAGCCTGCATCGGAGTACCAGCAATTCACCTTCCCTCTCCAGAGTGATTCAGCCAGCATCAGAGTACCAGCAATTCACCTTCCCTCTCCAGAGTGATCCAGCCAGCATCGGAGTACCAGCAATTCACCTTCCCTCTCCAGAGTGACCCAGCCCGCATCTGAGTACCAGTAATTCACCTTCTGTCGCCAGAGTGATCCAGCCCGCATCGGAGTACCAGCGATTCACATTCCCTCTCCAGAGTGATCCAGCCCGCATCGGAGTACCAGCAATACACCTTCCGTCACGAGAGTGATCCAGCCCGCATCGGTGTACCAGCAATTCACCTTCCGTCACCAGAGTGATCCAGCCCCCATCGGAGTACCAGCGATTCACCTTCCCTCTCCAGAGTGATCCAGCCAGCATCAGAGTACCAGCGATTCACCTTCCGTCGCCAGAGTGATCCAGCCCGCATCGGAGTACCAGCAATTCACGTTCCGTCACCAGAGTGATCCAGGTCGCATCGGAGTACCAGCAATTCACCTTCCCTCTCCAGAGTTATCCAGCCCGCATCGGAGTACCAGCAATTCACCGTCCGTCACCAGAGTGATCCAGACCGCATCGGTGAACCAGCAATTCACCTTCCGTCGCCAGAGTGACCCAGCCCGCATCGGAATACCAGCAATTCAACTTCCCTCTCCAGAGTTATCCAGCCAGCATCTGAGTACCAGCAATTCACCTTCCGTCGCCAGAGTGATCCAGCCCGCATCGGAGTACCAGCGATTCACCTTCCCTCTCCAGAGTGATCCACCCAGCATCGGAATACCAGCAATTCACCTTCCATCACCAGAGTGATCCAGCCCGCATCGGAGTACCAGCAGTTCACCTTCCCTCACCAGAGTTATCCAGCCCGCATAGGAGTACCAGCAATTCACCTTCCCTCACCAGAGTGATCCAGTCCGCATCGGAGTACCAGCAATTCATCTTCCGTCACCAGAGTGATCCAGCCCGCATCGGAGTACCAGCAATTCACCTTCCGTCACCAGCGTGATCCAGCCCGCATCGGAGAACCAGCAATTCAACTTCCGTCGCCAGAGTGACCCAGCCCGCATCGGAGTACCAGCAATTCACCTTCCCTCTCCAGAGTGATCCAGCCAGCATCAGAGTACCAGCAATTCAGCTTCCGTCGCCAGAGTGACCCAGCCCGCATCGGAGTACCAGCGATTCACCTTCCATCACCAGAGTGATCCAGCCAGCATCTGAGTAACAGCAATTCACCTTCCGTCGCCAGAGTGACCCAGCCCGCATCGGAGTACCAGCAATTCACCTTCCCTCACCAGAGTGATCCAGCCTGCTTCGGAGTACCAGCAATTCACCTTCTGTCACCAGAGTGATCCAGCCCGCATCGGAGTACCAGCAATTCACCTTACGTCACCAGAGTGATCCAGCCCGTATCGGAGTACCAGCAATTAACCTTCTGTCACCAGAGTGATCCAGCCCGCATCGGAGTACCAGCAATTCACCTTCCGTCACCAGAGTGATCCAGCCCGTATCGGAGTACCAGCAATTCACCTTCCGTCGCCAGAGTGATCCAGCGCGCATCGTAATACGAGCAATTCTCCTTCCCTCTCCAGAGAGATCCAGCCAGCATCGGAGTACCAGCAATTCACCTTCCGTCGCCAGAGTGACCCAGCCCGCATCAGAGTACCAGCAATTCACCTTCCGTCACCAGAGTGATCCAGTCCGCATCGGAGTACCAGCGATTCACCTTCCCTCTCCAGAGTGATCCAGCCAGCATCTGAGTACCAGCGATTCACCTTCCGTCGCCAGAGTGATCCAGCCCGCATCGGAGTACCAGCAATTCACGTTCCGTCACCAGAGTGATCCAGCTCGCATCGAACTACCAGCGATTCACCTTCCGTCACCAGAGTGATCCAGCCCGAATCGAAGTACCAGCGATTCACCTTCCGTCACCAGAGTGATCCAGCCCGCATCGGAGTACCAGCGATTCACCTTCCGTCACCAGAGTGATCCAGCCCGCATCGGAGTACCAGCAATTCACCTTCCCTCTCCAGAGTGACCCAGCCCGCATCGGAGGACCAGCAATTCACCTTCCGTCGCCAGAGTGACCCAGCCCGCATCAGAGTACCAGCAATTCACCTTCCGTCACCAGAGTGATCCAGCCCACATCGGAGTACCAGCGATTCACCTTCCCTCTCCAGAGTGATCCAGCCAGCATCAGAGTACCAGCGATTCACCTTCCGTCGCCAGAGTGATCCAGCCCGCATCGGAGTACCAGCAATTCACGTTCCGTCACCAGAGTGATCCAGGTCGCATCGGAGTACCAGCAATTCACCTTCCCTCTGCAGAGTGATCCAGCCCGCATCGGAATACCAGGAATTCACCTTCCATCACCAGAGTGATCCAGCCCGCATCGGAGTAGCAGCGATTCACCTTCCCTCTCCAGAATGATCCAGCCAGCATCTGAGTACCAGCAATTCACCTTCCGTCGCCAGAGTGATCCAGCCCGCATCGGAGAATCAGCGATTCACCTTCCCTCTCCAGAGTGATCCAGCCAGCATCGGAGTACCAGCAGTTCACCTTCCCTCACCGGAGTTATCCAGCCCGCATCGGAGTACCAGCAATTCACCTTACCTCACCAGAGTGATCCAGCCCGCATCGGAGAACCAGCAATACACCTTCTGTCACGAGAGTGATCCAGCCCGCATCGGTGTACCTGCAATTCACCTTCCGTCACCAGAGTGATCCAGCCCGCATCGGTGAACCAGCAATTCACCTTCCCTCACCAGAGTGATCCAGTCCGCATCGGAGTACCAGCAATTCACCTTCCCTCTCCAGAGTGATCCAGCCAGCATCGAAGTACCAGCAATTCACCTTACCTCTCCAGAGTGATCCAGCCAGCATCAGAGTACCAGCAATTCACCTTCCGTCACCAGCGTGATCCAGCCCGCATCGGAGTACCAGCAATTCACCTTCCCTCTCCAGAGTGATCCAGCCAGCATCAGAGTACCAGCAATTCAGCTTCCGTCGCCAGCGTGACCCAGCCCGCATCGGAGTACCAGCGATTCACATTCCCACTCCAGAGTGATCCAGCCAGCATCTGAGTACCAGCAATACACCTTCCGTCACCAGAGTGACCCAGCCCGCATCGGAGTACCAGCGATTCACATTCCCTCTCTCAAGAGTGATCCAGCCCGCATCGGAGTACCAGCAATTCACCTTCTGTCTCCAGAGTGATCCAGCCCGCATCGGTGTACCAGCAATTCACCTTCCGTCACCAGAGTGATCCAGCCCCCATCGGAGTACCAGCGATTCACCTTCCCTCTCCAGAGTGATCCAGCCAGCATCAGAGTACCAGCGATTCACCTTCCGTCGCCAGAGTGATCCAGCCCGCATAGGAGTACCAGCAATTCACGTTCCGTCACCAGAGTGATCCAGGTCGCATCGGAGTACCAGCAATTCACCTTCCCTCTCCAGAGTTATCCAGCCCGCATCGGAGTACCAGCAATTCACCTTCCGTCACCAGAGTGATCCAGACCGCATCGGTGAACCAGCAATTCACCTTCCGTCGCCAGAGTGACCCAGCCCGCATCGGAATACCAGCAATTCAACTTCCCTCTCCAGAGTTATCCAGCCAGCATCGGAGTACCAGCAATTCACCTTCCGACACAAGAGTGACCCAGCCCGCATCGGAGTACCAGCAATTCACCTTCCCTCTCCAGAGTGATCCAGCCAGCATCTGAGTACCAGCAATTCACCTTCCGTCGCCAGAGTGAAACAGCCCGCATCGGAGTACCAGCGATTCACCTTCCCTCTCCAGAGTGATCCACCCAGCATCGGAATACCAGCAATTCACCTTCCATCACCAGAGTGATCCAGCCCGCATCGGAGTACCAGCAGTTCACCTTCCCTCACCAGAGTTATCCAGCCCGCATAGGAGTACCAGCAATTCAGCTTCCCTCACCAGAGTGATCCAGTCCGCATCGGAGTACCAGCAATTCATCTTCCGTCACCAGAGTGATCCAGCCCGCATCGGAGTACCAGCAATTCACCTTCCGTCACCAGCGTGATCCAGCCCGCATCGGAGAACCAGCAATTCAACTTCCGTCGCCAGAGTGACCCAGCCCGCATCGGAGTACCAGCAATTCACCTTCCCTCTCCAGAGTGATCCAGCCAGCATCAGAGTACCAGCAATTCAGCTTCCGTCGCCAGAGTGACCCAGCCCGCATCGGAGTACCAGCGATTCACCTTCCATCACCAGAGTGATCCAGCCAGCATCTGAGTAACAGCAATTCACCTTCCGTCGCCAGAGTGACCCAGCCCGCATCGGAGTACCAGCAATTCACCTTCCCTCACCAGAGTGATCCAGCCTGCTTCGGAGTACCAGCAATTCACCTTCTGTCACCAGAGTGATCCAGCCCGCATCGGAGTACCAGCAATTCACCTTCCGTCACCAGAGTGATCCAGCCCGTATCGGAGTACCAGCAATTAACCTTCTGTCACCAGAGTGATCCAGCCCGCATCGGAGTACCAGCAATTCACCTTCCGTCACCAGAGTGATCCAGCCCGTATCGGAGTACCAGCAATTCACCTTCCGTCGCCAGAGTGATCCAGCGCGCATCGTAATACGAGCAATTCTCCTTCCCTCTCCAGAGTGATCCAGCCAGCATCGGAGTACCAGCAATTCACCTTCCGTCACCAGAGTGACCCAGCCCGCATCAGAGTACCAGCAATTCACCTTCCGTCACCAGAGTGATCCAGCCCGCATCGGAGTACCAGCGATTCACCTTCCCTCTCCAGAGTGATCCAGCCAGCATCTGAGTACCAGCGATTCACCTTCCGTCGACAGAGTGATCCAGCCCGCATCGGAGTACCAGCAATTCACGTTCCGTCACCAGAGTGATCCAGCTCGCATCGAACTACCAGCGATTCACCTTCCGTCACCAGAGTGATCCAGCCCGAATCGAAGTACCAGCGATTCACCTTCCATCACCAGAGTGATCCAGCCCGCATCGGAGTACCAGCGATTCACCTTCCGTCACCAGAGTGATCCAGCCCGCATCGGAGTACCAGCAATTCACCTTCCCTCTCCAGAGTGACCCAGCCCGCATCGGAGGACCAGCAATTCACCTTCCGTCGCCAGAGTGACCCAGCCCGCATCAGAGTACCAGCAATTCACCTTCCGTCACCAGAGTGATCCAGCCCACATCGGAGTACCAGCGATTCACCTTCCCTCTCCAGAGTGATCCAGCCAGCATCAGAGTACCAGCGATTCACCTTCCGTCGCCAGAGTGATCCAGCCCGCATCGGAGTACCAGCAATTCACGTTCCGTCACCAGAGTGATCCAGGTCGCATCGGAGTACCAGCAATTCACCTTCCCTCTGCAGAGTGATCCAGCCCGCATCGGAATACCAGGAATTCACCTTCCATCACCAGAGTGATCCAGCCCGCATCGGAGTAGCAGCGATTCACCTTCCCTCTCCAGAATGATCCAGCCAGCATCTGAGTACCAGCAATTCACCTTCCGTCGCCAGAGTGATCCAGCCCGCATCGGAGAATCAGCGATTCACCTTCCCTCTCCAGAGTGATCCAGCCAGCATCGGAGTACCAGCAGTTCACCTTCCCTCACCGGAGTTATCCAGCCCGCATCGGAGTACCAGCAATTCACCTTCCCTCACCAGAGTGATCCAGCCCGCATCGGAGTACCAGCAATACACCTTCTGTCACGAGAGTGATCCAGCCCGCATCGGTGTACCTGCAATTCACCTTCCGTCACCAGAGTGATCCAGCCCGCATCGGTGAACCAGCAATTCACCTTCCCTCACCAGAGTGATCCAGTCCGCATCGGAGTACCAGCAATTCACCTTCCCTCTCCAGAGTGATCCAGCCAGCATCGGAGTACCAGCAATTCACCTTACCTCTCCAGAGTGATCCAGCCAGCATCAGAGTACCAGCAATTCACCTTCCGTCACCAGCGTGATCCAGCCCGCATCGGAGTACCAGCAATTCACCTTCCCTCTCCAGAGTGATCCAGCCAGCATCAGAGTACCAGCAATTCAGCTTCCGTCGCCAGCGTGACCCAGCCCGCATCGGAGTACCAGCGATTCACATTCCCTCTCCAGAGTGATCCAGCCAGCATCTGAGTACCAGCAATACACCTTCCGTCACCAGAGTGACCCAGCCCGCATCGGAGTACCAGCGATTCACATTCCCTCTCCAGAGTGATCCAGCCCGCATCGGAGTACCAGCAATTCACCTTCTGTCTCCAGAGTGATCCAGACCGCATCGGTGTACCAGCGATTCACCTTCCCTCTCCAGAGTGATCCAGCCAGCATCGGAGTACCAGCAATTCACCTTCCCTCTCCAGAGTGATCCAGCCAGCATCGGAGTACCAGCAATTCACCTTCCGTCGCCAGAGTGATCCAGCCCGCATCGGAGTACCAGCAATTCACGTTCCGTCACCAGAGTGATCCAGGTCGCATCGGAGTACCAGCAATTCACCTTCCCTCTGCAGAGTGATCCAGCCCGCATCGGAATACCAGGAATTCACCTTCCATCACCAGAGTGATCCAGCCCGCATCGGAGTAGCAGCGATTCACCTTCCCTCTCCAGAATGATCCAGCCAGCATCTGAGTACCAGCAATTCACCTTCCGTCGCCAGAGTGATCCAGCCCGCATCGGAGAATCAGCGATTCACCTTCCCTCTCCAGAGTGATCCAGCCAGCATCGGAGTACCAGCAGTTCACCTTCCCTCACCGGAGTTATCCAGCCCGCATCGGAGTACCAGCAATTCACCTTACCTCACCAGAGTGATCCAGCCCGCATCGGAGAACCAGCAATACACCTTCTGTCACGAGAGTGATCCAGCCCGCATCGGTGTACCTGCAATTCACCTTCCGTCACCAGAGTGATCCAGCCCGCATCGGTGAACCAGCAATTCACCTTCCCTCACCAGAGTGATCCAGTCCGCATCGGAGTACCAGCAATTCACCTTCCCTCTCCAGAGTGATCCAGCCAGCATCGGAGTACCAGCAATTCACCTTACCTCTCCAGAGTGATCCAGCCAGCATCAGAGTACCAGCAATTCACCTTCCGTCACCAGCGTGATCCAGCCCGCATCGGAGTACCAGCAATTCACCTTCCCTCTCCAGAGTGATCCAGCCAGCATCAGAGTACCAGCAATTCAGCTTCCGTCGCCAGCGTGACCCAGCCCGCATCGGAGTACCAGCGATTCACATTCCCTCTCCAGAGTGATCCAGCCAGCATCAGAGTACCAGCAATTCAGCTTCCGTCGCCAGCGTGACCCAGCCCGCATCGGAGTACCAGCGATTCACATTCCCTCTCCAGAGTGATCCAGCCAGCATCTGAGTACCAGCAATACACCTTCCGTCACCAGAGTGACCCAGCCCGCATCGGAGTACCAGCGATTCACATTCCCTCTCTCAAGAGTGATCCAGCCCGCATCGGAGTACCAGCAATTCACCTTCTGTCTCCAGAGTGATCCAGCCCGCATCGGTGTACCAGCAATTCACCTTCCGTCACCAGAGTGATCCAGCCCCCATCGGAGTACCAGCGATTCACCTTCCCTCTCCAGAGTGATCCAGCCAGCATCAGAGTACCAGCGATTCACCTTCCGTCGCCAGAGTGATCCAGCCCGCATAGGAGTACCAGCAATTCACGTTCCGTCACCAGAGTGATCCAGGTCGCATCGGAGTACCAGCAATTCACCTTCCCTCTCCAGAGTTATCCAGCCCGCATCGGAGTACCAGCAATTCACCTTCCGTCACCAGAGTGATCCAGACCGCATCGGTGAACCAGCAATTCACCTTCCGTCGCCAGAGTGACCCAGCCCGCATCGGAATACCAGCAATTCAACTTCCCTCTCCAGAGTTATCCAGCCAGCATCGGAGTACCAGCAATTCACCTTCCGACACAAGAGTGACCCAGCCCGCATCGGAGTACCAGCAATTCACCTTCCCTCTCCAGAGTGATCCAGCCAGCATCTGAGTACCAGCAATTCACCTTCCGTCGCCAGAGTGAAACAGCCCGCATCGGAGTACCAGCGATTCACCTTCCCTCTCCAGAGTGATCCACCCAGCATCGGAATACCAGCAATTCACCTTCCATCACCAGAGTGATCCAGCCCGCATCGGAGTACCAGCAGTTCACCTTCCCTCACCAGAGTTATCCAGCCCGCATAGGAGTACCAGCAATTCAGCTTCCCTCACCAGAGTGATCCAGTCCGCATCGGAGTACCAGCAATTCATCTTCCGTCACCAGAGTGATCCAGCCCGCATCGGAGTACCAGCAATTCACCTTCCGTCACCAGCGTGATCCAGCCCGCATCGGAGAACCAGCAATTCAACTTCCGTCGCCAGAGTGACCCAGCCCGCATCGGAGTACCAGCAATTCACCTTCCCTCTCCAGAGTGATCCAGCCAGCATCAGAGTACCAGCAATTCAGCTTCCGTCGCCAGAGTGACCCAGCCCGCATCGGAGTACCAGCGATTCACCTTCCATCACCAGAGTGATCCAGCCAGCATCTGAGTAACAGCAATTCACCTTCCGTCGCCAGAGTGACCCAGCCCGCATCGGAGTACCAGCAATTCACCTTCCCTCACCAGAGTGATCCAGCCTGCTTCGGAGTACCAGCAATTCACCTTCTGTCACCAGAGTGATCCAGCCCGCATCGGAGTACCAGCAATTCACCTTCCGTCACCAGAGTGATCCAGCCCGTATCGGAGTACCAGCAATTAACCTTCTGTCACCAGAGTGATCCAGCCCGCATCGGAGTACCAGCAATTCACCTTCCGTCACCAGAGTGATCCAGCCCGTATCGGAGTACCAGCAATTCACCTTCCGTCGCCAGAGTGATCCAGCGCGCATCGTAATACGAGCAATTCTCCTTCCCTCTCCAGAGTGATCCAGCCAGCATCGGAGTACCAGCAATTCACCTTCCGTCACCAGAGTGACCCAGCCCGCATCAGAGTACCAGCAATTCACCTTCCGTCACCAGAGTGATCCAGCCCGCATCGGAGTACCAGCGATTCACCTTCCCTCTCCAGAGTGATCCAGCCAGCATCTGAGTACCAGCGATTCACCTTCCGTCGACAGAGTGATCCAGCCCGCATCGGAGTACCAGCAATTCACGTTCCGTCACCAGAGTGATCCAGCTCGCATCGAACTACCAGCGATTCACCTTCCGTCACCAGAGTGATCCAGCCCGAATCGAAGTACCAGCGATTCACCTTCCATCACCAGAGTGATCCAGCCCGCATCGGAGTACCAGCGATTCACCTTCCGTCACCAGAGTGATCCAGCCCGCATCGGAGTACCAGCAATTCACCTTCCCTCTCCAGAGTGACCCAGCCCGCATCGGAGGACCAGCAATTCACCTTCCGTCGCCAGAGTGACCCAGCCCGCATCAGAGTACCAGCAATTCACCTTCCGTCACCAGAGTGATCCAGCCCACATCGGAGTACCAGCGATTCACCTTCCCTCTCCAGAGTGATCCAGCCAGCATCAGAGTACCAGCGATTCACCTTCCGTCGCCAGAGTGATCCAGCCCGCATCGGAGTACCAGCAATTCACGTTCCGTCACCAGAGTGATCCAGGTCGCATCGGAGTACCAGCAATTCACCTTCCCTCTGCAGAGTGATCCAGCCCGCATCGGAATACCAGGAATTCACCTTCCATCACCAGAGTGATCCAGCCCGCATCGGAGTAGCAGCGATTCACCTTCCCTCTCCAGAATGATCCAGCCAGCATCTGAGTACCAGCAATTCACCTTCCGTCGCCAGAGTGATCCAGCCCGCATCGGAGAATCAGCGATTCACCTTCCCTCTCCAGAGTGATCCAGCCAGCATCGGAGTACCAGCAGTTCACCTTCCCTCACCGGAGTTATCCAGCCCGCATCGGAGTACCAGCAATTCACCTTCCCTCACCAGAGTGATCCAGCCCGCATCGGAGTACCAGCAATACACCTTCTGTCACGAGAGTGATCCAGCCCGCATCGGTGTACCTGCAATTCACCTTCCGTCACCAGAGTGATCCAGCCCGCATCGGTGAACCAGCAATTCACCTTCCCTCACCAGAGTGATCCAGTCCGCATCGGAGTACCAGCAATTCACCTTCCCTCTCCAGAGTGATCCAGCCAGCATCGGAGTACCAGCAATTCACCTTACCTCTCCAGAGTGATCCAGCCAGCATCAGAGTACCAGCAATTCACCTTCCGTCACCAGCGTGATCCAGCCCGCATCGGAGTACCAGCAATTCACCTTCCCTCTCCAGAGTGATCCAGCCAGCATCAGAGTACCAGCAATTCAGCTTCCGTCGCCAGCGTGACCCAGCCCGCATCGGAGTACCAGCGATTCACATTCCCTCTCCAGAGTGATCCAGCCAGCATCTGAGTACCAGCAATACACCTTCCGTCACCAGAGTGACCCAGCCCGCATCGGAGTACCAGCGATTCACATTCCCTCTCCAGAGTGATCCAGCCCGCATCGGAGTACCAGCAATTCACCTTCTGTCTCCAGAGTGATCCAGACCGCATCGGTGTACCAGCGATTCACCTTCCCTCTCCAGAGTGATCCAGCCAGCATCGGAGTACCAGCAATTCACCTTCCCTCTCCAGAGTGATCCAGCCAGCATCGGAGTACCAGCAATTCACCTTCCGTCGCCAGAGTGATCCAGCCCGCATCGGAGTACCAGCAATTCACGTTCCGTCACCAGAGTGATCCAGGTCGCATCGGAGTACCAGCAATTCACCTTCCCTCTGCAGAGTGATCCAGCCCGCATCGGAATACCAGGAATTCACCTTCCATCACCAGAGTGATCCAGCCCGCATCGGAGTAGCAGCGATTCACCTTCCCTCTCCAGAATGATCCAGCCAGCATCTGAGTACCAGCAATTCACCTTCCGTCGCCAGAGTGATCCAGCCCGCATCGGAGAATCAGCGATTCACCTTCCCTCTCCAGAGTGATCCAGCCAGCATCGGAGTACCAGCAGTTCACCTTCCCTCACCGGAGTTATCCAGCCCGCATCGGAGTACCAGCAATTCACCTTACCTCACCAGAGTGATCCAGCCCGCATCGGAGAACCAGCAATACACCTTCTGTCACGAGAGTGATCCAGCCCGCATCGGTGTACCTGCAATTCACCTTCCGTCACCAGAGTGATCCAGCCCGCATCGGTGAACCAGCAATTCACCTTCCCTCACCAGAGTGATCCAGTCCGCATCGGAGTACCAGCAATTCACCTTCCCTCTCCAGAGTGATCCAGCCAGCATCGGAGTACCAGCAATTCACCTTACCTCTCCAGAGTGATCCAGCCAGCATCAGAGTACCAGCAATTCACCTTCCGTCACCAGCGTGATCCAGCCCGCATCGGAGTACCAGCAATTCACCTTCCCTCTCCAGAGTGATCCAGCCAGCATCAGAGTACCAGCAATTCAGCTTCCGTCGCCAGCGTGACCCAGCCCGCATCGGAGTACCAGCGATTCACATTCCCTCTCCAGAGTGATCCAGCCAGCATCTGAGTACCAGCAATAAACCTTCCGTCACCAGAGTGACCCAGCCCGCATCGGAGTACCAGCGATTCACATTCCCTCTCCAGAGTGATCCAGCCCGCATCGGAGTACCAGCAATTCACCTTCTGTCTCCAGAGTGATCCAGCCCGCATCGGTGTACCAGCAATTCACCTTCCGTCACCAGAGTGATCCAGCCCCCATCGGAGTACCAGCGATTCACCTTCCCTCTCCAGAGTGATCCAGCCAGCATCAGAGTACCAGCGATTCACCTTCCGTCGCCAGAGTGATCCAGCCCGCATCGGAGTACCAGCAATTCACGTTCCGTCACCAGAGTGATCCAGGTCGCATCGGAGTACCAGCAATTCACCTTCCCTCTCCAGAGTTATCCAGCCCGCATCGGAGTACCAGCAATTCACCTTCCGTCACCAGAGTGATCCAGACCGCATCGGTGAACCAGCAATTCACCTTCCGTCGCCAGAGTGACCCAGCCCGCATCGGAATACCAGCAATTCAACTTCCCTCTCCAGAGTGATCCAGCCAGCATCTGAGCACCAGCAATTCACCTTCCGTCGCCAGAGTGATCCAGCCCGCATCGGAGTACCAGCGATTCACCTTCCCTCTCCAGAGTGATCCACCCAGCATCGGAATACCAGCAATTCACCTTCCATCACCAGAGTGATCCAGCCCGCATCGGAGTACCAGCAGTTCACCTTCCCTCACCAGAGTTATCCAGCCCGCATAGGAGTACCAGCAATTCAGCTTCCCTCACCAGAGTGATCCAGTCCGCATCGGAGTACCAGCAATTCATCTTCCGTCACCAGAGTGATCCAGCCCGCATCGGAGTACCAGCAATTCACCTTCCGTCACCAGCGTGATCCAGCCCGCATCGGAGAACCAGCAATTCAACTTCCGTCGCCAGAGTGACCCAGCCCGCATCGGAGTACCAGCAATTCACCTTCCCTCTCCAGAGTGATCCAGCCAGCATCAGAGTACCAGCAATTCAGCTTCCGTCGCCAGAGTGACCCAGCCCGCATCGGAGTACCAGCGATTCACCTTCCATCACCAGAGTGATCCAGCCAGCATCTGAGTAACAGCAATTCACCTTCCGTCGCCAGAGTTACCCAGCCCGCATCGGAGGACCAGCAATTCACCTTCCGTCGCCAGAGTGACCCAGCCCGCATCAGAGTACCAGCAATTCACCTTCCGTCACCAGAGTGATCCAGCCCCCATCGGAGTACCAGCGATTCACCTTCCCTCTCCAGAGTGATCCAGCCAGCATCAGAGTACCAGCGATTCACCTTCCGTCGCCAGAGTGATCCAGCCCGCATCGGAGTACCAGCAATTCACGTTCCGTCACCAGAGTGATCCAGGTCGCATCGGAGTACCAGCAATTCACCTTCCCTCTCCAGAGTGATCCAGCCCGCATCGGAATACCAGGAATTCACCTTCCCTCACCAGAGTGATCCAGCCCGCATCGGAGTACCAGCAATACACCTTCCGTCACGAGAGTGATCCAGCCCGCATCGGTGTACCAGCAATTCACCTTCCGTCACCAGCGTGATCCAGCCCGCATCTGTGAACCAGCAATTCACCTTCCCTCACCAGAGTGATCCAGTCCGCATCGGAGTACCAGCAATTCATCTTCCTTCACCAGAGTGATCCAGCCCGCATCGGAGTACCAGCAATTCAACTTCCGTCGCCAGAGTGACCCAGCCCGCATCGGAGTACCAGCAATTCACCTTCCCTCTCCAGAGTGATCCAGCCAGCATCAGAGTACCAGCAATTCAGCTTCCGTCGCCAGAGTGACCCAGCCCGCATCGGAGTACCAGCGATTCACCTTCCATCACCAGAGTGATCCAGCCAGCATCTGAGTACCAGCAATTCACCTTCCATCGGCAGAGTGACCCAGCCCGCATCGGAGTACCAGCGATTCACATTCCCTCTCCAGAGTGATCCAGCCAGCATCTGAGTACCAGTAATTCACCTTCTGTCGCCAGAGTGATCCAGCCCGCATCGGAGTACCAGCGATTCACATTCCCTCTCCAGAGTGATCCAGCCAGCATCGGAGTACCAGCAATTCACCTTCCCTCTCCAGAGTGATCCAGCCAGCATCGGAGTACCAGCAATTCACCTTCCGTCGCCAGAGTAACCCAGCCCGCATCGGAGTACCAGCGATTCACATTCTCTCTCCAGAGTGATCCAGCCAGCATCTGAGTACCAGCAATTCACCTTCTGTCACCAGAGTGATCCAGCCCGCATCGGAGTACCAGCAATTCACCTTCCGTCACCAGCGTGATCCAGCCCGCATCGGAGAACCAGCAATTCAGCTTCCGTCGCCAGAGTAACCCAGCCTGCATCGGAGTACCAGCAATTCACCTTCCCTCTCCAGAGTGATTCAGCCAGCATCAGAGTACCAGCAATTCACCTTCCCTCTCCAGAGTGATCCAGCCAGCATCGGAGTACCAGCAATTCACCTTCCCTCTCCAGAGTGACCCAGACCGCATCTGAGTACCAGTAATTCACCTTCTGTCGCCAGAGTGATCCAGCCCGCATCGGAGTACCAGCGATTCACATTCCCTCTCCAGAGTGATCCAGCCCGCATCGGAGTACCAGAAATACACCTTCCGTCACGAGAGTGATCCAGCCCGCATCGGTGTACCAGCAATTCACCTTCCGTCACCAGAGTGATCCAGCCCCCATCGGAGTACCAGCGATTCACCTTCCCTCTCCAGAGTGATCCAGCCAGCATCAGAGTACCAGCGATTCACCTTCCGTCGCCAGAGTGATCCAGCCCGCATCGGAGTACCAGCAATTCACGTTCCGTCACCAGAGTGATCCAGGTCGCATCGGAGTACCAGCAATTCACCTTCCCTCTCCAGAGTTATCCAGCCCGCATCGGAGTACCAGCAATTCACCGTCCGTCACCAGAGTGATCCAGACCGCATCGGTGAACCAGCAATTCACCTTCCGTCGCCAGAGTGACCCAGCCCGCATCGGAATACCAGCAATTCAACTTCCCTCTCCAGAGTTATCCAGCCAGCATCTGAGTACCAGCAATTCACCTTCCGTCGCCAGAGTGATCCAGCCCGCATCGGAGTACCAGCGATTCACCTTCCCTCTCCAGAGTGATCCACCCAGCATCGGAATACCAGCAATTCACCTTCCATCACCAGAGTGATCCAGCCCGCATCGGAGTACCAGCAGTTCACCTTCCCTCACCAGAGTTATCCAGCCCGCATAGGAGTACCAGCAATTCACCTTCCCTCACCAGAGTGATCCAGTCCGCATCGGAGTACCAGCAATTCATCTTCCGTCACCAGAGTGATCCAGCCCGCATCGGAGTACCAGCAATTCACCTTCCGTCACCAGCGTGATCCAGCCCGCATCGGAGAACCAGCAATTCAACTTCCGTCGCCAGAGTGACCCAGCCCGCATCGGAGTACCAGCAATTCACCTTCCCTCTCCAGAGTGATCCAGCCAGCATCAGAGTACCAGCAATTCAGCTTCCGTCGCCAGAGTGACCCAGCCCGCATCGGAGTACCAGCGATTCACCTTCCATCACCAGAGTGATCCAGCCAGCATCTGAGTAACAGCAATTCACCTTCCGTCGCCAGAGTGACCCAGCCCGCATCGGAGTACCAGCAATTCACCTTCCCTCACCAGAGTGATCCAGCCTGCTTCGGAGTACCAGCAATTCACCTTCTGTCACCAGAGTGATCCAGCCCGCATCGGAGTACCAGCAATTCACCTTACGTCACCAGAGTGATCCAGCCCGTATCGGAGTACCAGCAATTAACCTTCTGTCACCAGAGTGATCCAGCCCGCATCGGAGTACCAGCAATTCACCTTCCGTCACCAGAGTGATCCAGCCCGTATCGGAGTACCAGCAATTCACCTTCCGTCGCCAGAGTGATCCAGCGCGCATCGTAATACGAGCAATTCTCCTTCCCTCTCCAGAGAGATCCAGCCAGCATCGGAGTACCAGCAATTCACCTTCCGTCGCCAGAGTGACCCAGCCCGCATCAGAGTACCAGCAATTCACCTTCCGTCACCAGAGTGATCCAGTCCGCATCGGAGTACCAGCGATTCACCTTCCCTCTCCAGAGTGATCCAGCCAGCATCTGAGTACCAGCGATTCACCTTCCGTCGCCAGAGTGATCCAGCCCGCATCGGAGTACCAGCAATTCACGTTCCGTCACCAGAGTGATCCAGCTCGCATCGAACTACCAGCGATTCACCTTCCGTCACCAGAGTGATCCAGCCCGAATCGAAGTACCAGCGATTCACCTTCCGTCACCAGAGTGATCCAGCCCGCATCGGAGTACCAGCGATTCACCTTCCGTCACCAGAGTGATCCAGCCCGCATCGGAGTACCAGCAATTCACCTTCCCTCTCCAGAGTGACCCAGCCCGCATCGGAGGACCAGCAATTCACCTTCCGTCGCCAGAGTGACCCAGCCCGCATCAGAGTACCAGCAATTCACCTTCCGTCACCAGAGTGATCCAGCCCACATCGGAGTACCAGCGATTCACCTTCCCTCTCCAGAGTGATCCAGCCAGCATCAGAGTACCAGCGATTCACCTTCCGTCGCCAGAGTGATCCAGCCCGCATCGGAGTACCAGCAATTCACGTTCCGTCACCAGAGTGATCCAGGTCGCATCGGAGTACCAGCAATTCACCTTCCCTCTGCAGAGTGATCCAGCCCGCATCGGAATACCAGGAATTCACCTTCCATCACCAGAGTGATCCAGCCCGCATCGGAGTAGCAGCGATTCACCTTCCCTCTCCAGAATGATCCAGCCAGCATCTGAGTACCAGCAATTCACCTTCCGTCGCCAGAGTGATCCAGCCCGCATCGGAGAATCAGCGATTCACCTTCCCTCTCCAGAGTGATCCAGCCAGCATCGGAGTACCAGCAGTTCACCTTCCCTCACCGGAGTTATCCAGCCCGCATCGGAGTACCAGCAATTCACCTTCTGTCTCCAGAGTGATCCAGCCCGCATCGGTGTACCAGCAATTCACCTTCCGTCACCAGAGTGATCCAGCCCCCATCGGAGTACCAGCGATTCACCTTCCCTCTCCAGAGTGATCCAGCCAGCATCAGAGTACCAGCGATTCACCTTCCGTCGCCAGAGTGATCCAGCCCGCATCGGAGTACCAGCAATTCACGTTCCGTCACCAGAGTGATCCAGGTCGCATCGGAGTACCAGCAATTCACCTTCCCTCTCCAGAGTTATCCAGCCCGCATCGGAGTACCAGCAATTCACCTTCCGTCACCAGAGTGATCCAGACCGCATCGGTGAACCAGCAATTCACCTTCCGTCGCCAGAGTGACCCAGCCCGCATCGGAATACCAGCAATTCAACTTCCCTCTCCAGAGTGATCCAGCCAGCATCTGAGCACCAGCAATTCACCTTCCGTCGCCAGAGTGATCCAGCCCGCATCGGAGTACCAGCGATTCACCTTCCCTCTCCAGAGTGATCCACCCAGCATCGGAATACCAGCAATTCACCTTCCATCACCAGAGTGATCCAGCCCGCATCGGAGTACCAGCAGTTCACCTTCCCTCACCAGAGTTATCCAGCCCGCATAGGAGTACCAGCAATTCAGCTTCCCTCACCAGAGTGATCCAGTCCGCATCGGAGTACCAGCAATTCATCTTCCGTCACCAGAGTGATCCAGCCCGCATCGGAGTACCAGCAATTCACCTTCCGTCACCAGCGTGATCCAGCCCGCATCGGAGAACCAGCAATTCAACTTCCGTCGCCAGAGTGACCCAGCCCGCATCGGAGTACCAGCAATTCACCTTCCCTCTCCAGAGTGATCCAGCCAGCATCAGAGTACCAGCAATTCAGCTTCCGTCGCCAGAGTGACCCAGCCCGCATCGGAGTACCAGCGATTCACCTTCCATCACCAGAGTGATCCAGCCAGCATCTGAGTAACAGCAATTCACCTTCCGTCGCCAGAGTTACCCAGCCCGCATCGGAGGACCAGCAATTCACCTTCCGTCGCCAGAGTGACCCAGCCCGCATCAGAGTACCAGCAATTCACCTTCCGTCACCAGAGTGATCCAGCCCCCATCGGAGTACCAGCGATTCACCTTCCCTCTCCAGAGTGATCCAGCCAGCATCAGAGTACCAGCGATTCACCTTCCGTCGCCAGAGTGATCCAGCCCGCATCGGAGTACCAGCAATTCACGTTCCGTCACCAGAGTGATCCAGGTCGCATCGGAGTACCAGCAATTCACCTTCCCTCTCCAGAGTGATCCAGCCCGCATCGGAATACCAGGAATTCACCTTCCCTCACCAGAGTGATCCAGCCCGCATCGGAGTACCAGCAATACACCTTCCGTCACGAGAGTGATCCAGCCCGCATCGGTGTACCAGCAATTCACCTTCCGTCACCAGCGTGATCCAGCCCGCATCTGTGAACCAGCAATTCACCTTCCCTCACCAGAGTGATCCAGTCCGCATCGGAGTACCAGCAATTCATCTTCCTTCACCAGAGTGATCCAGCCCGCATCGGAGTACCAGCAATTCAACTTCCGTCGCCAGAGTGACCCAGCCCGCATCGGAGTACCAGCAATTCACCTTCCCTCTCCAGAGTGATCCAGCCAGCATCAGAGTACCAGCAATTCAGCTTCCGTCGCCAGAGTGACCCAGCCCGCATCGGAGTACCAGCGATTCACCTTCCATCACCAGAGTGATCCAGCCAGCATCTGAGTACCAGCAATTCACCTTCCATCGGCAGAGTGACCCAGCCCGCATCGGAGTACCAGCGATTCACATTCCCTCTCCAGAGTGATCCAGCCAGCATCTGAGTACCAGTAATTCACCTTCTGTCGCCAGAGTGATCCAGCCCGCATCGGAGTACCAGCGATTCACATTCCCTCTCCAGAGTGATCCAGCCAGCATCGGAGTACCAGCAATTCACCTTCCCTCTCCAGAGTGATCCAGCCAGCATCGGAGTACCAGCAATTCACCTTCCGTCGCCAGAGTAACCCAGCCCGCATCGGAGTACCAGCGATTCACATTCTCTCTCCAGAGTGATCCAGCCAGCATCTGAGTACCAGCAATTCACCTTCTGTCACCAGAGTGATCCAGCCCGCATCGGAGTACCAGCAATTCACCTTCCGTCACCAGCGTGATCCAGCCCGCATCGGAGAACCAGCAATTCAGCTTCCGTCGCCAGAGTAACCCAGCCTGCATCGGAGTACCAGCAATTCACCTTCCCTCTCCAGAGTGATTCAGCCAGCATCAGAGTACCAGCAATTCACCTTCCCTCTCCAGAGTGATCCAGCCAGCATCGGAGTACCAGCAATTCACCTTCCCTCTCCAGAGTGACCCAGCCCGCATCTGAGTACCAGTAATTCACCTTCTGTCGCCAGAGTGATCCAGCCCGCATCGGAGTACCAGCGATTCACATTCCCTCTCCAGAGTGATCCAGCCCGCATCGGAGTACCAGCAATACACCTTCCGTCACGAGAGTGATCCAGCCCGCATCGGTGTACCAGCAATTCACCTTCCGTCACCAGAGTGATCCAGCCCCCATCGGAGTACCAGCGATTCACCTTCCCTCTCCAGAGTGATCCAGCCAGCATCAGAGTACCAGCGATTCACCTTCCGTCGCCAGAGTGATCCAGCCCGCATCGGAGTACCAGCAATTCACGTTCCGTCACCAGAGTGATCCAGGTCGCATCGGAGTACCAGCAATTCACCTTCCCTCTCCAGAGTTATCCAGCCCGCATCGGAGTACCAGCAATTCACCGTCCGTCACCAGAGTGATCCAGACCGCATCGGTGAACCAGCAATTCACCTTCCGTCGCCAGAGTGACCCAGCCCGCATCGGAATACCAGCAATTCAACTTCCCTCTCCAGAGTTATCCAGCCAGCATCTGAGTACCAGCAATTCACCTTCCGTCGCCAGAGTGATCCAGCCCGCATCGGAGTACCAGCGATTCACCTTCCCTCTCCAGAGTGATCCACCCAGCATCGGAATACCAGCAATTCACCTTCCATCACCAGAGTGATCCAGCCCGCATCGGAGTACCAGCAGTTCACCTTCCCTCACCAGAGTTATCCAGCCCGCATAGGAGTACCAGCAATTCACCTTCCCTCACCAGAGTGATCCAGTCCGCATCGGAGTACCAGCAATTCATCTTCCGTCACCAGAGTGATCCAGCCCGCATCGGAGTACCAGCAATTCACCTTCCGTCACCAGCGTGATCCAGCCCGCATCGGAGAACCAGCAATTCAACTTCCGTCGCCAGAGTGACCCAGCCCGCATCGGAGTACCAGCAATTCACCTTCCCTCTCCAGAGTGATCCAGCCAGCATCAGAGTACCAGCAATTCAGCTTCCGTCGCCAGAGTGACCCAGCCCGCATCGGAGTACCAGCGATTCACCTTCCATCACCAGAGTGATCCAGCCAGCATCTGAGTAACAGCAATTCACCTTCCGTCGCCAGAGTGACCCAGCCCGCATCGGAGTACCAGCAATTCACCTTCCCTCACCAGAGTGATCCAGCCTGCTTCGGAGTACCAGCAATTCACCTTCTGTCACCAGAGTGATCCAGCCCGCATCGGAGTACCAGCAATTCACCTTACGTCACCAGAGTGATCCAGCCCGTATCGGAGTACCAGCAATTAACCTTCTGTCACCAGAGTGATCCAGCCCGCATCGGAGTACCAGCAATTCACCTTCCGTCACCAGAGTGATCCAGCCCGTATCGGAGTACCAGCAATTCACCTTCCGTCGCCAGAGTGATCCAGCGCGCATCGTAATACGAGCAATTCTCCTTCCCTCTCCAGAGAGATCCAGCCAGCATCGGAGTACCAGCAATTCACCTTCCGTCGCCAGAGTGACCCAGCCCGCATCAGAGTACCAGCAATTCACCTTCCATCACCAGAGTGATCCAGTCCGCATCGGAGTACCAGCGATTCACCTTCCCTCTCCAGAGTGATCCAGCCAGCATCTGAGTACCAGCGATTCACCTTCCGTCGCCAGAGTGATCCAGCCCGCATCGGAGTACCAGCAATTCACGTTCCGTCACCAGAGTGATCCAGCTCGCATCGAACTACCAGCGATTCACCTTCCGTCACCAGAGTGATCCAGCCCGAATCGAAGTACCAGCGATTCACCTTCCGTCACCAGAGTGATCCAGCCCGCATCGGAGTACCAGCGATTCACCTTCCGTCACCAGAGTGATCCAGCCCGCATCGGAGTACCAGCAATTCACCTTCCCTCTCCAGAGTGACCCAGCCCGCATCGGAGGACCAGCAATTCACCTTCCGTCGCCAGAGTGACCCAGCCCGCATCAGAGTACCAGCAATTCACCTTCCGTCACCAGAGTGATCCAGCCCACATCGGAGTACCAGCGATTCACCTTCCCTCTCCAGAGTGATCCAGCCAGCATCAGAGTACCAGCGATTCACCTTCCGTCGCCAGAGTGATCCAGCCCGCATCGGAGTACCAGCAATTCACGTTCCGTCACCAGAGTGATCCAGGTCGCATCGGAGTACCAGCAATTCACCTTCCCTCTGCAGAGTGATCCAGCCCGCATCGGAATACCAGGAATTCACCTTCCATCACCAGAGTGATCCAGCCCGCATCGGAGTAGCAGCGATTCACCTTCCCTCTCCAGAATGATCCAGCCAGCATCTGAGTACCAGCAATTCACCTTCCGTCGCCAGAGTGATCCAGCCCGCATCGGAGAATCAGCGATTCACCTTCCCTCTCCAGAGTGATCCAGCCAGCATCGGAGTACCAGCAGTTCACCTTCCCTCACCGGAGTTATCCAGCCCGCATCGGAGTACCAGCAATTCACCTTACCTCACCAGAGTGATCCAGCCCGCATCGGAGAACCAGCAATACACCTTCTGTCACGAGAGTGATCCAGCCCGCATCGGTGTACCTGCAATTCACCTTCCGTCACCAGAGTGATCCAGCCCGCATCGGTGAACCAGCAATTCACCTTCCCTCACCAGAGTGATCCAGTCCGCATCGGAGTACCAGCAATTCACCTTCCCTCTCCAGAGTGATCCAGCCAGCATCGAAGTACCAGCAATTCACCTTACCTCTCCAGAGTGATCCAGCCAGCATCAGAGTACCAGCAATTCACCTTCCGTCACCAGCGTGATCCAGCCCGCATCGGAGTACCAGCAATTCACCTTCCCTCTCCAGAGTGATCCAGCCAGCATCAGAGTACCAGCAATTCAGCTTCCGTCGCCAGCGTGACCCAGCCCGCATCGGAGTACCAGCGATTCACATTCCCTCTCCAGAGTGATCCAGCCAGCATCTGAGTACCAGCAATACACCTTCCGTCACCAGAGTGACCCAGCCCGCATCGGAGTACCAGCGATTCACATTCCCTCTCCAGAGTGATCCAGCCCGCATCGGAGTACCAGCAATTCACCTTCTGTCTCCAGAGTGATCCAGCCCGCATCGGTGTACCAGCAATTCACCTTCCGTCACCAGAGTGATCCAGCCCCCATCGGAGTACCAGCGATTCACCTTCCCTCTCCAGAGTGATCCAGCCAGCATCAGAGTACCAGCGATTCACCTTCCGTCGCCAGAGTGATCCAGCCCGCATCGGAGTACCAGCAATTCACGTTCCGTCACCAGAGTGATCCAGGTCGCATCGGAGTACCAGCAATTCACCTTCCCTCTCCAGAGTTATCCAGCCCGCATCGGAGTACCAGCAATTCACCTTCCGTCACCAGAGTGATCCAGATCGCATCGGTGAACCAGCAATTCACCTTCCGTCGCCAGAGTGACCCAGCCCGCATCGGAATACCAGCAATTCAACTTCCCTCTCCAGAGTTATCCAGCCAGCATCGGAGTACCAGCAATTCACCTTCCGACACAAGAGTGACCCAGCCCGCATCGGAGTACCAGCAATTCACCTTCCCTCTCCAGAGTGATCCAGCCAGCATCTGAGTACCAGCAATTCACCTTCCGTCGCCAGAGTGAAACAGCCCGCATCGGAGTACCAGCGATTCACCTTCCCTCTCCAGAGTGATCCACCCAGCATCGGAATACCAGCAATTCACCTTCCATCACCAGAGTGATCCAGCCCGCATCGGAGTACCAGCAGTTCACCTTCCCTCACCAGAGTTATCCAGCCCGCATAGGAGTACCAGCAATTCAGCTTCCCTCACCAGAGTGATCCAGTCCGCATCGGAGTACCAGCAATTCATCTTCCGTCACCAGAGTGATCCAGCCCGCATCGGAGTACCAGCAATTCACCTTCCGTCACCAGCGTGATCCAGCCCGCATCGGAGAACCAGCAATTCAACTTCCGTCGCCAGAGTGACCCAGCCCGCATCGGAGTACCAGCAATTCACCTTCCCTCTCCAGAGTGATCCAGCCAGCATCAGAGTACCAGCAATTCAGCTTCCGTCGCCAGAGTGATCCAGCCAGCATCTGAGTAACAGCAATTCACCTTCCGTCGCCAGAGTGACCCAGCCCGCATCGGAGTACCAGCAATTCACCTTCCCTCACCAGAGTGATCCAGCCTGCTTCGGAGTACCAGCAATTCACCTTCTGTCACCAGAGTGATCCAGCCCGCATCGGAGTACCAGCAATTCACCTTACGTCACCAGAGTGATCCAGCCCGTATCGGAGTACCAGCAATTAACCTTCTGTCACCAGAGTGATCCAGCCCGCATCGGAGTACCAGCAATTCACCTTCCGTCACCAGAGTGATCCAGCCCGTATCGGAGTACCAGCAATTCACCTTCCGTCGCCAGAGTGATCCAGCGCGCATCGTAATACGAGCAATTCTCCTTCCCTCTCCAGAGAGATCCAGCCAGCATCGGAGTACCAGCAATTCACCTTCCGTCGCCAGAGTGACCCAGCCCGCATCAGAGTACCAGCAATTCACCTTCCATCACCAGAGTGATCCAGTCCGCATCGGAGTACCAGCGATTCACCTTCCCTCTCCAGAGTGATCCAGCCAGCATCTGAGTACCAGCGATTCACCTTCCGTCGCCAGAGTGATCCAGCCCGCATCGGAGTACCAGCAATTCACGTTCCGTCACCAGAGTGATCCAGCTCGCATCGAACTACCAGCGATTCACCTTCCGTCACCAGAGTGATCCAGCCCGAATCGAAGTACCAGCGATTCACCTTCCGTCACCAGAGTGATCCAGCCCGCATCGGAGTACCAGCGATTCACCTTCCGTCACCAGAGTGATCCAGCCCGCATCGGAGTACCAGCAATTCACCTTCCCTCTCCAGAGTGACCCAGCCCGCATCGGAGGACCAGCAATTCACCTTCCGTCGCCAGAGTGACCCAGCCCGCATCAGAGTACCAGCAATTCACCTTCCGTCACCAGAGTGATCCAGCCCACATCGGAGTACCAGCGATTCACCTTCCCTCTCCAGAGTGATCCAGCCAGCATCAGAGTACCAGCGATTCACCTTCCGTCGCCAGAGTGATCCAGCCCGCATCGGAGTACCAGCAATTCACGTTCCGTCACCAGAGTGATCCAGGTCGCATCGGAGTACCAGCAATTCACCTTCCCTCTGCAGAGTGATCCAGCCCGCATCGGAATACCAGGAATTCACCTTCCATCACCAGAGTGATCCAGCCCGCATCGGAGTAGCAGCGATTCACCTTCCCTCTCCAGAATGATCCAGCCAGCATCTGAGTACCAGCAATTCACCTTCCGTCGCCAGAGTGATCCAGCCCGCATCGGAGAATCAGCGATTCACCTTCCCTCTCCAGAGTGATCCAGCCAGCATCGGAGTACCAGCAGTTCACCTTCCCTCACCGGAGTTATCCAGCCCGCATCGGAGTACCAGCAATTCACCTTACCTCACCAGAGTGATCCAGCCCGCATCGGAGAACCAGCAATACACCTTCTGTCACGAGAGTGATCCAGCCCGCATCGGTGTACCTGCAATTCACCTTCCGTCACCAGAGTGATCCAGCCCGCATCGGTGAACCAGCAATTCACCTTCCCTCACCAGAGTGATCCAGTCCGCATCGGAGTACCAGCAATTCACCTTCCCTCTCCAGAGTGATCCAGCCAGCATCGAAGTACCAGCAATTCACCTTACCTCTCCAGAGTGATCCAGCCAGCATCAGAGTACCAGCAATTCACCTTCCGTCACCAGCGTGATCCAGCCCGCATCGGAGTACCAGCAATTCACCTTCCCTCTCCAGAGTGATCCAGCCAGCATCAGAGTACCAGCAATTCAGCTTCCGTCGCCAGCGTGACCCAGCCCGCATCGGAGTACCAGCGATTCACATTCCCTCTCCAGAGTGATCCAGCCAGCATCTGAGTACCAGCAATACACCTTCCGTCACCAGAGTGACCCAGCCCGCATCGGAGTACCAGCGATTCACATTCCCTCTCCAGAGTGATCCAGCCCGCATCGGAGTACCAGCAATTCACCTTCTGTCTCCAGAGTGATCCAGCCCGCATCGGTGTACCAGCAATTCACCTTCCGTCACCAGAGTGATCCAGCCCCCATCGGAGTACCAGCGATTCACCTTCCCTCTCCAGAGTGATCCAGCCAGCATCAGAGTACCAGCGATTCACCTTCCGTCGCCAGAGTGATCCAGCCCGCATCGGAGTACCAGCAATTCACGTTCCGTCACCAGAGTGATCCAGGTCGCATCGGAGTACCAGCAATTCACCTTCCCTCTCCAGAGTTATCCAGCCCGCATCGGAGTACCAGCAATTCACCTTCCGTCACCAGAGTGATCCAGATCGCATCGGTGAACCAGCAATTCACCTTCCGTCGCCAGAGTGACCCAGCCCGCATCGGAATACCAGCAATTCAACTTCCCTCTCCAGAGTTATCCAGCCAGCATCGGAGTACCAGCAATTCACCTTCCGACACAAGAGTGACCCAGCCCGCATCGGAGTACCAGCAATTCACCTTCCCTCTCCAGAGTGATCCAGCCAGCATCTGAGTACCAGCAATTCACCTTCCGTCGCCAGAGTGAAACAGCCCGCATCGGAGTACCAGCGATTCACCTTCCCTCTCCAGAGTGATCCACCCAGCATCGGAATACCAGCAATTCACCTTCCATCACCAGAGTGATCCAGCCCGCATCGGAGTACCAGCAGTTCACCTTCCCTCACCAGAGTTATCCAGCCCGCATAGGAGTACCAGCAATTCAGCTTCCCTCACCAGAGTGATCCAGTCCGCATCGGAGTACCAGCAATTCATCTTCCGTCACCAGAGTGATCCAGCCCGCATCGGAGTACCAGCAATTCACCTTCCGTCACCAGCGTGATCCAGCCCGCATCGGAGAACCAGCAATTCAACTTCCGTCGCCAGAGTGACCCAGCCCGCATCGGAGTACCAGCAATTCACCTTCCCTCTCCAGAGTGATCCAGCCAGCATCAGAGTACCAGCAATTCAGCTTCCGTCGCCAGAGTGACCCAGCCCGCATCGGAGTACCAGCGATTCACCTTCCATCACCAGAGTGATCCAGCCAGCATCTGAGTAACAGCAATTCACCTTCCGTCGCCAGAGTGACCCAGCCCGCATCGGAGTACCAGCAATTCACCTTCCCTCACCAGAGTGATCCAGCCTGCTGCGGAGTACCAGCAATTCACCTTCTGTCACCAGAGTGATCCAGCCCGCATCGGAGTACCAGCAATTCACCTTCCGTCACCAGAGTGATCCAGCCCGTATCGGAGTACCAGCAATTAACCTTCTGTCACCAGAGTGATCCAGCCCGCATCGGAGTACCAGCAATTCACCTTCCGTCACCAGAGTGATCCAGCCCGTATCGGAGTACCAGCAATTCACCTTCCGTCGCCAGAGTGATCCAGCGCGCATCGTAATACGAGCAATTCTCCTTCCCTCTCCAGAGTGATCCAGCCAGCATCGGAGTACCAGCAATTCACCTTCCGTCACCAGAGTGACCCAGCCCGCATCAGAGTACCAGCAATTCACCTTCCGTCACCAGAGTGATCCAGCCCGCATCGGAGTACCAGCGATTCACCTTCCCTCTCCAGAGTGATCCAGCCAGCATCTGAGTACCAGCGATTCACCTTCCGTCGACAGAGTGATCCAGCCCGCATCGGAGTACCAGCAATTCACGTTCCGTCACCAGAGTGATCCAGCTCGCATCGAACTACCAGCGATTCACCTTCCGTCACCAGAGTGATCCAGCCCGAATCGAAGTACCAGCGATTCACCTTCCATCACCAGAGTGATCCAGCCCGCATCGGAGTACCAGCGATTCACCTTCCGTCACCAGAGTGATCCAGCCCGCATCGGAGTACCAGCAATTCACCTTCCCTCTCCAGAGTGACCCAGCCCGCATCGGAGGACCAGCAATTCACCTTCCGTCGCCAGAGTGACCCAGCCCGCATCAGAGTACCAGCAATTCACCTTCCGTCACCAGAGTGATCCAGCCCACATCGGAGTACCAGCGATTCACCTTCCCTCTCCAGAGTGATCCAGCCAGCATCAGAGTACCAGCGATTCACCTTCCGTCGCCAGAGTGATCCAGCCCGCATCGGAGTACCAGCAATTCATGTTCCGTCACCAGAGTGATCCAGGTCGCATCGGAGTACCAGCAATTCACCTTCCCTCTGCAGAGTGATCCAGCCCGCATCGGAATACCAGGAATTCACCTTCCATCACCAGAGTGATCCAGCCCGCATCGGAGTAGCAGCGATTCACCTTCCCTCTCCAGAATGATCCAGCCAGCATCTGAGTACCAGCAATTCACCTTCCGTCGCCAGAGTGATCCAGCCCGCATCGGAGAATCAGCGATTCACCTTCCCTCTCCAGAGTGATCCAGCCAGCATCGGAGTACCAGCAGTTCACCTTCCCTCACCGGAGTTATCCAGCCCGCATCGGAGTACCAGCAATTCACCTTCCCTCACCAGAGTGATCCAGCCCGCATCGGAGTACCAGCAATACACCTTCTGTCACGAGAGTGATCCAGCCCGCATCGGTGTACCTGCAATTCACCTTCCGTCACCAGAGTGATCCAGCCCGCATCGGTGAACCAGCAATTCACCTTCCCTCACCAGAGTGATCCAGTCCGCATCGGAGTACCAGCAATTCACCTTCCCTCTCCAGAGTGATCCAGCCAGCATCGGAGTACCAGCAATTCACCTTACCTCTCCAGAGTGATCCAGCCAGCATCAGAGTACCAGCAATTCACCTTCCGTCACCAGCGTGATCCAGCCCGCATCGGAGTACCAGCAATTCACCTTCCCTCTCCAGAGTGATCCAGCCAGCATCAGAGTACCAGCAATTCAGCTTCCGTCGCCAGCGTGACCCAGCCCGCATCGGAGTACCAGCGATTCACATTCCCTCTCCAGAGTGATCCAGCCAGCATCTGAGTACCAGCAATACACCTTCCGTCACCAGAGTGACCCAGCCCGCATCGGAGTACCAGCGATTCACATTCCCTCTCCAGAGTGATCCAGCCCGCATCGGAGTACCAGCAATTCACCTTCTGTCTCCAGAGTGATCCAGACCGCATCGGTGTACCAGCGATTCACCTTCCCTCTCCAGAGTGATCCAGCCAGCATCGGAGTACCAGCAATTCACCTTCCCTCTCCAGAGTGATCCAGCCAGCATCGGAGTACCAGCAATTCACCTTCCGTCGCCAGAGTGATCCAGCCCGCATCGGAGTACCAGCAATTCACGTTCCGTCACCAGAGTGATCCAGGTCGCATCGGAGTACCAGCAATTCACCTTCCCTCTGCAGAGTGATCCAGCCCGCATCGGAATACCAGGAATTCACCTTCCATCACCAGAGTGATCCAGCCCGCATCGGAGTAGCAGCGATTCACCTTCCCTCTCCAGAATGATCCAGCCAGCATCTGAGTACCAGCAATTCACCTTCCGTCGCCAGAGTGATCCAGCCCGCATCGGAGAATCAGCGATTCACCTTCCCTCTCCAGAGTGATCCAGCCAGCATCGGAGTACCAGCAGTTCACCTTCCCTCACCGGAGTTATCCAGCCCGCATCGGAGTACCAGCAATTCACCTTACCTCACCAGAGTGATCCAGCCCGCATCGGAGAACCAGCAATACACCTTCTGTCACGAGAGTGATCCAGCCCGCATCGGTGTACCTGCAATTCACCTTCCGTCACCAGAGTGATCCAGCCCGCATCGGTGAACCAGCAATTCACCTTCCCTCACCAGAGTGATCCAGTCCGCATCGGAGTACCAGCAATTCACCTTCCCTCTCCAGAGTGATCCAGCCAGCATCGGAGTACCAGCAATTCACCTTACCTCTCCAGAGTGATCCAGCCAGCATCAGAGTACCAGCAATTCACCTTCCGTCACCAGCGTGATCCAGCCCGCATCGGAGTACCAGCAATTCACCTTCCCTCTCCAGAGTGATCCAGCCAGCATCAGAGTACCAGCAATTCAGCTTCCGTCGCCAGCGTGACCCAGCCCGCATCGGAGTACCAGCGATTCACATTCCCTCTCCAGAGTGATCCAGCCAGCATCTGAGTACCAGCAATACACCTTCCGTCACCAGAGTGACCCAGCCCGCATCGGAGTACCAGCGATTCACATTCCCTCTCCAGAGTGATCCAGCCCGCATCGGAGTACCAGCAATTCACCTTCTGTCTCCAGAGTGATCCAGCCCGCATCGGTGTACCAGCAATTCACCTTCCGTCACCAGAGTGATCCAGCCCCCATCGGAGTACCAGCGATTCACCTTCCCTCTCCAGAGTGATCCAGCCAGCATCAGAGTACCAGCGATTCACCTTCCGTCGCCAGAGTGATCCAGCCCGCATCGGAGTACCAGCAATTCACGTTCCGTCACCAGAGTGATCCAGGTCGCATCGGAGTACCAGCAATTCACCTTCCCTCTCCAGAGTTATCCAGCCCGCATCGGAGTACCAGCAATTCACCTTCCGTCACCAGAGTGATCCAGACCGCATCGGTGAACCAGCAATTCACCTTCCGTCGCCAGAGTGACCCAGCCCGCATCGGAATACCAGCAATTCAACTTCCCTCTCCAGAGTGATCCAGCCAGCATCTGAGCACCAGCAATTCACCTTCCGTCGCCAGAGTGATCCAGCCCGCATCGGAGTACCAGCGATTCACCTTCCCTCTCCAGAGTGATCCACCCAGCATCGGAATACCAGCAATTCACCTTCCATCACCAGAGTGATCCAGCCCGCATCGGAGTACCAGCAGTTCACCTTCCCTCACCAGAGTTATCCAGCCCGCATAGGAGTACCAGCAATTCAGCTTCCCTCACCAGAGTGATCCAGTCCGCATCGGAGTACCAGCAATTCATCTTCCGTCACCAGAGTGATCCAGCCCGCATCGGAGTACCAGCAATTCACCTTCCGTCACCAGCGTGATCCAGCCCGCATCGGAGAACCAGCAATTCAACTTCCGTCGCCAGAGTGACCCAGCCCGCATCGGAGTACCAGCAATTCACCTTCCCTCTCCAGAGTGATCCAGCCAGCATCAGAGTACCAGCAATTCAGCTTCCGTCGCCAGAGTGACCCAGCCCGCATCGGAGTACCAGCGATTCACCTTCCATCACCAGAGTGATCCAGCCAGCATCTGAGTAACAGCAATTCACCTTCCGTCGCCAGAGTGACCCAGCCCGCATCGGAGTACCAGCAATTCACCTTCCCTCACCAGAGTGATCCAGCCTGCTTCGGAGTACCAGCAATTCACCTTCTGTCACCAGAGTGATCCAGCCCGCATCGGAGTACCAGCAATTCACCTTCCGTCACCAGAGTGATCCAGCCCGTATCGGAGTACCAGCAATTAACCTTCTGTCACCAGAGTGATCCAGCCCGCATCGGAGTACCAGCAATTCACCTTCCGTCACCAGAGTGATCCAGCCCGTATCGGAGTACCAGCAATTCACCTTCCGTCGCCAGAGTGATCCAGCGCGCATCGTAATACGAGCAATTCTCCTTCCCTCTCCAGAGTGATCCAGCCAGCATCGGAGTACCAGCAATTCACCTTCCGTCGCCAGAGTGACCCAGCCCGCATCAGAGTACCAGCAATTCACCTTCGTCACCAGAGTGATCCAGCCCGCATCGGAGTACCAGCGATTCACCTTCCCTCTCCAGAGTGATCCAGCCAGCATCTGAGTACCAGCGATTCACCTTCCGTCGACAGAGTGATCCAGCCCGCATCGGAGTACCAGCAATTCACGTTCCGTCACCAGAGTGATCCAGCTCGCATCGAACTACCAGCGATTCACCTTCCGTCACCAGAGTGATCCAGCCCGAATCGAAGTACCAGCGATTCACCTTCCATCACCAGAGTGATCCAGCCCGCATCGGAGTACCAGCAATTCACCTTCCCTCTCCAGAGTGACCCAGCCCGCATCGGAGGACCAGCAATTCACCTTCCGTCGCCAGAGTGACCCAGCCCGCATCAGAGTACCAGCAATTCACCTTCCGTCACCAGAGTGATCCAGCCCACATCGGAGTACCAGCGATTCACCTTCCCTCTCCAGAGTGATCCAGCCAGCATCAGAGTACCAGCGATTCACCTTCCGTCGCCAGAGTGATCCAGCCCGCATCGGAGTACCAGCAATTCACGTTCCGTCACCAGAGTGATCCAGGTCGCATCGGAGTACCAGCAATTCACCTTCCCTCTGCAGAGTGATCCAGCCCGCATCGGAATACCAGGAATTCACCTTCCATCACCAGAGTGATCCAGCCCGCATCGGAGTAGCAGCGATTCACCTTCCCTCTCCAGAATGATCCAGCCAGCATCTGAGTACCAGCAATTCACCTTCCGTCGCCAGAGTGATCCAGCCCGCATCGGAGAATCAGCGATTCACCTTCCCTCTCCAGAGTGATCCAGCCAGCATCGGAGTACCAGCAGTTCACCTTCCCTCACCGGAGTTATCCAGCCCGCATCGGAGTACCAGCAATTCACCTTCCCTCACCAGAGTGATCCAGCCCGCATCGGAGTACCAGCAATACACCTTCTGTCACGAGAGTGATCCAGCCCGCATCGGTGTACCTGCAATTCACCTTCCGTCACCAGAGTGATCCAGCCCGCATCGGTGAACCAGCAATTCACCTTCCCTCACCAGAGTGATCCAGTCCGCATCGGAGTACCAGCAATTCACCTTCCCTCTCCAGAGTGATCCAGCCAGCATCGGAGTACCAGCAATTCACCTTACCTCTCCAGAGTGATCCAGCCAGCATCAGAGTACCAGCAATTCACCTTCCGTCACCAGCGTGATCCAGCCCGCATCGGAGTACCAGCATTTCACCTTCCCTCTCCAGAGTGATCCAGCCTGCATCAGAGTACCAGCAATTCAGCTTCCGTCGCCAGCGTGACCCAGCCCGCATCGGAGTACCAGCGATTCACATTCCCTCTCCAGAGTGATCCACCCAGCATCGGAATACCAGCAATTCACCTTCCATCACCAGAGTGATCCAGCCCGCATCGGAGTACCAGCCGTTCACCTTCCCTCACCAGAGTTATCCAGCCCGCATAGGAGTACCAGCAATTCAGCTTCCCTCACCAGAGTGATCCAGTCCGCATCGGAGTACCAGCAATTCATCTTCCGTCACCAGAGTGATCCAGCCCGCATCGGAGTACCAGCAATTCACCTTCCGTCACCAGCGTGATCCAGCCCGCATCGGAGAACCAGCAATTCAACTTCCGTCGCCAGAGTGACCCAGCCCGCATCGGAGTACCAGCAATTCACCTTCCCTCTCCAGAGTGATCCAGCCAGCATCAGAGTACCAGCAATTCAGCTTCCGTCGCCAGAGTGACCCAGCCCGCATCGGAGTACCAGCGATTCACCTTCCATCACCAGAGTGATCCAGCCAGCATCTGAGTAACAGCAATTCACCTTCCGTCGCCAGAGTGACCCAGCCCGCATCGGAGTACCAGCAATTCACCTTCCCTCACCAGAGTGATCCAGCCTGCTTCGGAGTACCAGCAATTCACCTTCTGTCACCAGAGTGATCCAGCCCGCATCGGAGTACCAGCAATTCACCTTCCGTCACCAGAGTGATCCAGCCCGTATCGGAGTACCAGCAATTAACCTTCTGTCACCAGAGTGATCCAGCCCGCATCGGAGTACCAGCAATTCACCTTCCGTCACCAGAGTGATCCAGCCCGTATCGGAGTACCAGCAATTCACCTTCCGTCGCCAGAGTGATCCAGCGCGCATCGTAATACGAGCAATTCTCCTTCCCTCTCCAGAGTGATCCAGCCAGCATCGGAGTACCAGCAATTCACCTTCCGTCGCCAGAGTGACCCAGCCCGCATCAGAGTACCAGCAATTCACCTTCCGTCACCAGAGTGATCCAGCCCGCATCGGAGTACCAGCGATTCACCTTCCCTCTCCAGAGTGATCCAGCCAGCATCTGAGTACCAGCGATTCACCTTCCGTCGACAGAGTGATCCAGCCCGCATCGGAGTACCAGCAATTCACGTTCCGTCACCAGAGTGATCCAGCTCGCATCGAACTACCAGCGATTCACCTTCCGTCACCAGAGTGATCCAGCCCGAATCGAAGTACCAGCGATTCACCTTCCATCACCAGAGTGATCCAGCCCGCATCGGAGTACCAGCGATTCACCTTCCGTCACCAGAGTGATCCAGCCCGCATCGGAGTACCAGCAATTCACCTTCCCTCTCCAGAGTGACCCAGCCCGCATCGGAGGACCAGCAATTCACCTTCCGTCGCCAGAGTGACCCAGCCCGCATCAGAGTACCAGCAATTCACCTTCCGTCACCAGAGTGATCCAGCCCACATCGGAGTACCAGCGATTCACCTTCCCTCTCCAGAGTGATCCAGCCAGCATCAGAGTACCAGCGATTCACCTTCCGTCGCCAGAGTGATCCAGCCCGCATCGGAGTACCAGCAATTCACGTTCCGTCACCAGAGTGATCCAGGTCGCATCGGAGTACCAGCAATTCACCTTCCCTCTGCAGAGTGATCCAGCCCGCATCGGAATACCAGGAATTCACCTTCCATCACCAGAGTGATCCAGCCCGCATCGGAGTAGCAGCGATTCACCTTCCCTCTCCAGAATGATCCAGCCAGCATCTGAGTACCAGCAATTCACCTTCCGTCGCCAGAGTGATCCAGCCCGCATCGGAGAATCAGCGATTCACCTTCCCTCTCCAGAGTGATCCAGCCAGCATCGGAGTACCAGCAGTTCACCTTCCCTCACCGGAGTTATCCAGCCCGCATCGGAGTACCAGCAATTCACCTTCCCTCACCAGAGTGATCCAGCCCGCATCGGAGTACCAGCAATACACCTTCTGTCACGAGAGTGATCCAGCCCGCATCGGTGTACCTGCAATTCACCTTCCGTCACCAGAGTGATCCAGCCCGCATCGGTGAACCAGCAATTCGCCTTCCCTCACCAGAGTGATCCAGTCCGCATCGGAGTACCAGCAATTCACCTTCCCTCTCCAGAGTGATCCAGCCAGCATCGGAGTACCAGCAATTCACCTTACCTCTCCAGAGTGATCCAGCCAGCATCAGAGTACCAGCAATTCACCTTCCGTCACCAGCGTGATCCAGCCCGCATCGGAGTACCAGCAATTCACCTTCCCTCTCCAGAGTGATCCAGCCAGCATCAGAGTACCAGCAATTCAGCTTCCGTCGCCAGCGTGACCCAGCCCGCATCGGAGTACCAGCGATTCACCTTCCCTCTCCAGAGTGATCCAGCCAGCATCTGAGTACCAGCAATACACCTTCCGTCACCAGAGTGACCCAGCCCGCATCGGAGTACCAGCGATTCACATTCCCTCTCCAGAGTGATCCAGCCCGCATCGGAGTACCAGCAATTCACCTTCTGTCTCCAGAGTGATCCAGACCGCATCGGTGTACCAGCGATTCACCTTCCCTCTCCAGAGTGATCCAGCCAGCATCGGAGTACCAGCAATTCACCTTCCCTCTCCAGAGTGATCCAGCCAGCATCGGAGTACCAGCAATTCACCTTCCGTCGCCAGAGTGATCCAGCCCGCATCGGAGTACCAGCAATTCACGTTCCGTCACCAGAGTGATCCAGGTCGCATCGGAGTACCAGCAATTCACCTTCCCTCTGCAGAGTGATCCAGCCCGCATCGGAATACCAGGAATTCACCTTCCATCACCAGAGTGATCCAGCCCGCATCGGAGTAGCAGCGATTCACCTTCCCTCTCCAGAATGATCCAGCCAGCATCTGAGTACCAGCAATTCACCTTCCGTCGCCAGAGTGATCCAGCCCGCATCGGAGAATCAGCGATTCACCTTCCCTCTCCAGAGTGATCCAGCCAGCATCGGAGTACCAGCAGTTCACCTTCCCTCACCGGAGTTATCCAGCCCGCATCGGAGTACCAGCAATTCACCTTACCTCACCAGAGTGATCCAGCCCGCATCGGAGAACCAGCAATACACCTTCTGTCACGAGAGTGATCCAGCCCGCATCGGTGTACCTGCAATTCACCTTCCGTCACCAGAGTGATCCAGCCCGCATCGGTGAACCAGCAATTCACCTTCCCTCACCAGAGTGATCCAGTCCGCATCGGAGTACCAGCAATTCACCTTCCCTCTCCAGAGTGATCCAGCCAGCATCGGAGTACCAGCAATTCACCTTACCTCTCCAGAGTGATCCAGCCAGCATCAGAGTACCAGCAATTCACCTTCCGTCACCAGCGTGATCCAGCCCGCATCGGAGTACCAGCAATTCACCTTCCCTCTCCAGAGTGATCCAGCCAGCATCAGAGTACCAGCAATTCAGCTTCCGTCGCCAGCGTGACCCAGCCCGCATCGGAGTACCAGCGATTCACATTCCCTCTCCAGAGTGATCAAGCCAGCATCTGAGTACCAGCAATACACCTTCCGTCACCAGAGTGACCCAGCCCGCATCGGAGTACCAGCGATTCACATTCCCTCTCCAGAGTGATCCAGCCCGCATCGGAGTACCAGCAATTCACCTTCTGTCTCCAGAGTGATCCAGCCCGCATCGGTGTACCAGCAATTCACCTTCCGTCACCAGAGTGATCCAGCCCCCATCGGAGTACCAGCGATTCACCTTCCCTCTCCAGAGTGATCCAGCCAGCATCAGAGTACCAGCGATTCACCTTCCGTCGCCAGAGTGATCCAGCCCGCATCGGAGTACCAGCAATTCACGTTCCGTCACCAGAGTGATCCAGGTCGCATCGGAGTACCAGCAATTCACCTTCCCTCTCCAGAGTTATCCAGCCCGCATCGGAGTACCAGCAATTCACCTTCCGTCACCAGAGTGATCCAGACCGCATCGGTGAACCAGCAATTCACCTTCCGTCGCCAGAGTGACCCAGCCCGCATTGGAATACCAGCAATTCAACTTCCCTCTCCAGAGTTATCCAGCCAGCATCGGAGTACCAGCAATTCACCTTCCGACACAAGAGTGACCCAGCCCGCATCGGAGTACCAGCAATTCACCTTCCCTCTCCAGAGTGATCCAGCCAGCATCTGAGCACCAGCAATTCACCTTCCGTCGCCAGAGTGATCCAGCCCGCATCGGAGTACCAGCGATTCACCTTCCCTCTCCAGAGTGATCCACCCAGCATCGGAATACCAGCAATTCACCTTCCATCACCAGAGTGATCCAGCCCGCATCGGAGTACCAGCAGTTCACCTTCCCTCACCAGAGTTATCCAGCCCGCATAGGAGTACCAGCAATTCAGCTTCCCTCACCAGAGTGATCCAGTCCGCATCGGAGTACCAGCAATTCATCTTCCGTCACCAGAGTGATCCAGCCCGCATCGGAGTACCAGCAATTCACCTTCCGTCACCAGCGTGATCCAGCCCGCATCGGAGAACCAGCAATTCAACTTCCGTCGCCAGAGTGACCCAGCCCGCATCGGAGTACCAGCAATTCACCTTCCCTCTCCAGAGTGATCCAGCCAGCATCAGAGTACCAGCAATTCAGCTTCCGTCGCCAGAGTGACCCAGCCCGCATCGGAGTACCAGCGATTCACCTTCCATCACCAGAGTGATCCAGCCAGCATCTGAGTAACAGCAATTCACCTTCCGTCGCCAGAGTGACCCAGCCCGCATCGGAGTACCAGCAATTCACCTTCCCTCACCAGAGTGATCCAGCCTGCTTCGGAGTACCAGCAATTCACCTTCTGTCACCAGAGTGATCCAGCCCGCATCGGAGTACCAGCAATTCACCTTCCGTCACCAGAGTGATCCAGCCCGTATCGGAGTACCAGCAATTAACCTTCTGTCACCAGAGTGATCCAGCCCGCATCGGAGTACCAGCAATTCACCTTCCGTCACCAGAGTGATCCAGCCCGTATCGGAGTACCAGCAATTCACCTTCCGTCGCCAGAGTGATCCAGCGCGCATCGTAATACGAGCAATTCTCCTTCCCTCTCCAGAGTGATCCAGCCAGCATCGGAGTACCAGCAATTCACCTTCCGTCGCCAGAGTGACCCAGCCCGCATCAGAGTACCAGCAATTCACCTTCCGTCACCAGAGTGATCCAGCCCGCATCGGAGTACCAGCGATTCACCTTCCCTCTCCAGAGTGATCCAGCCAGCATCTGAGTACCAGCGATTCACCTTCCGTCGACAGAGTGATCCAGCCCGCATCGGAGTACCAGCAATTCACGTTCCGTCACCAGAGTGATCCAGCTCGCATCGAACTACCAGCGATTCACCTTCCGTCACCAGAGTGATCCAGCCCGAATCGAAGTACCAGCGATTCACCTTCCATCACCAGAGTGATCCAGCCCGCATCGGAGTACCAGCGATTCACCTTCCGTCAACAGAGTGATCCAGCCCGCATCGGAGTACCAGCAATTCACCTTCCCTCTCCAGAGTGACCCAGCCCGCATCGGAGGACCAGCAATTCACCTTCCGTCGCCAGAGTGACCCAGCCCGCATCAGAGTACCAGCAATTCACCTTCCGTCACCAGAGTGATCCAGCCCACATCGGAGTACCAGCGATTCACCTTCCCTCTCCAGAGTGATCCAGCCAGCATCAGAGTACCAGCGATTCACCTTCCGTCGCCAGAGTGATCCAGCCCGCATCGGAGTACCAGCAATTCACGTTCCGTCACCAGAGTGATCCAGGTCGCATCGGAGTACCAGCAATTCACCTTCCCTCTGCAGAGTGATCCAGCCCGCATCGGAATACCAGGAATTCACCTTCCATCACCAGAGTGATCCAGCCCGCATCGGAGTAGCAGCGATTCACCTTCCCTCTCCAGAATGATCCAGCCAGCATCTGAGTACCAGCAATTCACCTTCCGTCGCCAGAGTGATCCAGCCCGCATCGGAGAATCAGCGATTCACCTTCCCTCTCCAGAGTGATCCAGCCAGCATCGGAGTACCAGCAGTTCACCTTCCCTCACCGGAGTTATCCAGCCCGCATCGGAGTACCAGCAATTCACCTTCCCTCACCAGAGTGATCCAGCCCGCATCGGAGTACCAGCAATACACCTTCTGTCACGAGAGTGATCCAGCCCGCATCGGTGTACCTGCAATTCACCTTCCGTCACCAGAGTGATCCAGCCCGCATCGGTGAACCAGCAATTCACCTTCCCTCACCAGAGTGATCCAGTCCGCATCGGAGTACCAGCAATTCACCTTCCCTCTCCAGAGTGATCCAGCCAGCATCGGAGTACCAGCAATTCACCTTACCTCTCCAGAGTGATCCAGCCAGCATCAGAGTACCAGCAATTCACCTTCCGTCACCAGCGTGATCCAGCCCGCATCGGAGTACCAGCAATTCACCTTCCCTCTCCAGAGTGATCCAGCCTGCATCAGAGTACCAGCAATTCAGCTTCCGTCGCCAGCGTGACCCAGCCCGCATCGGAGTACCAGCGATTCACATTCCCTCTCCAGAGTGATCCAGCCAGCATCTGAGTACCAGCAATACACCTTCCGTCACCAGAGTGACCCAGCCCGCATCGGAGTACCAGCGATTCACATTCCCTCTCCAGAGTGATCCAGCCCGCATCGGAGTACCAGCAATTCACCTTCTGTCTCCAGAGTGATCCAGACCGCATCGGTGTACCAGCGATTCACCTTCCCTCTCCAGAGTGATCCAGCCAGCATCGGAGTACCAGCAATTCACCTTCCCTCTCCAGAGTGATCCAGCCAGCATCGGAGTACCAGCAATTCACCTTCCGTCGCCAGAGTAACCGAGCCCGCATCGGAGTACCAGCGATTCACATTCTCTCTCCAGAGTGATCCAGCCAGCATCTGAGTACCAGCAATTCACCTTCCCTCTGCAGAGTGATCCAGCCAGCATCGGAGTACCAGCAATTCACCTTCCGTCGCCAGAGTGATCCAGCCCGCATCGGAGTACCAGCAATTCACGTTCCGTCACCAGAGTGATCCAGGTCGCATCGGAGTACCAGCAATTCACCTTCCCTCTGCAGAGTGATCCAGCCCGCATCGGAATACCAGGAATTCACCTTCCATCACCAGAGTGATCCAGCCCGCATCGGAGTAGCAGCGATTCACCTTCCCTCTCCAGAATGATCCAGCCAGCATCTGAGTACCAGCAATTCACCTTCCGTCGCCAGAGTGATCCAGCCCGCATCGGAGAATCAGCGATTCACCTTCCCTCTCCAGAGTGATCCAGCCAGCATCGGAGTACCAGCAGTTCACCTTCCCTCACCGGAGTTATCCAGCCCGCATCGGAGTACCAGCAATTCACCTTACCTCACCAGAGTGATCCAGCCCGCATCGGAGAACCAGCAATACACCTTCTGTCACGAGAGTGATCCAGCCCGCATCGGTGTACCTGCAATTCACCTTCCGTCACCAGAGTGATCCAGCCCGCATCGGTGAACCAGCAATTCACCTTCCCTCACCAGAGTGATCCAGTCCGCATCGGAGTACCAGCAATTCACCTTCCCTCTCCAGAGTGATCCAGCCAGCATCGGAGTACCAGCAATTCACCTTACCTCTCCAGAGTGATCCAGCCAGCATCAGAGTACCAGCAATTCACCTTCCGTCACCAGCGTGATCCAGCCCGCATCGGAGTACCAGCAATTCACCTTCCCTCTCCAGAGTGATCCAGCCAGCATCAGAGTACCAGCAATTCAGCTTCCGTCGCCAGCGTGACCCAGCCCGCATCGGAGTACCAGCGATTCACATTCCCTCTCCAGAGTGATCAAGCCAGCATCTGAGTACCAGCAATACACCTTCCGTCACCAGAGTGACCCAGCCCGCATCGGAGTACCAGCGATTCACATTCCCTCTCCAGAGTGATCCAGCCCGCATCGGAGTACCAGCAATTCACCTTCTGTCTCCAGAGTGATCCAGCCCGCATCGGTGTACCAGCAATTAACCTTCTGTCACCAGAGTGATCCAGCCCGCATCGGAGTACCAGCAATTCACCTTCCGTCACCAGAGTGATCCAGCCCGTATCGGAGTACCAGCAATTCACCTTCCGTCGCCAGAGTGATCCAGCGCGCATCGTAATACGAGCAATTCTCCTTCCCTCTCCAGAGTGATCCAGCCAGCATCGGAGTACCAGCAATTCACCTTCCGTCGCCAGAGTGACCCAGCCCGCATCAGAGTACCAGCAATTCACCTTCCGTCACCAGAGTGATCCAGCCCGCATCGGAGTACCAGCGATTCACCTTCCCTCTCCAGAGTGATCCAGCCAGCATCTGAGTACCAGCGATTCACCTTCCGTCGACAGAGTGATCCAGCCCGCATCGGAGTACCAGCAATTCACGTTCCGTCACCAGAGTGATCCAGCTCGCATCGAACTACCAGCGATTCACCTTCCGTCACCAGAGTGATCCAGCCCGAATCGAAGTACCAGCGATTCACCTTCCATCACCAGAGTGATCCAGCCCGCATCGGAGTACCAGCGATTCACCTTCCGTCAACAGAGTGATCCAGCCCGCATCGGAGTACCAGCAATTCACCTTCCCTCTCCAGAGTGACCCAGCCCGCATCGGAGGACCAGCAATTCACCTTCCGTCGCCAGAGTGACCCAGCCCGCATCAGAGTACCAGCAATTCACCTTCCGTCACCAGAGTGATCCAGCCCACATCGGAGTACCAGCGATTCACCTTCCCTCTCCAGAGTGATCCAGCCAGCATCAGAGTACCAGCGATTCACCTTCCGTCGCCAGAGTGATCCAGCCCGCATCGGAGTACCAGCAATTCACGTTCCGTCACCAGAGTGATCCAGGTCGCATCGGAGTACCAGCAATTCACCTTCCCTCTGCAGAGTGATCCAGCCCGCATCGGAATACCAGGAATTCACCTTCCATCACCAGAGTGATCCAGCCCGCATCGGAGTAGCAGCGATTCACCTTCCCTCTCCAGAATGATCCAGCCAGCATCTGAGTACCAGCAATTCACCTTCCGTCGCCAGAGTGATCCAGCCCGCATCGGAGAATCAGCGATTCACCTTCCCTCTCCAGAGTGATCCAGCCAGCATCGGAGTACCAGCAGTTCACCTTCCCTCACCGGAGTTATCCAGCCCGCATCGGAGTACCAGCAATTCACCTTCCCTCACCAGAGTGATCCAGCCCGCATCGGAGTACCAGCAATACACCTTCTGTCACGAGAGTGATCCAGCCCGCATCGGTGTACCTGCAATTCACCTTCCGTCACCAGAGTGATCCAGCCCGCATCGGTGAACCAGCAATTCACCTTCCCTCACCAGAGTGATCCAGTCCGCATCGGAGTACCAGCAATTCACCTTCCCTCTCCAGAGTGATCCAGCCAGCATCGGAGTACCAGCAATTCACCTTACCTCTCCAGAGTGATCCAGCCAGCATCAGAGTACCAGCAATTCACCTTCCGTCACCAGCGTGATCCAGCCCGCATCGGAGTACCAGCAATTCACCTTCCCTCTCCAGAGTGATCCAGCCTGCATCAGAGTACCAGCAATTCAGCTTCCGTCGCCAGCGTGACCCAGCCCGCATCGGAGTACCAGCGATTCACATTCCCTCTCCAGAGTGATCCAGCCAGCATCTGAGTACCAGCAATACACCTTCCGTCACCAGAGTGACCCAGCCCGCATCGGAGTACCAGCGATTCACATTCCCTCTCCAGAGTGATCCAGCCCGCATCGGAGTACCAGCAATTCACCTTCTGTCTCCAGAGTGATCCAGACCGCATCGGTGTACCAGCGATTCACCTTCCCTCTCCAGAGTGATCCAGCCAGCATCGGAGTACCAGCAATTCACCTTCCCTCTCCAGAGTGATCCAGCCAGCATCGGAGTACCAGCAATTCACCTTCCGTCGCCAGAGTAACCGAGCCCGCATCAGAGTACCAGCGATTCACATTCTCTCTCCAGAGTGATCCAGCCAGCATCTGAGTACCAGCAATTCACCTTCTGTCACCAGAGTGATCCAGCCCGCATCGGAGTACCAGCAATTCACCTTCCGTCACCAGCGTGATCCAGCCCGCATCGGAGAACCAGCAATTCAACTTCCGTCGCCAGAGTGACCCAGCCTGCATCAGAGTACCAGCAATTCACCTTCCCTCTCCAGAGTGATCCAGCCAGCATCTGAGTACCAGCAATTCAGCTTCCGTCGCCAGAGTGACCCAGCCCGCATCGGAGTACCAGCGATTCACCTTCCATCACCAGAGTGATCCAGCCAGCATCTGAGTACCAGCAATTCACCTTCCGTCGGCAGAGTGACCCAGCCCGCATCGGAGTACCAGCAATTCACCTTCCCTCTCCAGAGTGATCCAGCCAGCATCGGAGTACCAGCAATTCACCTTCCCGCTCCAGAGTGATCCAGCCAGCACCTGAGTACCAGCAATTCACCTTCCGTCGCCAGAGTAACCCAGCCCGCATCGGAGTACCAGCGATTCACATTCTCTCTCCAGATTGATCCAGCCAGCATCTGAGTACCAGCAATTCACCATCCCTCTCCAGAGTGATCCAGCCAGCATCTGAGTACCAGCAATTCAGCTTCCGTTGCCACAGTGACCCAGCCTGCATCGGAGTACCAGCGATTCACCTTCCGACACAAGAGTGACCCAGCATGCATCGGAGTACCAGCAATTCACCTTCCCTCTCCAGAGTGATCCAGCCAGCATCTGAGTACCAGCAATTCACCTTCCGTCGCCAGAGTGATCCAGCCCGCATCGGAGTACCAGCGATTCACCTTCCCTCTCCAGAGTGATCCACCCAGCATCGGAATACCAGCAATTCACCTTCCATCACCAGAGTGATCCAGCCCGCATCGGAGTACCAGCAGTTCACCTTCCCTCACCAGAGTTATCCAGCCCGCATAGGAGTACCAGCAATTCACCTTCCCTCACCAGAGTGATCCAGTCCGCATCGGAGTACCAGCAATTCATCTTCCGTCACCAGAGTGATCCAGCCCGCATCGGAGTACCAGCAATTCACCTTCCGTCACCAGCGTGATCCAGCCCGCATCGGAGAACCAGCAATTCAACTTCCGTCGCCAGAGTGACCCAGCCCGCATCGGAGTACCAGCAATTCACCTTCCGTCTCCAGAGTGATCCAGCCAGCATCAGAGTACCAGCAATTCAGCTTCCGTCGCCAGAGTGACCCAGCCCGCATCGGAGTACCAGCGATTCACCTTCCATCACCAGAGTGATCCAGCCAGCATCTGAGTAACAGCAATTCACCTTCCGTCGCCAGAGTGACCCAGCCCGCATCGGAGTACCAGCAATTCACCTTCCCTCTCCAGAGTGACCCAGCCCGCATCGGAGGACCAGCAATTCACCTTCCGTCGCCAGAGTGACCCAGCCCGCATCAGAGTACCAGCAATTCACCTTCCGTCACCAGAGTGATCCAGCCCACATCGGAGTACCAGCGATTCACCTTCCCTCTCCAGAGTGATCCAGCCAGCATCAGAGTACCAGCGATTCACCTTCCGTCGCCAGAGTGATCCAGCCCGCATCGGAGTACCAGCAATTCACGTTCCGTCACCAGAGTGATCCAGGTCGCATCGGAGTACCAGCAATTCACCTTCCCTCTGCAGAGTGATCCAGCCCGCATCGGAATACCAGGAATTCACCTTCCATCACCAGAGTGATCCAGCCCGCATCGGAGTAGCAGCGATTCACCTTCCCTCTCCAGAATGATCCAGCCAGCATCTGAGTACCAGCAATTCACCTTCCGTCGCCAGAGTGATCCAGCCCGCATCGGAGAATCAGCGATTCACCTTCCCTCTCCAGAGTGATCCAGCCAGCATCGGAGTACCAGCAGTTCACCTTCCCTCACCGGAGTTATCCAGCCCGCATCGGAGTACCAGCAATTCACCTTCCCTCACCAGAGTGATCCAGCCCGCATCGGAGTACCAGCAATACACCTTCTGTCACGAGAGTGATCCAGCCCGCATCGGTGTACCTGCAATTCACCTTCCGTCACCAGAGTGATCCAGCCCGCATCGGTGAACCAGCAATTCACCTTCCCTCACCAGAGTGATCCAGTCCGCATCGGAGTACCAGCAATTCACCTTCCCTCTCCAGAGTGATCCAGCCAGCATCGGAGTACCAGCAATTCACCTTCCCTCTCCAGAGTGATCCAGCCAGCATCAGAGTACCAGCAATTCACCTTCCGTCACCAGCGTGATCCAGCCCGCATCGGAGTACCAGCAATTCACCTTCCCTCTCCAGAGTGATCCAGCCAGCATCAGAGTACCAGCAATTCAGCTTCCGTCGCCAGCGTGACCCAGCCCGCATCGGAGTACCAGCGATTCACATTCCCTCTCCAGAGTGATCCAGCCAGCATCTGAGTACCAGCAATACACCTTCCGTCACCAGAGTGACCCAGCCCGCATCGGAGTACCAGCGATTCACATTCCCTCTCCAGAGTGATCCAGCCCGCATCGGAGTACCAGCAATTCACCTTCTGTCTCCAGAGTGATCCAGACCGCATCGGTGTACCAGCGATTCACCTTCCCTCTCCAGAGTGATCCAGCCAGCATCGGAGTACCAGCAATTCACCTTCCCTCTCCAGAGTGATCCAGCCAGCATCGGAGTACCAGCAATTCACCTTCCGTCGCCAGAGTAACCGAGCCCGCATCGGAGTACCAGCGATTCACATTCTCTCTCCAGAGTGATCCAGCCAGCATCTGAGTACCAGCAATTCACCTTCTGTCACCAGAGTGATCCAGCCCGCATCGGAGTACCAGCAATTCACCTTCCGTCACCAGCGTGATCCAGCCCGCATCGGAGAACCAGCAATTCAACTTCCGTCGCCAGAGTGACCCAGCCTGCATCGGAGTACCAGCAATTCACCTTCCCTCTCCAGAGTGATCCAGCCAGCATCAGAGTACCAGCAATTCACCTTCCCTCTCCAGAGTGATCCAGCCAGCATCTGAGTACCAGCAATTCAGCTTCCGTCGCCAGAGTGACCCAGCCCGCATCGGAGTACCAGCGATTCACCTTCCATCACCAGAGTGATCCAGCCAGCATCTGAGTACCAGCAATTCACCTTCCGTCGGCAGAGTGACCCAGCCCGCATCGGAGTACCAGCAATTCACCTTCCCTCTCCAGAGTGATCCAGCCAGCATCGGAGTACCAGCAATTCACCTTCCCGCTCCAGAGTGATCCAGCCAGCACCTGAGTACCAGCAATTCACCTTCCGTCGCCAGAGTAACCCAGCCCGCATCGGAGTACCAGCGATTCACATTCTCTCTCCAGATTGATCCAGCCAGCATCTGAGTACCAGCAATTCACCATCCCTCTCCAGAGTGATCCAGCCAGCATCTGAGTACCAGCAATTCAGCTTCCGTTGCCACAGTGACCCAGCCTGCATCGGAGTACCAGCGATTCACCTTCCGACACAAGAGTGACCCAGCATGCATCGGAGTACCAGCAATTCACCTTCCCTCTCCAGAGTGATCCAGCCAGCATCTGAGTACCAGCAATTCACCTTCCGTCGCCAGAGTGATCCAGCCCGCATCGGAGTACCAGCGATTCACCTTCCCTCTCCAGAGTGATCCACCCAGCATCGGAATACCAGCAATTCACCTTCCATCACCAGAGTGATCCAGCCCGCATCGGAGTACCAGCAGTTCACCTTCCCTCACCAGAGTTATCCAGCCCGCATAGGAGTACCAGCAATTCACCTTCCCTCACCAGAGTGATCCAGTCCGCATCGGAGTACCAGCAATTCATCTTCCGTCACCAGAGTGATCCAGCCCGCATCGGAGTACCAGCAATTCACCTTCCGTCACCAGCGTGATCCAGCCCGCATCGGAGAACCAGCAATTCAACTTCCGTCGCCAGAGTGACCCAGCCCGCATCGGAGTACCAGCAATTCACCTTCCGTCTCCAGAGTGATCCAGCCAGCATCAGAGTACCAGCAATTCAGCTTCCGTCGCCAGAGTGACCCAGCCCGCATCGGAGTACCAGCGATTCACCTTCCATCACCAGAGTGATCCAGCCAGCATCTGAGTAACAGCAATTCACCTTCCGTCGCCAGAGTGACCCAGCCCGCATCGGAGTACCAGCAATTCACCTTCCCTCTCCAGAGTGACCCAGCCCGCATCGGAGGACCAGCAATTCACCTTCCGTCGCCAGAGTGACCCAGCCCGCATCAGAGTACCAGCAATTCACCTTCCGTCACCAGAGTGATCCAGCCCACATCGGAGTACCAGCGATTCACCTTCCCTCTCCAGAGTGATCCAGCCAGCATCAGAGTACCAGCGATTCACCTTCCGTCGCCAGAGTGATCCAGCCCGCATCGGAGTACCAGCAATTCACGTTCCGTCACCAGAGTGATCCAGGTCGCATCGGAGTACCAGCAATTCACCTTCCCTCTGCAGAGTGATCCAGCCCGCATCGGAATACCAGGAATTCACCTTCCATCACCAGAGTGATCCAGCCCGCATCGGAGTAGCAGCGATTCACCTTCCCTCTCCAGAATGATCCAGCCAGCATCTGAGTACCAGCAATTCACCTTCCGTCGCCAGAGTGATCCAGCCCGCATCGGAGAATCAGCGATTCACCTTCCCTCTCCAGAGTGATCCAGCCAGCATCGGAGTACCAGCAGTTCACCTTCCCTCACCGGAGTTATCCAGCCCGCATCGGAGTACCAGCAATTCACCTTCCCTCACCAGAGTGATCCAGCCCGCATCGGAGTACCAGCAATACACCTTCTGTCACGAGAGTGATCCAGCCCGCATCGGTGTACCTGCAATTCACCTTCCGTCACCAGAGTGATCCAGCCCGCATCGGTGAACCAGCAATTCACCTTCCCTCACCAGAGTGATCCAGTCCGCATCGGAGTACCAGCAATTCACCTTCCCTCTCCAGAGTGATCCAGCCAGCATCGGAGTACCAGCAATTCACCTTACCTCTCCAGAGTGATCCAGCCAGCATCAGAGTACCAGCAATTCACCTTCCGTCACCAGCGTGATCCAGCCCGCATCGGAGTACCAGCAATTCACCTTCCCTCTCCAGAGTGATCCAGCCAGCATCAGAGTACCAGCAATTCAGCTTCCGTCGCCAGCGTGACCCAGCCCGCATCGGAGTACCAGCGATTCACATTCCCTCTCCAGAGTGATCCAGCCAGCATCTGAGTACCAGCAATACACCTTCCGTCACCAGAGTGACCCAGCCCGCATCGGAGTACCAGCGATTCACATTCCCTCTCCAGAGTGATCCAGCCCGCATCGGAGTACCAGCAATTCACCTTCTGTCTCCAGAGTGATCCAGCCCGCATCGGTGTACCAGCGATTCACCTTCCCTCTCCAGAGTGATCCAGCCAGCATCGGAGTACCAGCAATTCACCTTCCCTCTCCAGAGTGATCCAGCCAGCATCGGAGTACCAGCAATTCACCTTCCGTCGCCAGAGTAACCCAGCCCGCATCGGAGTACCAGCGATTCACATTCTCTCTCCAGAGTGATCCAGCCAGCATCTGAGTACCAGCAATTCACCTTCTGTCACCAGAGTGATCCAGCCCGCATCGGAGTACCAGCAATTCACCTTCCGTCACCAGCGTGATCCAGCCCGCATCGGAGAACCAGCAATTCAACTTCCGTCGCCAGAGTGACCCAGCCTGCATCGGAGTACCAGCAATTCACCTTCCCTCTCCAGAGTGATCCAGCCAGCATCAGAGTACCAGCAATTCACCTTCCCTCTCCAGAGTGATCCAGCCAGCATCTGAGTACCAGCAATTCAGCTTCCGTCGCCAGAGTGACCCAGCCCGCATCGGAGTACCAGCTATTCACCTTCCATCACCAGAGTGATCCAGCCAGCATCTGAGTACCAGCAATTCACCTTCCGTCGGCAGAGTGACCCAGCCCGCATCGGAGTACCAGCAATTCACCTTCCCTCTCCAGAGTGATCCAGCCAGCATCGGAGTACCAGCAATTCACCTTCCCGCTCCAGAGTGATCCAGCCAGCACCTGAGTACCAGCAATTCACCTTCCGTCGCCAGAGTAACCCAGCCCGCATCGGAGTACCAGCGATTCACATTCTCTCTCCAGATTGATCCAGCCAGCATCTGAGTACCAGCAATTCACCTTCCCTCTCCAGAGTGATCCAGCCAGCATCTGAGTACCAGCAATTCAGCTTCGGTTGCCACAGTGACCCAGCCTGCATCGGAGTACCAGCGATTCACCTTCCGACACAAGAGTGACCCAGCACGCATCGGAGTACCAGCAATTCACCTTCCCTCTCCAGAGTGATCCAGCCAGCATCTGAGTACCAGCAATTCACCTTCCGTCGCCAGAGTGATCCAGCCCGCATCGGAGTACCAGCGATTCACCTTCCCTCTCCAGAGTGATCCACCCAGCATCGGAATACCAGCAATTCACCTTCCATCACCAGAGTGATCCAGCCCGCATCGGAGTACCAGCAGTTCACCTTCCCTCACCAGAGTTATCCAGCCCGTATAGGAGTACCAGCAATTCACCTTCCCTCACCAGAGTGATCCAGTCCGCATCGGAGTACCAGCAATTCATCTTCCGTCACCAGAGTGATCCAGCCCGCATCGGAGTACCAGCAATTCACCTTCCGTCACCAGCGTGATCCAGCCCGCATCGGAGAACCAGCAATTCAACTTCCGTCGCCAGAGTGACCCAGCCCGCATCGGAGTACCAGCAATTCACCTTCCGTCTCCAGAGTGATCCAGCCAGCATCAGAGTACCAGCAATTCAGCTTCCGTCGCCAGAGTGACCCAGCCCGCATCGGAGTACCAGCGATTCACCTTCCATCACCAGAGTGATCCAGCCAGCATCTGAGTAACAGCAATTCACCTTCCGTCGCCAAAGTGACCCAGCCCGCATCGGAGTACCAGCAATTCACCTTCCCTCACCAGAGTGATCCAGCCTGCTTCGGAGTACCAGCAATTCACCTTCTGTCACCAGAGTGATCCAGCCCGCATCGGAGTACCAGCAATTCACCTTCCGTCACCAGAGTGATCCAGCCCGTATCGGAGTACCAGCAATTAACCTTCTGTCACCAGAGTGATCCAGCCCGCATCGGAGTACCAGCAATTCACCTTCCGTCACCAGAGTGATCCAGCCCGTATCGGAGTACCAGCAATTCACCTTCCGTCGCCAGAGTGATCCAGCGCGCATCGTAATACGAGCAATTCTCCTTCCCTCTCCAGAGTGATCCAGCCAGCATCGGAGTACCAGCAATTCACCTTCCGTCGCCAGAGTGACCCAGCCCGCATCAGAGTACCAGCAATTCACAATCCGTCACCAGAGTGATCCAGCCCGCATCGGAGTACCAGCGATTCACCTTCCCTCTCCAGAGTGATCCAGCCAGCATCTGAGTACCAGCGATTCACCTTCCGTCGCCAGAGTGATCCAGCCCGCATCGGAGTACCAGCAATTCACGTTCCGTCACCAGAGTGATCCAGCTCGCATCGAACTACCAGCGATTCACCTTCCGTCACCAGAGTGATCCAGCCCGAATCGAAGTACCAGCGATTCACCTTCCGTCACCAGAGTGATCCAGCCCGCATCGGAGTACCAGCGATTCACCTTCCGTCACCAGAGTGATCCAGCCCGCATCGGAGTACCAGCAATTCACCTTCCCTCTCCAGAGTGACCCAGCCCGCATCGGAGGACCAGCAATTCACCTTCCGTCGCCAGAGTGACCCAGCCGGCATCAGAGTACCAGCAATTCACCTTCCGTCACCAGAGTGATCCAGCCCACATCGGAGTACCAGCGATTCACCTTCCCTCTCCAGAGTGATCCAGCCAGCATCAGAGTACCAGCGATTCACCTTCCGTCGCCAGAGTGATCCAGCCCGCATCGGAGTACCAGCAATTCACGTTCCGTCACCAGAGTGATCCAGGTCGCATCGGAGTACCAGCAATTCACCTTCCCTCTGCAGTGTGATCCAGCCCGCATCGGAATACCAGGAATTCACCTTCCATCACCAGAGTGATCCAGCCCGCATCGGAGTACCAGCGATTCACCTTCCCTCTCCAGAATGATCCAGCCAGCATCTGAGTACCAGCAATTCACCTTCCGTCGCCAGAGTGATCCAGCCCGCATCGGAGAATCAGCGATTCACCTTCCCTCTCCAGAGTGATCCAGCCAGCATCGGAGTACCAGCAGTTCACCTTCCCTCACCGGAGTTATCCAGCCCGCATCGGAGTACCAGCAATTCACCTTCCCTCACCAGAGTGATCCAGCCCGCATCGGTGTACCTGCAATTCACCTTCCGTCACCAGAGTGATCCAGCCCGCATCGGTGAACCAGCAATTCACCTTCCCTCACCAGAGTGATCCAGTCCGCATCGGAGTACCAGCAATTCATCTTCCGTCACCAGAGTGATCCAGCCCGCATCGGAGTACCAGCAATTCACCTTCCCTCTCCAGAGTGATCCAGCCAGCATCAGAGTACCAGCAATTCAGCTTCCGTCGCCAGAGTGACCCAGCCCGCATCGGAGTACCAGCGATTCACCTTCCATCACCAGAGTGATTCAGCCAGCATCTGAGTACCAGCAATTCACCTTCCATCGGCAGAGTGACCCAGCCCGCATCGGAGTACCAGCGATTCACATTCCCTCTCCAGAGTGATCCAGCCAGCATCTGAGTACCAGTAATTCACCTTCTGTCGCCAGAGTGATCCAGCCCGCATCGGAGTACCAGCGATTCACATTCCCTCTCCAGAGTGAACCAGCCCGCATCGGAGTACCAGCAATACACCTTCCGTCACGAGAGTGATCCAGCCCGCATCGGTGTACCAGCAATTCACCTTCCGTCACCAGTGTGATCCAGCCCCCATCGGAGTACCAGCGATTCACCTTCCCTCTCCAGAGTGATCCAGCCAGCATCGGAGTACCAGCAATTCACCTTCCCTCTCCAGAGTGATCCAGCCAGCATCGGAGTACCAGCAATTCACCTTCCGTCGCCAGAGTAACCCAGCCCGCATCGGAGTACCAGCGATTCACATTCTCTCTCCAGAGTGATCCAGCCAGCATCTGAGTACCAGCAATTCACCTTCTGTCACCAGAGTGATCCAGCCCGCATCGGAGTACCAGCAATTCACCTTCCGTCACCAGCGTGATCCAGCCCGCATCGGAGAACCAGCAATTCAACTTCCGTCGCCAGAGTGACCCAGCCTGCATCGGAGTACCAGCAATTCACCTTCCCTCTCCAGAGTGATCCAGCCAGCATCAGAGTACCAGCAATTCACCTTCCCTCTCCAGAGTGATCCAGCCAGCATCTGAGTACCAGCAATTCAGCTTCCGTCGCCAGAGTGACCCAGCCCGCATCGGAGTACCAGCGATTCACCTTCCATCACCAGAGTGATCCAGCCAGCATCTGAGTACCAGCAATTCACCTTCCGTCGGCAGAGTGACCCAGCCCGCATCGGAGTACAAGCGATTCACATTCCCTCTCCAGAGTGATCCAGCCCGCATCGGAGTACGAGCAATTCACCTTCCCTCTCCAGAGTGATCCAGCCAGCATCGGAGTACCAGCAATTCACCTTCCCGCTCCAGAGTGATCCAGCCAGCACCTGAGTACCAGCAATTCACCTTCCGTCTCCAGAGTAACCCAGCCCGCATCGGAGTACCAGCGATTCACATTCTCTCTCCAGATTGATCCAGCCAGCATCTGAGTACCAGCAATTCACCTTCCCTCTCCAGAGTGATCCAGCCTGCTTCGGAGTACCAGCAATTCACCTTCTGTCACCAGAGTGATCCAGCCCGCATCGAAGTACCAGCAATTCACCTTCCCTCTGCAGAGTGATCCAGCCCGCATCGGAATACCAGGAATTCACCTTCCATCACCAGAGTGATCCAGCCCGCATCGGAGTAGCAGCGATTCACCTTCCCTCTCCAGAATGATCCAGCCAGCATCTGAGTACCAGCAATTCACCTTCCGTCGCCAGAGTGATCCAGCCCGCATCGGAGAATCAGCGATTCACCTTCCCTCTCCAGAGTGATCCAGCCAGCATCGGAGTACCAGCAGTTCACCTTCCCTCACCGGAGTTATCCAGCCCGCATCGGAGTACCAGCAATTCACCTTCCCTCACCAGAGTGATCCAGCCCGCATCGGAGTACCAGCAATACACCTTCTGTCACGAGAGTGATCCAGCCCGCATCGGTGTACCTGCAATTCACCTTCCGTCACCAGAGTGATCCAGCCCGCATCGGTGAACCAGCAATTCACCTTCCCTCACCAGAGTGATCCAGTCCGCATCGGAGTACCAGCAATTCACCTTCCCTCTCCAGAGTGATCCAGCCAGCATCGGAGTACCAGCAATTCACCTTACCTCTCCAGAGTGATCCAGCCAGCATCAGAGTACCAGCAATTCACCTTCCGTCACCAGCGTGATCCAGCCCGCATCGGAGTACCAGCAATTCACCTTCCCTCTCCAGAGTGATCCAGCCAGCATCAGAGTACCAGCAATTCAGCTTCGTCGCCAGCGTGACCCAGCCCGCATCGGAGTACCAGCGATTCACATTCCCTCTCCAGAGTGATCCAGCCAGCATCTGAGTACCAGCAATACACCTTCCGTCACCAGAGTGACCCAGCCCGCATCGGAGTACCAGCGATTCACATTCCCTCTCCAGAGTGATCCAGCCCGCATCGGAGTACCAGCAATTCACCTTCTGTCTCCAGAGTGATCCAGCCCGCATCGGTGTACCAGCGATTCACCTTCCCTCTCCAGAGTGATCCAGCCAGCATCGGAGTACCAGCAATTCACCTTCCCTCTCCAGAGTGATCCAGCCAGCATCGGAGTACCAGCAATTCACCTTCCGTCGCCAGAGTAACCCAGCCCGCATCGGAGTACCAGCGATTCACATTCTCTCTCCAGAGTGATCCAGCCAGCATCTGAGTACCAGCAATTCACCTTCTGTCACCAGAGTGATCCAGCCCGCATCGGAGTACCAGCAATTCACCTTCCGTCACCAGCGTGATCCAGCCCGCATCGGAGAACCAGCAATTCAACTTCCGTCGCCAGAGTGACCCAGCCTGCATCGGAGTACCAGCAATTCACCTTCCCTCTCCAGAGTGATCCAGCCAGCATCAGAGTACCAGCAATTCACCTTCCCTCTCCAGAGTGATCCAGCCAGCATCTGAGTACCAGCAATTCAGCTTCCGTCGCCAGAGTGACCCAGCCCGCATCGGAGTACCAGCTATTCACCTTCCATCACCAGAGTGATCCAGCCAGCATCTGAGTACCAGCAATTCACCTTCCGTCGGCAGAGTGACCCAGCCCGCATCGGAGTACCAGCAATTCACCTTCCCTCTCCAGAGTGATCCAGCCAGCATCGGAGTACCAGCAATTCACCTTCCCGCTCCAGAGTGATCCAGCCAGCACCTGAGTACCAGCAATTCACCTTCCGTCGCCAGAGTAACCCAGCCCGCATCGGAGTACCAGCGATTCACATTCTCTCTCCAGATTGATCCAGCCAGCATCTGAGTACCAGCAATTCACCTTCCCTCTCCAGAGTGATCCAGCCAGCATCTGAGTACCAGCAATTCAGCTTCCATCACCAGAGTGATCCAGCCCGCATCGGAGTACCAGCAGTTCACCTTCCCTCACCAGAGTTATCCAGCCAGTATAGGAGTACCAGCAATTCACCTTCCCTCACCAGAGTGATCCAGTCCGCATCGGAGTACCAGCAATTCATCTTCCGTCACCAGAGTGATCCAGCCCGCATCGGAGTACCAGCAATTCACCTTCCGTCACCAGCGTGATCCAGCCCGCATCGGAGAACCAGCAATTCAACTTCCGTCGCCAGAGTGACCCAGCCCGCATCGGAGTACCAGCAATTCACCTTCCGTCTCCAGAGTGATCCAGCCAGCATCAGAGTACCAGCAATTCAGCTTCCGTCGCCAGAGTGACCCAGCCCGCATCGGAGTACCAGCGATTCACCTTCCATCACCAGAGTGATCCAGCCAGCATCTGAGTAACAGCAATTCACCTTCCGTCGCCAAAGTGACCCAGCCCGCATCGGAGTACCAGCAATTCACCTTCCCTCACCAGAGTGATCCAGCCTGCTTCGGAGTACCAGCAATTCACCTTCTGTCACCAGAGTGATCCAGCCCGCATCGGAGTACCAGCAATTCACCTTCCGTCACCAGAGTGATCCAGCCCGTATCGGAGTACCAGCAATTAACCTTCTGTCACCAGAGTGATCCAGCCCGCATCGGAGTACCAGCAATTCACCTTCCGTCACCAGAGTGATCCAGCCCGTATCGGAGTACCAGCAATTCACCTTCCGTCGCCAGAGTGATCCAGCGCGCATCGTAATACGAGCAATTCTCCTTCCCTCTCCAGAGTGATCCAGCCAGCATCGGAGTACCAGCAATTCACCTTCCGTCGCCAGAATGACCCAGCCCGCATCAGAGTACCAGCAATTCACAATCCGTCACCAGAGTGATCCAGCCCGCATCGGAGTACCAGCGATTCACCTTCCCTCTCCAGAGTGATCCAGCCAGCATCTGAGTACCAGCGATTCACCTTCCGTCGCCAGAGTGATCCAGCCCGCATCGGAGTACCAGCAATTCACGTTCCGTCACCAGAGTGATCCAGCTCGCATCGAACTACCAGCGATTCACCTTCCGTCACCAGAGTGATCCAGCCCGAATCGAAGTACCAGCGATTCACCTTCCGTCACCAGAGTGATCCAGCCCGCATCGGAGTACCAGCGATTCACCTTCCGTCACCAGAGTGATCCAGCCCGCATCGGAGTACCAGCAATTCACCTTCCCTCTCCAGAGTGACCCAGCCCGCATCGGAGGACCAGCAATTCACCTTCCGTCGCCAGAGTGACCCAGCCGGCATCAGAGTACCAGCAATTCACCTTCCGTCACCAGAGTGATCCAGCCCACATCGGAGTACCAGCGATTCACCTTCCCTCTCCAGAGTGATCCAGCCAGCATCAGAGTACCAGCGATTCACCTTCCGTCGCCAGAGTGATCCAGCCCGCATCGGAGTACCAGCAATTCACGTTCCGTCACCAGAGTGATCCAGGTCGCATCGGAGTACCAGCAATTCACCTTCCCTCTGCAGTGTGATCCAGCCCGCATCGGAATACCAGGAATTCACCTTCCATCACCAGAGTGATCCAGCCCGCATCGGAGTACCAGCGATTCACCTTCCCTCTCCAGAATGATCCAGCCAGCATCTGAGTACCAGCAATTCACCTTCCGTCGCCAGAGTGATCCAGCCCGCATCGGAGAATCAGCGATTCACCTTCCCTCTCCAGAGTGATCCAGCCAGCATCGGAGTACCAGCAGTTCACCTTCCCTCACCGGAGTTATCCAGCCCGCATCGGAGTACCAGCAATTCACCTTCCCTCACCAGAGTGATCCAGCCCGCATCGGAGTACCAGCAATACACCTTCTGTCACGAGAGTGATCCAGCCCGCATCGGTGTACCTGCAATTCACCTTCCGTCACCAGAGTGATCCAGCCCGCATCGGTGAACCAGCAATTCACCTTCCCTCACCAGGGTGATCCAGTCCGCATCGGAGTACCAGCAATTCATCTTCCGTCACCAGAGTGATCCAGCCCGCATCGGAGTACCAGCAATTCACCTTCCCTCTCCAGAGTGATCCAGCCAGCATCAGAGTACCAGCAATTCAGCTTCCGTCGCCAGAGTGACCCAGCCCGCATCGGAGTACCAGCGATTCACCTTCCATCACCAGAGTGATTCAGCCAGCATCTGAGTACCAGCAATTCACCTTCCATCGGCAGAGTGACCCAGCCCGCATCGGAGTACCAGCGATTCACATTCCCTCTCCAGAGTGATCCAGCCAGCATCTGAGTACCAGTAATTCACCTTCTGTCGCCAGAGTGATCCAGCCCGCATCGGAGTACCAGCGATTCACATTCCCTCTCCAGAGTGAACCAGCCCGCATCGGAGTACCAGCAATACACCTTCCGTCACGAGAGTGATCCAGCCCGCATCGGTGTACCAGCAATTCACCTTCCGTCACCAGTGTGATCCAGCCCCCATCGGAGTACCAGCGATTCACCTTCCCTCTCCAGAGTGATCCAGCCAGCATCGGAGTACCAGCAATTCACCTTCCCTCTCCAGAGTGATCCAGCCAGCATCGGAGTACCAGCAATTCACCTTCCGTCGCCAGAGTAACCCAGCCCGCATCGGAGTACCAGCGATTCACCTTCCCTCTCCAGAATGATCCAGCCAGCATCTGAGTACCAGCAATTCACCTTCCGTCGCCAGAGTGATCCAGCCCGCATCGGAGAATCAGCGATTCACCTTCCCTCTCCAGAGTGATCCAGCCAGCATCGGAGTACCAGCAGTTCACCTTCCCTCACCGGAGTTATCCAGCCCGCATCGGAGTACCAGCAATTCACCTTCCCTCACCAGAGTGATCCAGCCCGCATCGGAGTACCAGCAATACGCCTTCTGTCACGAGAGTGATCCAGCCCGCATCGGTGTACCTGCAATTCACCTTCCGTCACCAGAGTGATCCAGCCCGCATCGGTGAACCAGCAATTCACCTTCCCTCACCAGAGTGATCCAGTCCGCATCGGAGTACCAGCAATTCATCTTCCGTCACCAGAGTGATCCAGCCCGCATCGGAGTACCAGCAATTCACCTTCCCTCTCCAGAGTGATCCAGCCAGCATCAGAGTACCAGCAATTCAGCTTCCGTCGCCAGAGTGACCCAGCCCGCATCAGAGTACCAGCAATTCACCTTCCGTCACCAGAGTGATCCAGCCCGCAACGGAGTACCAGCGATTCACCTTCCCTCTCCAGAGTGATCCAGCCAGCATATGAGTACCAGCGATTCACCTTCCGTCGCCAGAGTGATCCAGCCCGCATCGGAGTACCAGCAATTCACGTTCCGTCACCAGAGTGATCCAGCTCGCATCGAACTACCAGCGATTCACCTTCCGTCACCAGAGTGATCCAGCCCGAATCGAAGTACCAGCGATTCAGCTTCCGTCACCAGAGTGATCCAGCCCGCATCGGAGTACCAGCGATTCACCTTCCGTCACCAGAGTGATCCAGCCCGCATCGGAGTACCAGCAATTCACCTTCCCTCTCCAGAGTGATCCAGCCAGCATCAGAGTACCAGCGATTCACCTTCCGTCGCCAGAGTGATCCAGCCCGCATCGGAGTACCAGCAATTCACGTTCCGTCACCAGAGTGATCCAGCTCGCATCGAACTACCAGCGATTCACCTTCCGTCACCAGAGTGATCCAGCCCGAATCGAAGTACCAGCGATTCACCTTCCGTCACCAGAGTGATCCAGCCCGCATCGGAGTACCAGCGATTCACCTTCCGTCACCAGAGTGATCCAGCCCGCATCGGAGTACCAGCAATTCACCTTCCCTCTCCAGAGTGATCCAGCCCACATCGGAGTACCAGCGATTCACCTTCCCTCTCCAGAGTGATCCAGCCAGCATCAGAGTACCAGCGATTCACCTTCCGTCACCAGAGTGATCCAGCCCGCATCGGAGTACCAGCAATTCACGTTCCGTCACCAGAGTGATCCAGGTCGCATCGGAGTACCAGCAATTCACCTTCTCTCTGCAGAGTGATCCAGCCCGCATCGGAATACCAGGAATTCACCTTCCATCACCAGAGTGATCCAGCCCGCATCGGAGTACCAGCGATTCACCTTCCCTCTCCAGAATGATCCAGCCAGCATCTGAGTACCAGCAATTCACCTTCCGTCGCCAGAGTGATCCAGCCCGCATCGGAGAATCAGCGATTCACCTTCCCTCTCCAGAGTGATCCAGCCAGCATCGGAGTACCAGCAGTTCACCTTCCCTCACCGGAGTTATCCAGCCCGCATCGGAGTACCAGCAATTCACCTTCCCTCACCAGAGTGATCCAGCCCGCATCGGAGTACCAGCAATACGCCTTCTGTCACGAGAGTGATCCAGCCCGCATCGGTGTACCTGCAATTCACCTTCCGTCACCAGAGTGATCCAGCCCGCATCGGTGAACCAGCAATTCACCTTCCCTCACCAGAGTGATCCAGTCCGCATCGGAGTACCAGCAATTCATCTTCCGTCACCAGAGTGATCCAGCCCTCATCGGAGTACCAGCAATTCACCTTCCCTCTCCAGAGTGATCCAGCCAGCATCAGAGTACCAGCAATTCAGCTTCCGTCGCCAGAGTGACCCAGCCCGCATCAGAGTACCAGCAATTCACCTTCCGTCACCAGAGTGATCCAGCCCGCAACGGAGTACCAGCGATTCACCTTCCCTCTCCAGAGTGATCCAGCCAGCATATGAGTACCAGCGATTCACCTTCCGTCGCCAGAGTGATCCAGCCCGTATCGGAGTACCAGCAATTCACGTTCCGTCACCAGAGTGATCCAGCTCGCATCGAACTACCAGCGATTCACCTTCCGTCACCAGAGTGATCCAGCCCGAATCGACGTACCAGCGATTCAGCTTCCGTCACCAGAGTGATCCAGCCCGCATCGGAGTACCAGCGATTCACCTTCCGTCACCAGAGTGATCCAGCCCGCATCGGAGTACCAGCAATTCACCTTCCCTCTCCAGAGTGATCCAGCCAGCATCAGAGTACCAGCGATTCACCTTCCGTCGCCAGAGTGATCCAGCCCGCATCGGAGTACCAGCAATTCACGTTCCGTCACCAGAGTGATCCAGCTCGCATCGAACTACCAGCGATTCACCTTCCGTCACCAGAGTGATCCAGCCCGAATCGAAGTACCAGCGATTCACCTTCCGTCACCAGAGTGATCCAGCCCGCATCGGAGTACCAGCGATTCACCTTCCGTCACCTGAGTGATCCAGCCCGCATCGGAGTACCAGCAATTCACCTTCCCTCTCCAGAGTGACCCAGCCCGCATCGGAGGACCAGCAATTCACCTTCCGTCGCCAGAGTGACCCAGCCCGCATCAGAGTACCAGCAATTCACCTTCCGTCACCAGAGTGATCCAGCCCACATCGGAGTACCAGCGATTCACCTTCCCTCTCCAGAGTGATCCAGCCAGCATCAGAGTACCAGCGATTCACATTCCCTCTCCAGAGTGATCCAGCCCGCATCGGAGTACGAGCAATTCACCTTCCCTCTCCAGAGTGATCCAGCCAGCATCGGAGTACCAGCAATTCACCTTCCCGCTCCAGAGTGATCCAGCCAGCACCTGAGTACCAGCAATTCACCTTCCGTCTCCAGAGTAACCCAGCCCGCATCGGAGTACCAGCGATTCACATTCTCTCTCCAGATTGATCCAGCCAGCATCTGAGTACCAGCAATTCACCTTCCCTCTCCAGAGTGATCCAGCCAGCATCTGAGTAACAGCAATTCACCTTCCGTCGCCAGAGTGAGCCAGCCCGCATCGGAGTACCAGCAATTCACATTCTCTCTCCAGAGTGATCCAGCCAGCATCTGAGTAACAGCAATTCACCTTCCGTCGCCAGAGTAACCCAGCCCGCATCGGAGTACCAGCGATTCACATTCTCTCTCCAGATTGATCCAGCCAGCATCGGAGTACCAGCGATTCACATTCCCTCTCCAGAGTGATCCAGCCCGCATCGGAGTACGAGCAATTCACCTTCCCTCTCCAGAGTGATCCAGCCAGCATCGGAGTACCAGCAATTCACCTTCCCGGTCCAGAGTGATCCAGCCAGCACCTGAGTACCAGCAATTCACCTTCCGTCTCCAGAGTAACCCAGCCCGCATCGGAGTACCAGCGATTCACATTCTCTCTCCAGATTGATCCAGCCAGCATCTGAGTACCAGCAATTCACCTTCCCTCTCCAGAGTGATCCAGCCAGCATCTGAGTAACAGCAATTCACCTTCCGTCGCCAGAGTGAGCCAGCCCGCATCGGAGTACCAGCAATTCACATTCTCTCTCCAGAGTGATCCAGCCAGCATCTGAGTAACAGCAATTCACCTTCCGTCGCCAGAGTAACCCAGCCCGCATCGGAGTACCAGCAATTCACCTTCCCTCACCAGAGTGATCCAGCCTGCTTCGGAGTACCAGCAATTCACCTTCTGTCACCAGAGTGATCCAGCCCGCATCGGAGTACCAGCAATTCACCTTCCGTCACCAGAGTGATCCAGCCCGTATTGGAGTACCAGCAATTAACCTTCTGTCACCAGAGTGATCCAGCCCGCATCGGAGTACCAGCAATTCACCTTCCGTCACCAGAGTGATCCAGCCCGTATCGGAGTACCAGCAATTAACCTTCTGTCACCAGAGTGATCCAGCCCGCATCGGAGTACCAGCAATTCACCTTCCGTCACCAGAGTGATCCAGCCCGTATCGGAGTACCAGCAATTCACCATCCGTCGCCAGAGTGATCCAGCGCGCATCGTAATACGAGCAATTCTCCTTCCCTCTCCAGAGTGATCCAGCCAGCATCGGAGTACCAGCAATTCACCTTCCATCGCCAGAGTGACCCAGCCCGCATCAGAGTACCAGCAATTCACCTTCCGTCACCAGAGTGATCCAGCCCGCATCGGAGTACCAGCGATTCACCTTCCCTCTCCAGAGTGATCCAGCCAGCATATGAGTACCAGCGATTCACCTTCCGTCGCCAGAGTGATCCAGCCCGCATCGGAGTACCAGCAATTCACGTTCCGTCACCAGAGTGATCCGGCTCGCATCGAACTACCAGCGATTCACCTTCCGTCACCAGAGTGATCCAGTCCGAATCGAAGTACCAGCGATTCACCTTCCGTCACCAGAGTGATCCAGCCCGCATCGGAGTACCAGCGATTCACCTTCCATCACCAGAGTGATCCAGCCCGCATCGGAGTACCAGCAATTCACCTTCCCTCTCCAGAGTGACCCAGCCCGCATCGGAGGACCAGCAATTCACCTTCCGTCGCCAGAGTGACCCAGCCCGCATCAGAGTACCAGCAATTCACCTTCCGTCACCAGAGTGATCCAGCCCACATCGGAGTACCAGCGATTCACCTTCCCTCTCCAGAGTGATCCAGCCAGCATCAGAGTACCAGCAATTCACCTTCCGTCACCAGAGTGATCCAGCCCGCATCGGAGTACCAGCAATTCACCTTCCGTCACCAGAGTGATCCAGCCCGTATCGGAGTACCAGCAATTCACCATCCGTCGCCAGAGTGATCCAGCGCGCATCGTAATACGAGCAATTCTCCTTCCCTCTCCAGAGTGATCCAGCCAGCATCGGAGTACCAGCAATTCACCTTCCATCGCCAGAGTGACCCAGCCCGCATCAGAGTACCAGCAATTCACCTTCCGTCACCAGAGTGATCCAGCCCGCATCGGAGTACCAGCGATTCACCTTCCCTCTCCAGAGTGATCCAGCCAGCATATGAGTACCAGCGATTCACCTTCCGTCGCCAGAGTGATCCAGCCCGCATCGGAGTACCAGCAATTCACGTTCCGTCACCAGAGTGATCCGGCTCGCATCGAACTACCAGCGATTCACCTTCCGTCACCAGAGTGATCCAGTCCGAATCGAAGTACCAGCGATTCACCTTCCGTCACCAGAGTGATCCAGCCCGCATCGGAGTACCAGCGATTCACCTTCCATCACCAGAGTGATCCAGCCCGCATCGGAGTACCAGCAATTCACCTTCCCTCTCCAGAGTGACCCAGCCCGCATCGGAGGACCAGCAATTCACCTTCCGTCGCCAGAGTGACCCAGCCCGCATCAGAGTACCAGCAATTCACCTTCCGTCACCAGAGTGATCCAGCCCACATCGGAGTACCAGCGATTCACCTTCCCTCTCCAGAGTGATCCAGCCAGCATCAGAGTACCAGCAATTCACCTTCCGTCACCAGAGTGATCCAGCCCGCATCGGAGTACCAGCAATTCACCTTCCGTCACCAGAGTGATCCAGCCCGTATCGGAGTACCAGCAATTCACCATCCGTCGCCAGAGTGATCCAGCGCGCATCGTAATACGAGCAATTCTCCTTCCCTCTCCAGAGTGATCCAGCCAGCATCGGAGTACCAGCAATTCACCTTCCATCGCCAGAGTGACCCAGCCCGCATCAGAGTACCAGCAATTCACCTTCCGTCACCAGAGTGATCCAGCCCGCATCGGAGTACCAGCGATTCACCTTCCCTCTCCAGAGTGATCCAGCCAGCATATGAGTACCAGCGATTCACCTTCCGTCGCCAGAGTGATCCAGCCCGCATCGGAGTACCAGCAATTCACGTTCCGTCACCAGAGTGATCCAGCCCGTATCGGAGTACCAGCAATTCACCATCCGTCGCCAGAGTGATCCAGCGCGCATCGTAATACGAGCAATTCTCCTTCCCTCTCCAGAGTGATCCAGCCAGCATCGGAGTACCAGCAATTCACCTTCCATCGCCAGAGTGACCCAGCCCGCATCAGAGTACCAGCAATTCACCTTCCGTCACCAGAGTGATCCAGCCCGCATCGGAGTACCAGCGATTCACCTTCCCTCTCCAGAGTGATCCAGCCAGCATATGAGTACCAGCGATTCACCTTCCGTCGCCAGAGTGATCCAGCCCGCATCGGAGTACCAGCAATTCACGTTCCGTCACCAGAGTGATCCGGCTCGCATCGAACTACCAGCGATTCACCTTCCGTCACCAGAGTGATCCAGTCCGAATCGAAGTACCAGCGATTCACCTTCCGTCACCAGAGTGATCCAGCCCGCATCGGAGTACCAGCGATTCACCTTCCATCACCAGAGTGATCCAGCCCGCATCGGAGTACCAGCAATTCACCTTCCCTCTCCAGAGTGACCCAGCCCGCATCGGAGGACCAGCAATTCACCTTCCGTCGCCAGAGTGACCCAGCCCGCATCAGAGTACCAGCAATTCACCTTCCGTCACCAGAGTGATCCAGCCCACATCGGAGTACCAGCGATTCACCTTCCCTCTCCAGAGTGATCCAGCCAGCATCAGAGTACCAGCAATTCACCTTCCGTCACCAGAGTGATCCAGCCCGCATCGGAGTACCAGCAATTCACCTTCCGTCACCAGAGTGATCCAGCCCGTATCGGAGTACCAGCAATTCACCATCCGTCGCCAGAGTGATCCAGCGCGCATCGTAATACGAGCAATTCTCCTTCCCTCTCCAGAGTGATCCAGCCAGCATCGGAGTACCAGCAATTCACCTTCCATCGCCAGAGTGACCCAGCCCGCATCAGAGTACCAGCAATTCACCTTCCGTCACCAGAGTGATCCAGCCCGCATCGGAGTACCAGCGATTCACCTTCCCTCTCCAGAGTGATCCAGCCAGCATATGAGTACCAGCGATTCACCTTCCGTCGCCAGAGTGATCCAGCCCGCATCGGAGTACCAGCAATTCACGTTCCGTCACCAGAGTGATCCGGCTCGCATCGAACTACCAGCGATTCACCTTCCGTCACCAGAGTGATCCAGTCCGAATCGAAGTACCAGCGATTCACCTTCCGTCACCAGAGTGATCCAGCCCGCATCGGAGTACCAGCGATTCACCTTCCATCACCAGAGTGATCCAGCCCGCATCGGAGTACCAGCAATTCACCTTCCCTCTCCAGAGTGACCCAGCCCGCATCGGAGGACCAGCAATTCACCTTCCGTCGCCAGAGTGACCCAGCCCGCATCAGAGTACCAGCAATTCACCTTCCGTCACCAGAGTGATCCAGCCCACATCGGAGTACCAGCGATTCACCTTCCCTCTCCAGAGTGATCCAGCCAGCATCAGAGTACCAGCAATTCACCTTCCGTCACCAGAGTGATCCAGCCCGCATCGGAGTACCAGCAATTCACCTTCCGTCACCAGAGTGATCCAGCCCGTATCGGAGTACCAGCAATTCACCATCCGTCGCCAGAGTGATCCAGCGCGCATCGTAATACGAGCAATTCTCCTTCCCTCTCCAGAGTGATCCAGCCAGCATCGGAGTACCAGCAATTCACCTTCCATCGCCAGAGTGACCCAGCCCGCATCAGAGTACCAGCAATTCACCTTCCGTCACCAGAGTGATCCAGCCCGCATCGGAGTACCAGCGATTCACCTTCCCTCTCCAGAGTGATCCAGCCAGCATATGAGTACCAGCGATTCACCTTCCGTCGCCAGAGTGATCCAGCCCGCATCGGAGTACCAGCAATTCACGTTCCGTCACCAGAGTGATCCGGCTCGCATCGAACTACCAGCGATTCACCTTCCGTCACCAGAGTGATCCAGTCCGAATCGAAGTACCAGCGATTCACCTTCCGTCACCAGAGTGATCCAGCCCGCATCGGAGTACCAGCGATTCACCTTCCATCACCAGAGTGATCCAGCCCGCATCGGAGTACCAGCAATTCACCTTCCCTCTCCAGAGTGACCCAGCCCGCATCGGAGGACCAGCAATTCACCTTCCGTCGCCAGAGTGACCCAGCCCGCATCAGAGTACCAGCAATTCACCTTCCGTCACCAGAGTGATCCAGCCCACATCGGAGTACCAGCGATTCACCTTCCCTCTCCAGAGTGATCCAGCCAGCATCAGAGTACCAGCGATTCACCTTCCGTCGCCAGAGTGATCCAGCCCGCATCGGAGTACCAGCAATTCACGTTCCGTCACCAGAGTGATCCAGGTCGCATCGGAGTACCAGCAATTCACCTTCTCTCTGCAGAGTGATCCAGCCCGCATCGGAATACCAGGAATTCACCTTCCATCACCAGAGTGATCCAGCCCGCATCGGAGTACCAGCGATTCACATTCCCTCTCCAGAGTGATCCAGCCCGCATCGGAGTACCAGCAATACACCTTCCGTCACGAGAGTGATCCAGCCCGCATCGGTGTACCAGCAATTCACCTTCCGTCACCAGTGTGATCCAGCCCCCATCGGAGTACCAGCGATTCACCTTCCCTCTCCAGAGTGATCCAGCCAGCATCGGAGTACCAGCAATTCACCTTCCGTCACCAGAGTGATCCAGCCCACATCGGAGTACCAGCGATTCACCTTCCCTCTCCAGAGTGATCCAGCCAGCATCAGAGTACCAGCAATTCACCTTCCGTCACCAGAGTGATCCAGCCCGCATCGGAGTACCAGCGATTCACCTTCCATCACCAGAGTGATCCAGCCCGCATCGGAGTACCAGCAATTCACCTTCCCTCTCCAGAGTGATCCAGCCCGCATCGGAGTACCAGCAATTCACCTTCCCTCTCCAGAGTGATCCAGCCAGCATCAGAGTACCAGCAATTCACCTTCCGTCGCCAGAGTGACCCAGCCCGCATCAGAGTACCAGCAATTCACCTTCCGTCACCAGAGTGATCCAGCCCACATCGGAGTACCAGCGATTCACCTTCCCTCTCCAGAGTGATCCAGCCAGCATCAGAGTACCAGCAATTCACCTTCCGTCACCAGAGTGATCCAGCCCGCATCGGAGTACCAGCAATTCACCTTCCGTCACCAGAGTGATCCAGCCCGTATCGGAGTACCAGCAATTCACCATCCGTCGCCAGAGTGATCCAGCGCGCATCGTAATACGAGCAATTCTCCTTCCCTCTCCAGAGTGATCCAGCCAGCATCGGAGTACCAGCAATTCACCTTCCATCGCCAGAGTGACCCAGCCCGCATCAGAGTACCAGCAATTCACCTTCCGTCACCAGAGTGATCCAGCCCGCATCGGAGTACCAGCGATTCACCTTCCCTCTCCAGAGTGATCCAGCCAGCATATGAGTACCAGCGATTCACCTTCCGTCGCCAGAGTGATCCAGCCCGCATCGGAGTACCAGCAATTCACGTTCCGTCACCAGAGTGATCCGGCTCGCATCGAACTACCAGCGATTCACCTTCCGTCACCAGAGTGATCCAGTCCGAATCGAAGTACCAGCGATTCACCTTCCGTCACCAGAGTGATCCAGCCCGCATCGGAGTACCAGCGATTCACCTTCCATCACCAGAGTGATCCAGCCCGCATCGGAGTACCAGCAATTCACCTTCCCTCTCCAGAGTGATCCAGCCCGCATCGGAGTACCAGCAATTCACCTTCCGTCACCAGAGTGATCCAGCCAGCATCGGAGTACCAGCAATTCACCTTCCGTCACCAGAGTGATCCAGCCCGTATCGGAGTACCAGCAATTCACCATCCGTCGCCAGAGTGATCCAGCGCGCATCGTAATACGAGCAATTCTCCTTCCCTCTCCAGAGTGATCCAGCCAGCATCGGAGTACCAGCAATTCACCTTCCATCGCCAGAGTGACCCAGCCCGCATCAGAGTACCAGCAATTCACCTTCCGTCACCAGAGTGATCCAGCCCGCATCGGAGTACCAGCGATTCACCTTCCCTCTCCAGAGTGATCCAGCCAGCATATGAGTACCAGCGATTCACCTTCCGTCGCCAGAGTGATCCAGCCCGCATCGGAGTACCAGCAATTCACGTTCCGTCACCAGAGTGATCCGGCTCGCATCGAACTACCAGCGATTCACCTTCCGTCACCAGAGTGATCCAGTCCGAATCGAAGTACCAGCGATTCACCTTCCGTCACCAGAGTGATCCAGCCCGCATCGGAGTACCAGCGATTCACCTTCCATCACCAGAGTGATCCAGCCCGCATCGGAGTACCAGCAATTCACCTTCCCTCTCCAGAGTGACCCAGCCCGCATCGGAGGACCAGCAATTCACCTTCCGTCGCCAGAGTGACCCAGCCCGCATCAGAGTACCAGCAATTCACCTTCCGTCACCAGAGTGATCCAGCCCACATCGGAGTACCAGCGATTCACCTTCCCTCTCCAGAGTGATCCAGCCAGCATCAGAGTACCAGCAATTCACCTTCCGTCACCAGAGTGATCCAGCCCGCATCGGAGTACCAGCAATTCACCTTCCGTCACCAGAGTGATCCAGCCCGTATCGGAGTACCAGCAATTCACCATCCGTCGCCAGAGTGATCCAGCGCGCATCGTAATACGAGCAATTCTCCTTCCCTCTCCAGAGTGATCCAGCCAGCATCGGAGTACCAGCAATTCACCTTCCATCGCCAGAGTGACCCAGCCCGCATCAGAGTACCAGCAATTCACCTTCCGTCACCAGAGTGATCCAGCCCGCATCGGAGTACCAGCGATTCACCTTCCCTCTCCAGAGTGATCCAGCCAGCATATGAGTACCAGCGATTCACCTTCCGTCGCCAGAGTGATCCAGCCCGCATCGGAGTACCAGCGATTCACCTTCCATCACCAGAGTGATCCAGCCCGCATCGGAGTACCAGCAATTCACCTTCCCTCTCCAGAGTGACCCAGCCCGCATCGGAGGACCAGCAATTCACCTTCCGTCGCCAGAGTGATCCAGCCAGCATCAGAGTACCAGCAATTCACCTTCCGTCACCAGAGTGATCCAGCCCGCATCGGAGTACCAGCAATTCACCTTCCGTCACCAGAGTGATCCAGCCCGTATCGGAGTACCAGCAATTCACCATCCGTCGCCAGAGTGATCCAGCGCGCATCGTAATACGAGCAATTCTCCTTCCCTCTCCAGAGTGACCCAGCCCGCATCGGAGGACCAGCAATTCACCTTCCGTCGCCAGAGTGACCCAGCCCGCATCAGAGTACCAGCAATTCACCTTCCGTCACCAGAGTGATCCAGCCCACATCGGAGTACCAGCGATTCACCTTCCCTCTCCAGAGTGATCCAGCCAGCATCAGAGTACCAGCAATTCACCTTCCGTCACCAGAGTGATCCAGCCCGCATCGGAGTACCAGCAATTCACCTTCCCTCTCCAGAGTGACCCAGCCCGCATCGGAGGACCAGCAATTCACCTTCCGTCGCCAGAGTGACCCAGCCCGCATCAGAGTACCAGCAATTCACCTTCCGTCACCAGAGTGATCCAGCCCACATCGGAGTACCAGCGATTCACCTTCCCTCTCCAGAGTGATCCAGCCAGCATCAGAGTACCAGCAATTCACCTTCCGTCACCAGAGTGATCCAGCCCGCATCGGAGTACCAGCGATTCACCTTCCATCACCAGAGTGATCCAGCCCGCATCGGAGTACCAGCAATTCACCTTCCCTCTCCAGAGTGATCCAGCCCGCATCGGAGTACCAGCAATTCACCTTCCCTCTCCAGAGTGATCCAGCCAGCATCAGAGTACCAGCAATTCACCTTCCGTCGCCAGAGTGACCCAGCCCGCATCAGAGTACCAGCAATTCACCTTCCGTCACCAGAGTGATCCAGCCCACATCGGAGTACCAGCGATTCACCTTCCCTCTCCAGAGTGATCCAGCCAGCATCAGAGTACCAGCGATTCACCTTCCGTCGCCAGAGTGATCCAGCCCGCATCGGAGTACCAGCAATTCACGTTCCGTCACCAGAGTGATCCAGGTCGCATCGGAGTACCAGCAATTCACCTTCTCTCTGCAGAGTGATCCAGCCCGCATCGGAATACCAGGAATTCACCTTCCATCACCAGAGTGATCCAGCCCGCATCGGAGTACCAGCGATTCACATTCCCTCTCCAGAGTGATCCAGCCCGCATCGGAGTACCAGCAATACACCTTCCGTCACGAGAGTGATCCAGCCCGCATCGGTGTACCAGCAATTCACCTTCCGTCACCAGTGTGATCCAGCCCCCATCGGAGTACCAGCGATTCACCTTCCCTCTCCAGAGTGATCCAGCCAGCATCGGAGTACCAGCAATTCACCTTCCCTCTCCAGAGTGATCCAGCCAGCATCGGAGTACCAGCAATTCACCTTCCGTCGCCAGAGTAACCCAGCCCGCATCGGAGTACCAGCGATTCAAATTCTCTCTCCAGAGTGATCCAGCCAGCATCTGAGTACCAGCAATTCACCTTCTGTCACCAGAGTGATCCAGCCCGCATCGGAGTACCAGCAATTCACCTTCCGTCACCAGCGTGATCCAGCCCGCATCGGAGAACCAGCAATTCAACTTCCGTCGCCAGAGTAACCCAGCCTGCATCGGAGTACCAGCAATTCACCTTCCCTCTCCAGAGTGATCCAGCCAGCATCAGAGTACCAGCAATTCACCTTCCCTCTCCAGAGTGATCCAGCCAGCATCTGAGTACCAGCAATTCAGCTTCCGTCGCCAGAGTGACCCAGCCCGCATCGGAGTACCAGCGATTCACCTTCCATCACCAGAGTGATCCAGCCAGCATCTGAGTACCAGCGATTCACCTTCCCTCTCCAGAGTGATCCAGCCAGCATATGAGTACCAGCGATTCACCTTCCGTCGCCAGAGTGATCCAGCCCGCATCGGAGTACCAGCAATTCACGTTCCGTCACCAGAGTGATCCGGCTCGCATCGAACTACCAGCGATTCACCTTCCGTCACCAGAGTGATCCAGCCCGAATCGAAGTACCAGCGATTCACCTTCCGTCACCAGAGTGATCCAGCCCGCATCGGAGTACCAGCGATTCACCTTCCGTCACCAGAGTGATCCAGCCCGCATCGGAGTACCAGCAATTCACCTTCCCTCTCCAGAGTGACCCAGCCCGCATCGGAGGACCAGCAATTCACCTTCCGTCGCCAGAGTGACCCAGCCCGCATTAGAGTACCAGCAATTCACCTTCCGTCACCAGAGTGATCCAGCCCACATCGGAGTACCAGCGATTCACCTTCCCTCTCCAGAGTGATCCAGCCAGCATCAGAGTACCAGCGATTCACCTTCCGTCGCCAGAGTGATCCAGCCCGCATCGGAGTACCAGCAATTCACGTTCCGTCACCAGAGTGATCCAGGTCGCATCGGAGTACCAGCAATTCACCTTCTCTCTGCAGAGTGATCCAGCCCGCATCGGAATACCAGGAATTCACCTTCCATCACCAGAGTGATCCAGCCCGCATCGGAGTACCAGCGATTCACATTCCCTCTCCAGAGTGATCCAGCCCGCATCGGAGTACCAGCAATACACCTTCCGTCACGAGAGTGATCCAGCCCGCATCGGTGTACCAGCAATTCACCTTCCGTCACCAGTGTGATCCAGCCCCCATCGGAGTACCAGCGATTCACCTTCCCTCTCCAGAGTGATCCAGCCAGCATCGGAGTACCAGCAATTCACCTTCCCTCTCCAGAGTGATCCAGCCAGCATCGGAGTACCAGCAATTCACCTTCCGTCGCCAGAGTAACCCAGCCCGCATCGGAGTACCAGCGATTCACATTCTCTCTCCAGAGTGATCCAGCCAGCATCTGAGTACCAGCAATTCACCTTCTGTCACCAGAGTGATCCAGCCCGCATCGGAGTACCAGCTATTCACCTTCCGTCACCAGCGTGATCCAGCCCGCATCGGAGAACCAGCAATTCAACTTCCGTCGCCAGAGTGACCCAGCCTGCATCGGAGTACCAGCAATTCACCTTCCCTCTCCAGAGTGATCCAGCCAGCATCAGAGTACCAGCAATTCACCTTCCCTCTCCAGAGTGATCCAGCCAGCATCTGAGTACCAGCAATTCAGCTTCCGTCGCCAGAGTGACCCAGCCCGCATCGGAGTACCAGCGATTCACCTTCCATCACCAGAGTGATCCAGCCAGCATCTGAGTACCAGCAATTCACCTTCCGTCGGCAGAGTGACCCAGCCCGCATCGGAGTACAAGCGATTCACATTCCCTCTCCAGAGTGATCCAGCCCGCATTGGAGTACGAGCAATTCACCTTCCCTCTCCAGAGTGATCCAGCCAGCATCGGAGTACCAGCAATTCACCTTCCCGCTCCAGAGTGATCCAGCCAGCACCTGAGTACCTGCAATTCACCTTCCTTCTCCAGAGTAACCCAGCCCGCATCGGAGTACCAGCGATTCACATTCTCTCTCCAGATTGATCCAGCCAGCATCTGAGTACCAGCAATTCACCTTCCCTCTCCAGAGTGATCCAGCCAGCATCTGAGTACCAGCAATTCACCTTCCGTCGGCAGAGTGAGCCAGCCCGCATCGGAGTACCAGCAATTCACCTTCCGTCACCAGAGTGATCCAGCCTGCTTCGGAGTACCAGCAATTCACCTTCTGTCACCAGAGTGATCCAGTCCGCATCGGAGTACCAGCAATTCACCTTCCGTCACCAGAGTGATCCAGCCCGTATCGGAGTACCAGCAATTAACCTTCTGTCACCAGAGTGATCCAGCCCGCATCAGAGTACCAGCAATTCACCATCCGTCACCAGAGTGATCCAGCCCGTATCGGAGTACCAGCAATTCACGTTCCGTCGCCAGAGTGATCCAGCGCGCATCGTAATACCAGCAATTCTCCTTCCCTCTCCAGAGTGATCCAGCCAGCATCGGAGTACCAGCAATTCACCTTCCGTCGCCAGAGTGACCCAGCCCGCATCAGAGTACCAGCAATTCACCTTCCGTCACCAGAGTGATCCAGCCCGCATCGGAGTACCAGCGATTCACCTTCCCTCTCCAGAGTGATCCAGCCAGCATCTGAGTACCAGCGATTTACCTTCCGTCTCCAGAGTGATCCAGCCCGCATCGGAGTACCAGCAATTCACGTTCCGTCACCAGAGTGATCCAGCTCGCATCGAACTACCAGCGATTCACCTTCCGTTACCAGAGTGATCCAGCCCGAATCGAAGTACCAGCGATTCACCTTCCGTCACCAGAGTGATCCAGCCCGCATCGGAGTACCAGCAATTCACCTTCCCTCTCCAGAGTGACCCAGCCCGCATCGGAGGACCAGCAATTCACCTTCCGTCGCCAGAGTGACCCAGCCCGCATCAGAGTACCAGCAATTCACCTTACGTCACCAGAGTGATCCAGCCCCCATCGGTGTACCAGCGATTCACCTTCCCTCTCCAGAGTGATCCAGCCAGCATCAGAGTACCAGCGATTCACCTTCCGTCGCCAGAGTGATCCAGCCCGCATCGGAGTACCAGCAATTCACGTTCCGTCACCAGAGTGATCCAGGTCGCATCGGAGTACCAGCAATTCACCTTCCCTCTCCAGAGTGATCCAGCCAGCATCGGAGTACCAGCAATTCACCTTCCATCACCAGAGTGATCCAGCCAGCATCGGAGTACCAGCAATTCACCTTCCGTCGCCAGAGTAACCCAGCCCGCATCGGAGTACCAGCGATTCACATTCTCTCTCCAGAGTGATCCAGCCAGCATCTGAGTACCAGCAATTCACCTTCTGTCACCAGAGTGATCCAGCCCGCATCGGAGTACCAGCAATTCACCTTCCGTCACCAGCGTGATCCAGCCCGCATCGGAGAACCAGCAATTCAACTTCCGTCGCCAGAGTGACCCAGCCTGCATCGGAGTACCAGCAATTCACCTTCCCTCTCCAGAGTGATCCAGCCAGCATCAGAGTACCAGCAATTCACCTTCCCTCTCCAGAGTGATCCAGCCAGCATCTGAGTACCAGCAATTCAGCTTCCGTCGCCAGAGTGACCCAGCCCGCATCGGAGTACCAGCGATTCACCTTCCATCACCAGAGTGATCCAGCCAGCATCTGAGTACCAGCAATTCACCTTCCGTCGGCAGAGTGACCCAGCCCGCATCGGAGTACAAGCGATTCACATTCCCTCTCCAGAGTGATCCAGCCCGCATTGGAGTACGAGCAATTCACCTTCCCTCTCCAGAGTGATCCAGCCAGCATCGGAGTACCAGCAATTCACCTTCCCGCTCCAGAGTGATCCAGCCAGCACCTGAGTACCTGCAATTCACCTTCCTTCTCCAGAGTAACCCAGCCCGCATCGGAGTACCAGCGATTCACATTCTCTCTCCAGATTGATCCAGCCAGCATCTGAGTACCAGCAATTCACCTTCCCTCTCCAGAGTGATCCAGCCAGCATCTGAGTACCAGCAATTCACCTTCCGTCGGCAGAGTGAGCCAGCCCGCATCGGAGTACCAGCAATTCACCTTCCGTCACCAGAGTGATCCAGCCTGCTTCGGAGTACCAGCAATTCACCTTCTGTCACCAGAGTGATCCAGTCCGCATCGGAGTACCAGCAATTCACCTTCCGTCACCAGAGTGATCCAGCCCGTATCGGAGTACCAGCAATTAACCTTCTGTCACCAGAGTGATCCAGCCCGCATCGGAGTACCAGCAATTCACCATCCGTCACCAGAGTGATCCAGCCCGTATCGGAGTACCAGCAATTCACGTTCCGTCGCCAGAGTGATCCAGCGCGCATCGTAATACCAGCAATTCTCCTTCCCTCTCCAGAGTGATCCAGCCAGCATCGGAGTACCAGCAATTCACCTTCCGTCGCCAGAGTGACCCAGCCCGCATCAGAGTACCAGCAATTCACCTTCCGTCACCAGAGTGATCCAGCCCGCATCGGAGTACCAGCGATTCACCTTCCCTCTCCAGAGTGATCCAGCCAGCATCTGAGTACCAGCGATTTACCTTCCGTCTCCAGAGTGATCCAGCCCGCATCGGAGTACCAGCAATTCACGTTCCGTCACCAGAGTGATCCAGCTCGCATCGAACTACCAGCGATTCACCTTCCGTTACCAGAGTGATCCAGCCCGAATCGAAGTACCAGCGATTCACCTTCCGTCACCAGAGTGATCCAGCCCGCATCGGAGTACCAGCAATTCACCTTCCCTCTCCAGAGTGACCCAGCCCGCATCGGAGGACCAGCAATTCACCTTCCGTCGCCAGAGTGACCCAGCCCGCATCAGAGTACCAGCAATTCACCTTACGTCACCAGAGTGATCCAGCCCCCATCGGTGTACCAGCGATTCACCTTCCCTCTCCAGAGTGATCCAGCCAGCATCAGAGTACCAGCGATTCACCTTCCGTCGCCAGAGTGATCCAGCCCGCATCGGAGTACCAGCAATTCACGTTCCGTCACCAGAGTGATCCAGGTCGCATCGGAGTACCAGCAATTCACCTTCCCTCTCCAGAGTGATCCAGCCCGCATCGGAATACCAGGAATTCACCTTCCATCACCAGAGTGATCCAGCCCGCATCGGAGTACCAGCGATTCACCTTCCCTCTCCAGAATGATCCAGCCAGCATCTGAGTACCAGCAATTCACCTTCCGTCGCCAGAGTGATCCAGCCCGCATCGGAGTATCAGCGATTCACCTTCCCTCTCCAGAGTGATCCAGCCAGCATCGGAGTACCAGCAGTTCACCTTCCCTCACCGGAGTTATCCAGCCCGCATCGGAGTACCAGCAATTCACCTTCCCTCACCAGAGTGATCCAGCCCGCATCGGTGTACCAGCAATTCACCTTCCGTCACCAGAGTGATCCAGCCCGCATCGGTGAACCAGCAATTCACCTTCCCTCACCAGAGTGATCCAGTCCGCATCGGAGTACCAGCAATTCAACTTCCGTCACCAGCGTGATCCAGCCCGCATCGGAGAACCAGCAATTCAACTTCCGTCGCCAGAGTGACCCAGCCCGCATCGGAGTACCAGCAATTCACCTTCCCTCTCCAGAGTGATCCAGCCAGCATCAGAGTACCAGCAATTCAGCTTCCGTCGCCAGAGTGACCCAGCCCGCATCGGAGTACCAGCGATTCACATTCCCTCTCCAGAGTGATCCAGCCAGCATCTGAGTACCAGCAATACACCTTCCGTCACCAGAGTGACCCAGCCCGCATCGGAGTACCAGCGATTCACATTCCCTCTCCAGAGTGATCCAGCCCGCATCGGAGTACCAGCAATTCACCTTCTGTCTCCAGAGTGATCCAGCCCGCATCGGTGTACCAGCGATTCACCTTCCCTCTCCAGAGTGATCCAGCCAGCATCGGAGTACCAGCAATTCACCTTCCCTCTCCAGAGTGATCCAGCCAGCATCGGAGTACCAGCAATTCACCTTCCGTCGCCAGAGTAACCCAGCCCGCATCGGAGTACCAGCGATTCACATTCTCTCTCCAGAGTGATCCAGCCAGCATCTGAGTACCAGCAATTCACCTTCTGTCACCAGAGTGATCCAGCCCGCATCGGAGTACCAGCAATTCACCTTCCGTCACCAGCGTGATCCAGCCCGCATCGGAGAACCAGCAATTCAACTTCCGTCGCCAGAGTGACCCAGCCTGCATCGGAGTACCAGCAATTCACCTTCCCTCTCCAGAGTGATCCAGCCAGCATCAGAGTACCAGCAATTCACCTTCCCTCTCCAGAGTGATCCAGCCAGCATCTGAGTACCAGCAATTCAGCTTCCGTCGCCAGAGTGACCCAGCCCGCATCGGAGTACCAGCGATTCACCTTCCATCACCAGAGTGATCCAGCCAGCATCTGAGTACCAGCAATTCACCTTCCGTCGGCAGAGTGACCCAGCCCGATTCGGAGTACAAGCGATTCACATTCCCTCTCCAGAGTGATCCAGCCCGCATCGGAGTACCAGCAATTCACCTTCCCTCTCCAGAGTGATCCAGCCAGCATCGGAGTACCAGCAATTCACCTTCCGTCACCAGCGTGATCCAGCCCGCATCGGAGTACATGCGATTCACATTCTCTCTCCAGATTGATCCAGCCAGCATCTGAGTACCAGCAATTCACGTTCCCTCTCCAGAGTGATCCAGCCAGCATCTGAGTACCAGCAATTCAGCTTCCGTTGCCACAGTGACCCAGCCTGCATCGGAGTACCAGCGATTCACCTTCCCTCTCCAGAGTGATCCAGCCAGCATCTGAGTACCAGCAATTCACCTTCCGTCGGCTGAGTGATCCAGCCCGCATCGGAGTACCAGCGATTCAGCTTCCGTACCAGAGTGATCCAGCCCGCATCGGAGTACCAGCAGTTCACCTTCCCTCACCAGAGTTATCCAGCCCGCATCGGAGTACCAGCGAATCACCTTCCGTCGCCAGAGTAACCCAGCCCGCATTGGAGTACCAGCAATACACCTTCCATCACCAGAGTGATCCAGCCCGCATCGGAGTACCAGCGATTCACCTTCCATCGCCAGAGTGATACAGCCCGCATCGAACTACCAGCGATTCACCTTCCGTCACCAGAGTGATCCAGCCCGAATCGAAGTACCAGCGATTCACCTTCCGTCACCAGAGTGATCCAGCCCGCATCGGAGTACCAGCGATTCACGTTCCGTCACCAGAGTGATCCAGCCCGCATCGGAGTACCAGCAATTCACCTTCCCTCTCCAGAGTGACCCAGCCCGCATCGGAGGACCAGCAATTCACCTTCCGTCGCCAGAGTGACCCAGCCCGCATCAGAGTACCAGCAATTCACCTTCCGTCACCAGAGTGATCCAGCCCCAATCGGAATACCAGCGATTCACCTTCCCTCTCCAGAGTGATCCAGCCAGCATCAGAGTACCAGCGATTCACCTTCCGTCGCCAGAGTGATCCAGCCCGCATCGGAGTACCAGCAATTCACGTTCCGTCACCAGAGTGATCCACGTCGCATCGGAGTACCAGCAATTCACCTTCCCTCTCCAGAGTGATCCAGCCCGCATCGGAACACCAGGAATTCACCTTCCCTCACCAGAGTGTTCCAGCCCGCATCGGAGTACCAGCAATTCACCTTCCGTCGGCAGAGTGACCCAGCCCGCATCGGAGTAGCAGCGATTCACCTTCCCTCTCCAGAGTGATCCAGCCAGCATCTCTGTACCAGCAATTCACCTTCCGTCGCCAGAGTAACCCAGCCCGCATCGGAGTACCAGCGATTCACCTTCCCTCTCCAGAATGATCCAGCCAGCATCTGAGTACCAGCAATTCACCTTCCGTCGCCAGAGTGATCCAGCCCGCATCGGAGTATCAGCGATTCACCTTCCCTCTCCAGAGTGATCCAGCCAGCATCGGAGTACCAGCAGTTCACCTTCCTTCACCAGAGTTATCCAGCCCGCATCGGAGTACCAGCAATTCACCTTCCCTCACCAGAGTGATCCAGCCTGCATCGGAGTACCAGCAATTCACCTTCCGTCACCAGAGTGATCCAGCCCGCATCGGTGTACCAGCAATTCACCTTCCGTCACCAGAGTGATCCAGACCGCATCGGTGAACCAGCAATTCACCTTCCGTCGCCAGAGTGACCCAGCCCGCATCGGAGTACCAGCAATTCAACTTCCCTCTCCAGAGTTATCCAGCCAGCATCGGAGTACCAGCAATTCACCTTCCGACACAAGAGTGACCCAGCCCGCATCGGAGTACCAGCAATTCACCTTCCCTCTCCAGAGTGATCCAGCCAGCATCTGAGTACCAGCAATTCACCTTCCGTCGCCAGAGTGATCCAGCCCGCATCGGAGTACCAGCGATTCACCTTCCCTCTCCAGAGTGATCCACCCAGCATCGGAATACCAGCAATTCACCTTCCATCACCAGAGTGATCCAGCCCGCATCGGAGTACCAGCAGTTCACCTTCCCTCACCAGAGTTATCCAGCCCGCATAGGAGTACCAGCAATTCACCTTCCCTCACCAGAGTGATCCAGTCCGCATCGGAGTACCAGCAATTCACCTTCCGTCACCAGAGTGATCCAGCCCGCATCGGAGGACCAGCGATTCACATTCCCTCTCCAGAGTGATCCAGCCCGCATCGGAGTACCAGCAATTCACCTTCTGTCTCCAGAGTGATCCAGCCCGCATCGGTGTACCAGCGATTCACCTTCCCTCTCCAGAGTGATCCAGCCAGCATCGGAGTACCAGCAATTCACCTTCCCTCTCCAGAGTGATCCAGCCAGCATCGGAGTACCAGCAATTCACCTTCCGTCGCCAGAGTAACCCAGCCCGCATCGGAGTACCAGCGATTCACATTCTCTCTCCAGAGTGATCCAGCCAGCATCTGAGTACCAGCAATTCACCTTCTGTCACCAGAGTGATCCAGCCCGCATCGGAGTACCAGCAATTCACCTTCCGTCACCAGCGTGATCCAGCCCGCATCGGAGAACCAGCAATTCAACTTCCGTCGCCAGAGTGATCCAGCCTGCATCGGAGTACCAGCAATTCACCTTCCCTCTCCAGAGTGATCCAGCCAGCATCAGAGTACCAGCAATTCACCTTCCCTCTCCAGAGTGATCCAGCCAGCATCTGAGTACCAGCAATTCAGCTTCCGTCGCCAGAGTGACCCAGCCCGCATCGGAGTACCAGCGATTCACCTTCCATCACCAGAGTGATCCAGCCAGCATCTGAGTACCAGCAATTCACCTTCCGTCGGCAGAGTGACCCAGCCCGCATCGGAGTACAAGCGATTCACATTCCCTCTCCAGAGTGATCCAGCCCGCATCGGAGTACCAGCAATTCACCTTCCCTCTCCAGAGTGATCCAGCCAGCATCGGAGTACCAGCAATTCACCTTCCCGCTCCAGAGTGATCCAGCCAGCACCTGAGTACCAGCAATTCACCTTCCGTCGCCAGAGTAACCCAGCCCGCATCGGAGTACCAGCGATTCACATTCTCTCTCCAGATTGATCCAGCCAGCATCTGAGTACCAGCAATTCACGTTCCCTCTCCAGAGTGATCCAGCCAGCATCTGAGTACCAGCAATTCAGCTTCCGTTGCCACAGTGACCCAGCCTGCATCGGAGTACCAGCGATTCACCTTCCCTCTCCAGAGTGATCCAGCCAGCATCTGAGTACCAGCAATTCACCTTCCGTCGGCAGAGTGATCCAGCCCGCATCGGAGTACCAGCGATTCAGCTTCCGTACCAGAGTGATCCAGCCCGCATCGGAGTACCAGCAGTTCACCTTCCCTCACCAGAGTTATCCAGCCCGCATCGGAGTACCAGCGATTCACCTTCCGTCGCCAGAGTAACCCAGCCCGCATCGGAGTACCAGCAATTCACCTTCCCTCTCCAGAGTGACCCAGCCCGCATCGGAGGACCAGCAATTCACCTTCCGTCGCCAGAGTGACCCAGCCCGCATCAGAGTACCAGCAATTCACCTTCCGTCACCAGAGTGATCCAGCCCCCATCGGAGTACCAGCGATTCACCTTCCCTCTCCAGAGTGATCCAGCCAGCATCAGAGTACCAGCGATTCACCTTCCCTCTCCAGAGTGATCCAGCCCGCATCGGAACACCAGGAATTCACCTTCCCTCACCAGAGTGTTCCAGCCCGCATCGGAGTACCAGCAATTCACCTTCCGTCGGCAGAGTGACCCAGCCCGCATCGGAGTAGCAGCTATTCACCTTCCCTCTCCAGAGTGATCCAGCCAGCATCTGTGTACCAGCAATTCACCTTCCGTCGCCAGAGTAACCCAGCCCGCATCGGAGTACCAGCGATTCACCTTCCCTCTCCAGAATGATCCAGCCAGCATCTGAGTACCAGCAATTCACCTTCCGTCGCCAGAGTGATCCAGCCCGCATCGGAGTATCAGCGATTCACCTTGCCTCTCCAGAGTGATCCAGCCAGCATCGGAGTACCAGCAGTTCACCTTCCTTCACCAGAGTTATCCAGCCCGCATCGGAGTACCAGCAATTCACCTTCCCTCACCAGAGTGATCCAGCCTGCATCGGAGTACCAGCAATTCACCTTCCGTCACCAGAGTGATCCATCCCGCATCGGTGTACCAGCAATTCACCTTCCGTCACCAGAGTGATCCAGACCGCATCGGTGAAACAGCAATTCACCTTCCGTCGCCAGAGTGATCCAGCCAGCATCGGAGTACCAGCAGTTCACCTTCCCTCACCAGAGTTATCCAGCCCGCTTCGGAGTACCAGCAATTCACCTTCCCTCACCAGAGTGATCCAGCCTGCATCGGAGTACCAGCAATACACCTTCCGTCACGAGAGTGATCCAGCCCGCATCGGTGTACCAGCAATTCACCTTCCGTTACCAGAGTGATCCAGACCGCATCGGTGAACCAGCAATTCACCTTCCGTCGCCAGAGTGACCCAGCCCGCATCGGAGTACCAGCAATTCAACTTCCCTCTCCAGAGTTATCCAGCCAGCATCGGAGTACCAGCAATTCACCTTCCGACACAAGAGTGACCCAGCCCGCATCGGAGTACCAGCAATTCACCTTCCCTCTCCAGAGTGATCCAGCCAGCATCTGAGTACCAGCAATTCACCTTCCGTCGCCAGAGTGATCCAGCCCGCATCGGAGTACCAGCGATTCACCTTCCCTCTCCAGAGTGATCCACCCAGCATCGGAATACCAGCAATTCACCTTCCATCACCAGAGTGATCCAGCCCGCATCGGAGTACCAGCAGTTCACCTTCCCTCACCAGAGTTATCCAGCCCGCATAGGAGTACCAGCAATTCACCTTCACTCACCAGAGTGATCCAGTCCGCATCGGAGTACCAGCAGTTCATCTTCCGTCACCAGAGTGATCCAGCCCTCATCGGAGTACCAGCAATTCACCTTCCGTCACCAGCGTGATCCAGCCCGCATCGGAGAACCAGCAATTCAACTTCCGTCGCCAGAGTGACCCAGCCCGCATCGGAGTACAAGCAATTCACCTTCCCTCTCCAGAGTGAACCAGCCAGCATCAGAGTACCAGCAATTCAGCTTCCGTCGCCAGAGTGACCCAGCCCGCATCGGAGTACCAGCGATTCACCTTCCATCACCAGAGTGATCCAGCCAGCATCTGAGTAACAGCAATTCACCTTCCGTCGCCAGAGTGACCCAGCCCGCATCGGAGTACCAGCAATTCACCTTCCCTCACCAGAGTGATCCAGCCTGCTTCGGAGTACCAGCAATTCACCTTCTCTCTCCAGAGTGATCCAGCCAGCATCTGAGTACCAGCAATTCACCTTCCGTCGCCAGAGTGATCCAGCCCGCATCGGAGTACCAGCGATTCACCTTCCCTCTCCAGAGTGATCCACCCAGCATCGGAATACCAGCAATTCACCTTCCATCACCAGAGTGATCCAGCCCGCATCGGAGTACCAGCAGTTCACCTTCCCTCACCAGAGTTATCCAGCCCGCATAAGAGTACCAGCAATTCACCTTCCCTCACCAGAGTGATCCAGTCCGCATCGGAGTACCAGCAATTCACCTTCCGTCACCAGAGTGATCCAGCCCGCATCGGAGTACCAGCAATTCACCTTCCGTCACCAGCGTGATCCAGCCCGCATCGGAGAACCAGCAATTCAACTTCCGTCGCCAGAGTGACCCAGCCCGCATCGGAGTACCAGCAATTCACCTTCCCTCTCCAGAGTGATCCAGCCAGCATCAGAGTACCAGCAATTCAGCTTCCGTCGCCAGAGTGACCCAGCCCGCATCGGAGTACCAGCGATTCACCTTCCATCACCAGAGTGATCCAGCCAGCATCTGAGTAACAGCAATTCACCTTCCGTCGCCAGAGTGACCCAGCCCGCATCGGAGTACCAGCAATTCACCTTCCCTCACCAGAGTGATCCAGCCTGCTTCGGAGTACCAGCAATTCACCTTCTGTCACCAGAGTGATCCAGCCCGCATCGGAGTACCAGCAATTCACCTTCCGTCACCAGAGTGGTCCAGCCCGTATCGGAGTACCAGCGATTCACCTTCCCTCTCCAGAGTGATCCAGCCAGCATCTGAGTACCAGCAGTTCACCTTCCCTCACCAGAGTTATCCAGCCCGCATCGGAGTACCAGCGATTCACCTTCCGTCGCCAGAGTAACCCAGCCCGCATTGGAGTACCAGCAATACACCTTCCGTCACCAGAGTGATCCAGCCCGCATCGGAGTACCAGCGATTCACCTTCCATCGCCAGAGTGATACAGCCCGCATCGAACTACCAGCGATTCACCTTCCGTCACCAGAGTGATCCAGCCCGAATCGAAGTACCAGCGATTCACCTTCCGTCACCAGAGTGATCCAGCCCGCATCGGAGTACCAGCGATTCACCTTCAGTCACCAGAGTGATCCAGCCCGCATCGGAGTACCAGCAATTCACCTTCCCTCTCCAGAGTGACCCAGCCCGCATCGGAGGACCAGCAATTCACCTTCCGTCGCCAGAGTGACCCAGCCCGCATCAGAGTACCAGCAATTCACCTTCCGTCACCAGAGTGATCCAGCCCCCATCGGAGTACCAGCGATTCACCTTCCCTCTCCAGAGTGATCCAGCCAGCATCAGAGTACCAGCGATTCACCTTCCCTCTCCAGAGTGATCCAGCCCGCATCGGAACACCAGGAATTCACCTTCCCTCACCAGAGTGTTCCAGCCCGCATCGGAGTACCAGCAATTCACCTTCCGTCGGCAGAGTGACCCAGCCCGCATCGGAGTAGCAGCTATTCACCTTCCCTCTCCAGAGTGATCCAGCCAGCATCTGTGTACCAGCAATTCACCTTCCGTCGCCAGAGTAACCCAGCCCGCATCGGAGTACCAGCGATTCACCTTCCCTCTCCAGAATGATCCAGCCAGCATCTGAGTACCAGCAATTCACCTTCCGTCGCCAGAGTGATCCAGCCCGCATCGGAGTATCAGCGATTCACCTTGCCTCTCCAGAGTGATCCAGCCAGCATCGGAGTACCAGCAGTTCACCTTCCTTCACCAGAGTTATCCAGCCCGCATCGGAGTACCAGCAATTCACCTTCCCTCACCAGAGTGATCCAGCCTGCATCGGAGTACCAGCAATTCACCTTCCGTCACCAGAGTGATCCATCCCGCATCGGTGTACCAGCAATTCACCTTCCGTCACCAGAGTGATCCAGACCGCATCGGTGAAACAGCAATTCACCTTCCGTCGCCAGAGTGATCCAGCCAGCATCGGAGTACCAGCAGTTCACCTTCCCTCACCAGAGTTATCCAGCCCGCATCGGAGTACCAGCAATTCACCTTCCCTCACCAGAGTGATCCAGCCTGCATCGGAGTACCAGCAATACACCTTCCGTCACGAGAGTGATCCAGCCCGCATCGGTGTACCAGCAATTCACCTTCCGTTACCAGAGTGATCCAGACCGCATCGGTGAACCAGCAATTCACCTTCCGTCGCCAGAGTGACCCAGCCCGCATCGGAGTACCAGCAATTCAACTTCCCTCTCCAGAGTTATCCAGCCAGCATCGGAGTACCAGCAATTCACCTTCCGACACAAGAGTGACCCAGCCCGCATCGGAGTACCAGCAATTCACCTTCCCTCTCCAGAGTGATCCAGCCAGCATCTGAGTACCAGCAATTCACCTTCCGTCGCCAGAGTGATCCAGCCCGCATCGGAGTACCAGCGATTCACCTTCCCTCTCCAGAGTGATCCACCCAGCTTCGGAATACCAGCAATTCACCTTCCATCACCAGAGTGATCCAGCCCGCATCGGAGTACCAGCAGTTCACCTTCCCTCACCAGAGTTATCCAGCCCGCATAGGAGTACCAGCAATTCACCTTCACTCACCAGAGTGATCCAGTCCGCATCGGAGTACCAGCAGTTCATCTTCCGTCACCAGAGTGATCCAGCCCGCATCGGAGTACCAGCAATTCACCTTCCGTCACCAGCGTGATCCAGCCCGCATCGGAGAACCAGCAATTCAACTTCCGTCGCCAGAGTGACCCAGCCCGCATCGGAGTACAAGCAATTCACCTTCCCTCTCCAGAGTGAACCAGCCAGCATCAGAGTACCAGCAATTCAGCTTCCGTCGCCAGAGTGACCCAGCCCGCATCGGAGTACCAGCGATTCACCTTCCATCACCAGAGTGATCCAGCCAGCATCTGAGTAACAGCAATTCACCTTCCGTCGCCAGAGTGACCCAGCCCGCATCGGAGTACCAGCAATTCACCTTCCCTCACCAGAGTGATCCAGCCTGCTTCGGAGTACCAGCAATTCACCTTCTCTCTCCAGAGTGATCCAGCCAGCATCTGAGTACCAGCAATTCACCTTCCGTCGCCAGAGTGATCCAGCCCGCATCGGAGTACCAGCGATTCACCTTCCCTCTCCAGAGTGATCCACCCAGCATCGGAATACCAGCAATTCACCTTCCATCACCAGAGTGATCCAGCCCGCATCGGAGTACCAGCAGTTCACCTTCCCTCACCAGAGTTATCCAGCCCGCATAGGAGTACCAGCAATTCACCTTCCCTCACCAGAGTGATCCAGTCCGCATCGGAGTACCAGCAATTCACCTTCCGTCACCAGAGTGATCCAGCCCGCATCGGAGTACCAGCAATTCACCTTCCGTCACCAGCGTGATCCAGCCCGCATCGGAGAACCAGCAATTCAACTTCCGTCGCCAGAGTGACCCAGCCCGCATCGGAGTACCAGCAATTCACCTTCCCTCTCCAGAGTGATCCAGCCAGCATCAGAGTACCAGCAATTCAGCTTCCGTCGCCAGAGTGACCCAGCCCGCATCGGAGTACCAGCGATTCACCTTCCATCACCAGAGTGATCCAGCCAGCATCTGAGTAACAGCAATTCACCTTCCGTCGCCAGAGTGACCCAGCCCGCATCGGAGTACCAGCAATTCACCTTCCCTCACCAGAGTGATCCAGCCTGCTTCGGAGTACCAGCAATTCACCTTCTGTCACCAGAGTGATCCAGCCCGCATCGGAGTACCAGCAATTCACCTTCCGTCACCAGAGTGGTCCAGCCCGTATCGGAGTACCAGCGATTCACCTTCCCTCTCCAGAGTGATCCAGCCAGCATCTGAGTACCAGCAGTTCACCTTCCCTCACCAGAGTTATCCAGCCCGCATCGGAGTACCAGCGATTCACCTTCCGTCGCCAGAGTAACCCAGCCCGCATTGGAGTACCAGCAATACACCTTCCGTCACCAGAGTGATCCAGCCCGCATCGGAGTACCAGCGATTCACCTTCCATCGCCAGAGTGATACAGCCCGCATCGAACTACCAGCGATTCACCTTCCGTCACCAGAGTGATCCAGCCCGAATCGAAGTACCAGCGATTCACCTTCCGTCACCAGAGTGATCCAGCCCGCATCGGAGTACCAGCGATTCACCTTCAGTCACCAGAGTGATCCAGCCCGCATCGGAGTACCAGCAATTCACCTTCCCTCTCCAGAGTGACCCAGCCCGCATCGGAGGACCAGCAATTCACCTTCCGTCGCCAGAGTGACCCAGCCCGCATCAGAGTACGAGCAATTCACCTTCCGTCACCAGAGTGATCCAGCCCCCATCGGAGTACCAGCGATTCACCTTCCCTCTCCAGAGTGATCCAGCCAGCATCAGAGTACCAGCGATTCACCTTCCGTCGCCAGAGTGATCCAGCCCGCATCGGAGTACCAGCAATTCACGTTCCGTCACCAGAGTGATCCAGGTCGCTTCGGAGTACCAGCAATTCACCTTCCCTCTCCAGAGTGATCCAGCCCGCATCGGAATACCAGGAATTCACCTTCCCTCACCAGAGTGTTCCAGCCCGCATCGGAGTACCAGCAATTCACCTTCCGTCGGCAGAGTGACCCAGCCCGCATCGGAGTAGCAGCGATTCACCTTCCCTCTCCAGAGTGATCCAGCCAGCATCTGTGTACCAGCAATTCACCTTCCGTTGCCAGAGTAACCCAGCCCGCATCGGAGTACCAGCGATTCACCTTCCCTCTCCAGAATGATCCAGCCAGCATCTGAGTACCAGCAATTCACCTTCCGTCGCCAGAGTGATCCATCCGGCATCGGAGTATCAGCGATTCACCTTCCCTCTCCAGAGTGATCCAGCCAGCATCGGAGTACCAGCAGTTCACCTTCCCTCACCAGAGTTATCCAGCCCGCATCGGAGTACCAGCAATTCACCTTCCCTCACCAGAGTGATCCAGCCTGCATCGGAGTACCAGCTATACACCTTCCGTCACGAGAGTGATCCAGCCCGCATCGGTGTACCAGCAATTCACCTTCCGTCACCAGAGTGATCCAGACCGCATCGGTGAACCAGCAATTCACCTTCCGTCGCCAGAGTGACCCAGCCCGCATCGGAGTACCAGCAATTCAACTTCCCTCTCCAGAGTTATACAGCCAGCATCGGAGTACCAGCAATTCACCTTCCGACACAAGAGTGACCCAGCCCGCATCGGAGTACCAGCAATTCACCTTCCCTCTCCAGAGTGATCCAGCCAGCATCTGAGTACCAGCAATTCACCTTCCGTCGCCAGAGTGATCCAGCCCGCATCGGAGTACCAGCGATTCACCTTCCCTCTCCAGAGTGATCCACCCAGCATCGGAATACCAGCAATTCACCTTCCATCACCAGAGTGATCCAGCCCGCATCGGAGTACCAGCAGTTCACCTTCCCTCACCAGAGTTATCCAGCCCGCATAGGAGTACCAGCAATTCACCTTCCCTCACCAGAGTGATCCAGTCCGCATCGGAGTACCAGAAATTCATCTTCCGTCACCAGAGTGATCCAGCCCGCATCGGAGTACCAGCAATTCACCTTCCGTCACCAGCGTGATCCAGCCCGCATCGGAGAACCAGCAATTCAACTTCCGTCGCCAGAGTGACCCAGCCCGCATCGGAGTACAAGCAATTCACCTTCCCTCTCCAGAGTGAACCAGCCAGCATCAGAGTACCAGCAATTCAGCTTCCGTCGCCAGAGTGACCCAGCCCGCATCGGAGTACCAGCGATTCACCTTCCATCACCAGAGTGATCCAGACAGCATCTGAGTAACAGCAATTCACCTTCCGTCGCCAGAGTGACCCAGCCCGCATCGGAGTACCAGCAATTCACCTTCCCTCACCAGAGTGATCCAGCCTGCTTCGGAGTACCAGCAATTCACCTTCTCTCTCCAGAGTGATCCAGCCAGCATCTGAGTACCAGCAATTCACCTTCCGTCGCCAGAGTGATCCAGCCCGCATCGGAGTACCAGCGATTCACCTTCCCTCTCCAGAGTGATCCACCCAGCATCGGAATACCAGCAATTCACCTTCCATCACCAGAGTGATCCAGCCCGCATCGGAGTACCAGCAGTTCACCTTCCCTCACCAGAGTTATCCAGCCCGCATAGGAGTACCAGCAATTCACCTTCCCTCACCAGAGTGATCCAGTCCGCATCGGAGTACCAGCAATTCACCTTCCGTCACCAGAGTGATCCAGCCCGCATCGGAGTACCAGCAATTCACCTTCCGTCACCAGCGTGATCCAGCCCGCATCGGAGAACCAGCAATTCAACTTCCGTCGCCAGAGTGACCCAGCCCGCATCGGAGTACCAGCAATTCACCTTCCCTCTCCAGAGTGATCCAGCCAGCATCAGAGTACCAGCAATTCAGCTTCCGTCGCCAGAGTGACCCAGCCCGCATCGGAGTACCAGCGATTCACCTTCCATCACCAGAGTGATCCAGCCAGCATCTGAGTAACAGCAATTCACCTTCCGTCGCCAGAGTGACCCAGCCCGCATCTGAGTACCAGCAATTCACCTTCCCTCACCAGAGTGATCCAGCCTGCTTCGGAGTACCAGCAATTCACCTTCTGTCACCAGAGTGATCCAGCCCGCATCGGAGTACCAGCAATTCACCTTCCGTCACCAGAGTGGTCCAGCCCGTATCGGAGTACCAGCGATTCACCTTCCCTCTCCAGAGTGATCCAGCCAGCATCTGAGTACCAGCAATTCACCTTCCGTCGGCAGAGTGATCCAGCCCGCATCGGAGTACCAGCGATTCAGCTTCCGTACCAGAGTGATCCAGCCCGCATCGGAGTACCAGCAGTTCACCTTCCCTCACCAGAGTTATCCAGCCCGCATCGGAGTACCAGCGATTCACCTTCCCTCACCAGAGTTATCCAGCCCGCATCGGAGTACCAGCAATTCACCTTCCCTCACCAGAGTGATCCAGCCTGCATCGGAGTACCAGCTATACACCTTCCGTCACGAGAGTGATCCAGCCCGCATCGGTGTACCAGCAATTCACCTTCCGTCACCAGAGTGATCCAGACCGCATCGGTGAACCAGCAATTCACCTTCCGTCGCCAGAGTGACCCAGCCCGCATCGGAGTACCAGCAATTCAACTTCCCTCTCCAGAGTTATCCAGCCAGCATCGGAGTACCAGCAATTCACCTTCCGACACAAGAGTGACCCAGCCCGCATCGGAGTACCAGCAATTCACCTTCCCTCTCCAGAGTGATCCAGCCAGCATCTGAGTACCAGCAATTCACCTTCCGTCGCCAGAGTGATCCAGCCCGCATCGGAGTACCAGCGATTCACCTTCCCTCTCCAGAGTGATCCACCCAGCATCGGAATACCAGCAATTCACCTTCCAACACCAGAGTGATCCAGCCCGCATCGGAGTACCAGCAGTTCACCTTCCCTCACCAGAGTTATCCAGCCCGCATAGGAGTACCAGCAATTCACCTTCCCTCACCAGAGTGATCCAGTCCGCATCGGAGTACCAGCAATTCATCTTCCGTCACCAGAGTGATCCAGCCCGCATCGGAGTACCAGCAATTCACCTTCCGTCACCAGCGTGATCCAGCCCGCATCGGAGAACCAGCAATTCAACTTCCGTCGCCAGAGTGACCCAGCCCGCATCGGAGTACAAGCAATTCACCTTCCCTCTCCAGAGTGAACCAGCCAGCATCAGAGTACCAGCAATTCAGCTTCCGTCGCCAGAGTGACCCAGCCCGCATCGGAGTACCAGCGATTCACCTTCCATCACCAGAGTGATCCAGCCAGCATCTGAGTAACAGCAATTCACCTTCCGTCGCCAGAGTGACCCAGCCCGCATCGGAGTACCAGCAATTCACCTTCCCTCACCAGAGTGATCCAGCCTGCTTCGGAGTACCAGCAATTCACCTTCTCTCTCCAGAGTGATCCAGCCAGCATCTGAGTACCAGCAATTCACCTTCCGTCGCCAGAGTGATCCAGCCCGCATCGGAGTACCAGCGATTCACCTTCCCTCTCCAGAGTGATCCACCCAGCATCGGAATACCAGCAATTCACCTTCCATCACCAGAGTGATCCAGCCCGCATCGGAGTACCAGCAGTTCACCTTCCCTCACCAGAGTTATCCAGCCCGCATAGGAGTACCAGCAATTCACCTTCCCTCACCAGAGTGATCCAGTCCGCATCGGAGTACCAGCAATTCACCTTCCGTCACCAGAGTGATCCAGCCCGCATCGGAGTACCAGCAATTCACCTTCCGTCACCAGCGTGATCCAGCCCGCATCGGAGAACCAGCAATTCAACTTCCGTCGCCAGAGTGACCCAGCCCGCATCGGAGTACCAGCAATTCACCTTCCCTCTCCAGAGTGATCCAGCCAGCATCAGAGTACCAGCAATTCAGCTTCCGTCGCCAGAGTGACCCAGCCCGCATCGGAGTACCAGCGATTCACCTTCCATCACCAGAGTGATCCAGCCAGCATCTGAGTAACAGCAATTCACCTTCCGTCGCCAGAGTGACCCAGCCCGCATCGGAGTACCAGCAATTCACCTTCCCTCACCAGAGTGATCCAGCCTGCTTCGGAGTACCAGCAATTCACCTTCTGTCACCAGAGTGATCCAGCCCGCATCGGAGTACCAGCAATTCACCTTCCGTCACCAGAGTGGTCCAGCCCGTATCGGAGTACCAGCGATTCACCTTCCCTCTCCAGAGTGATCCAGCCAGCATCTGAGTACCAGCAATTCACCTTCCGTCGGCAGAGTGATCCAGCCCGCATCGGAGTACCAGCGATTCAGCTTCCGTACCAGAGTGATCCAGCCCGCATCGGAGTACCAGCAGTTCACCTTCCCTCACCAGAGTTATCCAGCCCGCATCGGAGTACCAGCGATTCACCTTCCGTCGCCAGAGTAACCCAGCCCGCATTGGAGTACCAGCAATACACCTTCCGTCACCAGAGTGATCCAGCCCGCATCGGAGTACCAGCGATTCACCTTCCATCGCCAGAGTGATACAGCCCGCATCGAACTACCAGCGATTCACCTTCCGTCACCAGAGTGATCCAGCCCGAATCGAAGTACCAGCGATTCACCTTCCGTCACCAGAGTGATCCAGCCCGCATCGGAGTACCAGCGATTCACCTTCAGTCACCAGAGTGATCCAGCCCGCATCGGAGTACCAGCAATTCACCTTCCCTCTCCAGAGTGACCCAGCCCGCATCGGAGGACCAGCAATTCACCTTCCGTCGCCAGAGTGACCCAGCCCGCATCAGAGTACGAGCAATTCACCTTCCGTCACCAGAGTGATCCAGCCCCCATCGGAGTACCAGCGATTCACCTTCCCTCTCCAGAGTGATCCAGCCAGCATCAGAGTACCAGCGATTCACCTTCCGTCGCCAGAGTGATCCAGCCCGCATCGGAGTACCAGCAATTCACGTTCCGTCACCAGAGTGATCCAGGTCGCTTCGGAGTACCAGCAATTCACCTTCCCTCTCCAGAGTGATCCAGCCCGCATCGGAATACCAGGAATTCACCTTCCCTCACCAGAGTGTTCCAGCCCGCATCGGAGTACCAGCAATTCACCTTCCGTCGGCAGAGTGACCCAGCCCGCATCGGAGTAGCAGCGAATCACCTTCCCTCTCCAGAGTGATCCAGCCTGCATCTGTGTACCAGCAATTCACCTTCCGTCGCCAGAGTAACCCAGCCCGCATCGGAGTACCAGCGATTCACCTTCCCTCTCCAGAATGATCCAGCCAGCATCTGAGTACCAGCAATTCACCTTCCGTCGCCAGAGTGATCCATCCCGCATCGGAGTACCAGCGATTCACCTTCCATCACCAGAGTGATCCAGCCAGCATCTGAGTAACAGCAATTCACCTTCCGTCGCCAGAGTGACCCAGCCCGCATCGGAGTACCAGCAATTCACCTTCCCTCACCAGAGTGATCCAGCCTGCTTCGGAGTACCAGCAATTCACCTTCTGTCACCAGAGTGATCCAGCCCGCATCGGAGTACCAGCAATTCACCTTCCGTCACCAGAGTGGTCCAGCCCGTATCGGAGTACCAGCGATTCACCTTCCCTCTCCAGAGTGATCCAGCCAGCATCTGAGTACCAGCAGTTCACCTTCCCTCACCAGAGTTATCCAGCCCGCATCGGAGTACCAGCGATTCACCTTCCGTCGCCAGAGTAACCCAGCCCGCATTGGAGTACCAGCAATACACCTTCCGTCACCAGAGTGATCCAGCCCGCATCGGAGTACCAGCGATTCACCTTCCATCGCCAGAGTGATACAGCCCGCATCGAACTACCAGCGATTCACCTTCCGTCACCAGAGTGATCCAGCCCGAATCGAAGTACCAGCGATTCACCTTCCGTCACCAGAGTGATCCAGCCCGCATCGGAGTACCAGCGATTCACCTTCAGTCACCAGAGTGATCCAGCCCGCATCGGAGTACCAGCAATTCACCTTCCCTCTCCAGAGTGACCCAGCCCGCATCGGAGGACCAGCAATTCACCTTCCGTCGCCAGAGTGACCCAGCCCGCATCAGAGTACGAGCAATTCACCTTCCGTCACCAGAGTGATCCAGCCCCCATCGGAGTACCAGCGATTCACCTTCCCTCTCCAGAGTGATCCAGCCAGCATCAGAGTACCAGCGATTCACCTTCCGTCGCCAGAGTGATCCAGCCCGCATCGGGAGTACCAGCAATTCACGTTCCGTCACCAGAGTGATCCAGGTCGCTTCGGAGTACCAGCAATTCACCTTCCCTCTCCAGAGTGATCCAGCCCGCATCGGAATACCAGGAATTCACCTTCCCTCACCAGAGTGTTCCAGCCCGCATCGGAGTACCAGCAATTCACCTTCCGTCGGCAGAGTGACCCAGCCCGCATCGGAGTAGCAGCGATTCACCTTCCCTCTCCAGAGTGATCCAGCCAGCATCTGTGTACCAGCAATTCACCTTCCGTTGCCAGAGTAACCCAGCCCGCATCGGAGTACCAGCGATTCACCTTCCCTCTCCAGAATGATCCAGCCAGCATCTGAGTACCAGCAATTCACCTTCCGTCGCCAGAGTGATCCATCCGGCATCGGAGTATCAGCGATTCACCTTCCCTCTCCAGAGTGATCCAGCCAGCATCGGAGTACCAGCAGTTCACCTTCCCTCACCAGAGTTATCCAGCCCGCATCGGAGTACCAGCAATTCACCTTCCCTCACCAGAGTGATCCAGCCTGCATCGGAGTACCAGCTATACACCTTCCGTCACGAGAGTGATCCAGCCCGCATCGGTGTACCAGCAATTCACCTTCCGTCACCAGAGTGATCCAGACCGCATCGGTGAACCAGCAATTCACCTTCCGTCGCCAGAGTGACCCAGCCCGCATCGGAGTACCAGCAATTCAACTTCCCTCTCCAGAGTTATACAGCCAGCATCGGAGTACCAGCAATTCACCTTCCGACACAAGAGTGACCCAGCCCGCATCGGAGTACCAGCAATTCACCTTCCCTCTCCAGAGTGATCCAGCCAGCATCTGAGTACCAGCAATTCACCTTCCGTCGCCAGAGTGATCCAGCCCGCATCGGAGTACCAGCGATTCACCTTCCCTCTCCAGAGTGATCCACCCAGCATCGGAATACCAGCAATTCACCTTCCATCACCAGAGTGATCCAGCCCGCATCGGAGTACCAGCAGTTCACCTTCCCTCACCAGAGTTATCCAGCCCGCATAGGAGTACCAGCAATTCACCTTCCCTCACCAGAGTGATCCAGTCCGCATCGGAGTACCAGAAATTCATCTTCCGTCACCAGAGTGATCCAGCCCGCATCGGAGTACCAGCAATTCACCTTCCGTCACCAGCGTGATCCAGCCCGCATCGGAGAACCAGCAATTCAACTTCCGTCGCCAGAGTGACCCAGCCCGCATCGGAGTACAAGCAATTCACCTTCCCTCTCCAGAGTGAACCAGCCAGCATCAGAGTACCAGCAATTCAGCTTCCGTCGCCAGAGTGACCCAGCCCGCATCGGAGTACCAGCGATTCACCTTCCATCACCAGAGTGATCCAGACAGCATCTGAGTAACAGCAATTCACCTTCCGTCGCCAGAGTGACCCAGCCCGCATCGGAGTACCAGCAATTCACCTTCCCTCACCAGAGTGATCCAGCCTGCTTCGGAGTACCAGCAATTCACCTTCTCTCTCCAGAGTGATCCAGCCAGCATCTGAGTACCAGCAATTCACCTTCCGTCGCCAGAGTGATCCAGCCCGCATCGGAGTACCAGCGATTCACCTTCCCTCTCCAGAGTGATCCACCCAGCATCGGAATACCAGCAATTCACCTTCCATCACCAGAGTGATCCAGCCCGCATCGGAGTACCAGCAGTTCACCTTCCCTCACCAGAGTTATCCAGCCCGCATAGGAGTACCAGCAATTCACCTTCCCTCACCAGAGTGATCCAGTCCGCATCGGAGTACCAGCAATTCACCTTCCGTCACCAGAGTGATCCAGCCCGCATCGGAGTACCAGCAATTCACCTTCCGTCACCAGCGTGATCCAGCCCGCATCGGAGAACCAGCAATTCAACTTCCGTCGCCAGAGTGACCCAGCCCGCATCGGAGTACCAGCAATTCACCTTCCCTCTCCAGAGTGATCCAGCCAGCATCAGAGTACCAGCAATTCAGCTTCCGTCGCCAGAGTGACCCAGCCCGCATCGGAGTACCAGCGATTCACCTTCCATCACCAGAGTGATCCAGCCAGCATCTGAGTAACAGCAATTCACCTTCCGTCGCCAGAGTGACCCAGCCCGCATCTGAGTACCAGCAATTCACCTTCCCTCACCAGAGTGATCCAGCCTGCTTCGGAGTACCAGCAATTCACCTTCTGTCACCAGAGTGATCCAGCCCGCATCGGAGTACCAGCAATTCACCTTCCGTCACCAGAGTGGTCCAGCCCGTATCGGAGTACCAGCGATTCACCTTCCCTCTCCAGAGTGATCCAGCCAGCATCTGAGTACCAGCAATTCACCTTCCGTCGGCAGAGTGATCCAGCCCGCATCGGAGTACCAGCGATTCAGCTTCCGTACCAGAGTGATCCAGCCCGCATCGGAGTACCAGCAGTTCACCTTCCCTCACCAGAGTTATCCAGCCCGCATCGGAGTACCAGCGATTCACCTTCCCTCACCAGAGTTATCCAGCCCGCATCGGAGTACCAGCAATTCACCTTCCCTCACCAGAGTGATCCAGCCTGCATCGGAGTACCAGCTATACACCTTCCGTCACGAGAGTGATCCAGCCCGCATCGGTGTACCAGCAATTCACCTTCCGTCACCAGAGTGATCCAGACCGCATCGGTGAACCAGCAATTCACCTTCCGTCGCCAGAGTGACCCAGCCCGCATCGGAGTACCAGCAATTCAACTTCCCTCTCCAGAGTTATCCAGCCAGCATCGGAGTACCAGCAATTCACCTTCCGACACAAGAGTGACCCAGCCCGCATCGGAGTACCAGCAATTCACCTTCCCTCTCCAGAGTGATCCAGCCAGCATCTGAGTACCAGCAATTCACCTTCCGTCGCCAGAGTGATCCAGCCCGCATCGGAGTACCAGCGATTCACCTTCCCTCTCCAGAGTGATCCACCCAGCATCGGAATACCAGCAATTCACCTTCCAACACCAGAGTGATCCAGCCCGCATCGGAGTACCAGCAGTTCACCTTCCCTCACCAGAGTTATCCAGCCCGCATAGGAGTACCAGCAATTCACCTTCCCTCACCAGAGTGATCCAGTCCGCATCGGAGTACCAGCAATTCATCTTCCGTCACCAGAGTGATCCAGCCCGCATCGGAGTACCAGCAATTCACCTTCCGTCACCAGCGTGATCCAGCCCGCATCGGAGAACCAGCAATTCAACTTCCGTCGCCAGAGTGACCCAGCCCGCATCGGAGTACAAGCAATTCACCTTCCCTCTCCAGAGTGAACCAGCCAGCATCAGAGTACCAGCAATTCAGCTTCCGTCGCCAGAGTGACCCAGCCCGCATCGGAGTACCAGCGATTCACCTTCCATCACCAGAGTGATCCAGCCAGCATCTGAGTAACAGCAATTCACCTTCCGTCGCCAGAGTGACCCAGCCCGCATCGGAGTACCAGCAATTCACCTTCCCTCACCAGAGTGATCCAGCCTGCTTCGGAGTACCAGCAATTCACCTTCTCTCTCCAGAGTGATCCAGCCAGCATCTGAGTACCAGCAATTCACCTTCCGTCGCCAGAGTGATCCAGCCCGCATCGGAGTACCAGCGATTCACCTTCCCTCTCCAGAGTGATCCACCCAGCATCGGAATACCAGCAATTCACCTTCCATCACCAGAGTGATCCAGCCCGCATCGGAGTACCAGCAGTTCACCTTCCCTCACCAGAGTTATCCAGCCCGCATAGGAGTACCAGCAATTCACCTTCCCTCACCAGAGTGATCCAGTCCGCATCGGAGTACCAGCAATTCACCTTCCGTCACCAGAGTGATCCAGCCCGCATCGGAGTACCAGCAATTCACCTTCCGTCACCAGCGTGATCCAGCCCGCATCGGAGAACCAGCAATTCAACTTCCGTCGCCAGAGTGACCCAGCCCGCATCGGAGTACCAGCAATTCACCTTCCCTCTCCAGAGTGATCCAGCCAGCATCAGAGTACCAGCAATTCAGCTTCCGTCGCCAGAGTGACCCAGCCCGCATCGGAGTACCAGCGATTCACCTTCCATCACCAGAGTGATCCAGCCAGCATCTGAGTAACAGCAATTCACCTTCCGTCGCCAGAGTGACCCAGCCCGCATCGGAGTACCAGCAATTCACCTTCCCTCACCAGAGTGATCCAGCCTGCTTCGGAGTACCAGCAATTCACCTTCTGTCACCAGAGTGATCCAGCCCGCATCGGAGTACCAGCAATTCACCTTCCGTCACCAGAGTGGTCCAGCCCGTATCGGAGTACCAGCGATTCACCTTCCCTCTCCAGAGTGATCCAGCCAGCATCTGAGTACCAGCAATTCACCTTCCGTCGGCAGAGTGATCCAGCCCGCATCGGAGTACCAGCGATTCAGCTTCCGTACCAGAGTGATCCAGCCCGCATCGGAGTACCAGCAGTTCACCTTCCCTCACCAGAGTTATCCAGCCCGCATCGGAGTACCAGCGATTCACCTTCCGTCGCCAGAGTAACCCAGCCCGCATTGGAGTACCAGCAATACACCTTCCGTCACCAGAGTGATCCAGCCCGCATCGGAGTACCAGCGATTCACCTTCCATCGCCAGAGTGATACAGCCCGCATCGAACTACCAGCGATTCACCTTCCGTCACCAGAGTGATCCAGCCCGAATCGAAGTACCAGCGATTCACCTTCCGTCACCAGAGTGATCCAGCCCGCATCGGAGTACCAGCGATTCACCTTCAGTCACCAGAGTGATCCAGCCCGCATCGGAGTACCAGCAATTCACCTTCCCTCTCCAGAGTGACCCAGCCCGCATCGGAGGACCAGCAATTCACCTTCCGTCGCCAGAGTGACCCAGCCCGCATCAGAGTACGAGCAATTCACCTTCCGTCACCAGAGTGATCCAGCCCCCATCGGAGTACCAGCGATTCACCTTCCCTCTCCAGAGTGATCCAGCCAGCATCAGAGTACCAGCGATTCACCTTCCGTCGCCAGAGTGATCCAGCCCGCATCGGAGTACCAGCAATTCACGTTCCGTCACCAGAGTGATCCAGGTCGCTTCGGAGTACCAGCAATTCACCTTCCCTCTCCAGAGTGATCCAGCCCGCATCGGAATACCAGGAATTCACCTTCCCTCACCAGAGTGTTCCAGCCCGCATCGGAGTACCAGCAATTCACCTTCCGTCGGCAGAGTGACCCAGCCCGCATCGGAGTAGCAGCGAATCACCTTCCCTCTCCAGAGTGATCCAGCCTGCATCTGTGTACCAGCAATTCACCTTCCGTCGCCAGAGTAACCCAGCCCGCATCGGAGTACCAGCGATTCACCTTCCCTCTCCAGAATGATCCAGCCAGCATCTGAGTACCAGCAATTCACCTTCCGTCGCCAGAGTGATCCATCCCGCATCGGAGTATCAGCGATTCACCTTCCCTCTCCAGAGTGATCCAGCCAGCATCGGAGTACCAGCAGTTCACCTTCCCTCACCAGAGTTATCCAGCCCGCATCGGAGTACCAGCAATTCACCTTCCCTCACCAGAGTGATCCAGCCTGCATCGGAGTACCAGCTATACACCTTCCGTCACGAGAGTGATCCAGCCCGCATCGGTGTACCAGCAATTCACCTTCCGTCACCAGAGTGATCCAGACCGCATCGGTGAACCAGCAATTCACCTTCCGTCGCCAGAGTGACCCAGCCCGCATCGGAGTACCAGCAATTCAACTTCCCTCTCCAGAGTTATCCAGCCAGCATCGGAGTTCCAGCAATTCACCTTCCGACACAAGAGTGACCCAGCCCCCATCGGAGTACCAGCAATTCACCTTCCCTCTCCAGAGTGATCCAGCCAGCATCTGAGTACCAGCAATTCACCTTCCGTCGCCAGAGTGATCCAGCCCGCATCGGAGTACCAGCGATTCACCTTCCCTCTCCAGAGTGATCCACCCAGCATCGGAATACCAGCAATTCACCTTCCATCACCAGAGTGATCCAGCCCGCATCGGAGTACCAGCAGTTCACCTTCCCTCACCAGAGTTATCCAGCCCGCATAGGAGTACCAGCAATTCACCTTCCCTCACCAGAGTGATCCAGTCCGCATCGGAGTACCAGCAATTCATCTTCCGTCACCAGAGTGATCCAGCCCGCATCGGAGTACCAGCAATTCACCTTCCGTCACCAGCGTGATCCAGCCCGCATCGGAGAACCAGCAATTCAACTTCCGTCGCCAGAGTAACCCAGCCCGCATCGGAGTACAAGCAATTCACCTTCCCTCTCCAGAGTGAACCAGCCAGCATCAGAGTACCAGCAATTCAGCTTCCGTCGCCAGAGTGACCCAGCCCGCATCGGAGTACCAGCGATTCACCTTCCATCACCAGAGTGATCCAGCCAGCATCTGAGTAACAGCAATTCACCTTCCGTCGCCAGAGTGACCCAGCCCGCATCGGAGTACCAGCAATTCACCTTCCCTCAACAGAGTGATCCAGCCTGCTTCGGAGTACCAGCAATTCACCTTCCGTCACCAGATTGATCCAGCCCGTATCGGAGTACCAGCAATTCACCTTCCGTCGCCAGAGTGATCCAGCGCGCATCGTAATACCAGCAATTCTCCTTCCCTCTCCAGAGTGATCCAGCCAGCATCGGAGTACCAGCAATTCACCTTCCGTCGCCAGAGTGACCCAGCCCGCATCAGAGTACCAGCAATTCACTTTCCGTCACCAGAGTGATCCAGCCCGCATCGGAGTACCAGCGATTCACCTTCCCTCTCCAGAGTGATCCAGCCAGCATCTGAGTACCAGCGATTCACCTTCGTCGCCAGAGTGATCCAGCCCGCATCGGAGTACCAGCAATTCACGTTCCGTCACCAGAGTGATCCAGCTCGCATCGAACTACCAGCGATTCACCTTACCTCACCAGCGTGATCCAGCCCGCATCGGAGTATCAGCGATTCACCTTCCCTCTCCAGAGTGATCCAGCCAGCATCGGAGTACCAGCAGTTCACCTTCCCTCACCGGAGTTATCCAGCCCGCATCGGAGTACCAGCAATTCACCTTCCCTCACCAGAGTGATCCAGCCCGCATCGGAGTACCAGCAATTCACCTTCCGTCACCAGAGTGATCCAGACCGCATCGGTGAACCAGCAATTCACATTCCCTCACCAGAGTGATCCAGTCCGCATCGGAGAACCAGCAATTCAACTTCCGTCGCCAGAGTGACCCAGCCCGCATCGGAGTACCAGCAATTCACCTTCCCTCTCCAGAGTGATCCAGCCAGCATCGGAGTACCAGCAATTCACCTTCCGTCGCCAGAGTAACCCAGCCCGCATCGGAGTACCAGCGATTCACATTCTCTCTCCAGAGTGATCCAGCCAGCATCTGAGTACCAGCAATTCACCTTCTGTCACCAGAGTGATCCAGCCCGCATCGGAGTACCAGCAATTCACCTTCCGTCACCAGCGTGATCCAGCCCGCATCGGAGTACCAGCAGTTCACCTTCCCTCACCAGAGTTATCCAGCCCGCATAGGAGTACCAGCAATTCACCTTCCCTCACCAGAGTGATCCAGTCCGCATCGGAGTACCAGCAATTCATCTTCCGTCACCAGAGTGATCCAGCCCGCATCGGTGTACCAGCAATTCACCTTCCGTCACCAGCGTGATCCAGCCCGCATCGGAGAACCAGCAATTCAACTTCCGTCGCCAGTGTGACCCAGCCCGCATCGGAGTACAAGCAATTCACCTTCCCTCTCCAGAGTGATCCAGCCAGCATCAGAGTACCAGCAATTAAGCTTCCGTCGCCAGAGTGACCCAGCCCGCATCGGAGTACCAGCAATTCACCTTTTGTCACCAGAGTGATCCAGCCCGCATCGGAGTACCAGCAATTCACCTTCCGTCACCAGAGTGATCCAGCCCGTATCGGAGTACCAGCAATTCACCTTCCGTCGCCAGAGTGATCCAGCGCGCATCGTAATACCAGCAATTCTCCTTCCCTCTCCAGAGTGATCCAGCCAGCATCGGAGTACCAGCAATTCACCTTCCGTCGCCAGAGTGACCCAGCTCGCATCAGAGTACCAGCAATTCACCTTCCGTCACCAGAGTGATCCAGCCAGCATCTGAGTACCAGCGATTCACCTTCCGTCGCCAGAGTGATCCAGCCCGCATCGGAGTACCAGCAATTCACGTTCCGTCACCAGAGTGATCCAGCTCGCATCGAACTACCAGCGATTCACCTTACCTCACCAGCGTGATCCAGCCCGCATCGGAGTATCAGCGATTCACCTTCCCTCTCCAGAGTGATCCAGCCAGCATCGGAGTACCAGCAGTTCACCTTCCCTCACCGGAGTTATCCAGCCCGCATCGGAGTACCAGCAATTCACCTTCCCTCACCAGAGTGATCCAGCCCGCATCGGAGTACCAGCAATTCACCTTCCGTCACCAGAGTGATCCAGCCCGCATCGGTGAACCAGCAATTCACCTTCCCTCACCAGAGTGATCCAGTCCGCATCGGAGTACCAGCAATTCATCTTCCGTCACCAGAGTGATCCAGCCCGCATCGGAGTACCAGCAATTCACCTTCCGTCACCAGCGTGATCCAGCCCGCATCGGAGAACCAGCAATTCAACTTCCGTCGCCAGAGTGACCCAGCCCGCATCGGAGTACCAGCAATTCACCTTCCGTCACCAGAGTGATCCAGCCCGTATCGGAGTACCAGCAATTAACCTTCTGTCACCAGAGTGATCCAGCCCGCATCGGAGTACCAGCAATTCACCTTCCGTCACCAGAGTGATCCAGCCCGTATCGGAGTACCAGCAATTCACCTTCCGTCGCCAGAGTGATCCAGCGCGCATCGTAATACCAGCAATTCTCCTTCCCTCTCCAGAGTGATCCAGCCAGCATCGGAGTACCAGCAATTCACCTTCCGTCGCCAGAGTGACCCAGCCCGCATCAGAGTACCAGCAATTCACTTTCCGTCACCAGAGTGATCCAGCCCGCATCGGAGTACCAGCGATTCACCTTCCCTCTCCAGAGTGATCCAGCCAGCATCTGAGTACCAGCGATTCACCTTCGTCGCCAGAGTGATCCAGCCCGCATCGGAGTACCAGCAATTCACGTTCCGTCACCAGAGTGATCCAGCTCGCATCGAACTACCAGCGATTCACCTTACCTCACCAGCGTGATCCAGCCCGCATCGGAGTATCAGCGATTCACCTTCCCTCTCCAGAGTGATCCAGCCAGCATCGGCGTACCAGCAGTTCACCTTCCCTCACCGGAGTTATCCAGCCCGCATCGGAGTACCAGCAATTCACCTTCCCTCACCAGAGTGATCCAGCCCGCATCGGAGTACCAGCAATTCACCTTCCGTCACCAGAGTGATCCAGCCCGCATCGGTGAACCAGCAATTCACCTTCCCTCACCAGAGTGATCCAGCGCGCATCGTAATACCAGCAATTCTCCTTCCCTCTCCAGAGTGATCCAGCCAGCATCGGAGTACCAGCAATTCACCTTCCGTCGCCAGAGTGACCCAGCCCGCATCAGAGTACCAGCAATTCACTTTCCGTCACCAGAGTGATCCAGCCCGCATCGGAGTACCAGCGATTCACCTTCCCTCTCCAGAGTGATCCAGACAGCATCTGAGTACCAGCGATTCACCTTCGTCGCCAGAGTGATCCAGCCCGCATCGGAGTACCAGCAATTCACGTTCCGTCACCAGAGTGATCCAGCTCGCATCGAACTACCAGCGATTCACCTTACCTCACCAGCGTGATCCAGCCCGCATCGGAGTATCAGCGATTCACCTTCCCTCTCCAGAGTGATCCAGCCAGCATCGGAGTACCAGCAGTTCACCTTCCCTCACCGGAGTGATCCAGCCCGCATCGGTGAACCAGCAATTCACATTCCCTCACCAGAGTGATCCAGTCCGCATCGGAGTACCAGCAATTCACCTTCCGTCACCAGCGTGATCCAGCCCGCATCGGAGAACCAGCAATTCAACTTCCGTCGCCAGAGAGACCCAGCCCCCATCGGAGTACCAGCAATTCACCTTCCCTCTCCAGAGTGATCCAGCCAGCATCGGAGTACCAGCAATTCACCTTCCGTCGCCAGAGTAACCCAGCCCGCATCGGAGTACCAGCGATTCACATTCTCTCTCCAGAGTGATCCAGCCAGCATCTGAGTACCAGCAATTCACCTTCTGTCACCAGAGTGATCCAGCCCGCATCGGAGTACCAGCAATTCACCTTCCGTCACCAGCGTGATCCAGCCCGCATCGGAGTACCAGCAGTTCACCTTCCCTCACCAGAGTTATCCAGCCCGCATAGGAGTACCAGCAATTCACCTTCCCTCACCAGAGTGATCCAGTCCGCATCGGAGTACCAGCAATTCATCTTCCGTCACCAGAGTGATCCAGCCCGCATCGGAGTACCAGCAATTCACCTTCCGTCACCAGCGTGATCCAGCCCGCATCGGAGAACCAGCAATTCAACTTCCGTCGCCAGAGTGACCCAGCCCGCATCGGAGTACAAGCAATTCACCTTCCCTCTCCAGAGTGATCCAGCCAGCATCAGAGTACCAGCAATTAAGCTTCCGTCGCCAGAGTGACCCAGCCCGCATCGGAGTACCAGCAATTCACCTTCTGTCACCAGAGTGATCCAGCCCGCATCGGAGTACCAGCAATTCACCTTCCGTCACCAGAGTGATCCAGCCCGTATCGGAGTACCAGCAATTCACCTTCCGTCGCCAGAGTGATCCAGCGCGCATCGTAATACCAGCAATTCTCCTTCCCTCTCCAGAGTGATCCAGCCAGCATCGGAGTACCAGCAATTCACCTTCCGTCGCCAGAGTGACCCAGCCCGCATCAGAGTACCAGCAATTCACCTTCCGTCACCAGAGTGATCCAGCCAGCATCTGAGTACCAGCGATTCACCTTCCGTCACCAGAGTGATCCAGCCCGCATCGGAGTACCAGCAATTCACGTTCCGTCAACAGAGTGATCCAGCTCGCATCGAACTACCAGCGATTCACCTTACCTCACCAGCGTGATCCAGCCCGCATCGGAGTATCAGCGATTCACCTTCCCTCTCCAGAGTGATCCAGCCAGCATCGGAGTACCAGCAGTTCACCTTCCCTCACCGGAGTTATCCAGCCCGCATCGGAGTACCAGCAATTCACCTTCCCTCACCAGAGTGATCCAGCCCGCATCGGAGTACCAGCAATTCACCTTCCGTCGGCAGAGTGACCCAGCCCGCATCGGAGTAGCAGCGAATCACCTTCCCTCTCCAGAGTGATCCAGCCAGCATCTGTGTACCAGCAATTCACCTTCCGTCGCCAGAGTAACCCAGCCCGCATCGGAGTACCAGCGATTCACCTTCCCTCTCCAGAATGATCCAGCCAGCATCTGAGTACCAGCAATTCACCTTCCGTCGCCAGAGTGATCCATCCCGCATCGGAGTATCAGCGATTCACCTTCCCTCTCCAGAGTGATCCAGCCAGCATCGGAGTACCAGCAGTTCACCTTCCCTCACCAGAGTTATCCAGCCCGCATCGGAGTACCAGCAATTCACCTTCCCTCACCAGAGTGATCCAGCCTGCATCGGAGTACCAGCTATACACCTTCCGTCACGAGAGTGATCCAGCCCGCATCGGTGTACCAGCAATTCACCTTCCGTCACCAGAGTGATCCAGACCGCATCGGTGAACCAGCAATTCACCTTCCGTCGCCAGAGTGACCCAGCCCGCATCGGAGTACCAGCAATTCAACTTCCCTCTCCAGAGTTATCCAGCCAGCATCGGAGTTCCAGCAATTCACCTTCCGACACAAGAGTGACCCAGCCCCCATCGGAGTACCAGCAATTCACCTTCCCTCTCCAGAGTGATCCAGCCAGCATCTGAGTACCAGCAATTCACCTTCCGTCGCCAGAGTGATCCAGCCCGCATCGGAGTACCAGCGATTCACCTTCCCTCTCCAGAGTGATCCACCCAGCATCGGAATACCAGCAATTCACCTTCCATCACCAGAGTGATCCAGCCCGCATCGGAGTACCAGCAGTTCACCTTCCCTCACCAGAGTTATCCAGCCCGCATAGGAGTACCAGCAATTCACCTTCCCTCACCAGAGTGATCCAGTCCGCATCGGAGTACCAGCAATTCATCTTCCGTCACCAGAGTGATCCAGCCCGCATCGGAGTACCAGCAATTCACCTTCCGTCACCAGCGTGATCCAGCCCGCATCGGAGAACCAGCAATTCAACTTCCGTCGCCAGAGTAACCCAGCCCGCATCGGAGTACAAGCAATTCACCTTCCCTCTCCAGAGTGAACCAGCCAGCATCAGAGTACCAGCAATTCAGCTTCCGTCGCCAGAGTGACCCAGCCCGCATCGGAGTACCAGCGATTCACCTTCCATCACCAGAGTGATCCAGCCAGCATCTGAGTAACAGCAATTCACCTTCCGTCGCCAGAGTGACCCAGCCCGCATCGGAGTACCAGCAATTCACCTTCCCTCAACAGAGTGATCCAGCCTGCTTCGGAGTACCAGCAATTCACCTTCCGTCACCAGATTGATCCAGCCCGTATCGGAGTACCAGCAATTCACCTTCCGTCGCCAGAGTGATCCAGCGCGCATCGTAATACCAGCAATTCTCCTTCCCTCTCCAGAGTGATCCAGCCAGCATCGGAGTACCAGCAATTCACCTTCCGTCGCCAGAGTGACCCAGCCCGCATCAGAGTACCAGCAATTCACTTTCCGTCACCAGAGTGATCCAGCCCGCATCGGAGTACCAGCGATTCACCTTCCCTCTCCAGAGTGATCCAGCCAGCATCTGAGTACCAGCGATTCACCTTCGTCGCCAGAGTGATCCAGCCCGCATCGGAGTACCAGCAATTCACGTTCCGTCACCAGAGTGATCCAGCTCGCATCGAACTACCAGCGATTCACCTTACCTCACCAGCGTGATCCAGCCCGCATCGGAGTATCAGCGATTCACCTTCCCTCTCCAGAGTGATCCAGCCAGCATCGGAGTACCAGCAGTTCACCTTCCCTCACCGGAGTTATCCAGCCCGCATCGGAGTACCAGCAATTCACCTTCCCTCACCAGAGTGATCCAGCCCGCATCGGAGTACCAGCAATTCACCTTCCGTCACCAGAGTGATCCAGACCGCATCGGTGAACCAGCAATTCACATTCCCTCACCAGAGTGATCCAGTCCGCATCGGAGAACCAGCAATTCAACTTCCGTCGCCAGAGTGACCCAGCCCGCATCGGAGTACCAGCAATTCACCTTCCCTCTCCAGAGTGATCCAGCCAGCATCGGAGTACCAGCAATTCACCTTCCGTCGCCAGAGTAACCCAGCCCGCATCGGAGTACCAGCGATTCACATTCTCTCTCCAGAGTGATCCAGCCAGCATCTGAGTACCAGCAATTCACCTTCTGTCACCAGAGTGATCCAGCCCGCATCGGAGTACCAGCAATTCACCTTCCGTCACCAGCGTGATCCAGCCCGCATCGGAGTACCAGCAGTTCACCTTCCCTCACCAGAGTTATCCAGCCCGCATAGGAGTACCAGCAATTCACCTTCCCTCACCAGAGTGATCCAGTCCGCATCGGAGTACCAGCAATTCATCTTCCGTCACCAGAGTGATCCAGCCCGCATCGGTGTACCAGCAATTCACCTTCCGTCACCAGCGTGATCCAGCCCGCATCGGAGAACCAGCAATTCAACTTCCGTCGCCAGTGTGACCCAGCCCGCATCGGAGTACAAGCAATTCACCTTCCCTCTCCAGAGTGATCCAGCCAGCATCAGAGTACCAGCAATTAAGCTTCCGTCGCCAGAGTGACCCAGCCCGCATCGGAGTACCAGCAATTCACCTTCTGTCACCAGAGTGATCCAGCCCGCATCGGAGTACCAGCAATTCACCTTCCGTCACCAGAGTGATCCAGCCCGTATCGGAGTACCAGCAATTCACCTTCCGTCGCCAGAGTGATCCAGCGCGCATCGTAATACCAGCAATTCTCCTTCCCTCTCCAGAGTGATCCAGCCAGCATCGGAGTACCAGCAATTCACCTTCCGTCGCCAGAGTGACCCAGCCCGCATCAGAGTACCAGCAATTCACCTTCCGTCACCAGAGTGATCCAGCCAGCATCTGAGTACCAGCGATTCACCTTCCGTCACCAGAGTGATCCAGCCCGCATCGGAGTACCAGCAATTCACGTTCCGTCAACAGAGTGATCCAGCTCGCATCGAACTACCAGCGATTCACCTTACCTCACCAGCGTGATCCAGCCCGCATCGGAGTATCAGCGATTCACCTTCCCTCTCCAGAGTGATCCAGCCAGCATCGGAGTACCAGCAGTTCACCTTCCCTCACCGGAGTTATCCAGCCCGCATCGGAGTACCAGCAATTCACCTTCCCTCACCAGAGTGATCCAGCCCGCATCGGAGTACCAGCAATTCACCTTCCGTCGGCAGAGTGACCCAGCCCGCATCGGAGTAGCAGCGAATCACCTTCCCTCTCCAGAGTGATCCAGCCAGCATCTGTGTACCAGCAATTCACCTTCCGTCGCCAGAGTAACCCAGCCCGCATCGGAGTACCAGCGATTCACCTTCCCTCTCCAGAATGATCCAGCCAGCATCTGAGTACCAGCAATTCACCTTCCGTCGCCAGAGTGATCCATCCCGCATCGGAGTATCAGCGATTCACCTTCCCTCTCCAGAGTGATCCAGCCAGCATCGGAGTACCAGCAGTTCACCTTCCCTCACCAGAGTTATCCAGCCCGCATCGGAGTACCAGCAATTCACCTTCCCTCACCAGAGTGATCCAGCCTGCATCGGAGTACCAGCTATACACCTTCCGTCACGAGAGTGATCCAGCCCGCATCGGTGTACCAGCAATTCACCTTCCGTCACCAGAGTGATCCAGACCGCATCGGTGAACCAGCAATTCACCTTCCGTCGCCAGAGTGACCCAGCCCGCATCGGAGTACCAGCAATTCAACTTCCCTCTCCAGAGTTATCCAGCCAGCATCGGAGTTCCAGCAATTCACCTTCCGACACAAGAGTGACCCAGCCCCCATCGGAGTACCAGCAATTCACCTTCCCTCTCCAGAGTGATCCAGCCAGCATCTGAGTACCAGCAATTCACCTTCCGTCGCCAGAGTGATCCAGCCCGCATCGGAGTACCAGCGATTCACCTTCCCTCTCCAGAGTGATCCACCCAGCATCGGAATACCAGCAATTCACCTTCCATCACCAGAGTGATCCAGCCCGCATCGGAGTACCAGCAGTTCACCTTCCCTCACCAGAGTTATCCAGCCCGCATAGGAGTACCAGCAATTCACCTTCCCTCACCAGAGTGATCCAGTCCGCATCGGAGTACCAGCAATTCATCTTCCGTCACCAGAGTGATCCAGCCCGCATCGGAGTACCAGCAATTCACCTTCCGTCACCAGCGTGATCCAGCCCGCATCGGAGAACCAGCAATTCAACTTCCGTCGCCAGAGTAACCCAGCCCGCATCGGAGTACAAGCAATTCACCTTCCCTCTCCAGAGTGAACCAGCCAGCATCAGAGTACCAGCAATTCAGCTTCCGTCGCCAGAGTGACCCAGCCCGCATCGGAGTACCAGCGATTCACCTTCCATCACCAGAGTGATCCAGCCAGCATCTGAGTAACAGCAATTCACCTTCCGTCGCCAGAGTGACCCAGCCCGCATCGGAGTACCAGCAATTCACCTTCCCTCAACAGAGTGATCCAGCCTGCTTCGGAGTACCAGCAATTCACCTTCCGTCACCAGATTGATCCAGCCCGTATCGGAGTACCAGCAATTCACCTTCCGTCGCCAGAGTGATCCAGCGCGCATCGTAATACCAGCAATTCTCCTTCCCTCTCCAGAGTGATCCAGCCAGCATCGGAGTACCAGCAATTCACCTTCCGTCGCCAGAGTGACCCAGCCCGCATCAGAGTACCAGCAATTCACTTTCCGTCACCAGAGTGATCCAGCCCGCATCGGAGTACCAGCGATTCACCTTCCCTCTCCAGAGTGATCCAGCCAGCATCTGAGTACCAGCGATTCACCTTCGTCGCCAGAGTGATCCAGCCCGCATCGGAGTACCAGCAATTCACGTTCCGTCACCAGAGTGATCCAGCTCGCATCGAACTACCAGCGATTCACCTTACCTCACCAGCGTGATCCAGCCCGCATCGGAGTATCAGCGATTCACCTTCCCTCTCCAGAGTGATCCAGCCAGCATCGGAGTACCAGCAGTTCACCTTCCCTCACCGGAGTTATCCAGCCCGCATCGGAGTACCAGCAATTCACCTTCCCTCACCAGAGTGATCCAGCCCGCATCGGAGTACCAGCAATTCACCTTCCGTCACCAGAGTGATCCAGACCGCATCGGTGAACCAGCAATTCACATTCCCTCACCAGAGTGATCCAGTCCGCATCGGAGAACCAGCAATTCAACTTCCGTCGCCAGAGTGACCCAGCCCGCATCGGAGTACCAGCAATTCACCTTCCCTCTCCAGAGTGATCCAGCCAGCATCGGAGTACCAGCAATTCACCTTCCGTCGCCAGAGTAACCCAGCCCGCATCGGAGTACCAGCGATTCACATTCTCTCTCCAGAGTGATCCAGCCAGCATCTGAGTACCAGCAATTCACCTTCTGTCACCAGAGTGATCCAGCCCGCATCGGAGTACCAGCAATTCACCTTCCGTCACCAGCGTGATCCAGCCCGCATCGGAGTACCAGCAGTTCACCTTCCCTCACCAGAGTTATCCAGCCCGCATAGGAGTACCAGCAATTCACCTTCCCTCACCAGAGTGATCCAGTCCGCATCGGAGTACCAGCAATTCATCTTCCGTCACCAGAGTGATCCAGCCCGCATCGGAGTACCAGCAATTCACCTTCCGTCACCAGCGTGATCCAGCCCGCATCGGAGAACCAGCAATTCAACTTCCGTCGCCAGTGTGACCCAGCCCGCATCGGAGTACAAGCAATTCACCTTCCCTCTCCAGAGTGATCCAGCCAGCATCAGAGTACCAGCAATTAAGCTTCCGTCGCCAGAGTGACCCAGCCCGCATCGGAGTACCAGCAATTCACCTTTTGTCACCAGAGTGATCCAGCCCGCATCGGAGTACCAGCAATTCACCTTCCGTCACCAGAGTGATCCAGCCCGTATCGGAGTACCAGCAATTCACCTTCCGTCGCCAGAGTGATCCAGCGCGCATCGTAATACCAGCAATTCTCCTTCCCTCTCCAGAGTGATCCAGCCAGCATCGGAGTACCAGCAATTCACCTTCCGTCGCCAGAGTGACCCAGCTCGCATCAGAGTACCAGCAATTCACCTTCCGTCACCAGAGTGATCCAGCCAGCATCTGAGTACCAGCGATTCACCTTCCGTCGCCAGAGTGATCCAGCCCGCATCGGAGTACCAGCAATTCACGTTCCGTCACCAGAGTGATCCAGCTCGCATCGAACTACCAGCGATTCACCTTACCTCACCAGCGTGATCCAGCCCGCATCGGAGTATCAGCGATTCACCTTCCCTCTCCAGAGTGATCCAGCCAGCATCGGAGTACCAGCAGTTCACCTTCCCTCACCGGAGTTATCCAGCCCGCATCGGAGTACCAGCAATTCACCTTCCCTCACCAGAGTGATCCAGCCCGCATCGGAGTACCAGCAATTCACCTTCCGTCACCAGAGTGATCCAGCCCGCATCGGTGAACCAGCAATTCACCTTCCCTCACCAGAGTGATCCAGTCCGCATCGGAGTACCAGCAATTCATCTTCCGTCACCAGAGTGATCCAGCCCGCATCGGAGTACCAGCAATTCACCTTCCGTCACCAGCGTGATCCAGCCCGCATCGGAGAACCAGCAATTCAACTTCCGTCGCCAGAGTGACCCAGCCCGCATCGGAGTACCAGCAATTCACCTTCCGTCACCAGAGTGATCCAGCCCGTATCGGAGTACCAGCAATTAACCTTCTGTCACCAGAGTGATCCAGCCCGCATCGGAGTACCAGCAATTCACCTTCCGTCACCAGAGTGATCCAGCCCGTATCGGAGTACCAGCAATTCACCTTCCGTCGCCAGAGTGATCCAGCGCGCATCGTAATACCAGCAATTCTCCTTCCCTCTCCAGAGTGATCCAGCCAGCATCGGAGTACCAGCAATTCACCTTCCGTCGCCAGAGTGACCCAGCCCGCATCAGAGTACCAGCAATTCACTTTCCGTCACCAGAGTGATCCAGCCCGCATCGGAGTACCAGCGATTCACCTTCCCTCTCCAGAGTGATCCAGCCAGCATCTGAGTACCAGCGATTCACCTTCGTCGCCAGAGTGATCCAGCCCGCATCGGAGTACCAGCAATTCACGTTCCGTCACCAGAGTGATCCAGCTCGCATCGAACTACCAGCGATTCACCTTACCTCACCAGCGTGATCCAGCCCGCATCGGAGTATCAGCGATTCACCTTCCCTCTCCAGAGTGATCCAGCCAGCATCGGCGTACCAGCAGTTCACCTTCCCTCACCGGAGTTATCCAGCCCGCATCGGAGTACCAGCAATTCACCTTCCCTCACCAGAGTGATCCAGCCCGCATCGGAGTACCAGCAATTCACCTTCCGTCACCAGAGTGATCCAGCCCGCATCGGTGAACCAGCAATTCACCTTCCCTCACCAGAGTGATCCAGCGCGCATCGTAATACCAGCAATTCTCCTTCCCTCTCCAGAGTGATCCAGCCAGCATCGGAGTACCAGCAATTCACCTTCCGTCGCCAGAGTGACCCAGCCCGCATCAGAGTACCAGCAATTCACTTTCCGTCACCAGAGTGATCCAGCCCGCATCGGAGTACCAGCGATTCACCTTCCCTCTCCAGAGTGATCCAGACAGCATCTGAGTACCAGCGATTCACCTTCGTCGCCAGAGTGATCCAGCCCGCATCGGAGTACCAGCAATTCACGTTCCGTCACCAGAGTGATCCAGCTCGCATCGAACTACCAGCGATTCACCTTACCTCACCAGCGTGATCCAGCCCGCATCGGAGTATCAGCGATTCACCTTCCCTCTCCAGAGTGATCCAGCCAGCATCGGAGTACCAGCAGTTCACCTTCCCTCACCGGAGTGATCCAGCCCGCATCGGTGAACCAGCAATTCACATTCCCTCACCAGAGTGATCCATTCCGCATCGGAGTACCAGCAATTCACCTTCCGTCACCAGCGTGATCCAGCCCGCATCGGAGAACCAGCAATTCAACTTCCGTCGCCAGAGAGACCCAGCCCCCATCGGAGTACCAGCAATTCACCTTCCCTCTCCAGAGTGATCCAGCCAGCATCGGAGTACCAGCAATTCACCTTCCGTCGCCAGAGTAACCCAGCCCGCATCGGAGTACCAGCGATTCACATTCTCTCTCCAGAGTGATCCAGCCAGCATCTGAGTACCAGCAATTCACCTTCTGTCACCAGAGTGATCCAGCCCGCATCGGAGTACCAGCAATTCACCTTCCGTCACCAGCGTGATCCAGCCCGCATCGGAGTACCAGCAGTTCACCTTCCCTCACCAGAGTTATCCAGCCCGCATAGGAGTACCAGCAATTCACCTTCCCTCACCAGAGTGATCCAGTCCGCATCGGAGTACCAGCAATTCATCTTCCGTCACCAGAGTGATCCAGCCCGCATCGGAGTACCAGCAATTCACCTTCCGTCACCAGCGTGATCCAGCCCGCATCGGAGAACCAGCAATTCAACTTCCGTCGCCAGAGTGACCCAGCCCGCATCGGAGTACAAGCAATTCACCTTCCCTCTCCAGAGTGATCCAGCCAGCATCAGAGTACCAGCAATTAAGCTTCCGTCGCCAGAGTGACCCAGCCCGCATCGGAGTACCAGCAATTCACCTTCTGTCACCAGAGTGATCCAGCCCGCATCGGAGTACCAGCAATTCACCTTCCGTCACCAGAGTGATCCAGCCCGTATCGGAGTACCAGCAATTCACCTTCCGTCGCCAGAGTGATCCAGCGCGCATCGTAATACCAGCAATTCTCCTTCCCTCTCCAGAGTGATCCAGCCAGCATCGGAGTACCAGCAATTCACCTTCCGTCGCCAGAGTGACCCAGCCCGCATCAGAGTACCAGCAATTCACCTTCCGTCACCAGAGTGATCCAGCCAGCATCTGAGTACCAGCGATTCACCTTCCGTCACCAGAGTGATCCAGCCCGCATCGGAGTACCAGCAATTCACGTTCCGTCAACAGAGTGATCCAGCTCGCATCGAACTACCAGCGATTCACCTTACCTCACCAGCGTGATCCAGCCCGCATCGGAGTATCAGCGATTCACCTTCCCTCTCCAGAGTGATCCAGCCAGCATCGGAGTACCAGCAGTTCACCTTCCCTCACCGGAGTTATCCAGCCCGCATCGGAGTACCAGCAATTCACCTTCCCTCACCAGAGTGATCCAGCCCGCAGCGGAGTACCAGCAATTCACCTTCCGTCACCAGAGTGATCCAGCCCGCATCGGTGAACCAGCAATTCACCTTCCCTCACCAGAGTGATCCAGTCCGCATCGGAGTACCAGCAATTCATCTTCCGTCACCAGAGTGATCCAGCCCGCATCGGAGTACCAGCAATTCACCTTCCGTCACCAGCGTGATCCAGCCCGCATCGGAGAACCAGCAATTCAACTTCCGTCGCCAGAGTGACCCAGCCCGCATCGGAGTACCAGCAATTCACCTTCCGTCACCAGAGTGATCCAGCCCGTATCGGAGTACCAGCAATTAACCTTCTGTCACCAGAGTGATCCAGCCCGCATCGGAGTACCAGCAATTCACCTTCCGTCACCAGAGTGATCCAGCCCGTATCGGAGTACCAGCAATTCACCTTCCGTCGCCAGAGTGATCCAGCGCGCATCGTAATACCAGCAATTCTCCTTCCCTCTCCAGAGTGATCCAGCCAGCATCGGAGTACCAGCAATTCACCTTCCGTCGCCAGAGTGACCCAGCCCGCATCAGAGTACCAGCAATTCACTTTCCGTCACCAGAGAGATCCAGCCCGCATCGGAGTACCAGCGATTCACCTTCCCTCTCCAGAGTGATCCAGCCAGCATCTGAGTACCAGCGATTCACCTTCGTCACCAGAGTGATCCAGCCCGCATCGGAGTACCAGCAATTCACGTTCCGTCACCAGAGTGATCCAGCTCGCATCGAACTACCAGCGATTCACCTTACCTCACCAGCGTGATCCAGCCCGCATCGGAGTATCAGCGATTCACCTTCCCTCTCCAGAGTGATCCAGCCAGCATCGGCGTACCAGCAGTTCACCTTCCCTCACCGGAGTTATCCAGCCCGCATCGGAGTACCAGCAATTCACCTTCCCTCACCAGAGTGATCCAGCCCGCATCGGAGTACCAGCAATTCACCTTCCGTCACCAGAGTGATCCAGCCCGCATCGGTGAACCAGCAATTCACCTTCCCTCACCAGAGTGATCCAGTCCGCATCGGAGTACCAGCAATTCACCTTCCGTCACCAGCGTGATCCAGCCCGCATCGGAGAACCAGCAATTCAACTTCCGTCGCCAGAGTGACCCAGCCCGCATCGGAGTACCAGCAATTCACCTTCCCTCTCCAGAGTGATCCAGCCAGCATCGGAGTACCAGCAATTCACCTTCCGTCGCCAGAGTAACCCAGCCCGCATCGGAGTACCAGCTATTCACATTCTCTCTCCAGAGTGATCCAGCCAGCATCTGAGTACCAGCAATTCACCTTTTGTCACCAGAGTGATCCAGCCCGCATCGGAGTACCAGCAATTCACCTTCCGTCACCAGCGTGATCCAGCCCGCATCGGAGTACCAGCAGTTCACCTTCCCTCACCAGAGTTATCCAGCCCGCATAGGAGTACCAGCAATTCACCTTCCCTCACCAGAGTGATCCAGTCCGCATCGGAGTACCAGCAATTCATCTTCCGTCACCAGAGTGATCCAGCCCGCATCGGAGTACCAGCAATTCACCTTCCGTCACCAGCGTGATCCAGCCCGCATCGGAGAACCAGCAATTCAACTTCCGTCGCCAGAGTGACCCAGCCCGCATCGGAGTACAAGCAATTCACCTTCCCTCTCCAGAGTGATCCAGCCAGCATCAGAGTACCAGCAATTAAGCTTCCGTCGCCAGAGTGACCCAGCCCGCATCGGAGTACCAGCAATTCACCTTCTGTCACCAGAGTGATCCAGCCCGCATCGGAGTACCAGCAATTCACCTTCCGTCACCAGAGTGATCCAGCCCGTATCGGAGTACAAGCAATTCACCTTCCGTCGCCAGAGTGATCCAGCGCGCATCGTAATACCAGCAATTCTCCTTCCCTCTCCAGAGTGATCCAGCCAGCATCGGAGTACCAGCAATTCACCTTCCGTCGCCAGAGTGACCCAGCCCGCATCAGAGTACCAGCAATTCACCTTCCGTCACCAGAGTGATCCAGCCAGCATCTGAGTACCAGCGATTCACCTTCCGTCGCCAGAGTGATCCAGCCCGCATCGGAGTACCAGCAATTCACGTTCCGTCACCAGAGTGATCCAGCTCGCATCGAACTACCAGCGATTCACCTTACCTCACCAGCGTGATCCAGCCCGCATCGGAGTATCAGCGATTCACCTTCCCTCTCCAGAGTGATCCAGCCAGCATCGGAGTACCAGCAGTTCACCTTCCCTCACCGGAGTTATCCAGCCCGCATCGGAGTACCAGCAATTCACCTTCCCTCACCAGAGTGATCCAGCCCGCATCGGAGTACCAGCAATTCACCTTCCGTCACCAGAGTGATCCAGCCCGCATCGGTGAACCAGCAATTCACCTTCCCTCACCAGAGTGATCCAGTCCGCATCGGAGTACCAGCAATTCATCTTCCGTCACCAGAGTGATCCAGCCCGCATCGGAGTACCAGCAATTCACCTTCCGTCACCAGCGTGATCCAGCCCGCATCGGAGAACCAGCAATTCAACTTCCGTCGCCAGAGTGACCCAGCCCGCATCGGAGTACCAGCAATTCACCTTCCGTCACCAGAGTGATCCAGCCCGTATCGGAGTACCAGCAATTAACCTTCTGTCACCAGAGTGATCCAGCCCGCATCGGAGTACCAGCAATTCACCTTCCGTCACCAGAGTGATCCAGCCCGTATCGGAGTACCAGCAATTCACCTTCCGTCGCCAGAGTGATCCAGGGCGCATCGTAATACCAGCAATTCTCCTTCCCTCTCCAGAGTGATCCAGCCAGCATCGGAGTACCAGCAATTCACCTTCCGTCGCCAGAGTGACCCAGCCCGCATCAGAGTACCAGCAATTCACTTTCCGTCACCAGAGTGATCCAGCCCGCATCGGAGTACCAGCGATTCACCTTCCCTCTCCAGAGTGATCCAGCCAGCATCTGAGTACCAGCGATTCACCTTCGTCGCCAGAGTGATCCAGCCCGCATCGGAGTACCAGCAATTCACGTTCCGTCACCAGAGTGATCCAGCTCGCATCGAACTACCAGCGATTCACCTTACCTCACCAGCGTGATCCAGCCCGCATCGGAGTATCAGCGATTCACCTTCCCTCTCCAGAGTGATCCAGCCAGCATCGGCGTACCAGCAGTTCACCTTCCCTCACCGGAGTTATCCAGCCCGCATCGGAGTACCAGCAATTCACCTTCCCTCACCAGAGTGATCCAGCCCGCATCGGAGTACCAGCAATTCACCTTCCCTCACCAGAGTGATCCAGTCCGCATCGGAGTACCAGCAATTCACCTTCCGTCACCAGCGTGATCCAGCCCGCATCGGAGAACCAGCAATTCAACTTCCGTCGATAGAGTGACCCAGCCCGCATCGGAGTACCAGCAATTCACCTTCCCTCTCCAGAGTGATCCAGCCAGCATCGGAGTACCAGCAATTCACCTTCCGTCGCCAGAGTAACCCAGCCCGCATCGGAGTACCAGCTATTCACATTCTCTCTCCAGAGTGATCCAGCCAGCATCTGAGTACCAGCAATTCACCTTCTGTCACCAGAGTGATCCAGCCCGCATCGGAGTACCAGCAATTCACCTTCCGTCACCAGCGTGATCCAGCCCGCATCGGAGTACCAGCAGTTCACCTTCCCTCACCAGAGTTATCCAGCCCGCATAGGAGTACCAGCAATTCACCTTCCCTCACCAGAGTGATCCAGTCCGCATCGGAGTACCAGCAATTCATCTTCCGTCACCAGAGTGATCCAGCCCGCATCGGAGTACCAGCAATTCACCTTCCGTCACCAGCGTGATCCAGCCCGCATCGGAGAACCAGCAATTCAACTTCCGTCGCCAGAGTGACCCAGCCCGCATCGGAGTACAAGCAATTCACCTTCCCTCTCCAGAGTGATCCAGCCAGCATCAGAGTACCAGCAATTAAGCTTCCGTCGCCAGAGTGACCCAGCCCGCATCGGAGTACCAGCGATTCACCTTCCATCACCAGAGTGATCCAGCCAGCATCTGAGTAACAGCAATTCACCTTCCGTCGCCAGAGTGACCCAGCCCGCATCGGAGTACCAGCAATTCACCTTCCCTCACCAGAGTGATCCAGCCTGCGTCGGAGTACCAGCAATTCACCTTCTGTCACCAGAGTGATCCAGCCCGCATCGGAGTACCAGCAATTCACCTTCCGTCACCAGAGTGATCCAGCCCGTATCGGAGTACCAGCAATTCACCTTCCGTCGCCAGAGTGATCCAGCGCGCATCGTAATACCAGCAATTCTCCTTCCCTCTCCAGAGTGATCCAGCCAGCATCGGAGTACCAGCAATTCACCTTCCGTCGCCAGAGTGACCCAGCCCGCATCAGAGTACCAGCAATTCACCTTCCGTCACCAGAGTGATCCAGCCAGCATCTGAGTACCAGCGATTCACCTTCCGTCGCCAGAGTGATCCAGCCCGCATCGGAGTACCAGCAATTCACGTTCCGTCACCAGAGTGATCCAGCTCGCATCGAACTACCAGCGATTCACCTTCCGTCACCAGAGTGATCCAGCCCGAATCGAAGTACCAGCGATTCACCTTCCGTCACCAGAGTGATCCAGCCCGCATCGGAGTACCAGCGATTCACCTTCCGTCACCAGAGTGATCCAGCCCGCATCGGAGTACCAGCAATTCACCTTCCCTCTCCAGAGTGACCCAGCCCGCATCGGAGGACCAGCAATTCACCTTCCGTCGCCAGAGTGACCCTGCCCGCATCAGAGTACCAGCAATTCACCTTCCGTCACCAGAGTGATCCAGCCCCCATCGGAGTACCAGCGATTCACCTTCCCTCTCCAGAGTGATCCAGCCAGCATCAGAGTACCAGCGATTCACCTTCCGTCGCCAGAGTGATCCAGCCCGCATCGGAGTACCAGCAATTCACGTTCCGTCACCAGAGTGATCCAGGTCGCATCGGAGTACCAGCAATTCACCTTCCCTCTCCAGAGTGATCCAGCCCGCATCGGAATACCAGGAATTCACCTTCCATCACCAGAGTGATCCAGCCCGCATCGGAGTACCAGCGATTCACCTTCCCTCTCCAGAATGATCCAGCCAGCATCTGAGTACCAGCAATTCACCTTCCGTCGCCAGAGTGATCCAGCCCGCATCGGAGTATCAGCGATTCACCTTCCCTCTCCAGAGTGATCCAGCCAGCATCGGAGTACCAGCAGTTCACCTTCCCTCACCGGAGTTATCCAGCCCGCATCGGAGTACCAGCAATTCACCTTCCCTCACCAGAGTGATCCAGCCCGCATCGGAGTACCAGCAATACACCTTCCGTCACGAGAGTGATCCAGCCCGCATCGGTGTACCAGCAATTCACCTTCCGTCACCAGAGTGATCCAGCCCGCATCGGTGAACCAGCAATTCACCTTCCCTCACCAGAGTGATCCAGTCCGCATCGGAGTACCAGCAATTCATCTTCCGTCACCAGAGTGATCCAGCCCGCATCGGAGTACCAGCAATTCACCTTCCGTCACCAGCGTGATCCAGCCCGCATCGGAGAACCAGCAATTCAACTTCCGTCGCCAGAGTGACCCAGCCCGCATCGGAGTACCAGCAATTCACCTTCCGTCACCAGAGTGATCCAGCCCGTATCGGAGTACCAGCAATTAACCTTCTGTCACCAGAGTGATCCAGCCCGCATCGGAGTACCAGCAATTCACCTTCCGTCACCAGAGTGATCCAGCCCGTATCGGAGTACCAGCAATTCACCTTCCGTCGCCAGAGTGATCCAGCGCGCATCGTAATACCAGCAATTCTCCTTCCCTCTCCAGAGTGATCCAGCCAGCATCGGAGTACCAGCAATTCACCTTCCGTCGCCAGAGTGACCCAGCCCGCATCAGAGTACCAGCAATTCACTTTCCGTCACCAGAGAGATCCAGCCCGCATCGGAGTACCAGCGATTCACCTTCCCTCTCCAGAGTGATCCAGCCAGCATCTGAGTACCAGCGATTCACCTTCGTCACCAGAGTGATCCAGCCCGCATCGGAGTACCAGCAATTCACGTTCCGTCACCAGAGTGATCCAGCTCGCATCGAACTACCAGCGATTCACCTTACCTCACCAGCGTGATCCAGCCCGCATCGGAGTATCAGCGATTCACCTTCCCTCTCCAGAGTGATCCAGCCAGCATCGGCGTACCAGCAGTTCACCTTCCCTCACCGGAGTTATCCAGCCCGCATCGGAGTACCAGCAATTCACCTTCCCTCACCAGAGTGATCCAGCCCGCATCGGAGTACCAGCAATTCACCTTCCGTCACCAGAGTGATCCAGCCCGCATCGGTGAACCAGCAATTCACCTTCCCTCACCAGAGTGATCCAGTCCGCATCGGAGTACCAGCAATTCACCTTCCGTCACCAGCGTGATCCAGCCCGCATCGGAGAACCAGCAATTCAACTTCCGTCGCCAGAGTGACCCAGCCCGCATCGGAGTACCAGCAATTCACCTTCCCTCTCCAGAGTGATCCAGCCAGCATCGGAGTACCAGCAATTCACCTTCCGTCGCCAGAGTAACCCAGCCCGCATCGGAGTACCAGCTATTCACATTCTCTCTCCAGAGTGATCCAGCCAGCATCTGAGTACCAGCAATTCACCTTCTGTCACCAGAGTGATCCAGCCCGCATCGGAGTACCAGCAATTCACCTTCCGTCACCAGCGTGATCCAGCCCGCATCGGAGTACCAGCAGTTCACCTTCCCTCACCAGAGTTATCCAGCCCGCATAGGAGTACCAGCAATTCACCTTCCCTCACCAGAGTGATCCAGTCCGCATCGGAGTACCAGCAATTCATCTTCCGTCACCAGAGTGATCCAGCCCGCATCGGAGTACCAGCAATTCACCTTCCGTCACCAGCGTGATCCAGCCCGCATCGGAGAACCAGCAATTCAACTTCCGTCGCCAGAGTGACCCAGCCCGCATCGGAGTACAAGCAATTCACCTTCCCTCTCCAGAGTGATCCAGCCAGCATCAGAGTACCAGCAATTAAGCTTCCGTCGCCAGAGTGACCCAGCCCGCATCGGAGTACCAGCAATTCACCTTCTGTCACCAGAGTGATCCAGCCCGCATCGGAGTACCAGCAATTCACCTTCCGTCACCAGAGTGATCCAGCCCGTATCGGAGTACAAGCAATTCACCTTCCGTCGCCAGAGTGATCCAGCGCGCATCGTAATACCAGCAATTCTCCTTCCCTCTCCAGAGTGATCCAGCCAGCATCGGAGTACCAGCAATTCACCTTCCGTCGCCAGAGTGACCCAGCCCGCATCAGAGTACCAGCAATTCACCTTCCGTCACCAGAGTGATCCAGCCAGCATCTGAGTACCAGCGATTCACCTTCCGTCGCCAGAGTGATCCAGCCCGCATCGGAGTACCAGCAATTCACGTTCCGTCACCAGAGTGATCCAGCTCGCATCGAACTACCAGCGATTCACCTTACCTCACCAGCGTGATCCAGCCCGCATCGGAGTATCAGCGATTCACCTTCCCTCTCCAGAGTGATCCAGCCAGCATCGGAGTACCAGCAGTTCACCTTCCCTCACCGGAGTTATCCAGCCCGCATCGGAGTACCAGCAATTCACCTTCCCTCACCAGAGTGATCCAGCCCGCATCGGAGTACCAGCAATTCACCTTCCGTCACCAGAGTGATCCAGCCCGCATCGGTGAACCAGCAATTCACCTTCCCTCACCAGAGTGATCCAGCCCGCATCGGAGAACCAGCAATTCAACTTCCGTCGCCAGAGTGACCCAGCCCGCATCGGAGTACCAGCAATTCACCTTCCGTCACCAGAGTGATCCAGCCCGTATCGGAGTACCAGCAATTCACCTTCCGTCACCAGAGTGATCCAGCCCGTATCGGAGTACCAGCAATTAACCTTCTGTCACCAGAGTGATCCAGCCCGCATCGGAGTACCAGCAATTCATCTTCCGTCACCAGAGTGATCCAGCCCGCATCGGAGTACCAGCAATTCACCTTCCGTCACCAGCGTGATCCAGCCCGCATCGGAGAACCAGCAATTCAACTTCCGTCGCCAGAGTGACCCAGCCCGCATCGGAGTACCAGCAATTCACCTTCCGTCACCAGAGTGATCCAGCCCGTATCGGAGTACCAGCAATTAACCTTCTGTCACCAGAGTGATCCAGCCCGCATCGGAGTACCAGCAATTCACCTTCCGTCACCAGAGTGATCCAGCCCGTATCGGAGTACCAGCAATTCACCTTCCGTCGCCAGAGTGATCCAGGGCGCATCGTAATACCAGCAATTCTCCTTCCCTCTCCAGAGTGATCCAGCCAGCATCGGAGTACCAGCAATTCACCTTCCGTCGCCAGAGTGACCCAGCCCGCATCAGAGTACCAGCAATTCACTTTCCGTCACCAGAGTGATCCAGCCCGCATCGGAGTACCAGCGATTCACCTTCCCTCTCCAGAGTGATCCAGCCAGCATCTGAGTACCAGCGATTCACCTTCGTCGCCAGAGTGATCCAGCCCGCATCGGAGTACCAGCAATTCACGTTCCGTCACCAGAGTGATCCAGCTCGCATCGAACTACCAGCGATTCACCTTACCTCACCAGCGTGATCCAGCCCGCATCGGAGTATCAGCGATTCACCTTCCCTCTCCAGAGTGATCCAGCCAGCATCGGCGTACCAGCAGTTCACCTTCCCTCACCGGAGTTATCCAGCCCGCATCGGAGTACCAGCAATTCACCTTCCCTCACCAGAGTGATCCAGCCCGCATCGGAGTACCAGCAATTCACCTTCCCTCACCAGAGTGATCCAGTCCGCATCGGAGTACCAGCAATTCACCTTCCGTCACCAGCGTGATGCAGCCCGCATCGGAGAACCAGCAATTCAACTTCCGTCGATAGAGTGACCCAGCCCGCATCGGAGTACCAGCAATTCACCTTCCCTCTCCAGAGTGATCCAGCCAGCATCGGAGTACCAGCAATTCACCTTCCGTCGCCAGAGTAACCCAGCCCGCATCGGAGTACCAGCTATTCACATTCTCTCTCCAGAGTGATCCAGCCAGCATCTGAGTACCAGCAATTCACCTTCTGTCACCAGAGTGATCCAGCCCGCATCGGAGTACCAGCAATTCACCTTCCGTCACCAGCGTGATCCAGCCCGCATGGGAGTACCAGCAGTTCACCTTCCCTCACCAGAGTTATCCAGCCCGCATAGGAGTACCAGCAATTCACCTTCCCTGACCAGAGTGATCCAGTCCGCATCGGAGTACCAGCAATTCATCTTCCGTCACCAGAGTGATCCAGCCCGCATCGGAGTACCAGCAATTCACCTTCCGTCACCAGCGTGATCCAGCCCGCATCGGAGAACCAGCAATTCAACTTCCGTCGCCAGAGTGACCCAGCCCGCATCGGAGTACAAGCAATTCACCTTCCCTCTCCAGAGTGATCCAGCCAGCATCAGAGTACCAGCAATTAAGCTTCCGTCGCCAGAGTGACCCAGCCCGCATCGGAGTACCAGCGATTCACCTTCCATCACCAGAGTGATCCAGCCAGCATCTGAGTAACAGCAATTCACCTTCCGTCGCCAGAGTGACCCAGCCCGCATCGGAGTACCAGCAATTCACCTTCCCTCACCAGAGTGATCCAGCCTGCGTCGGAGTACCAGCAATTCACCTTCTGTCACCAGAGTGATCCAGCCCGCATCGGAGTACCAGCAATTCACCTTCCGTCACCAGAGTGATCCAGCCCGTATCGGAGTACCAGCAATTCACCTTCCGTCGCCAGAGTGATCCAGCGCGCATCGTAATACCAGCAATTCTCCTTCCCTCTCCAGAGTGATCCAGCCAGCATCGGAGTACCAGCAATTCACCTTCCGTCGCCAGAGTGACCCAGCCCGCATCAGAGTACCAGCAATTCACCTTCCGTCACCAGAGTGATCCAGCCAGCATCTGAGTACCAGCGATTCACCTTCCGTCGCCAGAGTGATCCAGCCCGCATCGGAGTACCAGCAATTCACGTTCCGTCACCAGAGTGATCCAGCTCGCATCGAACTACCAGCGATTCACCTTCCGTCACCAGAGTGATCCAGCCCGAATCGAAGTACCAGCGATTCACCTTCCGTCACCAGAGTGATCCAGCCCGCATCGGAGTACCAGCGATTCACCTTCCGTCACCAGAGTGATCCAGCCCGCATCGGAGTACCAGCAATTCACCTTCCCTCTCCAGAGTGACCCAGCCCGCATCGGAGGACCAGCAATTCACCTTCCGTCGCCAGAGTGACCCTGCCCGCATCAGAGTACCAGCAATTCACCTTCCGTCACCAGAGTGATCCAGCCCCCATCGGAGTACCAGCGATTCACCTTCCCTCTCCAGAGTGATCCAGCCAGCATCAGAGTACCAGCGATTCACCTTCCGTCGCCAGAGTGATCCAGCCCGCATCGGAGTACCAGCAATTCACGTTCCGTCACCAGAGTGATCCAGGTCGCATCGGAGTACCAGCAATTCACCTTCCCTCTCCAGAGTGATCCAGCCCGCATCGGAATACCAGGAATTCACCTTCCATCACCAGAGTGATCCAGCCCGCATCGGAGTACCAGCGATTCACCTTCCCTCTCCAGAATGATCCAGCCAGCATCTGAGTACCAGCAATTCACCTTCCGTCGCCAGAGTGATCCAGCCCGCATCGGAGTATCAGCGATTCACCTTCCCTCTCCAGAGTGATCCAGCCAGCATCGGAGTACCAGCAGTTCACCTTCCCTCACCGGAGTTATCCAGCCCGCATCGGAGTACCAGCAATTCACCTTCCCTCACCAGAGTGATCCAGCCCGCATCGGAGTACCAGCAATACACCTTCCGTCACGAGAGTGATCCAGCCCGCATCGGTGTACCAGCAATTCACCTTCCGTCACCAGAGTGATCCAGCCCGCATCGGTGAACCAGCAATTCACCTTCCCTCACCAGAGTGATCCAGTCCGCATCGGAGTACCAGCAATTCATCTTCCGTCACCAGAGTGATCCAGCCCGCATCGGAGTACCAGCAATTCACCTTCCGTCACCAGCGTGATCCAGCCCGCATCGGAGAACCAGCAATTCAACTTCCGTCGCCAGAGTGACCCAGCCCGCATCGGAGTACCAGCAATTCACCTTCCGTCACCAGAGTGATCCAGCCCGTATCGGAGTACCAGCAATTAACCTTCTGTCACCAGAGTGATCCAGCCCGCATCGGAGTACCAGCAATTCACCTTCCGTCACCAGAGTGATCCAGCCCGTATCGGAGTACCAGCAATTCACCTTCCGTCGCCAGAGTGATCCAGCGCGCATCGTAATACCAGCAATTCTCCTTCCCTCTCCAGAGTGATCCAGCCAGCATCGGAGTACCAGCAATTCACCTTCCGTCGCCAGAGTGACCCAGCCCGCATCAGAGTACCAGCAATTCACTTTCCGTCACCAGAGAGATCCAGCCCGCATCGGAGTACCAGCGATTCACCTTCCCTCTCCAGAGTGATCCAGCCAGCATCTGAGTACCAGCGATTCACCTTCGTCACCAGAGTGATCCAGCCCGCATCGGAGTACCAGCAATTCACGTTCCGTCACCAGAGTGATCCAGCTCGCATCGAACTACCAGCGATTCACCTTACCTCACCAGCGTGATCCAGCCCGCATCGGAGTATCAGCGATTCACCTTCCCTCTCCAGAGTGATCCAGCCAGCATCGGCGTACCAGCAGTTCACCTTCCCTCACCGGAGTTATCCAGCCCGCATCGGAGTACCAGCAATTCACCTTCCCTCACCAGAGTGATCCAGCCCGCATCGGAGTACCAGCAATTCACCTTCCGTCACCAGAGTGATCCAGCCCGCATCGGTGAACCAGCAATTCACCTTCCCTCACCAGAGTGATCCAGTCCGCATCGGAGTACCAGCAATTCACCTTCCGTCACCAGCGTGATCCAGCCCGCATCGGAGAACCAGCAATTCAACTTCCGTCGCCAGAGTGACCCAGCCCGCATCGGAGTACCAGCAATTCACCTTCCCTCTCCAGAGTGATCCAGCCAGCATCGGAGTACCAGCAATTCACCTTCCGTCGCCAGAGTAACCCAGCCCGCATCGGAGTACCAGCTATTCACATTCTCTCTCCAGAGTGATCCAGCCAGCATCTGAGTACCAGCAATTCACCTTCTGTCACCAGAGTGATCCAGCCCGCATCGGAGTACCAGCAATTCACCTTCCGTCACCAGCGTGATCCAGCCCGCATCGGAGTACCAGCAGTTCACCTTCCCTCACCAGAGTTATCCAGCCCGCATAGGAGTACCAGCAATTCACCTTCCCTCACCAGAGTGATCCAGTCCGCATCGGAGTACCAGCAATTCATCTTCCGTCACCAGAGTGATCCAGCCCGCATCGGAGTACCAGCAATTCACCTTCCGTCACCAGCGTGATCCAGCCCGCATCGGAGAACCAGCAATTCAACTTCCGTCGCCAGAGTGACCCAGCCCGCATCGGAGTACAAGCAATTCACCTTCCCTCTCCAGAGTGATCCAGCCAGCATCAGAGTACCAGCAATTAAGCTTCCGTCGCCAGAGTGACCCAGCCCGCATCGGAGTACCAGCAATTCACCTTCTGTCACCAGAGTGATCCAGCCCGCATCGGAGTACCAGCAATTCACCTTCCGTCACCAGAGTGATCCAGCCCGTATCGGAGTACAAGCAATTCACCTTCCGTCGCCAGAGTGATCCAGCGCGCATCGTAATACCAGCAATTCTCCTTCCCTCTCCAGAGTGATCCAGCCAGCATCGGAGTACCAGCAATTCACCTTCCGTCGCCAGAGTGACCCAGCCCGCATCAGAGTACCAGCAATTCACCTTCCGTCACCAGAGTGATCCAGCCAGCATCTGAGTACCAGCGATTCACCTTCCGTCGCCAGAGTGATCCAGCCCGCATCGGAGTACCAGCAATTCACGTTCCGTCACCAGAGTGATCCAGCTCGCATCGAACTACCAGCGATTCACCTTACCTCACCAGCGTGATCCAGCCCGCATCGGAGTATCAGCGATTCACCTTCCCTCTCCAGAGTGATCCAGCCAGCATCGGAGTACCAGCAGTTCACCTTCCCTCACCGGAGTTATCCAGCCCGCATCGGAGTACCAGCAATTCACCTTCCCTCACCAGAGTGATCCAGCCCGCATCGGAGTACCAGCAATTCACCTTCCGTCACCAGAGTGATCCAGCCCGCATCGGTGAACCAGCAATTCACCTTCCCTCACCAGAGTGATCCAGCCCGCATCGGAGAACCAGCAATTCAACTTCCGTCGCCAGAGTGACCCAGCCCGCATCGGAGTACCAGCAATTCACCTTCCGTCACCAGAGTGATCCAGCCCGTATCGGAGTACCAGCAATTCACCTTCCGTCACCAGAGTGATCCAGCCCGTATCGGAGTACCAGCAATTAACCTTCTGTCACCAGAGTGATCCAGCCCGCATCGGAGTACCAGCAATTCATCTTCCGTCACCAGAGTGATCCAGCCCGCATCGGAGTACCAGCAATTCACCTTCCGTCACCAGCGTGATCCAGCCCGCATCGGAGAACCAGCAATTCAACTTCCGTCGCCAGAGTGACCCAGCCCGCATCGGAGTACCAGCAATTCACCTTCCGTCACCAGAGTGATCCAGCCCGTATCGGAGTACCAGCAATTAACCTTCTGTCACCAGAGTGATCCAGCCCGCATCGGAGTACCAGCAATTCACCTTCCGTCACCAGAGTGATCCAGCCCGTATCGGAGTACCAGCAATTCACCTTCCGTCGCCAGAGTGATCCAGGGCGCATCGTAATACCAGCAATTCTCCTTCCCTCTCCAGAGTGATCCAGCCAGCATCGGAGTACCAGCAATTCACCTTCCGTCGCCAGAGTGACCCAGCCCGCATCAGAGTACCAGCAATTCACTTTCCGTCACCAGAGTGATCCAGCCCGCATCGGAGTACCAGCGATTCACCTTCCCTCTCCAGAGTGATCCAGCCAGCATCTGAGTACCAGCGATTCACCTTCGTCGCCAGAGTGATCCAGCCCGCATCGGAGTACCAGCAATTCACGTTCCGTCACCAGAGTGATCCAGCTCGCATCGAACTACCAGCGATTCACCTTACCTCACCAGCGTGATCCAGCCCGCATCGGAGTATCAGCGATTCACCTTCCCTCTCCAGAGTGATCCAGCCAGCATCGGCGTACCAGCAGTTCACCTTCCCTCACCGGAGTTATCCAGCCCGCATCGGAGTACCAGCAATTCACCTTCCCTCACCAGAGTGATCCAGCCCGCATCGGAGTACCAGCAATTCACCTTCCCTCACCAGAGTGATCCAGTCCGCATCGGAGTACCAGCAATTCACCTTCCGTCACCAGCGTGATCCAGCCCGCATCGGAGAACCAGCAATTCAACTTCCGTCGATAGAGTGACCCAGCCCGCATCGGAGTACCAGCAATTCACCTTCCCTCTCCAGAGTGATCCAGCCAGCATCGGAGTACCAGCAATTCACCTTCCGTCGCCAGAGTAACCCAGCCCGCATCGGAGTACCAGCTATTCACATTCTCTCTCCAGAGTGATCCAGCCAGCATCTGAGTACCAGCAATTCACCTTCTGTCACCAGAGTGATCCAGCCCGCATCGGAGTACCAGCAATTCACCTTCCGTCACCAGCGTGATCCAGCCCGCATGGGAGTACCAGCAGTTCACCTTCCCTCACCAGAGTTATCCAGCCCGCATAGGAGTACCAGCAATTCACCTTCCCTGACCAGAGTGATCCAGTCCGCATCGGAGTACCAGCAATTCATCTTCCGTCACCAGAGTGATCCAGCCCGCATCGGAGTACCAGCAATTCACCTTCCGTCACCAGCGTGATCCAGCCCGCATCGGAGAACCAGCAATTCAACTTCCGTCGCCAGAGTGACCCAGCCCGCATCGGAGTACAAGCAATTCACCTTCCCTCTCCAGAGTGATCCAGCCAGCATCAGAGTACCAGCAATTAAGCTTCCGTCGCCAGAGTGACCCAGCCCGCATCGGAGTACCAGCGATTCACCTTCCATCACCAGAGTGATCCAGCCAGCATCTGAGTAACAGCAATTCACCTTCCGTCGCCAGAGTGACCCAGCCCGCATCGGAGTACCAGCAATTCACCTTCCCTCACCAGAGTGATCCAGCCTGCTTCGGAGTACCAGCAATTCACCTTCTGTCACCAGAGTGATCCAGCCCGCATCGGAGTACCAGCAATTCACCTTCCGTCACCAGAGTGATCCAGCCCGTATCGGAGTACCAGCAATTCACCTTCCGTCGCCAGAGTGATCCAGCGCGCATCGTAATACCAGCAATTCTCCTTCCCTCTCCAGAGTGATCCAGCCAGCATCGGAGTACCAGCAATTCACCTTCCGTCGCCAGAGTGACCCAGCCCGCATCAGAGTACCAGCAATTCACCTTCCGTCACCAGAGTGATCCAGCCAGCATCTGAGTACCAGCGATTCACCTTCCGTCGCCAGAGTGATCCAGCCCGCATCGGAGTACCAGCAATTCACGTTCCGTCACCAGAGTGATCCAGCTCGCATCGAACTACCAGCGATTCACCTTCCGTCACCAGAGTGATCCAGCCCGAATCGAAGTACCAGCGATTCACCTTCCGTCACCAGAGTGATCCAGCCCGCATCGGAGTACCAGCGATTCACCTTCCGTCACCAGAGTGATCCAGCCCGCATCGGAGTACCAGCAATTCACCTTCCCTCTCCAGAGTGATCCAGCCAGCATCAGAGTACCAGCAATTCAGCTTCCGTCGCCAGAGTGACCCAGCCCGCATCGGAGTACCAGCGATTCACCTTCCATCACCAGAGTGATCCAGCCAGCATCTGTGTACCAGCAATTCACCTTCCATCGGCAGAGTGACCCAGCCCGCATCGGAGTACCAGCGATTCACATTCCCTCTCCAGAGTGATCCAGCCAGCATCTGAGTACCAGTAATTCACCTTCTGTCGCCAGAGTGATCCAGCCCGCATCGGACTACCAGCGATTCACATTCCCTCTCCAGAGTGATCCAGCCCGCATCGGAGTACCAGCAATACACTTTCCGTCACGAGAGTGATCCAGCCCGCATCGGTGTACCAGCAATTCACCTTCCGTCACCAGAGTGATCCAGCCCCCATCGGAGTACCAGCGATTCACCTTCCCTCTCCAGAGTGATCCAGCCAGCATCGGAGTACCAGCAATTCACCTTCCCTCTCCAGAGTGATCCAGCCAGCATCGGAGAACCAGCAATTCAACTTCCGTCGCCAGAGTGACCCAGCCTGCATCGGAGTACCAGCAATTCACCTTCCCTCTCCAGAGTGATCCAGCCAGCATCAGAGTACCAGCAATTCACCTTCCCTCTCCAGAGTGATCCAGCCAGCATCTGAGTACCAGCAATTCAGCTTCCGTCGCCAGAGTGACCAAGCCCGCATCGGAGTACCAGCGATTCACCTTCCATCACCAGAGTGATCCAGCCAGCATCTGAGTACCAGCAATTCACCGTCCGTCGGCAGAGTGACCCAGCCCACATCGGAGTACAAGCGATTCACATTCCCTCTCCAGAGTGATCCAGCCCGCATCGGAGTACCAGCAATTCACCTTCCCTCTCCAGAGTGATCCAGCCAGCATCGGAGTACCAGCAATTCACCTTCCCGCTCCAGAGTGATCCAGCCAGCACCTGAGTACCAGCAATTCACCTTCCGTCGCCAGAGTAACCCAGCCCGCATCGGAGTACCAGCGATTCACATTCTCTCTCCAGATTGATCCAGCCAGCATCTGAGTACCAGCAATTGACCTTCCCTCTCCAGAGTGATCCAGCCAGCATCTGAGTACCAGCAATTCAGCTTCCGTTGCCACAGTGACCCAGCCTGCATCGGAGTACCAGCGATTCACCTTCCCTCTCCAGAGTGATCCAGCCAGCATCAGAGTACCAGCAATTCACCTTCCATCGGCAGAGTGATCCAGCCCGCATCGGAGTACCAGCGATTCAGCTTCCGTACCAGAGTGATCCAGCCCGCATCGGAGTACCAGCAGTTCACCTTCCCTCTCCAGAGTGATCCAGCCAGCATCGGAGTACCAGCAATTCACCTTCCGTCGCCAGAGTGACCCAGCCCGCATCAGAGTACCAGCAATTCACCTTCCGTCAACAGAGTGATCCAGCCAGCATCTGAGTACCAGCGATTCACCTTCCGTCGCCAGAGTGATCCAGCCCGCATCGGAGTACCAGCAATTCACGTTCCGTCACCAGAGTGATCCAGCTCGCATCGAACTACCAGCGATTCACCTTACCTCACCAGCGTGATCCAGCCCGCATCGGAGTATCAGCGATTCACCTTCCCTCTCCAGAGTGATCCAGCCAGCATCGGAGTACCAGCAGTTCACCTTCCCTCACCGGAGTTATCCAGCCCGCATCGGAGTACCAGCAATTCACTTTCCCTCACCAGAGTGATCCAGCCCGCATCGGAGTACCAGCAATTCACCTTCCGTCACCAGAGTGATCCAGCCCGCATCGGTGAACCAGCAATTCACCTTCCCTCACCAGAGTGATCCAGTCCGCATCGGAGTACCAGCAATTCATCTTCCGTCACCAGAGTGATCCAGCCCGCATCGGAGTACCAGCAATTCACCTTCCGTCACCAGCGTGATCCAGCCCGCATCGGAGAACCAGCAATTCAACTTCCGTCGCCAGAGTGACCCAGCCCGCATCGGAGTACCAGCAATTCACCTTCCGTCACCAGAGTGATCCAGCCCGTATCGGAGTACCAGCAATTAACCTTCTGTCACCAGAGAGATCCAGCCCGCATCGGAGTACCAGCAATTCACCTTCCGTCACCAGAGTGATCCAGCCCGTATCGGAGTACCAGCAATTCACCTTCCGTCGCCAGAGTGATCCAGCGCGCATCGTAATACCAGCAATTCTCCTTCCCTCTCCAGAGTGATCCAGCCAGCATCGGAGTACCAGCAATTCACCTTCCGTCGCCAGAGTGACCCAGCCCGCATCAGAGTACCAGCAATTCACTTTCCGTCACCAGAGTGATCCAGCCCGCATCGGAGTACCAGCGATTCACCTTCCCTCTCCAGAGTGATCCAGCCAGCATCTGAGTACCAGCGATTCACCTTCGTCGCCAGAGTGATCCAGCCCGCATCGGAGTACCAGCAATTCACGTTCCGTCACCAGAGTGATCCAGCTCGCATCGAACTACCAGCGATTCACCTTACCTCACCAGCGTGATCCAGCCCGCATCGGAGTATCAGCGATTCACCTTCCCTCTCCAGAGTGATCCAGCCAGCATCGGCGTACCAGCAGTTCACCTTCCCTCACCGGAGTTATCCAGCCCGCATCGGAGTACCAGCAATTCACCTTCCCTCACCAGAGTGATCCAGCCCGCATCGGAGTACCAGCAATTCACCTTCCGTCACCAGAGTGATCCAGCCCGCATCGGTGAACCAGCAATTCACCTTCCCTCACCAGAGTGATCCAGTCCGCATCGGAGTACCAGCAATTCACCTTCCGTCACCAGCGTGATCCAGCCCGCATCGGAGAACCAGCAATTCAACTTCCGTCGCCAGAGTGACCCAGCCCGCATCGGAGTACCAGCAATTCACCTTCCCTCTCCAGAGTGATCCAGCCAGCATCGGAGTACCAGCAATTCACCTTCCGTCGCCAGAGTAACCCAGCCCGCATCGGAGTACCAGCTATTCACATTCTCTCTCCAGAGTGATCCAGCCAGCATCTGAGTACCAGCAATTCACCTTCTGTCACCAGAGTGATCCAGCCCGCATCGGAGTACCAGCAATTCACCTTCCGTCACCAGCGTGATCCAGCCCGCATGGGAGTACCAGCAGTTCACCTTCCCTCACTTGAGTTATCCAGCCCGCATAGGAGTACCAGCAATTCACCTTCCCTCACCAGAGTGATCCAGTCCGCATCGGAGTACCAGCAATTCATCTTCCGTCACCAGAGTGATCCAGCCCGCATCGGAGTACCAGCAATTCACCTTCCGTCACCAGCGTGATCCAGCCCGCATCGGAGAACCAGCAATTCAACTTCCGTCGCCAGAGTGACCCAGCCCGCATCGGAGTACAAGCAATTCACCTTCCCTCTCCAGAGTGATCCAGCCAGCATCAGAGTACCAGCAATTAAGCTTCCGTCGCCAGAGTGACCCAGCCCGCATCGGAGTACCAGCGATTCACCTTCCATCACCAGAGTGATCCAGCCAGCATCTGAGTAACAGCAATTCACCTTCCGTCGCCAGAGTGACCCAGCCCGCATCGGAGTACCAGCAATTCACCTTCCCTCACCAGAGTGATCCAGCCTGCTTCGGAGTACCAGCAATTCACCTTCTGTCACCAGAGTGATCCAGCCCGCATCGGAGTACCAGCAATTCACCTTCCGTCACCAGAGTGATCCAGCCCGTATCGGAGTACCAGCAATTCACCTTCCGTCGCCAGAGTGATCCAGCGCGCATCGTAATACCAGCAATTCTCCTTCCCTCTCCAGAGTGATCCAGCCAGCATCGGAGTACCAGCAATTCACCTTCCGTCGCCAGAGTGACCCAGCCCGCATCAGAGTACCAGCAATTCACCTTCCGTCACCAGAGTGATCCAGCCAGCATCTGAGTACCAGCGATTCACCTTCCGTCGCCAGAGTGATCCAGCCCGCATCGGAGTACCAGCAATTCACGTTCCGTCACCAGAGTGATCCAGCTCGCATCGAACTACCAGCGATTCACCTTCCGTCACCAGAGTGATCCAGCCCGAATCGAAGTACCAGCGATTCACCTTCCGTCACCAGAGTGATCCAGCCCGCATCGGAGTACCAGCGATTCACCTTCCGTCACCAGAGTGATCCAGCCCGCATCGGAGTACCAGCAATTCACCTTCCCTCTCCAGAGTGACCCAGCCCGCATCGGAGGACCAGCAATTCACCTTCCGTCGCCAGAGTGACCCTGCCCGCATCAGAGTACCAGCAATTCACCTTCCGTCACCAGAGTGATCCAGCCCCCATCGGAGTACCAGCGATTCACCTTCCCTCTCCAGAGTGATCCAGCCAGCATCAGAGTACCAGCGATTCACCTTCCGTCGCCAGAGTGATCCAGCCCGCATCGGAGTACCAGCAATTCACGTTCCGTCACCAGAGTGATCCAGGTCGCATCGGAGTACCAGCAATTCACCTTCCCTCTCCAGAGTGATCCAGCCCGCATCGGAATACCAGGAATTCACCTTCCATCACCAGAGTGATCCAGCCAGCATCTGAGTACCAGCAATTCAGCTTCCGTTGCCACAGTGACCCAGCCTGCATCGGAGTACCAGCGATTCACCTTCCCTCTCCAGAGTGATCCAGCCAGCATCAGAGTACCAGCAATTCACCTTCCATCGGCAGAGTGATCCAGCCCGCATCGGAGTACCAGCGATTCAGCTTCCGTACCAGAGTGATCCAGCCCGCATCGGAGTACCAGCAGTTCACCTTCCCTCTCCAGAGTGATCCAGCCAGCATCGGAGTACCAGCAATTCACCTTCCGTCGCCAGAGTGACCCAGCCCGCATCAGAGTACCAGCAATTCACCTTCCGTCACCAGAGTGATCCAGCCAGCATCTGAGTACCAGCGATTCACCTTCCGTCGCCAGAGTGATCCAGCCCGCATCGGAGTACCAGCAATTCACGTTCCGTCACCAGAGTGATCCAGCTCGCATCGAACTACCAGCGATTCACCTTACCTCACCACCGTGATCCAGCCCGCATCGGAGTATCAGCGATTCACCTTCCCTCTCCAGAGTGATCCAGCCAGCATCGGAGTACCAGCAGTTCACCTTCCCTCACCGGAGTTATCCAGCCCGCATCGGAGTACCAGCAATTCACCTTCCCTCACCAGAGTGATCCAGCCCGCATCGGAGTACCAGCAATTCACCTTCCGTCACCAGAGTGATCCAGCCCGCATCGGTGAACCAGCAATTCACCTTCCCTCACCAGAGTGATCCAGTCCGCATCGGAGTACCAGCAATTCATCTTCCGTCACCAGAGTGATCCAGCCCGCATCGGAGTACCAGCAATTCACCTTCCGTCACCAGCGTGATCCAGCCCGCATCGGAGAACCAGCAATTCAACTTCCGTCGCCAGAGTGACCCAGCCCGCATCGGAGTACCAGCAATTCACCTTCCGTCACCAGAGTGATCCAGCCCGTATCGGAGTACCAGCAATTAACCTTCTGTCACCAGAGTGATCCAGCCCGCATCGGAGTACCAGCAATTCACCTTCCGTCACCAGAGTGATCCAGCCCGTATCGGAGTACCAGCAATTCACCTTCCGTCGCCAGAGTGATCCAGCGCGCATCGTAATACCAGCAATTCTCCTTCCCTCTCTAGAGTGATCCAGCCAGCATCGGAGTACCAGCAATTCACCTTCCGTCGCCAGAGTGACCCAGCCCGCATCAGAGTACCAGCAATTCACTTTCCGTCACCAGAGTGATCCAGCCCGCATCGGAGTACCAGCGATTCACCTTCCCTCTCCAGAGTGATCCAGCCAGCATCTGAGTACCAGCGATTCACCTTCGTCGCCAGAGTGATCCAGCCCGCATCGGAGTACCAGCAATTCACGTTCCGTCACCAGAGTGATCCAGCTCGCATCGAACTACCAGCGATTCACCTTACCTCACCAGCGTGATCCAGCCCGCATCGGAGTATCAGCGATTCACCTTCCCTCTCCAGAGTGATCCAGCCAGCATCGGCGTACCAGCAGTTCACCTTCCCTCATCGGAGTTATCCAGCCCGCATCGGAGTACCAGCAATTCACCTTCCCTCACCAGAGTGATCCAGACCGCATCGGAGTACCAGCAATTCACCTTCCGTCACCAGAGTGATCCAGCCCGCATCGGTGAACCAGCAATTCACCTTCCCTCACCAGAGTGATCCAGTCCGCATCGGAGTACCAGCAATTCACCTTCCGTCACCAGCGTGATCCAGCCCGCATCGGAGAACCAGCAATTCAACTTCCGTCGCCAGAGTGACCCAGCCCGCATCGGAGTACCAGCAATTCACCTTCCCTCTCCAGAGTGATCCAGCCAGCATCGGAGTACCAGCAATTCACCTTCCGTCGCCAGAGTAACCCAGCCCGCATCGGAGTACCAGCTATTCACATTCTCTCTCCAGAGTGATCCAGCCAGCATCTGAGTACCAGCAATTCACCTTCTGTCACCAGAGTGATCCAGCCCGCATCGGAGTACCAGCAATTCACCTTCCGTCACCAGCGTGATCCAGCCCGCATCGGAGTACCAGCAGTTCACCTTCCCTCACCAGAGTTATCCAGCCCGCATAGGAGTACCAGCAATTCACCTTCCCTCACCAGAGTGATCCAGTCCGCATCGGAGTACCAGCAGTTCATCTTCCGTCACCAGAGTGATCCAGCCCGCATCGGAGTACCAGCAATTCACCTTCCGTCACCAGCGTGATCCAGCCCGCATCGGAGAACCAGCAATTCAACTTCCGTCGCCAGAGTGACCCAGCCCGCATCGGAGTACAAGCAATTCACCTTCCCTCTCCAGAGTGATCCAGCCAGCATCAGCGTACCAGCAATTAAGCTTCCGTCGCCAGAGTGACCCAGCCCGCATCGGAGTACCAGCGATTCACCTTCCATCACCAGAGTGATCCAGCCAGCATCTGAGTAACAGCAATTCACCTTCCGTCGCCAGAGTGACCCAGCCCGCATCGGAGTACCAGCAATTCACCTTCCCTCACCAGAGTGATCCAGCCTGCTTCGGAGTACCAGCAATTCACCTTCTGTCACCAGAGTGATCCAGCCCGCATCGGAGTACCAGCAATTCACCTTCCGTCACCAGAGTGATCCAGCCCGTATCGGAGTACCAGCAATTCACCTTCCGTCGCCAGAGTGATCCAGCGCGCATCGTAATACCAGCAATTCTCCTTCCCTCTCCAGAGTGATCCAGCCAGCATCGGAGTACCAGCAATTCACCTTCCGTCGCCAGAGTGACCCAGCCCGCATCAGAGTACCAGCAATTCACCTTCCGTCACCAGAGTGATCCAGCCAGCATCTGAGTACCAGCGATTCACCTTCCGTCGCCAGAGTGATCCAGCCCGCATCGGAGTACCAGCAATTCACGTTCCGTCACCAGAGTGATCCAGCTCGCATCGAACTACCAGCGACTCACATTCCGTCACCAGAGTGATCCAGCCCGAATCGAAGTACCAGCGATTCACCTTCCGTCACCAGAGTGATCCAGCCCGCATCGGAGTACCAGCGATTCAACTTCCGTCACCAGAGTGATCCAGCCCGCATCGGAGTACCAGCAATTCACCTTCCCTCTCCAGAGTGACCCAGCCCGCATCGGAGGACCAGCAATTCACCTTCCGTCACCAGAGTGACCCTGCCCGCATCAGAGTACCAGCAATTCACCTTCCGTCACCAGAGTGATCCAGCCCCCATCGGAGTACCAGCGATTCACCTTCCCTCTCCAGAGTGATCCAGCCAGCATCAGAGTACCAGCGATTCAACTTCCGTCGCCAGAGTGATCCAGCCCGCATCGGAGTACCAGCAATTCACGTTCCGTCACCAGAGTGATCCAGGTCGCATCGGAGTACCAGCAATTCACCTTCCCTCTCCAGAGTGATCCAGCCCGCATCGGAATACCAGGAATTCACCTTCCATCACCAGAGTGATCCAGCCCGCATCGGAGTACCAGCAATACACCTTCCGTCACGAGAGTGATCCAGCCCGCATCGGTGTACCAGCAATTCACCTTCCGTCACCAGAGTGATCCAGCCCGCATCGGTGAACCAGCAATTCACCTTCCATCGGCAGAGTGATCCAGCCCGCATCGGAGTATCAGCGATTCACCTTCCCTCTCCAGAGTGATCCAGCCAGCATCGGCGTACCAGCAGTTCACCTTCCCTCACCGGAGTTATCCAGCCCGCATCGGAGTACCAGCAATTCACCTTCCCTCACCAGAGTGATCCAGCCCGCATCGGAGTACCAGCAATTCACCTTCCGTCACCAGAGTGATCCAGCCCGCATCGGTGAACCAGCAATTCACCTTCCCTCACCAGAGTGATCCAGTCCGCATCGGAGTACCAGCAATTCACCTTCCGTCACCAGCGTGATCCAGCCCGCATCGGAGAACCAGCAATTCAACTTCCGTCGCCAGAGTGACCCAGCCCGCATCGGAGTACCAGCAATTCACCTTCCCTCTCCAGAGTGATCCAGCCAGCATCGGAGTACCAGCAATTCACCTTCCGTCGCCAGAGTAACCCAGCCCGCATCGGAGTACCAGCTATTCACATTCTCTCTCCAGAGTGATCCAGCCAGCATCTGAGTACCAGCAATTCACCTTCTGTCACCAGAGTGATCCAGCCCGCATCGGAGTACCAGCAATTCACCTTCCGTCACCAGCGTGATCCAGCCCGCATCGGAGTACCAGCAGTTCACCTTCCCTCACCAGAGTTATCCAGCCCGCATAGGAGTACCAGCAATTCACCTTCCCTCACCAGAGTGATCCAGTCCGCATCGGAGTACCAGCAATTCATCTTCCGTCACCAGAGTGATCCAGCCCGCATCGGAGTACCAGCAATTCACCTTCCGTCACCAGCGTGATCCAGCCCGCATCGGAGAACCAGCAATTCAACTTCCGTCGCCAGAGTGACCCAGCCCGCATCGGAGTACAAGCAATTCACCTTCCCTCTCCAGAGTGATCCAGCCAGCATCAGCGTACCAGCAATTAAGCTTCCGTCGCCAGAGTGACCCAGCCCGCATCGGAGTACCAGCGATTCACCTTCCATCACCAGAGTGATCCAGCCAGCATCTGAGTAACAGCAATTCACCTTCCGTCGCCAGAGTGACCCAGCCCGCATCGGAGTACCAGCAATTCACCTTCCCTCACCAGAGTGATCCAGCCTGCTTCGGAGTACCAGCAATTCACCTTCTGTCACCAGAGTGATCCAGCCCGCATCGGAGTACCAGCAATTCACCTTCCGTCACCAGAGTGATCCAGCCCGTATCGGAGTACCAGCAATTCACCTTCCGTCGCCAGAGTGATCCAGCGCGCATCGTAATACCAGCAATTCTCCTTCCCTCTCCAGAGTGATCCAGCCAGCATCGGAGTACCAGCAATTCACCTTCCGTCGCCAGAGTGACCCAGCCCGCATCAGAGTACCAGCAATTCACCTTCCGTCACCAGAGTGATCCAGCCAGCATCTGAGTACCAGCGATTCACCTTCCGTCGCCAGAGTGATCCAGCCCGCATCGGAGTACCAGCAATTCACGTTCCGTCACCAGAGTGATCCAGCTCGCATCGAACTACCAGCGATTCACATTCCATCACCAGAGTGATCCAGCCCGAATCGAAGTACCAGCGATTCACCTTCCGTCACCAGAGTGATCCAGCCCGCATCGGAGTACCAGCGATTCACCTTCCGTCACCAGAGTGATCCAGCCCGCATCGGAGTACCAGCAATTCACCTTCCCTCTCCAGAGTGACCCAGCCCGCATCGGAGGACCAGCAATTCACCTTCCGTCACCAGAGTGACCCTGCCCGCATCAGAGTACCAGCAATTCACCTTCCGTCACCAGAGTGATCCAGCCCCCATCGGAGTACCAGCGATTCACCTTCCCTCTCCAGAGTGATCCAGCCAGCATCAGAGTACCAGCGATTCAACTTCCGTCGCCAGAGTGATCCAGCCCGCATCGGAGTACCAGCAATTCACGTTCCGTCACCAGAGTGATCCAGGTCGCATCGGAGTACCAGCAATTCACCTTCCCTCTCCAGAGTGATCCAGCCCGCATCGGAATACCAGGAATTCACCTTCCATCACCAGAGTGATCCAGCCCGCATCGGAGTACCAGCAATACACCTTCCGTCACGAGAGTGATCCAGCCCGCATCGGTGTACCAGCAATTCACCTTCCGTCACCAGAGTGATCCAGCCCGCATCGGTGAACCAGCAATTCACCTTCCATCGGCAGAGTGATCCAGCCCGCATCGGAGTACCAGCGATTCAGCTTCCGTACCAGAGTGATCCAGCCCGCATCGGAGTACCAGCAGTTCACCTTCCCTCTCCAGAGTGATCCAGCCAGCATCGGAGTACCAGCAATTCACCTTCCGTCGCCAGAGTGATCCAGCCCGCATCGGAGTGTCAGCGATTCACCTTCCCTCTCCAGAGTGATCCAGCTAGCATCGGAGTACCAGCGATTCACCTTCCGTCACCAGAGTGATCCAGCCCGCATCGGAGTACCAGCAATTCACCTTCCCTCTCCAGAGTGACCCAGCCCGCATCGGAGTACCAGCAATTCCCCTTCCGTCACCAGAGTGATCCAGCCCGCATCGGTGAACCAGCAATTCACCTTCCCTCACCAGAGTGATCCAGTCTGCATCGGAGTACCAGCAATTCATCTTCCGTCACCATAGTGATCCATCCCGCATCGGAGTACCAGCAATTCACCTTCCGTCACCAGAGTGATCCAGCCAGCATCTGAGTACCAGCGATTCACCTTCCGTCGCCAGAGTAATCCAGCCCGCATCGGAGTACCAGCAATTCACGTTCCGTCACCAGAGTGATCCAGCCAGCATCTGAGTACCAGCGATTCACCTTCCGTCGCCAGAGTAATCCAGCCCGCATCGGAGTACCAGCAGTTCACCTTCCCTCACCGGAGTTATCCAGCCCGCATCGGAGTACCAGCAATTCACCTTCCCTCACCAGAGTGATCCAGCCCGCATCGGAGTACCAGCAATACACCTTCCGTCACGAGAGTGATCCAGCCCGCATCGGTGAACCAGCAATTCACCTTCCCTCACCAGAGTGATCCAGTCCGCATCGGAGTACCAGCAATTCATCTTCCGTCACCAGAGTGATCCAGCCCGCATCGGAGTACCAGCAATTCACCTTCCGTCACCAGAGTGATCCAGCCCGCATCGGTGAACCAGCAATTCACCTTCCCTCACCAGAGTGATCCAGTCCGCATCGGAGTACCAGCAATTCATCTTCCGTCACCAGAGTGATCCAGCCCGCATCGGAGTACCAGCAATTCACCTTCCGTCACCAGCGTGATCCAGCCCGCATCGGAGAACCAGCAATTCAACTTCCGTCGCCAGAGTGACCCAGCCCGCATCGGAGTACCAGCAATTCACCTTCCCTCTCCAGAGTGATCCAGCCAGCATCAGAGTACCAGCAATTCAGCTTCCGTCGCCAGAGTGACCCAGCCCGCATCGGAGTACCAGCGATTCACCTTCCATCAGCAGAGTGATCCAGCCAGCATCTGAGTACCAGCAATTCACCTTCCATCGGCAGAGTGACCCAGCCCGCATCGGAGAACCAGCAATTCAACTTCCGTCGCCAGTGTGACCCAGCCCGCATCAGAGTACCAGCAATACACCTTTTGTCACCAGAGTGATCCAGCCCGCATCTGTGAACGAGCAATTCACCTTCCCTCACCAGAGTGATCCAGTCCGCATCGGAGTACCAGCAATTCATCTTCCGTCACCAGAGTGATCCAGCCCGCATCGGAGTACCAGCAATTCACCTTCCGTCACCAGCGTGATCCAGCCCGCATCGGAGAACCAGCAATTCAACTTCCGTCGCCAGAGTGACCCAGCCCGCATCAGAGTACCAGCAATTCACCTTCCGTCACCAGAGTGATCCAGCCCGCATCGGAGTACCAGCGATTCACCTTCCCTCTCCAGAGTGATCCAGCCAGCATCTGAGTACCAGCGATTCACCTTCCGTCGCCAGAGTGATCCAGCCCGCATCGGAGTACCAGCAATTCACGTTCCGTCACCAGAGTGATCCAGCTCGCATCGAACTACCAGCGATTCACCTTCCGTCACCAGAGTGATCCAGCCCGAATCGAAGTACCCGCGATTCACCTTCCGTCACCAGAGTGATCCAGCCCGCATCGGAGTACCAGCGATTCACCTTCCGTCACCAGAGTGATCCAGCCCGCATCGGAGTACCAGCAATTCACCTTCCCTCTCCAGAGTGACCCAGCCCGCATCGGAGGACCAGCAATTCACCTTCCGTCGCCAGAGTGACCCAGCCCGCATCAGAGTACCAGCAATTCACCTTCCGTCACCAGAGTGATCCAGCCCCCATCGGAGTACCAGCGATTCACCTTCCCTCTCCAGAGTGATCCAGCCAGCATCAGAGTACCAGCGATTCACCTTCCGTCGCCAGAGTGATCCAGCCCGCATCGGAGTACCAGCAATTCACGTTCCGTCACCAGAGTGATCCAGGTCGCATCGGAGTACCAGCAATTCACCTTCCCTCTCCAGAGTGATCCAGCCCGCATCGGAATACCAGGAATTCACCTTCCATCACCAGAGTGATCCAGCCCGCATCGGAGTACCAGCGATTCACCTTCCCTCTCCAGAATGATCCAGCCAGCATCTGAGTACCAGCAATTCACCTTCCGTCGCCAGAGTGATCCAGCCCGCATCGGAGTATCAGCGATTCACCTTCCCTCTCCAGAGTGATCCAGCTAGCATCGGAGTACCAGCAGTTCACCTTCCCTCACCGGAGTTATCCAGCCCGCATCGGAGTACCAGCAATTCACCTTCCCTCACCAGAGTGATCCAGCCCGCATCGGAGTACCAGCAATACACCTTCCGTCACGAGAGTGATCCAGCCCGCATCGGTGAACCAGCAATTCACCTTCCCTCACCAGAGTGATCCAGTCCGCATCGGAGTACCAGCAATTCATCTTCCGTCACCAGAGTGATCCAGCCCGCATCGGAGTACCAGCAATTCACCTTCCGTCACCAGAGTGATCCAGCCCGCATCGGTGAACCAGCAATTCACCTTCCCTCACCAGAGTGATCCAGTCCGCATCGGAGTACCAGCAATTCATCTTCCGTCACCAGAGTGATCCAGCCCGCATCGGAGTACCAGCAATTCACCTTCCGTCACCAGCGTGATCCAGCCCGCATCGGAGAACCAGCAATTCAACTTCCGTCGCCAGAGTGACCCAGCCCGCATCGGAGTACCAGCAATTCACCTTCCCTCTCCAGAGTGATCCAGCCAGCATCAGAGTACCAGCAATTCAGCTTCCGTCGCCAGAGTGACCCAGCCCGCATCGGAGTACCAGCGATTCACCTTCCATCAGCAGAGTGATCCAGCCAGGATCTGAGTACCAGCAATTCACCTTCCATCGGCAGAGTGACCCAGCCCGCATCGGAGAACCAGCAATTCAACTTCCGTCGCCAGAGTGACCCAGCCCGCATCAGAGTACCAGCAATACACCTTTTGTCACCAGAGTGATCCAGCCCGCATCTGTGAACGAGCAATTCACCTTCCCTCACCAGAGTGATCCAGTCCGCATCGGAGTACCAGCAATTCATCTTCCGTCACCAGAGTGATCCAGCCCGCATCGGAGTACCAGCAATTCACCTTCCGTCACCAGCGTGATCCAGCCCGCATCGGAGAACCAGCAATTCAACTTCCGTCGCCAGAGTGACCCAGCCCGCATCAGAGTACCAGCAATTCACCTTCCGTCACCAGAGTGATCCAGCCCGCATCGGAGTACCAGCGATTCACCTTCCCTCTCCAGAGTGATCCAGCCAGCATCTGAGTACCAGCGATTCACCTTCCGTCGCCAGAGTGATCCAGCCCGCATCGGAGTACCAGCAATTCACGTTCCGTCACCAGAGTGATCCAGCTCGCATCGAACTACCAGCGATTCACCTTCCGTCACCAGAGTGATCCAGCCCGAATCGAAGTACCCGCGATTCACCTTCCGTCACCAGAGTGATCCAGCCCGCATCGGAGTACCAGCGATTCACCTTCCGTCACCAGAGTGATCCAGCCCGCATCGGAGTACCAGCAATTCACCTTCCCTCTCCAGAGTGACCCAGCCCGCATCGGAGGACCAGCAATTCACCTTCCGTCGCCAGAGTGACCCAGCCCGCATCAGAGTACCAGCAATTCACCTTCCGTCACCAGAGTGATCCAGCCCCCATCGGAGTACCAGCGATTCACCTTCCCTCTCCAGAGTGATCCAGCCAGCATCAGAGTACCAGCGATTCACCTTCCGTCGCCAGAGTGATCCAGCCCGCATCGGAGTACCAGCAATTCACGTTCCGTCACCAGAGTGATCCAGGTCGCATCGGAGTACCAGCAATTCACCTTCCCTCTCCAGAGTGATCCAGCCCGCATCGGAATACCAGGAATTCACCTTCCATCACCAGAGTGATCCAGCCCGCATCGGAGTACCAGCGATTCACCTTCCCTCTCCAGAATGATCCAGCCAGCATCTGAGTACCAGCAATTCACCTTCCGTCGCCAGAGTGATCCAGCCCGCATCGGAGTATCAGCGATTCACCTTCCCTCTCCAGAGTGATCCAGCCAGCATCGGAGTACCAGCAGTTCACCTTCCCTCACCGGAGTTATCCAGCCCGCATCGGAGTACCAGCAATTCACCTTCCCTCACCAGAGTGATCCAGCCCGCATCGGAGTACCAGCAATACACCTTCCGTCACGAGAGTGATCCAGCCCGCATCGGTGTACCAGCAATTCACCTTCCGTCACCAGAGTGATCCAGCCTGCATCTGTGAACCAGCAATTCACCTTCCGTCGCCAGAGTGACCCAGCCAGCATCGGAGAACCAGTAATTCACCTTCCCTCAACAGAGTGATCCAGTCCGCATCGAAGTACCAGCAATTCATCTTCCGTCACCAGAGTGATCCAGCCGGCATCGGAGTACCAGCAATTCACCTTCCGTCTCCAGCGTGATCCAGCCCGCATCGGAGAACCAGCAATTCAACTTCCGTCGCCAGAGTGACCCAGCCCGCATCGGAGTACCAGCAATTCACCTTCCCTCTCCAGAGTGATCCAGCCAGCATCAGAGTACCAGCAATTCAGCTTCCGTCGCCAGAGTGACCAGCCCGCATCGGAGTACCAGCGATTCACCTTCCATCACCAGAGTGATCCAGCCAGCATCTGAGTACCAGCAATTCACCTTCCATCGGCAGAGTGACCCAGCCCGCATCGGAGTACCAGCGATTCACATTCCCTCTCCAGAGTGATCCAGCCAGCATCTGAGTACCAGTAATTCACCTTCTGTCGCCAGAGTGATCCAGCCCGCATCGGAGTACCAGCGATTCACATTCCCTCTCCAGAGTGATCCAGCCCGCATCGGAGTACCGGCAATACACCTTCCGTCACGAGAGTGATCCAGCCCGCATCGGTGTACCAGCAATTCACCTTCCGTCACCAGAGTGATCCAGCCCCAATCGGAGTACCAGCGATTCACCTTCCCTCTCCAGAGTGATCCAGCCAGCATCGGAGTACCAGCAATTCACCTTCCCTCTCCAGAGTGATCCAGCCAGCATCGGAGTACCAGCAATTCACCTTCCGTCGCCAGAGTAACCCAGCCCGCATCGGAGTACCAGCGATTCACATTCTCTCTCCAGATTGATCCAGCCAGCATCTGAGTACCAGCAATTCACCTTCTGTCACTAGAGTGATCCAGCCCGCATCGGAGTACTAGAAATTCACCTTCCGTCACCAGCGTGATCCAGCCCGCATCGGAGAATCAGCAATTCACCTTCCCTCTCCAGAGTGATCCAGCCAGCATCTGAGTACCAGCAATTCAGCTTCCGTCGCCAGAGTGACCCAGCCCGCATCGGAGTACCAGCGATTCACCTTCCATCACCAGAGTGATCCAGCCAGCATCTGAGTACCAGCAATTCACCTTCCGTCGTGAGAGTGACCCAGCCCGCATCGGAGTACAAGCGATTCACATTCCCTCTCCAGAGTGATCCAGCCCGCATCGGAGTACCAGCAATTCACCTTCACTCTCCAGAGTGATCCAGCCAGCATCGGAGTATCAGCAATTCACCTTCCCGCTCCAGAGTGATCCAGCCAGCACCTGAGTACCAGCAATTCACCTTCCGTCGCCAGAGTAACCCAGCCCGCATCGGAGTACCAGCGATTCACATTCTCTCTCCAGAGTGATCCAGCCAGCATCTGAGTACCAGCAATTCAGCTTCCGTTGCCACAGTGACCCAGCCTGCATCGGAGTACCAGCGATTCACCTTCCCTCTCCAGAGTGATCCAGCCAGCATCTGAGTACCAGCAATTCACCTTCCGTCGGCAGAGTGATCCAGCCCGCATCGGAGTACCAGCGATTCAGCTTCCGTACCAGAGTGATCCAGCCCGCATCGGAGTACCAGCAGTTCACCTTCCCTCACCAGAGTGATCCAGCCCGCATCGGAGTACCAGCGATTCACCTTCCATCGCCAGAGTGATACAGCCCGCATCGAACTACCAGCGATTCACCTTCCGTCACCAGAGTGATCCAGCCCGAATCGAAGTACCAGCGATTCACCTTCCGTCACCAGAGTGATCCAGCCCGCATCGGAGTACCAGCGATTCACCTTCCGTCACCAGAGTGATCCAACCCGCATCGGAGTACCAGCAATTCACCTTCCCTCTCCAGAGTGACCCAGCCCGCATCGGAGGACCATCAATTCACCTTCCGTCGCCAGAGTGACCCAGCCCGCATCAGAGTACCAGCAATTCACCTTCCGTCACCAGAGTGATCCAGCCCCCATCGGAGTACCAGCGATTCACCTTCCCTCTACAGAGTGATCCAGCCAGCATCAGAGTACCAGCGATTCACCTTCCGTCGCCAGAGTGATCCAGCCCGCATCGGAGTACCAGCAATTCACGTTCCGTCACCAGAGTGATCCAGGTCGCATCGGAGTACCAGCAATTCACCTTCCCTCTCCAGAGTTAATCAGCCCGCATCGGAATACCAGGAATTCACCTTCCCTCACCAGAGTGATCCAGCCCGCATCGGTGTACCAGCAATTCACCTTCCGTCACCAGAGTGATCCAGCCCGCATCTGTGAACCAGCAATTCACCTTCCCTCACCAGAGTGATCCAGTCCGCATCGGAGTACCAGCAATTCATCTTCCGTCACCAGAGTGATCCAGCCCGCATCGGAGTACCAGCAATTCACCTTCCGTCACCAGCGTGATCCAGCCCGCATCGGAGAACCAGCTATTCAACTTCCGTCGCCAGAGTGACCCAGCCAGCATCGGAGTACCAGCAATTCATCTTCCCTCTCCAGAGTGATCCAGCCAGCATCAGAGTACCAGCAATTCAGCTTCCGTCGCCAGAGTGACCCAGCCCGCATCGGAGTACCAGCGATTCACCTTCCATCACCAGAGTGATCCAGCCAGCATCTGAGTACCAGCAATTCACCTTCCATCGGCAGAGTGACCCAGCCCGCATCGGAGTACCAGCGATTCACATTCCCTCTCCAGAGTGATCCAGCCAGCATCAGAGTACCAGCGATTCACCTTCCGTCGCCAGAGTGATCCAGCCCGCATCGGAGTACCAGCAATTCACGTTCCGTCACCAGAGTGATCCAGGTCGCATCGGAGTACCAGCAATTCACCTTCCCTCTCCAGAGTGATCCAGCCCGCATCGGAATACCAGGAATTCACCTTCCATCACCAGAGTGATCCAGCCCGCATCGGAGTACCAGCGATTCACCTTCCCTCTCCAGAATGATCCAGCCAGCATCTGAGTACCAGCAATTCACCTTCCGTCGCCAGAGTGATCCAGCCCGCATCGGAGTATCAGCGATTCACCTTCCCTCTCCAGAGTGATCCAGCCAGCATCGGAGTACCAGCAGTTCACCTTCCCTCACCGGAGTTATCCAGCCCGCATCGGAGTACCAGCAATTCACCTTCCCTGACCAGAGTGATCCAGCCCGCATCGGAGTACCAGCAATACACCTTCCGTCACGAGAGTGATCCAGCCCGCATCGGTGTACCAGCAATTCACCTTCCGTCACCAGAGTGATCCAGCCTGCATCGGTGAACCAGCAATTCACCTTCCGTCGCCAGAGTGACCCAGCCAGCATCGGAGAACCAGTAATTCACCTTCCCTCACCAGAGTGATCCAGTCCGCATCGGAGTACCAGCAATTCATCTTCCGTCACCAGAGTGATCCAGCCCGCATCGGAGTACCAGCAATTCACCTTCCGTCTCCAGCGTGATCCAGCCCGCATCGGAGAACCAGCAATTCAACTTCCGTCGCCAGAGTGACCCAGCCCGCATCGGAGTACCAGCAATTCACCTTCCCTCTCCAGAGTGATCCAGCCAGCATCAGAGTACCAGCAATTCAGCTTCCGTCGCCAGAGTGACCAGCCCGCATCGGAGTACCAGCGATTCACCTTCCATCACCAGAGTGATCCAGCCAGCATCTGAGTACCAGCAATTCACCTTCCATCGGCAGAGTGACCCAGCCCGCATCGGAGTACCAGCGATTCACATTCCCTCTCCAGAGTGATCCAGCCAGCATCTGAGTACCAGTAATTCACCTTCTGTCGCCAGAGTGATCCAGCCCGCATCGGAGTACCAGCGATTCACATTCCCTCTCCAGAGTGATCCAGCCCGCATCGGAGTACCAGCAATACACCTTCCGTCACGAGAGTGATCCAGCCCGCATCGGTGTACCAGCAATTCACCTTCCGTCACCAGAGTGATCCAGCCCCAATCGGAGTACCAGCGATTCACCTTCCCTCTCCAGAGTGATCCAGCCAGCATCGGAGTACCAGCAATTCACCTTCCCTCTCCAGAGTGATCCAGCCAGCATCGGAGTACCAGCAATTCACCTTCCGTCGCCAGAGTAACCCAGCCCGCATCGGAGTACCAGCGATTCACATTCTCTCTCCAGATTGATCCAGCCAGCATCTGAGTACCAGCAATTCACCTTCTGTCACTAGCGTGATCCAGCCCGCATCGGAGTACTAGAAATTCACCTTCCGTCACCAGCGTGACCAAGCCTGCATCGGAGTACCAGCAATTCACCTTCCCTCTCCAGAGTGATCCAGCCAGCATCAGAGTACCAGCAATTCACCTTCCCTCTCCAGAGTGATCCAGCCAGCATCTGAGTACCAGCAATTCAGCTTCCGTCGCCAGAGTGACCCAGCCCGCATCGGAATACCAGCGATTCACCTTCCATCACCAGAGTGATCCAGCCCGCATCGGAGTACCAGCAATTCACCTTCACTCTCCAGAGTGATCCAGCCAGCATCGGAGTATCAGCAATTCACCTTCCCGCTCCAGAGTGATCCAGCCAGCACCTGAGTACCAGCAATTCACCTTCCGTCGCCAGAGTAACCCAGCCCGCATCGGAGTACCAGCGATTCACATTCTCTCTCCAGAGTGATCCAGCCAGCATCTGAGTACCAGCAATTCAGCTTCCGTTGCCACAGTGACCCAGCCTGCATCGGAGTACCAGCGATTCACCTTCCCTCTCCAGAGTGATCCAGCCAGCATCTGAGTACCAGCAATTCACCTTCCGTCGGCAGAGTGATCCAGCCCGCATCGGAGTACCAGCGATTCAGCTTCCGTACCAGAGTGATCCAGCCCGCATCGGAGTACCAGCAGTTCACCTTCCCTCACCAGAGTGATCCAGCCCGCATCGGAGTACCAGCGATTCACCTTCCATCGCCAGAGTGATACAGCCCGCATCGAACTACCAGCGATTCACCTTCCGTCACCAGAGTGATCCAGCCCGAATCGAAGTACCAGCGATTCACCTTCCGTCACCAGAGTGATCCAGCCCGCATCGGAGTACCAGCGATTCACCTTCCGTCACCAGAGTGATCCAACCCGCATCGGAGTACCAGCAATTCACCTTCCCTCTCCAGAGTGACCCAGCCCGCATCGGAGGACCATCAATTCACCTTCCGTCGCCAGAGTGACCCAGCCCGCATCAGAGTACCAGCAATTCACCTTCCGTCACCAGAGTGATCCAGCCCCCATCGGAGTACCAGCGATTCACCTTCCCTCTACAGAGTGATCCAGCCAGCATCAGAGTACCAGCGATTCACCTTCCGTCGCCAGAGTGATCCAGCCCGCATCGGAGTACCCGCAATTCACGTTCCGTCACCAGAGTGATCCAGGTCGCATCGGAGTACCAGCAATTCACCTTCCCTCTCCAGAGTGAATCAGCCCGCATCGGAATACCAGGAATTCACCTTCCCTCACCAGAGTGATCCAGCCCGCATCGGTGTACCAGCAATTCACCTTCCGTCACCAGAGTGATCCAGCCCGCATCTGTGAACCAGCAATTCACCTTCCCTCACCAGAGTGATCCAGTCCGCATCGGAGTACCAGCAATTCATCTTCCGTCACCAGAGTGATCCAGCCCGCATCGGAGTACCAGCAATTCACCTTCCGTCACCAGCGTGATCCAGCCCGCATCGGAGAACCAGCTATTCAACTTCCGTCGCCAGAGTGACCCAGCCCGCATCGGAGTACCAGCAATTCATCTTCCCTCTCCAGAGTGATCCAGCCAGCATCAAAGTACCAGCAATTCAGCTTCCGTCGCCAGAGTGACCCAGCCCGCATCGGAGTACCAGCGATTCACCTTCCATCACCAGAGTGATCCAGCCAGCATCTGAGTACCAGCAATTCACCTTCCATCGGCAGAGTGACCCAGCCCGCATCGGAGTACCAGCGATTCACATTCCCTCTCCAGAGTGATCCAGCCAGCATCTGAGTACCAGTAATTCACCTTCTGTCGCCAGAGTGATCCAGCCCGCATCGGAGTACAAGCGATTCACATTCCCTCTCCAGAGTGATCCAGCCCGCATCGGAGTACCAGCGATTCACCTTCCGTCGCCACAGTGACCAAGCCCGCATCGGAGTAACAGCAATACACCTTCCGTCACGAGAGTGATCCAGCCCGCATCGGTGTACCAGCAATTCACCTTCCGTCACCAGAGTGATCCAGCCAGCATCGGAGTACCAGCAATTCACCTTCCCTCTCCAGAGTGATCCAGCCAGCATCGGAGTGCCAGCAATTCACCTTCCTTCGCCAGAGTAACGCAGCCCGCATCGGAGTACCAGCGATTCACATTCTCTCTCCAGAGTGACCCAGCCCGCATCGGAGTACCAGCGATTCACCTTCCATCACCAGAGTGATCCAGCCAGCATCTGAGTACCAGCAATTCACCTTCCGTCGGCAGAGTGACCCAGCCCGCATCGGAGTACAAGCGATTCACATTCCCTCTCCAGAGTGATCCAGCCCGCATCGGAGTACCAGCAATTCACCTTCCCTCTCCAGAGTGATCCAGCCAGCATCGGAGTACCAGCAATTCACCTTCCCGCTCCAGATTGATCCAGCCAGCACCTGAGTACCAGCAATTCACCTTCCGTCGCCAGAGTAACCCAGCCTGCATCGGAGTACCAGCAATTCACCTTCCCTCTCCAGAGTGATCCAGCCAGCATCAGAGTACCAGCAATTCACCTTCCCTCTCCAGAGTGATCCAGCCAGCATCGGAGTACCAGCAATTCACCTTCCCTCTCCAGAGTGACCCAGCCCGCATCGGAGTACCAGTGATTCACATTCCCTCTCCAGAGTGATCCAGCCAGCATCTGAGTACCAGTAATTCACCTTCTGTCGCCAGAGTGATCCAGCCCGCATCGGAGTACCAGCGATTCACATTCCCTCTCCAGAGTGATCCAGCCCGCATCGGAGTACCAGCGATTCACCTTCCCTCTCCAGAGTGATCCAGCCAGCACCTGAGTACCAGCAATTCACCTTCCGTCGCCAGAGTAACACAGCCCGCATCGGAGTACCAGCGATTCACATTCTCTCTCCAGATTGATCCAGCCAGCATCTGAGTACCATCAATTCACCTTCCCTCTCCAGAGTGATCCAGCCAGCATCTGAGTACCAGCAATTCAGCTTCCTTTGCCACAGTGACCCAGCCTGCATCGGAGTACCAGCGATTCACCTTCCCTCTCCAGAGTGATCCAGCCAGCATCTGAGTACCAGCAATTCACCTTCCTTCGGCAGAGTGATCCAGCCCGCATCGGAGTACCAGCGATTCAGCATCCGTACCAGTGTGATCCAGCCCGCATCGGAGTACCAGCAGTTCACCTTCCCTCACCAGAGTTATCCAGCCCGCATCGGAGTACCTGCGATTCACCTTCCGTCGCCAGAGTAACCCAGCCCGCATTGGAGTACGAGCAATACACCTTCCATCACCAGAGTGATCCAGCCCGCATCGGAGTACCAGCGATTCACCTTCCATCGCCAGAGTGATACAGCCCGCATCGGAGTACCAGCGATTCACCTTCCATCACCAGAGTGATCCAGCCCGCATCGGAGTACCAGCGATTCACCTTCCATCGCCAGAGTGATCCAGCCCGCATCGAACTACCAGCGATTCACCTTCCGTCACCAGAGTGATCCAGCCCGAATCGAAGTACCAGCGATTCACCTTCCGTCACCAGAGTGATCCAGCCCGCATCAGAGTACCAGCGATTCACCTTCCGTCACCAGAGTGATCCAGCCCGCATCGGAGTACCAGCAATTCACCTTCCCTCTCCAGAGTGACCCAGCCCGCATCGGAGGACCAGCAATTCACCTGCCGTCGCCAGAGTGACCCAGCCCGCATCAGAGTACCAGCAATTCACCTTCCGTCACCAGAGTGATCCAGCCCCCATCGGAGTACCAGCGATTCACCTTCCCTCTCCAGAGTGATCCAGCCAGCATCAGAGTACCAGCGATTCACCTTCCGTCGCCAGAGTGATCCAGCCCGCATCGGAGTACCAGCAATTCACGTTCCGTCACCAGAGTGATCCAGGTGGCATCGGAGTACCAGCAATTCACCTTCCCTCTCCAGAGTTATCCAGCCCGCATCGGAATACCAGGAATTCACCTTCCCTCACCAGAGTGATCCAGCCCGCATCGGAGTACAAGCAATACACCTTCCGTCACCAGAGTGATCCAGCCCACATCGGTGAACCAGCAATTCACCTTCCCTCACCAGAGTGATCCAGTCCGCATCGGAGTACCAGCAATTCACCTTCCGTCACCAGCGTGATCCAGCCCGCATCGGAGTACCAGCGATTCACCTTCCGTCACCAGAGTGATCCAGCCCGCATCGGAGTACCAGCGATTCACCTTCCCTCTCCAGAGTGACCCAGCCCGCATCGGAGGACCAGCAATTCACCTTCCGTCGCCAGTGTGACCCAGCACGCATCAGAGTACCAGCAATTCACCTTCCGTCACCAGAGTGATCCAGCCCCCATCGGAGTACCAGCGATTCACCTTCCCTCTCCAGAGTGATCCAGCCAGCATCAGAGTACCAGCGATTCACCTTCCGTCGCCAGAGTGATCCAGCCCGCATCGGAGTACCAGCAATTCACGTTCCGTCACCAGAGTGATCCAGGTGGCATCGGAGTACCAGGAATTCACCTTCCCTCTCCAGAGTGATCCAGCCCGCATCGGAATACCAGGAATTCACCTTCCCTCACCAGAGTGATCCAGCCCGCATCGGAGTACCAGCAATACACCTTCCGTCACCAGAGTGATCCAGCCCGCATCGGTGAACCAGCAATTCACCTTCCCTCTCCAGAGTGACCCAGCCCGAATCGGAGTACCAGCGATTCAAATTCCCTCTCCAGAGTGATCCAGCCAGCATCTGAGTACCAGTAATTCACCTTCTGTCGCCAGAGTGATCCAGCCCGCATCGGAGTACCAGCGATTCACATTCCCTCTCCAGAGTGATCCAGCCCGCATCGGAGTACCAGCGATTCACCTTCCCTCTCCAGAGTGATCCAGCCAGCACCTGAGTACCAGCAATTCACCTTCCGTCGCCAGAGTAACCCAGCCCGCATCGGAGTACCAGCGATTCACATTCTCTCTCCAGATTGATCCAGCCAGCATCTGAGTACCAGCAATTCAGCTTCCGTTGCCACAGTGACCCAGCCTGCATCGGAGTACCAGCGATTCACCTTCCCTCTCCAGAGTGATACAGCCAGCATCTGAGTACCAGCAATTCACCTTCCTTCGGCAGAGTGATCCAGCCCGCATCGGAGTACCAGCGATTCAGCTTCCGTACCAGTGTGATCCAGCCCGCATCGGAGTACCAGCAGTTCACCTTCCCTCACCAGAGTTATCCAGCCCGCATCGGAGTACCAGCGATTCACCTTCCGTCGCCAGAGTAACCCAGCCCGCATTGGAGTACCAGCAATACACCTTCCATCACCAGAGTGATCCAGCCCGCATCGGAGTACCAGCGATTCACCTTCCATCGCCAGAGTGATACAGCCCGCATCGGAGTACCAGCGATACACCTTCCATCACCAGAGTGATCCAGCCCGCATCGGAGTACCAGCGATTCACCTTCCATCGCCAGAGTGATCCAGCCCGCATCGAACTACCAGCGATTCACCTTCCGTCACCAGAGTGATCCAGCCCGAATCGAAGTACCAGCGATTCACCTTCCGTCACCAGAGTGATCCAGCCCGCATCAGAGTACCAGCGATTCACCTTCCGTCACCAGAGTGATCCAGCCCGCATCGGAGTACCAGCAATTCACCTTCCCTCTCCAGAGTGACCCAGCCCGCATCGGAGGACCAGCAATTCACCTTCCGTCGCCAGAGTGACCCAGCCCGCATCAGAGTACCAGCAATTCACCTTCCGTCACCAGAGTGATCCAGCCCGCATCGGAGTACCAGCAATTCACGTTCCGTCACCAGAGTGATCCAGGTGGCATCGGAGTACCAGCAATTCACCTTCCCTCTCCAGAGTTATCCAGCCCGCATCGGAATACCAGGAATTCACCTTCCCTCACCAGAGTGATCCAGCCCGCATCGGAGTACAAGCAATACACCTTCCGTCACCAGAGTGATCCAGCCCACATCGGTGAACCAGCAATTCACCTTCCCTCACCAGAGTGATCCAGTCCGCATCGGAGTACCAGCAATTCACCTTCCGTCACCAGCGTGATCCAGCCCGCATCGGAGTACCAGCGATTCACCTTCCGTCACCAGAGTGATCCAGCCCGCATCGGAGTACCAGCGATTCACCTTCCCTCTCCAGAGTGACCCAGCCCGCATCGGAGGACCAGCAATTCACCTTCCGTCGCCAGTGTGACCCAGCACGCATCAGAGTACCAGCAATTCACCTTCCGTCACCAGAGTGATCCAGCCCCCATCGGAGTACCAGCGATTCACCTTCCCTCTCCAGAGTGATCCAGCCAGCATCAGAGTACCAGCGATTCACCTTCCGTCGCCAGAGTGATCCAGCCCGCATCGGAGTACAAGCAATTCACGTTCCGTCACCAGAGTGATCCAGGTGGCATCGGAGTACCAGGAATTCACCTTCCCTCTCCAGAGTGATCCAGCCCGCATCGGAATACCAGGAATTCACCTTCCCTCACCAGAGTGATCCAGCCCGCATCGGAGTACCAGCAATACACCTTCCGTCACCAGAGTGATCCAGCCCGCATCGGTGAACCAGCAATTCACCTTCCCTCTCCAGAGTGACCCAGCCCGAATCGGAGTACCAGCGATTCAAATTCCCTCTCCAGAGTGATCCAGCCAGCATCTGAGTACCAGTAATTCACCTTCTGTCGCCAGAGTGATCCAGCCCGCATCGGAGTACCAGCGATTCACATTCCCTCTCCAGAGTGATCCAGCCCGCATCGGAGTACCAGCGATTCACCTTCCCTCTCCAGAGTGATCCAGCCAGCACCTGAGTACCAGCAATTCACCTTCCGTCGCCAGAGTAACCCAGCCCGCATCGGAGTACCAGCGATTCACATTCTCTCTCCAGATTGATCCAGCCAGCATCTGAGTACCAGCAATTCAGCTTCCGTTGCCACAGTGACCCAGCCTGCATCGGAGTACCAGCGATTCACCTTCCCTCTCCAGAGTGATACAGCCAGCATCTGAGTACCAGCAATTCACCTTCCTTCGGCAGAGTGATCCAGCCCGCATCGGAGTACCAGCGATTCAGCTTCCGTACCAGTGTGATCCAGCCCGCATCGGAGTACCAGCAGTTCACCTTCCCTCACCAGAGTTATCCAGCCCGCATCGGAGTACCAGCGATTCACCTTCCGTCGCCAGAGTAACCCAGCCCGCATTGGAGTACCAGCAATACACCTTCCATCACCAGAGTGATCCAGCCCGCATCGGAGTACCAGCGATTCACCTTCCATCGCCAGAGTGATACAGCCCGCATCGGAGTACCAGCGATTCACCTTCCATCACCAGAGTGATCCAGCCCGCATCGGAGTACCAGCGATTCACCTTCCATCGCCAGAGTGATCCAGCCCGCATCGAACTACCAGCGATTCACCTTCCGTCACCAGAGTGATCCAGCCCGAATCGAAGTACCAGCGATTCACCTTCCGTCACCAGAGTGATCCAGCCCGCATCAGAGTACCAGCGATTCACCTTCCGTCACCAGAGTGATCCAGCCCGCATCGGAGTACCAGCAATTCACCTTCCCTCTCCAGAGTGACCCAGCCCGCATCGGAGGACCAGCAATTCACCTTCCGTCGCCAGAGTGACCCAGCCCGCATCAGAGTACCAGCAATTCACCTTCCGTCACCAGAGTGATCCAGCCCCCATCGGAGTACCAGCGATTCACCTTCCCTCTCCAGAGTGATCCAGCCAGCATCAGAGTACCAGCGATTCACCTTCCGTCGCCAGAGTGATCCAGCCCGCATCGGAGTACCAGCAATTCACGTTCCGTCACCAGAGTGATCCAGGTGGCATCGGAGTACCAGCAATTCACCTTCCCTCTCCAGAGTGATCCAGCCCGCATCAGAATACCAGGAATTCACCTTCCCTCACCATAGTGATCCAGCCCGCATCGGAGTACCAGCAATACACCTTCCGTCACCAGAGTGATCCAGCCCGCATCGGTGAACCAGCAATTCACCTTCCCTCACCAGAGTGATCCAGTCCGCATCGGAGTACCAGCAATTCACCTTCCGTCACCAGCGTGATCCAGCCCGCATCGGAGTACCAGCGATTCACCTTCCGTCACCAGAGTGATCCAGCCCGCATCGGAGTACCAGCGATTCACCTTCCCTCTCCAGAGTGACCCAGCCCGCATCGGAGGACCAGCAATTCACCTTCCGTCGCCAGAGTGACCCAGCCCGCATCAGAGTACCAGCAATTCACCTTCCGTCACCAGAGTGATCCAGCCCCCATCGGAGTACCAGCGATTCACCTTCCCTCTCCAGAGTGATCCAGCCAGCATCAGAGTACCAGCGATTCACCTTCCGTCGCCAGAGTGATCCAGCCCGCATCGGAGTACCAGCAATTCACGTTCCGTCACCAGAGTGATCCAGGTGGCATCGGAGTACCAGCAATTCACCTTCCCTCTCCAGAGTGATCCAGCCCGCATCGGAATACCAGGAATTCACCTTCCCTCACCAGAGTGATCCAGCCCGCATCGGAGTACCAGCAATACACCTTCCGTCACCAGAGTGATCCAGCCCGCATCGGTGAACCAGCAATTCACCTTCCCTCACCAGAGTGATCCAGTCCGCATCGGAGTACCAGCAATTCACCTTCCGTCACCAGCGTGATCCAGCCCGCATCGGAGTACTAGCAATTCACCTTCCGTCACCAGCGTGATCCAGCCCGCATCGGAGAACCAGCAATTCAACTTCCGTCGCCAGAGTGACCCAGCCCGCATCGGAGTACCAGCAATTCACCTTCCCTCTCCAGAGTGATCCAGCCAGCATCAGAGTACCAGCAATTCAGCTTCCGTCGCCAGAGTGACCCAGCCCGCATCGGAGTACCAGCGATTCACCTTCCATCACCAGCGTGATCCAGCCCGCATCGGAGTACCAGCGATTCACCTTCCGTCACCAGAGTGATCCAGCCCGCATCGGAGTACCAGCGATTCACCTTCCCTCTCCAGAGTGACCCAGCCCGCATCGGAGGACCAGCAATTCACCTTCCGTCGCCAGAGTGACCCAGCCCGCATCAGAGTACCAGCAATTCACCTTCCGTCACCAGAGTGATCCAGCCCCCATCGGAGTACCAGCGATTCACCTTCCCTCTCCAGAGTGATCCAGCCAGCATCAGAGTACCAGCGATTCACCTTCCGTCGCCAGAGTGATCCAGCCCGCATCGGAGTACCAGCAATTCACGTTCCGTCACCAGAGTGATCCAGGTGGCATCGGAGTACCAGCAATTCACCTTCCCTCTCCAGAGTGATCCAGCCCGCATCGGAATACCAGGAATTCACCTTCCCTCACCCGAGTGATCCAGCCCGCATCGGAGTACCAGCAATACACCTTCCGTCACCAGAGTGATCCAGCCCGCATCGGTGAACCAGCAATTCACCTTCCCTCTCCAGAGTGACCCAGCCCGCATCGGAGTACCAGCGATTCACATTCCCTCTCCAGAGTGATCCAGCCAGCATCTGAGTACCAGTAATTCACCTTCTGTCGCCAGAGTGATCCAGCCCATATCGGAGTACCAGCGATTCACATTCCCTCTCCAGAGTGCTCCAGCCCGCATCGGAGTACCAGCGATTCACCTTCCCTCTCCAGAGTGATCCAGCCAGCACCTGAGTACCAGCAATTCACCTTCCGTCGCCAGAGTAACCCAGCCCGCATCGGAATACCAGCGATTCACATTCTCTCTCCAGATTGATCCAGCCAGCATCTGAGTACCAGCAATTCACCTTCCCTCTCCAGAGTGATCCAGCCAGCATCTGAGTACCAGCAATTCAGCTTCCGTTGCCACAGTGACCCAGCCTGCATCGGAGTACCAGCGATTCATCTTCCCTCTCCAGAGTGATACAGCCAGCATCTGAGTACCAGCAATTCACCTTCCTTCGGCAGAGTGATCCAGCCCGCATCGGAGTACCAGCGATTCAGCTTCCGTACCAGTGTGATCCAGCCCGCATCGGAGTACCAGCAGTTCACCTTCCCTCACCAGAGTTATCCAGCCCGCATCGGAGTACCAGCGATTCACCTTCCGTCGCCAGAGTAACCCAGCCCGCATTGGAGTACCAGCAATACACCTTCCATCACCAGAGTGATCCAGCCCGCATCGGAGTACCAGCGATTCACCTTCCATCGCCAGAGTGATACAGCCCGCATCGGAGTACCAGCGATTCACCTTCCATCACCAGAGTGATCCAGCCCGCATCGGAGAACCAGCAATTCACCTTCCGTCGCCAGAGTGATCCAGCCCGCATCGAACTACCAGCGATTCACCTTCCCTCTCCAGAGTGATCCAGCCAGCATCGGAGTACCAGCAGTTCACCTTCCCTCTCCAGAGTGATCCAGCCCGCATCGGAATACCAGGAATTCACCTTCCCTCACCAGAGTGATCCAGCCCGCATCGGAGTACCAGCAATACACCTTCCGTCACCAGAGTGATCCAGCCCGCATCGGTGAACCAGCAATTCACCTTCCCTCTCCAGAGTGACCCAGCCCGCATCGGAGTACCAGCGATTCACATTCCCTCTCCAGAGTGATCCAGCCAGCATCTGAGTACCAGTAATTCACCTTCTGTCGCCAGAGTGATCCAGCCCGCATCGGAGTACCAGCGATTCACATTCCCTCTCCAGAGTGATCCAGCCCGCATCGGAGTACCAGCGATTCACCTTCCCTCTCCAGAGTGATCCAGGTGGCATCGGAGTACCAGCAATTCACCTTCCCTCTCCAGAGTGATCCAGCCCGCATCGGAATACCAGGAATTCACCTTCCCTCACCAGAGTGATCCAGCCCGCATCGGAGTACCAGCAATACACCTTCCGTCACCAGAGTGATCCAGCCCGCATCGGTGAACCAGCAATTCACCTTCCCTCACCAGAGTGATCCAGTCCGCATCGGAGTACCAGCAATTCACCTTCCGTCACCAGCGTGATCCAGCCCGCATCGGAGTACCAGCGATTCACCTTCCGTCACCAGAGTGATCCAGCCCGCATCGGAGTACCAGCGATTCACCTTCCCTCTCCAGAGTGACCCAGCCCGCATCGGAGGACCAGCAATTCACCTTCCGTCGCCAGAGTGACCCAGCCCGCATCAGAGTACCAGCAATTCACCTTCCGTCACCAGAGTGATCCAGCCCCCATCGGAGTACCAGCGATTCACCTTCCCTCTCCAGAGTGATCCAGCCAGCATCAGAGTACCAGCGATTCACCTTCCGTCGCCAGAGTGATCCAGCCCGCATCGGAGTACCAGCAATTCACGTTCCGTCACCAGAGTGATCCAGGTGGCATCGGAGTACCAGCAATTCACCTTCCCTCTCCAGAGTGATCCAGCCCGCATCGGAATACCAGGAATTCACCTTCCCTCACCAGAGTGATCCAGCCCGCATCGGAGTACCAGCAATACACCTTCCGTCACCAGAGTGATCCAGCCCGCATCGGTGAACCAGCAATTCACCTTCCCTCACCAGAGTGATCCAGTCCGCATCGGAGTACCAGCAATTCACCTTCCGTCACCAGCGTGATCCAGCCCGCATCGGAGTACCAGCGATTCACCTTCCGTCACCAGAGTGATCCAGCCCGCATCGGAGTACCAGCGATTCACCTTCCCTCTCCAGAGTGACCCAGCCCGCATCGGAGGACCAGCAATTCACCTTCCGTCGCCAGAGTGACCCAGCCCGCATCAGAGTACCAGCAATTCACCTTCCGTCACCAGAGTGATCCAGCCCCCATCGGAGTACCAGCGATTCACCTTCCCTCTCCAGAGTGATCCAGCCAGCATCAGAGTACCAGCGATTCACCTTCCGTCGCCAGAGTGATCCAGCCCGCATCGGAGTACCAGCAATTCACGTTCCGTCACCAGAGTGATCCAGGTGGCATCGGAGTACCAGCAATTCACCTTCCCTCTCCAGAGTGATCCAGCCCGCATCGGAATACCAGGAATTCACCTTCCCTCACCAGAGTGATCCAGCCCGCATCGGAGTACCAGCAATACACCTTCCGTCACCAGAGTGATCCAGCCCGCATCGGTGAACCAGCAATTCACCTTCCCTCACCAGAGTGATCCAGTCCGCATCGGAGTACCAGCAATTCACCTTCCGTCACCAGCGTGATCCAGCCCGCATCGGAGTACTAGCAATTCACCTTCCGTCACCAGCGTGATCCAGCCCGCATCGGAGAACCAGCAATTCAACTTCCGTCGCCAGAGTGACCCAGCCCGCATCGGAGTACCAGCAATTCACCTTCCCTCTCCAGAGTGATCCAGCCAGCATCAGAGTACCAGCAATTCAGCTTCCGTCGCCAGAGTGACCCAGCCCGCATCGGAGTACCAGCGATTCACCTTCCATCACCAGCGTGATCCAGCCCGCATCGGAGTACCAGCGATTCACCTTCCGTCACCAGAGTGATCCAGCCCGCATCGGAGTACCAGCGATTCACCTTCCCTCTCCAGAGTGACCCAGCCCGCATCGGAGGACCAGCAATTCACCTTCCGTCGCCAGAGTGACCCAGCCCGCATCAGAGTACCAGCAATTCACCTTCCGTCACCAGAGTGATCCAGCCCCCATCGGAGTACCAGCGATTCACCTTCCCTCTCCAGAGTGATCCAGCCAGCATCAGAGTACCAGCGATTCACCTTCCGTCGCCAGAGTGATCCAGCCCGCATCGGAGTACCAGCAATTCACGTTCCGTCACCAGAGTGATCCAGGTGGCATCGGAGTACCAGCAATTCACCTTCCCTCTCCAGAGTGATCCAGCCCGCATCGGAATACCAGGAATTCACCTTCCCTCACCAGAGTGATCCAGCCCGCATCGGAGTACCAGCAATACACCTTCCGTCACCAGAGTGATCCAGCCCGCATCGGTGAACCAGCAATTCACCTTCCCTCTCCAGAGTGACCCAGCCCGCATCGGAGTACCAGCGATTCACATTCCCTCTCCAGAGTGATCCAGCCAGCATCTGAGTACCAGTAATTCACCTTCTGTCGCCAGAGTGATCCAGCCCGTATCGGAGTACCATCGATTCACATTCCCTCTCCAGAGTGATCCAGCCCGCATCGGAGTACCAGCGATTCACCTTCCCTCTCCAGAGTGATCCAGCCAGCACCTGAGTACCAGCAATTCACCTTCCGTCGCCAGAGTAACCCAGCCCGCATCGGAGTACCAGCGATTCACATTCTCTCTCCAGATTGATCCAGCCAGCATCTGAGTACCAGCAATTCACCTTCCCTCTCCAGAGTGATCCAGCCAGCATCTGAGTACCAGCAATTCAGCTTCCGTTGCCACAGTGACCCAGCCTGCATCGGAGTACCAGCGATTCATCTTCCCTCTCCAGAGTGATACAGCCAGCATCTGAGTACCAGCAATTCACCTTCCTTCGGCAGAGTGATCCAGCCCGCATCGGAGTACCAGCGATTCAGCTTCCGTACCAGTGTGATCCAGCCCGCATCGGAGTTCCAGCAGTTCACCTTCCCTCACCAGAGTTATCCAGCCCGCATCGGAGTACCAGCGATTCACCTTCCGTCGCCAGAGTAACCCAGCCCGCATTGGAGTACCAGCAATACACCTTCCATCACCAGAGTGATCCAGCCCGCATCGGAGTACCAGCGATTCACCTTCCATCGCCAGAGTGATACAGCCCGCATCGGAGTACCAGCGATTCACCTTCCATCACCAGAGTGATCCAGCCCGCATCGGAGTACCAGCGATTCACCTTCCATCGCCAGAGTGATCCAGCCCGCATCGAACTACCAGCGATTCACCTTCCGTCACCAGAGTGATCCAGCCCGAATCGAAGTACCAGCGATTCACCTTCCGTCACCAGAGTGATCCAGCCCGCATCAGAGTACCAGCGATTCACCTTCCGTCACCAGAGTGATCCAGGTGGCATCGGAGTACCAGCAATTCACCTTCCCTCTCCAGAGTGATCCAGCCCGCATCGGAATACCAGGAATTCACCTTCCCTCACCAGAGTGATCCAGCCCGCATCGGAGTACCAGCAATACACCTTCCGTCACCAGAGTGATCCAGCCCGCATCGGTGAACCAGCAATTCACCTTCCCTCACCAGAGTGATCCAGTCCGCATTGGAGTACCAGCAATTCACCTTCCGTCACCAGCGTGATCCAGCCCGCATCGGAGTACCAGCGATTCACCTTCCGTCACCAGAGTGATCCAGCCCGCATCGGAGTACCAGCGATTCACCTTCCCTCTCCAGAGTGACCCAGCTCGCATCGGAGGACCAGCAATTCACCTTCCGTCGCCAGAGTGACCCAGCCCGCATCAGAGTACCAGCAATTCACCTTCCGTCACCAGAGTGATCCAGCCCCCATCGGAGTACCAGCGATTCACCTTCCCTCTCCAGAGTGATCCAGCCAGCATCAGAGTACCAGCGATTCACCTTCCGTCGCCAGAGTGATCCAGCCCGCATCGGAGTACCAGCAATTCACGTTCCGTCACCAGAGTGATCCAGCCCGCATCGGAGTACCAGCAATACACCTTCCGTCACCAGAGTGATCCAGCCCGCATCGGTGAACCAGCAATTCACCTTCCCTCACCAGAGTGATCCAGTCCGCATCGGAGTACCAGCAATTCACCTTCCGTCACCAGCGTGATCCAGCCCGCATCGGAGTACTAGCAATTCACCTTCCGTCACCAGCGTGATCCAGCCCGCATCGGAGAACCAGCAATTCAACTTCCGTCGCCAGAGTGACCCAGCCCGCATCGGAGTACCAGCAATTCACCTTCCCTCTCCAGAGTGATCCAGCCAGCATCAGAGTACCAGCAATTCAGCTTCCGTCGCCAGAGTGACCCAGCCCGCATCGGAGTACCAGCGATTCACCTTCCATCACCAGAGTGATCCAGCCAGCATCTGAGTACCAGCAATTCACCTTCCATCGGCAGAGTGACCCAGCCCGCATCGGAGTACCAGCGATTCACATTCCCTCTCCAGAGTGATCCAGCCAGCATCTGAGTACCAGTAATTCACCTTCTGTCGCCAGAGTGATCCAGCCCGCATCGGAGTACCAGCGATTCACATTCCCTCTCCAGAGTGATCCAGCCCGCATCGGAGTACCAGCAATACACCTTCCGTCACGAGAGTGATCCAGCCCGCATCGGTGTACCAGCAATTCACCTTCCGTCACCAGAGTGATCCAGCCCCCATCGGAGTACCAGCGATTCACCTTCCCTCTCCAGAGTGATCCAGCCAGCATCGGAGTACCAGCAATTCACCTTCCCTCTCCAGAGTGATCCAGCCAGCATCGGAGTACCAGCAATTCACCTTCCGTCGCCAGAGTAACCCAGACCGCATCGGAGTACCAGCGATTCACATTCTCTCTCCAGAGTGATCCAGCCAGCATCTGAGTACCAGCAATTCACCATCTGTCACCAGAGTGATCCAGCCCGCATCGGAGTACCAGCAATTCACCTTCCGTCACCAGCGTGATCCAGCCCGCATCGGAGAACCAGCAATTCAGCTTCCGTCGCCAGAGTGACCAAGCCCGCATCGGAGAACCAGCGATTCACCTTCCATCACAAGAGTGATCCAGCCAGCATCTGAGTACCAGCAATTCACCTTCCGTCGGCAGAGTGACCCAGCCCACATCGGAGTACAAGCGATTCACATTCCCTCTCCAGAGTGATCCAGCCCGCATCGGAATACCAGGAATTCACCTTCCCTCACCAGAGTGATCCAGCCCGCATCGGAGTACCAGCAATACACCTTCCGTCACCAGAGTGATCCAGCCCGCATCGGTGAACCAGCAATTCACCTTCCCTCACCAGAGTGATCCAGTCCGCATTGGAGTACCAGCAATTCACCTTCCGTCACCAGCGTGATCCAGCCCGCATCGGAGTACCAGCGATTCACCTTCCGTCACCAGAGTGATCCAGCCCGCATCGGAGTACCAGCGATTCACCTTCCCTCTCCAGAGTGACCCAGCTCGCATCGGAGGACCAGCAATTCACCTTCCGTCGCCAGAGTGACCCAGCCCGCATCAGAGTACCAGCAATTCACCTTCCGTCACCAGAGTGATCCAGCCCCCATCGGAGTACCAGCGATTCACCTTCCCTCTCCAGAGTGATCCAGCCAGCATCAGAGTACCAGCGATTCACCTTCCGTCGCCAGAGTGATCCAGCCCGCATCGGAGTACCAGCAATTCACGTTCCGTCACCAGAGTGATCCAGCCCGCATCGGAGTACCAGCAATACACCTTCCGTCACCAGAGTGATCCAGCCCGCATCGGTGAACCAGCAATTCACCTTCCCTCACCAGAGTGATCCAGTCCGCATCGGAGTACCAGCAATTCACCTTCCGTCACCAGCGTGATCCAGCCCGCATCGGAGTACTAGCAATTCACCTTCCGTCACCAGCGTGATCCAGCCCGCATCGGAGAACCAGCAATTCAACTTCCGTCGCCAGAGTGACCCAGCCCGCATCGGAGTACCAGCAATTCACCTTCCCTCTCCAGAGTGATCCAGCCAGCATCAGAGTACCAGCAATTCAGCTTCCGTCGCCAGAGTGACCCAGCCCGCATCGGAGTACCAGCGATTCACCTTCCATCACCAGAGTGATCCAGCCAGCATCTGAGTACCAGCAATTCACCTTCCATCGGCAGAGTGACCCAGCCCGCATCGGAGTACCAGCGATTCACATTCCCTCTCCAGAGTGATCCAGCCAGCATCTGAGTACCAGTAATTCACCTTCTGTCGCCAGAGTGATCCAGCCCGCATCGGAGTACCAGCGATTCACATTCCCTCTCCAGAGTGATCCAGCCCGCATCGGAGTACCAGCAATACACCTTCCGTCACGAGAGTGATCCAGCCCGCATCGGTGTACCAGCAATTCACCTTCCGTCACCAGAGTGATCCAGCCCCCATCGGAGTACCAGCGATTCACCTTCCCTCTCCAGAGTGATCCAGCCAGCATCGGAGTACCAGCAATTCACCTTCCCTCTCCAGAGTGATCCAGCCAGCATCGGAGTACCAGCAATTCACCTTCCGTCGCCAGAGTAACCCAGACCGCATCGGAGTACCAGCGATTCACATTCTCTCTCCAGAGTGATCCAGCCAGCATCTGAGTACCAGCAATTCACCATCTGTCACCAGAGTGATCCAGCCCGCATCGGAGTACCAGCAATTCACCTTCCGTCACCAGCGTGATCCAGCCCGCATCGGAGAACCAGCAATTCAGCTTCCGTCGCCAGAGTGACCAAGCCCGCATCGGAGAACCAGCGATTCACCTTCCATCACAAGAGTGATCCAGCCAGCATCTGAGTACCAGCAATTCACCTTCCGTCGGCAGAGTGACCCAGCCCACATCGGAGTACAAGCGATTCACATTCCCTCTCCAGAGTGATCCAGCCCGCATCGGAGTACCAGCAATTCACCTTCCCTCTCCAGAGTGATCCAGCCAGCATCGGAGTACCAGCAATTCACCTTCCCGCTCCAGAGTGATCCAGCCAGCACCTGAGTACCAGCAATTCACCTTCCGTCGCCAGAGTAACCCAGCCCGCATCGGATTACCAGCGATTCACATTCTCTCTCCAGATTGATCCAGCCATCATCTGAGTACCAGCAATTCACCTTCCCTCTCCAGAGTGATCCAGCCAGCATCTGAGTACCAGCAATTCAGCTTCCGTTGCCACAGTGACCCAGCCTGCATCGGAGTACCAGCGATTCAACTTCCCTCTCCAGAGTGATCCAGCCAGCATCTGAGTACCAGCAATTCACCTTCCGTCGGCAGAGTGATCCAGCCCGCATCGGAGTACCAGCGATTCAGCTTCCGTACCAGAGTGATCCAGCCCGCATCGGAGTACCAGCAGTTCACCTTCCCTCACCAGAGTTATCCAGCCCGCATCGGAGTACCAGCGATTCTCCTTCCGTCGCCAGAGTAACCCAGCCCGCATTGGAGTACCAGCAATACACCTTCCATCACCAGAGTGATCCAGCCCGCATCGGAGTACCAGCGATTCACCTTCCATCGCCAGAGTGATACAGCCCGCATCGAACTACCAGCGATTCACCTTCCGTCACCAGAGTGATCCAGCCCGAATCGAAGTACCAGCGATTCACCTTCCGTCACCAGAGTGATCCAGCCCGCATCGGAGTACCAGCGATTCACCTTCCGTCACCAGAGTGATCCAGCCCGCATCGGAGTACCAGCAATTCACCTTCCCTCTCCAGAGTGACCCAGCCCGCATCGGAGGACCATCAATTCACCTTCGGTCGCCAGAGTGACCCAGCCCGCATCAGAGTACCAGCAATTCACCTTCCGTCACCAGAGTGATCCAGCCCCCATCGGAGTACCAGCGATTCACCTTCCCTCTCCAGAGTGATCCAGCCCGCATCGGAGTACCAGCAATTCACGTTCCGTCAACAGAGTGATCCAGGTCGCATCGGAGTACCAGCAATTCACCTTCCCTCTCCAGAGTGATCCAGCCCGCATCGGAATACCAGGAATTCACCTTCCCTCACCAGAGTGATCCAGCCCGCATCGGAGTACCAGCAATACACCTTCCGTCACGAGAGTGATCCAGCCCGCATCGGTGTACCAGCAATTCACCTTCCGTCACCAGAGTGATCCAGCCCGCATCGGTGAACCAGCAATTCACCTTCCCTCACCAGAGTGATCCAGTCCGCATTGGAGTACCAGCAATTCACCTTCCGTCACCAGCGTGATCCAGCCCGCATCGGAGTACCAGCGATTCACCTTCCGTCACCAGAGTGATCCAGCCCGCATCGGAGTACCAGCGATTCACCTTCCCTCTCCAGAGTGACCCAGCTCGCATCGGAGGACCAGCAATTCACCTTCCGTCGCCAGAGTGACCCAGCCCGCATCAGAGTACCAGCAATTCACCTTCCGTCACCAGAGTGATCCAGCCCCCATCGGAGTACCAGCGATTCACCTTCCCTCTCCAGAGTGATCCAGCCAGCATCAGAGTACCAGCGATTCACCTTCCGTCGCCAGAGTGATCCAGCCCGCATCGGAGTACCAGCAATTCACGTTCCGTCACCAGAGTGATCCAGCCCGCATCGGAGTACCAGCAATACACCTTCCGTCACCAGAGTGATCCAGCCCGCATCGGTGAACCAGCAATTCACCTTCCCTCACCAGAGTGATCCAGTCCGCATCGGAGTACCAGCAATTCACCTTCCGTCACCAGCGTGATCCAGCCCGCATCGGAGTACTAGCAATTCACCTTCCGTCACCAGCGTGATCCAGCCCGCATCGGAGAACCAGCAATTCAACTTCCGTCGCCAGAGTGACCCAGCCCGCATCGGAGTACCAGCAATTCACCTTCCCTCTCCAGAGTGATCCAGCCAGCATCAGAGTACCAGCAATTCAGCTTCCGTCGCCAGAGTGACCCAGCCCGCATCGGAGTACCAGCGATTCACCTTCCATCACCAGAGTGATCCAGCCAGCATCTGAGTACCAGCAATTCACCTTCCATCGGCAGAGTGACCCAGCCCGCATCGGAGTACCAGCGATTCACATTCCCTCTCCAGAGTGATCCAGCCAGCATCTGAGTACCAGTAATTCACCTTCTGTCGCCAGAGTGATCCAGCCCGCATCGGAGTACCAGCGATTCACATTCCCTCTCCAGAGTGATCCAGCCCGCATCGGAGTACCAGCAATACACCTTCCGTCACGAGAGTGATCCAGCCCGCATCGGTGTACCAGCAATTCACCTTCCGTCACCAGAGTGATCCAGCCCCCATCGGAGTACCAGCGATTCACCTTCCCTCTCCAGAGTGATCCAGCCAGCATCGGAGTACCAGCAATTCACCTTCCCTCTCCAGAGTGATCCAGCCAGCATCGGAGTACCAGCAATTCACCTTCCGTCGCCAGAGTAACCCAGACCGCATCGGAGTACCAGCGATTCACATTCTCTCTCCAGAGTGATCCAGCCAGCATCTGAGTACCAGCAATTCACCATCTGTCACCAGAGTGATCCAGCCCGCATCGGAGTACCAGCAATTCACCTTCCGTCACCAGCGTGATCCAGCCCGCATCGGAGAACCAGCAATTCAGCTTCCGTCGCCAGAGTGACCAAGCCCGCATCGGAGTACCAGCGATTCACCTTCCATCACAAGAGTGATCCAGCCAGCATCTGAGTACCAGCAATTCACCTTCCGTCGGCAGAGTGACCCAGCCCACATCGGAGTACAAGCGATTCACATTCCCTCTCCAGAGTGATCCAGCCCGCATCGGAGTACCAGCAATTCACCTTCCCTCTCCAGAGTGATCCAGCCAGCATCGGAGTACCAGCAATTCACCTTCCCGCTCCAGAGTGATCCAGCCAGCACCTGAGTACCAGCAATTCACCTTCCGTCGCCAGAGTAACCCAGCCCGCATCGGATTACCAGCGATTCACATTCTCTCTCCAGATTGATCCAGCCATCATCTGAGTACCAGCAATTCACCTTCCCTCTCCAGAGTGATCCAGCCAGCATCTGAGTACCAGCAATTCAGCTTCCGTTGCCACAGTGACCCAGCCTGCATCGGAGTACCAGCGATTCAACTTCCCTCTCCAGAGTGATCCAGCCAGCATCTGAGTACCAGCAATTCACCTTCCGTCGGCAGAGTGATCCAGCCCGCATCGGAGTACCAGCGATTCAGCTTCCGTACCAGAGTGATCCAGCCCGCATCGGAGTACCAGCAGTTCACCTTCCCTCACCAGAGTTATCCAGCCCGCATCGGAGTACCAGCGATTCTCCTTCCGTCGCCAGAGTAACCCAGCCCGCATTGGAGTACCAGCAATACACCTTCCATCACCAGAGTGATCCAGCCCGCATCGGAGTACCAGCGATTCACCTTCCATCGCCAGAGTGATACAGCCCGCATCGAACTACCAGCGATTCACCTTCCGTCACCAGAGTGATCCAGCCCGAATCGAAGTACCAGCGATTCACCTTCCGTCACCAGAGTGATCCAGCCCGCATCGGAGTACCAGCGATTCACCTTCCGTCACCAGAGTGATCCAGCCCGCATCGGAGTACCAGCAATTCACCTTCCCTCTCCAGAGTGACCCAGCCCGCATCGGAGGACCATCAATTCACCTTCGGTCGCCAGAGTGACCCAGCCCGCATCAGAGTACCAGCAATTCACCTTCCGTCACCAGAGTGATCCAGCCCCCATCGGAGTACCAGCGATTCACCTTCCCTCTCCAGAGTGATCCAGCCCGCATCGGAGTACCAGCAATTCACGTTCCGTCAACAGAGTGATCCAGGTCGCATCGGAGTACCAGCAATTCACCTTCCCTCTCCAGAGTGATCCAGCCCGCATCGGAATACCAGGAATTCACCTTCCCTCACCAGAGTGATCCAGCCCGCATCGGAGTACCAGCAATACACCTTCCGTCACGAGAGTGATCCAGCCCGCATCGGTGTACCAGCAATTCACCTTCCGTCACCAGAGTGATCCAGCCCGCATCTGTGAACCAGCAATTCACCTTCCCTCACCAGAGTGATCCAGTCCGCATCGGAGTACCAGCAATTCATCTTCCGTCACCAGAGTGATCCAGCCCGCATCGGAGTACCAGCAATTCACCTTCCGTCACCAGCGTGATCCAGCCCGCATCGGAGAACCAGCAATTCAACTTCCGTCGCCAGAGTGACCCAGCCCGCATCAGAGTACCAGCAATTCACATTCCGTCACCAGAGTGATCCAGCCCGCATCGGAGTACCAGCGATTCACCTTCCCTCTCCAGAGTGATCCAGCCAGCATCTGAGTACCAGCGATTCACCTTCCGTCGCCAGAGTGATCCAGCCCGCATCGGAGTACCAGCAATTCACGTTCCGTCACCAGAGTGATCCAGCTCGCATCGAACTACCAGCGATTCACCTTCCGTCACCAGAGTGATCCAGCCCGAATCGAAGTACCAGCGATTCACCTTCCGTCACCAGAGTGATCCAGCCCGCATCGGAGTACCAGCGATTCACCTTCCGTCACCAGAGTGATCCAGCCCGCATCGGAGTACCAGCAATTCACCTTCCCTCTCCAGAGTGACCCAGCCTGCATCGGAGGACCAGCAATTCACCTTCCGTCGCCAGAGTGACCCAGCCCGCATCAGAGTACCAGCAATTCACCTTCCGTCACCAGAGTGATCCAGCCCCCATCGGAGTACCAGCGATTCACCTTCCCTCTCCAGAGTGATCCAGCCAGCATCAGAGTACCAGCGATTCACCTTCCGTCGCCAGAGTGATCCAGCCCGCATCGGAGTACCAGCAATTCACGTTCCGTCACCAGAGTGATCCAGGTCGCATCGGAGTACCAGCAATTCACCTTCCCTCTCCAGAGTGATCCAGCCCGCATCGGAATACCAGGAATTCACCTTCCATCACCAGAGTGATCCAGCCCGCATCGGAGTACCAGCGATTCACCTTCCCTCTCCAGAATGATCCAGCCAGCATCTGAGTACCAGCAATTCACCTTCCGTCGCCAGAGTGATCCAGCCCGCATTGGAGTATCAGCGATTCACCTTCCCTCTCCAGAGTGATCCAGCTAGCATCAGAGTACCAGCAGTTCACCTTCCCTCACCGGAGTTATCCAGCCCGCATCGGAGTACCAGCAATTCACCTTCCCTCACCAGAGTGATCCAGCCCGCATCGGAGTACCAGCAATTCACGTTCCGTCACCAGAGTGATCCAGGTGGCATCGGAGTACCAGCATTTCACCTTCCCACTCCAGAGTGATCCAGCCCGCATCGGAGTACCAGCAATACACCTTCCGTCACCAGAGTGATCCAGCCCGCATCGGAGTACCAGCAATACACCTTCCGTCACCAGAGTGACCCAGCCCGCATCGGAGTACCAGCGATTCACCTTCCATCACCAGAGTGATCCAGCCAGCATCTGAGGACCAGCAATTCACCTTCCATCGGCAGAGTGACCCAGCCCGCATCGGAGTACCAGCGATTCACATTCCCTCTCCAGAGTGATCCAGCCAGCATCTGAGTACCAGTAATTCACCTTCTGTCGCCAGAGTGATCCAGCCCGCATCGGAGTACCAGCGATTCACATTCCCTCTCCAGAGTGATCCAGCCAGCATCTGAGTACCAGCAATACACCTTCCGTCACGAGAGTGATCCAGCCAGCATCAGAGTACCAGCGATTCACCTTCCGTCGCCAGAGTGATCCAGACCGCATCGGAGTACCAGCAATTCACCTTCCCTCACCAGAGTGATCCAGCCCGCATCGGAGTACCAGCAATACACCTTCCGTCACGAGAGTGATCCAGCCCGCATCGGTGTACCAGCAATTCACCTTCCGTCACCAGAGTGATCCAGCCCGCATCGGTGAACCAGCAATTCACCTTCCGTCGCCAGAGTGACCCAGCCAGCATCGGAGAACCAGCAATTCACCTTCCCTCACCAGAGTGATCCAGTCCGCATCGGAGTACCAGCAATTCATCTTCCGTCACCAGAGTGATCCAGCCCGCATCGGAGTACCAGCAATTCACCTTCCGTCACCAGCGTGATCCAGCCCGCATCGGAGAACCAGCAATTCAACTTCCGTCGCCAGAGTGACCCAGCCCGCATCGGAGTACCAGCAATTCACCTTCCCTCTCCAGAGTGATCCAGCCAGCATCAGAGTACCAGCAATTCAGCTTCCGTCGCCAGAGTGACCAGCCCGCATCGGAATACCAGCGATTCACCTTCCATCACCAGAGTGATCCAGCCAGCATCTGAGTACCAGCAATTCACCTTCCATCGGCAGAGTGACCCAGCCCGCATCGGAGTACCAGCGATTCACATTCCCTCTCCAGAGTGATCCAGCCAGCATCTGAGTACCAGTAATTCACCTTCTGTCGCCAGAGTGATCCAGCCCGCATCGGAGTACCAGCGATTCACATTCCCTCTCCAGAGTGATCCAGCCCGCATCGGAGTACCAGCAATACACCTTCCGTCACGAGAGTGATCCAGCCCGCATCGGTGTACCAGCAATTCACCTTCCGTCACCAGAGTGATCCAGCCCCCATCGGAGTACCAGCGATTCACCTTCCCTCTCCAGAGTGATCCAGCCAGCATCGGAGTACCAGCAATTCACCTTCCCTCTCCAGAGTGATCCAGCCAGCATCGGAGTACCAGCAATTCACCTTCCGTCGCCAGAGTAACCCAGCCAGCATCTGAGTACCAGCAATTCACCTTCTGTCACCAGAGTGATACAGCCCGCATCGGAGTACCAGAAATTCACCTTCCGTCACCAGCGTGATCCAGCCCGCATCGGAGAACCAGCAATTCAACTTCCGTCGCCAGAGTGACCAAGCCTGCATCGGAGTACCAGCAATTCACCTTCCCTCTCCAGAGTGATCCTGCCAGCATCAGAGTACCAGCAATTCACCTTCCCTCTCCAGAGTGATCCAGCCAGCATCTGAGTACCAGCAATTCAGCTTCCGTCGCCAGAGTGACCCAGCCCGCATCGGAGTACCAGCGATTCACCTTCCATCACCAGAGTGATCCAGCCAGCATCTGAGTACCAGCAATTCACCTTCCGTCGGCAGAGTGACCCAGCCCGCATCGGAGTACAAGCGATTCACATTCCCTCTCCAGAGTGATCCAGCCCGCATCGGAGTACCAGCAATTCACCTTCACTCTCCAGAGTGATCCAGCCAGCATCGGAGTACCAGCAATTCACCTTCCCGCTCCAGAGTGATCCAGCCAGCAACTGAGTACCAGCAATTCACCTTCCGTCGCCAGAGTAACCCAGCCCGCATCGGAGTACCAGCGATTCACATTCTCTCTCCAGATTGATCCAGCCAGCATCTGAGTACCAGCAATTCACCTTCCCTCTCCAGAGTGATCCAGCCAGCATCTGAGTACCAGCAATTCAGCTTCCGTTGCCACAGTGACCCAGCCTGCATCGGAGTACCAGCGATTCACCTTCCCTCTCCAGAGTGATCCAGCCAGCATCTGAGTACAGCAATTCACCTTCCGTCGGCAGAGTGATCCAGCCCGCATCGGAGTACAAGCGATTCAGCTTCCGTACCAGAGTGATCCAGCCCGCATCGGAGTACCAGCAGTTCACCTTCCCTTACCAGAGTGATCCAGCCCGCATCGGAGTACCAGCGATTCACCTTCCATCGCCAGAGTGATACAGCCCGCATCGAACTACCAGCGATTCACCTTCCGTCACCAGAGTGATCCAGCCCGAATCGAAGTACCAGCGATTCACCTTCCGTCACCAGAGTGATCCAGCCCGCATCGGAGTACCAGCGATTCACCTTCCGTCACCAGAGTGATCCAGCCCGCATCGGAGTACCAGCAATTCACCTTCCCTCTCCAGAGTGACCCAGCCCGCATCGGAGGACCATCAATTCACCTTCCGTCGCCAGAGTGACCCAGCCCGCATCAGAGTACCAGCAATTCACCTTCCGTCACCAGAGTGATCCAGCCCCCATCGGAGTACCAGCGATTCACCTTCCCTCTCCAGAGTGATCCAGCCAGCATCAGAGTACCAGCGATTCACCTTCCGTCGCCAGAGTGATCCAGCCCGCATCGGAGTACCAGCAATTCACGTTCCGTCACCAGAGTGATCCAGGTCGCATCGGAGTACCAGCAATTCACCTTCCCTCTCCAGAGTGAATCAGCCCGCATCGGAATACCAGGAATTCACCTTCCCTCACCAGAGTGATCCAGCCCGCATCGGTGTACCAGCAATTCACCTTCCGTCACCAGAGTGATCCAGCCCGCATCTGTGAACCAGCAATTCACCTTCCCTCACCAGAGTGATCCAGTCCGCATCGGAGTACCAGCAATTCACCTTCCGTCACCAGAGTGATCCAGCCCGCATCGGAGTACCAGCAATTCACCTTCCGTCACCAGCGTGATCCAGCCCGCATCGGAGAACCAGCTATTCAACTTCCGTCGCCAGAGTGACCCAGCCCGCATCGGAGTACCAGCAATTCATCTTCCCTCTCCAGAGTGATCCAGCCAGCATCAGAGTACCAGCAATTCAGCTTCCGTCGCCAGAGTGACCCAGCCCGCATCGGAGTACCAGCGATTCAACTTCCATCACCAGAGTGATCCAGCCAGCATCTGAGTACCAGCAATTCACCTTCCATCGGCAGAGTGACCCAGCCCGCATCGGAGTAACAGCGATTCACATTCCCTCTCCAGAGTGATCCAGCCAGCATCTGAGTACCAGTAATTCACCTTCTGTCGCCAGAGTGATCCAGCCCGCATCGGAGTACAAGCGATTCACATTCCCTCTCCAGAGTGATCCAGCCCGCATCGGAGTACCAGCGATTCACCTTCCGTCGCCACAGTGACCAAGCCCGCATCGGAGTAACAGCAATACACCTTCCGTCACGAGAGTGATCCAGCCCGCATCGGTGTACCAGCAATTCACCTTCCGTCACCAGAGTGATCCAGCCAGCATCGGAGTACCAGCAATTCACCTTCCCTCTCCAGAGTGATCCAGCCAGCATCGGAGTACCAGCAATTCACCTTCCTTCGCCAGAGTAACCCAGCCCGCATCGGAGTACCAGCGATTCACATTCTCTCTCCAGAGTGACCCAGCCCGCATCGGAGTACCAGCGATTCACCTTCCATCACCAGAGTGATCCAGCCAGCATCTGAGTACCAGCAATTCACCTTCCGTCGGCAGAGTGACCCAGCCCGCATCGGAGTACAAGCGATTCACATTCCCTCTCCAGAGTGATCCAGCCCGCATCGGAGTACCAGCAATTCACCTTCCCTCTCCAGAGTGATCCAGCCAGCATCGGAGTACCAGCAATTCACCTTCCCGCACCAGATTGATCCAGCCAGCACCTGAGTACCAGCAATTCACCTTCCGTCGCCAGAGTAACCCAGCCTGCATCGGAGTACCAGCAATTCACCTTCCCTCTCCAGAGTGATCCAGCCAGCATCAGAGTACCAGCAATTCACCTTCCCTCTCCAGAGTGATCCAGCCAGCATCAGAGTACCAGCAATTCACCTTCCTTCGCCAGAGTAACCCAGCCCGCATCGGAGTACCAGCGATTCACATTCTCTCTCCAGAGTGACCCAGCCCGCATCGGAGTACCAGCGATTCACCTTCCATCACCAGAGTGATCCAGCCAGCATCTGAGTACCAGCAATTCACCTTCCGTCGGCAGAGTGACCCAGCCCGCATCGGAGTACAAGCGATTCACATTCCCTCTCCAGAGTGATCCAGCCCGCATCGGAGTACCAGCAATTCACCTTCCCTCTCCAGAGTGATCCAGCCAGCATCGGAGTACCAGCAATTCACCTTCCCGCACCAGATTGATCCAGCCAGCACCTGAGTACCAGCAATTCACCTTCCGTCGCCAGAGTAACCCAGCCTGCATCGGAGTACCAGCAATTCACCTTCCCTCTCCAGAGTGATCCAGCCAGCATCAGAGTACCAGCAATTCACCTTCCCTCTCCAGAGTGATCCAGCCAGCATCGGAGTACCAGCAATTCACCTTCCCTCTCCAGAGTGACCCAGCCCGCATCGGAGTACCAGCGATTCACATTCCCTCTCCAGAGTGATCCAGCCAGCATCTGAGTACCAGTAATTCACCTTCTGTCGCCAGAGTGATCCAGCCCGCATCGGAGTACCAGCGATTCACATTCCCTCTCCAGAGTGATCCAGCCCGCATCGGAGTACCAGCGATTCACCTTCCCTCTCCAGAGTGATCCAGCCAGCACCTGAGTACCAGCAATTCACCTTCCGTCGCCACAGTAACCCAGCCCGCATCGGAGTACCAGCGATTCACATTCTCTCTCCAGATTGATCCAGCCAGCATCTGAGTACCAGCAATTCACCTTCCCTCTCCAGAGTGATCCAGCCAGCATCTGAGTACCAGCAATTCAGCTTCCGTTGCCACAGTGACCCAGCCTGCATCGGAGTACCAGCGATTCACCTTCCCTCTCCAGAGTGATCCAGCCAGCATCTGAGTACCAGCAATTCACCTTCCTTCGGCAGAGTGATCCAGCCCGCATCGGAGTACCAGCGATTCAGCTTCCGTACCAGTGTGATCCAGCCCGCATCGGAGTACCAGCAGTTCACCTTCCCTCACCAGAGTTATCCAGCCCGCATCGGAGTACCAGCGATTCACCTTCCATCACCAGAGTGATCCAGCCCGCATCGGAGTACCAGCGATTCACCTTCCATCGCCAGAGTGATCCAGCCCGCATCGAACTACCAGCGATTCACCTTCCGTCACCAGAGTGATCCAGCCCGAATCGAAGTACCAGCGATTCACCTTCCGTCACCAGAGTGATCCAGCCCGCATCAGAGTACCAGCGATTCACCTTCCGTCACCAGAGTGATCCAGCCCGCATCGGAGTACCAGCAATTCACCTTCCCTCTCCAGAGTGACGCAGCCCGCATCGGAGGACCAGCAATTCACCTTCCGTCGCCAGAGTGACCCAGCCCGCATCAGAGTTCCAGCAATTCACCTTCCGTCACCAGAGTGATCCAGCCCCCATCGGAGTACCAGCGATTCACCTTCCCTCTCCAGAGTGATCCAGCCAACATCAGAGTACCAGCGATGCACCTTCCGTCGCCAGAGTGATCCAGCCCGCATCGGTGTACCAGCAATTCAATTTCCGTCACCAGAGTGATCCAGGTGGCATCGGAGTACCAGCAATTCACCTTCCCTCTCCAGAGTGATCCAGCCCGCATCGGAATACCAGGAATTCACCTTCCCTCACCAGAGTGATCCAGCCCGCATCGGAGTACCAGCAATACACCTTCCGTCACCAGAGTGATCCAGCCCGCATCGGTGAACCAGCAATTCACCTTCCCTCACCAGAGTGATCCAGTCCGCATCGGAGTACCAGCAATTCACCTTCCGTCACCAGCGTGATCCAGCCCGCATCGGAGTACCAGCGATTCACCTTCCGTCACCAGAGTGATCCAGCCCGCATCGGAGTACCAGCGATTCACCTTCCCTCTCCAGAGTGACCCAGCCCGCATCGGAGGACCAGCAATTCACCTTCCGTCGCCAGAGTGACCCAGCCCGCATCAGAGTACCAGCAATTCACCTTCCGTCACCAGAGTGATCCAGCCCCCATCGGAGTACCAGCGATTCACCTTCCCTCTCCAGAGTGATCCAGCCAGCATCAGAGTACCAGCGATTCACCTTCCGTCGCCAGAGTGATCCAGCCCGCATCGGAGTACCAGCAATTCACGTTCCGTCACCAGAGTGATCCAGGTGGCATCGGAGTACCAGCAATTCACCTTCCCTCTCCAGAGTGATCCAGCCCGCATCGGAATACCAGGAATTCACCTTCCCTCACCAGAGTGATCCAGCCCGCATCGGAGTACCAGCAATACACCTTCCGTCACCAGAGTGATCCAGCCCGCATCGGTGAACCAGCAATTCACCTTCCCTCACCAGAGTGATCCAGTCCGCATCGGAGTACCAGCAATTCACCTTCCGTCACCAGCGTGATCCAGCCCGCATCGGAGTATCAGCAATTCACCTTCCGTCACCAGCGTGATCCAGCCCGCATCGGAGAACCAGCAATTCAACTTCCGTCGCCAGAGTGACCCAGCCCGCATCGGAGTACCAGCAATTCACCTTCCCTCTCCAGAGTGATCCAGCCAGCATCAGAGTACCAGCAATTCAGCTTCCGTCGCCAGAGTGACCCAGCCCGCATCGGAGTACCAGCGATTCACCTTCCATCACCAGAGTGATCCAGCCAGCATCTGAGTACCAGCAATTCACCTTCCATCGGCAGAGTGACCCAGCCCGCATCGGAGTACCAGCGATTCACATTCCCTCTCCAGAGTGATCCAGCCAGCATCTGAGTACCAGTAATTCACCTTCTGTCGCCAGAGTGATCCAGCCCGCATCGGAGTACCAGCGATTCACATTCCCTCTCCAGAGTGATCCAGCCCGCATCGGAGTACCAGCAATACACCTTCCGTCACGAGAGTGATCCAGACCGCATCGGTGTACCAGCAATTCACCTTCCGTCACCAGAGTGATCCAGCCCCCATCGGAGTACCAGCGATTCACCTTCCCTCTCCAGAGTGATCCAGCCAGCATCGGAGTACCAGCAATTCACCTTCCCTCTCCAGAGTGATCCAGCCAGCATCGGAGTACCAGCAATTCACCTTCCGTCGCCAGAGTAACCCAGACCGCATCGGAGTACCAGCGATTCACATTCTCTCTCCAGAGTGATCCAGCCAGCATCTGAGTACCAGCAATTCACCTTCTGTCACCAGAGTGATCCAGCCCGCATCGGAGTACCAGCAATACACCTTCCGTCACGAGAGTGATCCAGCCCGCATCGGTGTACCAGCAATTCACCTTCCGTCACCAGAGTGATCCAGCCCCCATCGGAGTACCAGCGATTCACCTTCCCTCTCCAGAGTGATCCAGCCAGCATCGGAGTACCAGCAATTCACCTTCCCTCTCCAGAGTGATCCAGCCAGCATCGGAGTACCAGCAATTCACCTTCCGTCGCCAGAGTAACCCAGCCAGCATCTGAGTACCAGCAATTCACCTTCTGTCACCAGAGTGATCCAGCCCGCATCGGAGTACCAGAAATTCACCTTCCGTCACCAGCGTGATCCAGCCCGCATCGGAGAACCAGCAATTCAACTTCCGTCGCCAGAGTGACCAAGCCTGCATCGGAGTACCAGCAATTCACCTTCCCTCTCCAGAGTGATCCAGCCAGCATCAGAGTACCAGCAATTCACCTTCCCTCTCCAGAGTGATCCAGCCAGCATCTGAGTACCAGCAATTCAGCTTCCGTCGCCAGAGTGACCCAGCCCGCATCGGAGTACCAGCGATTCACCTTCCATCACCAGAGTGATCCAGCCAGCATCTGAGTACCAGCAATTCACCTTCCGTCGGCAGAGTGACCCAGCCCGCATCGGAGTACAAGCGATTCACATTCCCTCTCCAGAGTGATCCAGGCCGCATCGGAGTACCAGCAATTCACCTTCACTCTCCAGAGTGATCCAGCCAGCATCGGAGTACCAGCAATTCACCTTCCCGCTCCAGAGTGATCCAGCCAGCAACTGAGTACCAGCAATTCACCTTCCGTCGCCAGAGTAACCCAGCCCGCATCGGAGTACGAGCGATTCACATTCTCTCTCCAGATTGATCCAGCCAGCATCTGAGTTCCAGCAATTCACCTTCCCTCTCCAGAGTGATCCAGCCAGCATCTGAGTACCAGCAATTCAGCTTCCGTTGCCACAGTGACCCAGCCTGCATCGGAGTACCAGCGATTCACCTTCCCTCTCCAGAGTGATCCAGCCAGCATCTGAGTACCAGCAATTCACCTTCCGTCGGCAGAGTGATCCAGCCCGCATCGGAGTACAAGCGATTCAGCTTCCGTACCAGAGTGATCCAGCCCGCATCGGAGTACCAGCAGTTCACCTTCCCTCACCAGAGTGATCCAGCCCGCATCGGCGTACCAGCGATTCACCTTCCATCGCCAGAGTGATACAGCCCGCATCGAACTACCAGCGATTCACCTTCCGTCACCAGAGTGATCCAGCCCGAATCGAAGTACCAGCGATTCACCTTCCGTCACCAGAGTGATCCAGCCCGCATCGGAGTACCAGCGATTCACCTTCCGTCACCAGAGTGATCCAGCCCGCATCGGAGTACCAGCAATTCACCTTCCCTCTCCAGAGTGACCCAGCCCGCATCGGAGGACCATCAATTCACCTTCCGTCGCCAGAGTGACCCAGCCCGCATCAGAGTACCAGCAATTCACCTTCAGTCACCAGAGTGATCCAGCCCCCATCGGAGTACCAGCGATTCACCTTCCCTCTTCAGAGTGATCCAGCCAGCATCAGAGTACCAGCGATTCACCTTCCGTCGCCAGAGTGATCCAGCCCGCATCGGAGTACCAGCAATTCACGTTCCGTCACCCGAGTGATCCAGGTCGCATCGGAGTACCAGCAATTTACCTTCCCTCTCCAGAGTGAATCAGCCCGCATCGGAATACCAGGAATTCACCTTCCCTCACCAGAGTGATCCAGCCCGCATCGGTGTTCCAGCAATTCACCTTCCGTCACCAGAGTGATCCAGCCCGCATCTGTGAACCAGCAATTCACCTTCCCTCACCAGAGTGATCCAGTCCGCATCGGAGTACCAGCAATTCATCTTCCGTCACCAGAGTGATCCAGCCCGCATCGGAGTACCAGCAATTCACCTTCCGTCACCAGAGTGACCCAGCCCGCATCGGAGTACCAGCAATTCATCTTCCCTCTCCAGAGTGATCCAGCCAGCATCAGAGTACCAGCAATTCAGCTTCCGTCGCCAGAGTGACCCAGCCCGCATCGGAGTACCAGCGATTCACCTTCCATCACCAGAGTGATCCAGCCAGCATCTGAGTACCAGCAATTCACCTTCCATCGGCAGAGTGACCCAGCCCGCATCGGAGTACCAGCGATTCACATTCCCTCTCCAGAGTGATCCAGCCAGCATCTGAGTACCAGTAATTCACCTTCTGTCGCCAGAGTGATCCAGCCCACATCGGAGTACAAGCGATTCACATTCCCTCTCCAGAGTGATCCAGCCCGCATCGGAGTACCAGCGATTCACCTTCCGTCGCCACAGTGACCAAGCCCGCATCGGAGTAACAGCAATACACCTTCCGTCACGAGAGTGATCCAGCCCGCATCGGTGTACCAGCAATTCACCTTCCGTCACCAGAGTGATCCAGCCAGCATCGGAGTACCAGCAATTCACCTTCCCTCTCCAGAGTGATCCAGCCAGCATCGGAGTACCAGCAATTCACCTTCCTTCGCCAGAGTAACCCAGCCCGCATCGGAGTACCAGCGATTCACATTCTCTCTCCAGAGTGACCCAGCCCGCATCGGAGTACCAGCGATTCACCTTCCATCACCAGAGTGATCCAGCCAGCATCTGAGTACCAGCAATTCACCTTCCGTCGGCAGAGTGACCCAGCCCGCATCGGAGTACAAGCGATTCACATTCCCTCTCCAGAGTGATCCAGCCCGCATCGGAGTACCAGCAATTCACCTTCCCTCTCCAGAGTGATCCAGCCAGCATCGGAGTACCAGCAATTCACCTTCCCGCACCAGATTGATCCAGCCAGCACCTGAGTACCAGCAATTCACCTTCCGTCGCCAGAGTAACCCAGCCTGCATCGGAGTACCAGCAATTCACCTTCCCTCTCCAGAGTGATCCAGCCAGCATCAGAGTACCAGCAATTCACCTTCCCTCTCCAGAGTGATCCAGCCAGCATCGGAGTACCAGCAATTCACCTTCCCTCTCCAGAGTGACCCAGCCCGCATCGGAGTACCAGCGATTCACATTCCCTCTCCAGAGTGATCCAGCCAGCATCTGAGTACCAGTAATTCACCTTCTGTCGCCAGAGTGATCCAGCCCGCATCGGAGTACCAGCGATTCACATTCCCTCTCCAGAGTGATCCAGCCCGCATCGGAGTACCAGCGATTCACCTTCCCTCTCCAGAGTGATCCAGCCAGCACCTGAGTACCAGCAATTCACCTTCCGTCGCCAGAGTAACCCAGCCCGCATCGGAGTACCAGCGATTCACATTCTCTCTCCAGATTGATCCAGCCAGCATCTGAGTACCAGCAATTCACCTTCCCTCTCCAGAGTGATCCAGCCAGCATCTGAGTACCAGCAATTCAGCTTCCGTTGCCACAGTGACCCAGCCTGCATCGGAGTACCAGCGATTCACCTTCCCTCTCCAGAGTGATCCAGCCAGCATCTGAGTACCAGAAATTCACCTTCCTTCGGCAGAGTGATCCAGCCCGCATCGGAGTACCAGCGATTCAGCTTCCGTACCAGTGTGATCCAGCCCGCATCGGAGTACCAGCAGTTCACCTTCCCTCACCAGAGTTATCCAGCCCGCATCGGAGTACCAGCGATTCACCTTCCGTCGCCAGAGTAACCCAGCCCGCATTGGAGTACCAGCAATACACCTTCCATCACCAGAGTGATCCAGCCCGCATCGGAGTACCAGCGATTCACCTTCCATCGCCAGAGTGATACAGCCCGCATCGGAGTACCAGCGATTCACCTTCCATCACCAGAGTGATCCAGCCCGCATCGGAGTACCAGCGATTCACCTTCCATCGCCAGAGTGATCCAGCCCGCATCGAACTACCAGCGATTCACCTTCCGTCACCAGAGTGATCCAGCCCGAATCGAAGTACCAGCGATTCACCTTCCGTCACCAGAGTGATCCAGCCCGCATCAGAGTACCAGCGATTCACCTTCCGTCACCAGAGTGATCCAGCCCGCATCGGAGTACCAGCAATTCACCTTCCCTCTCCAGAGTGACGCAGCCCGCATCGGAGGACCAGCAATTCACCTTCCGTCGCCAGAGTGACCCAGCCCGCATCAGAGTTCCAGCAATTCACCTTCCGTCACCAGAGTGATCCAGCCCCCATCGGAGTACCAGCGATTCACCTTCCCTCTCCAGAGTGATCCAGCCAACATCAGAGTACCAGCGATTCACCTTCCGTCGCCAGAGTGATCCAGCCCGCATCGGAGTACCAGCAATTCACGTTCCGTCACCAGAGTGATCCAGGTGGCATCGGAGTACCAGCAATTCACCTTCCCTCTCCAGAGTGATCCAGCCCGCATCGGAATACCAGGAATTCACCTTCCCTCACCAGAGTGATCCAGCCCGCATCGGAGTACCAGCAATACACCTTCCGTCACCAGAGTGATCCAGCCCGCATCGGTGAACCAGCAATTCACCTTCCCTCACCAGAGTGATCCAGTCCGCATCGGAGTACCAGCAATTCACCTTCCGTCACCAGCGTGATCCAGCCCGCATCGGAGTACCAGCGATTCACCTTCCGTCACCAGAGTGATCCAGCCCGCATCGGAGTACCAGCGATTCACCTTCCCTCTCCAGAGTGACCCAGCCCGCATCGGAGGACCAGCAATTCACCTTCCGTCGCCAGAGTGACCCAGCCCGCATCAGAGTACCAGCAATTCACCTTCCGTCACCAGAGTGATCCAGCCCCCATCGGAGTACCAGCGATTCACCTTCCCTCTCCAGAGTGATCCAGCCAGCATCAGAGTACCAGCGATTCACCTTCCGTCGCCAGAGTGATCCAGCCCGCATCGGAGTACCAGCAATTCACGTTCCGTCACCAGAGTGATCCAGGTGGCATCGGAGTACCAGCAATTCACCTTCCCTCTCCAGAGTGATCCAGCCCGCATCGGAATACCAGGAATTCACCTTCCCTCACCAGAGTGATCCAGCCCGCATCGGAGTACCAGCAATACACCTTCCGTCACCAGAGTGATCCAGCCCGCATCGGTGAACCAGCAATTCACCTTCCCTCACCAGAGTGATCCAGTCCGCATCGGAGTACCAGCAATTCACCTTCCGTCACCAGCGTGATCCAGCCCGCATCGGAGTACCAGCAATTCACCTTCCGTCACCAGCGTGATCCAGCCCGCATCGGAGAACCAGCAATTCAACTTCTGTCGCCAGAGTGACCCAGCCCGCATCGGAGTACCAGCAATTCACCTTCCCTCTCCAGAGTGATCCAGCCAGCATCAGAGTACCAGCAATTCAGCTTCCGTCGCCAGAGTGACCCAGCCCGCATCGGAGTACCAGCGATTCACCTTCCATCACCAGAGTGATCCAGCCAGCATCTGAGTACCAGCAATTCACCTTCCATCGGCAGAGTGACCCAGCCCGCATCGGAGTACCAGCGATTCACATTCCCTCTCCAGAGTGATCCAGCCAGCATCTGAGTACCAGTAATTCACCTTCTGTCGCCAGAGTGATCCAGCCCGCATCGGAGTACCAGCGATTCACATTCCCTCTCCAGAGTGATCCAGCCCGCATCGGAGTACCAGCAATACACCTTCCGTCACGAGAGTGATCCAGACCGCATCGGTGTACCAGCAATTCACCTTCCGTCACCAGAGTGATCCAGCCCCCATCAGAGTACCAGCGATTCACCTTCCCTCTCCAGAGTGATCCAGCCAGCATCGGAGTACCAGCAATTCACCTTCCCTCTCCAGAGTGATCCAGCCAGCATCGGAGTACCAGCAATTCACCTTCCGTCGCCAGAGTAACCCAGACCGCATCGGAGTACCAGCGATTCACATTCTCTCTCCAGAGTGATCCAGCCAGCATCTGAGTACCAGCAATTCACCTTCTGTCACCAGAGTGATCCAGCCCGCATCGGAGTACCAGCAATACACCTTCCGTCACGAGAGTGATCCAGCCCGCATCGGTGTACCAGCAATTCACCTTCCGTCACCAGAGTGATCCAGCCCCCATCGGAGTACCAGCGATTCACCTTCCCTCTCCAGAGTGATCCAGCCAGCATCGGAGTACCAGCAATTCACCTTCCCTCTCCAGAGTGATCCAGCCAGCATCGGAGTACCAGCAATTCACCTTCCGTCGCCAGAGTAACCCAGCCAGCATCTGAGTACCAGCAATTCACCTTCTGTCACCAGAGTGATCCAGCCCGCATCGGAGTACCAGAAATTCACCTTCCGTCACCAGCGTGATCCAGCCCGCATCGGAGAACCAGCAATTAAACTTCCGTCGCCAGAGTGACCAAGCCTGCATCGGAGTACCAGCAATTCACCTTCCCTCTCCAGAGTGATCCAGCCAGCATCAGAGTACCAGCAATTCACCTTCCCTCTCCAGAGTGATCCAGCCAGCATCTGAGTACCAGCAATTCAGCTTCCGTCGCCAGAGTGACCCAGCCCGCATCGGAGTACCAGCGATTCACCTTCCATCACCAGAGTGATCCAGCCAGCATCTGAGTACCAGCAATTCACCTTCCGTCGGCAGAGTGACCCAGCCCGCATCGGAGTACAAGCGATTCACATTCCCTCTCCAGAGTGATCCAGCCCGCATCGGAGTACCAGCAATTCACCTTCACTCTCCAGAGTGATCCAGCCAGCATCGGAGTACCAGCAATTCACCTTCCCGCTCCAGAGTGATCCAGCCAGCAACTGAGTACCAGCAATTCACCTTCCGTCGCCAGAGTAACCCAGCCCGCATCGGAGTACGAGCGATTCACATTCTCTCTCCAGATTGATCCAGCCAGCATCTGAGTTCCAGCAATTCACCTTCCCTCTCCAGAGTGATCCAGCCAGCATCTGAGTACCAGCAATTCAGCTTCCGTTGCCACAGTGACCCAGCCTGCATCGGAGTACCAGCGATTCACCTTCCCTCTCCAGAGTGATCCAGCCAGCATCTGAGTACCAGCAATTCACCTTCCGTCGGCAGAGTGATCCAGCCCGCATCGGAGTACAAGCGATTCAGCTTCCGTACCAGAGTGATCCAGCCCGCATCGGAGTACCAGCAGTTCACCTTCCCTCACCAGAGTGATCCAGCCCGCATCGGCGTACCAGCGATTCACCTTCCATCGCCAGAGTGATACAGCCCGCATCGAACTACCAGCGATTCACCTTCCGTCACCAGAGTGATCCAGCCCGAATCGAAGTACCAGCGATTCACCTTCCGTCACCAGAGTGATCCAGCCCGCATCGGAGTACCAGCGATTCACCTTCCGTCACCAGAGTGATCCAGCCCGCATCGGAGTACCAGCAATTCACCTTCCCTCTCCAGAGTGACCCAGCCCGCATCGGAGGACCATCAATTCACCTTCCGTCGCCAGAGTGACCCAGCCCGCATCAGAGTACCAGCAATTCACCTTCAGTCACCAGAGTGATCCAGCCCCCATCGGAGTACCAGCGATTCACCTTCGCTCTTCAGAGTGATCCAGCCAGCATCAGAGTACCAGCGATTCACCTTCCGTCGCCAGAGTGATCCAGCCCGCATCGGAGTACCAGCAATTCACGTTCCGTCACCCGAGTGATCCAGGTCGCATCGGAGTACCAGCAATTTACCTTCCCTCTCCAGAGTGAATCAGCCCGCATCGGAATACCAGGAATTCACCTTCCCTCACCAGAGTGATCCAGCCCGCATCGGTGTTCCAGCAATTCACCTTCCGTCACCAGAGTGATCCAGCCCGCATCTGTGAACCAGCAATTCACCTTCCCTCACCAGAGTGATCCAGTCCGCATCGGAGTACCAGCAATTCATCTTCCGTCACCAGAGTGATCCAGCCCGCATCGGAGTACCAGCAATTCACCTTCCGTCACCAGCGTGATCCAGCCCGCATCGGAGAACCAGCTATTCAACTTCCGTCGCCAGAGTGACCCAGCCCGCATCGGAGTACCAGCAATTCATCTTCCCTCTCCAGAGTGATCCAGCCAGCATCAGAGTACCAGCAATTCAGCTTCCGTCGCCAGAGTGACCCAGCCCGCATCGGAGTACCAGCGATTCACCTTCCATCACCAGAGTGATCCAGCCAGCATCTGAGTACCAGCAATTCACCTTCCATCGGCAGAGTGACCCAGCCCGCATCGGAGTACCAGCGATTCACATTCCCTCTCCAGAGTGATCCAGCCAGCATCTGAGTACCAGTAATTCACCTTCTGTCGCCAGAGTGATCCAGCCCGCATCGGAGTACAAGCGATTCACATTCCCTCTCCAGAGTGATCCAGCCCGCATCGGAGTACCAGCGATTCACCTTCCGTCGCCACAGTGACCAAGCCCGCATCGGAGTAACAGCAATACACCTTCCGTCACGAGAGTGATCCAGCCCGCATCGGTGTACCAGCAATTCACGTTCCGTCACCAGCGTGATCCAGGTCGCATCGGAGTACCAGCAATTCACCTTCCCTCTCCAGAGTGATCCAGCCCGCATCGGAATACCAGGAATTCACCTTCCATCACCAGAGTGATCCAGCCCGCATCGGAGTACCAGCGATTCTCCTTCCCTCTCCAGAATGATCCAGCCAGCATCTGAGTACCAGCAATTCACCTTCCGTCGCCAGAGTGATCCAGCCCGCATCGGAGTATCAGCGATTCACCTTCCCTCTCCAGAGTGATCCAGCCAGCATCGGAGTACCAGCAGTTCACCTTCCCTCACCGGAGTTATCCAGCCCGCATCGGAGTACCAGCAATTCACCTTCCCTCACCAGAGTGATCCAGCCCGCATCGGAGTACCAGCAATACACCTTCCGTCACGAGAGTGATCCAGCCCGCATCGGTGTACCAGCAATTCACCTTCCGTCACCAGAGTGATCCAGCCCGCATCGGTGAACCAGCAATTCACCTTCCGTCGCCAGAGTGACCCAGCCAGCATCGGAGAACCAGCAATTCACCTTCCCTCACCAGAGTGATCCAGTCCGCATCGGAGTACCAGCAATTCATCTTCCGTCACCAGAGTGATCCAGCCCGCATCGGAGTACCAGCAATTCACCTTCCGTCACCAGCGTGATCCAGCCCGCATCGGAGAACCAGCAATTCAACTTCCGTCGCCAGAGTGACCCAGCCCGCATCGGAGTACCAGCAATTCACCTTCCCTCTCCAGAGTGATCCAGCCAGCATCAGAGTACCAGCAATTCAGCTTCCGTCGCCAGAGTGACCCAGCCCGCATTGGAGTACCAGCGATTCACCTTCCATCACCAGAGTGATCCAGCCAGCATCTGAGTACCAGCAATTCACCTTCCATCGGCAGAGTGACCCAGCCCGCATCGGAGTACCAGCGATTCACATTCCCTCTCCAGAGTGATCCAGCCAGCATCTGAGTACCAGTAATTCACCTTCTGTCGCCAGAGTGATCCAGCCCGCATCGGAGTACCAGCGATTCACATTCCCTCTCCAGAGTGATCCAGCCCGCATCGGAGTACCAGCAATACACCTTCCGTCACGAGAGTGATCCAGCCCGCATCGGTGTACCAGCAATTCACCTTCCGTCACCAGAGTGATCCAGCCCCCATCGGAGTACCAGCGATTCACCTTCCCTCTCCAGAGTGCTCCAACCAGCATCGGAGTACCAGCAATTCACCTTCCCTCTCCAGAGTGATCCAGCCAGCATCGGAGTACCAGCAATTCACCTTCCGTCGCCAGAGTAACCCAGCCCGCATCGGAGTACCAGCGATTCACATTCTCTCTCCAGAGTGATCCAGCCAGCATCTGAGTACCAGCAATTCACCTTCTGTCACCAGAGTGATCCAGCCCGCATCGGAGTACCAGAAATTCACCTTCCGTCACCAGCGTGATCCAGCCCGCATCGGAGAACCAGCAATTCAACTTCCGTCGCCAGAGTGACCCAGCCTGCATCGGAGTACCAGCAATTCACCTTCCCTCTCCAGAGTGATCCAGCCAGCATCAGACTACCAGCAATTCACTTTCCCTCTCCAGAGTGATCCAGCCAGCATCTGAGTACCAGCAATTCAGCTTCCGTCGCCAGAGTGACCCAGCCCTCATCGGAGTACCAGCGATTCACCTTCCATCACCAGAGTGATCCAGCCAGCATCTGAGTACCAGCAATTCACCTTCCGTCGGCAGAGTGACCCAGCCCGCATCGGAGTACAAGCGATTCACATTCCCTCTCCAGAGTAACCCAGCCCGCATCGGAGTACCAGCGATTCACATTCTCTCTCCAGATTGATCCAGCCAGCATCTGAGTACCAGCAATTCACCTTCCCTCTCCAGAGTGATCCAGCCAGCATCTGAGTACCAGCAATTCAGCTTCCGTTGCCACAGTGACCCAGCCTGCATCGGAGTACCAGCGATTCACCTTCCCTCTCCAGAGTGATCCAGCCAGCATCTGAGTACCAGCAATTCACCTTCCGTCGGCAGAGTGATCCAGCCCGCATCGGAGTACCAGCGATTCAGCTTCCGTACCAGAGTGATCCAGCCCGCATCGGAGTACCAGCAGTTCACCTTCCCTCACCAGAGTGATCCAGCCCGCATCGGAGTACCAGCGATTCACCTTCCATCGCCAGAGTGATACAGCCCGCATCGAACTACCAGCGATTCACCTTCCCTCACCAGAGTGATCCAGCCCGCATCGGAGTACCAGCAATTCACCTTCCCTCTCCAGAGTGATCCAGCCAGCATCAGAGTACCAGCAATTCAGCTTCCGTCGCCAGAGTGACCCAGCCCGCATTGGAGTACCAGCGATTCACCTTCCATCACCAGAGTGATCCAGCCAGCATCTGAGTACCAGCAATTCACCTTCCATCGGCAGAGTGACCCAGCCCGCATCGGAGTACCAGCGATTCACATTCCCTCTCCAGAGTGATCCAGCCAGCATCTGAGTACCAGTAATTCACCTTCTGTCGCCAGAGTGATCCAGCCCGCATCGGAGTACCAGCGATTCACATTCCCTCTCCAGAGTGATCCAGCCCGCATCGGAGTACCAGCAATACACCTTCCGTCACGAGAGTGATCCAGCCCGCATCGGTGTACCAGCAATTCACCTTCCGTCACCAGAGTGATCCAGCCCCCATCGGAGTACCAGCGATTCACCTTCCCTCTCCAGAGTGCTCCAGCCAGCATCGGAGTACCAGCAATTCACCTTCCCTCTCCAGAGTGATCCAGCCAGCATCTGAGTACCAGCAATTCACCTTCTGTCACCAGAGTGATCCAGCCCGAATCGAGTACCAGAAATTCACCTTCCGTCACCAGCGTGATCCAGCCCGCATCGGAGAACCAGCAATTCAACTTCCGTCGCCAGAGTGACCCAGCCTGCATCGGAGTACCAGCAATTCACCTTCCCTCTCCAGAGTGATCCAGCCAGCATCAGAGTACCAGCAATTCACCTTCCCTCTCCAGAGTGATCCAGCCAGCATCTGAGTACCAGCAATTCAGCTTCCGTCGCCAGAGTGACCCAGCCCGCATCGGAGTACCAGCGATTCACCTTCCATCACCAGAGTGATCCAGCCAGCATCTGAGTACCAGCAATTCACCTTCCGTCGCCAGAGTGACCCAGCCCGCATCGGAGTACAAGCGATTCACATTCCCTCTCCAGAGTAACCCAGCCCGCATCGGAGTACCAGCGATTCACATTCTCTCTCCAGATTGATCCAGCCAGCATCTGAGTACCAGCAATTCACCTTCCCTCTCCAGAGTGATCCAGCCAGCATCTGAGTACCAGCAATTCAGCTTCCGTTGCCACAGTGACCCAGCCTGCATCGGAGTACCAGCGATTCACCTTCCCTCTCCAGAGTGATCCAGCCAGCATCTGAGTACCAGCAATTCACCTTCCGTCGGCAGAGTGATCCAGCCCGCATCGGAGTACCAGCGATTCAGCTTCCGTACCAGAGTGATCCAGCCCGCATCGGAGTACCAGCAGTTCACCTTCCCTCACCAGAGTGATCCAGCCCGCATCGGAGTACCAGCGATTCACCTTCCATCGCCAGAGTGATACAGCCCGCATCGAACTACCAGCGATTCACCTTCCCTCACCAGAGTGATCCAGCCCGCATCGAACTACCAGCGATTCACCTTCCGTCACCAGAGTGATCCAGCCCGAATCGAAGTACCAGCGATTCACCTTCCGTCACCAGAGTGATCCAGCCCGCATCGGAGTACCAGCAATTCACCTTCCCTCTCCAGAGTGACCCAGCCCGCATCGGAGGACCATCAATTCACCTTCCGTCGCCAGAGTGACCCAGCCCGCATCAGAGTATCAGCAATTCACCTTCCGTCACCAGAGTGATCCAGCCCCCATCGGAGTACCAGCGATTCACCTTCCCTCTCCAGAGTGATCCAGCCAGCATCAGAGTACCAGCGATTCACCTTCCGTCGCCAGAGTGATCCAGGTCGCATCGGAGTACCAGCAATTCACCTTCCCTCTCCAGAGTGAATCAGCCCGCATCGGAATACCAGGAATTCACCTTCCCTCACCAGAGTGATCCAGCCCGCATCGGTGTACCAGCAATTCACCTTCCGTCACCAGAGTGATCCAGCCCGCATCTGTGAACCAGCAATTCACCTTCCCTCTCCAGAGTGATCCAGCCAGCATCTGAGTACCAGCAATTCAGCTTCCGTTGCCACAGTGACCCAGCCTGCATCGGAGTACCAGCGATTCACCTTCCCTCTCCAGAGTGATCCAGCCAGCATCTGAGTACCAGCAATTCACCTTCCGTCGGCAGAGTGATCCAGCCCGCATCGGAGTACCAGCGATTCAGCTTCCGTACCAGAGTGATCCAGCCCGCATCGGAGTACCAGCAGTTCACCTTCCCTCACCAGAGTGATCCAGCCCGCATCGGAGTACCAGCGATTCACCTTCCATCGCCAGAGTGATACAGCCCGCATCGAACTACCAGCGATTCACCTTCCCTCACCAGAGTGATCCAGCCCGCATCGAACTACCAGCGATTCACCTTCCGTCACCAGAGTGATCCAGCCCGAATCGAAGTACCAGCGATTCACCTTCCGTCACCAGAGTGATCCAGCCCGCATCGGAGTACCAGCGATTCACCTTCCGTCACCAGAGTGATCCAGCCCGCATCGGAGTACCAGCAATTCACCTTCCCTCTCCAGAGTGACCCAGCCCGCATCGGAGGACCATCAATTCACCTTCCGTCGCCAGAGTGACCCAGCCCGCATCAGAGTATAAGCAATTCACCTTCCGTCACCAGAGTGATCCAGCCCCCATCGGAGTACCAGCGATTCACCTTCCCTCTCCAGAGTGATCCAGCCAGCATCAGAGTACCAGCGATTCACCTTCCGTCGCCAGAGTGATCCAGCCCGCATCGGAGTACCAGCAATTCACGTTCCGTCACCAGAGTGATCCAGGTCGCATCGGAGTACCAGCAATTCACCTTCCCTCTCCAGAGTGAATCAGCCCGCATCGGAATACCAGGAATTCACCTTCCCTCACCAGAGTGATCCAGCCCGCATCGGTGTACCAGCAATTCACCTTCCATCACCAGAGTGATCCAGCCAGCATCTGAGTACCAGCAATTCACCTTCCATCGGCAGAGTGACCCAGCCCGCATTGGAGTACCAGCGATTCACATTCCCTCTCCAGAGTGATCCAGCCAGCATCTGAGTACCAGTAATTCACCTTCTGTCGCCAGAGTGATCCAGACCGCATCGGAGTACAAGCGATTCACATTCCCTCTCCAGAGTGATCCAGCCCGCATCGGAGTACCAGCGATTCACCTTCCGTCGCCACAGTGACCAAGCCCGCATCGGAGTAACAGCAATACACCTTCCGTCACGAGAGTGATCCAGCCCGCATCGGTGTACCAGCAATTCACGTTCCGTCACCAGAGTGATCGAGGTCGCATCGGAGTACCAGCAATTCACCTTCCCTCTCCAGAGTGATCCAGCCCGCATCGGAATACCAGGAATTCACCTTCCATCACCAGAGTGATCCAGCCCGCATCGGAGTACCAGCGATTCACCTTCCCTCTCCAGATTGATCCAGCCAGCATCTGAGTACCAGCAATTCACCTTCCGTCGCCAGAGTGATCCAGCCCGCATCGGAGTATCAGCGATTCACCTTCCCTCTCCAGAGTGATCCAGCCAGCATCGGAGTACCAGCGGTTCACCTTCCCTCACCGGAGTTATCCAGCCCGCATCGGAGTACCAGCAATTCACCTTCCCTCACCAGAGTGATCCAGCCCGCATCGGAGTACCAGCAATACACCTTCCGTCACGAGAGTGATCCAGCCCGCATCGGTGTACCAGCAATTCACCTTCCGTCACCAGAGTGATCCAGCCCGCATCGGTGAACCAGCAATTCACCTTCCGTCGCCAGAGTGACCCAGCCAGCATCGGAGAACCAGCAATTCACCTTCCCTCACCAGAGTGATCCAGTCCGCATCGGAGTACCAGCAATTCATCTTCCGTCACCAGAGTGATCCAGCCCGCATCGGAGTACCAGCAATTCACCTTCCGTCACCAGCGTGATCCAGCCCGCATCGGAGAACCAGCAATTCAACTTCCGTCGCCAGAGTGACCCAGCCCGCATCGGAGTACCAGCAATTCACCTTCCCTCTCCAGAGTGATCCAGCCAGCATCAGAGTACCAGCAATTCAGCTTCCGTCGCCAGAGTGACCCAGCCCGCATTGGAGTACCAGCGATTCACCTTCCATCACCAGAGTGATCCAGCCAGCATCTGAGTACCAGCAATTCACCTTCCATCGGCAGAGTGACCCAGCCCGCATCGGAGTACCAGCGATTCACATTCCCTCTCCAGAGTGATCCAGCCAGCATCTGAGTACCAGTAATTCACCTTCTGTCGCCAGAGTGATCTAGCCCGCATCGGAGTACCAGCGATTCACATTCCCTCTCCAGAGTGATCCAGCCCGCATCGGAGTACCAGCAATACACCTTCCGTCACGAGAGTGATCCAGCCCGCATCGGTGTACCAGCAATTCACCTTCCGTCACCAGAGTGATCCAGCCCCCATCGGAGTACCAGCGATTCACCTTCCCTCTCCAGAGTGCTCCAGCCAGCATCGGAGTACCAGCAATTCACCTTCCCTCTCCAGAGTGATCCAGCCAGCATCGGAGTACCAGCAATTCACCTTCCGTCGCCAGAGTAACCCAGCCCGCATCGGAGTACCAGCGATTCACATTCTCTCTCCAGAGTGATCCAGCCAGCATCTGAGTACCAGCAATTCACCTTCTGTCACCAGAGTGATCCAGCCCGCATCGGAGTACCAGAAATTCACCTTCCGTCACCAGCGTGATCCAGCCCGCATCGGAGAACCAGCAATTCAACTTCCGTCGCCAGAGTGACCCAGCCTGCATCGGAGTACCAGCAATTCACCTTCCCTCTCCAGAGTGATCCAGCCAGCATCAGAGTACCAGCAATTCACCTTCCCTCTCCAGAGTGATCCAGCCAGCATCTGAGTACCAGCAATTCAGCTTCCGTCGCCAGAGTGACCCAGCCCGCATCAGAGTACCAGCGATTCACCTTCCATCACCAGAGTGATCCAGCCAGCATCGGAGTACCAGCAATTCACCTTCCCGCTCCAGAGTGATCCAGCCAGCACCTGAGTACCAGCAATTCACCTTCCGTCGCCAGAGTAACCCAGCCCGCATCGGAGTACCAGCGATTCACATTCTCTCTCCAGATTGATCCAGCCAGCATCTGAGTACCAGCAATTCACCTTCCCTCTCCAGAGTGATCCAGCCAGCATCTGAGTACCAGCAATTCAGCTTCCGTCGGCAGAGTGATCCAGCCTGCATCGGAGTACCAGCGATTCAGCTTCCGTACCAGAGTGATCCAGCCCGCATCGGAGTACCAGCAATTCACCTTCCCTCACCAGAGTGATCCAGCCCGCATCGGAGTACCAGCAATACACCTTCCGTCACGAGAGTGATCCAGCCCGCATCGGTGTACCAGCAATTCACCTTCCGTCACCAGAGTGATCCAGCCCGCATCGGTGAACCAGCAATTCACCTTCCGTCGGCAGAGTGACCCAGCCCGCATCGGAGTACAAGCGATTCACATTCCCTCTCCAGAGTGATCCAGCCCGCATCGGAGTACCAGCAATTCACCTTCACTCTCCAGAGTGATCCAGCCAGCATCGGAGTACCAGCAATTCACCTTCCCGCTCCAGAGTGATCCAGCCAGCACCTGAGTACCAGCAATTCACCTTCCGTCGCCAGAGTAACCCAGCCCGCATCGGAGTACCAGCGATTCACATTCTCTCTCCAGATTGATCCAGCCAGCATCTGAGTACCAGCAATTCACCTTCCCTCTCCAGAGTGATCCAGCCAGCATCTGAGTACCAGCAATTCAGCTTCCGTCGGCAGAGTGATCCAGCCTGCATCGGAGTACCAGCGATTCAGCTTCCGTACCAGAGTGATCCAGCCCGCATCGGAGTACGAGCAATTCACCTTCCCTCACCAGAGTGATCCAGCCCGCATCGGAGTACCAGCAATACACCTTCCGTCACGAGAGTGATCCAGCCCGCATCGGTGTACCAGCAATTCACCTTCCGTCACCAGAGTGATCCAGCCCGCATCGGTGAACCAGCAATTCACCTTCCGTCGCCAGAGTGACCCAGCCAGCATCGGAGAACCAGCAATTCACCTTCCCTCACCAGAGTGATCCAGTCCGCATCGGAGTACCAGCAATTCATCTTCCGTCACCAGAGTGATCCAGCCCGCATCGGAGTACCAGCAATTCACCTTCCGTCACCAGCGTGATCCAGCCCGCATCGGAGAACCAGCAATTCAACTTCCGTCGCCAGAGTGACCCAGCCCGCATCGGAGTACCAGCAATTCACCTTCCCTCTCCAGAGTGATCCAGCCAGCATCAGAGTACCAGCAATTCAGCTTCCGTCGCCAGAGTGACCCAGCCCGCATTGGAGTACCAGCGATTCACCTTCCATCACCAGAGTGATCCAGCCAGCATCTGAGTACCAGTAATTCACCTTCTGTCGCCAGAGTGATCCAGCCCGCATCGGAGTACCAGCGATTCACATTCCCTCTCCAGAGTGATCCAGCCCGCATCGGAGTACCAGCAATACACCTTCCGTCACGAGAGTGATCCAGCCCGCATCGGTGTACCAGCAATTCACCTTCCGTCACCAGAGTGATCCAGCCCCCATCGGAGTACCAGCGATTCACCTTCCCTCTCCAGAGTGCTCCAGCCAGCATCGGAGTACCAGCAATTCACCTTCCCTCTCCAGAGTGATCCAGCCAGCATCGGAGTACCAGCAATTCACCTTCTGTCACCAGAGTGATCCAGCCCGCATCGGAGTACCAGAAATTCACCTTCCGTCACCAGCGTGATCCAGCCCGCATCGGAGAACCAGCAATTCAACTTCCGTCGCCAGAGTGACCCAGCCTGCATCGGAGTACCAGCAATTCACCTTCCCTCTCCAGAGTGATCCAGCCAGCATCAGAGTACCAGCAATTCACCTTCCCTCTCCAGAGTGATCCAGCCAGCATCTGAGTACCAGCAATTCAGCTTCCGTCGCCAGAGTGACCCAGCCCGCATCGGAGTACCAGCGATTCACCTTCCATCACCAGAGTGATCCAGCCAGCATCTGAGTACCAGCAATTCACCTTCCGTCGGCAGAGTGACCCAGCCCGCATCGGAGTACAAGCGATTCACATTCCCTCTCCAGAGTAACCCAGCCCGCATCGGAGTACCAGCGATTCACATTCTCTCTCCAGATTGATCCAGCCAGCATTTGAGTACCAGCAATTCACCTTCCCTCTCCAGAGTGATCCAGCCAGCATCTGAGTACCAGCAATTCAGCTTCCGTTGCCACAGTGACCCAGCCTGCATCGGAGTACCAGCGATTCACCTTCCCTCTCCAGAGTGATCCAGCCAGCATCTGAGTACCAGCAATTCACCTTCCGTCGGCAGAGTGATCCAGCCCGCATCGGAGTACCAGCGATTCAGCTTCCGTACCAGAGTGATCCAGCCCGCATCGGAGTACCAGCAGTTCACCTTCCCTCACCAGAGTGATCCAGCCCGCATCGGAGTACCAGCGATTCACCTTCCATCGCCAGAGTGATACAGCCCGCATCGAACTACCAGCGATTCACCTTCCCTCACCAGAGTGATCCAGCCCGCATCGGAGTACCAGCGATTCAGCTTCCATCGCCAGAGTGATACAGCCCGCATCGAACTACCAGCGATTCACCTTCCGTCACCAGAGTGATCCAGCCCGAATCGAAGTACCAGCGATTCACCTTCCGTCACCAGAGTGATCCAGCCCGCATCGGAGTACCAGCGATTCACCTTCCCTCTCCAGAGTGATCCAGCCAGCATCAGAGTACCAGCAATTCAGCTTCCGTCGCCAGAGTGACCCAGCCCGCATCGGAGTACCAGCGATTCACCTTCCATCACCAGAGTGATCCAGCCAGCATCTGAGTACCAGCAATTCACCTTCCATCGGCAGAGTGACCCAGCCCGCATCGGAGTACCAGCGATTCACATTCCCTCTCCAGAGTGATCCAGCCAGCATCTGAGTACCAGTAATTCACCTTCTGTCGCCAGAGTGATCCAGCCCGCATCGGAGTACAAGCGATTCACATTCCCTCTCCAGAGTGATCCAGCCCGCATCGGAGTACCAGCGATTCACCTTCCGTCGCCACAGTGACCAAGCCCGCATCGGAGTAACAGCAATTCACCTTCCCTCACCAGAGTGATCCAGCCCGCATCGGAGTACCAGCAATACACCTTCCGTCACGAGAGTGATCCAGCCCGCATCGGTGTACCAGCAATTCACCTTCCGTCACCAGAGTGATCCAGCCCGCATCGGTGAACCAGCAATTCACCTTCCGTCGCCAGAGTGACCCAGCCAGCATCGGAGAACCAGCAATTCACCTTCCCTCACCAGAGTGATCCAGTCCGCATCGGAGTACCAGCAATTCACCTTCCGTCACCAGCGTGATCCATCCCGCATCGGAGAACCAGCAATTCAAATTCCGTCGCCAGAGTGACCCAGCCCGCATCGGAGTACCAGCAATTCACCTTCCCTCTCCAGAGTGATCCAGCCAGCATCAGAGTACCAGCAATTCAGCTTCCGTCGCCAGAGTGACCCAGCCCGCATTGGAGTACCAGCGATTCACCTTCCATCACCAGAGTGATCCAGCCAGCATCTGAGTACCAGCAATTCACCTTCCATCGGCAGAGTGACCCAGCCCGCATCGGAGTACCAGCGATTCACATTCCCTCTCCAGAGTGATCCAGCCAGCATCTGAGTACCAGTAATTCACCTTCTGTCGCCAGAGTGATCCAGCCCGCATCGGAGTACCAGCGATTCACATTCCCTCTCCAGAGTGATCCAGCCCGCATCGGAGTACCAGCAATACACCTTCCGTCACGAGAGTGATCCAGCCCGCATCGGTGTACCAGCAATTCACCTTCCGTCACCAGAGTGATCCAGCCCCCATCGGAGTACCAGCGATTCACCTTCCCTCTCCAGAGTGCTCCAGCCAGCATCGGAGTACCAGCAATTCACCTTCCCTCTCCAGAGTGATCCAGCCAGCATCGGAGTACCAGCAATTCACCTTCCGTCGCCAGAGTAACCCAGCCCGCATCGGAGTACCAGCGATTCACATTCTCTCTCCAGAGTGATCCAGCCAGCATCTGAGTACCAGCAATTCACCTTCTGTCACCAGAGTGATCCAGCCCGCATCGGAGTACCAGAAATTCACCTTCCGTCACCAGCGTGATCCAGCCCGCATCGGAGAACCAGCAATTCAACTTCCGTCGCCAGAGTGACCCAGCCTGCATCGGAGTACCAGCAATTCACCTTCCCTCTCCAGAGTGATCCAGCCAGCATCTGAGTACCAGCAATTCAGCTTCCGTCGCCAGAGTGACCCAGCCCGCATCGGAGTACCAGCGATTCACCTTCCATCACCAGAGTGATCCAGCCAGCATCTGAGTACCAGCAATTCACCTTCCGTCGGCAGAGTGACCCAGCCCGCATCGGAGTACAAGCGATTCACATTCCCTCTCCAGAGTAACCCAGCCCGCATCGGAGTACCAGCGATTCACATTCTCTCTCCAGATTGATCCAGCCAGCATCTGAGTACCAGCAATTCACCTTCCCTCTCCAGAGTGATCCAGCCAGCATCTGAGTACCAGCAATTCAGCTTCCGTTGCCACAGTGACCCAGCCTGCATCGGAGTACCAGCGATTCACCTTCCCTCTCCAGAGTGATCCAGCCAGCATCTGAGTACCAGCAATTCACCTTCCGTCGGCAGAGTGATCCAGCCCGCATCGGAGTACCAGCGATTCAGCTTCCGTACCAGAGTGATCCAGCCCGCATCGGAGTACCAGCAGTTCACCTTCCCTCACCAGAGTGATCCAGCCCGCATCGGAGTACCAGCGATTCACCTTCCATCGCCAGAGTGATACAGCCCGCATCGAACTACCAGCGATTCACCTTCCCTCACCAGAGTGATCCAGCCCGCATCGGAGTACCAGCGATTCAGCTTCCATCGCCAGAGTGATACAGCCCGCATCGAACTACCAGCGATTCACCTTCCGTCACCAGAGTGATCCAGCCCGAATCGAAGTACCAGCGATTCACCTTCCGTCACCAGAGTGATCCAGCCCGCATCGGAGTACCAGCGATTCACCTTCCCTCTCCAGAGTGATCCAGCCAGCATCAGAGTACCAGCAATTCAGCTTCCGTCGCCAGAGTGACCCAGCCCGCATCGGAGTACCAGCGATTCACCTTCCATCACCAGAGTGATCCAGCCAGCATCTGAGTACCAGCAATTCACCTTCCATCGGCAGAGTGACCCAGCCCGCATCGGAGTACCAGCGATTCACATTCCCTCTCCAGAGTGATCCAGCCAGCATCTGAGTACCAGTAATTCACCTTCTGTCGCCAGAGTGATCCAGCCCGCATCGGAGTACAAGCGATTCACATTCCCTCTCCAGAGTGATCCAGCCCGCATCGGAGTACCAGCGATTCACCTTCCGTCGCCACAGTGACCAAGCCCGCATCGGAGTAACAGCAATTCACCTTCCCTCACCAGAGTGATCCAGCCCGCATCGGAGTACCAGCAATACACCTTCCGTCACGAGAGTGATCCAGCCCGCATCGGTGTACCAGCAATTCACCTTCCGTCACCAGAGTGATCCAGCCCGCATCGGTGAACCAGCAATTCACCTTCCGTCGCCAGAGTGACCCAGCCAGCATCGGAGAACCAGCAATTCACCTTCCCTCACCAGAGTGATCCAGTCCGCATCGGAGTACCAGCAATTCACCTTCCGTCACCAGCGTGATCCAGCCCGCATCGGAGAACCAGCAATTCAAATTCCGTCGCCAGAGTGACCCAGCCCGCATCGGAGTACCAGCAATTCACCTTCCCTCTCCAGAGTGATCCAGCCAGCATCAGAGTACCAGCAATTCAGCTTCCGTCGCCAACGTGACCCAGCCCGCATTGGAGTACCAGCGATTCACCTTCCATCACCAGAGTGATCCAGCCAGCATCTGAGTACCAGCAATTCACCTTCCATCGGCAGAGTGACCCAGCCTGCATCGGAGTACCAGCGATTCACATTCCCTCTCCAGAGTGATCCAGCCAGCATCTGAGTACCAGTAATTCACCTTCTGTCGCCAGAGTGATCCAGCCCGCATCGGAGTACCAGCGATTCACATTCCCTCTCCAGAGTGATCCAGCCCGCATCGGAGTACCAGCAATACACCTTCCGTCACGAGAGTGATCCAGCCCGCATCGGTGTACCAGCAATTCACCTTCCGTCACCAGAGTGATCCAGCCCCAATCGGAGTACCAGCGATTCACCTTCCCTCTCCAGAGTGCTCCAGCCAGCATCGGTGTACCAGCAATTCACCTTCCCTCTCCAGAGTGATCCAGCCAGCATCGGAGTACCAGCAATTCACCTTCCGTCGCCAGAGTAACCCAGCCCGCATCGGAGTACCAGCGATTCACATTCTCTCTCCAGAGTGATCCAGCCAGCATCTGAGTACCAGCAATTCACCTTCCGTCACCAGAGTGATCCAGCCCGCATCGGTGTACCAGCAATTCACCTTCCGTCACCAGAGTGATCCAGCCCCCATCGGAGTACCAGCGATTCACCTTCCCTCTCCAGAGTGCTCCAGCCAGCATCGGAGTACCAGCAATTCACCTTCCCTCTCCAGAGTGATCCAGCCAGCATCGGAGTACCAGCAATTCACCTTCTGTCACCAGAGTGATCCAGCCCGCATCGGAGTACCAGAAATTCACCTTCCGTCACCAGCGTGATCCAGCCCGCATCGGAGAACCAGCAATTCAACTTCCGTCGCCAGAGTGACCCAGCCTGCATCGGAGTACCAGCAATTCACCTTCCCTCTCCAGAGTGATCCAGCCAGCATCAGAGTACCAGCAATTCACCTTCCCTCTCCAGAGTGATCCAGCCAGCATCTGAGTACCAGCAATTCAGCTTCCGTCGCCAGAGTGACCCAGCCCGCATCGGAGTACCAGCGATTCACCTTCCATCACCAGAGTGATCCAGCCAGCATCTGAGTACCAGCAATTCACCTTCCGTCGGCAGAGTGACCCAGCCCGCATCGGAGTACAAGCGATTCACATTCCCTCTCCAGAGTAACCCAGCCCGCATCGGAGTACCAGCGATTCACATTCTCTCTCCAGATTGATCCAGCCAGCATTTGAGTACCAGCAATTCACCTTCCCTCTCCAGAGTGATCCAGCCAGCATCTGAGTACCAGCAATTCAGCTTCCGTTGCCACAGTGACCCAGCCTGCATCGGAGTACCAGCGATTCACCTTCCCTCTCCAGAGTGATCCAGCCAGCATCTGAGTACCAGCAATTCACCTTCCGTCGGCAGAGTGATCCAGCCCGCATCGGAGTACCAGCGATTCAGCTTCCGTACCAGAGTGATCCAGCCCGCATCGGAGTACCAGCAGTTCACCTTCCCTCACCAGTGTGATCCAGCCCGCATCGGAGTACCAGCGATTCACCTTCCATCGCCAGAGTGATACAGCCCGCATCGAACTACCAGCGATTCACCTTCCCTCACCAGAGTGATCCAGCCCGCATCGGAGTACCAGCGATTCAGCTTCCATCGCCAGAGTGATACAGCCCGCATCGAACTACCAGCGATTCACCTTCCGTCACCAGAGTGATCCAGCCCGAATCGAAGTACCAGCGATTCACCTTCCGTCACCAGAGTGATCCAGCCCGCATCGGAGTACCAGCGATTCACCTTCCCTCTCCAGAGTGATCCAGCCAGCATCAGAGTACCAGCAATTCAGCTTCCGTCGCCAGAGTGACCCAGCCCGCATCGGAGTACCAGCGATTCACCTTCCATCACCAGAGTGATCCAGCCAGCATCTGAGTACCAGCAATTCACCTTCCATCGGCAGAGTGACCCAGCCCGCATCGGAGTACCAGCGATTCACATTCCCTCTCCAGAGTGATCCAGCCAGCATCTGAGTACCAGTAATTCACCTTCTGTCGCCAGAGTGATCCAGCCCGCATCGGAGTACAAGCGATTCACATTCCCTCTCCAGAGTGATCCAGCCCGCATCGGAGTACCAGCGATTCACCTTCCGTCGCCACAGTGACCAAGCCCGCATCGGAGTAACAGCAATTCACCTTCCCTCACCAGAGTGATCCAGCCCGCATCGGAGTACCAGCAATACACCTTCCGTCACGAGAGTGATCCAGCCCGCATCGGTGTACCAGCAATTCACCTTCCGTCACCAGAGTGATCCAGCCCGCATCGGTGAACCAGCAATTCACCTTCCGTCGCCAGAGTGACCCAGCCAGCATCGGAGAACCAGCAATTCACCTTCCCTCACCAGAGTGATCCAGTCCGCATCGGAGTACCAGCAATTCACCTTCCGTCACCAGCGTGATCCATCCCGCATCGGAGAACCAGCAATTCAAATTCCGTCGCCAGAGTGACCCAGCCCGCATCGGAGTACCAGCGATTCACCTTCCATCACCAGAGTGATCCAGCCAGCATCTGAGTACCAGCAATTCACCTTCCGTCGGCAGAGTGACCCAGCCCGCATCGGAGTACAAGCGATTCACATTCCCTCTCCAGAGTAACCCAGCCCGCATCGGAGTACCAGCGATTCACATTCTCTCTCCAGATTGATCCAGCCAGCATTTGAGTACCAGCAATTCACCTTCCCTCTCCAGAGTGATCCAGCCAGCATCTGAGTACCAGCAATTCAGCTTCCGTTGCCACAGTGACCCAGCCTGCATCGGAGTACCAGCGATTCACATTCCCTCTCCAGAGTGATCCAGCCAGCATCTGAGTACCAGCAATTCACCTTCCGTCGGCAGAGTGATCCAGCCCGCATCGGAGTACCAGCGATTCAGCTTCCGTACCAGAGTGATCCAGCCCGCATCGGAGTACCAGCAGTTCACCTTCCCTCACCAGTGTGATCCAGCCCGCATCGGAGTACCAGCGATTCACCTTCCATCGCCAGAGTGATACAGCCCGCATCGAACTACCAGCGATTCACCTTCCCTCACCAGAGTGATCCAGCCCGCATCGGAGTACCAGCGATTCAGCTTCCATCGCCAGAGTGATACAGCCCGCATCGAACTACCAGCGATTCACCTTCCGTCACCAGAGTGATCCAGCCCGAATCGAAGTACCAGCGATTCACCTTCCGTCACCAGAGTGATCCAGCCCGCATCGGAGTACCAGCGATTCACCTTCCCTCTCCAGAGTGATCCAGCCAGCATCAGAGTACCAGCAATTCAGCTTCCGTCGCCAGAGTGACCCAGCCCGCATCGGAGTACCAGCGATTCACCTTCCATCACCAGAGTGATCCAGCCAGCATCTGAGTACCAGCAATTCACCTTCCATCGGCAGAGTGACCCAGCCCGCATCGGAGTACCAGCGATTCACATTCCCTCTCCAGAGTGATCCAGCCAGCATCTGAGTACCAGTAATTCACCTTCTGTCGCCAGAGTGATCCAGCCCGCATCGGAGTACAAGCGATTCACATTCCCTCTCCAGAGTGATCCAGCCCGCATCGGAGTACCAGCGATTCACCTTCCGTCGCCACAGTGACCAAGCCCGCATCGGAGTAACAGCAATTCACCTTCCCTCACCAGAGTGATCCAGCCCGCATCGGAGTACCAGCAATACACCTTCCGTCACGAGAGTGATCCAGCCCGCATCGGTGTACCAGCAATTCACCTTCCGTCACCAGAGTGATCCAGCCCGCATCGGTGAACCAGCAATTCACCTTCCGTCGCCAGAGTGACCCAGCCAGCATCGGAGAACCAGCAATTCACCTTCCCTCACCAGAGTGATCCAGTCCGCATCGGAGTACCAGCAATTCACCTTCCGTCACCAGCGTGATCCATCCCGCATCGGAGAACCAGCAATTCAAATTCCGTCGCCAGAGTGACCCAGCCCGCATCGGAGTACCAGCAATTCACCTTCCCTCTCCAGAGTGATCCAGCCAGCATCAGAGTACCAGCAATTCAGCTTCCGTCGCCAGAGTGACCCAGCCCGCATTGGAGTACCAGCGATTCACCTTCCATCACCAGAGTGATCCAGCCAGCATCTGAGTACCAGCAATTCACCTTCCATCGGCAGAGTGACCCAGCCCGCATCGGAGTACCAGCGATTCACATTCCCTCTCCAGAGTGATCCAGCCAGCATCTGAGTACCAGTAATTCACCTTCTGTCGCCAGAGTGATCCAGCCCGCATCGGAGTACCAGCGATTCACATTCCCTCTCCAGAGTGATCCAGCCCGCATCGGAGTACCAGCAATACACCTTCCGTCACGAGAGTGATCCAGCCCGCATCGGTGTACCAGCAATTCACCTTCCGTCACCAGAGTGATCCAGCCGCCATCGGAGTACCAGCGATTCACCTTCCCTCACCAGAGTGATCCAGCCCGCATCGGAGTACCAGCGATTCACCTTCCATCGCCAGAGTGATACAGCCCGCATCGAACTACCAGCGATTCACCTTCCCTCACCAGAGTGATCCAGCCCGCATCGGAGTACCAGCGATTCAGCTTCCATCGCCAGAGTGATACAGCCCGCATCGAACTACCAGCGATTCACCTTCCGTCACCAGAGTGATCCAGCCCGAATCGAAGTACCAGCGATTCACCTTCCGTCACCAGAGTGATCCAGCCCGCATCGGAGTACCAGCGATTCACCTTCCCTCTCCAGAGTGATCCAGCCAGCATCAGAGTACCAGCAATTCAGCTTCCGTCGCCAGAGTGACCCAGCCCGCATCGGAGTACCAGCGATTCACCTTCCATCACCAGAGTGATCCAGCCAGCATCTGAGTACCAGCAATTCACCTTCCATCGGCAGAGTGACCCAGCCCGCATCGGAGTACCAGCGATTCACATTCCCTCTCCAGAGTGATCCAGCCAGCATCTGAGTACCAGTAATTCACCTTCTGTCGCCAGAGTGATCCAGCCCGCATCGGAGTACAAGCGATTCACATTCCCTCTCCAGAGTGATCCAGCCCGCATCGGAGTACCAGCGATTCACCTTCCGTCGCCACAGTGACCAAGCCCGCATCGGAGTAACAGCAATTCACCTTCCCTCACCAGAGTGATCCAGCCCGCATCGGAGTACCAGCAATACACCTTCCGTCACGAGAGTGATCCAGCCCGCATCGGTGTACCAGCAATTCACCTTCCGTCACCAGAGTGATCCAGCCCGCATCGGTGAACCAGCAATTCACCTTCCGTCGCCAGAGTGACCCAGCCAGCATCGGAGAACCAGCAATTCACCTTCCCTCACCAGAGTGATCCAGTCCGCATCGGAGTACCAGCAATTCACCTTCCGTCACCAGCGTGATCCAGCCCGCATCGGAGAACCAGCAATTCAAATTCCGTCGCCAGAGTGACCCAGCCCGCATCGGAGTACCAGCAATTCACCTTCCCTCTCCAGAGTGATCCAGCCAGCATCAGAGTACCAGCAATTCAGCTTCCGTCGCCAGAGTGACCCAGCCCGCATTGGAGTACCAGCGATTCACCTTCCATCACCAGAGTGATCCAGCCAGCATCTGAGTACCAGCAATTCACCTTCCATCGGCAGAGTGACCCAGCCCGCATCGGAGTACCAGCGATTCACATTCCCTCTCCAGAGTGATCCAGCCAGCATCTGAGTACCAGTAATTCACCTTCTGTCGCCAGAGTGATCCAGCCCGCATCGGAGTACCAGCGATTCACATTCCCTCTCCAGAGTGATCCAGCCCGCATCGGAGTACCAGCAATACACCTTCCGTCACGAGAGTGATCCAGCCCGCATCGGTGTACCAGCAATTCACCTTCCGTCACCAGAGTGATCCAGCCCCCATCGGAGTACCAGCGATTCACCTTCCCTCTCCAGAGTGCTCCAGCCAGCATCGGTGTACCAGCAATTCACCTTCCCTCTCCAGAGTGATCCAGCCAGCATCGGAGTACCAGCAATTCACCTTCCGTCGCCAGAGTAACCCAGCCCGCATCGGAGTACCAGCGATTCACATTCTCTCTCCAGAGTGATCCAGCCAGCATCTGAGTACCAGCAATTCACCTTCTGTCACCAGAGTGATCCAGCCCGCATCGGAGTACCAGAAATTCACCTTCCGTCACCAGCGTGATCCAGCCCGCATCGGAGAACCAGCAATTCAACTTCCGTCGCCAGAGTGACCCAGCCTGCATCGGAGTACCAGCAATTCACCTTCCCTCTCCAGAGTGATCCAGCCAGCATCAGAGTACCAGCAATTCACCTTCCCTCTCCAGAGTGATCCAGCCAGCATCTGAGTACCAGCAATTCAGCTTCCGTCGCCAGAGTGACCCAGCCCGCATCGGAGTACCAGCGATTCACCTTCCATCACCAGAGTGATCCAGCCAGCATCTGAGTACCAGCAATTCACCTTCCGTCGGCAGAGTGACCCAGCCCGCATCGGAGTACAAGCGATTCACATTCCCTCTCCAGAGTAACCCAGCCCGCATCGGAGTACCAGCGATTCACATTCTCTCTCCAGATTGATCCAGCCAGCATCTGAGTACCAGCAATTCACCTTCCCTCTCCAGAGTGATCCAGCCAGCCTCTGAGTACCAGCAATTCAGCTTCCGTTGCCACAGTGACCCAGCCTGCATCGGAGTACCAGCGATTCACCTTCCCTCTCCAGAGTGATCCAGCCAGCATCAGAGTACCAGCAATTCACCTTCCCTCTCCAGAGTGATCCAGCCAGCATCTGAGTACCAGCAATTCAGCTTCCGTCGCCAGAGTGACCCAGCCCGCATCGGAGTACCAGCGATTCACCTTCCATCACCAGAGTGATCCAGCCAGCATCTGAGTACCAGAAATTCACCTTCCGTCACCAGCGTGATCCAGCCCGCATCGGAGAACCAGCAATTCAACTTCCGTCGCCAGAGTGACCCAGCCTGCATCGGAGTACCAGCAATTCACCTTCCCTCTCCAGAGTGATCCAGCCAGCATCTGAGTACCAGCAATTCAGCTTCCGTCGCCAGAGTGACCCAGCCCGCATCGGAGTACCAGCGATTCACCTTCCATCACCAGAGTGATCCAGCCAGCATCTGAGTACCAGCAATTCACCTTCCGTCGGCAGAGTGACCCAGCCCGCATCGGAGTACAAGCGATTCACATTCCCTCTCCAGAGTAACCCAGCCCGCATCGGAGTACCAGCGATTCACATTCTCTCTCCAGATTGATCCAGCCAGCATCTGAGTACCAGCAATTCACCTTCCCTCTCCAGAGTGATCCAGCCAGCATCTGAGTACCAGCAATTCAGCTTCCGTTGCCACAGTGACCCAGCCTGCATCGGAGTACCAGCGATTCACCTTCCCTCTCCAGAGTGATCCAGCCAGCATCTGAGTACCAGCAATTCACCTTCCGTCGGCAGAGTGATCCAGCCCGCATCGGAGTACCAGCGATTCAGCTTCCGTACCAGAGTGATCCAGCCCGCATCGGAGTACCAGCAGTTCACCTTCCCTCACCAGAGTGATCCAGCCCGCATCGGAGTACCAGCGATTCACCTTCCATCGCCAGAGTGATACAGCCCGCATCGAACTACCAGCGATTCACCTTCCCTCACCAGAGTGATCCAGCCCGCATCGGAGTACCAGCGATTCAGCTTCCATCGCCAGAGTGATACAGCCCGCATCGAACTACCAGCGATTCACCTTCCGTCACCAGAGTGATCCAGCCCGAATCGAAGTACCAGCGATTCACCTTCCGTCACCAGAGTGATCCAGCCCGCATCGGAGTACCAGCGATTCACCTTCCCTCTCCAGAGTGATCCAGCCAGCATCAGAGTACCAGCAATTCAGCTTCCGTCGCCAGAGTGACCCAGCCCGCATCGGAGTACCAGCGATTCACCTTCCATCACCAGAGTGATCCAGCCAGCATCTGAGTACCAGCAATTCACCTTCCATCGGCAGAGTGACCCAGCCCGCATCGGAGTACCAGCGATTCACATTCCCTCTCCAGAGTGATCCAGCCAGCATCTGAGTACCAGTAATTCACCTTCTGTCGCCAGAGTGATCCAGCCCGCATCGGAGTACAAGCGATTCACATTCCCTCTCCAGAGTGATCCAGCCCGCATCGGAGTACCAGCGATTCACCTTCCGTCGCCACAGTGACCAAGCCCGCATCGGAGTAACAGCAATTCACCTTCCCTCACCAGAGTGATCCAGCCCGCATCGGAGTACCAGCAATACACCTTCCGTCACGAGAGTGATCCAGCCCGCATCGGTGTACCAGCAATTCACCTTCCGTCACCAGAGTGATCCAGCCCGCATCGGTGAACCAGCAATTCACCTTCCGTCGCCAGAGTGACCCAGCCAGCATCGGAGAACCAGCAATTCACCTTCCCTCACCAGAGTGATCCAGTCCGCATCGGAGTACCAGCAATTCACCTTCCGTCACCAGCGTGATCCAGCCCGCATCGGAGAACCAGCAATTCAAATTCCGTCGCCAGAGTGACCCAGCCCGCATCGGAGTACCAGCAATTCACCTTCCCTCTCCAGAGTGATCCAGCCAGCATCAGAGTACCAGCAATTCAGCTTCCGTCGCCAGAGTGACCCAGCCCGCATTGGAGTACCAGCGATTCACCTTCCATCACCAGAGTGATCCAGCCAGCATCTGAGTACCAGCAATTCACCTTCCATCGGCAGAGTGACCCAGCCCGCATCGGAGTACCAGCGATTCACATTCCCTCTCCAGAGTGATCCAGCCAGCATCTGAGTACCAGTAATTCACCTTCTGTCGCCAGAGTGATCCAGCCCGCATCGGAGTACCAGCGATTCACATTCCCTCTCCAGAGTGATCCAGCCCGCATCGGAGTACCAGCAATACACCTTCCGTCACGAGAGTGATCCAGCCCGCATCGGTGTACCAGCAATTCACCTTCCGTCACCAGAGTGATCCAGCCCCCATCGGAGTACCAGCGATTCACCTTCCCTCTCCAGAGTGCTCCAGCCAGCATCGGAGTACCAGCAATTCACCTTCCCTCTCCAGAGTGATCCAGCCAGCATCGGAGTACCAGCAATTCACCTTCCGTCGCCAGAGTAACCTAGCCCGCATCGGAGTACCAGCGATTCACATTCTCTCTCCAGAGTGATCCAGCCAGCATCTGAGTACCAGCAATTCACCTTCTGTCACCAGAGTGATCCAGCCCGCATCGGAGTACCAGAAATTCACCTTCCGTCACCAGCGTGATCCAGCCCGCATCGGAGAACCAGCAATTCAACTTCCGTCGCCAGAGTGACCCAGCCTGCATCGGAGTACCAGCAATTCACCTTCCCTCTCCAGAGTGATCCAGCCAGCATCAGAGTACCAGCAATTCACCTTCCCTCTCCAGAGTGATCCAGCCAGCATCTGAGTACCAGCAATTCAGCTTCCGTCGCCAGAGTGACCCAGCCCGCATCGGAGTACCAGCGATTCACCTTCCATCACCAGAGTGATCCAGCCAGCATCTGAGTACCAGCAATTCACCTTCCGTCGGCAGAGTGACCCAGCCCGCATCGGAGTACAAGCGATTCACATTCCCTCTCCAGAGTAACCCAGCCCGCATCGGAGTACCAGCGATTCACATTCTCTCTCCAGATTGATCCAGCCAGCATCTGAGTACCAGCAATTCACCTTCCCTCTCCAGAGTGATCCAGCCAGCATCTGAGTACCAGCAATTCAGCTTCCGTTGCCACAGTGACCCAGCCTGCATCGGAGTACCAGCGATTCACCTTCCCTCTCCAGAGTGATCCAGCCAGCATCTGAGTACCAGCAATTCACCTTCCGTCGGCAGAGTGATCCAGCCCGCATCGGAGTACCAGCGATTCAGCTTCCGTACCAGAGTGATCCAGCCCGCATCGGAGTACCAGCAGTTCACCTTCCCTCACCAGAGTGATCCAGCCCGCATCGGAGTACCAGCGATTCACCTTCCATCGCCAGAGTGATACAGCCCGCATCGAACTACCAGCGATTCACCTTCCCTCACCAGAGTGATCCAGCCCGCATCGGAGTACCAGCGATTCACCTTCCATCGCCAGAGTGATACAGCCCGCATCGAACTACCAGCGATTCACCTTCCGTCACCAGAGTGATCCAGCCCGAATCGAAGTACCAGCGATTCACCTTCCGTCACCAGAGTGATCCAGCCCGCATCGGAGTACCAGCGATTCACCTTCCGTCCCCAGAGTGATCCAGCCCGCATCGGAGTACCAGCAATTCACCTTCCCTCTCCAGAGTGACCCAGCCCGCATCGGAGGACCATCAATTCACCTTCCGTCGCCAGAGTGACCCAGCCCGCATCAGAGTATCAGCAATTCACCTTCCGTCACCAGAGTGATCCAGCCCCCATCGGAGTACCAGCGATTCACCTTCCCTCTCCAGAGTGATCCAGCCAGCATCAGAGTACCAGCGATTCACCTTCCGTCGCCAGAGTGATCCTGCCCGCATCGGAGTACCAGCAATTCACGTTCCGTCACCAGAGTGATCCAGGTCGCATCGGAGTACCAGCAATTCACCTTCCCTCTCCAGAGTGATCCAGCCCGCATCGGTGTACCAGCAATTCACCTTCCGTCACCAGAGTGATCCAGCCCGCATCTGTGAACCAGCAATTCACCTTCCCTCACCAGAGTGATCCAGTCCGCATCGGAGTACCAGCAATTCATCTTCCGTCACCAGAGTGATCAAGCCCGCATCGGTGTACCAGCAATTCACCTTCCGTCACCAGCGTGATCCAGCCCGCATCGGAGAACCAGCTATTCAACTTCCGTCGCCAGAGTGACCCAGCCCGCATCGGAGTACCAGCAATTCATCTTCCCTCTCCAGAGTGATCCAGCCAGCATCAGAGTACCAGCAATTCAGCTTCCGTCGCCAGAGTGACCCAGCCCGCATCGGAGTACCAGCGATTCACCTTCCATCACCAGAGTGATCCAGCCAGCATCTGAGTACCAGCAATTCACCTTCCATCGGCAGAGTGACCCAGCCCGCATTGGAGTACCAGCGATTCACATTCCCTCTCCAGAGTGATCCAGCCAGCATCTGAGTACCAGTAATTCACCTTCTGTCGCCAGAGTTATCCAGCCCGCATCGGAGTACAAGCGATTCACATTCCCTCTCCAGAGTGATCCAGCCCGCATCGGAGTACCAGCGATTCACCTTCCGTCGCCACAGTGACCAAGCCCGCATCGGAGTAACAGCAATACACCTTCCGTCACGAGAGTGATCCAGCCCGCATCGGTGTACCAGCAATTCACGTTCCGTCACCAGAGTGATCCAGGTCGCATCGGAGTACCAGCAATTCACCTTCCCTCTCCAGAGTGATCCAGCCCGCATCGGAATACCAGGAATTCACCTTCCATCACCAGAGTGATCCAGCCCGCATCGGAGTACCAGCGATTCACCTTCCATCACCAGAGTGATCCAGCCAGCATCTGAGTACCAGCAATTCACCTTCCGTCGGCAGAGTGACCCAGCCCGCATCGGAGTACAAGCGATTCACATTCCCTCTCCAGAGTAACCCAGCCCGCATCGGAGTACCAGCGATTCACATTCTCTCTCCAGATTGATCCAGCCAGCATCTGAGTACCAGCAATTCACCTTCCCTCTCCAGAGTGATCCAGCCAGCATCTGAGTACCAGCAATTCAGCTTCCGTTGCCACAGTGACCCAGCCTGCATCGGAGTACCAGCGATTCACCTTCCCTCTCCAGAGTGATCCAGCCAGCATCTGAGTAATAGCAATTCACCTTCCGTCGGCAGAGTGATCCAGCCCGCATCGGAGTACCAGCGATTCAGCTTCCGTACCAGAGTGATCCAGCCCGCATCGGAGTACCAGCAGTTCACCTTCCCTCACCAGAGTGATCCAGCCCGCATCGGAGTACCAGCGATTCACCTTCCATCGCCAGAGTGATACAGCCCGCATCGAACTACCAGCGATTCACCTTCCCTCACCAGAGTGATCCAGCCCGCATCGGAGTACCAGCGATTCAGCTTCCATCGCCAGAGTGATACAGCCCGCATCGAACTACCAGCGATTCACCTTCCGTCACCAGAGTGATCCAGCCCGAATCGAAGTACCAGCGATTCACCTTCCGTCACCAGAGTGATCCAGCCCGCATCGGAGTACCAGCGATTCACCTTCCCTCTCCAGAGTGATCCAGCCAGCATCAGAGTACCAGCAATTCAGCTTCCGTCGCCAGAGTGACCCAGCCCGCATCGGAGTACCAGCGATTCACCTTCCATCACCAGAGTGATCCAGCCAGCATCTGAGTACCAGCAATTCACCTTCCATCGGCAGAGTGACCCAGCCCGCATCGGAGTACCAGCGATTCACATTCCCTCTCCAGAGTGATCCAGCCAGCATCTGAGTACCAGTAATTCACCTTCTGTCGCCAGAGTGATCCAGCCCGCATCGGAGTACAAGCGATTCACATTCCCTCTCCAGAGTGATCCAGCCCGCATCGGAGTACCAGCGATTCACCTTCCGTCGCCACAGTGACCAAGCCCGCATCGGAGTAACAGCAATTCACCTTCCATCGGCAGAGTGACCCAGCCCGCATCGGAGTACCAGCGATTCACATTCCCTCTCCAGAGTGATCCAGCCAGCATCTGAGTACCAGTAATTCACCTTCTGTCGCCAGAGTGATCCAGCCCACATCGGAGTACCAGCGATTCACATTCCCTCTCCAGAGTGATCCAGCCCGCATCGGAGTACCAGCAATACACCTTCCGTCACGAGAGTGATCCAGCCCGCATCGGTGTACCAGCAATTCACCTTCCGTCACCAGAGTGATCCAGCCCCCATCGGAGTACCAGCGATTCACCTTCCCTCTCCAGAGTGCTCCAGCCAGCATCGGAGTACCAGCAATTCACCTTCCCTCTCCAGAGTGATCCAGCCAGCATCGGAGTACCAGCAATTCACCTTCCGTCGCCAGAGTAACCCAGCCCGCATCGGAGTACCAGCGATTCACATTCTCTCTCCAGAGTGATCCAGCCAGCATCTGAGTACCAGCAATTCACCTTTTGTCACCAGAGTGATCCAGCCCGCATCGGAGTACCAGAAATTCACCTTCCGTCACCAGCGTGATCGAGCCCGCATCGGAGAACCAGCAATTCAACTTCCGTCGCCAGAGTGACCCAGCCTGCATCGGAGTACCAGCAATTCACCTTCCCTCTCCAGAGTGATCCAGCCAGCATCAGAGTACCAGCAATTCACCTTCCCTCTCCAGAGTGATCCAGCCAGCATCTGAGTACCAGCAATTCAGCTTCCGTCGCCAGAGTGACCCAGCCCGCATCGGAGTACCAGCGATTCACCTTCCATCACCAGAGTGATCCAGCCAGCATCTGAGTACCAGCAATTCACCTTCCGTCGGCAGAGTGACCCAGCCCGCATCGGAGTACAAGCGATTCACATTCCCTCTCCAGAGTAACCCAGCCCGCATCGGAGTACCAGCGATTCACATTCTCTCTCCAGATTGATCCAGCCAGCATCTGAGTACCAGCAATTCACCTTCCCTCTCCAGAGTGATCCAGCCAGCATCTGAGTACCAGCAATTCAGCTTCCGTTGCCACAGTGACCCAGCCTGCATCGGAGTACCAGCGATTCACCTTCCCTCTCCAGAGTGATCCAGCCAGCATCTGAGTACCAGCAATTCACCTTCCGTCGGCAGAGTGATCCAGCCCGCATCGGAGTACCAGCGATTCAGCTTCCGTACCAGAGTGATCCAGCCCGCATCGGAGTACCAGCAGTTCACCTTCCCTCACCAGAGTGATCCAGCCCGCATCGGAGTACCAGCGATTCACCTTCCATCGCCAGAGTGATACAGCCCGCATCGAACTACCAGCGATTCACCTTCCCTCACCAGAGTGATCCAGCCCGCATCGGAGTACCAGCGATTCACCTTCCATCGCCAGAGTGATACAGCCCGCATCGAACTACCAGCGATTCACCTTCCGTCACCAGAGTGATCCAGCCCGAATCGAAGTACCAGCGATTCACCTTCCGTCACCAGAGTGATCCAGCCCGCATCGGAGTACCAGCGATTCACCTTCCGTCCCCAGAGTGATCCAGCCCGCATCGGAGTACCAGCAATTCACCTTCCGTCACCAGCGTGATCCAGCCCGCATCGGAGAACCAGCTATTCAACTTCCGTCGCCAGAGTGACCCAGCCCGCATTGGAGTACCAGCGATTCACATTCCCTCTCCAGAGTGATCCAGCCAGCATCTGAGTACCAGTAATTCACCTTCTGTCGCCAGAGTGATCCAGCCCGCATCGGAGTACAAGCGATTCACATTCCCTCTCCAGAGTGATCCAGCCCGCATCGGAGTACCAGCGATTCACCTTCCGTCGCCACAGTGACCAAGCCCGCATCGGAGTAACAGCAATACACCTTCCGTCACGAGAGTGATCCAGCCCGCATCGGTGTACCAGCAATTCACGTTCCGTCACCAGAGTGATCCAGGTCGCATCGGAGTACCAGCAATTCACCTTCCCTCTCCAGAGTGATCCAGCCCGCATCGGAATACCAGGAATTCACCTTCCATCACCAGCGTGATCCAGCCCGCATCGGAGTACCAGCGATTCACCTTCCCTCTCCAGATTGATCCAGCCAGCATCTGAGTACCAGCAATTCACCTTCCGTCGCCAGAGTGATCCAGCCCGCATCGGAGTATCAGCGATTCACCTTCCCTCTCCAGAGTGATCCAGCCAGCATCGGAGTACCAGCAGTTCACCTTCCCTCACCGGAGTTATCCAGCCCGCATCGGAGTACCAGCAATTCACCTTCCCTCACCAGAGTGATCCAGCCCGCATCGGAGTACCAGCAATACACCTTCTGTCACGAGAGTGATCCAGCCCGCATCGGTGTACCAGCAAATCACCTTCCGTCACCAGAGTGATCCAGCCCGCATCGGTGAACCAGCAATTCACCTTCCGTCGCCAGAGTGACCCAGCCAGCATCGGAGAACCAGCAATTCACCTTCCCTCACCAGAGTGATCCAGTCCGCATCGGAGTACCAGCAATTCATCTTCCGTCACCAGAGTGATCCAGCCCGCATCGGAGTGCCAGCAATTCACCTTCCGTCACCAGCGTGATCCAGCCCGCATCGGAGAACCAGCAATTCAACTTCCGTCGCCAGAGTGACCCAGCCCGCATCGGAGTACCAGCAATTCACCTTCCCTCTCCAGAGTGATCCAGCCAGCATCAGAGTACCAGCAATTCAGCTTCCGTCGCCAGAGTGATCCAGCCCGCATCGGAGTACCAGCGATTCACCTTCCATCACCAGAGTGATCCAGCCAGCATCTGAGTACCAGCAATTCACCTTCCGTCGGCAGAGTGACCCAGCCCGCATCGGAGTACAAGCGATTCACATTCCCTCTCCAGAGTAACCCAGCCCGCATCGGAGTACCAGCGATTCACATTCTCTCTCCAGATTGATCCAGCCAGCATCTGAGTACCAGCAATTCACCTTCCCTCTCCAGAGTGATCCAGCCAGCATCTGAGTACCAGCAATTCAGCTTCCGTTGCCACATTGACCCAGCCTGCATCGGAGTACCAGCGATTCACCTTCCCTCTCCAGAGTGATCCAGCCAGCATCTGAGTACCAGCAATTCACCTTCCGTCGGCAGAGTGATCCAGCCCGCATCGGAGTACCAGCGATTCAGCTTCCGTACCAGAGTGATCCAGCCCGCATCGGAGTACCAGCAGTTCACCTTCCCTCACCAGAGTGATCCAGCCCGCATCGGAGTACCAGCGATTCACCTTCCATCGCCAGAGTGATACAGCCCGCATCGAACTACCAGCGATTCACCTTCCCTCACCAGAGTGATCCAGCCCGCATCGGAGTACCAGCGATTCAGCTTCCATCGCCAGAGTGATACAGCCCGCATCGAACTACCAGCGATTCACCTTCCGTCACCAGAGTGATCCAGCCCGAATCGAAGTACCAGCGATTCACCTTCCGTCACCAGAGTGATCCAGCCCGCATCGGAGTACCAGCGATTCACCTTCCCTCTCCAGAGTGATCCAGCCAGCATCAGAGTACCAGCAATTCAGCTTCCGTCGCCAGAGTGACCCAGCCCGCATCGGAGTACCAGCGATTCACCTTCCATCACCAGAGTGATCCAGCCAGCATCTGAGTACCAGCAATTCACCTTCCATCGGCAGAGTGACCCAGCCCGCATCGGAGTACCAGCGATTCACATTCCCTCTCCAGAGTGATCCAGCCAGCATCTGAGTACCAGTAATTCACCTTCTGTCGCCAGAGTGATCCAGCCCGCATCGGAGTACAAGCGATTCACATTCCCTCTCCAGAGTGATCCAGCCCGCATCGGAGTACCAGCGATTCACCTTCCGTCGCCACAGTGACCAAGCCCGCATCGGAGTAACAGCAATTCACCTTCCCTCACCAGAGTGATCCAGCCCGCATCGGAGTACCAGCAATACACCTTCCGTCACGAGAGTGATCCAGCCCGCATCGGTGTACCAGCAATTCACCTTCCGTCACCAGAGTGATCCAGCCCGCATCGGTGAACCAGCAATTCACCTTCCGTCGCCAGAGTGACCCAGCCAGCATCGGAGAACCAGCAATTCACCTTCCCTCACCAGAGTGATCCAGTCCGCATCGGAGTACCAGCAATTCACCTTCCGTCACCAGCGTGATCCAGCCCGCATCGGAGAACCAGCAATTCAAATTCCGTCGCCAGAGTGACCCAGCCCGCATCGGAGTACCAGCAATTCACCTTCCCTCTCCAGAGTGATCCAGCCAGCATCAGAGTACCAGCAATTCAGCTTCCGTCGCCAGAGTGACCCAGCCCGCATTGGAGTACCAGCGATTCACCTTCCATCACCAGAGTGATCCAGCCAGCATCTGAGTACCAGCAATTCACCTTCCATCGGCAGAGTGACCCAGCCCGCATCGGAGTACCAGCGATTCACATTCCCTCTCCAGAGTGATCCAGCCAGCATCTGAGTACCAGTAATTCACCTTCTGTCGCCAGAGTGATCCAGACCGCATCGGAGTACCAGCGATTCACATTCCCTCTCCAGAGTGATCCAGCCAGCATCAGAGTACCAGCAATTCAGCTTCCGTCGCCAGAGTGATCCAGCCCGCATCGGAGTACCAGCGATTCACCTTCCATCACCAGAGTGATCCAGCCAGCATCTGAGTACCAGCAATTCACCTTCCGTCGGCAGAGTGACCCAGCCCGCATCGGAGTACAAGCGATTCACATTCCCTCTCCAGAGTAACCCAGCCCGCATCGGAGTACCAGCGATTCACATTCTCTCTCCAGATTGATCCAGCCAGCATCTGAGTACCAGCAATTCACCTTCCCTCTCCAGAGTGATCCAGCCAGCATCTGAGTACCAGCAATTCAGCTTCCGTTGCCACAGTGACCCAGCCTGCATCGGAGTACCAGCGATTCACCTTCCCTCTCCAGAGTGATCCAGCCAGCATCTGAGTACCAGCAATTCACCTTCCGTCGGCAGAGTGATCCAGCCCGCATCGGAGTACCAGCGATTCAGCTTCCGTACCAGAGTGATCCAGCCCGCATCGGAGTACCAGCAGTTCACCTTCCCTCACCAGAGTGATCCAGCCCGCATCGGAGTACCAGCGATTCACCTTCCATCGCCAGAGTGATACAGCCCGCATCGAACTACCAGCGATTCACCTTCCCTCACCAGAGTGATCCAGCCCGCATCGGAGTACCAGCGATTCAGCTTCCATCGCCAGAGTGATACAGCCCGCATCGAACTACCAGCGATTCACCTTCCGTCACCAGAGTGATCCAGCCCGAATCGAAGTACCAGCGATTCACCTTCCGTCACCAGAGTGATCCAGCCCGCATCGGAGTACCAGCGATTCAACTTCCCTCTCCAGAGTGATCCAGCCAGCATCAGTATACCAGCAATTCAGCTTCCGTCGCCAGAGTGACCCAGCCCGCATCGGAGTACCAGCGATTCACCTTCCATCACCAGAGTGATCCAGCCAGCATCTGAGTACCAGCAATTCACCTTCCATCGGCAGAGTGACCCAGCCCGCATCGGAGTACCAGCGATTCACATTCCCTCTCCAGAGTGATCCAGCCAGCATCTGAGTACCAGTAATTCACCTTCTGTCGCCAGAGTGATCCAGCCCGCATCGGAGTACAAGCGATTCACATTCCCTCTCCAGAGTGATCCAGCCCGCATCGGAGTACCAGCGATTCACCTTCCGTCGCCACAGTGACCAAGCCCGCATCGGAGTAACAGCAATTCACCTTCCCTCACCAGAGTGATCCAGCCCGCATCGGAGTACCAGCAATACACCTTCCGTCACGAGAGTGATCCAGCCCGCATCGGTGTACCAGCAATTCACCTTCCGTCACCAGAGTGATCCAGCCCGCATCGGTGAACCAGCAATTCACCTTCCGTCGCCAGAGTGACCCAGCCAGCATCGGAGAACCAGCAATTCACCTTCCCTCACCAGAGTGATCCAGTCCGCATCGGAGTACCAGCAATTCACCTTCCGTCACCAGCGTGATCCAGCCCGCATCGGAGAACCAGCAATTCAAATTCCGTCGCCAGAGTGACCCAGCCCGCATCGGAGTACCAGCAATTCACCTTCCCTCTCCAGAGTGATCCAGCCAGCATCAGAGTACCAGCAATTCAGCTTCCGTCGCCAGAGTGACCCAGCCCGCATTGGAGTACCAGCGATTCACCTTCCATCACCAGAGTGATCCAGCCAGCATCTGAGTACCAGCAATTCACCTTCCATCGGCAGAGTGACCCAGCCCGCATCGGAGTACCAGCGATTCACATTCCCTCTCCAGAGTGATCCAGCCAGCATCTGAGTACCAGTAATTCACCTTCTGTCGCCAGAGTGATCCAGACCGCATCGGAGTACCAGCGATTCACATTCCCTCTCCAGAGTGATCCAGCCAGCATCAGAGTACCAGCAATTCAGCTTCCGTCGCCAGAGTGATCCAGCCCGCATCGGAGTACCAGCGATTCACCTTCCATCACCAGAGTGATCCAGCCAGCATCTGAGTACCAGCAATTCACCTTCCGTCGGCAGAGTGACCCAGCCCGCATCGGAGTACAAGCGATTCACATTCCCTCTCCAGAGTAACCCAGCCCGCATCGGAGTACCAGCGATTCACATTCTCTCTCCAGATTGATCCAGCCAGCATCTGAGTACCAGCAATTCACCTTCCCTCTCCAGAGTGATCCAGCCAGCATCTGAGTACCAGCAATTCAGCTTCCGTTGCCACAGTGACCCAGCCTGCATCGGAGTACCAGCGATTCACCTTCCCTCTCCAGAGTGATCCAGCCAGCATCTGAGTACCAGCAATTCACCTTCCGTCGGCAGAGTGATCCAGCCCGCATCGGAGTACCAGCGATTCAGCTTCCGTACCAGAGTGATCCAGCCCGCATCGGAGTACCAGCAGTTCACCTTCCCTCACCAGAGTGATCCAGCCCGCATCGGAGTACCAGCGATTCACCTTCCATCGCCAGAGTGATACAGCCCGCATCGAACTACCAGCGATTCACCTTCCCTCACCAGAGTGATCCAGCCCGCATCGGAGTACCAGCGATTCAGCTTCCATCGCCAGAGTGATACAGCCCGCATCGAACTACCAGCGATTCACCTTCCGTCACCAGAGTGATCCAGCCCGAATCGAAGTACCAGCGATTCACCTTCCGTCACCAGAGTGATCCAGCCCGCATCGGAGTACCAGCGATTCAACTTCCCTCTCCAGAGTGATCCAGCCAGCATCAGTATACCAGCAATTCAGCTTCCGTCGCCAGAGTGACCCAGCCCGCATCGGAGTACCAGCGATTCACCTTCCATCACCAGAGTGATCCAGCCAGCATCTGAGTACCAGCAATTCACCTTCCATCGGCAGAGTGACCCAGCCCGCATCGGAGTACCAGCGATTCACATTCCCTCTCCAGAGTGATCCAGCCAGCATCTGAGTACCAGTAATTCACCTTCTGTCGCCAGAGTGATCCAGCCCGCATCGGAGTACAAGCGATTCACATTCCCTCTCCAGAGTGATCCAGCCCGCATCGGAGTACCAGCGATTCACCTTCCATCGCCACAGTGACCAAGCCCGCATCGGAGTAACAGCAATTCACCTTCCCTCACCAGAGTGATCCAGCCCGCATCGGAGTACCAGCAATACACCTTCCGTCACGAGAGTGATCCAGCCCGCATCGGTGTACCAGCAATTCACCTTCCGTCACCAGAGTGATCCAGCCCGCATCGGTGAACCAGCAATTCACCTTCCGTCGCCAGAGTGACCCAGCCAGCATCGGAGAACCAGCAATTCACCTTCCCTCACCAGAGTGATCCAGTCCGCATCGGAGTACCAGCAATTCACCTTCCGTCACCAGCGTGATCCAGCCCGCATCGGAGAACCAGCAATTCAAATTCCGTCGCCAGAGTGACCCAGCCCGCATCGGAGTACCAGCAATTCACCTTCCCTCTCCAGAGTGATCCAGCCAGCATCAGAGTACCAGCAATTCAGCTTCCGTCGCCAGAGTGACCCAGCCCGCATTGGAGTACCAGCGATTCACCTTCCATCACCAGAGTGATCCAGCCAGCATCTGAGTACCAGCAATTCACCTTCCATCGGCAGAGTGACCCAGCCCGCATCGGAGTACCAGCGATTCACATTCCCTCTCCAGAGTGATCCAGCCAGCATCTGAGTACCAGTAATTCACCTTCTGTCGCCAGAGTGATCCAGACCGCATCGGAGTACCAGCGATTCACATTCCCTCTCCAGAGTGATCCAGCCCGCATCGGAGTACCAGCAATACACCTTCCGTCACGAGAGTGATCCAGCCCGCATCGGTGTACCAGCAATTCACCTTCCGTCACCAGAGTGATCCAGCCCCCATCGGAGTACCAGCGATTCACCTTCCCTCTCCAGAGTGCTCCAGCCAGCATCGGAGTACCAGCAATTCACCTTCCCTCTCCAGAGTGATCCAGCCAGCATCGGAGTACCAGCAATTCACCTTCCGTCGCCAGAGTAACCCAGCCCGCATCGGAGTACCAGCGATTCACATTCTCTCTCCAGAGTGATCCAGCCAGCATCTGAGTACCAGCAATTCACCTTCTGTCACCAGAGTGATCCAGCCCGCATCGGAGTACCAGAAATTCACCTTCCGTCACCAGCGTGATCCAGCCCGCATCGGAGAACCAGCAATTCAACTTCCGTCGCCAGAGTGACCCAGCCTGCATCGGAGTACCAGCAATTCACCTTCCCTCTCCAGAGTGATCCAGCCAGCATCAGAGTACCAGCAATTCACCTTCCCTCTCCAGAGTGATCCAGCCAGCATCTGAGTACCAGCAATTCAGCTTCCGTCGCCAGAGTGACCCAGCCCGCATCGGAGTACCAGCGATTCACCTTCCATCACCAGAGTGATCCAGCCAGCATCTGAGTACCAGCAATTCACCTTCCGTCGGCAGAGTGACCCAGCCCGCATCGGAGTACAAGCGATTCACATTCCCTCTCCAGAGTAACCCAGCCCGCATCGGAGTACCAGCGATTCACATTCTCTCTCCAGATTGATCCAGCCAGCATCTGAGTACCAGCAATTCACCTTCCCTCTCCAGAGTGATCCAGCCAGCATCTGAGTACCAGCAATTCAGCTTCCGTTGCCACAGTGACCCAGCCTGCATCGGAGTACCAGCGATTCACCTTCCCTCTCCAGAGTGATCCAGCCAGCATCTGAGTACCAGCAATTCACCTTCCGTCGGCAGAGTGATCCAGCCCGCATCGGAGTACCAGCGATTCAGCTTCCGTACCAGAGTGATCCAGCCCGCATCGGAGTACCAGCAGTTCACCTTCCCTCACCAGAGTGATCCAGCCCGCATCGGAGTACCAGCGATTCACCTTCCATCGCCAGAGTGATACAGCCCGCATCGAACTACCAGCGATTCACCTTCCCTCACCAGAGTGATCCAGCCCGCATCGAAGTACCAGCGATTCACCTTCCATCGCCAGAGTGATACAGCCCGCATCGAACTACCAGCGATTCACCTTCCGTCACCAGAGTGATCCAGCCCGAATCGAAGTACCAGCGATTCACCTTCCGTCACCAGAGTGATCCAGCCCGCATCGGAGTACCAGCGATTCACCTTCCGTCCCCAGAGTGATCCAGCCCGCATCGGAGTACCAGCAATTCACCTTCCCTCTCCAGAGTGACCCAGCCCGCATCGGAGGACCATCAATTCACCTTCCGTCGCCAGAGTGACCCAGCCCGCATCAGAGTATCAGCAATTCACCTTCCGTCACCAGAGTGATCCAGCCCCCATCGGAGTACCAGCGATTCACCTTCCCTCTCCAGAGTGATCCAGCCAGCATCAGAGTACCAGCGATTCACCTTCCGTCGCCAGAGTGATCCAGCCCGCATCGGAGTACCAGCAATTCACGTTCCGTCACCAGAGTGATCCAGGTCGCATCGGAGTACCAGCAATTCACCTTCCCTCTCCAGAGTGATCCAGCCCGCATCGGTGTACCAGCAATTCACCTTCCGTCACCAGAGTGATCCAGCCCGCATCTGTGAACCAGCAATTCACCTTCCCTCACCAGAGTGATCCAGTCCGCATCGGAGTACCAGCAATTCATCTTCCGTCACCAGAGTGATCAAGCCCGCATCGGAGTACCAGCAATTCACCTTCCGTCACCAGCGTGATCCAGCCCGCATCGGAGAACCAGCTATTCAACTTCCGTCGCCAGAGTGACCCAGCCCGCATCGGAGTACCAGCAATTCATCTTCCCTCTCCAGAGTGATCCAGCCAGCATCAGAGTACCAGCAATTCAGCTTCCGTCGCCAGAGTGACCCAGCCCGCATCGGAGTACCAGCGATTCACCTTCCATCACCAGAGTGATCCAGCCAGCATCTGAGTACCAGCAATTCACCTTCCATCGGCAGAGTGACCCAGCCCGCATTGGAGTACCAGCGATTCACATTCCCTCTCCAGAGTGATCCAGCCAGCATCTGAGTACCAGTAATTCACGTTCCGTCACCAGAGTGATCCAGGTCGCATCGGAGTACCAGCAATTCACCTTCCCTCTCCAGAGTGATCCAGCCCGCATCGGAATACCAGGAATTCACCTTCCATCACCAGAGTGATCCAGCCCGCATCGGAGTACCAGCGATTCACCTTCCCTCTCCAGATTGATCCAGCCAGCATCTGAGTACCAGCAATTCACCTTCCGTCGCCAGAGTGATCCAGCCCGCATCGGAGTATCAGCGATTCACCTTCCCTCTCCAGAGTGATCCAGCCAGCATCGGAGTACCAGCAGTTCACCTTCCCTCACCGGAGTTATCCAGCCCGCATCGGAGTACCAGCAATTCACCTTCCCTCACCAGAGTGATCCAGCCCGCATCGGAGTACCAGCAATACACCTTCTGTCACCAGAGTGATCCAGCCCGCATCGGTGTACCAGCAATTCACCTTCCGTCACCAGAGTGATCCAGCCCGCATCGGTGAACCAGCAATTCACCTTCCGTCGCCAGAGTGACCCAGCCAGCATCGGAGAACCAGCAATTCACCTTCCCTCACCAGAGTGATCCAGTCCGCATCGGAGTACCAGCAATTCATCTTCCGTCACCAGAGTGATCCAGCCCGCATCGGAGTACCAGCAATTCACCTTCCGTCACCAGCGTGATCCAGCCCGCATCGGAGAACCAGCAATTCAACTTCCGTCGCCAGAGTGACCCAGCCCGCATCGGAGTACCAGCAATTCACCTTCCCTCTCCAGAGTGATCCAGCCAGCATCAGAGTACCAGCAATTCAGCTTCCGTCGCCAGAGTGACCCAGCCCGCATTGGAGTACCAGCGATTCACCTTCCATCACCAGAGTGATCCAGCCAGCATCTGAGTACCAGCAATTCACCTTCCATCGGCAGAGTGACCCAGCCCGCATCGGAGTACCAGCGATTCACATTCCCTCTCCAGAGTGATCCAGCCAGCATCTGAGTACCAGTAATTCACCTTCTGTCGCCAGAGTGATCTAGCCCGCATCGGAGTACCAGCGATTCACATTCCCTCTCCAGAGTGATCCAGCCCGCATCGGAGTACCAGCAATACACCTTCCGTCACGAGAGTGATCCAGCCCGCATCGGTGTACCAGCAATTCACCTTCCGTCACCAGAGTGATCCAGCCCCCATCGGAGTACCAGCGATTCACCTTCCCTCTCCAGAGTGCTCCAGCCAGCATCGGAGTACCAGCAATTCACCTTCCCTCTCCAGAGTGATCCAGCCAGCATCGGAGTACCAGCAATTCACCTTCCGTCGCCAGAGTAACCCAGCCCGCATCGGAGTACCAGCGATTCACATTCTCTCTCCAGAGTGATCCAGCCAGCATCTGAGTACCAGCAATTCACCTTCTGTCACCAGAGTGATCCAGCCCGCATCGGAGTACCAGAAATTCACCTTCCGTCACCAGCGTGATCCAGCCCGCATCGGAGAACCAGCAATTCAACTTCCGTCGCCAGAGTGACCCAGCCTGCATCGGAGTACCAGCAATTCACCTTCCCTCTCCAGAGTGATCCAGCCAGCATCAGAGTACCAGCAATTCACCTTCCCTCTCCAGAGTAATCCAGCCAGCATCTGAGTACCAGCAATTCAGCTTCCGTCGCCAGAGTGACCCAGCCCGCATCGGAGTACCAGCGATTCACCTTCCCTCACCAGAGTGATCCAGCCCGCATCGGAGTACCAGCGATTCAGCTTCCATCGCCAGAGTGATACAGCCCGCATCGAACTACCAGCGATTCACCTTCCGTCACCAGAGTGATCCAGCCCGAATCGAAGTACCAGCGATTCACCTTCCGTCACCAGAGTGATCCAGCCCGCATCGGAGTACCAGCGATTCACCTTCCCTCTCCAGAGTGATCCAGCCAGCATCAGAGTACCAGCAATTCAGCTTCCGTCGCCAGAGTGACCCAGCCCGCATCGGAGTACCAGCGATTCACCTTCCATCACCAGAGTGATCCAGCCAGCATCTGAGTACCAGCAATTCACCTTCCATCGGCAGAGTGACCCAGCCCGCATCGGAGTACCAGCGATTCACATTCCCTCTCCAGAGTGATCCAGCCAGCATCTGAGTACCAGTAATTCACCTTCTGTCGCCAGAGTGATCCAGCCCGCATCGGAGTACAAGCGATTCACATTCCCTCTCCAGAGTGATCCAGCCCGCATCGGAGTACCAGCGATTCACCTTCCGTCGCCACAGTGACCAAGCCCGCATCGGAGTAACAGCAATTCACCTTCCCTCACCAGAGTGATCCAGCCCGCATCGGAGTACCAGCAATACACCTTCCGTCACGAGAGTGATCCAGCCCGCATCGGTGTACCAGCAATTCACCTTCCGTCACCAGAGTGATCCAGCCCGCATCGGTGAACCAGCAATTCACTTTCCGTCGCCAGAGTGACCCAGCCAGCATCGGAGAACCAGCAATTCACCTTCCCTCACCAGAGTGATCCAGTCCGCATCGGAGTACCAGCAATTCACCTTCCGTCACCAGCGTGATCCAGCCCGCATCGGAGAACCAGCAATTCAAATTCCGTCGCCAGAGTGACCCAGCCCGCATCGGAGTACCAGCAATTCACCTTCCCTCTCCAGAGTGATCCAGCCAGCATCAGAGTACCAGCAATTCAGCTTCCGTCGCCAGAGTGACCCAGCCCGCATTGGAGTACCAGCGATTCACCTTCCATCACCAGAGTGATCCAGCCAGCATCTGAGTACCAGCAATTCACCTTCCATCGGCAGAGTGACCCAGCCCGCATCGGAGTACCAGCGATTCACATTCCCTCTCCAGAGTGATCCAGCCAGCATCTGAGTACCAGTAATTCACCTTCTGTCGCCAGAGTGATCCAGACCGCATCGGAGTACCAGCGACTCACATTCCCTCTCCAGAGTGATCCAGCCCGCATCGGAGTACCAGCAATACACCTTCCGTCACGAGAGTGATCCAGCCCGCATCGGTGTACCAGCAATTCACCTTCCGTCACCAGAGTGATCCAGCCCCCATCGGAGTACCAGCGATTCACCTTCCCTCTCCAGAGTGCTCCAGCCAGCATCGGAGTACCAGCAATTCACCTTCCCTCTCCAGAGTGATCCAGCCAGCATCGGAGTACCAGCAATTCACCTTCCGTCGCCAGAGTAACCCAGCCCGCATCGGAGTACCAGCGATTCACATTCTCTCTCCAGAGTGATCCAGCCAGCATCTGAGTACCAGCAATTCACCTTCTGTCACCAGAGTGATCCAGCCCGCATCGGAGTACCAGAAATTCACCTTCCGTCACCAGCGTGATCCAGCCCGCATCGGAGAACCAGCAATTCAACTTCCGTCGCCAGAGTGACCCAGCCTGCATCGGAGTACCAGCAATTCACCTTCCCTCTCCAGAGTGATCCAGCCAGCATCAGAGTACCAGCAATTCACCTTCCCTCTCCAGAGTGATCCAGCCAGCATCTGAGTACCAGCAATTCAGCTTCCGTCGCCAGAGTGACCCAGCCCGCATCGGAGTACCAGCGATTCACCTTCCATCACCAGAGTGATCCAGCCAGCATCTGAGTACCAGCAATTCACCTTCCGTCGGCAGAGTGACCCAGCCCGCATCGGAGTACAAGCGATTCACATTCCCTCTCCAGAGTAACCCAGCCCGCATCGGAGTACCAGCGATTCACATTCTCTCTCCAGATTGATCCAGCCAGCATCTGAGTACCAGCAATTCACCTTCCCTCTCCAGAGTGATCCAGCCAGCATCTGAGTACCAGCAATTCAGCTTCCGTTGCCACAGTGACCCAGCCTGCATCGGAGTACCAGCGATTCACCTTCCCTCTCCAGAGTGATCCAGCCAGCATCTGAGTACCAGCAATTCACCTTCCGTCGGCAGAGTGATCCAGCCCGCATCGGAGTACCAGCGATTCAGCTTCCGTACCAGAGTGATCCAGCCCGCATCGGAGTACCAGCAGTTCACCTTCCCTCACCAGGGTGATCCAGCCCGCATCGGAGTACCAGCGATTCACCTTCCATCGCCAGAGTGATACAGCCCGCATCGAACTACCAGCGATTCACCTTCCCTCACCAGAGTGATCCAGCCCGCATCGAAGTACCAGCGATTCACCTTCCATCGCCAGAGTGATACAGCCCGCATCGAACTACCAGCGATTCACCTTCCGTCACCAGAGTGATCCAGCCCGAATCGAAGTACCAGCGATTCACCTTCCGTCACCAGAGTGATCCAGCCCGCATCGGAGTACCAGCGATTCACCTTCCGTCCCCAGAGTGATCCAGCCCGCATCGGAGTACCAGCAATTCACCTTCCCTCTCCAGAGTGACCCAGCCCGCATCGGAGGACCATCAATTCACCTTCCGTCGCCAGAGTGACCCAGCCCGCATCAGAGTATCAGCAATTCACCTTCCGTCACCAGAGTGATCCAGCCCCCATCGGAGTACCAGCGATTCACCTTCCCTCTCCAGAGTGATCCAGCCAGCATCAGAGTACCAGCGATTCACCTTCCGTCGCCAGAGTGATCCAGCCCGCATCGGAGTACCAGCAATTCACGTTCCGTCACCAGAGTGATCCAGGTCGCATCGGAGTACCAGCAATTCACCTTCCCTCTCCAGAGTGATCCAGCCCGCATCGGTGTACCAGCAATTCACCTTCCGTCACCAGAGTGATCCAGCCCGCATCTGTGAACCAGCAATTCACCTTCCCTCACCAGAGTGATCCAGTCCGCATCGGAGTACCAGCAATTCATCTTCCGTCACCAGAGTGATCAAGCCCGCATCGGAGTACCAGCAATTCACCTTCCGTCACCAGCGTGATCCAGCCCGCATCGGAGAACCAGCTATTCAACTTCCGTCGCCAGAGTGACCCAGCCCGCATCGGAGTACCAGCAATTCATCTTCCCTCTCCAGAGTGATCCAGCCAGCATCAGAGTACCAGCAATTCAGCTTCCGTCGCCAGAGTGACCCAGCCCGCATCGGAGTACCAGCGATTCACCTTCCATCACCAGAGTGATCCAGCCAGCATCTGAGTACCAGCAATTCACCTTCCATCGGCAGAGTGACCCAGCCCGCATTGGAGTACCAGCGATTCACATTCCCTCTCCAGAGTGATCCAGCCAGCATCTGAGTACCAGTAATTCACGTTCCGTCACCAGAGAGATCCAGGTCGCATCGGAGTACCAGCAATTCACCTTCCCTCTCCAGAGTGATCCAGCCCGCATCGGAATACCAGGAATTCACCTTCCATCACCAGAGTGATCCAGCCCGCATCGGAGTACCAGCGATTCACCTTCCCTCTCCAGATTGATCCAGCCAGCATCTGAGTACCAGCAATTCACCTTCCGTCGCCAGAGTGATCCAGCCCGCATCGGAGTATCAGCGATTCACCTTCCCTCTCCAGAGTGATCCAGCCAGCATCGGAGTACCAGCAGTTCACCTTCCCTCACCGGAGTTATCCAGCCCGCATCGGAGTACCAGCAATTCACCTTCCCTCACCAGAGTGATCCAGCCCGCATCGGAGTACCAGCAATACACCTTCTGTCACGAGAGTGATCCAGCCCGCATCGGTGTACCAGCAATTCACCTTCCGTCACCAGAGTGATCCAGCCCGCATCGGTGAACCAGCAATTCACCTTCCGTCGCCAGAGTGACCCAGCCAGCATCGGAGAACCAGCAATTCACCTTCCCTCACCAGAGTGATCCAGTCCGCATCGGAGTACCAGCAATTCATCTTCCGTCACCAGAGTGATCCAGCCCGCATCGGAGTACCAGCAATTCACCTTCCGTCACCAGCGTGATCCAGCCCGCATCGGAGAACCAGCAATTCAACTTCCGTCGCCAGAGTGACCCAGCCCGCATCGGAGTACCAGCAATTCACCTTCCCTCTCCAGAGTGATCCAGCCAGCATCAGAGTACCAGCAATTCAGCTTCCGTCGCCAGAGTGACCCAGCCCGCATTGGAGTACCAGCGATTCACCTTCCATCACCAGAGTGATCCAGCCAGCATCTGAGTACCAGCAATTCACCTTCCATCGGCAGAGTGACCCAGCCCGCATCGGAGTACCAGCGATTCACATTCCCTCTCCAGAGTGATCCAGCCAGCATCTGAGTACCAGTAATTCACCTTCTGTCGCCAGAGTGATCTAGCCCGCATCGGAGTACCAGCGATTCACATTCCCTCTCCAGAGTGATCCAGCCCGCATCGGAGTACCAGCAATACACCTTCCGTCACGAGAGTGATCCAGCCCGCATCGGTGTACCAGCAATTCACCTTCCGTCACCAGAGTGATCCAGCCCCCATCGGAGTACCAGCGATTCACCTTCCCTCTCCAGAGTGCTCCAGCCAGCATCGGAGTACCAGCAATTCACCTTCCCTCTCCAGAGTGATCCAGCCAGCATCGGAGTACCAGCAATTCACCTTCCGTCGCCAGAGTAACCCAGCCCGCATCGGAGTACCAGCGATTCACATTCTCTCTCCAGAGTGATCCAGCCAGCATCTGAGTACCAGCAATTCACCTTCTGTCACCAGAGTGATCCAGCCCGCATCGGAGTACCAGAAATTCACCTTCCGTCACCAGCGTGATCCAGCCCGCATCGGAGAACCAGCAATTCAACTTCCGTCGCCAGAGTGACCCAGCCTGCATCGGAGTACCAGCAATTCACCTTCCCTCTCCAGAGTGATCCAGCCAGCATCAGAGTACCAGCAATTCACCTTCCCTCTCCAGAGTGATCCAGCCAGCATCTGAGTACCAGCAATTCAGTTTCCGTCGCCAGAGTGACCCAGCCCGCATCGGAGTACCAGCGATTCACCTTCCATCACCAGAGTGATCCAGCCAGCATCTGAGTACCAGCAATTCACCTTCCGTCGGCAGAGTGATCCAGCCCGCATCGGAGTACCAGCAATTCACCTTCACTCTCCAGAGTGATCCAGCCAGCATCGGAGTACCAGCGATTCACCTTCCCGCTCCAGAGTGATCCAGCCAGCACCTGAGTACCAGCAATTCACCTTCCGTCGCCAGAGTAACCCAGCCCGCATCGGAGTACCAGCGATTCACATTCTCTCTCCAGATTGATCCAGCCAGCATCTGAGTACCAGCAATTCACCTTCCCTCTCCAGAGTGATCCAGCCAGCATCTGAGTACCAGCAATTCAGCTTCCGTCGGCAGAGTGATCCAGCCCGCATCGGAGTACCAGCGATTCAGCTTCCGTACCAGAGTGATCCAGCCCGCATCGGAGTACCAGCAATTCACCTTCCCTCACCAGAGTGATCCAGCCCGCATCGGAGTACCAGCAATACACCTTCCGTCACGAGAGTGATCCAGCCCGCATCGGTGTACCAGCAATTCACCTTCCGTCACCAGAGTGATCCAGCCCGCATCGGTGAACCAGCAATTCACCTTCCGTCGCCAGAGTGACCCAGCCAGCATCGGAGAACCAGCAATTCACCTTCCCTCACCAGAGTGATCCAGTCCGCATCGGAGTACCAGCAATTCATCTTCCGTCACCAGAGTGATCCAGCCCGCATCGGAGTACCAGCAATTCACCTTCCGTCACCAGCGTGATCCAGCCCGCATCGGAGAACCAGCAATTCAACTTCCGTCGCCAGAGTGACCCAGCCCGCATCGGAGTACCAGCAATTCACCTTCCCTCTCCAGAGTGATCCAGCCAGCATCAGAGTACCAGCAATTCAGCTTCCGTCGCCAGAGTGACCCAGCCCGCATTGGAGTACCAGCGATTCACCTTCCATCACCAGAGTGATCCAGCCAGCATCTGAGTACCAGCAATTCACCTTCCATCGGCAGAGTGACCCAGCCCGCATCGGAGTACCAGCGATTCACATTCCCTCTCCAGAGTGATCCAGCCAGCATCTGAGTACCAGTAATTCACCTTCTGTCGCCAGAGTGATCCAGCCGGCATCGGAGTACCAGCGATTCACATTCCCTCTCCAGAGTGATCCAGCCCGCATCGGAGTACCAGCAATACACCTTCCGTCACGAGAGTGATCCAGCCCGCATCGGTGTACCAGCAATTCACCTTCCGTCACCAGAGTGATCCAGCCCCCATCGGAGTACCAGCGATTCACCTTCCCTCTCCAGAGTGCTCCAGCCAGCATCGGAGTACCAGCAATTCACCTTCCCTCTCCAGACTGATCCAGCCAGCATCGGAGTACCAGCAATTCACCTTCTGTCACCAGAGTGATCCAGCCCGCATCGGAGTACCAGAAATTCACCTTCCGTCACCAGCGTGATCCAGCCCGCATCGGAGAACCAGCAATTCAACTTCCGTCGCCAGAGTGACCCAGCCTGCATCGGAGTACCAGCAATTCACCTTCCCTCTCCAGAGTGATCCAGCCAGCATCAGAGTACCAGCAATTCACCTTCCCTCTCCAGAGTGATCCAGCCAGCATCTGAGTACCAGCAATTCAGCTTCCGTCGCCAGAGTGACCCAGCCCGCATCGGAGTACCAGCGATTCACCTTCCATCACCAGAGTGATCCAGCCAGCATCTGAGTACCAGCAATTCACCTTCCGTCGGCAGAGTGACCCAGCCCGCATCGGAGTACAAGCGATTCACATTCCCTCTCCAGAGTAACCCAGCCCGCATCGGAGTACCAGCGATTCACATTCTCTCTCCAGATTGATCCAGCCAGCATCTGAGTACCAGCAATTCACCTTCCCTCTCCAGAGTGATCCAGCCAGCATCTGAGTACCAGCAATTCAGCTTCCGTTGCCACAGTGACCCAGCCTGCATCGGAGTACCAGCGATTCACCTTCCCTCTCCAGAGTGATCCAGCCAGCATCTGAGTACCAGCAATTCACCTTCCGTCGGCAGAGTGATCCAGCCCGCATCGGAGTACCAGCGATTCAGCTTCCGTACCAGAGTGATCCAGACCGCATCGGAGTACCAGCAGTTCACCTTCCCTCACCAGAGTGATCCAGCCCGCATCGGAGTACCAGCGATTCACCTTCCATCGCCAGAGTGATACAGCCCGCATCGAACTACCAGCGATTCACCTTCCCTCACCAGAGTGATCCAGCCCGCATCGGAGTACCAGCGATTCACCTTCCATCGCCAGAGTGATACAGCCCGCATCGAACTACCAGCGATTCACCTTCCGTCACCAGAGTGATCCAGCCCGAATCGAAGTACCAGCGATTCACCTTCCGTCACCAGAGTGATCCAGCCCGCATCGGAGTACCAGCGATTCACCTTCCGTCACCAGAGTGATCCAGCCCGCATCGGAGTACCAGCAATTCACCTTCCCTCTCCAGAGTGACCCAGCCCGCATCGGAGGACCATCAATTCACCTTCCGTCGCCAGAGTGACCCAGCCCGCATCAGAGTATCAGCAATTCACCTTCCGTCACCAGAGTGATCCAGCCCCCATCGGAGTACCAGCGATTCACCTTCCCTCTCCAGAGTGATCCAGCCAGCATCAGAGTACCAGCGATTCACCTTCCGTCGCCAGAGTGATCCAGCCCGCATCGGAGTACCAGCAATTCACGTTCCGTCACCAGAGTGATCCAGGTCGCATCGGAGTACCAGCAATTCACCTTCCCTCTCCAGAGTGAATCAGCCCGCATCGGAATACCAGGAATTCACCTTCCCTCACCAGAGTGATCCAGCCCGCATCGGTGTACCAGCAATTCACCTTCCGTCACCAGAGTGATCCAGCCCGCATCTGTGAACCAGCAATTCACCTTCCCTCACCAGCGTGATCCAGCCCGCATCGGAGAACCAGCTATTCAACTTCCGTCGCCAGAGTGACCCAGCCCGCATCGGAGTACCAGCAGTTCATCTTCCCTCTCCAGAGTGATCCAGCCAGCATCAGAGTACCAGCAATTCAGCTTCCGTCGCCAGAGTGACCCAGCCCGCATCGGAGTACCAGCGATTCACCTTCCATCACCAGAGTGATCCAGCCAGCATCTGAGTACCAGCAATTCACCTTCCATCGGCAGAGTGACCCAGCCCGCATTGGAGTACCAGCGATTCACATTCCCTCTCCAGAGTGATCCAGCCAGCATCTGAGTACCAGTAATTCACCTTCTGTCGCCAGAGTGATCCAGCCCGCATCGGAGTACAAGCGATTCACATTCCCTCTCCAGAGTGATCCAGCCCGCATCGGAGTACCAGCGATTCACCTTCCGTCGCCACAGTGACCAAGCCCGCATCGGAGTAACAGCAATTCACCTTCCCTCTCCAGAGTGATCCAGCCCGCATCGGAATACCAGGAATTCACCTTCCATCACCAGAGTGATCCAGCCCGCATCGGAGTACCAGCGATTCACCTTCCCTCTCCAGATTGATCCAGCCAGCATCTGAGTACCAGCAATTCACCTTCCGTCGCCAGAGTGATCCAGCCCGCATCGGAGAATCAGCGATTCACCTTCCCTCTCCAGAGTGATCCAGCCAGCATCGGAGTACCAGCAGTTCACCTTCCCTCACCGGAGTTATCCAGCCCGCATCGGTGTACCAGCAATTCACCTTCCCTCACCAGAGTGATCCAGCCCGCATCGGAGTACCAGCAATACACCTTCCGTCACGAGAGTGATCCAGCCCGCATCGGTGTACCAGCAATTCACCTTCCGTCACCAGAGTGATCCAGCCCGCATCGGTGAACCAGCAATTCACCTTCCGTCGCCAGAGTGACCCAGCCAGCATCGGAGAACCAGCAATTCACCTTCCCTCACCAGAGTGATCCAGTCCGCATCGGAGTACCAGCAATTCATCTTCCGTCACCAGAGTGATCCAGCCCGCATCGGAGTACCAGCAATTCACCTTCCGTCACCAGCGTGATCCAGCCCGCATCGGAGAACCAGCAATTCAACTTCCGTCGCCAGAGTGACCCAGCCCGCATCGGAGTACCAGCAATTCACCTTCCCTCTCCAGAGTGATCCAGCCAGCATCAGAGTACCAGCAATTCAGCTTCCGTCGCCAGAGTGACCCAGCCCGCATTGGAGTACCAGCGATTCACCTTCCATCACCAGAGTGATCCAGCCAGCATCTGAGTACCAGCAATTCACCTTCCATCGGCAGAGTGACCCAGCCCGCATCGGAGTACCAGCGATTCACATTCCCTCTCCAGAGTGATCCAGCCAGCATCTGAGTACCAGTAATTCACCTTCTGTCGCCAGAGTGATCTAGCCCGCATCGGAGTACCAGCGATTCACATTCCCTCTCCAGAGTGATCCAGCCCGCATCGGAGTACCAGCAATACACCTTCCGTCACGAGAGTGATCCAGCCCGCATCGGTGTACCAGCAATTCACCTTCCGTCACCAGAGTGATCCAGCCCCCATCGGAGTACCAGCGATTCACCTTCCCTCTCCAGAGTGCACCAGCCAGCATCGGAGTACCAGCAATTCACCTTCCCTCTCCAGAGTGATCCAGCCAGCATCGGAGTACCAGCAATTCACCTTCCGTCGCCAGAGTAACCCAGCCCGCATCGGAGTACCAGCGATTCACATTCTCTCTCCAGAGTGATCCAGCCAGCATCTGAGTACCAGCAATTCACCTTCTGTCACCAGAGTGATCCAGCCCGCATCGGAGTACCAGAAATTCACCTTCCGTCACCAGCGTGATCCAGCCCGCATCGGAGAACCAGCAATTCAACTTCCGTCGCCAGAGTGACCCAGCCTGCATCGGAGTACCAGCAATTCACCTTCCCTCTCCAGGGTGATCCAGCCAGCATCAGAGTACCAGCAATTCACCTTTCCTCTCCAGAGTGATCCAGCCAGCATCTGAGTACCAGCAATTCAGCTTCCGTCGCCAGAGTGACCCAGCCCGCATCGGAGTACCAGCGATTCACCTTCCATCACCAGAGTGATCCAGCCAGCATCTGAGTACCAGCAATTCACCTTCCGTCGGCAGAGTGACCCAGCCCGCATCGGAGTACAAGCGATTCACATTCCCTCTCCAGAGTGATCCAGCCCGCATCGGAGTACCAGCAATTCACCTTCACTCTCCAGAGTGATCCAGCCAGCATCGGAGTACCAGCAATTCACCTTCCCGCTCCAGAGTGATCCAGCCAGCACCTGAGTACCAGCAATTCACCTTCCGTCGCCAGAGTAACCCAGCCCGCATCGGAGTACCAGCGATTCACATTCTCTCTCCAGATTGATCCAGCCAGCATCTGAGTACCAGCAATTCACCTTCCCTCTCCAGAGTGATCCAGCCAGCATCTGAGTACCAGCAATTCAGCTTCCCTCACCAGAGTGATCCAGCCCGCATCGGAGTACCAGCGATTCAGCTTCCGTACCAGAGTGATCCAGCCCGCATCGGAGTACCAGCAATTCACCTTCCCTCACCAGAGTGATCCAGCCCGCATCGGAGTACCAGCAATACACCTTCCGTCACGAGAGTGATCCAGCCCGCATCGGTGTACCAGCAATTCACCTTCCGTCACCAGAGTGATCCAGCCCGCATCGGTGAACCAGCAATTCACCTTCCGTCGCCAGAGTGACCCAGCCAGCATCGGAGAACCAGCAATTCACCTTCCCTCACCAGAGTGATCCAGTCCGCATCGGAGTATCAGCAATTCATCTTCCGTCACCAGAGTGATCCAGCCCGCATCGGAGTACCAGCAATTCACCTTCCGTCACCAGCGTGATCCAGCCCGCATCGGAGAACCAGCAATTCAACTTCCGTCGCCAGAGTGACCCAGCCCGCATCGGAGTACCAGCAATTCACCTTCCCTCTCCAGAGTGATCCAGCCAGCATCAGAGTACCAGCAATTCAGCTTCCGTCGCCAGAGTGACCCAGCCCGCATTGGATTACCAGCGATTCACCTTCCATCACCAGAGTGATCCAGCCAGCATCTGAGTACCAGCAATTCACCTTCCATCGGCAGAGTGACCCAGCCCGCATCGGAGTACCAGCGATTCACATTCCCTCTCCAGAGTGATCCAGCCAGCACCTGAGTACCAGCAATTCACCTTCCGTCGCCAGAGTAACCCAGCCCGCATCGGAGTACCAGCGATTCACATTCTCTCTCCAGATTGATCCAGCCAGCATCTGAGTACCAGCAATTCACCTTCCCTCTCCAGAGTGATCCAGCCAGCATCTGAGTACCAGCAATTCAGCTTCCGTCGGCAGAGTGATCCAGCCCGCATCGGAGTACCAGCGATTCAGCTTCCGTACCAGAGTGATCCAGCCCGCATCGGAGTACCAGCAATTCACCTTCCCTCACCAGAGTGATGCAGCCCGCATCGGAGTACCAGCAATACACCTTCCGTCACGAGAGTGATCCAGCCCGCATCGGTGTACCAGCAATTCACCTTCCGTCGCCAGAGTGACCCAGCCAGCATCGGAGAACCAGCAATTCACCTTCCCTCACCAGAGTGATCCAGTCCGCATCGGAGTATCAGCAATTCATCTTCCGTCACCAGAGTGATCCAGCCCGCATCGGAGTACCAGCAATTCACCTTCCGTCACCAGCGTGATCCAGCCCGCATCGGAGAACCAGCAATTCAACTTCCGTCGCCAGAGTGACCCAGCCCGCATCGGAGTACCAGCAATTCACCTTCCCTCTCCAGAGTGATCCAGCCAGCATCAGAGTACCAGCAATTCAGCTTCCGTCGCCAGAGTGACCCAGCCCGCATTGGATTACCAGCGATTCACCTTCCATCACCAGAGTGATCCAGCCAGCATCTGAGTACCAGCAATTCACCTTCCATCGGCAGAGTGACCCAGCCCGCATCGGAGTACCAGCGATTCACATTCCCTCTCCAGAGTGATCCAGCCAGCATCTGAGTACCAGTAATTCACCTTCTGTCGCCAGAGTGATCCAGCCCGCATCGGAGTACCAGCGATTCACATTCCCTCTCCAGAGTGCTCCAGCCCGCATCGGAGTACCAGCAATTCACCTTCCCTCTCCAGACTGATCCAGCCAGCATCGGAGTACCAGCAATTCACCTTCTGTCACCAGAGTGATCCAGCCCGCATCGGAGTACCAGAAATTCACCTTCCGTCACCAGCGTGATCCAGCCCGCATCGGAGAACCAGCAATTCAACTTCCGTCGCCAGAGTGACCCAGCCTGCATCGGAGTACCAGCAATTCACCTTCCCTCTCCAGAGTGATCCAGCCAGCATCAGAGTACCAGCAATTCACCTTCCCTCTCCAGAGTGATCCAGCCAGCATCTGAGTACCAGCAATTCAGCTTCCGTCGCCAGAGTGACCCAGCCCGCATCGGAGTACCAGCGATTCACCTTCCATCACCAGAGTGATCCAGCCAGCATCTGAGTACCAGCAATTCACCTTCCGTCGGCAGAGTGACCCAGCCCGCATCGGAGTACAAGCGATTCACATTCCCTCTCCAGAGTAACCCAGCCCGCATCGGAGTACCAGCGATTCACATTCTCTCTCCAGATTGATCCAGCCAGCATCTGAGTACCAGCAATTCACCTTCCCTCTCCAGAGTGATCCAGCCAGCATCTGAGTACCAGCAATTCAGCTTCCGTTGCCACAGTGACCCAGCCTGCATCGGAGTACCAGCGATTCACCTTCCCTCTCCAGAGTGATCCAGCCAGCATCTGAGTACCAGCAATTCACCTTCCGTCGGCAGAGTGATCCAGCCCGCATCGGAGTACCAGCGATTCAGCTTCCGTACCAGAGTGATCCAGACCGCATCGGAGTACCAGCAGTTCACCTTCCCTCACCAGAGTGATCCAGCCCGCATCGGAGTACCAGCGATTCACCTTCCATCGCCAGAGTGATACAGCCCGCATCGAACTACCAGCGATTCACCTTCCCTCACCAGAGTGATCCAGCCCGCATCGGAGTACCAGCGATTCAGCTTCCATCGCCAGAGTGATACAGCCCGCATCGAACTACCAGCGATTCACCTTCCGTCACCAGAGTGATCCAGCCCGAATCGAAGTACCAGCGATTCACCTTCCGTCACCAGAGTGATCCAGCCCGCATCGGAGTACCAGCGATTCACCTTCCGTCACCAGAGTGATCCAGCCCGCATCGGAGTACCAGCAATTCACCTTCCCTCTCCAGAGTGACCCAGCCCGCATCGGAGGACCATCAATTCACCTTCCGTCGCCAGAGTGACCCAGCCCGCATCAGAGTATCAGCAATTCACCTTCCGTCACCAGAGTGATCCAGCCCCCATCGGAGTACCAGCGATTCACCTTCCCTCTCCAGAGTGATCCAGCCAGCATCAGAGTACCAGCGATTCACCTTCCGTCGCCAGAGTGATCCAGCCCGCATCGGAGTACCAGCAATTCACGTTCCGTCACCAGAGTGATCCAGGTCGCATCGGAGTACCAGCAATTCACCTTCCCTCTCCAGAGTGAATCAGCCCACATCGGAATACCAGGAATTCACCTTCCCTCACCAGAGTGATCCAGCCCGCATCGGTGTACCAGCAATTCACCTTCCGTCACCAGAGTGATCCAGCCCGCATCTGTGAACCAGCAATTCACCTTCCCTCACCAGAGTGATCCAGACCGCATCGGAGTACCAGCAATTCATCTTCCGTCACCAGAGTGATCCAGCCCGCATCGGAGAACCAGCTATTCAACTTCCGTCGCCAGAGTGACCCAGCCCGCATCGGAGTACCAGCAGTTCATCTTCCCTCTCCAGAGTGATCCAGCCAGCATCAGAGTACCAGCAATTCAGCTTCCGTCGCCAGAGTGACCCAGCCCGCATCGGAGTACCAGCGATTCACCTTCCATCACCAGAGTGATCCAGCCAGCATCTGAGTACCAGCAATTCACCTTCCATCGGCAGAGTGACCCAGCCCGCATTGGAGTACCAGCGATTCACATTCCCTCTCCAGAGTGATCCAGCCAGCATCTGAGTACCAGTAATTCACCTTCTGTCGCCAGAGTGATCCAGCCCGCATCGGAGTACAAGCGATTCACATTCCCTCTCCAGAGTGATCCAGCCCGCATCGGAGTACCAGCGATTCACCTTCCGTCGCCACAGTGACCAAGCCCGCATCGGAGTAACAGCAATTCACCTTCCCTCTCCAGAGTGATCCAGCCCGCATCGGAATACCAGGAATTCACCTTCCATCACCAGAGTGATCCAGCCCGCATCGGAGTACCAGCGATTCACCTTCCCTCTCCAGATTGATCCAGCCAGCATCTGAGTACCAGCAATTCACCTTCCGTCGCCAGAGTGATCCAGCCCGCATCGGAGAATCAGCGATTCACCTTCCCTCTCCAGAGTGATCCAGCCAGCATCGGAGTACCAGCAGTTCACCTTCCCTCACCGGAGTTATCCAGCCCGCATCGGTGTACCAGCAATTCACCTTCCCTCACCAGAGTGATCCAGCCCGCATCGGAGTACCAGCAATACACCTTCCGTCACGAGAGTGATCCAGCCCGCATCGGTGTACCAGCAATTCACCTTCCGTCACCAGAGTGATCCAGCCCGCATCGGTGAACCAGCAATTCACCTTCCGTCGCCAGAGTGACCCAGCCAGCATCGTAGAACCAGCAATTCACCTTCCCTCACCAGAGTGATCCAGTCCGCATCGGAGTACCAGCAATTCATCTTCCGTCACCAGAGTGATCCAGCCCGCATCGGAGTACCAGCAATTCACCTTCCGTCACCAGCGTGATCCAGCCCGCATCGGAGAACCAGCAATTCAACTTCCGTCGCCAGAGTGACCCAGCCCGCATCGGAGTACCAGCAATTCACCTTCCCTCTCCAGAGTGATCCAGCCAGCATCAGAGTACCAGCAATTCAGCTTCCGTCGCCAGAGTGACCCAGCCCGCATTGGAGTACCAGCGATTCACCTTCCATCACCAGAGTGATCCAGCCAGCATCTGAGTACCAGCAATTCACCTTCCATCGGCAGAGTGACCCAGCCCGCATCGGTGTACCAGCGATTCACATTCCCTCTCCAGAGTGATCCAGCCAGCATCTGAGTACCAGTAATTCACCTTCTGTCGCCAGAGTGATCTAGCCCGCATCGGAGTACCAGCGATTCACATTCCCTCTCCAGAGTGATCCAGCCCGCATCGGAGTACCAGCAATACACCTTCCGTCACGAGAGTGATCCAGCCCGCATCGGTGTACCAGCAATTCACCTTCCGTCACCAGAGTGATCCAGCCCCCATCGGAGTACCAGCGATTCACCTTCCCTCTCCAGAGTGCTCCAGCCAGCATCGGAGTACCAGCAATTCACCTTCCCTCTCCAGAGTGATCCAGCCAGCATCGGAGTACCAGCAATTCACCTTCCGTCGCCAGAGTAACCCAGCCCGCATCGGAGTACCAGCGATTCACATTCTCTCTCCAGAGTGATCCAGCCAGCATCTGAGTACCAGCAATTCACCTTCTGTCACCAGAGTGATCCAGCCCGCATCGGAGTACCAGAAATTCACCTTCCGTCACCAGCGTGATCCAGCCCGCATCGGAGAACCAGCAATTCAACTTCCGTCGCCAGAGTGACCCAGCCTGCATCGGAGTACCAGCAATTCACCTTCCCTCTCCAGGGTGATCCAGCCAGCATCAGAGTACCAGCAATTCACCTTCCCTCTCCAGAGTGATCCAGCCAGCATCTGAGTACCAGCAATTCAGCTTCCGTCGCCAGAGTGACCCAGCCCGCATCGGAGTACCAGCGATTCACCTTCCATCACCAGAGTGATCCAGCCAGCATCTGAGTACCAGCAATTCACCTTCCGTCGGCAGAGTGACCCAGCCCGCATCGGAGTACAAGCGATTCACATTCCCTCTCCAGAGTGATCCAGCCCGCATCGGAGTACCAGCAATTCACCTTCACTCTCCAGAGTGATCCAGCCAGCATCGGAGTACCAGCAATTCACCTTCCCGCTCCAGAGTGATCCAGCCAGCACCTGAGTACCAGCAATTCACCTTCCGTCGCCAGAGTAACCCAGCCCGCATCGGAGTACCAGCGATTCACATTCTCTCTCCAGATTGATCCAGCCAGCATCTGAGTACCAGCAATTCACCTTCCCTCTCCAGAGTGATCCAGCCAGCATCTGAGTACCAGCAATTCAGCTTCCGTCGGCAGAGTGATCCAGCCCGCATCGGAGTACCAGCGATTCAGCTTCCGTACCAGAGTGATCCAGCCCGCATCGGAGTACCAGCAATTCACCTTCCCTCACCAGAGTGATCCAGCCCGCATCGGAGTACCAGCAATACACCTTCCGTCACGAGAGTGATCCAGCCCGCATCGGTGTACCAGCAATTCACCTTCCGTCACCAGAGTGATCCAGCCCGCATCGGTGAACCAGCAATTCACCTTCCGTCGCCAGAGTGACCCAGCCAGCATCGGAGAACCAGCAATTCACCTTCCCTCACCAGAGTGATCCAGTCCGCATCGGAGTATCAGCAATTCATCTTCCGTCACCAGAGTGATCCAGCCCGCATCGGAGTACCAGCAATTCACCTTCCGTCACCAGCGTGATCCAGCCCGCATCGGAGAACCAGCAATTCAACTTCCGTCGCCAGAGTGACCCAGCCCGCATCGGAGTACCAGCAATTCACCTTCCCTCTCCAGAGTGATCCAGCCAGCATCAGAGTACCAGCAATTCAGCTTCCGTCGCCAGAGTGACCCAGCCCGCATTGGAGTACCAGCGATTCACCTTCCATCACCAGAGTGATCCAGCCAGCATCTGAGTACCAGCAATTCACCTTCCATCGGCAGAGTGACCCAGCCCGCATCGGAGTACCAGCGATTCACATTCCCTCTCCAGAGTGATCCAGCCAGCATCTGAGTACCAGTAATTCACCTTCTGTCGCCAGAGTGATCCAGCCCGCATCGGAGTACCAGCGATTCACATTCCCTCTCCAGAGTGATCCAGCCCGCATCGGAGTACCAGCAATACACCTTCCGTCACGAGAGTGATCCAGCCCGCATCGGTGTACCAGCAATTCACCTTCCGTCACCAGAGTGATCCAGCCCCCATCGGAGTACCAGCGATTCACCTTCCCTCTCCAGAGTGCTCCAGCCAGCATCGGAGTACCAGCAATTCACCTTCCCTCTCCAGAGTGATCCAGCCAGCATCGGAGTACCAGCAATTCACCTTCCGTCGCCAGAGTAACCCAGCCCGCATCGGAGTACCAGCGATTCACATTCTCTCTCCAGAGTGATCCAGCCAGCATCTGAGTACCAGCAATTCACCTTCTGTCACCAGAGTGATCCAGCCCGCATCGGAGTACCAGAAATTCACCTTCCGTCACCAGCGTGATCCAGCCCGCATCGGAGAACCAGCAATTCAACTTCCGTCGCCAGAGTGACCCAGCCTGCATCGGATTACCAGCAATTCACCTTCCCTCTCCAGAGTGATCCAGCCAGCATCAGAGTACCAGCAATTCACCTTCCCTCTCCAGAGTGATCCAGCCAGCATCTGAGTACCAGTAATTCACCTTCTGTCGCCAGAGTGATCTAGCCCGCATCGGAGTACCAGCGATTCACATTCCCTCTCCAGAGTGATCCAGCCCGCATCGGAGTACCAGCAATACACCTTCCGTCACGAGAGTGATCCAGCCCGCATCGGTGTACCAGCAATTCACCTTCCGTCACCAGAGTGATCCAGCCCCCATCGGAGTACCAGCGATTCACCTTCCCTCTCCAGAGTGCTCCAGCCAGCATCGGAGTAACAGCAATTCACCTTCCCTCTCCAGAGTGATCCAGCCAGCATCGGAGTACCAGCAATTCACCTTCCGTCGCCAGAGTAACCCAGCCCGCATCGGAGTACCAGCGATTCACATTCTCTCTCCAGAGTGATCCAGCCAGCATCTGAGTACCAGCAATTCACCTTCTGTCACCAGAGTGATCCAGCCCGCATCGGAGTACCAGAAATTCACCTTCCGTCACCAGCGTGATCCAGCCCGCATCGGAGAACCAGCAATTCAACTTCCGTCGCCAGAGTGACCCAGCCTGCATCGGAGTACCAGCAATTCACCTTCCCTCTCCAGAGTGATCCAGCCAGCATCAGAGTACCAGCAATTCACCTTCCCTCTCCAGAGTGATCCAGCCAGCATCTGAGTACCAGCAATTCAGCTTCCGTCGCCAGAGTGACCCAGCCCGCATCGGAGTACCAGCGATTCACCTTCCATCACCAGAGTGATCCAGCCAGCATCTGAGTACCAGCAATTCACCTTCCGTCGGCAGAGTGACCCAGCCCGCATCGGAGTACAAGCGATTCACATTCCCTCTCCAGAGTGATCCAGCCCGCATCGGAGTACCAGCAATTCACCTTCACTCTCCAGAGTGATCCAGCCAGCATCGGAGTACCAGCAATTCACCTTCCCGCTCCAGAGTGATCCAGCCAGCACCTGAGTACCAGCAATTCACCTTCCGTCGCCAGAGTAACCCAGCCCGCATCGGAGTACCAGCGATTCACATTCTCTCTCCAGATTGATCCAGCCAGCATCTGAGTACCAGCAATTCACCTTCCCTCTCCAGAGTGATCCAGCCAGCATCTGAGTACCAGCAATTCAGCTTCCGTCGGCAGAGTGATCCAGCCCGCATCGGAGTACCAGCGATTCAGCTTCCGTACCAGAGTGATCCAGCCCGCATCGGAGTACCAGCAATTCACCTTCCCTCACCAGAGTGATCCAGCCCGCATCGGAGTACCAGCAATACACCTTCCGTCACGAGAGTGATCCAGCCCGCATCGGTGTACCAGCAATTCACCTTCCGTCACCAGAGTGATCCAGCCCGCATCGGTGAACCAGCAATTCACCTTCCGTCGCCAGAGTGACCCAGCCAGCATCGGAGAACCAGCAATTCACCTTCCCTCACCAGAGTGATCCAGTCCGCATCGGAGTATCAGCAATTCATCTTCCGTCGGCAGAGTGATCCAGCCCGCATCGGAGTACCAGCGATTCAGCTTCCGTACCAGAGTGATCCAGACCGCATCGGAGTACCAGCAGTTCACCTTCCCTCACCAGAGTGATCCAGCCCGCATCGGAGTACCAGCGATTCACCTTCCATCGCCAGAGTGATACAGCCCGCATCGAACTACCAGCGATTCACCTTCCCTCACCAGAGTGATCCAGCCCGCATCGGAGTACCAGCGATTCAGCTTCCATCGCCAGAGTGATACAGCCCGCATCGAACTACCAGCGATTCACCTTCCGTCACCAGAGTGATCCAGCCCGAATCGAAGTACCAGCGATTCACCTTCCGTCACCAGAGTGATCCAGCCCGCATCGGAGTACCAGCGATTCACCTTCCGTCACCAGAGTGATCCAGCCCGCATCGGAGTACCAGCAATTCACCTTCCCTCTCCAGAGTGACCCAGCCCGCATCGGAGGACCATCAATTCACCTTCCGTCGCCAGAGTGACCCAGCCCGCATCAGAGTATCAGCAATTCACCTTCCGTCACCAGAGTGATCCAGCCCCCATCGGAGTACCAGCGATTCACCTTCCCTCTCCAGAGTGATCCAGCCAGCATCAGAGTACCAGCGATTCACCTTCCGTCGCCAGAGTGATCCAGCCCGCATCGGAGTACCAGCAATTCACGTTCCGTCACCAGAGTGATCCAGGTCGCATCGGAGTACCAGCAATTCACCTTCCCTCTCCAGAGTGAATCAGCCCACATCGGAATACCAGGAATTCACCTTCCCTCACCAGAGTGATCCAGCCCGCATCGGTGTACCAGCAATTCACCTTCCGTCACCAGAGTGATCCAGCCCGCATCTGTGAACCAGCAATTCACCTTCCCTCACCAGAGTGATCCAGACCGCATCGGAGTACCAGCAATTCATCTTCCGTCACCAGAGTGATCCAGCCCGCATCGGAGAACCAGCTATTCAACTTCCGTCGCCAGAGTGACCCAGCCCGCATCGGAGTACCAGCAGTTCATCTTCCCTCTCCAGAGTGATCCAGCCAGCATCAGAGTACCAGCAATTCAGCTTCCGTCGCCAGAGTGACCCAGCCCGCATCGGAGTACCAGCGATTCACCTTCCATCACCAGAGTGATCCAGCCAGCATCTGAGTACCAGCAATTCACCTTCCATCGGCAGAGTGACCCAGCCCGCATTGGAGTACCAGCGATTCACATTCCCTCTCCAGAGTGATCCAGCCAGCATCTGAGTACCAGTAATTCACCTTCTGTCGCCAGAGTGATCCAGCCCGCATCGGAGTACAAGCGATTCACATTCCCTCTCCAGAGTGATCCAGCCCGCATCGGAGTACCAGCGATTCACCTTCCGTCGCCACAGTGACCAAGCCCGCATCGGAGTAACAGCAATTCACCTTCCCTCTCCAGAGTGATCCAGCCCGCATCGGAATACCAGGAATTCACCTTCCATCACCAGAGTGATCCAGCCCGCATCGGAGTACCAGCGATTCACCTTCCCTCTCCAGATTGATCCAGCCAGCATCTGAGTACCAGCAATTCACCTTCCGTCGCCAGAGTGATCCAGCCCGCATCGGAGAATCAGCGATTCACCTTCCCTCTCCAGAGTGATCCAGCCAGCATCGGAGTACCAGCAGTTCACCTTCCCTCACCGGAGTTATCCAGCCCGCATCGGTGTACCAGCAATTCACCTTCCCTCACCAGAGTGATCCAGCCCGCATCGGAGTACCAGCAATACACCTTCCGTCACGAGAGTGATCCAGCCCGCATCGGTGTACCAGCAATTCACCTTCCGTCACCAGAGTGATCCAGCCCGCATCGGTGAACCAGCAATTCACCTTCCGTCGCCAGAGTGACCCAGCCAGCATCGTAGAACCAGCAATTCACCTTCCCTCACCAGAGTGATCCAGTCCGCATCGGAGTACCAGCAATTCATCTTCCGTCACCAGAGTGATCCAGCCCGCATCGGAGTACCAGCAATTCACCTTCCGTCACCAGCGTGATCCAGCCCGCATCGGAGAACCAGCAATTCAACTTCCGTCGCCAGAGTGACCCAGCCCGCATCGGAGTACCAGCAATTCACCTTCCCTCTCCAGAGTGATCCAGCCAGCATCAGAGTACCAGCAATTCAGCTTCCGTCGCCAGAGTGACCCAGCCCGCATTGGAGTACCAGCGATTCACCTTCCATCACCAGAGTGATCCAGCCAGCATCTGAGTACCAGCAATTCACCTTCCATCGGCAGAGTGACCCAGCCCGCATCGGTGTACCAGCGATTCACATTCCCTCTCCAGAGTGATCCAGCCAGCATCTGAGTACCAGTAATTCACCTTCTGTCGCCAGAGTGATCTAGCCCGCATCGGAGTACCAGCGATTCACATTCCCTCTCCAGAGTGATCCAGCCCGCATCGGAGTACCAGCAATACACCTTCCGTCACGAGAGTGATCCAGCCCGCATCGGTGTACCAGCAATTCACCTTCCGTCACCAGAGTGATCCAGCCCCCATCGGAGTACCAGCGATTCACCTTCCCTCTCCAGAGTGCTCCAGCCAGCATCGGAGTACCAGCAATTCACCTTCCCTCTCCAGAGTGATCCAGCCAGCATCGGAGTACCAGCAATTCACCTTCCGTCGCCAGAGTAACCCAGCCCGCATCGGAGTACCAGCGATTCACATTCTCTCTCCAGAGTGATCCAGCCAGCATCTGAGTACCAGCAATTCACCTTCTGTCACCAGAGTGATCCAGCCCGCATCGGAGTACCAGAAATTCACCTTCCGTCACCAGCGTGATCCAGCCCGCATCGGAGAACCAGCAATTCAACTTCCGTCGCCAGAGTGACCCAGCCTGCATCGGAGTACCAGCAATTCACCTTCCCTCTCCAGGGTGATCCAGCCAGCATCAGAGTACCAGCAATTCACCTTCCCTCTCCAGAGTGATCCAGCCAGCATCTGAGTACCAGCAATTCAGCTTCCGTCGCCAGAGTGACCCAGCCCGCATCGGAGTACCAGCGATTCACCTTCCATCACCAGAGTGATCCAGCCAGCATCTGAGTACCAGCAATTCACCTTCCGTCGGCAGAGTGACCCAGCCCGCATCGGAGTACAAGCGATTCACATTCCCTCTCCAGAGTGATCCAGCCCGCATCGGAGTACCAGCAATTCACCTTCACTCTCCAGAGTGATCCAGCCAGCATCGGAGTACCAGCAATTCACCTTCCCGCTCCAGAGTGATCCAGCCAGCACCTGAGTACCAGCAATTCACCTTCCGTCGCCAGAGTAACCCAGCCCGCATCGGAGTACCAGCGATTCACATTCTCTCTCCAGATTGATCCAGCCAGCATCTGAGTACCAGCAATTCACCTTCCCTCTCCAGAGTGATCCAGCCAGCATCTGAGTACCAGCAATTCAGCTTCCGTCGGCAGAGTGATCCAGCCCGCATCGGAGTACCAGCGATTCAGCTTCCGTACCAGAGTGATCCAGCCCGCATCGGAGTACCAGCAATTCACCTTCCCTCACCAGAGTGATCCAGCCCGCATCGGAGTACCAGCAATACACCTTCCGTCACGAGAGTGATCCAGCCCGCATCGGTGTACCAGCAATTCACCTTCCGTCACCAGAGTGATCCAGCCCGCATCTGTGAACCAGCAATTCACCTTCCGTCGCCAGAGTGACCCAGCCAGCATCGGAGAACCAGCAATTCACCTTCCCTCACCAGAGTGATCCAGTCCGCATCGGAGTATCAGCAATTCATCTTCCGTCACCAGAGTGATCCAGCCCGCATCGGAGTACCAGCAATTCACCTTCCGTCACCAGCGTGATCCAGCCCGCATCGGAGAACCAGCAATTCAACTTCCGTCGCCAGAGTGACCCAGCCCGCATCGGAGTACCAGCAATTCACCTTCCCTCTCCAGAGTGATCCAGCCAGCATCAGAGTACCAGCAATTCAGCTTCCGTCGCCAGAGTGACCCAGCCCGCATTGGAGTACCAGCGATTCACCTTCCATCACCAGAGTGATCCAGCCAGCATCTGAGTACCAGCAATTCACCTTCCATCGGCAGAGTGACCCAGCCCGCATCGGAGTACCAGCGATTCACATTCCCTCTCCAGAGTGATCCAGCCAGCATCTGAGTACCAGTAATTCACCTTCTGTCGCCAGAGTGATCCAGCCCGCATCGGAGTACCAGCGATTCACATTCCCTCTCCAGAGTGATCCAGCCCGCATCGGAGTACCAGCAATACACCTTCCGTCACGAGAGTGATCCAGCCCGCATCGGTGTACCAGCAATTCACCTTCCGTCACCAGAGTGATCCAGCCCCCATCGGAGTACCAGCGATTCACCTTCCCTCTCCAGAGTGCTCCAGCCAGCATCGGAGTACCAGCAATTCACCTTCCCTCTCCAGAGTGATCCAGCCAGCATCGGAGTACCAGCAATTCACCTTCCGTCGCCAGAGTAACCCAGCCCGCATCGGAGTACCAGCGATTCACATTCTCTCTCCAGAGTGATCCAGCCAGCATCTGAGTACCAGCAATTCACCTTCTGTCACCAGAGTGATCCAGCCCGCATCGGAGTACCAGAAATTCACCTTCCGTCACCAGCGTGATCCAGCCCGCATCGGAGAACCAGCAATTCAACTTCCGTCGCCAGAGTGACCCAGCCTGCATCGGATTACCAGCAATTCACCTTCCCTCTCCAGAGTGATCCAGCCAGCATCAGAGTACCAGCAATTCACCTTCCCTCTCCAGAGTGATCCAGCCAGCATCTGAGTACCAGTAATTCACCTTCTGTCGCCAGAGTGATCTAGCCCGCATCGGAGTACCAGCGATTCACATTCCCTCTCCAGAGTGATCCAGCCCGCATCGGAGTACCAGCAATACACCTTCCGTCACGAGAGTGATCCAGCCCGCATCGGTGTACCAGCAATTCACCTTCCGTCACCAGAGTGATCCAGCCCCCATCGGAGTACCAGCGATTCACCTTCCCTCTCCAGAGTGCTCCAGCCAGCATCGGAGTACCAGCAATTCACCTTCCCTCTCCAGAGTGATCCAGCCAGCATCGGAGTACCAGCAATTCACCTTCCGTCGCCAGAGTAACCCAGCCCGCATCGGAGTACCAGCGATTCACATTCTCTCTCCAGAGTGATCCAGCCAGCATCTGAGTACCAGCAATTCACCTTCTGTCACCAGAGTGATCCAGCCCGCATCGGAGTACCAGAAATTCACCTTCCGTCACCAGCGTGATCCAGCCCGCATCGGAGAACCAGCAATTCAACTTCCGTCGCCAGAGTGACCCAGCCTGCATCGGAGTACCAGCAATTCACCTTCCCTCTCCAGAGTGATCCAGCCAGCATCAGAGTACCAGCAATTCACCTTCCCTCTCCAGAGTGATCCAGCCAGCATCTGAGTACCAGCAATTCAGCTTCCGTCGCCAGAGTGACCCAGCCCGCATCGGAGTACCAGCGATTCACCTTCCATCACCAGAGTGATCCAGCCAGCATCTGAGTACCAGCAATTCACCTTCCGTCGGCAGAGTGACCCAGCCCGCATCGGAGTACAAGCGATTCACATTCCCTCTCCAGAGTGATCCAGCCCGCATCGGAGTACCAGCAATTCACCTTCACTCTCCAGAGTGATCCAGCCAGCATCGGAGTACCAGCAATTCACCTTCCCGCTCCAGAGTGATCCAGCCAGCACCTGAGTACCAGCAATTCACCTTCCGTCGCCAGAGTAACCCAGCCCGCATCGGAGTACCAGCGATTCACATTCTCTCTCCAGATTGATCCAGCCAGCATCTGAGTACCAGCAATTCACCTTCCCTCTCCAGAGTGATCCAGCCAGCATCTGAGTACCAGCAATTCAGCTTCCGTCGGCAGAGTGATCCAGCCCGCATCGGAGTACCAGCGATTCAGCTTCCGTACCAGAGTGATCCAGCCCGCATCGGAGTACCAGCAATTCACCTTCCCTCACCAGAGTGATCCAGCCCGCATCGGAGTACCAGCAATACACCTTCCGTCACGAGAGTGATCCAGCCCGCATCGGTGTACCAGCAATTCACCTTCCGTCACCAGAGTGATCCAGCCCGCATCGGTGAACCAGCAATTCACCTTCCGTCGCCAGAGTGACCCAGCCAGCATCGGAGAACCAGCAATTCACCTTCCCTCACCAGAGTGATCCAGTCCGCATCGGAGTATCAGCAATTCATCTTCCGTCACCAGAGTGATCCAGCCCGCATCGGAGTACCAGCAATTCACCTTCCGTCACCAGCGTGATCCAGCCCGCATCGGAGAACCAGCAATTCAACTTCCGTCGCCAGAGTGACCCAGCCCGCATCGGAGTACCAGCAATTCACCTTCCCTCTCCAGAGTGATCCAGCCAGCATCAGAGTACCAGCAATTCAGCTTCCGTCGCCAGAGTGACCCAGCCCGCATTGGAGTACCAGCGATTCACCTTCCATCACCAGAGTGATCCAGCCAGCATCTGAGTACCAGCAATTCACCTTCCATCGGCAGAGTGACCCAGCCCGCATCGGAGTACCAGCGATTCACATTCCCTCTCCAGAGTGATCCAGCCAGCATCTGAGTACCAGTAATTCACCTTCTGTCGCCAGAGTGATCCAGCCCGCATCGGAGTACCAGCGATTCACATTCCCTCTCCAGAGTGATCCAGCCCGCATCGGAGTACCAGCAATACACCTTCCGTCACGAGAGTGATCCAGCCCGCATCGGTGTACCAGCAATTCACCTTCCGTCACCAGAGTGATCCAGCCCCCATCGGAGTACCAGCGATTCACCTTCCCTCTCCAGAGTGCTCCAGCCAGCATCGGAGTACCAGCAATTCACCTTCCCTCTCCAGAGTGATCCAGCCAGCATCGGAGTACCAGCAATTCACCTTCCGTCGCCAGAGTAACCCAGCCCGCATCGGAGTACCAGCGATTCACATTCTCTCTCCAGAGTGATCCAGCCAGCATCTGAGTACCAGCAATTCACCTTCTGTCACCAGAGTGATCCAGCCCGCATCGGAGTACCAGAAATTCACCTTCCGTCACCAGCGTGATCCAGCCCGCATCGGAGAACCAGCAATTCAACTTCCGTCGCCAGAGTGACCCAGCCTGCATCGGAGTACCAGCAATTCACCTTCCCTCTCCAGAGTGATCCAGCCAGCATCAGAGTACCAGCAATTCACCTTCCCTCTCCAGAGTGATCCAGCCAGCATCTGAGTACCAGTAATTCACCTTCTGTCGCCAGAGTGATCTAGCCCGCATCGGAGTACCAGCGATTCACATTCCCTCTCCAGAGTGATCCAGCCCGCATCGGAGTACCAGCAATACACCTTCCGTCACGAGAGTGATCCAGCCCGCATCGGTGTACCAGCAATTCACCTTCCGTCACCAGAGTGATCCAGCCCCCATCGGAGTACCAGCGATTCACCTTCCCTCTCCAGAGTGCTCCAGCCAGCATCGGAGTACCAGCAATTCACCTTCCCTCTCCAGAGTGATCCAGCCAGCATCGGAGTACCAGCAATTCACCTTCCGTCGCCAGAGTAACCCAGCCCGCATCGGAGTACCAGCGATTCACATTCTCTCTCCAGAGTGATCCAGCCAGCATCTGAGTACCAGCAATTCACCTTCTGTCACCAGAGTGATCCAGCCCGCATCGGAGTACCAGAAATTCACCTTCCGTCACCAGCGTGATCCAGCCCGCATCGGAGAACCAGCAATTCAACTTCCGTCGCCAGAGTGACCCAGCCTGCATCGGAGTACCAGCAATTCACCTTCCCTCTCCAGAGTGATCCAGCCAGCATCAGAGTACCAGCAATTCACCTTCCCTCTCCAGAGTGATCCAGCCAGCATCTGAGTACCAGCAATTCAGCTTCCGTCGCCAGAGTGACCCAGCCCGCATCGGAGTACCAGCGATTCACCTTCCATCACCAGAGTGATCCAGCCAGCATCTGAGTACCAGCAATTCACCTTCCGTCGGCAGAGTGACCCAGCCCGCATCGGAGTACAAGCGATTCACATTCCCTCTCCAGAGTGATCCAGCCCGCATCGGAGTACCAGCAATTCACCTTCACTCTCCAGAGTGATCCAGCCAGCATCGGAGTACCAGCAATTCACCTTCCCGCTCCAGAGTGATCCAGCCAGCACCTGAGTACCAGCAATTCACCTTCCGTCGCCAGAGTAACCCAGCCCGCATCGGAGTACCAGCGATTCACATTCTCTCTCCAGATTGATCCAGCCAGCATCTGAGTACCAGCAATTCACCTTCCCTCTCCAGAGTGATCCAGCCAGCATCTGAGTACCAGCAATTCAGCTTCCGTCGGCAGAGTGATCCAGCCCGCATCGGAGTACCAGCGATTCAGCTTCCGTACCAGAGTGATCCAGCCCGCATCGGAGTACCAGCAATTCACCTTCCCTCACCAGAGTGATCCAGCCCGCATCGGAGTACCAGCAATACACCTTCCGTCACGAGAGTGATCCAGCCCGCATCGGTGTACCAGCAATTCACCTTCCGTCACCAGAGTGATCCAGCCCGCATCGGTGAACCAGCAATTCACCTTCCGTCGCCAGAGTGACCCAGCCAGCATCGGAGAACCAGCAATTCACCTTCCCTCACCAGAGTGATCCAGTCCGCATCGGAGTATCAGCAATTCATCTTCCGTCACCAGAGTGATCCAGCCCGCATCGGAGTACCAGCAATTCACCTTCCGTCACCAGCGTGATCCAGCCCGCATCGGAGAACCAGCAATTCAACTTCCGTCGCCAGAGTGACCCAGCCCGCATCGGAGTACCAGCAATTCACCTTCCCTCTCCAGAGTGATCCAGCCAGCATCAGAGTACCAGCAATTCAGCTTCCGTCGCCAGAGTGACCCAGCCCGCATTGGAGTACCAGCGATTCACCTTCCATCACCAGAGTGATCCAGCCAGCATCTGAGTACCAGCAATTCACCTTCCATCGGCAGAGTGACCCAGCCCGCATCGGAGTACCAGCGATTCACATTCCCTCTCCAGAGTGATCCAGCCAGCATCTGAGTACCAGTAATTCACCTTCTGTCGCCAGAGTGATCCAGCCCGCATCGGAGTACCAGCGATTCACATTCCCTCTCCAGAGTGATCCAGCCCGCATCGGAGTACCAGCAATACACCTTCCGTCACGAGAGTGATCCAGCCCGCATCGGTGTACCAGCAATTCACCTTCCGTCACCAGAGTGATCCAGCCCCCATCGGAGTACCAGCGATTCACCTTCCCTCTCCAGAGTGCTCCAGCCAGCATCGGAGTACCAGCAATTCACCTTCCCTCTCCAGAGTGATCCAGCCAGCATCGGAGTACCAGCAATTCACCTTCCGTCGCCAGAGTAACCCAGCCCGCATCGGAGTACCAGCGATTCACATTCTCTCTCCAGAGTGATCCAGCCAGCATCTGAGTACCAGCAATTCACCTTCTGTCACCAGAGTGATCCAGCCCGCATCGGAGTACCAGAAATTCACCTTCCGTCACCAGCGTGATCCAGCCCGCATCGGAGAACCAGCAATTCAACTTCCGTCGCCAGAGTGACCCAGCCTGCATCGGAGTACCAGCAATTCACCTTCCCTCTCCAGAGTGATCCAGCCAGCATCAGAGTACCAGCAATTCACCTTCCCTCTCCAGAGTGATCCAGCCAGCATCTGAGTACCAGCAATTCAGCTTCCGTCGCCAGAGTGACCCAGCCCGCATCGGAGTACCAGCGATTCACCTTCCATCACCAGAGTGATCCAGCCAGCATCTGAGTACCAGCAATTCACCTTCCGTCGGCAGAGTGACCCAGCCCGCATCGGAGTACAAGCGATTCACATTCCCTCTCCAGAGTGATCCAGCCCGCATCGGAGTACCAGCAATTCACCTTCACTCTCCAGAGTGATCCAGCCAGCATCGGAGTACCAGCAATTCACCTTCCCGCTCCAGAGTGATCCAGCCAGCACCTGAGTACCAGCAATTCACCTTCCGTCGCCAGAGTAACCCAGCCCGCATCGGAGTACCAGCGATTCACATTCTCTCTCCAGATTGATCCAGCCAGCATCTGAGTACCAGCAATTCACCTTCCCTCTCCAGAGTGATCCAGCCAGCATCTGAGTACCAGCAATTCAGCTTCCGTTGCCACAGTGACCCAGCCTGCATCGGAGTACCAGCGATTCACCTTCCCTCTCCAGAGTGATCCAGCCAGCATCTGAGTACCAGCAATTCACCTTCCGTCGGCAGAGTGATCCAGCCCGCATCGGAGTACCAGCGATTCAGCTTCCGTACCAGAGTGATCCAGCCCGCATCGGAGTACCAGCAGTTCACCTTCCCTCACCAGAGTGATCCAGCCCGCATCGGAGTACCAGCGATTCACCTTCCATCGCCAGAGTGATCCAGCCCGAATCGAAGTACCAGCGATTCACCTTCCGTCACCAGAGTGATCCAGCCCGCATCGGAGTACCAGCGATTCACCTTCCGTCACCAGAGTGATCCAGCCCGCATCGGAGTACCAGCAATTCACCTTCCCTCTCCAGAGTGACCCAGCCCGCATCGGAGGACCATCAATTCACCTTCCGTCGCCAGAGTGACCCAGCCCGCATCAGAGTACCAGCAATTCACCTTCCGTCACCAGAGTGATCCAGCCCCCATCGGAGTACCAGCGATTCACCTTCCCTCTCCAGAGTGATCCAGCCAGCATCAGAGTACCAGCGATTCACCTTCCGTCGCCAGAGTGATCCAGCCCGCATCGGAGTACCAGCAATTCACGTTCCGTCACCAGAGTGATACAGGTCGCATCGGAGTACCAGCAATTCACCTTCCCTCTCCAGAGTGAATCAGCCCGCATCGGAATACCAGGAATTCACCTTCCCTCACCAGAGTGATCCAGCCCGCATCGGTGTACCAGCAATTCACCTTCCGTCACCAGAGTGATCCAGCCCGCATCTGTGAACCAGCAATTCACCTTCCCTCACCAGAGTGATCCAGTCCGCATCGGAGTACCAGCAATTCATCTTCCGTCACCAGAGTGATCCAGCCCGCATCGGAGTACCAGCAATTCACCTTCTGTCACCAGCGTGATCCAGCCCGCATCGGAGAACCAGCGATTCAACTTCCGTCGCCAGAGTGACCCAGCCCGCATCGGAGTAACAGCAATTCACCTTCCCTCTCCAGAGTGATCCAGCCAGCATCAGAGTACCAGCAATTCAGCTTCCGTCGCCAGAGTGACCCAGCCCGCATCGGAGTACCAGCGATTCACCTTCCATCACCAGAGTGATCCAGCCAGCATCTGAGTACCAGCGATTCACATTCCCTCTCCAGAGTGATCCAGCCAGCATCTGAGTACCAGTAATTCACCTTCTGTCGCCAGAGTGATCCAGCCCGCATCGGAGTACAAGCGATTCACATTCCCTCTCCAGAGTGATCCAGCCCGCATCGGAGTACCAGCGATTCACCTTCCGTCGCCACAGTGACCAAGCCCGCATCGGAGTAACAGCAATACACCTTCCATCACCAGAGTGATCCAGCCAGCATCGGAGTACCAGCAATTCACCTTCCGTCACCAGAGTGATCCAGCCAGCATCGGAGTACCAGCAATTCACCTTCCCTCTCCAGAGTGATCCAGCCAGCATCGGAGTACCAGCAATTCACCTTCCTTCGCCAGAGTAACCCAGCCCGCATCGGAGTACCAGCGATTCACATTCTCTCTCCAGAGTGACCCAGCCCGCATCGGAGTACCAGCGATTCACCTTCCTTCACCTGAGTGATCCAGCCCGAATCGAAGTACCAGCGATTCACCTTCCGTCACCAGAGTGATCCAGCCCGCATCAGAGTACCAGCGATTCACCTTCCGTCACCAGATTGATCCAGCCCGCATTGGAGTACCAGCAATTCACCTTCCCTCTCCAGAGTGACCCAGCCCGCATCGGAGGACCAGCAATTCACCTTCCGTCGCCAGAGTGACCCAGCCCGCATCAGAGTACCAGCAATTCACCTTCCGTCACCAGAGTGATCCAGCCCCCATCGGAGTACCAGCGATTCACCTTCCTTCTCCAGAGTGATCCAGCCAGCATCAGAGTACCAGCGATTCACCTTCCCTCTCCAGAGTGATCCAGCCAGCATCTGAGTACCAGCAATTCAGCTTCCGTTGCCACAGTGACCCAGCCTGCATCGGAGTACCAGCGATTCACCTTCCCTCTCCAGAGTGATCCAGCCAGCATCTGAGTACCAGCAATTCACCTTCCGTCGGCAGAGTGATCCAGCCCGCATCGGAGTACCAGCGATTCAGCTTCCGTACCAGAGTGATCCAGCCCGCATCGGAGTACCAGCAGTTCACCTTCCCTCACCAGAGTGATCCAGCCCGCATCGGAGTACCAGCGATTCACCTTCCATCGCCAGAGTGATCCAGCCCGAATCGAAGTACCAGCGATTCACCTTCCGTCACCAGAGTGATCCAGCCCGCATCGGAGTACCAGCGATTCACCTTCCGTCACCAGAGTGATCCAGCCCGCATCGGAGTACCAGCAATTCACCTTCCCTCTCCAGAGTGACCCAGCCCGCATCGGAGGACCATCAATTCACCTTCCGTCGCCAGAGTGACCCAGCCCGCATCAGAGTACCAGCAATTCACCTTCCGTCACCAGAGTGATCCAGCCCCCATCGGAGTACCAGCGATTCACCTTCCCTCTCCAGAGTGATCCAGCCAGCATCAGAGTACCAGCGATTCACCTTCCGTCGCCAGAGTGATCCAGCCCGCATCGGAGTACCAGCAATTCACGTTCCGTCACCAGAGTGATACAGGTCGCATCGGAGTACCAGCAATTCACCTTCCCTCTCCAGAGTGAATCAGCCCGCATCGGAATACCAGGAATTCACCTTCCCTCTCCAGAGTGATCCAGCCAGCATCTGAGTACCAGCAATTCAGCTTCCGTTGCCACAGTGACCCAGCCTGCATCGGAGTACCAGCGATTCACCTTCCCTCTCCAGAGTGATCCAGCCAGCATCTGAGTACCAGCAATTCACCTTCCGTCGGCAGAGTGATCCAGCCCGCATCGGAGTACCAGCGATTCAGCTTCCGTACCAGAGTGATCCAGCCCGCATCGGAGTACCAGCAGTTCACCTTCCCTCACCAGAGTGATCCAGCCCGCATCGGAGTACCAGCGATTCACCTTCCATCGCCAGAGTGATCCAGCCCGAATCGAAGTACCAGCGATTCACCTTCCGTCACCAGAGTGATCCAGCCCGCATCGGAGTACCAGCGATTCACCTTCCGTCACCAGAGTGATCCAGCCCGCATCGGAGTACCAGCAATTCACCTTCCCTCTCCAGAGTGACCCAGCCCGCATCGGAGGACCATCAATTCACCTTCCGTCGCCAGAGTGACCCAGCCCGCATCAGAGTACCAGCAATTCACCTTCCGTCACCAGAGTGATCCAGCCCCCATCGGAGTACCAGCGATTCACCTTCCCTCTCCAGAGTGATCCAGCCAGCATCAGAGTACCAGCGATTCACCTTCCGTCGCCAGAGTGATCCAGCCCGCATCGGAGTACCAGCAATTCACGTTCCGTCACCAGAGTGATACAGGTCGCATCGGAGTACCAGCAATTCACCTTCCCTCTCCAGAGTGAATCAGCCCGCATCGGAATACCAGGAATTCACCTTCCCTCACCAGAGTGATCCAGCCCGCATCGGTGTACCAGCAATTCACCTTCCGTCACCAGAGTGATCCAGCCCGCATCTGTGAACCAGCAATTCACCTTCCCTCACCAGAGTGATCCAGTCCGCATCGGAGTACCAGCAATTCATCTTCCGTCACCAGAGTGATCCAGCCCGCATCGGAGTACCAGCAATTCACCTTCTGTCACCAGCGTGATCCAGCCCGCATCGGAGAACCAGCGATTCAACTTCCGTCGCCAGAGTGACCCAGCCCGCATCGGAGTAACAGCAATTCACCTTCCCTCTCCAGAGTGATCCAGCCAGCATCAGAGTACCAGCAATTCAGCTTCCGTCGCCAGAGTGACCCAGCCCGCATCGGAGTACCAGCGATTCACCTTCCATCACCAGAGTGATCCAGCCAGCATCTGAGTACCAGCGATTCACATTCCCTCTCCAGAGTGATCCAGCCAGCATCTGAGTACCAGTAATTCACCTTCTGTCGCCAGAGTGATCCAGCCCGCATCGGAGTACAAGCGATTCACATTCCCTCTCCAGAGTGATCCAGCCCGCATCGGAGTACCAGCGATTCACCTTCCGTCGCCACAGTGACCAAGCCCGCATCGGAGTAACAGCAATACACCTTCCATCACCAGAGTGATCCAGCCAGCATCGGAGTACCAGCAATTCACCTTCCGTCACCAGAGTGATCCAGCCAGCATCGGAGTACCAGCAATTCACCTTCCCTCTCCAGAGTGATCCAGCCAGCATCGGAGTACCAGCAATTCACCTTCCTTCGCCAGAGTAACCCAGCCCGCATCGGAGTACCAGCGATTCACATTCTCTCTCCAGAGTGACCCAGCCCGCATCGGAGTACCAGCGATTCACCTTCCTTCACCTGAGTGATCCAGCCCGAATCGAAGTACCAGCGATTCACCTTCCGTCACCAGAGTGATCCAGCCCGCATCAGAGTACCAGCGATTCACCTTCCGTCACCAGATTGATCCAGCCCGCATTGGAGTACCAGCAATTCACCTTCCCTCTCCAGAGTGACCCAGCCCGCATCGGAGGACCAGCAATTCACCTTCCGTCGCCAGAGTGACCCAGCCCGCATCAGAGTACCAGCAATTCACCTTCCGTCACCAGAGTGATCCAGCCCCCATCGGAGTACCAGCGATTCACCTTCCTTCTCCAGAGTGATCCAGCCAGCATCAGAGTACCAGCGATTCACCTTCCGTCGCAGGAGTGATCCAGCCCGCATCGGAGTACCAGCAATTCACGTTCCGTCACCAGAGTGATCCAGGTGGCATCGGAGTACCAGCAATTCACCTTCCCTCTCCAGAGTGATCCAGCCCGCATCGGAATACCAAGAATTCACCTTCCCTCACCAGAGTGATCCAGCCCGCATCGGAGTACCAGCAATACACCTTCCGTCACCAGAGTGATCCAGCCCGCATCGGTGAACCAGCAATTCACCTTCCCTCACCAGAGTGATCCAGTCCGCATCGGAGTACCAGCAATTCACCTTCCGTCACCAGCGTGATCCAGCCCGCATCGGAGTACCAGCAATTCACCTTCCGTCACCAGCGTGATCCAGCCCGCATCGGAGTACCAGCAATTCACCTTCCTTCGCCAGAGTAATCCAGCCCGCATCGGAGTACCAGCGATTCACATTCTCTCTCCAGAGTGATCCAGCCAGCATCTGAGTACCAGCAATTCACCTTCTGTCACCAGAGTGATCCAGCCCGCATCGGAGTACCAGCAATTCAACTTCCGTCGCCAGAGTGACCCAGCCTGCATCGGAGTACCAGCAATTCACCTTCCCTCTCCAGAGTGATCCAGCCAGCATCAGAGTACCAGCAATTCACCTTCCCTCTCCAGAGTGATCCAGCCAGCATCTGAGTACCAGCAATTCAGCTTCCGTCGCCAGAGTGACCCAGCCCGCATCGGAGTACCAGCGATTCACCTTCCATCACCAGAGTGATCCAGCCAGCATCTGAGTACCAGCAATTCACCTTCCGTCGGCAGAGTGACCCAGCCCGCATCGGAGTACAAGCGATTCACATTCCCTCTCCAGAGTGATCCAGCCCGCATCGGAGTACAAGCAATTCACCTTCCCTCTCCAGAGTGATCCAGCCAGCATCGGAGTACCAGCAATTCACCTTCCCGCTCCAGATTGATCCAGCCAGCACCTGAGTACCAGCAATTCACCTTCCGTCGCCAGAGTAACCCAGCCTGCATCGGAGTACCATCAATTCACCTTCCCTCTCCAGAGTGATCCAGCCAGCATTAGAGTACCAGCAATTCACCTTCCCTCTCCAGAGTGATCCAGCCAGCATCGGAGTACCAGCAATTCACCTTCCCTCTCCAGAGTGACCCAGCCCGCATCGGTGTACCAGCGATTCACATTCCCTCTCCAGAGTGATCCAGCCAGCATCTGAGTACCAGTAATTCACCTTCTGTCGCCTGAGTGATCCAGCCCGCATCGGAATACCAGCGATTCACATTCCCTCTCCAGAGTGATCCAGCCCGCATCGGAGTACCAGCAATACACCTTCCGTCACGAGAGTGATCCAGCCCGCATCGGTGTACCAGCCATTCACCTTCCGTCACCAGAGTGATCCAGCCCCCATCGGAGTACCAGCGATTCACCTTCCCTCTCCAGAGGGATCCAGCCAGCATCAGAGTACCAGCGATTCACCTTCCGTCGCCAGAGTGATCCAGCCCGCATCGGAGTACCAGCAATTCACGTTCCGTCACCAGAGTGATCCAGGTCGCATCGGAGTACCAGCAATTCACCTTCCCTCTCCAGAGTGATCCAGCCCGCATCGGAATACCAGGAATTCAACTTCCATCACCAGAGTGATCCAGCCCGCATCGGTGTACCAGCAATTAACCTTCCGTCACCAGAGTGATCCAGACCGCATCGGTGAACCAGCAATTCACCTTCCGTCGCCAGAGTGACCCAGCCCGCATCGGAGTACCAGCAATTCACCTTCCCTCTCCAGAGTGACCCAGCCCGCATCGGAGGACCATCAATTCACCTTCCGTCGCCAGAGTGACCCAGCCCGCATCAGAGTACCAGCAATTCACCTTCCGTCACCAGAGTGATCCAGCCCCCATCGGAGTACCAGCGATTCACCTTCCCTCTCCAGAGTGATCCAGCCAGCATCAGAGTACCAGCGATTCACCTTCCGTCGCCAGAGTGATCCAGCCCGCATCGGAGTACCAGCAATTCACGTTCCGTCACCAGAGTGATACAGGTCGCATCGGAGTACCAGCAATTCACCTTCCCTCTCCAGAGTGAATCAGCCCGCATCGGAATACCAGGAATTCACCTTCCCTCACCAGAGTGATCCAGCCCGCATCGGTGTACCAGCAATTCACCTTCCGTCACCAGAGTGATCCAGCCCGCATCTGTGAACCAGCAATTCACCTTCCCTCACCAGAGTGATCCAGTCCGCATCGGAGTACCAGCAATTCATCTTCCGTCACCAGAGTGATCCAGCCCGCATCGGAGTACCAGCAATTCACCTTCCGTCACCAGCGTGATCCAGCCCGCATCGGAGAACCAGCTATTCAACTTCCGTCGCCAGAGTGACCCAGCCCGCATCGGAGTACCAGCAATTCACCTTCCCTCTCCAGAGTGATCCAGCCAGCATCAGAGTACCAGCAATTCAGCTTCCGTCGCCAGAGTGACCCAGCCCGCATCGGAGTACCAGCGATTCACCTTCCATCACCAGAGTGATCCAGCCAGCATCTGAGTACCAGCGATTCACATTCCCTCTCCAGAGTGATCCAGCCAGCATCTGAGTACCAGTAATTCACCTTCTGTCCTGAGAGTGATCCAGCCCGCATCGGAGTACAAGCGATTCACATTCCCTCTCCAGAGTGATCCAGCCCGCATCGGAGTACCAGCGATTCACCTTCCGTCGCCACAGTGACCAAGCCCGCATCGGAGTAACAGCAATACACCTTCCATCACCAGAGTGATCCAGCCAGCATCGGAGTACCAGCAATTCACCTTCCGTCACCAGAGTGATCCAGCCAGCATCGGAGTACCAGCAATTCACCTTCCCTCTCCAGAGTGATCCAGCCAGCATCGGAGTACCAGCAATTCACCTTCCTTCGCCAGAGTAACCCAGCCCGCATCGGAGTACCAGCGATTCACATTCTCTCTCCAGAGTGACCCAGCCCGCATCGGAGTACCAGCGATTCACCGTCCGTCACCAGAGTGATCCAGCCCGAATCGAAGTACCAGCGATTCACCTTCCGTCACCAGAGTGATCCAGCCCGCATCAGAGTACCAGCGATTCACCTTCCGTCACCAGATTGATCCAGCCCGCATTGGAGTACCAGCAATTCACCTTCCCTCTCCAGAGTGACCCAGCCCGCATCGGAGGACCAGCAATTCACCTTCCGTCGCCAGAGTGACCCAGCCCGCATCAGAGTACCAGCAATTCACCTTCCGTCACCAGAGTGATCCAGCCCCCATCGGAGTACCAGCGATTCACCTTCCCTCTCCAGAGTGATCCAGCCAGCATCAGAGTACCAGCGATTCACCTTCCGTCGCAGGAGTGATCCAGCCCGCATCGGAGTACCAGCAATTCACGTTCCGTCACCAGAGTGATCCAGGTGGCATCGGAGTACCAGCAATTCACCTTCCCTCTCCAGAGTGATCCAGCCCGCATCGGAATACCAAGAATTCACCTTCCCTCACCAGAGTGATCCAGCCCGCATCGGAGTACCAGCAATACACCTTCCGTCACCAGAGTGATCCAGCCCGCATCGGTGAACCAGCAATTCACCTTCCCTCACCAGAGTGATCCAGTCCGCATCGGAGTACCAGCAATTCACCTTCCGTCACCAGCGTGATCCAGCCCGCATCGGAGTACCAGCAATTCACCTTCCGTCACCAGCGTGATCCAGCCCGCATCGGAGAACCAGCAATTCAACTTCCGTCGCCAGAGTGACCCAGCCCGCATCGGAGTACCAGCAATTCACCTTCCCTCTCCAGAGTGATCCAGCCAGCATCAGAGTACCAGCAATTCAGCTTCCGTCGCCACAGTGACCCAGCCTGCATCGGAGTACCAGCGATTCACCTTCCCTCTCCAGAGTGATCCAGCCAGCATCTGAGTACCAGCAATTCACCTTCCGTCGGCAGAGTGATCCAGCCCGCATCGGAGTACCAGCGATTCAGCTTCCGTACCAGAGTGATCCAGCCCGCATCGGAGTACCAGCAGTTCACCTTCCCTCACCAGAGTGATCCAGCCCGCATCGGAGTACCAGCGATTCACCTTCCATCGCCAGAGTGATCCAGCCCGAATCGAAGTACCAGCGATTCACCTTCCGTCACCAGAGTGATCCAGCCCGCATCGGAGTACCAGCGATTCACCTTCCGTCACCAGAGTGATCCAGCCCGCATCGGAGTACCAGCAATTCACCTTCCCTCTCCAGAGTGACCCAGCCCGCATCGGAGGACCATCAATTCACCTTCCGTCGCCAGAGTGACCCAGCCCGCATCAGAGTACCAGCAATTCACCTTCCGTCACCAGAGTGATCCAGCCCCCATCGGAGTACCAGCGATTCACCTTCCCTCTCCAGAGTGATCCAGCCAGCATCAGAGTACCAGCGATTCACCTTCCGTCGCCAGAGTGATCCAGCCCGCATCGGAGTACCAGCAATTCACGTTCCCTCACCAGAGTGATACAGGTCGCATCGGAGTACCAGCAATTCACCTTCCCTCTCCAGAGTGAATCAGCCCGCATCGGAATACCAGGAATTCACCTTCCCTCACCAGAGTGATCCAGCCCGCATCGGTGTACCAGCAATTCACCTTCCGTCACCAGAGTGATCCAGCCCGCATCTGTGAACCAGCAATTCACCTTCCCTCACCAGAGTGATCCAGTCCGCATCGGAGTACCAGCAATTCATCTTCCGTCACCAGAGTGATCCAGCCCGCATCGGAGTACCAGCAATTCACCTTCTGTCACCAGCGTGATCCAGCCCGCATCGGAGAACCAGCTATTCAACTTCCGTCGCCAGAGTGACCCAGCCCGCATCGGAGTAACAGCAATTCACCTTCCCTCTCCAGAGTGATCCAGCCAGCATCAGAGTACCAGCAATTCAGCTTCCGTCGCCAGAGTGACCCAGCCCGCATCGGAGTACCAGCGATTCACCTTCCATCACCAGAGTGATCCAGCCAGCATCTGAGTACCAGCGATTCACATTCCCTCTCCAGAGTGATCCAGCCAGCATCTGAGTACCAGTAATTCACCTTCTGTCGCCAGAGTGATCCAGCCCGCATCGGAGTACAAGCGATTCACATTCCCTCTCCAGAGTGATCCAGCCCGCATCGGAGTACCAGCGATTCACCTTCCGTCGCCACAGTGACCAAGCCCGCATCGGAGTAACAGCAATACACCTTCCATCACCAGAGTGATCCAGCCAGCATCGGAGTACCAGCAATTCACCTTCCGTCACCAGAGTGATCCAGCCAGCATCGGAGTACCAGCAATTCACCTTCCCTCTCCAGAGTGATCCAGCCAGCATCGGAGTACCAGCAATTCACCTTCCTTCGCCAGAGTAACCCAGCCCGCATCGGAGTACCAGCGATTCACATTCTCTCTCCAGAGTGACCCAGCCCGCATCGGAGTACCAGCGATTCACCTTCCTTCACCTGAGTGATCCAGCCCGAATCGAAGTACCAGCGATTCACCTTCCGTCACCAGAGTGATCCAGCCCGCATCAGAGTACCAGCGATTCACCTTCCGTCACCAGATTGATCCAGCCCGCATTGGAGTACCAGCAATTCACCTTCCCTCTCCAGAGTGACCCAGCCCGCATCGGAGGACCAGCAATTCACCTTCCGTCGCCAGAGTGACCCAGCCCGCATCAGAGTACCAGCAATTCACCTTCCGTCACCAGAGTGATCCAGCCCCCATCGGAGTACCAGCGATTCACCTTCCCTCTCCAGAGTGATCCAGCCAGCATCAGAGTACCAGCGATTCACCTTCCGTCGCCAGAGTGATCCAGCCCGCATCGGAGTACCAGCAATACACGTTCCGTCACCAGAGTGATACAGGTCGCATCGGAGTACCAGCAATTCACCTTCCCTCTCCAGAGTGAATCAGCCCGCATCGGAATACCAGGAATTCACCTTCCCTCACCAGAGTGATCCAGCCCGCATCGGTGTACCAGCAATTCACCTTCCGTCACCAGAGTGATCCAGCCCGCATCTGTGAACCAGCAATTCACCTTCCCTCACCAGAGTGATCCAGTCCGCATCGGAGTACCAGCAATTCATCTTCCGTCACCAGAGTGATCCAGCCCGCATCGGAGTACCAGCAATTCACCTTCCGTCACCAGCGTGATCCAGCCCGCATCGGAGAACCAGCTATTCAACTTCCGTCGCCAGAGTGACCCAGCCCGCATCGGAGTACCAGCAATTCACCTTCCCTCTCCAGAGTGATCCAGCCAGCATCAGAGTACCAGCAATTCAGCTTCCGTCGCCAGAGTGACCCAGCCCGCATCGGAGTACCAGCGATTCACCTTCCATCACCAGAGTGATCCAGCCAGCATCTGAGTACCAGCGATTCACATTCCCTCTCCAGAGTGATCCAGCCAGCATCTGAGTACCAGTAATTCACCTTCTGTCGCCAGAGTGATCCAGCCCGCATCGGAGTACAAGCGATTCACATTCCCTCTCCAGAGTGATCCAGCCCGCATCGGAGTACCAGCGATTCACCTTCCGTCGCCACAGTGACCAAGCCCGCATCGGAGTAACAGCAATACACCTTCCATCACCAGAGTGATCCAGCCAGCATCGGAGTACCAGCAATTCACCTTCCGTCACCAGAGTGATCCAGCCAGCATCGGAGTACCAGCAATTCACCTTCCCTCTCCAGAGTGATCCAGCCAGCATCGGAGTACCAGCAATTCACCTTCCTTCGCCAGAGTAACCCAGCCCGCATCGGAGTACCAGCGATTCACATTCTCTCTCCAGAGTGACCCAGCCCGCATCGGAGTACCAGCGATTCACCTTCCGTCACCAGAGTGATCCAGCCCGAATCGAAGTACCAGCGATTCACCTTCCGTCACCAGAGTGATCCAGCCCGCATCAGAGTACCAGCGATTCACCTTCCGTCACCAGATTGATCCAGCCCGCATTGGAGTACCAGCAATTCACCTTCCCTCTCCAGAGTGACCCAGCCCGCATCGGAGGACCAGCAATTCACCTTCCGTCGCCAGAGTGACCCAGCCCGCATCAGAGTACCAGCAATTCACCTTCCGTCACCAGAGTGATCCAGCCCCCATCGGAGTACCAGCGATTCACCTTCCCTCTCCAGAGTGATCCAGCCAGCATCAGAGTACCAGCGATTCACCTTCCGTCGCAGGAGTGATCCAGCCCGCATCGGAGTACCAGCAATTCACGTTCCGTCACCAGAGTGATCCAGGTGGCATCGGAGTACCAGCAATTCACCTTCCCTCTCCAGAGTGATCCAGCCCGCATCGGAATACCAAGAATTCACCTTCCCTCACCAGAGTGATCCAGCCCGCATCGGAGTACCAGCAATACACCTTCCGTCACCAGAGTGATCCAGCCCGCATCGGTGAACCAGCAATTCACCTTCCCTCACCAGAGTGATCCAGTCCGCATCGGAGTACCAGCAATTCACCTTCCGTCACCAGCGTGATCCAGCCCGCATCGGAGTACCAGCAATTCACCTTCCGTCACCAGCGTGATCCAGCCCGCATCGGAGAACCAGCAATTCAACTTCCGTCGCCAGAGTGACCCAGCCCGCATCGGAGTACCAGCAATTCACCTTCCCTCTCCAGAGTGATCCAGCCAGCATCAGAGTACCAGCAATTCAGCTTCCGTCGCCACAGTGACCCAGCCTGCATCGGAGTACCAGCGATTCACCTTCCCTCTCCAGAGTGATCCAGCCAGCATCTGAGTACCAGCAATTCACCTTCCGTCGGCAGAGTGATCCAGCCCGCATCGGAGTACCAGCGATTCAGCTTCCGTACCAGAGTGATCCAGCCCGCATCGGAGTACCAGCAGTTCACCTTCCCTCACCAGAGTGATCCAGCCCGCATCGGAGTACCAGCGATTCACCTTCCATCGCCAGAGTGATCCAGCCCGAATCGAAGTACCAGCGATTCACCTTCCGTCACCAGAGTGATCCAGCCCGCATCGGAGTACCAGCGATTCACCTTCCGTCACCAGAGTGATCCAGCCCGCATCGGAGTACCAGCAATTCACCTTCCCTCTCCAGAGTGACCCAGCCCGCATCGGAGGACCATCAATTCACCTTCCGTCGCCAGAGTGACCCAGCCCGCATCAGAGTACCAGCAATTCACCTTCCGTCACCAGAGTGATCCAGCCCCCATCGGAGTACCAGCAATTCACCTTCCCTCTCCAGAGTGATCCAGCCAGCATCAGAGTACCAGCGATTCACCTTCCGTCGCCAGAGTGATCCAGCCCGCATCGGAGTACCAGCAATTCACGTTCCCTCACCAGAGTGATACAGGTCGCATCGGAGTACCAGCAATTCACCTTCCCTCTCCAGAGTGAATCAGCCCGCATCGGAATACCAGGAATTCACCTTCCCTCACCAGAGTGATCCAGCCCGCATCGGTGTACCAGCAATTCACCTTCCGTCACCAGAGTGATCCAGCCCGCATCTGTGAACCAGCAATTCACCTTCCCTCACCAGAGTGATCCAGTCCGCATCGGAGTACCAGCAATTCATCTTCCGTCACCAGAGTGATCCAGCCCGCATCGGAGTACCAGCAATTCACCTTCTGTCACCAGCGTGATCCAGCCCGCATCGGAGAACCAGCTATTCAACTTCCGTCGCCAGAGTGACCCAGCCCGCATCGGAGTAACAGCAATTCACCTTCCCTCTCCAGAGTGATCCAGCCAGCATCAGAGTACCAGCAATTCAGCTTCCGTCGCCAGAGTGACCCAGCCCGCATCGTAGTACCAGCGATTCACCTTCCATCACCAGAGTGATCCAGCCAGCATCTGAGTACCAGCGATTCACATTCCCTCTCCAGAGTGATCCAGCCAGCATCTGAGTACCAGTAATTCACCTTCTGTCGCCAGAGTGATCCAGCCCGCATCGGAGTACAAGCGATTCACATTCCCTCTCCAGAGTGATCCAGCCCGCATCGGAGTACCAGCGATTCACCTTCCGTCGCCACAGTGACCAAGCCCGCATCGGAGTAACAGCAATACACCTTCCATCACCAGAGTGATCCAGCCAGCATCGGAGTACCAGCAATTCACCTTCCGTCACCAGAGTGATCCAGCCAGCATCGGAGTACCAGCAATTCACCTTCCCTCTCCAGAGTGATCCAGCCAGCATCGGAGTACCAGCAATTCACCTTCCTTCGCCAGAGTAACCCAGCCCGCATCGGAGTACCAGCGATTCACATTCTCTCTCCAGAGTGACCCAGCCCGCATCGGAGTACCAGCGATTCACCTTCCTTCACCTGAGTGATCCAGCCCGAATCGAAGTACCAGCGATTCACCTTCCGTCACCAGAGTGATCCAGCCCGCATCAGAGTACCAGCGATTCACCTTCCGTCACCAGATTGATCCAGCCCGCATTGGAGTACCAGCAATTCACCTTCCCTCTCCAGAGTGACCCAGCCCGCATCGGAGGACCAGCAATTCACCTTCCGTCGCCAGAGTGACCCAGCCCGCATCAGAGTACCAGCAATTCACCTTCCGTCACCAGAGTGATCCAGCCCCCATCGGAGTACCAGCGATTCACCTTCCTTCTCCAGAGTGATCCAGCCAGCATCAGAGTACCAGCGATTCACCTTCCGTCGCAGGAGTGATCCAGCCCGCATCGGAGTACCAGCAATTCACGTTCCGTCACCAGAGTGATCCAGGTGGCATCGGAGTACCAGCAATTCACCTTCCCTCTCCAGAGTGATCCAGCCCGCATCGGAATACCAAGAATTCACCTTCCCTCACCAGAGTGATCCAGCCCGCATCGGAGTACCAGCAATACACCTTCCGTCACCAGAGTGATCCAGCCCGCATCGGTGAACCAGCAATTCACCTTCCCTCACCAGAGTGATCCAGTCCGCATCGGAGTACCAGCAATTCACCTTCCGTCACCAGCGTGATCCAGCCCGCATCGGAGTACCAGCAATTCACCTTCCGTCACCAGCGTGATCCAGCCCGCATCGGAGTACCAGCAATTCACCTTCCTTCGCCAGAGTAATCCAGCCCGCATCGGAGTACCAGCGATTCACATTCTCTCTCCAGAGTGATCCAGCCAGCATCTGAGTACCAGCAATTCACCTTCTGTCACCAGAGTGATCCAGCCCGCATCGGAGTACCAGCAATTCAACTTCCGTCGCCAGAGTGACCCAGCCTGCATCGGAGTACCAGCAATTCACCTTCCCTCTCCAGAGTGATCCAGCCAGCATCAGAGTACCAGCAATTCACCTTCCCTCTCCAGAGTGATCCAGCCAGCATCTGAGTACCAGCAATTCAGCTTCCGTCGCCAGAGTGACCCAGCCCGCATCGGAGTACCAGCGATTCACCTTCCATCACCAGAGTGATCCAGCCAGCATCTGAGTACCAGCAATTCACCTTCCGTCGGCAGAGTGACCCAGCCCGCATCGGAGTACAAGCGATTCACATTCCCTCTCCAGAGTGATCCAGCCCGCATCGGAGTACCAGCAATTCACCTTCCCTCTCCAGAGTGATCCAGCCAGCATCGGAGTACCAGCAATTCACCTTCCCGCTCCAGATTGATCCAGCCAGCACCTGAGTACCAGCAATTCACCTTCCGTCGCCAGAGTAACCCAGCCTGCATCGGAGTACCATCAATTCACCTTCCCTCTCCAGAGTGATCCAGCCAGCATTAGAGTACCAGCAATTCACCTTCCCTCTCCAGAGTGATCCAGCCAGCATCGGAGTACCAGCAATTCACCTTCCCTCTCCAGAGTGACCCAGCCCGCATCGGTGTACCAGCGATTCACATTCCCTCTCCAGAGTGATCCAGCCAGCATCTGAGTACCAGTAATTCACCTTCTGTCGCCTGAGTGATCCAGCCCGCATCGGAATACCAGCGATTCACATTCCCTCTCCAGAGTGATCCAGCCCGCATCGGAGTACCAGCAATACACCTTCCGTCACGAGAGTGATCCAGCCCGCATCGGTGTACCAGCCATTCACCTTCCGTCACCAGAGTGATCCAGCCCCCATCGGAGTACCAGCGATTCACCTTCCCTCTCCAGAGGGATCCAGCCAGCATCAGAGTACCAGCGATTCACCTTCCGTCGCCAGAGTGATCCAGCCCGCATCGGAGTACCAGCAATTCACGTTCCGTCACCAGAGTGATCCAGGTCGCATCGGAGTACCAGCAATTCACCTTCCCTCTCCAGAGTGATCCAGCCCGCATCGGAATACCAGGAATTCAACTTCCATCACCAGAGTGATCCAGCCCGCATCGGTGTACCAGCAATTAACCTTCCGTCACCAGAGTGATCCAGACCGCATCGGTGAACCAGCAATTCACCTTCCGTCGCCAGAGTGACCCAGCCCGCATCGGAGTACCAGCAATTCACCTTCCCTCTCCAGAGTGACCCAGCCCGCATCGGAGGACCATCAATTCACCTTCCGTCGCCAGAGTGACCCAGCCCGCATCAGAGTACCAGCAATTCACCTTCCGTCACCAGAGTGATCCAGCCCCCATCGGAGTACCAGCGATTCACCTTCCCTCTCCAGAGTGATCCAGCCAGCATCAGAGTACCAGCGATTCACCTTCCGTCGCCAGAGTGATCCAGCCCGCATCGGAGTACCAGCAATTCACGTTCCGTCACCAGAGTGATACAGGTCGCATCGGAGTACCAGCAATTCACCTTCCCTCTCCAGAGTGAATCAGCCCGCATCGGAATACCAGGAATTCACCTTCCCTCACCAGAGTGATCCAGCCCGCATCGGTGTACCAGCAATTCACCTTCCGTCACCAGAGTGATCCAGCCCGCATCTGTGAACCAGCAATTCACCTTCCCTCACCAGAGTGATCCAGTCCGCATCGGAGTACCAGCAATTCATCTTCCGTCACCAGAGTGATCCAGCCCGCATCGGAGTACCAGCAATTCACCTTCCGTCACCAGCGTGATCCAGCCCGCATCGGAGAACCAGCTATTCAACTTCCGTCGCCAGAGTGACCCAGCCCGCATCGGAGTACCAGCAATTCACCTTCCCTCTCCAGAGTGATCCAGCCAGCATCAGAGTACCAGCAATTCAGCTTCCGTCGCCAGAGTGACCCAGCCCGCATCGGAGTACCAGCGATTCACCTTCCATCACCAGAGTGATCCAGCCAGCATCTGAGTACCAGCGATTCACATTCCCTCTCCAGAGTGATCCAGCCAGCATCTGAGTACCAGTAATTCACCTTCTGTCGCCAGAGTGATCCAGCCCGCATCGGAGTACAAGCGATTCACATTCCCTCTCCAGAGTGATCCAGCCCGCATCGGAGTACCAGCGATTCACCTTCCGTCGCCACAGTGACCAAGCCCGCATCGGAGTAACAACAATACACCTTCCATCACCAGAGTGATCCAGCCAGCATCGGAGTACCAGCAATTCACCTTCCGTCACCAGAGTGATCCAGCCAGCATCGGAGTACCAGCAATTCACCTTCCCTCTCCAGAGTGATCCAGCCAGCATCGGAGTACCAGCAATTCACCTTCCTTCGCCAGAGTAACCCAGCCCGCATCGGAGTACCAGCGATTCACATTCTCTCTCCAGAGTGACCCAGCCCGCATCGGAGTACCAGCGATTCACCTTCCGTCACCAGAGTGATCCAGCCCGAATCGAAGTACCAGCGATTCACCTTCCGTCACCAGAGTGATCCAGCCCGCATCAGAGTACCAGCGATTCACCTTCCGTCACCAGATTGATCCAGCCCGCATTGGAGTACCAGCAATTCACCTTCCCTCTCCAGAGTGACCCAGCCCGCATCGGAGGACCAGCAATTCACCTTCCGTCGCCAGAGTGACCCAGCCCGCATCAGAGTACCAGCAATTCACCTTCCGTCACCAGAGTGATCCAGCCCCCATCGGAGTACCAGCGATTCACCTTCCCTCTCCAGAGTGATCCAGCCAGCATCAGAGTACCAGCGATTCACCTTCCGTCGCAGGAGTGATCCAGCCCGCATCGGAGTACCAGCAATTCACGTTCCGTCACCAGAGTGATCCAGGTGGCATCGGAGTACCAGCAATTCACCTTCCCTCTCCAGAGTGATCCAGCCCGCATCGGAATACCAAGAATTCACCTTCCCTCACCAGAGTGATCCAGCCCGCATCGGAGTACCAGCAATACACCTTCCGTCACCAGAGTGATCCAGCCCGCATCGGTGAACCAGCAATTCACCTTCCCTCACCAGAGTGATCCAGTCCGCATCGGAGTACCAGCAATTCACCTTCCGTCACCAGCGTGATCCAGCCCGCATCGGAGTACCAGCAATTCACCTTCCGTCACCAGCGTGATCCAGCCCGCATCGGAGAACCAGCAATTCAACTTCCGTCGCCAGAGTGACCCAGCCCGCATCGGAGTACCAGCGATTCACCTTCCATCACCAGAGTGATCCAGCCAGCATCTGAGTACCAGCAATTCACCTTCCGTCGGCAGAGTGACCCAGCCCGCATCGGAGTACAAGCGATTCACATTCCCTCTCCAGAGTGATCCAGCCCGCATCGGAGTACCAGCAATTCACCTTCCCTCTCCAGAGTGATCCAGCCAGCATCGGAGTACCAGCAATTCACCTTCCCGCTCCAGATTGATCCAGCCAGCACCTGAGTACCAGCAATTCACCTTCCGTCGCCAGAGTAACCCAGCCTGCATCGGAGTACCATCAATTCACCTTCCCTCTCCAGAGTGATCCAGCCAGCATTAGAGTACCAGCAATTCACCTTCCCTCTCCAGAGTGATCCAGCCAGCATCGGAGTACCAGCAATTCACCTTCCCTCTCCAGAGTGACCCAGCCCGCATCGGTGTACCAGCGATTCACATTCCCTCTCCAGAGTGATCCAGCCAGCATCTGAGTACCAGTAATTCACCTTCTGTCGCCTGAGTGATCCAGCCCGCATCGGAATACCAGCGATTCACATTCCCTCTCCAGAGTGATCCAGCCCGCATCGGAGTACCAGCAATACACCTTCCGTCACGAGAGTGATCCAGCCCGCATCGGTGTACCAGCCATTCACCTTCCGTCACCAGAGTGATCCAGCCCCCATCGGAGTACCAGCGATTCACCTTCCCTCTCCAGAGGGATCCAGCCAGCATCAGAGTACCAGCGATTCACCTTCCGTCGCCAGAGTGATCCAGCCCGCATCGGAGTACCAGCAATTCACGTTCCGTCACCAGAGTGATCCAGGTCGCATCGGAGTACCAGCAATTCACCTTCCCTCTCCAGAGTGATCCAGCCCGCATCGGAATACCAGGAATTCAACTTCCATCACCAGAGTGATCCAGCCCGCATCGGTGTACCAGCAATTAACCTTCCGTCACCAGAGTGATCCAGACCGCATCGGTGAACCAGCAATTCACCTTCCGTCGCCAGAGTGACCCAGCCCGCATCGGAGTACCAGCAATTCACCTTCCCTCTCCAGAGTGACCCAGCCCGCATCGGAGGACCATCAATTCACCTTCCGTCGCCAGAGTGACCCAGCCCGCATCAGAGTACCAGCAATTCACCTTCCGTCACCAGAGTGATCCAGCCCCCATCGGAGTACCAGCGATTCACCTTCCCTCTCCAGAGTGATCCAGCCAGCATCAGAGTACCAGCGATTCACCTTCCGTCGCCAGAGTGATCCAGCCCGCATCGGAGTACCAGCAATTCACGTTCCGTCACCAGAGTGATACAGGTCGCATCGGAGTACCAGCAATTCACCTTCCCTCTCCAGAGTGAATCAGCCCGCATCGGAATACCAGGAATTCACCTTCCCTCACCAGAGTGATCCAGCCCGCATCGGTGTACCAGCAATTCACCTTCCGTCACCAGAGTGATCCAGCCCGCATCTGTGAACCAGCAATTCACCTTCCCTCACCAGAGTGATCCAGTCCGCATCGGAGTACCAGCAATTCATCTTCCGTCACCAGAGTGATCCAGCCCGCATCGGAGTACCAGCAATTCACCTTCCGTCACCAGCGTGATCCAGCCCGCATCGGAGAACCAGCTATTCAACTTCCGTCGCCAGAGTGACCCAGCCCGCATCGGAGTACCAGCAATTCACCTTCCCTCTCCAGAGTGATCCAGCCAGCATCAGAGTACCAGCAATTCAGCTTCCGTCGCCAGAGTGACCCAGCCCGCATCGGAGTACCAGCGATTCACCTTCCATCACCAGAGTGATCCAGCCAGCATCTGAGTACCAGCGATTCACATTCCCTCTCCAGAGTGATCCAGCCAGCATCTGAGTACCAGTAATTCACCTTCTGTCGCCAGAGTGATCCAGCCCGCATCGGAGTACAAGCGATTCACATTCCCTCTCCAGAGTGATCCAGCCCGCATCGGAGTACCAGCGATTCACCTTCCGTCGCCACAGTGACCAAGCCCGCATCGGAGTAACAGCAATACACCTTCCATCACCAGAGTGATCCAGCCAGCATCGGAGTACCAGCAATTCACCTTCCGTCACCAGAGTGATCCAGCCAGCATCGGAGTACCAGCAATTCACCTTCCCTCTCCAGAGTGATCCAGCCAGCATCGGAGTACCAGCAATTCACCTTCCTTCGCCAGAGTAACCCAGCCCGCATCGGAGTACCAGCGATTCACATTCTCTCTCCAGAGTGACCCAGCCCGCATCGGAGTACCAGCGATTCACCTTCCGTCACCAGAGTGATCCAGCCCGAATCGAAGTACCAGCGATTCACCTTCCGTCACCAGAGTGATCCAGCCCGCATCAGAGTACCAGCGATTCACCTTCCGTCACCAGATTGATCCAGCCCGCATTGGAGTACCAGCAATTCACCTTCCCTCTCCAGAGTGACCCAGCCCGCATCGGAGGACCAGCAATTCACCTTCCGTCGCCAGAGTGACCCAGCCCGCATCAGAGTACCAGCAATTCACCTTCCGTCACCAGAGTGATCCAGCCCCCATCGGAGTACCAGCGATTCACCTTCCCTCTCCAGAGTGATCCAGCCAGCATCAGAGTACCAGCGATTCACCTTCCGTCGCAGGAGTGATCCAGCCCGCATCGGAGTACCAGCAATTCACGTTCCGTCACCAGAGTGATCCAGGTGGCATCGGAGTACCAGCAATTCACCTTCCCTCTCCAGAGTGATCCAGCCCGCATCGGAATACCAAGAATTCACCTTCCCTCACCAGAGTGATCCAGCCCGCATCGGAGTACCAGCAATACACCTTCCGTCACCAGAGTGATCCAGCCCGCATCGGTGAACCAGCAATTCACCTTCCCTCACCAGAGTGATCCAGTCCGCATCGGAGTACCAGCAATTCACCTTCCGTCACCAGCGTGATCCAGCCCGCATCGGAGTACCAGCAATTCACCTTCCGTCACCAGCGTGATCCAGCCCGCATCGGAGAACCAGCAATTCAACTTCCGTCGCCAGAGTGACCCAGCCCGCATCGGAGTACCAGCGATTCACCTTCCCTCTCCAGAGTGATCCAGCCAGCATCTGAGTACCAGCAATTCACCTTCCGTCGGCAGAGTGATCCAGCCCGCATCGGAGTACCAGCGATTCAGCTTCCGTACCAGAGTGATCCAGCCCGCATCGGAGTACCAGCAGTTCACCTTCCCTCACCAGAGTGATCCAGCCCGCATCGGAGTACCAGCGATTCACCTTCCATCGCCAGAGTGATCCAGCCCGAATCGAAGTACCAGCGATTCACCTTCCGTCACCAGAGTGATCCAGCCCGCATCGGAGTACCAGCGATTCACCTTCCGTCACCAGAGTGATCCAGCCCGCATCGGAGTACCAGCAATTCACCTTCCCTCTCCAGAGTGACCCAGCCCGCATCGGAGGACCATCAATTCACCTTCCGTCGCCAGAGTGACCCAGCCCGCATCAGAGTACCAGCAATTCACCTTCCGTCACCAGAGTGATCCAGCCCCCATCGGAGTACCAGCGATTCACCTTCCCTCTCCAGAGTGATCCAGCCAGCATCAGAGTACCAGCGATTCACCTTCCGTCGCCAGAGTGATCCAGCCCGCATCGGAGTACCAGCAATTCACGTTCCCTCACCAGAGTGATACAGGTCGCATCGGAGTACCAGCAATTCACCTTCCCTCTCCAGAGTGAATCAGCCCGCATCGGAATACCAGGAATTCACCTTCCCTCACCAGAGTGATCCAGCCCGCATCGGTGTACCAGCAATTCACCTTCCGTCACCAGAGTGATCCAGCCCGCATCTGTGAACCAGCAATTCACCTTCCCTCACCAGAGTGATCCAGTCCGCATCGGAGTACCAGCAATTCATCTTCCGTCACCAGAGTGATCCAGCCCGCATCGGAGTACCAGCAATTCACCTTCTGTCACCAGCGTGATCCAGCCCGCATCGGAGAACCAGCTATTCAACTTCCGTCGCCAGAGTGACCCAGCCCGCATCGGAGTAACAGCAATTCACCTTCCCTCTCCAGAGTGATCCAGCCAGCATCAGAGTACCAGCAATTCAGCTTCCGTCGCCAGAGTGACCCAGCCCGCATCGGAGTACCAGCGATTCACCTTCCATCACCAGAGTGATCCAGCCAGCATCTGAGTACCAGCGATTCACATTCCCTCTCCAGAGTGATCCAGCCAGCATCTGAGTACCAGTAATTCACCTTCTGTCGCCAGAGTGATCCAGCCCGCATCGGAGTACAAGCGATTCACATTCCCTCTCCAGAGTGATCCAGCCCGCATCGGAGTACCAGCGATTCACCTTCCGTCGCCACAGTGACCAAGCCCGCATCGGAGTAACAGCAATACACCTTCCATCACCAGAGTGATCCAGCCAGCATCGGAGTACCAGCAATTCACCTTCCGTCACCAGAGTGATCCAGCCAGCATCGGAGTACCAGCAATTCACCTTCCCTCTCCAGAGTGATCCAGCCAGCATCGGAGTACCAGCAATTCACCTTCCTTCGCCAGAGTAACCCAGCCCGCATCGGAGTACCAGCGATTCACATTCTCTCTCCAGAGTGACCCAGCCCGCATCGGAGTACCAGCGATTCACCTTCCTTCACCTGAGTGATCCAGCCCGAATCGAAGTACCAGCGATTCACCTTCCGTCACCAGAGTGATCCAGCCCGCATCAGAGTACCAGCGATTCACCTTCCGTCACCAGATTGATCCAGCCCGCATTGGAGTACCAGCAATTCACCTTCCCTCTCCAGAGTGACCCAGCCCGCATCGGAGGACCAGCAATTCACCTTCCGTCGCCAGAGTGACCCAGCCCGCATCAGAGTACCAGCAATTCACCTTCCGTCACCAGAGTGATCCAGCCCCCATCGGAGTACCAGCGATTCACCTTCCTTCTCCAGAGTGATCCAGCCAGCATCAGAGTACCAGCGATTCACCTTCCGTCGCAGGAGTGATCCAGCCCGCATCGGAGTACCAGCAATTCACGTTCCGTCACCAGAGTGATCCAGGTGGCATCGGAGTACCAGCAATTCACCTTCCCTCTCCAGAGTGATCCAGCCCGCATCGGAATACCAAGAATTCACCTTCCCTCACCAGAGTGATCCAGCCCGCATCGGAGTACCAGCAATACACCTTCCGTCACCAGAGTGATCCAGCCCGCATCGGTGAACCAGCAATTCACCTTCCCTCACCAGAGTGATCCAGTCCGCATCGGAGTACCAGCAATTCACCTTCCGTCACCAGCGTGATCCAGCCCGCATCGGAGTACCAGCAATTCACCTTCCGTCACCAGCGTGATCCAGCCCGCATCGGAGTACCAGCAATTCACCTTCCTTCGCCAGAGTAATCCAGCCCGCATCGGAGTACCAGCGATTCACATTCTCTCTCCAGAGTGATCCAGCCAGCATCTGAGTACCAGCAATTCACCTTCTGTCACCAGAGTGATCCAGCCCGCATCGGAGTACCAGCAATTCAACTTCCGTCGCCAGAGTGACCCAGCCTGCATCGGAGTACCAGCAATTCACCTTCCCTCTCCAGAGTGATCCAGCCAGCATCAGAGTACCAGCAATTCACCTTCCCTCTCCAGAGTGATCCAGCCAGCATCTGAGTACCAGCAATTCAGCTTCCGTCGCCAGAGTGACCCAGCCCGCATCGGAGTACCAGCGATTCACCTTCCATCACCAGAGTGATCCAGCCAGCATCTGAGTACCAGCAATTCACCTTCCGTCGGCAGAGTGACCCAGCCCGCATCGGAGTACAAGCGATTCACATTCCCTCTCCAGAGTGATCCAGCCCGCATCGGAGTACCAGCAATTCACCTTCCCTCTCCAGAGTGATCCAGCCAGCATCGGAGTACCAGCAATTCACCTTCCCGCTCCAGATTGATCCAGCCAGCACCTGAGTACCAGCAATTCACCTTCCGTCGCCAGAGTAACCCAGCCTGCATCGGAGTACCATCAATTCACCTTCCCTCTCCAGAGTGATCCAGCCAGCATTAGAGTACCAGCAATTCACCTTCCCTCTCCAGAGTGATCCAGCCAGCATCGGAGTACCAGCAATTCACCTTCCCTCTCCCGAGTGACCCAGCCCGCATCGGTGTACCAGCGATTCACATTCCCTCTCCAGAGTGATCCAGCCAGCATCTGAGTACCAGTAATTCACCTTCTGTCGCCTGAGTGATCCAGCCCGCATCGGAATACCAGCGATTCACATTCCCTCTCCAGAGTGATCCAGCCCGCATCGGAGTACCAGCAATACACCTTCCGTCACGAGAGTGATCCAGCCCGCATCGGTGTACCAGCCATTCACCTTCCGTCACCAGAGTGATCCAGCCCCCATCGGAGTACCAGCGATTCACCTTCCCTCTCCAGAGGGATCCAGCCAGCATCAGAGTACCAGCGATTCACCTTCCGTCGCCAGAGTGATCCAGCCCGCATCGGAGTACCAGCAATTCACGTTCCGTCACCAGAGTGATCCAGGTCGCATCGGAGTACCAGCAATTCACCTTCCCTCTCCAGAGTGATCCAGCCCGCATCGGAATACCAGGAATTCAACTTCCATCACCAGAGTGATCCAGCCCGCATCGGTGTACCAGCAATTAACCTTCCGTCACCAGAGTGATCCAGACCGCATCGGTGAACCAGCAATTCACCTTCCGTCGCCAGAGTGACCCAGCCCGCATCGGAGTACCAGCAATTCACCTTCCCTCTCCAGAGTGACCCAGCCCGCATCGGAGGACCATCAATTCACCTTCCGTCGCCAGAGTGACCCAGCCCGCATCAGAGTACCAGCAATTCACCTTCCGTCACCAGAGTGATCCAGCCCCCATCGGAGTACCAGCGATTCACCTTCCCTCTCCAGAGTGATCCAGCCAGCATCAGAGTACCAGCGATTCACCTTCCGTCGCCAGAGTGATCCAGCCCGCATCGGAGTACCAGCAATTCACGTTCCGTCACCAGAGTGATACAGGTCGCATCGGAGTACCAGCAATTCACCTTCCCTCTCCAGAGTGAATCAGCCCGCATCGGAATACCAGGAATTCACCTTCCCTCACCAGAGTGATCCAGCCCGCATCGGTGTACCAGCAATTCACCTTCCGTCACCAGAGTGATCCAGCCCGCATCTGTGAACCAGCAATTCACCTTCCCTCACCAGAGTGATCCAGTCCGCATCGGAGTACCAGCAATTCATCTTCCGTCACCAGAGTGATCCAGCCCGCATCGGAGTACCAGCAATTCACCTTCCGTCACCAGCGTGATCCAGCCCGCATCGGAGAACCAGCTATTCAACTTCCGTCGCCAGAGTGACCCAGCCCGCATCGGAGTACCAGCAATTCACCTTCCCTCTCCAGAGTGATCCAGCCAGCATCAGAGTACCAGCAATTCAGCTTCCGTCGCCAGAGTGACCCAGCCCGCATCGGAGTACCAGCGATTCACCTTCCATCACCAGAGTGATCCAGCCAGCATCTGAGTACCAGCGATTCACATTCCCTCTCCAGAGTGATCCAGCCAGCATCTGAGTACCAGTAATTCACCTTCTGTCGCCAGAGTGATCCAGCCCGCATCGGAGTACAAGCGATTCACATTCCCTCTCCAGAGTGATCCAGCCCGCATCGGAGTACCAGCGATTCACCTTCCGTCGCCACAGTGACCAAGCCCGCATCGGAGTAACAGCAATACACCTTCCATCACCAGAGTGATCCAGCCAGCATCGGAGTACCAGCAATTCACCTTCCGTCACCAGAGTGATCCAGCCAGCATCGGAGTACCAGCAATTCACCTTCCCTCTCCAGAGTGATCCAGCCAGCATCGGAGTACCAGCAATTCACCTTCCTTCGCCAGAGTAACCCAGCCCGCATCGGAGTACCAGCGATTCACATTCTCTCTCCAGAGTGACCCAGCCCGCATCGGAGTACCAGCGATTCACCTTCCGTCACCAGATTGATCCAGCCCGCATTGGAGTACCAGCAATTCACCTTCCCTCTCCAGAGTGACCCAGCCCGCATCGGAGGACCAGCAATTCACCTTCCGTCGCCAGAGTGACCCAGCCCGCATCAGAGTACCAGCAATTCACCTTCCGTCACCAGAGTGATCCAGCCCCCATCGGAGTACCAGCGATTCACCTTCCCTCTCCAGAGTGATCCAGCCAGCATCAGAGTACCAGCGATTCACCTTCCGTCGCAGGAGTGATCCAGCCCGCATCGGAGTACCAGCAATTCACGTTCCGTCACCAGAGTGATCCAGGTGGCATCGGAGTACCAGCAATTCACCTTCCCTCTCCAGAGTGATCCAGCCCGCATCGGAATACCAAGAATTCACCTTCCCTCACCAGAGTGATCCAGCCCGCATCGGAGTACCAGCAATACACCTTCCGTCACCAGAGTGATCCAGCCCGCATCGGTGAACCAGCAATTCACCTTCCCTCACCAGAGTGATCCAGTCCGCATCGGAGTACCAGCAATTCACCTTCCGTCACCAGCGTGATCCAGCCCGCATCGGAGTACCAGCAATTCACCTTCCGTCACCAGCGTGATCCAGCCCGCATCGGAGAACCAGCAATTCAACTTCCGTCGCCAGAGTGACCCAGCCCGCATCGGAGTACCAGCAATTCACCTTCCCTCTCCAGAGTGATCCAGCCAGCATCAGAGTACCAGCAATTCAGCTTCCGTCGCCAGAGTGACCCAGCCCGCATCGGAGTACCAGCGATTCACCTTCCATCACCAGAGTGATCCAGCCAGCATCTGAGTACCAGCAATTCACCTTCCATCGGCAGAGTGACCCAGCCCGCATCGGAGTACCAGCGATTCACATTCCCTCTCCAGAGCGATCCAGCCAGCATCTGAGTACCAGTAATTCACCTTCTGTCGCCAGAGTGATCCAGCCCGCATCGGTGTACCAGCGATTCACCTTCCCTCTCCAGAGTGATCCAGCCAGCATCGGAGTACCAGCAATTCACCTTCCCTCTCCAGAGTGATCCAGCCTGCATCGGAGTACCAGCAATTCACCTTCCTTCGCCAGAGTAATCCAGCCCGCATCGGAGTACCAGCGATTCACATTCTCTCTCCAGAGTGATCCAGCCAGCATCTGAGTACCAGCAATTCACCTTCTGTCACCAGAGTGATCCAGCCCGCATCGGAGTACCAGCAATTCAACTTCCGTCGCCAGAGTGACCCAGCCTGCATCGGAGTACCAGCAATTCACCTTCCCTCTCCAGAGTGATCCAGCCAGCATCAGAGTACCAGCAATTCACCTTCCCTCTCCAGAGTGATCCAGCCAGCATCTGAGTACCAGCAATTCAGCTTCCGTCGCCAGAGTGACCCAGCCCGCATCGGAGTACCAGCGATTCACCTTCCATCACCAGAGTGATCCAGCCAGCATCTGAGTACCAGCAATTCACCTTCCGTCGGCAGAGTGACCCAGCCCGCATCGGAGTACAAGCGATTCACATTCCCTCTCCAGAGTGATCCAGCCCGCATCGGAGTACCAGCAATTCACCTTCCCTCTCCAGAGTGATGCAGCCAGCATCGGAGTACCAGCAATTCACCTTCCCGCCCCAGATTGATCCAGCCAGCACCTGAGTACCAGCAATTCACCTTCCGTCGCCAGAGTAACCCAGCCTGCATCGGAGTACCATCAATTCACCTTCCCTCTCCAGAGTGATCCAGCCAGCATTAGAGTACCAGCAATTCACCTTCCCTCTCCAGAGTGATCCAGCCAGCATCGGAGTACCAGCAATTCACCTTCCCTCTCCAGAGTGACCCAGCCCGCATCGGTGTACCAGCGATTCACATTCCCTCTCCAGAGTGATCCAGCCCGCATCGGAGTACCAGCAATACACCTTCCGTCACGAGAGTGATCCAGCCCGCATCGGTGTACCAGCCATTCACCTTCCGTCACCAGAGTGATCCAGCCCCCATCGGAGTACCAGCGATTCACCTTCCCTCTCCAGAGTGATCCAGCCAGCATCAGAGTACCAGCGATTCACCTTCCGTCGCCAGAGTGATCCAGCCCGCATCGGAGTACCAGCAATTCACGTTCCGTCACCAGAGTGATCCAGGTCGCATCGGAGTACCAGCAATTCACCTTCCCTCTCCAGAGTGATCCAGCCCGCATCGGAATACCAGGAATTCAACTTCCATCACCAGAGTGATCCAGCCCGCATCGGTGTACCAGCAATTAACCTTCCGTCACCAGAGTGATCCAGACCGCATCGGTGAACCAGCAATTCACCTTCCGTCGCCAGAGTGACCCAGCCCGCATCGGAGTACCAGCAATTCAACTTCCCTCTCCAGAGTTATCCAGCCAGCATCGGAGTACCAGCAATTCACCTTCCGACACAAGAGTGACCCAGCCCGCATCGGAGTACCAGCAATTCACCTTCCCTCTCCAGAGTGATCCAGCCAGCATCTGAGTACCAGCAATTCACCTTCCGTCGCCAGAGTGATCCAGCCCGCATCGGAGTACCAGCGATTCACCTTCCCTCTCCAGAGTGATCCACCCAGCATCGGAATACCAGCAATTCACCTTCCATCACCAGAGTGATCCAGCCCGCATCGGAGTACCAGCAGTTCACCTTCCCTCACCAGAGTTATCCAGCCCGCATAGGAGTACCAGCAATTCACCTTCCCTCACCAGAGTGATCCAGTCCGCATCGGAGTACCAGCAATTCATCTTCCGTCACCAGAGTGATCCAGCCCGCATCGGAGTACCAGCAATTCACCTTCCGTCACCAGCGTGATCCAGCCCGCATCGGAGAACCAGCAATTCAACTTCCGTCGCCAGAGTGACCCAGCCCGCATCGGAGTACCAGCAATTCACCTTCCCTCTCCAGAGTGATCCAGCCAGCATCAGAGTACCAGCAATTCAGCTTCCGTCGCCAGACTGACCCAGCCCGCATCGGAGTACCAGCGATTCACCTTCCATCACCAGAGTGATCCAGCCAGCATCTGAGTACCAGCAATTCACCTTCCGTCGCCAGAGTGACCCAGCCCGCATCGGAGTACCAGCAATTCACCTTCCCTCACCAGAGTGATTCAGCCTGCTTCGGAGTACCAGCAATTCACCTTCTGTCACCAGAGTGATCCAGCCCGCATCGGAGTACCAGCAATTCACCTTCCGTCACCAGAGTGATCCAGCCCGTATCGGAGTACCAGCAATTAACCTTCTGTCACCAGAGTGATCCAGCCCGCATCGGAGTACCAGCAATTCACCTTCTGTCACCAGAGTGATCCAGCCCGCATCGGAGTACCAGCAATTCACCTTCCGTCACCAGCGTGATCCAGCCCGCATCGGAGAACCAGCAATTCAACTTCCGTCGCCAGAGTGACCCAGCCCGCATCGGAGTACCAGCAATTCACCTTCCCTCTCCAGAGTGACCCAGCCCGCATCGGAGGACCAGCAATTCACCTTCCGTCGCCAGAGTGACCCAGCCCGCATCGGAGTACCAGCAATTCACCTTCCCTATCCAGAGTGACCCAGCCCGCATCGGAGGACCAGCAATTCACCTTCCGTCGCCAGAGTGACCCAGCCCGCATCAGAGTACCAGCAATTCACCTTCCGTCACCAGAGTGATCCAGCCCCCATCGGAGTACCAGCGATTCACCTTCCCTCTCCAGAGTGATCCAGCCAGCATCAGAGTACCAGCGATTCACCTTCCGTCGCCAGAGTGATCCAGCCCGCATCGGAGTACCAGCAATTCACGTTCCGTCACCAGAGTGATCCAGGTGGCATCGGAGTACCAGCAATTCACCGTCCCTCTCCAGAGTGATCCAGCCCGCATCGGAATACCAGGAATTCACCTTCCCTCACCAGAGTGATCCAGCCCGCATCGGAGTACCAGCAATACACCTTCCGTCACCAGAGTGATCCAGCCCGCATCGGTGAACCAGCAATTCACCTTCCCTCACCAGAGTGATCCAGTCCGCATCGGAGTACCAGCAATTCACCTTCCGTCACCAGCGTGATCCAGCCCGCATCGGAGTACCAGCAATTCACCTTCCGTCTCCAGCGTGATCCAGCCCGCATCGGAGAACCAGCAATTCAACTTCCGTCGCCAGAGTGACCCAGCCCGCATCGGAGTACCAGCAATTCACCTTCCCTCTCCAGAGTGATCCAGCCAGCATCAGAGTACCAGCAATTCAGCTTCCGTCGCCAGAGTGACCCAGCCCGCATCGGAGTACCAGCGATTCACCTTCCATCACCAGAGTGATCCAGCCAGCATCTGAGTACCAGCAATTCACCTTCCATCGGCAGAGTGACCCAGCCCGCATCGGAGTACCAGCGATTCACATTCCCTCTCCAGAGCGATCCAGCCAGCATCTGAGTACCAGTAATTCACCTTCTGTCGCCAGAGTGATCCAGCCCGTATCGGAGTACCAGCAATACACCTTCCGTCACGAGAGTGATCCAGCCCGCATCGGTGTACCAGCGATTCACCTTCCCTCTCCAGAGTGATCCAGCCAGCATCGGAGTACCAGCAATTCACCTTCCCTCTCCAGAGTGATCAAGCCAGCATCGGAGTACCACCAATTCACCTTCCTTCGCCAGAGTAATCCAGCCCGCATCGGAGTACCAGCGATTCACATTCTCTCTCCAGAGTGATCCAGCCAGCATCTGAGTACCAGCAATTCACCTTCTGTCACCAGAGTGATCCAGCCCGCATCGGAGTACCAGCAATTCAACTTCCGTCGCCAGAGTGACCCAGCCTGCATCGGAGTACCAGCAATTCACCTTCCCTCTCCAGAGTGATCCAGCCAGCATCAGAGTACCAGCAATTCACCTTCCCTCTCCAGAGTGATCCAGCCAGCATCTGAGTACCAGCAATTCAGCTTCCGTCGCCGGAGTGACCCAGCCCGCATCGGAGTACCAGCGATTCACCTTCCATCACCAGAGTGATCCAGCCAGCATCTGAGTACCAGCAATTCACCTTCCGTCGGCAGAGTGACCCAGCCCGCATCGGAGTACAAGCGATTCACATTCCCTCTCCAGAGTGATCCAGCCAGCATCGGAGTACCAGCAATTCACCTTCCCGCTCCAGATTGATCCAGCCAGCACCTGAGTACCAGCAATTCACCTTCCGTCGCCAGAGTAACCCAGCCTGCATCGGAGTACCATCAATTCACCTTCCCTCTCCAGAGTGATCCAGCCAGCATTAGAGTACCAGCAATTCACCTTCCCTCTCCAGAGTGATCCAGCCAGCATCGGAGTACCAGCAATTCACCTTCCCTCTCCAGAGTGACCCAGCCCGCATCGGTGTACCAGCGATTCACATTCCCTCTCCAGAGTGATCCAGCCAGCATCTGAGTACCAGTAATTCACCTTCTGTCGCCTGAGTGATCCAGCCCGCATCGGAATACCAGCGATTCACATTCCCTCTCCAGAGTGATCCAGCCCGCATCGGAGTACCAGCAATACACCTTCCGTCACGAGAGTGATCCAGCCCGCATCGGTGTACCAGCCATTCACCTTCCGTCACCAGAGTGATCCAGCCCCCATCGGAGTACCAGCGATTCACCTTCCCTCTCCAGAGTGATCCAGCCTGCATCAGAGTACCAGCGATTCACCTTCCGTCGCCAGCGTGATCCAGCCCGCATCGGAGTACCAGCAATTCACGTTCCGTCACCAGAGTGATCCAGGTCGCATCGGAGTACCAGCAATTCACCTTCCCTCTCCAGAGTGATCCAGCCCGCATCGGAATACCAGGAATTCACCTTCCATCACCAGAGTGATCCAGCCCGCATCGGAGTACCAGCAATTCACCTTCCCTCTCCAGAGTGATCCAGCCCGCATCGGAATACCAAGAATTCACCTTCCCTCACCAGAGTGATCCAGCCCGCATCGGAGTACCAGCAATACACCTTCCGTCACCAGAGTGATCCAGCCCGCATCGGTGAACCAGCAATTCACCTTCCCTCACCAGAGTGATCCAGTCCGCATCGGAGTACCAGCAATTCACCTTCCGTCACCAGCGTGATCCAGCCCGCATCGGAGTACCAGCAATTCACCTTCCGTCACCAGCGTGATCCAGCCCGCATCGGAGAACCAGCAATTCAACTTCCGTCGCCAGAGTGACCCAGCCCGCATCGGAGTACCAGCAATTCACCTTCCCTCTCCAGAGTGATCCAGCCAGCATCAGAGTACCAGCAATTCAGCTTCCGTCGCCAGAGTGACCCAGCCCGCATCGGAGTACCAGCGATTCACCTTCCATCACCAGAGTGATCCAGCCAGCATCTGAGTACCAGCAATTCACCTTCCATCGGCAGAGTGACCCAGCCCGCATCGGAGTACCAGCGATTCACATTCCCTCTCCAGAGCGATCCAGCCAGCATCTGAGTACCAGTAATTCACCTTCTGTCGCCAGAGTGATCCAGCCCGCATCGGTGTACCAGCGATTCACCTTCCCTCTCCAGAGTGATCCAGCCAGCATCGGAGTACCAGCAATTCACCTTCCCTCTCCAGAGTGATCCAGCCAGCATCGGAGTACCAGCAATTCACCTTCCTTCGCCAGAGTAATCCAGCCCGCATCGGAGTACCAGCGATTCACATTCTCTCTCCAGAGTGATCCAGCCAGCATCTGAGTACCAGCAATTCACCTTCTGTCACCAGAGTGATCCAGCCCGCATCGGAGTACCAGCAATTCAACTTCCGTCGCCAGAGTGACCCAGCCTGCATCGGAGTACCAGCAATTCACCTTCCCTCTCCAGAGTGATCCAGCCAGCATCAGAGTACCAGCAATTCACCTTCCCTCTCCAGAGTGATCCAGCCAGCATCTGAGTACCAGCAATTCAGCTTCCGTCGCCAGAGTGACCCAGCCCGCATCGGAGTACCAGCGATTCACCTTCCATCACCAGAGTGATCCAGCCAGCATCTGAGTACCAGCAATTCACCTTCCGTCGGCAGAGTGACCCAGCCCGCATCGGAGTACAAGCGATTCACATTCCCTCTCCAGAGTGATCCAGCCCGCATCGGAGTACCAGCAATTCACCTTCCCTCTCCAGAGTGATGCAGCCAGCATCGGAGTACCAGCAATTCACCTTCCCGCCCCAGATTGATCCAGCCAGCACCTGAGTACCAGCAATTCACCTTCCGTCGCCAGAGTAACCCAGCCTGCATCGGAGTACCATCAATTCACCTTCCCTCTCCAGAGTGATCCAGCCAGCATTAGAGTACCAGCAATTCACCTTCCCTCTCCAGAGTGATCCAGCCAGCATCGGAGTACCAGCAATTCACCTTCCCTCTCCAGAGTGACCCAGCCCGCATCGGTGTACCAGCGATTCACATTCCCTCTCCAGAGTGATCCAGCCCGCATCGGAGTACCAGCAATACACCTTCCGTCACGAGAGTGATCCAGCCCGCATCGGTGTACCAGCCATTCACCTTCCGTCACCAGAGTGATCCAGCCCCCATCGGAGTACCAGCGATTCACCTTCCCTCTCCAGAGTGATCCAGCCAGCATCAGAGTACCAGCGATTCACCTTCCGTCGCCAGAGTGATCCAGCCCGCATCGGAGTACCAGCAATTCACGTTCCGTCACCAGAGTGATCCAGGTCGCATCGGAGTACCAGCAATTCACCTTCCCTCTCCAGAGTGATCCAGCCCGCATCGGAATACCAGGAATTCAACTTCCATCACCAGAGTGATCCAGCCCGCATCGGTGTACCAGCAATTAACCTTCCGTCACCAGAGTGATCCAGACCGCATCGGTGAACCAGCAATTCACCTTCCGTCGCCAGAGTGACCCAGCCCGCATCGGAGTACCAGCAATTCAACTTCCCTCTCCAGAGTTATCCAGCCAGCATCGGAGTACCAGCAATTCACCTTCCGACACAAGAGTGACCCAGCCCGCATCGGAGTACCAGCAATTCACCTTCCCTCTCCAGAGTGATCCAGCCAGCATCTGAGTACCAGCAATTCACCTTCCGTCGCCAGAGTGATCCAGCCCGCATCGGAGTACCAGCGATTCACCTTCCCTCTCCAGAGTGATCCACCCAGCATCGGAATACCAGCAATTCACCTTCCATCACCAGAGTGATCCAGCCCGCATCGGAGTACCAGCAGTTCACCTTCCCTCACCAGAGTTATCCAGCCCGCATAGGAGTACCAGCAATTCACCTTCCCTCACCAGAGTGATCCAGTCCGCATCGGAGTACCAGCAATTCATCTTCCGTCACCAGAGTGATCCAGCCCGCATCGGAGTACCAGCAATTCACCTTCCGTCACCAGCGTGATCCAGCCCGCATCGGAGAACCAGCAATTCAACTTCCGTCGCCAGAGTGACCCAGCCCGCATCGGAGTACCAGCAATTCACCTTCCCTCTCCAGAGTGATCCAGCCAGCATCAGAGTACCAGCAATTCAGCTTCCGTCGCCAGACTGACCCAGCCCGCATCGGAGTACCAGCGATTCACCTTCCATCACCAGAGTGATCCAGCCAGCATCTGAGTACCAGCAATTCACCTTCCGTCGCCAGAGTGACCCAGCCCGCATCGGAGTACCAGCAATTCACCTTCCCTCACCAGAGTGATCCAGCCTGCTTCGGAGTACCAGCAATTCACCTTCTGTCACCAGAGTGATCCAGCCCGCATCGGAGTACCAGCAATTCACATTCCGTCACCAGAGTGATCCAGCCCGTATCGGAGTACCAGCAATTAACCTTCTGTCACCAGAGTGATCCAGCCCGCATCGGAGTACCAGCAATTCACCTTCTGTCACCAGAGTGATCCAGCCCGCATCGGAGTACCAGCAATTCACCTTCCGTCACCAGCGTGATCCAGCCCGCATCGGAGAACCAGCAATTCAACTTCCGTCGCCAGAGTGACCCAGCCCGCATCGGAGTACCAGCAATTCACCTTCCCTCTCCAGAGTGACCCAGCCCGCATCGGAGGACCAGCAATTCACCTTCCGTCGCCAGAGTGACCCAGCCCGCATCGGAGTACCAGCAATTCACCTTCCCTATCCAGAGTGACCCAGCCCGCATCGGAGGACCAGCAATTCACCTTCCGTCGCCAGAGTGACCCAGCCCGCATCAGAGTACCAGCAATTCACCTTCCGTCACCAGAGTGATCCAGCCCCCATCGGAGTACCAGCGATTCACCTTCCCTCTCCAGAGTGATCCAGCCAGCATCAGAGTACCAGCGATTCACCTTCCGTCGCCAGAGTGATCCAGCCCGCATCGGAGTACCAGCAATTCACGTTCCGTCACCAGAGTGATCCAGGTGGCATCGGAGTACCAGCAATTCACCGTCCCTCTCCAGAGTGATCCAGCCCGCATCGGAATACCAGGAATTCACCTTCCCTCACCAGAGTGATCCAGCCCGCATCGGAGTACCAGCAATACACCTTCCGTCACCAGAGTGATCCAGCCCGCATCGGTGAACCAGCAATTCACCTTCCCTCACCAGAGTGATCCAGTCCGCATCGGAGTACCAGCAATTCACCTTCCGTCACCAGCGTGATCCAGCCCGCATCGGAGTACCAGCAATTCACCTTCCGTCTCCAGCGTGATCCAGCCCGCATCGGAGAACCAGCAATTCAACTTCCGTCGCCAGAGTGACCCAGCCCGCATCGGAGTACCAGCAATTCACCTTCCCTCTCCAGAGTGATCCAGCCAGCATCAGAGTACCAGCAATTCAGCTTCCGTCGCCAGAGTGACCCAGCCCGCATCGGAGTACCAGCGATTCACCTTCCATCACCAGAGTGATCCAGCCAGCATCTGAGTACCAGCAATTCACCTTCCATCGGCAGAGTGACCCAGCCCGCATCGGAGTACCAGCGATTCACATTCCCTCTCCAGAGCGATCCAGCCAGCATCTGAGTACCAGTAATTCACCTTCTGTCGCCAGAGTGATCCAGCCCGTATCGGAGTACCAGCAATACACCTTCCGTCACGAGAGTGATCCAGCCCGCATCGGTGTACCAGCGATTCACCTTCCCTCTCCAGAGTGATCCAGCCAGCATCGGAGTACCAGCAATTCACCTTCCCTCTCCAGAGTGATCAAGCCAGCATCGGAGTACCACCAATTCACCTTCCTTCGCCAGAGTAATCCAGCCCGCATCGGAGTACCAGCGATTCACATTCTCTCTCCAGAGTGATCCAGCCAGCATCTGAGTACCAGCAATTCACCTTCTGTCACCAGAGTGATCCAGCCCGCATCGGAGTACCAGCAATTCAACTTCCGTCGCCAGAGTGACCCAGCCTGCATCGGAGTACCAGCAATTCACCTTCCCTCTCCAGAGTGATCCAGCCAGCATCAGAGTACCAGCAATTCACCTTCCCTCTCCAGAGTGATCCAGCCAGCATCTGAGTACCAGCAATTCAGCTTCCGTCGCCGGAGTGACCCAGCCCGCATCGGAGTACCAGCGATTCACCTTCCATCACCAGAGTGATCCAGCCAGCATCTGAGTACCAGCAATTCACCTTCCGTCGGCAGAGTGACCCAGCCCGCATCGGAGTACAAGCGATTCACATTCCCTCTCCAGAGTGATCCAGCCCGCATCGGAGTACCAGCAATTCACCTTCCCTCTCCAGAGTGATCCAGCCAGCATCGGAGTACCAGCAATTCACCTTCCCGCTCCAGATTGATCCAGCCAGCACCTGAGTACCAGCAATTCACCTTCCGTCGCCAGAGTAACCCAGCCTGCATCGGAGTACCATCAATTCACCTTCCCTCTCCAGAGTGATCCAGCCAGCATTAGAGTACCAGCAATTCACCTTCCCTCTCCAGAGTGATCCAGCCAGCATCGGAGTACCAGCAATTCACCTTCCCTCTCCAGAGTGACCCAGCCCGCATCGGTGTACCAGCGATTCACATTCCCTCTCCAGAGTGATCCAGCCAGCATCTGAGTACCAGTAATTCACCTTCTGTCGCCTGAGTGATCCAGCCCGCATCGGAATACCAGCGATTCACATTCCCTCTCCAGAGTGATCCAGCCCGCATCGGAGTACCAGCAATACACCTTCCGTCACGAGAGTGATCCAGCCCGCATCGGTGTACCAGCCATTCACCTTCCGTCACCAGAGTGATCCAGCCCCCATCGGAGTACCAGCGATTCACCTTCCCTCTCCAGAGTGATCCAGCCTGCATCAGAGTACCAGCGATTCACCTTCCGTCGCCAGCGTGATCCAGCCCGCATCGGAGTACCAGCAATTCACGTTCCGTCACCAGAGTGATCCAGGTCGCATCGGAGTACCAGCAATTCACCTTCCCTCTCCAGAGTGATCCAGCCCGCATCGGAATACCAGGAATTCACCTTCCATCACCAGAGTGATCCAGCCCGCATCGGTGTACCAGCAATTCACCTTCCGTCACCAGAGTGATCCAGACCGCATCGGTGAACCAGCAATTCACCTTCCGTCGCCAGAGTGACCCAGCCCGCATCGGAGTACCAGCAATTCAACTTCCCTCTCCAGAGTTATCCAGCCAGCATCGGAGTACCAGCAATTCACCTTCCGACACAAGAGTGACCCAGCCCGCATCGGAGTACCAGCAATTCACCTTCCCTCTCCAGAGTGATCCAGCCAGCATCTGAGTACCAGCAAATCACCTTCCGTCGCCAGAGTGATCCAGCCCGCATCGGAGTACCAGCGATTCACCTTCCCTCTCCAGAGTGATCCACCCAGCATCGGAATACCAGCAATTCACCTTCCATCACCAGAGTGATCCAGCCCGCATCGGAGTACCAGCAGTTCACCTTCCCTCACCAGAGTTATCCAGCCCGCATAGGAGTACCAGCAATTCACCTTCCCTCACCAGAGTGATCCAGTCCGCATCGGAGTACCAGCAATTCATCTTCCGTCACCAGGGTGATCTAGCCCGCATCGGAGTACCAGCAATTCACCTTCCGTCACCAGCGTGATCCAGCCCGCATCGGAGAACCAGCAATTCAACTTCCGTCGCCAGAGTGACCCAGCCCGCATCGGAGTACCAGCAATTCACCTTCCCTCTCCAGAGTGATCCAGCCAGCATCTGAGTACCAGCAATTCACCTTCCGTCGCCAGAGTGACCCAGCCCGCATCGGAGTACCAGCAATTCACCTTCCCTCACCAGAGTGATCCAGCCGCTTCGGAGTACCAGCAATTCACCTTCTGTCACCAGAGTGATCCAGCCCGCATCGGAGTACCAGCAATTCACCTTCCGTCACCAGAGTGATCCAGCCCGTATCGGAGTACCAGCAATTAACCTTCTGTCACCAGAGAGATCCAGCCCACATCGGAGTACCAGCAATTCACCTTCTGTCACCAGAGTGATCCAGCCCGTATCGGAGTACCAGCAATTCACCTTCCGTCGCCAGAGTGATCCAGCCCGCATCGTATTACCAGCAATTCTCCTTCCCTCTCCAGAGTGATCCAGCCAGCATCGGAGTACCAGCAATTCACCTTCCGTCGCCAGAGTGACCCAGCCCGCATCGGAGTACCAGCAATTCACCTTCCGTCACCAGAGTGATCCAGCCCGCATCGGAGTACCAGCGATTCACCTTCCCTCTCCAGAGTGATCCAGCCAGCATCTGAGTACCAGCAATTCACCTACCCTCTCCAAAGTGATCCAGCCCGCATCGGAATACCAGGAATTCACCTTCAATCACCAGAGTGATCCAGCCCGCATCGGAGTACCAGCAATTCACCTTCCGTCGGCAGAGTGACCCTGCCCGCATCGCAGTACCTGCGATTCACCTACCCTCTCCAGAGTGATCCAGCCCGCATCGGAATACCAGCAATTCACCTTCCATCACCAGAGTGATCCAGCCCGCATCGGAGTACCATCAGTTCACCTTCCCTCACCAGAGTTATCCAGCCCGCATCGGAGTACCAGCAATTCACCTTCCCTCACCAGAGTGATCCAGCCCGCATCGGAGTACCAGCAATTCACCTTCCGTCACCAGAGTGATCCAGCCCGCATCGGAGTACCAGCAATTCACCTTCCGTCACCAGAGTGATCCAGCCCGCATCGGAGTACCAGCAATTCACCTTCCGTCGCCAGAGTGACCCAGCCCGCATCGGAGTACCAGCAATTCATCTTCCCTCTCCAGAGTGATCCAGCCAGCATCGGAGTACCAGCAATTCACCTTCCGTCGCCAGAGTGACCCAGCCCGCATCGGAGTACCAGCAATTCACCTTCCTTCTCCAGAATGATCCAGCCAGCATCTGAGTATCAGCAATTCAGCTTCCGTTGCCAGAGTGACCCAGCCCGCATCGGAGTACCAGCGATTCACCTTCCCTCTCCAGAGTGATCCAGCCAGCATCTGAGTACCAGCAATTCACCTTCCGTCGGCAGAGTGACTCAGCCCGCATCGGAGTACCAGCGATTCACCTTGCGTACCAGAGTGATCCAGCCCGCATCGGAGTACCAGCAGTACACCTTCCCTCACCAGAGTTATACAGCCCGCATCGGAGTATCAGCAATTCACCTTCTGTCACCAGAGTGATCCAGCCCGCATCGGAGTACCAGCAATTCACCTTCCCTCTCCAGAGTGATCCAGCCCGCATCGGAATACCAGGAATTCACCTTCCATCACCAGAGTGATCCAGCCCGCATCGGTGTACCAGCAATTCACCTTCCGTCACCAGAGTGATCCAGACCGCATCGGTGAACCAGCAATTCACCTTCCGTCGCCAGAGTGACCCAGCCCGCATCGGAGTACCAGCAATTCAACTTCCCTCTCCAGAGTTATCCAGCCAGCATCGGAGTACCAGCAATTCACCTTCCGACACAAGAGTGACCCAGCCCGCATCGGAGTACCAGCAATTCACCTTCCCTCTCCAGAGTGATCCAGCCAGCATCTGAGTTCCAGCAATTCACCTTCCGTCGCCAGAGTGATCCAGCCCGCATCGGAGTACCAGCGATTCACCTTCCCTCTCCAGAGTGATCCACCCAGCATCGGAAGACCAGCAATTCACCTTCCATCACCAGAGTGATCCAGCCCGCATCGGAGTACCAGCAGTTCACCTTCCCTCACCAGAGTTATCCAGCCCGCATAGGAGTACCAGCAATTCACCTTCCCTCACCAGAGTGATCCAGTCCGCATCGGAGTACCAGCAATTCATCTTCCGTCACCAGAGTGATCCAGCCCGCATCGGAGTACCAGCAATTCACCTTCCGTCACCAGCGTGATCCAGCCCGCATCGGAGAACCAGCAATTCAACTTCCGTCGCCAGAGTGACCCAGCCCGCATCGGAGTACCAGCAATTCACCTTCCCTCTCCAGAGTGATCCAGCCAGCATCAGAGTACCAGCAATTCAGCTTCCGTCGCCAGACTGACCCAGCCCGCATCGGAGTACCAGCGATTCACCTTCCATCACCAGAGTGATCCAGCCAGCATCTGAGTACCAGCAATTCACCTTCCGTCGCCAGAGTGACCCAGCCCGCATCGGAGTACCAGCAATTCACCTTCCCTCACCAGAGTGATCCAGCCTGCTTCGGAGTACCAGCAATTCACCTTCTGTCACCAGAGTGATCCAGCCCGCATCGGAGTACCAGCAATTCACCTTCCGTCACCAGAGTGATCCAGCCCGTATCGGAGTACCAGCAATTAACCTTCTGTCACCAGAGTGATCCAGCCCGCATCGGAGTACCAGCAATTCACCTTCTGTCACCAGAGTGATCCAGCCCGTATCGGAGTACCAGCAATTCACCTTCCGTCGCCAGAGTGATCCAGCCCGCATCGTATTACCAGCAATTCTCCTTCCCTCTCCAGAGTGATCCAGCCAGCACCTGAGTACCAGCAATTCACCTTCCGTCGCCAGAGTGACCCAGCCCGCATCAGAGTACCAGCAATTCACCTTCCGTCACCAGAGTGATCCAGCCCGCATCGGAGTACCAGCGATTCACCTTCCCTCTCCAGAGTGATCCAGCCAGCATCTGAGTACCAGCGATTCACCTTCCGTCGCCAGAGTGATCCAGCCCGCATCGGTGAACCAGCAATTCACCTTCCCTCACCAGAGTGATCCAGTCCGCATCGGAGTACCAGCAATTCACCTTCCGTCACCAGCGTGATCCAGCCCGCATCGGAGTACCAGCAATTCACCTTCCGTCACCAGCGTGATCCAGCCCGCATCGGAGAACCAGCAATTCAACTTCCGTCGCCAGAGTGACCCAGCCCGCATCGGAGTACCAGCAATTCACCTTCCCTCTCCAGAGTGACCCAGCCCGCATCGGAGGACCAGCAATTCACCTTCCGTCGCCAGAGTGACCCAGCCCGCATCGGAGTACCAGCAATTCACCTTCCCTCTCCAGAGTGACCCAGCCCGCATCGGAGGACCAGCAATTCACCTTCCGTCGCCAGAGTGACCCAGCCCGCATCAGAGTACCAGCAATTCACCTTCCGTCACCAGAGTGATCCAGCCCCCATCGGAGTACCAGCGATTCACCTTCCCTCTCCAGAGTGATCCAGCCAGCATCAGAGTACCAGCGATTCACCTTCCGTCGCCAGAGTGATCCAGCCCGCATCGGAGTACCAGCAATTCACGTTCCGTCACCAGAGTGATCCAGGTGGCATCGGAGTACCAGCAATTCACCTTCCCTCTCCAGAGTGATCCAGCCCGCATCGGAATACCAGGAATTCACCTTCCCTCACCAGAGTGATCCAGCCCGCATCGGAGTACCAGCAATACACCTTCCGTCACCAGAGTGATCCAGCCCGCATCGGTGAACCAGCAATTCACCTTCCCTCACCAGAGTGATCCAGTCCGCATCGGAGTACCAGCAATTCACCTTCCGTCACCAGCGTGATCCAGCCCGCATCGGAGTACCAGCAATTCACCTTCTGTCACCAGAGTTATCCAGCCCGCATCGGAGTACCAGCAATTCAACTTCCGTCGCCAGAGTGACCCAGCCTTCATCGGAGTACCAGCAATTCACCTTCCCTCTCCAGAGTGATCCAGCCAGCATCAGAGTACCAGCAATTCACCTTCCCTCTCCAGAGTGATCCAGCCAGCATCTGAGTACCAGCAATTCAGCTTCCGTCGCCGGAGTGACCCAGCCCGCATCGGAGTACCAGCGATTCACCTTCCATCACCAGAGTGATCCAGCCAGCATCTGAGTACCAGCAATTCACCTTCCGTCGGCAGAGTGACCCAGCCCGCATCGGAGTACAAGCGATTCACATTCCCTCTCCAGAGTGATCCAGCCCGCATCGGAGTACCAGCAATTCACCTTCCATCTCCAGAGTGATCCAGCCAGCATCGGAGTACCAGCAATTCACCTTCCCGCTCCAGATTGATCCAGCCAGCACCTGAGTACCAGCAATTCACCTTCCGTCGCCAGAGTAACCCAGCCTGCATCGGAGTACCATCAATTCACCTTCCCTCTCCAGAGTGATCCAGCCAGCATTAGAGTACCAGCAATTCACCTTCCCTCTCCAGAGTGATCCAGCCAGCATCGGAGTACCAGCAATTCACCTTCCCTCTCCAGAGTGACCCAGCCCGCATCGGTGTACCAGCGATTCACATTCCCTCTCCAGAGTGATCCAGCCAGCATCTGAATACCAGTAATTCACCTTCTGTCGCCTGAGTGATCCAGCCCGCATCGGAATACCAGCGATTCACATTCCCTCTCCAGAGTGATCCAGCCCGCATCGGAGTACCAGCAATACACCTTCCGTCACGAGAGTGATCCAGCCCGCATCGGTGTACCAGCCATTCACCTTCCGTCACCAGAGTGATCCAGCCCCCATCGGAGTACCAGCGATTCACCTTCCCTCTCCAGAGTGATCCAGCCTGCATCAGAGTACCAGCGATTCACCTTCCGTCGCCAGAGTGATCCAGCCCGCATCGGAGTACCAGAAATTCACGTTCCGTCACCAGAGTGATCCAGGTCGCATCGGAGTACCAGCAATTCACCTTCCCTCTCCAGAGTGATCCAGCCCGCATCGGAATACCAGGAATTCACCTTCCATCACCAGAGTGATCCAGCCCGCATCGGTGTACCAGCAATTCACCTTCCGTCACCAGAGTGATCCAGACCGCATCGGTGAACCAGCAATTCACCGTCCGTCGCCAGAGTGACCCAGCCCGCATCGGAGTACCAGCAATTCAACTTCCCTCTCCAGAGTTATCCAGCCAGCATCGGAGTACCAGCAATTCACCTTCCGACACAAGAGTGACCCAGCCCGCATCGGAGTACCAGCAATTCACCTTCCCTCTCCAGAGTGATCCAGCCAGCATCTGAGTACCAGCAAATCACCTTCCGTCGCCAGAGTGATCCAGCCCGCATCGGAGTACCAGCGATTCACCTTCCCTCTCCAGAGTGATCCACCCAGCATCGGAATACCAGCAATTCACCTTCCATCACCAGAGTGATCCAGCCCGCATCGGAGTACCAGCAGTTCACCTTCCCTCACCAGAGTTATCCAGCCCGCATAGGAGTACCAGCAATTCACCTTCCCTCACCAGAGTGATCCAGCCCGCATCGGAGTACCAGCAGTTCACCTTCCCTCACCAGAGTTATCCAGCCTGCTTCGGAGTACCAGCAATTCACCTTCTGTCACCAGAGTGATCCAGCCCGCATCGGAGTACCAGCAATTCACCTTCCGTCACCAGAGTGATCCAGCCCGTATCGGAGTACCAGCAATTAACCTTCTGTCACCAGAGTGATCCAGCCCGCATCGGAGTACCAGCAATTCACCTTCTGTCACCAGAGTGATCCAGCCCGTATCGGAGTACCAGCAATTCACCTTCCGTCGCCAGAGTGATCCAGCCCGCATCGTATTACCAGCAATTCTCCTTCCCTCTCCAGAGTGATCCAGCCAGCACCTGAGTACCAGCAATTCACCTTCCGTCGCCAGAGTGACCCAGCCCGCATCAGAGTACCAGCAATTCACCTTCCGTCACCAGAGTGATCCAGCCCGCATCGGAGTACCAGCGATTCACCTTCCCTCTCCAGAGTGATCCAGCCAGCATCTGAGTACCAGCGATTCACCTTCCGTCGCCAGAGTGATCCAGCCCGCATCGGTGAACCAGCAATTCACCTTCCCTCACCAGAGTGATCCAGTCCGCATCGGAGTACCAGCAATTCACCTTCCGTCACCAGTGTGATCCAGCCCGCATCGGAGTACCAGCAATTCACCTTCCGTCACCAGCGTGATCCAGCCCGCATCGGAGAACCAGCAATTCAACTTCCGTCGCCAGAGTGACCCAGCCCGCATCGGAGTACCAGCAATTCACCTTCCCTCTCCAGAGTGATCCAGCCCGCATCGGAGTACCAGCAATTCACCTTCCGTCACCAGAGTGATCCAGCCCGCATCGGAGTACCAGCAATTCACCTTCCGTCACCAGAGTGATCCAGCCCGCATCGGAGTACCAGCAATTCACCTTCCGTCGCCAGAGTGACCCAGCCCGCATCGGAGTACCAGCAATTCATCTTCCCTCTCCAGAGTGATCCAGCCAGCATCGGAGTACCAGCAATTCACCTTCCGTCGCCAGAGTGACCCAGCCCGCATCGGAGTACCAGCAATTCACCTTCCTTCTCCAGAATGATCCAGCCAGCATCTGAGTATCAGCAATTCAGCTTCCGTTGCCAGAGTGACCCAGCCCGCATCGGAGTACCAGCGATTCACCTTCCCTCTCCAGAGTGATCCAGCCAGCATCTGAGTACCAGCAATTCACCTTCCGTCGGCAGAGTGACTCAGCCCGCATCGGAGTACCAGCGATTCACCTTGCGTACCAGAGTGATCCAGCCCGCATCGGAGTACCAGCAGTACACCTTCCCTCACCAGAGTTATACAGCCCGCATCGGAGTATCAGCAATTCACCTTCTGTCACCAGAGTGATCCAGCCCGCATCGGAGTACCAGCAATTCACCTTCCCTCTCCAGAGTGATCCGGCCCGCATCGGAATACCAGGAATTCACCTTCCATCACCAGAGTGATCCAGCCCGCATCGGTGTACCAGCAATTCACCTTCCGTCACCAGAGTGATCCAGACCGCATCGGTGAACCAGCAATTCACCTTCCGTCGCCAGAGTGACCCAGCCCGCATCGGAGTACCAGCAATTCAACTTCCCTCTCCAGAGTTATCCAGCCAGCATCGGAGTACCAGCAATTCACCTTCCGACACAAGAGTGACCCAGCCCGCATCGGAGTACCAGCAATTCACCTTCCCTCTCCAGAGTGATCCAGCCAGCATCTGAGTTCCAGCAATTCACCTTCCGTCGCCAGAGTGATCCAGCCCGCATCGGAGTACCAGCGATTCACCTTCCCTCTCCAGAGTGATCCACCCAGCATCGGAAGACCAGCAATTCACCTTCCATCACCAGAGTGATCCAGCCCGCATCGGAGTACCAGCAGTTCACCTTCCCTCACCAGAGTTATCCAGCCCGCATAGGAGTACCAGCAATTCACCTTCCCTCACCAGAGTGATCCAGTCCGCATCGGAGTACCAGCAATTCATCTTCCGTCACCAGAGTGATCCAGCCCGCATCGGAGTACCAGCAATTCACCTTCCGTCACCAGCGTGATCCAGCCCGCATCGGAGAACCAGCAATTCAACTTCCGTCGCCAGAGTGACCCAGCCCGCATCGGAGTACCAGCAATTCACCTTCCCTCTCCAGAGTGATCCAGCCAGCATCAGAGTACCAGCAATTCAGCTTCCGTCGCCAGACTGACCCAGCCCGCATCGGAGTACCAGCGATTCACCTTCCATCACCAGAGTGATCCAGCCAGCATCTGAGTACCAGCAATTCACCTTCCGTCGCCAGAGTGACCCAGCCCGCATCGGAGTACCAGCAATTCACCTTCCCTCACCAGAGTGATCCAGCCTGCTTCGGAGTACCAGCAATTCACCTTCTGTCACCAGAGTGATCCAGCCCGCATCGGAGTACCAGCAATTCACCTTCCGTCACCAGAGTGATCCAGCCCGTATCGGAGTACCAGCAATTAACCTTCTGTCACCAGAGTGATCCAGCCCGCATCGGAGTACCAGCAATTCACCTTCTGTCACCAGAGTGATCCAGCCCGTATCGGAGTACCAGCAATTCACCTTCCGTCGCCAGAGTGATCCAGCCCGCATCGTATTACCAGCAATTCTCCTTCCCTCTCCAGAGTGATCCAGCCAGCACCTGAGTACCAGCAATTCACCTTCCGTCGCCAGAGTGACCCAGCCCGCATCAGAGTACCAGCAATTCACCTTCCGTCACCAGAGTGATCCAGCCCGCATCGGAGTACCAGCGATTCACCTTCCCTCTCCAGAGTGATCCAGCCAGCATCTGAGTACCAGCGATTCACCTTCCGTCGCCAGAGTGATCCAGCCCGCATCGGTGAACCAGCAATTCACCTTCCCTCACCAGAGTGATCCAGTCCGCATCGGAGTACCAGCAATTCACCTTCCGTCACCAGCGTGATCCAGCCCGCATCGGAGTACCAGCAATTCACCTTCCGTCACCAGCGTGATCCAGCCCGCATCGGAGAACCAGCAATTCAACTTCCGTCGCCAGAGTGACCCAGCCCGCATCGGAGTACCAGCAATTCACCTTCCCTCTCCAGAGTGACCCAGCCCGCATCGGAGGACCAGCAATTCACCTTCCGTCGCCAGAGTGACCCAGCCCGCATCGGAGTACCAGCAATTCACCTTCCCTCTCCAGAGTGACCCAGCCCGCATCGGAGGACCAGCAATTCACCTTCCGTCGCCAGAGTGACCCAGCCCGCATCAGAGTACCAGCAATTCACCTTCCGTCACCAGAGTGATCCAGCCCCCATCGGAGTACCAGCGATTCACCTTCCCTCTCCAGAGTGATCCAGCCAGCATCAGAGTACCAGCGATTCACCTTCCGTCGCCAGAGTGATCCAGCCCGCATCGGAGTACCAGCAATTCACGTTCCGTCACCAGAGTGATCCAGGTGGCATCGGAGTACCAGCAATTCACCTTCCCTCTCCAGAGTGATCCAGCCCGCATCGGAATACCAGGAATTCACCTTCCCTCACCAGAGTGATCCAGCCCGCATCGGAGTACCAGCAATACACCTTCCGTCACCAGAGTGATCCAGCCCGCATCGGTGAACCAGTAATTCACCTTCCCTCACCAGAGTGATCCAGTCCGCATCGGAGTACCAGCAATTCACCTTCCGTCACCAGCGTGATCCAGCCCGCATCGGAGTACCAGCAATTCACCTTCTGTCACCAGAGTTATCCAGCCCGCATCGGAGTACCAGCAATTCAACTTCCGTCGCCAGAGTGACCCAGCCTTCATCGGAGTACCAGCAATTCACCTTCCCTCTCCAGAGTGATCCAGCCAGCATCAGAGTACCAGCAATTCACCTTCCCTCTCCAGAGTGATCCAGCCAGCATCTGAGTACCAGCAATTCAGCTTCCGTCGCCGGAGTGACCCAGCCCGCATCGGAGTACCAGCGATTCACCTTCCATCACCAGAGTGATCCAGCCAGCATCTGAGTACCAGCAATTCACCTTCCGTCGGCAGAGTGACCCAGCCCGCATCGGAGTACAAGCGATTCACATTCCCTCTCCAGAGTGATCCAGCCCGCATCGGAGTACCAGCAATTCACCTTCCATCTCCAGAGTGATCCAGCCAGCATCGGAGTACCAGCAATTCACCTTCCCGCTCCAGATTGATCCAGCCAGCACCTGAGTACCAGCAATTCACCTTCCGTCGCCAGAGTAACCCAGCCTGCATCGGAGTACCATCAATTCACCTTCCCTCTCCAGAGTGATCCAGCCAGCATTAGAGTACCAGCAATTCACCTTCCCTCTCCAGAGTGATCCAGCCAGCATCGGAGTACCAGCAATTCACCTTCCCTCTCCAGAGTGACCCAGCCCGCATCGGTGTACCAGCGATTCACATTCCCTCTCCAGAGTGATCCAGCCAGCATCTGAATACCAGTAATTCACCTTCTGTCGCCTGAGTGATCCAGCCCGCATCGGAATACCAGCGATTCACATTCCCTCTCCAGAGTGATCCAGCCCGCATCGGAGTACCAGCAATACACCTTCCGTCACGAGAGTGATCCAGCCCGCATCGGTGTACCAGCCATTCACCTTCCGTCACCAGAGTGATCCAGCCCCCATCGGAGTACCAGCGATTCACCTTCCCTCTCCAGAGTGATCCAGCCTGCATCAGAGTACCAGCGATTCACCTTCCGTCGCCAGAGTGATCCAGCCCGCATCGGAGTACCAGAAATTCACGTTCCGTCACCAGAGTGATCCAGGTCGCATCGGAGTACCAGCAATTCACCTTCCCTCTCCAGAGTGATCCAGCCCGCATCGGAATACCAGGAATTCACCTTCCATCACCAGAGTGATCCAGCCCGCATCGGTGTACCAGCAATTCACCTTCCGTCACCAGAGTGATCCAGACCGCATCGGTGAACCAGCAATTCACCGTCCGTCGCCAGAGTGACCCAGCCCGCATCGGAGTACCAGCAATTCAACTTCCCTCTCCAGAGTTATCCAGCCAGCATCGGAGTACCAGCAATTCACCTTCCGACACAAGAGTGACCCAGCCCGCATCGGAGTACCAGCAATTCACCTTCCCTCTCCAGAGTGATCCAGCCAGCATCTGAGTACCAGCAAATCACCTTCCGTCGCCAGAGTGATCCAGCCCGCATCGGAGTACCAGCGATTCACCTTCCCTCTCCAGAGTGATCCACCCAGCATCGGAATACCAGCAATTCACCTTCCATCACCAGAGTGATCCAGCCCGCATCGGAGTACCAGCAGTTCACCTTCCCTCACCAGAGTTATCCAGCCCGCATAGGAGTACCAGCAATTCACCTTCCCTCACCAGAGTGATCCAGCCCGCATCGGAGTACCAGCAGTTCACCTTCCCTCACCAGAGTTATCCAGCCTGCTTCGGAGTACCAGCAATTCACCTTCTGTCACCAGAGTGATCCAGCCCGCATCGGAGTACCAGCAATTCACCTTCCGTCACCAGAGTGATCCAGCCCGTATCGGAGTACCAGCAATTAACCTTCTGTCACCAGAGTGATCCAGCCCGCATCGGAGTACCAGCAATTCACCTTCTGTCACCAGAGTGATCCAGCCCGTATCGGAGTACCAGCAATTCACCTTCCGTCGCCAGAGTGATCCAGCCCGCATCGTATTACCAGCAATTCTCCTTCCCTCTCCAGAGTGATCCAGCCAGCACCTGAGTACCAGCAATTCACCTTCCGTCGCCAGAGTGACCCAGCCCGCATCAGAGTACCAGCAATTCACCTTCCGTCACCAGAGTGATCCAGCCCGCATCGGAGTACCAGCGATTCACCTTCCCTCTCCAGAGTGATCCAGCCAGCATCTGAGTACCAGCGATTCACCTTCCGTCGCCAGAGTGATCCAGCCCGCATCGGTGAACCAGCAATTCACCTTCCCTCACCAGAGTGATCCAGTCCGCATCGGAGTACCAGCAATTCACCTTCCGTCACCAGTGTGATCCAGCCCGCATCGGAGTACCAGCAATTCACCTTCCGTCACCAGCGTGATCCAGCCCGCATCGGAGAACCAGCAATTCAACTTCCGTCGCCAGAGTGACCCAGCCCGCATCGGAGTACCAGCAATTCACCTTCCCTCTCCAGAGTGACCCAGCCCGCATCGGAGGACCAGCAATTCACCTTCCGTCGCCAGAGTGACCCAGCCCGCATCGGAGTACCAGCAATTCACCTTCCCTCTCCAGAGTGACCCAGCCCGCATCGGAGGACCAGCAATTCACCTTCCGTCGCCAGAGTGACCCAGCCCGCATCAGAGTACCAGCAATTCACCTTCCGTCACCAGAGTGATCCAGCCCCCATCGGAGTACCAGCGATTCACCTTCCCTCTCCAGAGTGATCCAGCCAGCATCAGAGTACCAGCGATTCACCTTCCGTCGCCAGAGTGATCCAGCCCGCATCGGAGTACCAGCAATTCACGTTCCGTCACCAGAGTGATCCAGGTGGCATCGGAGTACCAGCAATTCACCTTCCCTCTCCAGAGTGATCCAGCCCGCATCGGAATACCAGGAATTCACCTTCCCTCACCAGAGTGATCCAGCCCGCATCGGAGTACCAGCAATACACCTTCCGTCACCAGAGTGATCCAGCCCGCATCGGTGAACCAGCAATTCACCTTCCCTCACCAGAGTGATCCAGTCCGCATCGGAGTACCAGCAATTCACCTTCCGTCACCAGCGTGATCCAGCCCGCATCGGAGTACCAGCAATTCACCTTCTGTCACCAGAGTGATCCAGCCCGCATCGGAGTACCAGCAATTCAACTTCCGTCGCCAGAGTGACCCAGCCTTCATCGGAGTACCAGCAATTCACCTTCCCTCTCCAGAGTGATCCAGCCAGCATCAGAGTACCAGCAATTCACCTTCCCTCTCCAGAGTGATCCAGCCAGCATCTGAGTACCAGCAATTCAGCTTCCGTCGCCGGAGTGACCCAGCCCGCATCGGAGTACCAGCGATTCACCTTCCATCACCAGAGTGATCCAGCCAGCATCTGAGTACCAGCAATTCACCTTCCGTCGGCAGAGTGACCCAGCCCGCATCGGAGTACAAGCGATTCACATTCCCTCTCCAGAGTGATCCAGCCCGCATCGGAGTACCAGCAATTCACCTTCCATCTCCAGAGTGATCCAGCCAGCATCGGAGTACCAGCAATTCACCTTCCCGCTCCAGATTGATCCAGCCAGCACCTGAGTACCAGCAATTCACCTTCCGTCGCCAGAGTAACCCAGCCTGCATCGGAGTACCATCAATTCACCTTCCCTCTCCAGAGTGATCCAGCCAGCATTAGAGTACCAGCAATTCACCTTCCCTCTCCAGAGTGATCCAGCCAGCATCGGAGTACCAGCAATTCACCTTCCCTCTCCAGAGTGACCCAGCCCGCATCGGTGTACCAGCGATTCACATTCCCTCTCCAGAGTGATCCAGCCAGCATCTGAATACCAGTAATTCACCTTCTGTCGCCTGAGTGATCCAGCCCGCATCGGAATACCAGCGATTCACATTCCCTCTCCAGAGTGATCCAGCCCGCATCGGAGTACCAGCAATACACCTTCCGTCACGAGAGTGATCCAGCCCGCATCGGTGTACCAGCCATTCACCTTCCGTCACCAGAGTGATCCAGCCCCCATCGGAGTACCAGCGATTCACCTTCCCTCTCCAGAGTGATCCAGCCTGCATCAGAGTACCAGCGATTCACCTTCCGTCGCCAGAGTGATCCAGCCCGCATCGGAGTACCAGAAATTCACGTTCCGTCACCAGAGTGATCCAGGTCGCATCGGAGTACCAGCAATTCACCTTCCCTCTCCAGAGTGATCCAGCCCGCATCGGAATACCAGGAATTCACCTTCCATCACCAGAGTGATCCAGCCCGCATCGGTGTACCAGCAATTCACCTTCCGTCACCAGAGTGATCCAGACCGCATCGGTGAACCAGCAATTCACCGTCCGTCGCCAGAGTGACCCAGCCCGCATCGGAGTACCAGCAATTCAACTTCCCTCTCCAGAGTTATCCAGCCAGCATCGGAGTACCAGCAATTCACCTTCCGACACAAGAGTGACCCAGCCCGCATCGGAGTACCAGCAATTCACCTTCCCTCTCCAGAGTGATCCAGCCAGCATCTGAGTACCAGCAAATCACCTTCCGTCGCCAGAGTGATCCAGCCCGCATCGGAGTACCAGCGATTCACCTTCCCTCTCCAGAGTGATCCACCCAGCATCGGAATACCAGCAATTCACCTTCCATCACCAGAGTGATCCAGCCCGCATCGGAGTACCAGCAGTTCACCTTCCCTCACCAGAGTTATCCAGCCCGCATAGGAGTACCAGCAATTCACCTTCCCTCACCAGAGTGATCTAGTCCACATCGGAGTACCAGCAATTCATCTTCCGTCACCAGGGTGATCTAGCCCGCATCGGAGTACCAGCAATTCACCTTCCGTCACCAGCGTGATCCAGCCCGCATCGGAGAACCAGCAATTCAACTTCCGTCGCCAGAGTGACCCAGCCCGCATCGGAGTACCAGCAATTCACCTTCCCTCTCCAGAGTGATCCAGCCAGCATCTGAGTACCAGCAATTCACCTTCCGTCGCCAGAGTGACCCAGCCCGCATCGGAGTACCAGCAATTCACCTTCCCTCACCAGAGTGATCCAGCCGCTTCGGAGTACCAGCAATTCACCTTCTGTCACCAGAGTGATCCAGCCCGCATCGGAGTACCAGCAATTCACCTTCCGTCACCAGAGTGATCCAGCCCGTATCGGAGTACCAGCAATTAACCTTCTGTCACCAGAGAGATCCAGCCCACATCGGAGTACCAGCAATTCACCTTCTGTCACCAGAGTGATCCAGCCCGTATCGGAGTACCAGCAATTCACCTTCCGTCGCCAGAGTGATCCAGCCCGCATCGGAGTACCAGCAATTCACCTTCCGTCGGCAGAGTGACCCAGCCCGCATCGCAGTACCTGCGATTCACCTACCCTCTCCAGAGTGACCCAGCCCGCATCGGAATACCAGCAATTCACCTTCCATCACCAGAGTGATCCAGCCCGCATCGGAGTACCATCAGTTCACCTTCCCTCACCAGAGTTATCCAGCCCGCATCGGAGTACCAGCAATTCACCTTCCCTCACCAGAGTGATCCAGCCCGCATCGGAGTACCAGCAATTCACCTTCCGTCACCAGAGTGATCCAGCCCGCATCGGAGTACCAGCAATTCACCTTCCGTCACCAGAGTGATCCAGCCCGCATCGGAGTACCAGCAATTCACCTTCCGTCGCCAGAGTGACCCAGCCCGCATCGGAGTACCAGCAATTCATCTTCCCTCTCCAGAGTGATCCAGCCAGCATCGGAGTACCAGCAATTCACCTTCCGTCGCCAGAGTGACCCAGCCCGCATCGGAGTACCAGCAATTCACCTTCCTTCTCCAGAATGATCCAGCCAGCATCTGAGTATCAGCAATTCAGCTTCCGTTGCCAGAGTGACCCAGCCCGCATCGGAGTACCAGCGATTCACCTTCCCTCTCCAGAGTGATCCAGCCAGCATCTGAGTACCAGCAATTCACCTTCCGTCGGCAGAGTGACTCAGCCCGCATCGGAGTACCAGCGATTCACCTTGCGTACCAGAGTGATCCAGCCCGCATCGGAGTACCAGCAGTACACCTTCCCTCACCAGAGTTATACAGCCCGCATCGGAGTATCAGCAATTCACCTTCTGTCACCAGAGTGATCCAGCCCGCATCGGAGTACCAGCAATTCACATTCCCTCTCCAGAGTGATCCAGCCCGCATCGGAATACCAGGAATTCACCTTCCATCACCAGAGTGATCCAGCCCGCATCGGTGTACCAGCAATTCACCTTCCGTCACCAGAGTGATCCAGACCGCATCGGTGAACCAGCAATTCACCTTCCGTCGCCAGAGTGACCCAGCCCGCATCGGAGTACCAGCAATTCAACTTCCCTCTCCAGAGTTATCCAGCCAGCATCGGAGTACCAGCAATTCACCTTCCGACACAAGAGTGACCCAGCGCGCATCGGAGTACCAGCAATTCACCTTCCCTCTCCAGAGTGATCCAGCCAGCATCTGAGTACCAGCAATTCACCTTCCGTCGCCAGAGTGATCCAGCCCGCATCGGAGTACCAGTGATTCACCTTCCCTCTCCAGAGTGATCCACCCAGCATCGGAATACCAGCAATTCACCTTCCATCACCAGAGTGATCCAGCCCGCATCGGAGTACCAGCAGTTCACCTTCCCTCACCAGAGTTATCCAGCCCGCATAGGAGTACCAGCAATTCACCTTCCCTCAACAGAGTGATCCAGTCCGCATCGGAGTACCAGCAATTCATCTTCCGTCACCAGAGTGATCCAGCCCGCATCGGAGTACCAGCAATTCACCTTCCGTCACCAGCGTGATCCAGCCCGCATCGGAGAACCAGCAATTCAACTTCCGTCGCCAGAGTGACCCAGCCCGCATCGGAGTACCAGCAATTCACCTTCCCTCTCCAGAGTGATCCAGCCAGCATCAGAGTACCAGCAATTCAGCTTCCGTCGCCAGACTGACCCAGCCCGCATCGGAGTACCAGCGATTCACCTTCCATCACCAGAGTGATCCAGCCAGCATCTGAGTACCAGCAATTCACCTTCCGTCGCCAGAGTGACCCAGCCCGCATCGGAGTACCAGCAATTCACCTTCCCTCACCAGAGTGATCCAGCCTGCTTCGGAGTACCAGCAATTCACCTTCTGTCACCAGAGTGATCCAGCCCGCATCGGAGTACCAGCAATTCACCTTCCGTCACCAGAGTGATCCAGCCCGTATCGGAGTACCAGCAATTAACCTTCTGTCACCAGAGTGATCCAGCCCGCATCGGAGTACCAGCAATTCACCTTCTGTCACCAGAGTGATCCAGCCCGTATCGGAGTACCAGCAATTCACCTTCCGTCGCCAGAGTGATCCAGCCCGCATCGTATTACCAGCAATTCTCCTTCCCTCTCCAGAGTGATCCAGCCAGCATCGGAGTACCAGCAATTCACCTTCCGTCGCCAGAGTGACCCAGCCCGCATCAGAGTACCAGCAATTCACCTTCCGTCACCAGAGTGATCCAGCCCGCATCGGAGTACCAGCGATTCACCTTCCCTCTCCAGAGTGATCCAGCCAGCATCTGAGTACCAGCTATTCACCTTCCGTCTCCAGAGTGATCCAGCCCGCATCGGTGAACCAGCAATTCACCTTCCCTCACCAGAGTGATCCAGTCCGCATCGGAGTACCAGCAATTCACCTTCCGTCACCAGCGTGATCCAGCCCGCATCGGAGTACCAGCAATTCACCTTCCGTCACCAGCGTGATCCAGCCCGCATCGGAGAACCAGCAATTCAACTTCCGTCGCCAGAGTGACCCAGCCCGCATCGGAGTACCAGCAATTCAACTTCCCTCTCCAGATTGACCCAGCCCGCATCGGAGGACCAGCAATTCACCTTCCGTCGCCAGAGTGACCCAGCCCGCATCGGAGTACCAGCAATTCACCTTCCCTCTCCAGAGTGACCCAGCCCGCATCGGAGGACCAGCAATTCACCTTCCGTCGCCAGAGTGACCCAGCCCGCATCAGAGTACCAGCAATTCACCTTCCGTCACCAGAGTGATCCAGCCCCCATCGGAGTACCAGCGATTCACCTTCCCTCTCCAGAGTGATCCAGCCAGCATCAGAGTACCAGCGATTCACCTTCCGTCGCCAGAGTGATCCAGCCCGCATCGGAGTACCAGCAATTCACGTTCCGTCACCAGAGTGATCCAGGTGGCATCGGAGTACCAGCAATTCACCTTCCCTCTCCAGAGTGATCCAGCCCGCATCGGAATACCAGGAATTCACCTTCCCTCACCAGAGTGATCCAGCCCGCATCGGAGTACCAGCAATACACCTTCCGTCACCAGAGTGATCCAGCCCGCATCGGTGAACCAGCAATTCACCTTCCCTCACCAGAGTGATCCAGTCCGCATCGGAGTACCAGCAATTCACCTTCCGTCACCAGCGTGATCCAGCCCGCATCGGAGTACCAGCAATTCACCTTCCGTCACCAGCGTGATCCAGCCCGCATCGGAGAACCAGCAATTCAACTCCCGTCGCCAGAGTGACCCAGCCCGCATCGGAGTACCAGCAATTCACCTTCCCTCTCCAGAGTGATCCAGCCAGCATCAGAGTACCAGCAATTCAGCTTCCGTCGCCAGAGTGACCCAGCCCGCATCGGAGTACCAGCGATTCACCTTCCATCACCAGAGTGATCCAGCCAGCATCTGAGTACCAGCAATTCACCTTCCATCGGCAGAGTGACCCAGCCCGCATCGGAGTACCAGCGATTCACATTCCCTCTCCAGAGCGATCCAGCCAGCATCTGAGTACCAGTAATTCACCTTCTGTCGCCAGAGTGATCCAGCCCGTATCGGACTACCAGCAATACACCTTCCGTCACGAGAGTGATCCAGCCCGCATCGGTGTACCAGCGATTCACCTTCCCTCTCCAGAGTGATCCAGCCAGCATCGGAGTACCAGCAATTCACCTTCCCTCTCCAGAGTGATCAAGCCAGCATCGGAGTACCACCAATTCACCTTCCTTCGCCAGAGTAATCCAGCCCGCATCGGAGTACCAGCGATTCACATTCTCTCTCCAGAGTGATCCAGCCAGCATCTGAGTACCAGCAATTCACCTTCCCTCTCCAGAGTGATCCAGCCAGCATCGGAGTACCAGCAATTCACCTTCCCTCTCCAGAGTGACCCAGCCCGCATCGGTGTACCAGCGATTCACATTCCCTCTCCAGAGTGATCCAGCCAGCATCTGAGTACCAGTAATTCACCTTCTGTCGCCTGAGTGATCCAGCCCGCATCGGAATACCAGCGATTCACATTCCCTCTCCAGAGTGATCCAGCCCGCATCGGAGTACCAGCAATACACCTTCCGTCACGAGAGTGATCCAGCCCGCATCGGTGTACCAGCCATTCACCTTCCGTCACCAGAGTGATCCAGCCCCCATCGGAGTACCAGCGATTCACCTTCCCTCTCCAGAGTGATCCAGCCTGCATCAGAGTACCAGCGATTCACCTTCCGTCGCCAGAGTGATCCAGCCCACATCGGAGTACCAGAAATTCACGTTCCGTCACCAGAGTGATCCAGGTCGCATCGGAGTACCAGCAATTCACCTTCCCTCTCCAGAGTGATCCAGCCCGCATCGGAATACCAGGAATTCACCTTCCATCACCAGAGTGATCCAGCCCGCATCGGTGTACCAGCAATTCACCTTCCGTCACCAGAGTGATCCAGACCGCATCGGTGAACCAGCAATTCACCTTCCGTCGCCAGAGTGACCCAGCCCGCATCGGAGTACCAGCAATTCAACTTCCCTCTCCAGAGTTATCCAGCCAGAATCGGAGTACCAGCAATTCACCTTCCGACACAAGAGTGACCCAGCCCGCATCGGAGTACCAGCAATTCACCTTCCCTCTCCAGAGTGATCCAGCCAGCATCTGAGTACCAGCAAATCACCTTCCGTCGCCAGAGTGATCCAGCCCGCATCGGAGTACCAGCGATTCACCTTCCCTCTCCAGAGTGATCCACCCAGCATCGGAATACCAGCAATTCACCTTCCATCACCAGAGTGATCCAGCCCGCATCGGAGTACCAGCAGTTCACCTTCCCTCACCAGAGTTATCCAGCCCGCATAGGAGTACCAGCAATTCACCTTCCCTCACCAGAGTGATCCAGTCCGCATCGGAGTACCAGCAATTCATCTTCCGTCACCAGGGTGATCTAGCCCGCATCGGAGTACCAGCAATTCACCTTCCGTCACCAGCGTGATCCAGCCCGCATCGGAGAACCAGCAATTCAACTTCCGTCGCCAGAGTGACCCAGCCCGCATCGGAGTACCAGCAATTCACCTTCCCTCTCCAGAGTGATCCAGCCAGCATCTGAGTACCAGCAATTCACCTTCCGTCGCCAGAGTGACCCAGCCCGCATCGGAGTACCAGCAATTCACCTTCCCTCACCAGAGTGATCCAGCCGCTTCGGAGTACCAGCAATTCACCTTCTGTCACCAGAGTGATCCAGCCCGCATCGGAGTACCAGCAATTCACCTTCCGTCACCAGAGTGATCCAGCCCGTATCGGAGTACCAGCAATTAACCTTCTGTCACCAGAGAGATCCAGCCCACATCGGAGTACCAGCAATTCACCTTCTGTCACCAGAGTGATCCAGCCCGTATCGGAGTACCAGCAATTCACCTTCCGTCGCCAGAGTGATCCAGCCCGCATCGTATTACCAGCAATTCTCCTTCCCTCTCCAGAGTGATCCAGCCAGCATCGGAGTACCAGCAATTCACCTTCCGTCGCCAGAGTGACCCAGCCCGCATCGGAGTACCAGCAATTCACCTTCCGTCACCAGAGTGATCCAGCCCGCATCGGAGTACCAGCGATTCACCTTCCCTCTCCAGAGTGATCCAGCCAGCATCTGAGTACCAGCAATTCACCTACCCTCTCCAGAGTGATCCAGCCCGCATCGGAATACCAGGAATTCACCTTCAATCACCAGAGTGATCCAGCCCGCATCGGAGTACCAGCAATTCACCTTCCGTCGGCAGAGTGACCCAGCCCGCATCGCAGTACCTGCGATTCACCTACCCTCTCCAGAGTGATCCAGCCCGCATCGGAATACCAGCAATTCACCTTCCATCACCAGAGTGATCCAGCCCGCATCGGAGTACCATCAGTTCACCTTCCCTCACCAGAGTTATCCAGCCCGCATCGGAGTACCAGCAATTCACCTTCCCTCACCAGAGTGATCCAGCCCGCATCGGAGTACCAGCAATTCACCTTCCGTCACCAGAGTGATCCAGCCCGCATCGGAGTACCAGCAATTCACCTTCCGTCACCAGAGTGATCCAGCCCGCATCGGAGTACCAGCAATTCACCTTCCGTCGCCAG